>NC_084461.1:171187500-172437500 GCF_027409185.1 Cynocephalus volans
TACAACCTCTAGCTTACTGGTGGGTTTCAAACTAATAAAAATTTCAGGTTCTTTCTTGTGATGTTATAGTGAATGATTTACAATTCTATGCCTTTTTTATCTCCATGTAAAATCAATGACCCCTTAAGTAATACATTGAGTTACTAAGAACGACCAAAATAGAATTCATAAAATAGAATTCAAGTACTAACAGTTTACTAAAAAATTTAAATCTATACTCTATCAAGAAGTCTGACACCAAAATTCCTACTGGGTATGTGCAAATGTGGATATTAAGAACTCCTGACTAAATAGTTCCACATCATGACCATCATTCAATTCTTTATTCATCTAGAAAGTAGAAATAGAAGGTGGGTGGGAGACACTGGTATGGTAACTTTAAGATAAAAGTGGAAACCACTAATTATAAGTCCTAAGGATTTTCACACACACAAAAAAACCCTTCTTTTAGGTCCAGTAATATTTTAGAAACTTCAGCCTCAGCTGCAAGTGAAATTTAAGAATTAGTTACGCTTGTAATACACTGGATAGTTTCCATAGCACAGAGTTTTTTCTTCTTCCCACTATGTTGGTTCAGTGCACCTGATGAAATTTCTGCTTTAGAGTCCCTACCTGGCACTGGAGATTGCTGATATTCCTGGAGACTCATCCTTATTTACAGCTGGGTTGAATGTTGCTTAGACTCTCTACCAAGCTCTCTTATCAATACTTTCCTCCAGAAGGCTAGCACCCACTTCCTAAACTTTCAGTTGCTTCCTGTTGTTGCCCCAAACATTCTGAGCACTTGGAAGCCAATGCTGCCCTCTACCTAATGAAAAATATTGCTAATACCATAGATGTCTTATTGTTATATATTCTACATTAGATTATGTCACCTTAGATGTCTACGCAAGCCAGAATAAAAGCATACATTTGTCATGATTCTTTGTTGGCTTTATGTTGGGAAAAGGTGGATAATATTTTCAGGCCAGTTCTATATCCTTATAAATGTCTCTATCCCTTCCCTATCTAATCACTTTTTTCTTTTACTCCCATTGGTCAATATCAAGCTACTACAATGGCTTGAGATTGAATTTACTTATGTATGAATTGCTGTATTTACCTCTCCTTTCTCTAATCCCAGACACTCACCAACCACCTTCTGACCTGATTATAGTTTTACAAGTATGATTGTGAGGAGGAGAAGGAGAGTATTTCCTGATCATAAAGTAGTCATTTAGCTTCCTCGTTTAAAAAAAAAAAAAATCCATCACAGAGGAGTCTGGATAACATAATATGCTGAACATAGTGGTACCTGAGTTTAGAAATTATAAAACCAAGTCTTGCAGTTCAGAGATGCTTTCTAAAGATCTAATCTGCACTGTGACCCTTTACTTTACCACACAGTTCTGGGTCATTATCCTAATCTTGAAGGAACCATTTTCCTAAGCAGGTGAAAAAATACAGGCCAAAAATAAGGATATGTTAGTGTACAGATTGAGTTCCTTTGCTGAATACTGCAAGGCACTGCCACTGTAATTGCTGCCTGGAGGTAAAGGACTTCTCATAGAGATTGAGAACAGAGCACTAGTTTTTTCAGTTTTCCCTTGAGGTCTTCCTTCAATATATAAGTAACTTTACACATTGCAATACGATTTGCTGTACAGAGAGGCATATGATAGGGACATTCCTTCATCAATAACATATTAGGTATCCTGTCAGAAATTAGGAGAAGCAATCTACCTAAAAAATAAATGTTTCTCCAAAAACAAAAGATAAAACTACCATACAATCCAACAATCCCACTATTGGGTATATATCCAAAGAAACGGAAATCAGCAAGTCAAAGGGATACTTGAACTCCTATATTTATCATAGTTCTATTCACAATAGCCAAGATTTGGAACCAAACTAAATGTCCATCAATAAACAATTGGGTAAAGAAATGTGGTACATATAGACAACATAATTCTACTCAGCCTTAAAAGAAAAGGAAATTCTGCTATTTGCAGCAACATGGATGAGCCTGGAGAGAATTCTGTTAAGTGAAGTAAGTCAGGTACAGAAAGAGAAATGTCTTCTGTTCTCACTCATATGTGAAAGATAAAAAAGTTGATCTCATAGAAGTAGAGAGTAGAATAGTGGTTACCAGAGACTAGTAAGTGGAAGTAGGGGGTGGGGAAAGGGTCATCAATGCATATGGAATTGTAGAGAGATAATAAGAATAAGATCTAGTGTTCCATAGCAATATAGGGAGACTACAGTCAACAAAAAATTACTGTATAACTTCAAGTAGCTAGTTGAGAGGCTGTTGAATGTTTCCCAACACAAAGAGGTGACAAACGTTTGAGGTGATGGATATGCTAAATATCCTGACATGATCATTGCACCCAGTATAAATGTACCCAAATATCACGTTGTACTCCATGAGTATATACAATTATCATGGGTCAATTCAGAAAAATTAAATTAAAAAGAAAGAAAAAAAATTCAGAGGCAGAAGTGGATTAGAGATTTCCATAAACGAAGGGGCAGGAGAAAAATAATGAGAAATGATTGCTTAGTGGGTGTAGATTCTATGTTAAGGATGACAAAAAGTATTGACAATAGAGGAAGTAGTTACACAGCATTGTGAATATAATTAATTCCACACAATGGTACGTTTAAAATGCCTAAAATGACAATTCTTATTTTATATATTTTGTCACAACAGAAAAAAGAAAATGAAATGCATGTTCGATATCTATGACATTCAGTTCCCTGATAATATGATGTGACTATAGAGAAGAAGGCAAATTGATTGGAAAATTTGAAGATTGCCATAATCTCTCTGCCCTCCAAATGTTGGGATTCTTCTTTGCAAGTGCTGACAATTTTATAAAGGATGAGGCCACGTAAATATTGGCCAGAAGGACAGTCCAAATTCATCTCCCAGTCCTCAATTTTCAGGGTGGACAGGGAACATAAGAGAGAGTTCTGGATTCTTGAACTCATCCCCAGCCCGTGTTAATCTTAGCTAGGGTCAATCAGGTGACCCCATCATTGAGTTCAAACACTAGCTTTTACTAAACTAAACATTTGAGAAGATGGGCACTCTCCCAGGGCCAACACATGTAAAGTGTTTGATCCCAGGACTGAAGTGAGCACAGCAACAGCTCACAGAGCAAAAATGTTCCCTGGCATGATGTTGAAGAAAAACTACTTCCAGGCATCAGATAATGGCTGGGCTGGATTTTTTTTTTTTTTTTTTAATTCTAAGAACTCTTAAGAAATCTTTAAAAGATAGGGACAGTGCTCCTATCTAAAATAATAGCAGTATAAAAGAAACTGCTGTTTCATTATATTTTTGTATTTTATTTCAATGTAGCACTTGCGGGCTGAATTCAAGAATCATGTTGTAGATTGTGCTTTTCTCATCTGAAAAAATGGAGCTGATAGCATCACCTATATTTGGCTCAAGTGAAGTAAAATATACTATACATAAATACACCCGCCCTTGCTCCTAGCATCAAATGGAAGCTCCCTTTCCTTTCAAATTGGGACTTAGATTCTGTTCATTTCAGTGAATGTAGTACTTTTGCTTGATTTCACTCTTGTCTGTTGCCCCAGGTTCCCACTGCTCTGCTGCTGATTTTTCACCATAAAGCTCGGCTTCTCCTTAGTTCCCAGCACACCCACAGGTCTCCTCTTCTACCACCACTACAGGATGCAATTCATTTAACTGGGCTTTGGTCTTAGCACCCATTGCAAGTCCCTATTCCAACACCTGTCCATTCAACCCTTTCTCATTTGAAGACCATGGTTCTTTCTTGTCCCTCCAAGCTCTGCCCCTATAATCTTATGAACTCAAGTTCTCACTCACCCTCAGTGCCAGCCTGGTGCTTAAGCTGCCTAAGTCCAGCTATACATGGATTTACATCTTCTCCTTATGCTCAATTTACATTGTTTTTATACAAGCAAAATAGGAAAAATTAAGGAGTCACCTAAAGATTTCTAATGCATGACCCTGGCCCAGACAAAGAAAGATCACTTTTGTTCATACTCTTATTCAGCCTCATTCATTGAGGTCCACTAATAAATGAGGCCTGAGGCCAAGGAGAAAAGAGGCTGGATTTGGGACTGTGCAGGAATGACGATAGGGAGGAACAGATGGCTTAAGAAACTGTGGGGCCCCAGAAGAAGGGAATTCCACAGATGAGAGGCTTGATCTCTGCAGAGAAGAATGACTCTCTGGTTACATTTGAGTTGGAGAACAAGGACCTCCAAGCCCATTGATGAGAAACAAAGGCGAGGAGCTGATGGGGTACAGGGACACAACCAAATCCCCACCCAGAGTGTACTCTATGGATCATCAAAGGCAAAAGAATGGTTTGGGTCACTTGTGAATTCTATGTGTAGTTGGATTTACCTTGAAGCTGATGAAAATAAGCCCTACTGAACAGCCCTGTCAAAGCCTTGCCTTGTTCTATTCTGTGGACATGGGGAGGAAGAAGCAGTCATAGCCTGGTAATAGAGGCTGCTGGGGGTCACCCTCAGTGTCCTGGTAGTGTCACAGTTCCCTGTTAGTGACTGGCTGTCAGTTCCACCTCCACATCCTTTCCATGTCTACCATCAAGCTGTCTTAGACTAGATCTTATATTTCACCCCACAGAGAAATTACTGAAGGAGTTAAATATCATCTTGACCCACAGAAGAGATTCTGAGGAGGCAAGTGTCAGGACAAGGAATGAGAGAGTGAGACCTGTCCAGTATGAGCCAGCTTGTGTGGCAGTATCATGCCCAGGGATGTGAAAAGGCTGAAGTGTGTCTAGGGCTTGTCTCTGAGCAAGAATTTGGGAAGAAATTTGCACAGGTGGCTTTGACAATAATGAGCTGCAAAGCTGAAATCAACTTCTCTAAACCAGCAATTATAAAAAATAAGTTAAACCATGCTAGAGGAAACACTAAATTATCTTTTTATAGAAGGAAATACATTACAAAACCATTTTCTAAGTCAATGGTGCTTACAGATATGACTGCAAAGGAAATAGTTGAGAACAAATGTGATGTAGAAATAATTCCACAGAGACTATAGGAATGAACAAACTCAGTGTCATTTAAGAGTTCCTGTAACCTTCCTTACAAAGTGCCAAAAAATTCCCCCTCAAAATTGAAGAGAGATACAGAAAAAGGGAAAGGGAATATAATTGGTCTGGATTTATGGTTAATAATCTGAGTCCTAGTTGCCCTACAAGCTACATGACCTACAGCATGTCTTTTGATCTCTCTGAGCCTCAATTTTACCAATTACAAAATAACATAACAATCATCTCACATACAACTCGTCATCCAAATATGGCCATTATTATTCTTTAGCATAGTCCATTTGAGGCATTAAGCAAAACAATATTATTCTCATTTTGCTAGCTTTCATGAACTGCTTGCAAGGGGACCTGTGTCTGAAAGGGAGGCTTGGATATGGACGTTTTAGTGGGCATGCTGTCCCCCACCCCAGCCAACAGAAATCTGAGTCTTGTTTGTTAAAAAATAAGGGAGGATGGGTATTAGATAATAAACTGGAAGCCTTTGCCTCTTTTACAGACTGAGGAAAATAAAACGTAAGTAAATCAGTTTTGCTGTTTTATTGGGGGGAAAAGGACAATACTCATGAAGCTAATACTTCTCACTGTAATTCTTTTCTCTGTTAAACTGTATGCATGCAAATTTACAAAAGCATTCATGGAGGTAACACAATCCAGTAAAGAAAACAAATTTCTTTAGAAACATGGATATCTGGCCATTGCTAACTGTTTTACCATGGACAAGTCTTCTAACTTCTCACCTATGGTTTTCTAATCTGTAAAATGTGAGTAGGACCATCACCTGCACCAATTTTACTAAGTTGTTATTAAATGAAATCAAGTATATGAAAATGATTTATATACTGTGAAGTTTGATAGAGATGTTAAAGAATGTCATGGGCATTCAGTATAGGGAGATATTAGTGTTACCTAGAATGACCAGGATGAGCAGAAAATTGAGCTTAGAAATGATTCATTTTATGAGGCCAGCATTACCCCCATACCAAAACCAGAAAAAGACATAACAACAACATAAAAAACTAAAGACCAATATCCTTAGTGAACACAGATGCAAAGGTCCCCAACAAAACAAACAGAATCCAGCAGCACATTAAAAAGATCATAAACTATCATCAAGTGAGATTTATCCCAGAAATGCAAGGATGGTTGAACATATGCAAATCTATAAGCACGGTACATCACATCAACAGAATGAATGGGAAAAATCATATGATCATTTCAATAGATGCAGAAAAAGCATCTGATAAAATACAACACCCATTCATGATAAAAAATATTCAACAAATTAGATACAAGAGAAATGTACTTCAACACAAAAAAGTCTATATATGACAAACCCACAGCTAATATCATACTGAATGGAAAAAACTAGAGGCTTTTTCTCTAAGATCTGGAACAAGACAAGGATGTCCACTTTCCCACTCTATTCAACATAGTACTGGAAGTTCTAGCCTGTGCAATAAGACCAGAAAAGGCAATAAGGAACATTCAAATTGGAAAGGAGGAAATCAAACTATCCCTATGCAGATGACATGACCCCATATATAGAAAACCCTAAACACTCCACCAAAAAATTACTGGAACTAATAAATGAAATCAGAAAGTGTCATGATAGGAAAACAGCATACAAAAATCAGTAGCCTTCATATAAGCCAACAACAAGATAGCCAAAGAAGAAATCAAGAACATAATCCCATTCACAGCAGCCACTAAAAAAATGAAATACCGGGCCGAGCCCGTGGCGCACTCGGGAGAGTGCGGCGCTGGGAGCGCGGCAACGCTCCCGCCGCGGGTTCGGATCCTATATAGGAATGACCGGTGCACTCACTGGCTGAGTGCCGGTCACAAAAAAAGACAAAAAAAAAAAAAATGAAATACCTAGGAGTAAATTTAACCAAGGAGGTGAAAGATCTCTACAAAGAAAACTATAAAACATTGGCAAAAAAAAAATTGAAGAAGACACAAGTAAATGGAAGGGCATCCCATGTTCATGGGTTGGAAGAATTAACATCATCAAAATGTCTGTATTATACAAAGCAATATACACATTCAATGCAATCTCTATCAAACTACTGATGACATTTTTCACAGAAATAGAAAAAATAATCTTAGTTTTTGTATGGAACTACAAAAAACCCTGTATAGTGAAAGCAATCTTGAACAGAAGGAACAAAGTTGGAGGCACCACATTCCCTGACTTCAAATACACTATAAAGCTGTAGTGACCAAAACAGCGTGATACTGGCATAAAAGCAGACAAATTGACCAATGGAATAGAATAGAGAGCCCTGAAATAAACCCATGCACTTACAGCCGACTGATTTTCAACAAGTTCCAAAAGTATATACTGGAGAAAGGACAGTCTAGTTACCAAATGGTTCTGGGAAGACTGGATATCCACATGCAGAAGAATGAAATTAGACTCCATCTCTCACCATGCAGAAAAATGAGCTCAAAGTGGATCAAAGACTTAAATTTAAGACCTGAAACTATGAAACTACTAGAAGAAAACATAGGGGAAATGCTACATAAAATGGGAATGAGCAGCACCTTTTTGAGTGAGACTACAAAGGCACAGGCTCCTAAAGCAAAAATACACAAATGGGACTGCATCAAACTAAAACCTCTGCACAGCAAGGGACACTGTCAACAAAGTGAAGAGACAACCTATCAAATGGGAGAAAGTGTTTACAACCACACATCAAAAAAAGGGGCTAATATCTAGAATATATAAGGAACTTATATGACTCAACATCAAAAAAAAAAAAACAAAAAACCTCAATTAAAAAATGGGCAAAGGACCTGAACAGACATTTCTCAAAAGAAGACATACATGAAAAAATGCTCAACATCACTAATCATCAGGAAAATGCAAATTAAAACCACAACAAGATATCATCTTACTCCAGTTAAAATGTCTATTATCAGTAAGACAAAAAAAAAAAAAAAAAAAAAAAACAAATTGCTGGTGAGAATGCCAAGAAAAAGAAACTCTCCTACTTTCCTAGTGGGAGTGTAAATTAGTACAGCCACTGTGGAAAATAGTATGGAGGTTCCTCAGAGAACTAAAAGAAGATCTACCCTATGACCCAGCTACCTCACTACTGGGTATTTACCCAAATATCAAAAAGACACCTGCACTCAAATGATCATATAGCACTGTTCACAATAGCCAAGAGATGGAATCAACTTCAACATCCATCAATGGATGAATGGCTAAAAAAAGCCTGTGGTATACACAATAGAATACTACTCACCTATTTAAAAAAATGATATCGTATCACATTCTATCATTTGCAGCAACATGAATAGAACTGGAAACCATCATGTTAAGTGAAGTAAGTCAGGCACAAAAAGACAAATACCTCATGATATAACTCATATGTGGAATCTAAAAAAAAAAAAGTGGTTCTCAAAGAAGAAGAGAATAGAATAATGGTTACCGGAAGTGTGCAGGGGGTGGGGGAGTGAGGAGAAAAATTGGTGGACTAATGGGTACAAAACTATGCTATTTACCCTAAGTGAATCATTATATAGGATATACATGTATTAAAACAACATATTGTGCCCCTCAAATATGTACAAGTAAGTATTAAAGTATTTTGAGTAACATTTTTTTTAAAAAGAGGAAAATCATATGATGCAGTGTTTAAGTGCAGTTTTAAAGATTACAGAGATCTGAGTTTCAATCCCAGCCTTGTCACTTGCTCATTAGCTGTGTAACCTTGAGCAAGCTACTTAATCCTTCTAATTTGACATTTCTTCACCTATAATATTACATAAATAGGTAATATCTCATACAGTTGTTCAGATTAAGAGAAATAAGATGAATAAAACTCTTAGCACAGTGATTGGCATATTGCAGGTGTCCAGTGAGAAAAGTGATGATGATGATGATGATGACAATGACAATGATGATGATGACGATGACGACGATGACAGAAGAGACACATAAAGGTAGGAACATGCAGAGGAAGAAGGGAACACATTTCCTACCCTCCAAACCCAGAGGAAAAACAGTTCTCAAGGGCAAAAATATTAATATTTAGCACCATGGACAGAAGCATGTAAGATTTTATTCTTTTTACTCCCCTCACCAAAAATATAATAGGAGAGACCTACCAGTAACTTATTAAAACATTTATTTGCTATTAACATTTTCATTCTTAGTTATAAAATTGCATGTATATCTTTGCACTACTCCAGAATTTCTTCTATATGTGGTACACATGTATACATATATTTATTCCTGAAATCTTTCACGAACCACCTTCATGAACCAGATATTATGCTGAGGAGACATGATTCGACAAAGCAAACACTGTTTCTGTTTTCACAGAGCCTGTATTCTAACTGGAAAGATACACAAACAACTCATTTTAATAAAAGATAATAAGCATCGGAACAGGAGAAGTTCATGGTGCTATGGGAACATACGGCAGAGGGATTTTGTTATATTATAGAGAGAAAAAGAAGGTCTCCCCAAACTAATAAAGTTTACACATATTCTTGAAGTTAGTCAGATAAGAAGACAGAGGAAGCATCCTCCTGGCATAGAAAGTAGCCTGTGTGAAGGTGTCTCGAGCACTTCGTGTTGGAATAAGTGAAGGGAGGTGGAGAGGTTGAAAAGAAAAAGAATATGGGGCCTTCTCAGGCATGTTAAGAAGTTTTAATTTTCTCTGAAGACAATAGGAATGATTGAGACATTTTTAAGATGACTGAGATCATCAAACACACAGTTATATTCTACTGATGCTTCTGCTTTTCAAATGTCAAAAGGTTTACAGAATTTAGTTCCCAATTTGTCACACTCTCCTAATCAAAACTCTTTACTAGCTCCCCAAGGTGCACTGAATAAAATCCATCTCCTAGCTTAGTCTTCAAGGCCCTTCACTGTCTGGCCTCAAATATCTTCCTAGACCTATCTCCTTGACATGTACTCTATAATTCAACTAATTATTTCCGAAACTCAACCAATGCTTTCCTATTTTGTATTTGATGTTATTATTCACTGACATGAGGCATGTGACTTCATTTTCACATGCCTTTATATTTGTCATTCAGGGTCCTACTTCAATGTCTTCTTTTCTCTAAGATCTTTCTTGATTTACTCACTCTCCACTGAACTTTTTTTTTTTTTTTTTGGTATTTGGTTTTTGTGTGACCGGTAAGGGGATTGGAACCCTTGGCTTGGTGTTGCCCGCTCAGCCAGTGAGAGCACCGGCTATCCCTATATAGGATCTGAACCCGTGGCGGGAGCGCCGCTGCACTCCCAGCGCTGCACTCTCCCGAGTGAGCCACGGGGTCGGCCCACTCCACTGAACTTTTAAAAATATTTCTTTAGTCTTTTAGCCTTTCCCACCAAATACCTGCATTATATATATCTATGTCATATGTATTTTAATCTCAAATGTAAGACTTGACGGTAAAGAATTAACAAATGTTAATTTTCATATCCTCTACAGAACCAAGCCCTGTTCTTAGACTTTTATAGAAGTACAATCGATATGTGAATAAATGGATGAATGATAGCTCTAACACTAGAGGAAGAGAGGATATCCCTATTTCAGAGCTATAAATGGCATTGTAATATATAGTTTTACTTTCTCAGAACCTTGTAACCAAGTTTCTGTATTATGGCATGTCACAAATTGCTTGAATTTATGCCTACTTTCAGAATGTTTAGGAGCTGATAACAAAGGAAGAATAAGCCTCAGAGTCTGGATTATTGTGAGAATCAGTCGAGAAAACTAAAGCACTGTTTAAAGAATTAAGTGCTATATAAATAGAAAAATTTCAATTTCACATTTAAAACCACATTTCAAGGTCATTCCTTGCATTGGATATTTGCTACCTGGTAATAAATTGTACCTTTAAATAGATTCATGCAATAGGTCTCTTAAAGCCATGTGTACTTCTTTGTGTTGTTATTAATTGTATAGCTTACATATTGAGCCTCAGTATAATGAAGAGAACAAGAGACACAGTCAGTAGAATTGGTTTGAATAACAAAACTATGAATTACTTCTTTATGTAATTTTGGCAGTTCTTAAACTCTCTAGCCTTTGGTTTTCTCATAATAAGGATAATAACCCCACTACCTCACAGTGTTGTAGTAAGAACTGAGATAATAAATATCACACTGTTTTTGTAAACAGAAGCATTCCTGCTTACTTTAAATGTTAAGTTTACTATGTCCATTGATCTATTGATGGCC
This sequence comes from Cynocephalus volans, assembly GCF_027409185.1. NCBI lineage: Eukaryota > Metazoa > Chordata > Mammalia > Dermoptera > Cynocephalidae > Cynocephalus > Cynocephalus volans. The sequence continues at coordinate 171,198,778 of NC_084461.1, forward strand.
ATAACAAACTCTATTACAAATCTTTTATCAAAAGTAGAAAATACTTTCCCCTAATTTATCAATCACGCAAAGCAAGGTCTTCATATCCTGTCTCTGCTTATTGAAAAGCACTGCTGGCTTGCCTAGAATGGCTTTTAAGTTAGAAATGGGCAAAACATGAATGTCTAGGAGGCTGAAATGCTTCATGATAAGACATGTAGAATTTAAGGACACCAAAAAAATATCTCTCACAGTGGATTTCAGTCTAATAAAATTTCCACCAATATTACATCACAGTCAAATCTCTTTTTGTGTATTCTAGCTTGTACATAACATTCTGATTTTAGAGAGCCAAGATAAGCAAATTAGCTGTGATTATATTTATTTATTTATGCTATAGATTTTTATTGAAAGTCAACTTGGGCCCCCTTAAGGATGCTAGATATTTGAGAACCAAAGATAAGGCATGGTTATTACCCTTAAGAATCTCATAAATATAAAAAGCTTGTAAATACAATATGCTAAGTCTCAAAATAAAGGTCTGCATGGAGTGCTGTCTGAGTATAAAGAAAGACCAACTCTGAGAGATAAATCGGGAAAACTATCAAAATATAAGACATTTGCTGTGTCTTAAAGAATACAGAAACTTTTAAAGCAAATGGGCCAAAAAGATAGATGGAAAGAGACTGCAGACCAAGGAAGTAGCACATGGTATAAAATCCCAACATATTTGAGGAAAGGGAAATCCGTCCTTGCTGTCTCTTTCTCTAACAGGAGTGGGAAGTCAGTAGGTGGTGATTATGGCACAGATAGACACAGTCCTCTTTCATCCTTCATTTTATTTGACGTCAAGCTCTTAATTCTTCCCACCATTCTTAAAAGGGAGAATGACTCAGAATGACAGAACTGATACTGTCACATCTGCTTTGCTTTAATAAGAAGATAATTACTACAACCGCTTATTAATTAATTATATTATGTGTAAATTCTACATGTACCACAGTATGTCAAATGGGACACCCCAAACCTGAAATCAAAGGGTGACGAGTACCCAATATTCTAAAGCAAAATTCCAGACCATCTAACAGGCAGTTCAGCAAACAGGCTTAGCAAATGTTGGGCCACCTCTAGGGCATAAACAACCAGGAAGGCCTGACAGTTGATAAGGAGATGATGCAGCATAATCATTTCTTTGGCAAGAACATTTTAAGATGCTATATTTTCCCTCTTCCACCCTACATCCATGTAAAATGGGATTCAGAAATCTTGAAAAGTGTCGCTGAAGTTGGGGGGACATTGAGCCTGGTACTTGACTTATGTCCCCTTTACCCCCCAAAAATCTAAGGGCAAGAAGTTTCTTAGAGCAGCTTGGCATGAATGAGATGCAGTTAGAGTGAAGGTCAAAATATAGATAAACTATATTACAAATTCTGTATCAAAAGTAGAAGGTACCTCTTCTTACTGTGTATATTGTGCAAAACAAAGTCTTTGTGTCCTAGCTCTGCTTATTGAAAAGAGATAAAAAATACTTTGCACTTTGAGAATTTCTAGAGTTTTGAGGATAAGAAGAGATGTAGGTACTGCAGATAGGAGCCATATGTGTGTCAACTTCAAAGGAACCCTGTCCAAAAGATAGACTTGGAGGGAAAAGTCACCCCCAAAGGAGTTGTTTGAAGTAGATAGAAATGGGCCGAAGGGGATCCTAAGCAGCCAGCCGTGAAAACATCATACCCATCAGGGAATAGCAGAGGGGAGATTTCCAGAAATGATGTCCTCTGAGAAACACAAGGAAGAGCTCATAAGAGAAATGATCTGTATTTTCCTCCACCAAATCAGAAAGACACCAGTATCAGATTAAAACCTATGCTAGCAAGGAAAAACTTTTGCATTCTTCCTTGTCTTCCCTGCCCCTGGCTCTACCCTACAGGAGCAGAAGCAGCACAGTGAATGACAGGAGGACGAGGAGAAAAGAACAACATGGGGAAACACTGAGGACGTTCACTGTGACCTCCTTCCCCCGTCATGGTTTGCCTAACAGAAAGTTATCTCAAGCTGGGGACAGGAAAAGACTTGGAATTCAGTGAGAAACTAAAGTTTTGGAATGAGAATGGACAAATGAGATTATTCACACTTAAGAATGGTCATGTGCTTCAGATTTCATCCAGGGGAAAGATCCAGCAGAACAACTTCAAAGATAGGAGAATGGAAAGAAAAAAATCTAAGTTGCTTTCTACTCACATCTTGTTGAGTACATAATGTTCAATAGACCAATGAGACATAAAGTATCTCACGCAATTGTAATTAAATCCTATGACATATGCATTGTCATTCTGATTTTATAGACATTGAAACTAAGTCTTGGGTAGGTAAAGGTAAGGTGAATTTTTGAGGATCATCACATGTAAGGATGGATTTAAACACAAGTTTGCCTGACTCCAAATCTGGGACTTAATATCTAGTCTATTCTACCTTCTCACTACATACACCATTAAATTAAATTCCCATTACTATTAAACAGACCTTGTTGTGGAGGTTCTTAACATTTTACTTAAAACCCAGATTCCAGAAAAGGGGATAGTAGAGGTGTGGCAAGAACCAAGTCAGAATAGCTAAGGAGCAAATAAAAGCTCTGTTATAACTGGGCCAGAGATACCTTCATAAACTCCTCCTATTCATTCTTTAAGATACAGCTCAAGTGTATTGATTTAACACATATTTACTGAGTTTCTCCTATGTGCCAGGTACGATGTGTGGCAATAAAGACACAAGAAATGAATGTGGTTTTCACTATCGTGGGGATACAGGAACAGTGAGCTCTACAGATAACCAAACAATTGCAGCCCAATCTGTTATGTTTTTATAGTGCAGATGTGCATGCACATAGGAGGAGCCCAGCCCTGACTTGAAGGTCAGAGAGGACTTCCCAGAGGAAGTGCCTTGAAAACTGAGACGGGAGGAATAAGTGGGCTTCACAAAGCCAAGAGGATTTAGAAGTGCTTTCCCCACAGAGAGAAGAGCACGTGTGAAGAAGGCCTGGAGGCAAGAGAGCCATGAGTGGTTCAAAGAACTGACGGAAGTTGAAAAGTGCCAAGTCACACAGGGCAAGGGAAGATGGTGAGGGATGCAGCTGCAAAGGGAGGCAAGACTGTGTAGGGTCACGTTGAAAGGACTTGGACTTTCTTTGAAAAGGAGTGCAAAGAGAAGGAGACTGCAGCAAACACTCATGAGTTTACATGAATTCCTGAAATCACATAAACAACTCGATTTCTGAAAAACCTCTCGCTATGAACTTAGTCCAAACCACAACTCCAGTCCAAAAAGTGGAGGAAATGGGAGGAATACAATGAACCAAATTTAATGGCCGGTTTCACAAAAGCTGTTCTCTTTCCCATGTCTGCACCTTCTGCCGGCATATGCTCAAGGAAAGAGCATGTGCAGCTGAAAAAACCATGCTACAACAATGCATGTATTTAGGCATCCAGATACATGTAGATCCACCATGACAAAAAACAAAAATAATCTGGTTGTTAAAATTTCTAAAATTATTGGAATTAAAATGGAGGTACTCTTTCCATTTTGAATAACAGAAACAATTTATTTTTATTGAGTTGATTATAATGCAGACTTATTGGTTATTATTATTGCATATTCTGCAATGCTACAAAACTTTTTTTCTTTTGTTTTGTTTGTTTTGCTTTGTTTTATTTTGTATAGAAACAGAAATTGCTGAACAGAGACACAGGACCAGGATTCTCTGCTTTATCAGGTCTGAAGCTAAAACATGGAGTCTCTCTGTTATTCCTAAACTTCTTCTCTTCACTTTCTTCTTTTACTTTTCCATGGCACTAAATGAAAAGTAATGGGCTAACAAAACTAGTATTTATTAATAAATAATAATAAAAACAATAAAAATTGTCATATATTATCAGCAAGGCCCAATGCTGGGTGTTTTACATATACTATCTCATTTCATCCTCTCAACAATCCTATGGCATAGATAATATTATCTTCATTTACAGCTGAGGAACTAAGGCTCAGGAAGATTTACTTAGAGGTCTTTCTGACTCTACAGGCAGTATATGTACTTAGTTATTCTAGTGCATTTGGAAATAATGTTCAGGTTCTTTATTGTTTTACCCTGGGCCAGTTTGGATAGTTTGGGCAGTTATAAAATAAGGGTATTCTTGCAGAGGGAGAGGACATACCCAGGGATACAAAGTGGAGTGGGAAAAGGGGAATGGGCAGGGAGGTCGGGGATAATTGGGTGGGGGACATGGGGTATAATCGCAATTTGTGGGAATAGGCATGCTGCCAGTATGGATCTGGCTGCCATATCTTGGGCACATGTGGTGACAATTAGCTTTGTACTCCATGAATATTCACAACCAATAAAACAAAGGGGGTACTCTTTTTCAAATCATGGAATGTGTTAACTTGTGAAAATATTTGTTATATTCTAGAAAAATATGCAGTAGTGCAGACATATTCTTCATCCATATCCCAAATTTTGATAAAGGAGCAAATAAAATTTTTCTTCCACTCCACAAATCTATTTTTCATTAAAAGCAAACATTCCCTTAAGTAATATTGAACACTGGGCAGGCAACCAAAATATATTGCCAAATTCCTCTCCTAATTTGGTAGTGTGAAGCTATTTCTAATTTTCTCTGATAGCAAGTTTTCAAGGCAGACAATTGCTCAGCAAATTTGCATTATAATATATTTTCCAAATATCAGAGCTTTTGCAATAACACAATTAGAACTTTCAGAGCTACAACTCTATGAAAGATTTTATTTTAAGGTGAGATGCAATCAAAGCACTAGTATAAATTCTAACACATATTAAACAGGCCACAACACTTGCATTTCTAATGATGATTATCAAATATTCAGGTTTTGCTTAGAGATTGTCTCCATGTACATGATGGTCTCAGAACACAGAACTTTTTGCAAGACACGTGCCAATTTGAAAGTAAAAAGATAGGTAGACATAGATAAACTGAAATCCATTGCTTTATGGATTACAATGTCTAACTAATATTTATGAGCTGCTTTGTTAATCTCTAGATTGTTTAAATAAATTGAAACTATGATATATATCAAGTAACCTGAGAGGCCTCAATCCTAGTATTTAGCCTAGAAACTGGGAAAAAGGAAAGAAGATTTAAGAATCAAGATGAAAATCTGAGCACATGAGATCAAAACTACCCTTTCCTTCACCTACTTCCAAATTTCCACTAGAGTAGACAATGGAAATAAAGGGAAATCTGTAAGATTACAGAATGTGAGAGGGGTACAGACCAAACAAAAGCAGAGAGATGAGGAGTTGGCCAACCTCAGATTTTTTTAATTACTAATAATCTTTTTTTCCAGCTTTATTGAGGTACAATTGACAAATATTAATTGTGTATATTCAAGATATACGATGTGATGTTTTCATATATGTATACATTGCAAAATGATTCCCATAATGAAGCTAATTACATATCCATATGCTTGAGATCTACTCTCACCAGATTTCAGATACAGTATATAATACATTATTAACTACAGTCACAGTACTGTATATTAGGTCTCCAGAATTTATTTATGTTATAACTGCATTTTGTACAATTTGACCAACATTTGCCTATTTTCTCCAACCCCTGACCCCTGATAAACACACTTCTACTACCTGTTTCTATGTGTTTGATACTTATTGATTCTACATGTATGCATATGTACACATGTGCAGTTTTTTTCTTTCATTATTTTCTTACCTGGTTTATTTCACTTAGCATAATCTCCTCCAGGTTCATTCATGCTGTTGCAAATGGCAAGATATCATTATTCCTTAAGGCTGAATAACATTACATTAAATTTTTTAAATTAAAAACTACATTTTTCCCACAATTTTGTCTAAAGTGTAGTTCAAGTCTAATTTTTTTACTGATTTTCTGTCTGGATGACCTGTCCATTGTTGAAAGTGGGGTATTATAGTGCCCCACTATTATTATCCTGCTATTTATCTCTCCTTTTTATTTATTAATATTTGTTTTACATATTTAGATATTCTGGTGTAAGAGGCATATTTATTTACAATTGTTCTATCCTCTTGATGAATTGACTCCCTTTATCATTATGTAATGACTTACTCTGTCTCTTTTTATAGTATTTTACTTAAAGTCTGTTTTGTCTAAGTATAGCCACCTCTGCTTTCTTTGGTTTCCATTGGCATGAAATATCTTTTCCATTCCTCCAATTTTAATCTGTGGTTTCTTTATACCCGAAGTGAGTCTCTTGTCTCCAGTATATAGTTGGTTCTTGCTTTTTCATTCATTAAGCCACTCTATGCCTTTTGATTGGAGGATTTAATCCATTTACATCTAAGGTAATTCTTGATATATTAGTGCTTATTATTGCCACTTCGTTAATGGTTTTCTTGTTGATGCTTTTTTCCTTTCTACCCCTTTTGCTGACTTCCTTTGTGATTTGGTGATTTTCTGTAATGGAATGTTTTGATTCCTTTCTATTTATCTTTTGTGTATATGCTATACTTTTTTCCTGTGGCTAACAGGATGCTTACATATTACATCTGATATTGTATTTTATGGTTATAACAGTCTATTTTAGGCTGTTAACTATGTAACTGATCACATACAAAAACTCTACACTTTTTCTCCTCCCCATTACACACTTCATTTTTGATGTCATAATATGCATCTTTTTATATTGTGTATTCATTAACAAGTTATTGTAGCTGTAGTTATTTTTAATATCTTTATCTTTTGAACTTTATACTAGAGATATAAGTGATTTACACACCACCATTACAGTATTAGAGTATTCTGAATTTGATTGTATTCTTACATTTACCAGTGAGGTTTATAGTTTCATATGTGTTAATGTTACTAATCAGCGTCTTTTTGTTTCAGCTTGAAGAACTTCCTTTAGCATTTCTTGTAAGGGAAAATCTAGGGTGATAAACTTCCTCAGCACTTGTTTGTCTGTGAAAGTCTCTATTTCTACTCCTTTTCTGAAGGACAGCTTTGCCACATAGAGTAATTTTGGCTGGCAGTTTTTTGTTTTGTTTTGTTTTGTTTTGTTTTGTTTCCTTCAGCACTTTGCATATATTATCTTACTCTCTCCTGGCCTGCAAGTTTCTACAGAAACTTTGGAGAAAGCCACTGATAGCCTTATGTAGGTCTCCTTGTATGTGATAAACCTCTTTTCTCTAGCTGCTTTCAGGATTCTCTCTTTGTCTTTAATTTTTGATAATTTGGTTATAATGTCTTGGTGATGCCACCTTTGGTTTAAACATTACTGGAGACTTATCAGTTTCATATACTTGGATATTTATCTTTTCTCAGATTTTGGAAATTCTCAGCCATTATTCCTTTAAATAAGCTTTCTGTGTCTTTCTCTTTGTCTTCTTCTTCTAAAAATTCTAAACTGCAACTGTTAGATAGTGTTCCATAAATCCCTTAGACTTTCTTCATTTCTTCTTATACTTTTTCCTTTCTCTTCTGGACTATATATTTTCAAATGAGCTGTTTTTAAGTTTATAGAGTCTTGTTTGATCAAGCTTGCTGTTGTTCCTCTTTATTGTAGTTTTAATTTCATTCATTGTCATCTTCAGCTCCAGAATTTGTTTGTTTTAAGTTATTTCTATCACTCTATTTAACTTCTCTTTTGTTTATGTATTATTTTTCTCATTTTTACCTATCAGTGTTCTCTTGTAGTTCACTGAGCTTCCTTAAAACAATTATTTTGAATTCTTTTTCAGGCAATTTATAAATTTCCGTTTATTTGAGGTTAGTTGCTAAAAAATTACCATGTTCCTTTGGTGATGACATGTTTACTTGTTTCTGTTTTGTTTTATGTTTCTCGTTGTGTTGATGTCTGCACATTTTATACATTTGTCATAGTGGGGGGAAACCTTCCTCTATGGGTGGGTGTGAAGGCACTGGTTGAGTGGAGTGCAGTGGTTCCAGCTCCAGTAAGGGTGCAGCGATGTACCCTCCATGCAGCTGTGTCAGCTAAGGTTGGCATCAGCAAAGATTTGCAAGGGTCTTCAGTGGCCAAGGCTCTGGGTGTCTGCAGTGGCAGCAAGGGCTGTTAGGTTTTTGGTGGTGAAGGATGCTGGGATTCTCCTGATCTCTTTTCTCCCATAGGGAAATCATGGCTGTTGGGATCCCTTTTAGCACCAGATCTGGCTGTGGGTACACTTGTGGTGGGGGTGACACTGGTGTTTGATGTGTGGTGCCTGTGGAATGGCCACAGAACCTGGGTCTGGAACACAGGCACATGTAGAGAGAATATGGCTATGGGGTCTGGAATGGTGGTGGCAACAGGACCCAGGATGCAAGTACCCCCACTGCCATGATGGTAACAATATGAGAGATATGGGTGCTTGCAAAATAGTTGTAGAGCCAAGGTCCAGAATTCAAAATATGCAGGGCTTCTGCTGCTCTGGAGACTGGAGTAGAGACATTTCTGCTACAGTGGTGACTCCAGTGTTTGCAGTAGAAGTCTTCACCTAGTGGCAAAGAGCCATGGTCTGGAGAGCAAGCACATGCAGAGTGACAGTGGCTCTAGGGTCTGCAGACTAGCTCACTGTGTCAGTGGCTTTAATGTCTGAAGTCTGGCTCTTGGATCCAGAGTACAGGCTAGCTCCCTAGTGAGGCATGGGTGCACAGGGAATGTCAACATAGCTGGTGCCTGGACTGCAAGTGCATGCAGAGCAACTGTGGCTCTGGGGCCTGGAGTGCAGGCTAGCTAACTGTAGCAGTGGCTCAGCTGCTCAAGACACAGGTGCTCACAGAGTAGTGGCAGAGTCAGCATCTCTAGCACAGGCATGCATAGAGCAACCCTGGCTTGAGAGCCTAAGTCAGGTACAGCCTGTAGCAGTGGCGGCTCCAGTGACTGAAATTTGAGCATGTGTGGTGTGGCCACAGAGCTGGGATCTATAGTGGGAGAATACACAGAGCAGCTGTGGACCTGGACTCCCAGGCACATGCAGGGGTGGGTCTCAATCTCAGATGGTATGACAGTGAATTATTCTTGGTGTGAGGGGCACAGCATCTTCCTATCTTCATATCCGGTGTGTTCACAGCAGCAATGGCTTTCAGTTACCTAATGGAAAGCTGCTAGTATCCTCTGCAGAGCATGCCCCTGGGGCCATCATGTCACCACTGCACATCTGATACTGATAGACCCTCCCTTCTTCTTCATTCCTAGCCATTTCCAGAGTCTCAGGTATGCTGATCTCCCCAGCAATTATTTTTGTGAGGTTATTCGCTGATCTTTTGCTTCACTGTATGACTGCAGATTCTTAATTGAGGGCTCTTGAGACCTCCCACAGCTATTTTTATTTTAGGACAGCTGTCAAATTTTGTTTGTTTGTTTTTTAGGGATGAAGGATGGTATCTCCTACTATACCATTAAACATCTACTGGGAAAATAAATGAAACAAACTGCCAGCATAACATCTTTCCTATCCTAAATTTAGAGTGATAAGTTTATTGGGTAGCTGTTTGAAGCAAATAGTATTTCTAATGTCTTAAAAAAGAAGCATCAGAGAAACTAGAGTTTTGACAAAACAAAATCCTTATTCCTGGGATACTTCTAGCTTACCCTAGGTATGAATAGTCTGCTAAATATGATAAGGGGTTGGCATAGCTATCTCACAAAGGTGGTCCTGCCACTTAAAAAAGGTTACCATCACAAACATATTAAAGAAAGATTTTGCCCCATGGACAAAAATTCCTGCTTGACAATTGTTAATTATCGCTCCCTTCCTACTCCATAACCAGAGCTGAAACTATATTCCCACTAAATAAAGATAAAGTTTAGACCTGACAGATCCCAGTAGTGAATCATATAATGCCTGACAGAATTGTCTTAATAAGCAGTTAGACCAGTTTAACCCCCTTTGTCAGGATGAGTCAAGCATAAGAAAAAGTGTTTCATTTTTAACTAAGAAACCATTCCAGAAAATTAGAATTAGTATTTATTTTATTAAATAGTTGCTTCCAAAAAAGAGAACAAGTAAAATAACTTTAACTCTTATTTTTAATGAAATTCAAGAAAGGATTAAAATTCTAAGCAGATGGAGACAATAATTCAAATGAAAAAAATGAGATCAAGAACCTTCTTTTGGAAATTTAACAAAAATTGTGAACGCGTAATTTTGCAAGTATAATTGGGACAATTAACAGCTCATTGATTATTATAGGAATCGTATTTATAAGTTGAAATTAAAACTTGAGAGATTCTCTTAGAAATAATAGAAAAAGGATAAAGATAAAATTATATGAGCGGCTGAAGAAAGCGGAGGCTCCCAATCCCCCTCCTCAGCTTGTGATAAGCAGCAGAAGCTTTGGCTCACAATAGAAGTATTAATGGATTGGCTCCAACAAGCAGAGCTCTTATAAGTCATCACTCCTACTTTACAATAAGAACATGTTGGACAAAATGAGAAGAAATAAATGTTCTTGAACTCATGAGAGAGTTCAGTTTATGGGACAAACCACAACTTCAATTTCTAGAAAGATAAGCACATCCAGAGAGGCCCACCTGAGAGCTGCTAACCCGCAGCAGAAGATGCTAGAGCCATAAACTGACAGGAGCCCATAAATGATAACTTTGATGAGCTGCTGGAATCTGAGTGTGAGCTAGTATGAGAGTGAGAAACCACTAGGGAATGCAGTAATAGGGGACCTTCCACACTTTTATGGGCTTTACTTCCAGGAACACCACCAGAAAGATTCCTTGTGGCTCTGACAAGAAGGGAAGAGTAATCACTGTAAAACATGCCCAGAACCTTCTCCATAAAAGCGTCCTACTCTCCAAGTGGAAGATGTTTCCAGAGTCTTACTCCAGATAGAGAATGAGAATTCTTCCTGTTTCAGCCTTCTCTAGGCTTCCTCACATAAGTGAAAAAAAAAAAAAAAAGAATCTACATAGATCAGCAATTCAAGATAATAGATTGAGAATGCCGCAACTAGGGAAGGAAAGAAATAATGGCTGAAATTTTTCCAAAAGTAATGGCAGACATCAAATCACAGATCCACAAAGCTCAAAGCACACTAAGCAAGATAAACACCAAAACATATCTATACCTACACGTATCACATTCAAGTTGCATAAAACCAAAGACAAAGACAAAATCTTTAAAGAAGTTGGAGGGCAGCGGGTAACTCACCTATGAGGCACAAGGGTAAGAATTATGATAGACTTCTCAACAGAAACATGCAAGCAAAAAGATAATGGAGTAAAATATTTAAAAATACTATTTTTTAAAAAAGCCACCAACCTAAACTTCTAGGCCAAGCAAAATAACCCCTCAAAAGTGAAGGAAAAAAATAGACTTTTTCAGACACTTTTGACCCATAGCATTCCACCCTAAAGTTTATTTTCTGCTGTTGTTTTTCCATTCTCTCGATGATCCCTCCTCCTATCCTGATCTCCTTAACAGATGGACACTGGACTACACCTCAGGATTGATTTCCTTTCCTGAACACACTTTTTTTACTCTTTACATTGCCAGACATTACCGAGAGTAATGAAAATCTATGTGCACACATATACTTATACATAGATATCTATAAAAACTTTATTTAAAATAGACCAAACTGGAACAATCCAAATGTCCATAGATGGACAAATTTTTGTATATTTATACAATGGAATTATACTAATATAACCAAGCCAAACAAAAAAGAGTAGTACTGTATGATTCCATTTATGTGAAGGGGGGGAAGGGTTATGTATGTGTGTTTCTTTTTCTCTTTCTTTCCTTTTCCTTTTATTATTATTATTATTTTTTTTTTTTTGAAGATCCTATTTGTTTAAGTCATTGTCAGGTTTTCTCTTGTTACTGAAAATCTTTCTAAATGATGCACTAAACCTGGTAAAACCCAGAAGGTAGAAAGTGATGTATTGTACTTCAGAAGAATTTAAAGTTTCTGAACAACATTAAAGTTTAACAACATTAAAGAATTTAAAGTTTCTGAACAACATAAAGCACCATAAAGGAAGTTGAAAGACATAAAGTCTGAGAGAAAATAATCTACACAAACAACACTGAATTAAGAACCCATATATAAATTATATGAACGCATATAAATCAATTTTTTTAAATGCAATCAGCCTAATTTAAATAAATGAAAAAAAATATATAAACATGAAAACTCACAGTAGAAATATGTGACCAAAATATACTTGTCTGTTTTGTTTACTGCTATATTTCTGGTGTTAGCACAGTGTGGGTAACTAATTATGGTTGAAAAAAATTAGAAATAAATGAAAGTGTTTTTTTTCAGAAGATTGTCAACATCATTGGTGAGAAGAAAAAAAAGTTTTAAAAATAATAACATATTTATTTCATCCAATCAACTTTTCTTCACAGTATATATGAAATTAATCTGAGATGTATTATAGACATACAATTTAAATATAAAACAATGTAGCTTCTAGAAGAAAACATGACAATATTTTTGTGAACTTGGGATAGGCAAAGATTGGAAAAGAAACTGCTAAGCATATAAGAAAAATTTATAAATTAAGCTTCATTAAAATGAAGAATATCTGTTCATCCAAAGACCTGATTAAGAGAGAAAAATATGTAAAGCTACAGACTGAGAGAAGATATTTGCAATACATATTCTAACAAAGTACTTGTATACAGTACATGAAAGAATTCCCACAAGTCAATAAGGAAAAGATAAAGATCACAATTTAAAAGTGCAAAACACTTTGAACAAGAACAAAAGAGAATTTCTAACTGGCCAATGAGTATATGAAAAAGTGCTCAAAATTAGTACTCCTTAGAGAAATGCAAATTAAAACCACAACGAGATACCTCTACAAACACACTCAGAATGCCTGCAATAAAAAAAGATTGACAACATCATAAGTTAATAGCAAAGTAGAGCAATTAGAACTCTTACATTGTTGGTGGTAATATAAACTGGTTCACACACTTTGGAAAATTATTTGCCAGCATCTCCTAAGGCTTAACATATGCCTATCCCAATAACCAGCAATTCCACTCATTGGTATACACACAAAAGAAATTTGTGCATATGTCCACCAAAAAACACGTGCAAGGTGTTATTAGAAGTTTTATTTAAAATAGCCAAAAATTTGAAATAACTGAACTATCCATCAATGGTAGCAACTACTTAAAAGTTGTAATATATTCATACTATAAAGTATAATGAAATACTACATCGCAATAAAAATGAATTCAAGCAACTATATGAATGAATTTTACACTTACAAGGATGGGTCAGGCAAACAGCCAACAAAAAGGAAGATTCCATTTACACAAAGTTCAAAAACATGTAAATGTAACCTATGGTGACAGAAATTGGAACAGCGGTTACCTTCATGAGCTGTCAGTGTTGGAGGAGAGGGGGGATATCGACACAAAAGGTGCGTGGCAGAACGTTCTGGGCAATAAAAATATTCTGCACATTAATCTTGATGATGCTCACATGATACATAAAAAAATGTCATGGGTCTGTACACTTAAAGATATATGCACTTTATACAATATATTGTATATATTTTAGATCCTAATACAAAGAAACATAAATAATGAAATAATACTTTTCACTTTAAAATGTATGCAATGTAATACTTCCAGAATCAGACGAAATATTCTTTAAAAAAGTAAACTGCACACATAGCTCCAGAAAACAGTGGATATTACACAAGAAAGAGTATTTATTGTCTAAAGATCTAGACCAGAACTATTTCCAACAAGCAAATGACTTTGCAAAAGGCACTCACTTCTTCTGTCTCAACAGAATTTTACATCTATGCAATGAGGTAATAAATCCTACAATGACATTGTGCAGGTTTCAAGATGGCGGCGGCTGCGGCGGCTGGCGCGGAGTAGCTGAGGTGGAAAAGGTGGCCACTGGGCCTCAGGCAGCCGGGAAACTTGTGGACCTTCCTCTGGCCATCTCTTAAGGGAGGACTGCTGCTGCTGGCCGGTCGTGGGGGCTCAACGCCACTTTGCCCCCGGCAGGAGAGGCTGCCTCATTTACAGGCAACAGCTTTGAAGTGTGGAGCAGGAAAAGAACTGATTCTTAGCTGCAAAAGCGAGTCTTGAAACAGGGAACACGGCGCCAGGGCTGCTGTGGATGCAGCCAGGATCCCGGAGGCTGGGGCCGCACTGAAGGCGGCCAGCTGCCCTATTCAGGATTCGAGGTTTCAGGCCGGCATTAAAGAAGATTCCTGGGAGCGCCCGAGCGGCGCCGCGACTGAACAGCCCGAGGCGGCAGCGCCGAGAACACGGAAGGCAACAAACCAGAGACAGAGCGAGCGCCCGACCTGGCACAGCACTGTGAGTGATCCCTGGCCCACGCGGCTCCCGCCTGCACCACCAGGCCACTCACTGCCCCGGTGCTGCCTCCATTTTCCCAGGTGCGGGCAGCTCCGCCCTGCTCGGCCATCACTGAGCCCATTTGCTTGGCCTGGCGCGGGGCTTTCCGGACCCTGCGGGCCGGCCTCCTCTCCCACTCCCTCCGCGGTTCTCTGGCGGGGCTGGGAGTGTGGGGCGTCCCGACCAGTGTTGGGAGGGCTAGAAAGTACGGGCGGGCCGACTGTCACTCCACCACACCCTGGACTCCGGCCCCGGTAAACTTCCTGTTACTGGGAGGCAGATACCATCTCTGCGACCACCAGTTTGGAAAAAAGCCTAACGAATTTCTGGTTGGGAATAGTGTGGTAGGAGAGTTCCCAGGTCCGCTTGAACCTGCCGGAGAGCAGGCTGCAGGCAGGCACTAGACTCGGTTTATACCGGGGGGATACAAAGGTGAACAAGACCCGAGAAAGATCTACACAGTGCTACAAAGGCACCCAGAGAGACCGATTGTCTGTGCCTAGCAGAAACCTGATAGACTTCCTGGGCGAGGCGGTGCTGAGCAGGGTCTTGAAGGCCCAGCTGATAGACGAGGGGTGCAGAAGACACGCCCCAGCCCAGCACAGTGTGCACAGAGGGGGGAGACTCGACAGAAACCACACACCCGGTGGGGTCGCCACTGCACGATCTAACAGCCTGGGCCAGAGCACACGGAACGGGGAGAAGTCCTGTACAGAAAGTGAAAGCTCAACAGAGATCACACACCCTGTGGTACGTGATCCACCAGCCCAGCAGAGTACAAGCTGACCAGAAAGGTGGATCCCCAGAGAAGCCCAAGACCCGAGGCAACCACACACACAAGACACTAGAGGCCAACTGAGCAGTCACGGCGGGAGCCATACCAAATTGGCAACCACAGCAACATCCTAGTTAGTCATTAGTCTCAAACCGGTGGACTGTGAAACCCCCTGCCACAATGAATAAACACCAAAAAAAAGACACCAGAAATACAAAAAATCAAGAAAGTACACCACCAAAAGTTAATAAATCTCATACTCTAGATCCTATAGAACAAGAAGCCCTTGAAATAACTGACAAGGAATTTCGAGTGATAATTCTAAGGAAACTGAATGAGATACAAGAAAACTCAGCTAGACATCATGATGAAATGAGGAAAAGTATACAGGATCTGAAAGAGGAAATATACAAGGAAATCAATGTCCTGAAAAAAAATGTAGCAGAACTTGCTGAACTGAAGAAATTATTCAGCGAAATAAAAAACACAACGGAGAGTTTAACCAGCAGGCTTGTCGAAGTTGAAGAGAGAACCTCTGAACTTGAAGATGGGCTGTTTGAAATAACACAAGCAGACAAAAAGAAAGAAAAAAGAATCAAGGACATGGAAGAAAATCTGAGAGAGATATCAGACAACCTCAAGCGCTCAAATATCCGAGTCATGGGTATTCCAGAAGGGGAGGAAAATGGAGATTCCATTGAAAACATATTCAACAAAATAGTGGCAGAAAACTTCCCAGGTATAGGAAAAATCACAAATCTTCAGATCCAGGAAGCTCAACGATCTCCAAACGTATTCAACCCAAAAAGGCCTTCTCCAAGACATGTCATAGTCAAATTGGCAAAACTCAGAGACAAAGAGAGAATCTTAAAAGCTGCAAGAGAGAAGCGTCAAATCACCTATAAGGGAGCCCCAATCAGGTTAACATCAGACTTCTCATCACAAACCCTAAAAGCTAGAAAGGAATGGGATGATATTTTCAAAATACTAAAAGACAAAGATTGCCAGCCAAGAATACTCTACCCTGCAAGGCTATCCTTCCGAAATGAGGGGCAAATAGTATATTTCTCAGACAGACAAAAACTGCGGGAGTTCACTACCACAAGACCACCCTTACAAGAAATCCTCAAGGGAGTACTGGGTTTGGTTCCCGAAAAATAACTACCACTGCCATAAAAACCTAAGAAAAATCTAAACCCGCTAGTACAATAAAAATGGCATTCATGAAGAGAAAACAAGCTAACAAAAACACTATCTACAACCTAAGGAACCAACAAACAAAGAAACCAAACAGTAAATCAGAAAGCAAGGAACAAAAGACACCTAAGACAACCAAACAACCAATAAAATGCTAGGAATAAATCAACACCTTTCAATAACAACTCTTAATGTTAAAGGCTTAAATTCCCCAATTAAAAGACACAGACTGGCTGACTGGATCAAAAAGCAGGACCCAACTATATGCTGCCTACAAGAGACCCACCTCACCCATAAAGATTCACACAGACTAAGAGTGAAAGGATGGAAAAAGATTTACCATGCAAACAGAAAAGAAAAACGAGCAGGAGTGGCTATTCTTATATCTGACAAAATAGACTTTAACCTAAAAACCATAAAAAGAGACAATGAGGGACACTACTTAATGATAAAAGGACTGATCCATCAAGAAGACATAACAATCATAAATATGTACGCACCTAATGTTGGAGCAGCCAGATTTATAAAACAAACTCTATTAGACCTAAAGAAGGAAATAGACACTAATACCATAATAGCAGGGGACCTGAACACTCCACTGTCAATATTAGACAGATCATCTAGGCAAAGAATCAGTAGAGAAACACAAGATCTAAACAAGACTCTAGACCAATTGGAATTGGCAGATATCTACAGAACATTCCACCCAACAACCTCAGAATATTCATTCTTCTCATCAGCACATGGATCATTCTCCAGGATAGATCACATATTAGGTCACAAATCAAGTCTCAATAAATTCAAAAAAATTGGAATTATCCCATGTATCTTCTCAGACCACAATGGATTAAAACTAGAAATTAATAACAAACAAAACTCTGGAAACTATGCAAACACATGGAAATTAAACAGCATTCTACTTAATGACATATGGGTCCAAGAAGAAATCAAGCAGGAAATCAAAAAGTTTATTGAAACTAATGAAAACAATGATACATCATACCAAAACCTGTGGGATACTGCAAAAGCAGTATTGAGGGGAAAATTTATTGCATTAAATGCTCACTTCAGAAGAATGGAAAGATGGCAAGTGAACAACCTAACACTTCACCTTAAAGAACTAGAAAAACAAGAACAATCCAATCCTAAAGTTAGCAGACGGAAAGAAATCATTAAGATCAGAGCAGAACTGAATGAAATTGAAAACCAAAAAACAATTCAAAAGATCGACATTGTGCAAATCAAGCAGAACTGTGGGTGTGATAGTGTTTTGTATATTCTAAAATCTTATTAATACATGTTTTTGTTGTTGCTCATATTTTTCAGAAGTTCATCACAAATCAAGCAAGCAGAACTGTAAAACAGATTCTCACTCTAATCAAGAAACACTATACTAATCTTTCCTTAAAGGAATTATAACAAATGATTTTTAATACAACCTTTTATTTTTTTTATTATTTTTTGTGTGTGGCTGGCTGGTATAGGGATCCGAACTCTTCCCCTTGCTGTTATCAACACCATGCTCTGAGTGAGCCAACCAGCCAGCCCCAAACCCTTGTATTTAAAAGCTATAAAGAAAATGATAAGTCCCATAGAAAGTTTTGTAATCGTTATTATAAATTCTATTCTTATTCCACATATTAAAGTGTGAGCCATTTGAGGAAAGGGTAGTATGTTCCCACACACTACCTAGTAGAGTGCCTGAAATTCCGTCAGGCCTTAGTAATTGATGACAAATAAGTGAAATAAGCCAATCACAGAAAGATAAATACAGCATGATTCTGCTTACATGAGATATCTAAAATAGTCAAATTCATAGAATCAAAGAGTGAAATGGTGGTTGTCAGAGGCAGGGGAAAGGGGGAAATGGGGCATTACTAACTATGGGCATAAAGTTTCAGTTTAGCAAGATTAACACATTCTAGAGATTTGCTATACATTGTACAATGATACCATAATGTGCACCTAGAAATTTGTTAAGAAGGTAGATCTCACATTGCGTTCTTAACACAATAAAATATAATTTTTAAAAAAGAAAGAAAAAAATGAATGAACTACTTCATTCTGCCTTTGACTTCTTTAATCTATGTGTTCTCAGCTATCTTCCTCATTTTGTCTTCCTTTTTCTTTTTAATCACTTCTGTCCTTTCTATTTTCACAATTAAATCAGCTTATACCATTTGGGATGCTTGTCTGTTTGATTTTTCTTAAGACTGCTTCGTAATATCACTAAGAACTCAAGAGCATCTCTCAAAACATCTCCAGGAGAATATTGGGTTAGAAATTTAGCATCAATTTAAAAGAAAACAAACTCATCCTTTTGTTGTAAAATTATACTTCATCTATGTAATGAAGCCAAACACTGATCTTCTTAACAATGAAATCTGGTGACCTGCTTCAAGTCCACAAGTAGGTATCAGAGAGGGGTTTCTGGCATGGTATGCTGAGTTCATCAAAGAGTGCCAGAGGGGTTTACTTCAAAACCCCAATCTCGCATATCTGTTGAAGTAAACATCTACTTGAACTAAAAGCACATGTGAAGGATAAGCTGGCTTCCTTCCAAGTAACCATATTGGATTCTGGGTTTCAACAAAACTACCTTTACATCTTCAATTTCTTTTTCATTCTCTTCGTAACACCCACACACACATGTGTGCATGCATGCACATACACATGCACACACCCTTTCCCTGGCATCCATATAACTGTGGTTAAAGGTGGGTGAGTGCTGCTTGAACTTTCTGCAACCTTCTCATTTATTTCTGTGCAGCTCAACCTAACTTTTTGTTACTCATAAGGCATCCTTTCTATTTAAAAATTCCTAAGGCTCTTTCCTACATGTTTATTTTGGTAAAAAGCCCTTTGAGATAAAAATCTTTGTGGATCCTACTAAGGCTAACAGGGAGGCAGATATTTTCAAAGCAAAAATTTTAGGTGTGTTGGTGGTAGCCATATGAATCTGAGCTTGGAATTTCGTGGACACCTATTCATAAATGTGTTTGGGAATGGCCCCAGAAACAAGAAACAAAAGTTGCATTAGATATCATCATGTTAAATGAAAGCCTTGGATAACATGATTTCTAAGCAATGATCTAGCTTCAATAATGTAGCAGTCTAGATAGCATACCTCTGGACTGATGATTTATTTTATTTTGGGAGAGGAGAGGATGGAAGGGAAGGAAATGTTTATTGATGCAAGCAGATCTTTCTACAAGCCATGGCAATGGAAAGACCAAAGATTGTCATGTTAGATGTTGTACCAGCTCATTAAATATTAAAAATTCAACTTTCATTCGTGTGAAAGAGACTTATTTTATAATAATAGGAAATTGTCTTTGAAATTATGTTCCTTACTTATTTAGTATAAGGTCTCTTCTCAACATTTCATAGTTTAGCTGATTTATTTATTTAAGTAACTCAAGGTTCATTGTGTTAGAAATTGGTAACGGGGTTGCTGGTTAGCTCAGCTGGTCAGAACACAGCATTATAACACCAAGTTCACAGGTTTAGCTCCCCATACCAGACAGCCGTGTACCCCCCAAAATTAGATAACCGGAAATAAGTGTAAAACACCACTCTCTAAGAACTTAACTATTTTTCTTTTAAGAAAAGGAGAGAGTTATTAATTTTTTAAAAAAGCAAATCACATAATTTCAAAGTGACTACATCGCTAGTTACTTTATCCCATTAACAGTAAGCATCAATTACAAAATGAATCAAGGGGTGATTTTGAGCATTTTACATCTGTTCTAATGATACTACTGCATGTTACAAATGAAGGTGATTCAATTTGGAAAACTGCTATAAACTTCCTAGATATTAATAGAATATTGACAGCCACTTCGTTTTCCTGCTTGTGCACTAGGCAAAATGAAATTCACATGAAGTCTAGGATTCCTTTCAACCCCAGCCGGTTATTTTCCAGGAAGGGACATGGAGGCTTGGTTTTCCCCGACTAGAGCCTTTTACGTGTTCCCAGGGATAAAGATTTAGAAGTTTCCAAGCTGCTTCATGCCACCCCTCCCCCAAGCATTTGCCTTGTTTGTGCCTTTCTTTCCCTGCTGTTTCACTGTGTGTTTAGCCCTCCTGGAGCAGCAGTTTCCTTAGCAACAAGCTTGCCCTTTCCGAGGCTCAAACTACCACAGCAGCTTATGGGCATGCGCTTTCCTGCATCGCTCCTGAAGGAATGCTCAGAGGTCAAAAAGTTAAGTCCATGTAGTTTCACGCTCTTCAAACAAAAGTCAGGAGGCTATCACAGGCTGAAAAGACACAGTTTAACTGGAATATCTCATGTGAAAGTCACAATCTAGAGTTTGTATAAAAAAGAACTATTTTCACTGAAGACGAGAAAGGAAAGCTGGAAGCAGAGATTTCAAAGCACAGTATCCGGAAGGCTGGCTACATGAGCAAGCCCAGAGTGGAAACTCTGGATGTACTTGTGGGGAAACGACGAAATCTGTGTTCTCCTTTCACTAGAGTCTCAGAATTAAAATGGATGTTGGAGTCCTCCTGGCCAGCACAAGACCTGGTGCAAAAGAATCAGCTACACCACTCAGGGTCTTGTGCTTTAGTCTCTGAAACCTTTTGTTTAAAGTTCATTTACTGAATTGATTAACGTTAAAAACCTGGAAGTCATTTTATGATGATAGATTAGCACACTTTTTTAAAAAATAGAATTTCATTCATTTAGTCATCAAATATTTGCTAAGTGCCTGCTATGTGTCAGGCAGTCTTCTAAATGTGTGTATCACTGGAGAAAATAGATTTTTTAAAACTTCTTTAAGAATATATTTAAATTTAAATGTATACAAATGTGCCAATGGTTAAAAAGTGGGACTTGTCTTCTAAATATTCACAGGTGATGACTTCAAACTATATTACAAAGCTATAGTAGTTAAAACAGCATAGTACTTACAAAAAAATAGATACATCGATGAACAGAAAATAATAGAGAGCCCCAAAATGAACCCATGCATTTATTGTCAATTGATTTTGAACAAAGGTGTCAAGAGTACACAGTGAGAAAAGGACAGTCTCATCAATAAAGGGTTTGGGAAAACTGGATATCCACATGAAGAAGAATGAGGTTGTACCCTTACCCCATACCATATACAAAAATCAACTCAAAATGGATTAAAGGCTTAAACATAAAACCTGAAACTGTAAAACCAATAGAAGAAAACATAGAGAAAAAATCATATAACATTGATCTGGGCAATGATTTTTGGAATTTGACCCCAAAACTTCAGGCAACAAAAACAAAAATAGTCAAATGGGATTAGATCAAACTAAAAAACTTCTGCACAGCAAATTAAACAACACAGTGAAGAGACAACTGATGGAATAGGAGAAAATATTTACAAGCCATACGTCTGATAAGGGGTTGATATCCCAAATATGTAAGGAACTCATACAACTTAATAGCAAGAAAATGAACAACCGACTTAAAAATGGGCAAAGAAAGAAAAGAAGTTTCTCAAAAGACATACAAATGGCCAACAGACATATGAAAAAAATGCTCAACATCACTAATCATAAATGCAAACTAAAACCACAATTAGATATCACCTCACATCTGTCAGAATGGCTATTATCAAAAAGACAAAAGAAAACAAATGTTGACAAGGATGTGGAGAAAAAGGAACCCTGTACACTGTCAGTGGGAATGAAAATTAATACAGCCATTATGGAAAACAGTATGGAGGTTCCTAAAAAACCCAAAGTTAATGTATGATTCAGCATCCCACTTCTGGGTATATATTGAAGGATTGGAAATCAGTATGTTGAAGAGATATCTGCTCTACCATGTTTATTGTAGCATTATTCACAATAGCTAAGGTATAAAATCAGCCTAAGTATTCATCAACTGATGAGGATAAAGAAAATGCATTATATATACACAATGGAATACTATTCAGCCTTTAAAAAGAGGGAAATTATGTCATTTGTGATATCATGGATGACCCTAGAGGACATTATACTAAGTGAAATAAACCAGGCACAGAAAGATAAATACTGCATGTTCTCACTAATATGTGGAATCTAAAACAGTTGAACACATAGAAACAAAGAGGAGAATGGTAGTTTCCAGGGATTAGGGAGTGGAGCAAACGCAAAGATGTTGGTCACAGGGTACAAAGCCCCAGTTAGACAGGAGGAATAAATGATAAGTATTTGAGGTGATGGATATGTTAATTAGCTCGATTCAGTCATTCCACATTGTATATATATACATAGCATTACTCTGTACCTCATTAATATACACAATTATAATTTGTCAATATCCAATAAATTTTTTTTAAATAGTAAAATAAAAATTCACAGGTAAAATTGTCCAGATGAGAACACTACTGCCCTACCTGTGCATCATAATGAGTCAAATGGTGGCAAGGTTTAGTTCTATTTGCTTAGTAATCATTCTTGCCCGTCGTAATCAGATGTTCAATAAAAAATAATCTCAACTATGTCCAGGATGTCATCTCTATTTATAAACTGCTGACTCCCAAATCTACACCTCAATCTTTAAGTTATAGATCCAGTACCCTAATCTTTATTAGAAAGCTCTGCAGGTACATTGGATGTCCTACAGGTACGTTGGATTTAACCTGCCCAAAGCCAAGCTCCGCACCTTCTCTGCCAAATCAGCTCTTTCTCCTGGGATCGCCGCATCTGTAAGCTGCACCCTTATTCACTCTTTTGCAACACTGAAACCTGTCAGCCTGTCTTCCCTTTTCCTCATCTCCAGTGTGTCACCAAGTCCTGTAGATTCTATTTTTTTAAACTCCCTTGGATCTGTCCTTCATTTGGCCATGCCACGACCCTACTCAAGAGCCTCTTAACTGGTCTTCCTGCCTCACTCTTGCTCTCCCTCTCCAATCCATTCTGCAGCTGAAGCCAGGTGAATGTTATAGAAAGCAAATCTGACTGTTTTACCTTATGGTTATAACCCTCCCTCCCACCCTCCGGACAAATATTCTAATTTGGTTTACAGGATTTCATGTTCATCCTTTCAGTCATCAGCCTCCACCCTCAGTCCATACTCACTATTTGAAGTTCTCTAAATGCCCCATGGATTTTCTTACTGGAGCTTTCGAATATACTGTTTCTTTGCCTTAGAACATACCTATCCCACCCATAATTATTGTGTCCTTCAGATTTCCAAATGGGCTTTTTCTGAGACATATTCCCTGACCTACTAAAACTAGAAAAAATGTGCTTCCCACGTGTTAAATAACAACCTCTAAATACTCCCATCACGCTGATAACAAACCATTCATCTCACCAGACTGGAATTACTTGGAAGCAAAGCCCGTGTATATCTTATTTACTCTTAAATCTCTAGTACCTTATTGATTTACTTGTTGATTAAATTAATGGATTCTAGATGTTTAAAGTTGTTAAATGGACCTAAATGATACTGAGCTCATAGATTATTCTCATGCAAGCTTCTTTGCATTGAATTCTTTAAATAAAGGGCAAGGCTACACAAACTTCTGCTTAGATTTGCAAAAATGTCTCCCTTTGAGCTTTCATACTATGCTTTATGGTGAAATTGATATCCTAAGAAACTTAATTACTGTTACTATTTGTGCCCTCCAAATTTATTTTATTTAGGGGAAGTTTGCAGATCAATTATAACCACTAAGATAACCTGAATCAAGTCTTTAGTAAGGAAACAGAAGGAATAGGTGCTTTTTAGGCTCCTAGAGGGAATAGCTTAAATATTTAGATGCCAGATGATACAGAGGTAAATATGTTCTGTTCACTTCTTTGGCTAAATACTATACTGTGCAACATGGTTTTTATATCCTGCAAAGAGAACTCATTCCAGTCACTCTGTAGAAAATATAATTAGATAAGTGCTATGGATTGAATGTCCCCCCAGACCCATTGAAGCTTAAATTGTGTTCCTCCAAAGTTCCAATACTAGAATCTTGGCCCCCACTGTGACTATGTCAAGAGGGCAGGAAATCCTATTATGATAATTGAAAGGTGGGGCCTTGAAGGGGTGATTAGATTAACAGGACCATGCCCTAGTGAATGGATTAATAAATTGATGGTTTAATGGTGGTCATGGGCATGGTTCTGAGGGCTTTAAAAGGAGAAGGAGTGAGGAATTAGCTCTTTCTGCTCCACCATTTTTGCCATATGACCATCTGCATTGCTGTAAAGTCACCACCAAAGAAGGCGTTCACCAGATGCATTCCTTGAACTTTGGACTTCCCAGCCTCCAAAACAGTAAGCAACAAATATTGTTTCTGTACAAATTACCATGTTTCAGGTATTACGTTATAAGCAACAGAAACGTACTAATACAATAAATAAACATTTTAAATTAAATTCAAGAAAATACTTACCCCCTGCACGTCTTGGTACCTACTAACGTGATTTATGAAGAATAATTTTAGCCAGTTTTTCAAAATATATGAAAGCCATTCAATTAAATATTATTCTGTTGCTAAATGTCAAGGACATAAAAGTGCACCATAATGCAAGCTATAAGGAACTTGGATAAAAAAATGAGACTCAAAGTGCAGTAGTAGAATAATAATAGAGTAACAAGTAATTCTAATTCACCCTTTGGTTGTGCATGGAAAATATAGGTTACATCTCTATCTTACTCAACATAACATAATGCATTCTGGATGTATAAAGGATTAAACTATTAAATAAATAAATAATTGGAAAAATATGTCAAGTGTTTTTTTTTTTTTTTTAGATTTGGTTACATAAAATAACTTAGGTAGAAGTACATTTTTTAAAGTTTTTAAAGTTCTAGGCAACCAAAAATGTAAATAAGAAATGAGAAGTCAACAGCATCCTGAAAAAAATATTTAAAATATACATAATGGACAAAAGATAAGCATCAGCATTTCAGGGCTGGCTGGTTAGATCAGTTGGTTAGAATGCAGTGTTATAAGACCAAGGTCAAGGGTTTGGATCCCTCTACCAGCCAGTCACCAGATAGATAGATAGATAGATAGATAGATAGATAGATAGATAGATAGATAGATAGATAGATAGATAGATAAAAACAGAGCACTGTTATCACAACATTAAAGGAAATGAAAAAATATATATTAAAAAAGATATCAATAAAGAACTCTAGCACATAAATGAGGAAATTTTGAAAAACCAGAAATGAAAACTAGGCAAACCATAGACAGAATTCTTTTTCTTGTGCCTTGAACCTACTCTTATAAGGCTTTTGTCCCCAAATCAATACTGAAACAAGGTAACTATTTATGGCTTCAAATTCTTTTGGCTGAAAAGCCAAAAGAAAGATAGTTAGGCAACCCAGAAATATAGCCACAGCTAAAAGGTATGACAACACCCAGGACTAGAGGGACACAGAGCAGAGATAGTATTGCCAGAACCCATGAGCCAGGACTGTCTGGGAAAGCTGGTACCATGTGAAGGCTGCCTGATAGGAGCTCAGATCTCAGAGATAGAGAAGACCATTCTTTGCCTCATGCTGCTCTTATTTCAAATCCTCAGACGTGCTATGGTCTCTTCTCACTGGAATAGTGTCTCTACCCTCTGACTACTTCTGGCTAACTCCTAATCAACCTAAAGGAGTATGTCCAAAGTTTACTCTTTCTAGGATATCTTCCTTGAGTCTGCATGAGAGCTCTCTATAATGCTCTACAATGATCCTCTATGATAGCACCTACCCAATTTTATTGTAGTTATAATTGAACTATTGGCCTTCCTGGACAGACTATAAGCTCCAAAAGAACACAATCTGAGGGACTGTGATTTTTTTCATTCTCTGTTGAATGCTTAGTGCATGAAACAATCTGTCATACAGCATGGGAATCAATAAATAATGGTTGATTGAATTAATTTTCAATAATAGAGATTTATTACATCCTCAATTTTCCTTTGAAAACACACCTCTCCCTTCAATCCTTAAGGATCAGTTAGATCTGACTCTACTACCTTCTACTCTCTGTCATTAAAGGAGTGGGTATGTTTTTTAGGTTTGACCAATCGAGTCCATCTCCCTGACTGACCCATTGTTTGCCTCAGGAATGGTCAGATGACCACGTTGGTCCAATGGACTCAATCTCGGGACTTTCTCTAGAATTAGTACTTAAGCATTCTTCTTCGGCTATGATTACTGAGCTGAACTATGTACAGCCAGAGCTGCTAGTAACCATTTGCCACCAAGACCATAGAGCCTGCATTAAATAGGACATAAGGCTTTGATATGGAGTGAGAAATGTGAGTGACTAAGTTCTGATGGGTGACATCCTTTGAGCTTTTGAATCCATTCATGCCTGAAGTCAAATATATACCTGTATATTTTAGTTACATGATCAAACTTAAGCTTAAACTTATTTGGTTTCTGTCACTTACAAATGAAGAGCCCCCACTAATTCTTTTATCAAGAACCACTTAAATCTCTGACTCTCCTTTCACATGTCTGATCTCATCCTCCACTCCTACTTAGACTGAGGCTCTTTCTCATCTTTGCTATGACCTGGGTACTATGACCAAGGAACTTATTTCTTTAATATTGGCATCTATATGCACCATAACAGACTCTAGTTGTACTCATGAACCAAGACATATATATACAGACCCTAGCAAACCAAATATTTACTGACTGGGGCAGGGTTCTCCAACTTGCAGGGCACAAGAACACCTGGAGAGCTAGCTAAAAATGCAATTTCATGTTCTCCACTGCAAGAGATTCTGGCACAGTAGTTCTGGAGGTGGGTGTTTTGGACAGAGGAACTACGTGTGTGAAGAAAGACTGATTATAGCACATGTGAGTTGCTGAAAAGTGACCAAAATCACTGGAGCATGAAGAGGAGGGGAGAGGGACTGGTCATCAGGCAGAAGAAGTGGGCAGGGGTCACATCCTGGGAGCATTGTGAGCTATATGAAAGAGTTTGGACTTTAACCTAAGAGTAAAAGCAACCCAGTTGCCTTAAGTAGGGAGTAATTTGTATTTTATAAATTGCTCTGGTGTAATATTGGCTTTTATTCTGGTTTGCTCCTTCTATTCCAGTATCCTTATGCTGCTGGGAGCTGTTTCCTACCTGACCTGTTCACTTTTCATTACACTTTCAGTTCATTCATTCATTTAATGAATACTCTCCGAGTACCTTCTCCATACCAGTAATTGTTCTACGTATTTGGGAAGGGGTGCTGACAAAGCAAAAATAATTCCTTACTCACAGAGCTTATATTCCACCAGCAGAAGTAAATATGGGTACAGGCAAAAACAAAACAAAACACCACTAGCTGAGTGAGGTGATTTCAAATTGGAATGGCAGCTGGAAGAAAATAAGACAAAATAACCATATAGACAGAGAAGCAATGGATAGCTTTTGGAGGGAGGTCATCTACTTTACTACGATGGTTGATGCCATGGATTGATTGAACTGTGTCCCCAAAGTTCATCATTCTAGAAGCTTAATTCCCATTGCAACTGTTGAGGGTGGAAAATCCTATTACGGTCATTGAAAGCTGGGGCCTTGAAGAGGTGATTAGACTGTAGGACCATGCCTAGTGAATGGATTAATAATGGTGGTTGTGGGCATAGTTTTGAGGGCTTTAAAAGGAGATCATATGAGGAGCTATTTCTCTCTCTGCTCTGCCATTTTCTGCCATGCGAGACCCCTGGGTCACTGTGGCCACCACCAAGACTCTCATCAGATGTGTTCCCCACACTGAGGTCTTCCCAGCCTCTGAAACTGTAAGTAATAAATTTTGTTTTCTTATAAACCACCCAGTTCAGGTATTCTGTTATAAGCAATACAAACGGACTAATATAGTTAGGGAAGATCTCTCAAAAATTAAAAGTAAAGATCTGGAAAAAGAGCCACTAAGCAGAGAGAATAGCATACGCAAAGGCCTAAAGAATACCAGATAAAGGAGGATGAACAGCCCCGGGAAGGAAGTATTCTAAAGAGGCTTCATTAGGATGACCCATAAAGTGATGCATTTCAAAAATATAGAGGCTATCATAATAAAATAGGGCATAATAAAAAGAAACTGGAAGGAAAAAAATAATCTAATAAAGGAAATAAACGCAGTCCATTGGTTGTCTCTGCAGTGAATATTTGCATGGTAACAGTCACTGCACATTGCTGCTGATTTAAATAAAAATATCCATACCAGGATGACAGTGTGTGCAGAAACAGATCCTGGGAGGAGGGTTCTCATGCAGGTGATTCATTGAAGATGTGCTCTTAAGGAGAAACCTCCAAGGGAAAGGGGGAGGCAGGACAGGGAAGAGTATGGTTTCAGGGCAAGTCCTTGTTGAGTGTGGCTTAAGTCTAATCAAGGAAAAGCTGGTCTTTCCTACTCCCCCACATATGGCCACCTGGAGGGACATTAACTCCCAGGCACTTCTAGACTCTCTGAGTGCTCGGGAGGCAAGGCGACTCCAGTGGAAAGGGGGCCATGTGAACTGCAGTAGACAAGGCACGCAGAAGCCTCTGGAGAATGGAACCAGGGCAGGGATGGGGGGAAAGGGAAAATTAGGAAATATGACCTCATTTTGTCACCAATTGTCACACAAGCATTTGTTAGTTACCTAGTAATTGCCAGGTCTATTAGGGCAGTCATACGTATCAACTGTTTAGTCCTAAGACTCAACCCCCTTTTTTCCTAACTCTAAAGTCCCACAACCAAACAACTATGCTCAGCTGTCTCATTTGCAGCTATGCTCAGAACTTGTCACATGTCCTTGTGAAAATCCTCAGAAGTTTAAGAAACATCCAAAATTCATTCAAAATTGAGTTTTCTGAATAATGTATGTAATCAAGCTTAGCAATTCTGATTTTTAAAAAATCAGGGTTGCCTTTTAATACATTAGCAGTGGTTTTCATTGAGTAATTTGTGATGAATTCTAAGGCAATTAAAAAATAGAACTTATATAAATTGTTTTGAGCAACAATAGTATTATTGGCATAATTGCATTGCCTTTGATGAGGTCTCCCTTGAAGGAAACCATATGAAATTAGCATGTTCATTGTAAAAAAAAGGCGGGGGGGGCGGTCCTTCACGCATAGAATTTCTTAATAGTATCCTGTTAACTAAAGATGGACACAGAATATAGGTGAAGATCAGTTCCACAGCCTGGGATATTCTTTCACATTGAGCTATTCCAGCATGAGCTATTCACCACATGCAGAGCTAGAAGAGGTGCCTTCCTGACTGAGGGAACTGCAAGCAGAGAGGCTAAGAGGTAGGAAAGGATTGATTTGAGGCTGTAAAACAGGACAGTGTATCTAAGCGTTGGAAATTACCAGAAAGTTGTACATAGTGAAACAGGTAGGAGGGCCCAGACAAGGAGAGGCCTTAAAGAACAGAGAAATAGGGTTTAGGAGATATTCTAAAAGCAAAGGAGACCAATTAAGTAATTTTAGGTAAGGGAATGACGTGGTCTGATTTACATATTTAAAAGATCACTCAGGCTCCTATAGATGGAATGATTTAGTAAGGAAAGAGAATGGATGAGGTGGTGACAATGAGGATAAAATAAATGAATGGGTTTGTTATTTTTTAAAAAATGTAGAAATAGAACCTATGGGCCATGATTTGATAAAAAAGACAAAAGAAATAAAGGACACAGGGATAACTTGGATGTTTGGTTTGAACAACCAGGCATATGGTGGTGCTATTTCCTGAGATAGGAAGTGTTTGGGGTGGGCAAAAATTAGGTTTGTTCGTGATGCCTATTAACATCCAACTGGAAGTGTGAAGTAGGCAGATGGTACATGAGTCTAAAATTCAACAGAGAACTGAATTTGACATATGAGTTTGGGAGTCACCAACGTATAGTTGACCTTTAAAATTATGGGGTTTGATTAGCTGACCTAAGAAGAAGATAAAGATAGAAGAGAAGAGAGGTCTGTGCCCTACTACCCAGGAATACTAGCATTGAATGGCCAGCTGGAGAAGGAGGAACAGCAGAGGAGACTGAGAAAGAAGGGCCATGAGGTAAAAAGCAAAACAGAGGACTATGCTGTCATGGACATTGCTAGTTGATGCATTTTGGAGGCAAGTGATCACTCAAAAAAAGAATCTCAGCTGGTTTAAGAAAAAAAGAAATTTATAGAACTAGGTAATTTAGAAATCCAGGTTTATCCCACTTCAGGCATGGCTATATCTAAATGCTCAAATCATTCATTTATTATTTTCTGGCTCTATTTTTCTCTCTTTTCCTCTTATTCTTATGCAGACTCTTTCCACATGGTTAGAATACATTCTTCTGACTTA
Organism: Cynocephalus volans; assembly: GCF_027409185.1. Lineage (NCBI taxonomy): Eukaryota > Metazoa > Chordata > Mammalia > Dermoptera > Cynocephalidae > Cynocephalus > Cynocephalus volans. Next base: position 171,229,347 of record NC_084461.1, read on the forward strand.
CACATTCCAGTGGCAAAAGAATTTCTCTGTTTAAAACTCACCTATTAGTCAATGACTGTGTTCAGGAAATGTGAGAAACAGAAAGCAGAATGATTGAGAGTGTAGGATTCAACTCAGCTCCATCATTTATTAGCATATAAATGTAGACTAGTTAACTATGCTGTGATTGTTTCACAGTCACTAAAATATGACTAACCATCATACCTACCTCATAAAATTATAGGAATATTAAATGAATTGATATTTCCAAAGTGTTTAGAACAGTGCCTTGGATGTAGTAAGCACTCTGGACTAGGGTGTCATCCCTATCTGAAATATGACCAAGAGAAGGAGAGGGGTACAAAATTAGGGTGTTACCAGACAGGATAGTGGATCTGAGTGAAAGAAAGTCAGTGAACATTGTCTGCAGAAGCAGAAAACAGAAGAGTGCTCCAAGGAGCAGGGCATAGTGAACTGGGTTGTGCGTTGCTGAAGAAGCAAGTAAGATGAGAACAGAGAAGTGTCTGTTGCATATGGAGATGTGCGGTCAGTATTATTACTCTTTTATCAAAACCAAAGACATCACCAAAAAATTACAAACCAATACCCTTTATGAATGTAGATGCAAATACCCTCAACAAAATTCTAGCAAAACAAATTCAGCAACATATAAAAATGATTATGGACAACAGAAGTCAAAATGAGGTAGGGTGGAGGGTGGATGGGAGGTGAGGAGGCAGAGAGCTAGTAGAAACACCTGTTAAAGTTTTTCTATGAAGTAATCAGAGAAATTGAGAGATATTGGTAGGAGATGTGAGAGTTAATGAACGTTTTGTTTTGTTTTGTTTTGTTTTGTTTTAATGATATTAAAGAATGTTTGCATGCAACAGAGGGGAAGAAACTGGTGACATAGGGTATTGAGAAAAAAAAATGAAGAGGCTGAGTTTTTGCAAAAGCATAAGGGGATGGGGTCCAGATCTCAGGTTTGTGTTAAATCTGTAGATCAATCAGTTTGGAAATCATCACCATCTTAACAATGTTAATTCTTTAAATCCATTAACACAAATGTCTTTCCATTTATTTAGATCCTCCTTAATTACTTTCAGCAATGTGTATACTTTTCAGTGTACAAATTTTGCACTTACTTTTGTTTAGGCAAATTTATTCCAAAGTATTTTCTTCTTTTTGATGTTACAGTAATTAAAATTGTTTTTTAAATTTTATTTTTACATTTTTTCTTGCCAGTGTATAGAAATGCAATTGATTTTTCTATTTTGAGACCTGTGTCCTGCTACATTGCTAAACTTGTCTATTAGTTCAAATGGTTTTGGTGGATTTTTTATGGCTACCTATTACATACAAAATCACCTGCAAATAGAGATAATTGTACTTCTTCCTTTCCAATTGGGATGCCTTCTATTTGTTTTTCTTGCGTAATTGTCCTGGCTAGAACTTCTAGTACAATGTTTGATACAAGTAGCAAGAGCAGCATCCTTGTCTTGTTCCTGGTCTTTGGAGAAAGGCATTCCATATTCTGTCACTAATAATGATGCTAGCTGCAGGTTTTTCACAGATCCCCTGTATCAGGTCAAAGAGCTTCCCTTCTATTCCTAGATTTTTTAGTATTTTTATCCTAAAAGAGTATTGGATTTTGTCAAATGCTTTTTCTACACCTTTTGAGATGAGTGTGTGAGTTTTTCCCCCCTTTTACTCTATTAATTTGGTATGATATCTTGATTTATTTTCAGAGGTTGAGCTACCCTTGCATTCTTTGGGTAAATACTAATTGGTCATGATTTATAATCATTTTCATATGTTGCTGAATTTATTTTGCTAGAATTTTGTTGAGGATATGTGCATCTACATTCATAAAGGATATTGGTTTGTAGTTTTTTGCTGATGTCTTTGGTTTTGATAAAAGAGTAATACTGGCCTCATACTATAAGTTGGGAAGCATTAACCTTCTCATTTAATTTTTGGATGGGTTTGTAAAGGATTGGTATTAATTCTTCTTTAAGGTAGAATTCATTTAAAGTGATGCCATCTGGGTTTGGGTTTTTCTTTGTTGGAAGTGTTTTTAATTACTAATTCAAACTTTTTTTTTTGTTATAGGTCAATTTAGATTTTTTATTTATTTTTAAGCTAGTTTCAGTATGTGTCTTTCTAGGAATTTATCCTTTTCATCTAAATTATCCAATTTATTGGCATATAGTTGTTTATAGTATTCCCATATAAGCCATGGTGTCTGATGTGAAGGCAGCTGTTAATCTCACTAAGGATGATATGTACATGATATGTCATTTTCCTCTTGCTGCTTTTAATATTTTCTTTTTATCTTTTACTTTATTGATTTGACTATGATATGTCTATATATGGATCTCTTTGAGTTTATTCTACTTGGAGTTTATTGAGATTCTTGAATGTGTACAGTAATATTTTCCACCAAGTTTGAGAAATTTTTGTTCATTATCTTTTCAATTCTTTTTCTGCCCATTCTCTTTCTCTTATCCTACTGAGATTCCCATTACGTGTTTATGGCATCCATGGGTCTCTGAGACTGTTCATTTTTCTTCATTCTTTTTCTTTCTGTTCTGCAGACTGGATAACCTTCACTGACCTTTCCTCAAGTCTACTACATCTTTCTGTTGCCAGCTCAAATCTGCTATTGCTCCAATAGTAGATTTTTCTTTTCTGTTATTGTACTTTTCAATTCCAAAATCTCTATTTGGCTTTTCAAAAAATAATGGCTAGCTCTCTAATAATATTCTCTGTTTGGTGTGGCATTAGTGTCATACTTGAATAGACAATTTCTCTTAGTTCTTTGAGCATATTTAAAGTAGCTGAATCCAACAGTAAAATACTAAATCCAACGTTTGAGCTTCCTCAGGAACTTAGTAAACGAAGATTAATTTTTGTTGAAAATTTGACTTTTGAAATAATACATTGTAACGTCTATGGTATCAGATTCCTCCACTTACCCACCCCCATGTTTTGTTGCTGTTACTGAACTTTTTCTTGTTGCTGAGTATTTGTTTAGCAAATTTCCTAGATTCTGTATTCCTTGAAGTGTGTGACCTCTGAGTTCTCTGCTAGCTTTTATTTAAATTCTTGTTTTTATTTTTAAGCCTGGCTTCCTAAGAGTCATATCTGGTTTAGTATAATTTAGTGGTCAGAAAATGTTTGGTCAAAGATTTCTTTAAATGCATTGACTTTAAATCTTTTACTCTTGTCGAGGAAACCTGTGTGAGAAGGTAATCCTTCAAACTTCAGGCATTCACAAGACATTCTTAGCTCTTACTTCCTACTTGCTGAAGGTCAGCCAGTGGTGAGTAAATTGTGCCTTCTCCCTTCCCAGGTCTTTCCTGAGCATTTGCTCAGGTTTACACTGTGCAGCCTTCTAAATCCCCAGGAACATGACTGAGCTTTTTAAAGTTTCCTATGGTTGTCCAGTTCTTCAGCAGAGCTCCAAAAGCAATCAGATCTTTTCATTATCTGCAATGCTGCCAACATTTGGCTACCATGCTGCTGAACTGAGTATGGTGGGGAGGGGGAGGAAATAGTTCTAAGTTAAAATTTCCTAGGCCCCACTGTATTACTGAGCTTTGGGAGTGTCCCTTCCATAGATCATTTTTAGTCCATTCTATGGCTTTGGTTATTGCAAGATTCCTGAAATGTTTGCTTTTAGTTGTCTTGCCTGTTATTTTGTTGTTCTAGAAGGAGAGCAAATTCACTGACATCTTTATTCTGTCATTCCAGAAATCCACTCTCTAGTTCATTTTTCTTTCAACAGTTAGAAATTTGTCTTGTTGTTATATTGTTTGACCAACTAAAATAGATATTCTGTCTGGGCTGTTTCTTTCACCTAAAGTGCATAACTGATACATGCTACGTATTATAAAAGATCATTACAGGAATGAGTATAAACAGGTCTAGAGTACTGAGCATGTAGTAAATGTGTACCTTTTTATGTAAGTAGATGTGTAGGTAGAAATGCTTTCCTTTCCTGTCCTAAAAAATGAGTTAAAAGAATGATAGGCTGTTTTATTATGAGGGCTTCAGGTGACAAATTGGCCGGAATGATTTGGCAGCTGATAGCAAAACTGGGCCAAAATGTTCAATGATTCTTTGAAGACAGAGGACTTATAAAGACAGTCATAAAATACCTCCCACTGTCCCTTTAAAGGTATTCCATGATGCTGGTTTTTCCTCTGTCAGTGCATGAAAATTCAGCTAGCTCTTCCCCCCATGACTCCTCTAGACATTTTACAGTAATAAAAAGATTAATCATGAGTTTGAGTTACAAACACTCTCTCAACTCAGTAATTAAAATTATTCAGCTAATTATCTACTTTGATCAAATGTAAGACTTATCCCCACACCCTTCCCAGGTTAAACCTTGTTGAAGACAGGGGACCTGACTTTAGGAAAGAGATTGCAGGTAACTTCTCTCTTTTTCCCCCATTTTTCTCCCTTACATATCAGCTGCTAATTCTGATCCTTTCCTCTGAGGTTAGAGAAAAGACATAATGGTAACAAAAATACCATTACTTAACCTGCACCATTGTAAGCTACCTTCTGGCCAGAAGATAATTAAATCTGAGTCTTCACCTTATGATGTTTCCATGTCTGTTTAGTATTTTCATGACATCCTCACCCCAGTGCTTCTACTCAATAACTTGCTATTCCTAAGACTTTTTGCTAAAGACCCCACCCTTGAAAGAAACCCTCCTGAGAGGTCACTTGCATGTCTACAGATGCACTATTCCAAATTTCCCTATTTTCCTAACCTTAAAGACTAGCTACTCTGGATAACCAACTCATGTAACTACCTCCCGTTGCTACTTAGCTACTCAGGCATTATTCCTTCATCCCTGAATCAGATCATAAGCCTCTCCCATCAGAAATGATGTCACATATCCCTTATAACTTTGCATCAACTTTACTGTCATCAACATTTTAGTAAATACAAAATGCTAGTTGCAGTCATGATAACTAATAGTAACTGAGATTTACTGAGCAGAGCACTTACTAGGTATTGCCCAAATGTACATTTATTTGCTTCACATGTATTTATAATCTTTACATACATTATTGTATGTAATCACCTTATGGGGTAGGTAAAGCAAAACCATGGGGTAGGTCACACCTCCATTCCATGTATGAGGAAGATGAGTTCCAGGGACACGAGGCAACTTATTCAAGGCCATTTGGCTAGTGAGTGGCAGAGCCAGGTCTTAGGTTGGGGTCCACCTCCAGAGTCCACACACCTACAACCTTTGTTTTGTATGCCAAGTATCCTACTGACTCTGACACTAGTTCTTCAGGTGTTCTTAAATCATCCCACCTTTTTCACCTTCAATTTTCCTTTCTATAAAAGGAGGAGGACATGCCAGAATCACCAAGGTCCACACTGCTTCTCTGTCATTCTCTGGTTCCATAGCATCCTCTCTATAAAGCTCTGTCCTTTCAAACTGTCCCACACTAATTGAATAATCATAATAAAAAGTTCTCTCTCTACAGCCACTCTCTCGCTTCATCTTTACAACATTTCTAGGTGTTATTCTTGGACTGAATTTCCAATAATAGAGCTTCAGAGACAGTTGCAAAACTAACAACAACCCCAAAAAGCCCTGCATTCTTATTTTTAAAAACTTGAACAGCTCAGTGTTTTCTTGACCTTGAGATACTTGAATTCAGCTCATGAACTTATCTGGCCTCTTAAATGACCTCGCAGCAGGACCATAATAAATAAGAAGAAAAAAAGTGTAGGACATAGGTATCTACTAATTCTTAAGAAGAAAATTCCTATCACTTGCTGCAGGACAAATTTTCTTAATAGTTATATTTGCTCTGCCCTTCTCCCATCCTTCATCCTGTCCTCCTTGGTTTTCCAAGTCTCTCCTTTCTTAATAGGGAAGGAGGTTTGTATTATTCTTAAAAAGTACAAGTCCTATTGTACTGGTCTGACCTTGACACTAAAAGCCTTGTATATGAGCTGTCTGAAGAGGACCAATGGAGACCTTGTTAACAAACAATAAAGACCCAGCACACACAGGTTGGATTCTTATGTGACATGTCCAGAATACAGGTGTGCAATAAAATTTCTCAAATATAGCAATACAGATTTGTTTCTCTGGAAAATAATTTAATCTCATCCAATTATCACTTGACAACAGGTTATAAACAACTGTGGGGAAACTGGGGAACAGCTTGGATTTAATGCCATTTTCAAAGTCAGCATTTAGCCAAGAAATGACATGCAGCAGTAATGAGCTGTATGGTTCACCATCATTAGCAGATCCATTAAAAGGATTCATTCAGTTTCTTGCACTCATCTCAATAATTTCTGGCATAGGTATCCACAACATGTTGATATGCAACACGGCCAATAAACACAGCTGGTGGACGCTTAGGGACAGCAAGTGTAATGCCATGTGTCCATATAGGACAAGGAGCTTTACTCAGCCCCAGAACCCAGAGCACATCTTGGCCAGCTAAGTCTGTGTATTATCAGCCTTCACAATCCATGGTTGACAAATAGTGTTAAGTTTGACTAGCATGATTAGCAAGACAAGTTGAGTTTATAGTCAACTCTCAGTGATTCATTACTACCAGAGAGCATGGATACTGTGGCTTACCCAAAAATCAGATCAATTTGGCTTTGATTAAATCATCTGGAAAATGTATAAAGCGAATTTACCTAACATGTCTATGTTTGCACAGCTAGTCAAAGATGGCCCTGAATCTAGAACCCAGGTCTTCTGACTGCTACTGAGATGCTCTTGCATTTTTATAAGAATTGTTTTCCAATTTGTTAGCAAATTCCAGCATTTGTCAGAATGAGAAACAAAATACATATGGTTCCAAAGAAAAGAGGAAGGTATAGACCTAAGGTTCTCTAACTTTTCTCAAGAGAAGTTAGATCCTGAAGACAGTATTAGAGGAGAATAAGATTGGCTAGAATGTACTAGGCAGAAGAATAAAGCAAATCTAGTAATAATTTTAATGATTTATTTACCTATTGTTATTATTCCACATTTGCCACTTACTAACATGATGCAGGGTTTAGCAAACTAGTTTATCAGTTTCTGTGAATCAATGAACTTTATATATGTCATTCTTCTTCATCCTCTCCAAAGTAACTTAAGTCTGAAGGTGGGATTCTGTCACAAAGTTTCATATAAATCAACTCTTCAGCTGTGCCTCTTGCAAAAAAACCTCCTCTGAAAAAGTAGATTTAGCTGGGTTGATGTGGCAAATAGCCTAAAGCATTTCATAAAAGACCTTTAGGTCAGCAGAAAACATTATTAACATGTTTCTCTACTAGAGATTTCTATACTCATGAGAATAATAAAGCCCAGAATAATTAGAGCACATCTAATAATAATGCATACATTAGGAACTCTGCATAATGAAAACAAAAAATGGTTGGTGATATTCACATCCTACTTATTATAATATAATTTTCCCACCTGCTCCAGCTCGATGAGCCTCCTCCTCACTTATCTATTGGTTTTGCAATTCTCTGGCAAGTGTGACTGTTAAAAAAAAAGAAAGAAAAAGAAAACTTCTCAAAGTTTGGTATCTTATAAACAATTGCATACCTAGTATTATTATCTCAGACAATAAGTATTACAGTTCAACACTTTGGAATTTATCAACTCAGTACCTCAAAAACATTACTAGGGACACTGGTATTTCCATCCTTTAGCACTACATTATCAATCTGTTTTCTTCCATCCTTAGACTTATTTCTCATTGTTACAAGGTGGCTGCTGCAGTTCCGTACATTACAGGAGTTACAGAAATATTGGAGGGTAGAAAAAAAAGAAAAACAGTTTCTCAGTGTGAATACTTACCAGTGAAAAAATGCCTTCCAAGATTCATTCAACAGACCTCTCCTTATGTCTCATTGGCCAAAATTGCATTAAATGTCAATGCTTAAACCAGTCACTGTCAAGGGCAATAAAATTACCTATGATTTGCTAAAATGAGTCGAGAGCTATCCCCTTGTTGCTGGAATAAAGCCAAGCTTCCAACCCTGCCTCGAGGACTCAGGAGACAACCAGCAGTGTCTGTTCATGTGGTGGAAATGGATAAAAATTCAAAGATAGTAAGACAAAATGAAGACAAATGAAAATCCAAGAGGTTTGAAACCACAAAAATTGAAGTGATTTGAAGTGTGGAATAGGAACTAGAGTGGTAAAGCATGAAATGATTAAAGCCAGCAATTGCAGCAGGGTTTTTTTTTTAATGTTTTATAAGAAACACAAATATGGCATAACCAGGTACTATTGAGAGCAGGTACTATTCGTGATTTGGGTTATGGAAATGTGTGAGTGTGGCTATGTTTAAAATAAGTTAGCACCTGTGCCACCATATGTACCATCCCACCCTTTTCCCCAAGAAAAGACTAGATTCACCATGTGCCAACATTTCTAAGAACATTAAGATACTGAATTGCCAAATTTCATTATTATGAGATGACCTCCCATTGAAAATGATGTTAAACAGCACTTAAAAAACACTTATTAAAAAAAATTGATACACATAGGAGTGATCACTAACTGCCACAGGGACTCCAATCCATGTATAGGACACTGGGAGGCAAAAAGAAAGAAAAGGAACAAGAAAGAAAATAAAAACAGTAAAAACATTAAAAGAGTCAAGAGGATGTTTGTGAACCTATCAACTATAGGTTTTCGGGCACAGGCACTGTAGGGATCCCAGTAAGCTTTGAAAAATGAATTGTTGTTAAACACAAGGGTGCTTGACAGGCTGTTCATGATGACTGAAAGAGCTTTAGCTTTAGAGTTAGGAGGACTCAGGTTTTATTCCTGCTTTACTGATCCTTGGGCAAGTTATGTTAGCTGTGTGATAATCAGTGGACTCAAGCAGAATAAGGGCAATAATGAAGAATTTGGAAAAGACTAGAAACAGCATAGAGACAGTGCCCATCACCGAGCTGAGCACAATAGTCAGTCGTGACAGTGGAATGAATACGGAAGCAGTGCTGGTGATACCAGTGTCTGTACTGATGGGGAGAGGGCAGAGGGCAGGAGTTGCAGTGCTGTGTTAGCAAGCCCACAGAAAGTGCATTTACCTATTTATTGTTGACGATGCAGGGACAACACACTGTTGACCGGAGAATGATCTCTACGTATCCATGAGAATTAACCTTTTGATAAATGGTTCCCTTGAAAATGCCACGAAATAGTGAAGGAAGAGTGGGCTCCCTGCACAGACACTCAATGATCCCTTCAGAGAGGGCATAGACCACCGCACATCCATTTGCAGGCAATGGCTATGGATTGAGGTTGCCGAGTGGGTCAATGAAATGTTAATCAAGGTTGAAGAAGCAGAACAAGTTGTGACGTGAAAGGTGAGTTAGAAATGTGTTTAAATGTAGCACAGAATAGAGACTGAGAGGAGAGAAGGACACTTAGAAAATATTTGTTCTTCCTTTTCAAGTAAAGTTTTCTTAAGGCCCAAAGTGACATTTGCTGCTAGATTCATTATTACCTTCCCTATCCCTTATTAAATTTTCTGCCTCCCAGCTCCGTCTACCCCATTTCAGTAATTCATTGACAGCCACAGTTATTAGGCACAAGGTTTATGAAAGTAGCTCTGCTTTTGGAAAACTGTAACAAATCACTGTTATCTAAAAGAGAAATGGAATAGCACTGCCACGCGAAGGGACAAAGCTAAAGAAATAAAATCTGCAAAATAATGAGATAGTGTCTTGAAAGAAATATTGTGCTTAATTTCACAAAATTATTACGCCAATCGCCCCAAATTTATATTCTACTGTTTGCAGCTTGAGCTTCTCATTTTAGTCAAGTTCATTTTCATCTGACCAGTGCTACCATATCCCAGTGTCACCATCATGTTCATACCTGTCTAATTAATAAGTCTTTCTTTTGGTAAGTGCTTCATTTGAGTTCCACCCCTTTAATGAAGCTTTTCCTGACCAGCTCAAGCAATGCCCACTTAGTTCATTTTTCACTTAGTATCTGTTCCAGTCATTAGACTTTTACCACATATATTTTCTTGTCCTATTATAATTACTTTCCATTTAAATATGTTCCATATTCTCAAGTAAGCCCTTTGGGGACTGGGTCTGTATCTCAGCATTCCTGGTGTCCACAACAGTGTGCCTTTCCAAACAGCGTCATGGAAATGCCCCTGAACCGTGTAATACATCTTAACCTAAACATGTCAAAGGACACAATAAAAGAAATGAAAATATGTGCCGTAAGGTCTTAAGTTACACATGAAATGGTAAATTGTGATAAGTTTAAGGTTTATATTGTAAATTCTAGAACCATGACTCAAAAACTAAAACAGGACATCTCATTAGAAATCCAATAGTGAAGATAAAATAAAATTATGTACAACACTTTAATCCAGAGGAAGGGAGAAAAACAGGAAAATGGAACAAAAATAAGCCAAACCATATTAATTACATTAGTATAAATGTTCTAAACATGCCAATTTATATATTTGTGTATATTACATAGTCATATATTAAAATATCTAATTTAAATTTTAAACAGGATACAAAAGAAAGACCCAGCGATATATCGTCTATAAGAAGCTCCCTTTAAATATAAAAACACTGGTAAATTACAAGTAAATGGAGAAAAAAAGACGCAAATACTAATTTAAAAAAAAAAGTTGGAGTCACTGTATCAATATCAGAAAAAATAAACTTCAAACAAGAAATATTACCAGGGATGTCAATAATTACTAATTTAATAATTAATATGAATCTCTCTATATATTCAATACTTCTCAATCAAAATCTCCGTAGCTTTTCTTGGTCAAAATTGATGGCTGATTCTAAATTTCAGATGGAAATTGCCAGGTTTTGAGGGAAAGATTAACCTTAGATTGAAAAATGAACACGTCGTCAACTAAAACAAAAAGAGGAGGTTAGTACAGATGTAGAGAAACTACAGGGAGAGGTATGGAAAAAAAAATAGACAGAAACCCACCTGATGGCTGTATCTCTCTGTCCAATGGGCAGTGAGAGCCTCAGCTCAGTGAGTAGTTGGACAGTACTCTGAAAATCTTAAAGGGAACTAATATTTTGGAATATCCTCTGAGTTTAATGAAAGAATGAGCAGGCTCGAGATGCATAAAAGAATTTTGAAGGGAGGGCTGAGAGCTGAGGTCAGGTTTGAAAGCATGTTATTTGTAGAGGCACCATTTTGGTGTCTTATCTTCAGTATTTCTCAGAGGCTAGGGTATAGGATGGTTAAATGATGGCAAAATGTGGGATTTATAGCAGAATTGTCTTTCAAGGCCCCAGCGGACAGGCTGTAGTGATCAGAAAGTTGGTAAATGATAACAGCAAAGATGATGGTATATAGGAGGTATAGCCAAATGACATGCTATCCAAAAATGTATTATTTTCATAAGCTTAGAGTAGTACATATGGATCATTCTCTTTCTCTGTCTCTGTCTCTCTCTTTCTTGCACACATGTACGCAGACACACATACACATACACTGGCACATGTGAGACTAAGATTAGTTAATTTATGACTCGGATTAGTTAGATCTAAAGAATCTTAATTTGGAATGAAACTATCCAGAGAACCTGGTAACTAGAAGATGTCAAGTATCTCGTTAAAGGATATACATGCAGATGATATCAGAAATAAATGAGAACTTGGAATCTGTGAAAATTAACCCTTCATGTTTACAGATGAGAAAATTATAAGCAATTTCTCACATGCAGATAAACCTATCAATCAGCAATATTAGAAGTAAACTGCACCAGTTCTTGGAATCATTTAGATCTGTTCAAAACCATTGCTTATATTTGGTTTTTTTGTTTGTTTGTTTGTTTGTTTTTGTTTTTCAATTAAATGAGCAAGTAGAATTCCAGCATGGGATTAATTTGAGCTTGAGATGTGAAAAGCTTGAAAGAGCATCACTTTCACCATTATAGCAACAGTAAAAGCTAGACAAAGTGTAAATTCACAATATTTCATGAACCCAGGAGAGAGCTGAGGTTTCAGGGTAAACAATTAACTAGCAATCAAAGGAAAGGCATGTAGGTGCCTGCAAGAAGAGACAGAACCCCAGCCCTACTTCCCTGGGCAGATGCAGACAGACATCTTTAAGAAGAATTCAGCTGTAGTGGTCAATGTTAGGGTGAGAGAATGTAGAATTCCTGAGAGAGAAGATTTAGGGAATTTGCATCTACTTCTAAACTCTTCTCCACCTAAAAGAAATAGTAACATATGTGATTGCTTTCAAAAGCTTTATTCACAATGGCCCAAAACTGAAAACCTAGATGTCCTTCAACCAGTGAATGGATAAACAAACAGTAGTACATCCATATAATGTGACATTCTTTAGCAATAAAAGGAACAAACTCTTGATCTGCATAGTATAATGAATATCAAATGTATTTTGCCAAGTGAAAGAAGGGTGGGGGGGGATAAACCAAAAGGCTACAAACTTCATGATTCCATTTATATGACATCTGGAAAAGGGTCTCGGGGTGGAGGGAAGAGTCGTTTTGCTGCAAATAAGCAGTGTTAGGACTATTCTGTAACTCACTGACCGCTTACACAGACTACCCATCACCATTCTGAAGAACTCATGTTCCAGGGAGTCATTTCGGGAAATGTTGGTCTAACAAAGGGAAAATTGGCTTTGGGGGTTAAAGAGACTCAAGTTAGAATCTCTAGTTCTTGAAGAAATATGATCTTGAGCAAGTTATTAAACCTCTCTAAGTACCAGTTTTCTCATCTTTTAAAGAAGAGTTGTCAAGATTTACAGGACAATGAATGTAAAATACCTAGAAGAATATTGATTTCTCTCCTTTCTTTCCCCTGCTCATTCTGAAAGGTCACCCTTTAGTGTCAGTAAATCCTGGCATTATGGCACTCCCCTCTGCCTTCAGAAAAAGGGAGGTAATGACAAAGCTAGGTAATGACACACGTTAGAATGTGTCCAGAACATTAGCACCTGTGTTTTGATTGAAGATCCGAGGGTCTTCCCTATGAATCAATGATGCATTCTCTTGTGGGACTTATGTTTTTGGAAGCCATCAGTGGATATAGCTGTGAGCAGCTTCTGAAGCAAGAAGAATCAGGGGAAATGAGCAGGCACTGAAAAATATTGGATATTAAAAATAATCCCCCAGAAGGCAAAATGACCTCCATTTGTTTATGCTCTTGAGCCCACGCTGAACAAGCTGGCACAAAGAGCTTTATTACACAACTGCAGAGCAGGATGATTTTTTTCCACGTATTTAATAACGGTTTGGGATTTTAAAATGAGAAAGAAAAAGCTGAGGGCAATCTCTTGCAGTCTCCTTGTCTCTCACACAGAGAGGAAAAATGTTAGGATGCTATTGCATTAGCCTAGGGAAAGCAAACGAGAAAGGAATCAGGAGCAAACACGGGGCTCATCACTGACAGGGAACCACTAGGTACTTGGCTCTTCCTAGATTCTGCTCTCACCTTGACCCTAAGCATTGAAAATGATTTCAGTATTTCGTGTGTGACTAGGAAGATCTTAGCACCCTGAACAGAAATGGGGAAGTTGGGAGGAAGGAGGATAATGGAAAGAAATTGCGAAGTTTGGTTTGGGCAAGCTTAGTTTAAGGTACCAGCGGAATGCCCACGTGGAGATTCCAGAGGACTCTAGATGGCTATAGAGATTTGGTGCTGTGATGAAGACCTGTGCTTGAGAGGTAAGTCTGGAAGAAATTCCCCTAGAAATACAAGTTGGAGCCATGGTAGTGGCTGAAATCACCCCAGCGGAGAAAACAGAGAGTGAGAGACATAGACCTACACCCAGGAGTCAGGAACAAAAAAAGAAACTTGCAAAAGATAAGTAGCAGAGGCCAGGGGAGAAGGGAGAAAAGGGGATGGCACATTAATTGACTGCATCAAATACTGTAAGGTGGCCAGGAAGTGAGGGTAAACCAAGGAAGGGTGCTCTTTCTGCAATTCCATGTAAAACCTAGAAACTGAAGAAGTCACTAAAAAATCACCATCCACAATTCTCTTTCACTACAGTATAAGGGGCATAAGACACAGCTGTCCCCAAACTTTAACCCACATCTCACAACAAACAGCACGTTCAATATGACGACGGTTAAAAATAAGTGAAAAAGCAAAATCAGACCACGTTAGAAACGGACAGGAAATCTGTGCTTCTTCAGCTTTCTTACAGAACTTCATACAGTACTTCACTTCAGGAGTCTGTAACTACCTCCTGGGTGGATAGGAGAAGAAAAGCTTCAGATATTACTAATTTGATTCAACAGATGTTTATTGATCATCCACTAAGTGCAAGACTCGGTGCTAAGAACCTAGAGCAATGGTTTTTAAGCTGCAGCCTGCCTCAGAATCACTCGGACTGCACCTGTGAAAACACAGATTTCTGAGCCCCACCCCAGAACTTATGATTCAGAGGGTCTGGATGGAGCCCGAGAACTAGCATTCCTCACGGATTCCCAAGTGGTGCTGCTGCTGCTTCTGCTGCAGTTCTAAGAACCATAGTCTGAGAGCAAAGGGCTTCATGGTTCATCACCAGAGAAGAATAAATCAGTTGGGCTATTTATTTCAGAAAGGAAAGTAGACTACGAAATTTTTAATATATTGTGAGGATGAAACGGGTCATTTCAAACTCAGTCAACTCAACATTCTTGAAATGAAAATCAAAATCAATCAGAGGCTGTGTACTTCTTACATTAAGAAGCAAGCCTGGAGAAAAATACATCACATCATCTACAGAATAAAAGTAAATAAATAAATAAATGCACCTACACATCCTTATGTAATATTTCCTAGATCTTCAGGAAGAAAAAAAAAAAATCTCTAGTTGTTTCTCTCCCAATTCAAAATAACTGGGCCTCATTTATTGAACCTTCTTCTCGTATTTGTATACAGCCTTTTTTTCTAATTTGCTTTCCAAAGTGAACTCCTTGACAGCAAAAAATCTCATTTATTTAACGTTATGCATCTAGTCCTAGGCACAGGACTTAGCCCACTCTTTAAGGAAAGAAAGAAGAAAGGATGGAAAGGAAAGAGGGAGAAAAGGAGGAAGGGAGGAGAGAAAGGGAAGGAAGCAAGGAAGAAAGGAAGGAAGGAAGGAATCTGGTTTAATTCCTGGACTGTAATTATACAGCTGACTAGACAGCTTGTCCTTACTCCTGTTCCCTTTCTGATCATCGGCCTTACTACTGGGCAGTTCTCCTCTAGACGGGTCTGTTTTCATCTGTCAACTTTTACTTGACTCACCAATTCCCTTTCCATCACTGTGACTCTTCTTCTAGCACAGCTCTCTCACAGCCCCACCCCCACACCTGCGTGTTGTCATTCAACAGTCCTAGGCAAAACCACGACCATGCATTGAACTGCCCATCACTCTCCCCAATCTCCCCGGCCCAAATGCCAGTTGATTTTTAAGTCCCCGTCTCCTTTATAGCATATTCCCAGGCAGTCTCCAAGTCCTCCTACTTCTTCCTTCATATGGTTTCTCATGGGTCCCCCCTTTCCCAGCCTTATTCTTATGCCTAGACTTTAACAACCTTGTAAGTGGGCTCCCAATTCTAGTATTTCCGTCTTCTAACTAATCCTACACATTGTTTGCCACATTAGTCAACCTTAAACACCACTTTCATTATCATATAGCCATTATTCTTAATGAAGTACTTAATGGGTGTACAACGTAATGCTAACCATTTCATAGGTAGTAAGTCATACCATTCTCACCCAATGAGATATGTATTATTAACGCCATTTCAGAGATGAGGTAACTAAGGCTTACTCATCTGTAAAGACTTGCTTAACACATTGTGTTTAAGGGCCTCTGCAATTTAATCTGCATTCCTATTACTTTCTCTTACTCTTCTCTTCCAAGTTTTTGTTCCGGTTAAACTGGTCTACTAACAACTCCAGATACGGCTGCATCTCCCTGCCTTTATTGTTGAGTGCATCTCTCAGAGCCAGCAGAGACCGCCAACCATGCAAGTGTGGGGCCCATTGAAGAGCTTGCAGGCCTGAGTAGCAAGTAAGCTTCTATGTAAAGCACTTCCTGCTTCCAAGAAAGACGTGAGCACAACTGACCACTATCGCCATTCAAACCATCCAGCTCAGGCCCAGTGAGTAATTCTCTTATTCCTTGGTTGCTGAAGTTGCTCAGTCCCTGGTTCCTGCTTTAAATAATTCCTGATCCTCTGGGATGTGATCCAGTGAATCCTAAGAATATACTTGCACCCTCATCTGGGCTAGCTGGCCATCCAGGTCACCAGACATTCAAACAAGCACAAATGCCACAAAGTATAGCAATTTATTTTTGAGAGAGAGAAACAGAGAATATAATCCAGATATGCACTTGTGTATCACTTGCTTTAAGGTGTAGCCATGTAAATGCATACACACACAGATTGCAGAGTTTCTTTCCTTAGGTCATCTCTTGGCTCTCATTCTCACAGTATTCAGCTCTCTACTAAAAGTTTCCTCCTCAGAGAGGCCACCTCTAACACCTTAGCTAAAATACAACCTGCTTTTCCTCACACTGCTTCACTTTTCTTCATAGACCTCACCTCCACAGGTGAGGTATTCTATAAGTAGTAGGTACTCTATTGCATGCATGTCTGCCCAGCTCACAGGCAAGCTCTATGAATTCAGATACTTTACCTGTTGTTTCCTGCTGTAAACTCAGAATCTGAAACAATACCTGGCATTTAAAAGGCCCTCAGTAAATATTTGTGGAGAGAATGAACATAGAGAAGATGACTGTAAAGTAATGAGAAGAAATAAAAGCCTCATTTGAAACTGGTCTGATTTGAATGAACTCAAATGCATACTCAATAGCAGGTTTTTATATATGGAAATGGGTGAGTGTATCGAGAAATACACTTGCTGTTTTCAATTTTCTAGTCAGTATGCCCTTAATCTGGTTCTAGCTCTACTGTTCATCTGGTGGCATATAACCAAATGGTAGGTACAATTTCTTGTAGTAATAAAAAACTTCCATAGGAATTGTCTTGCCATTTGAAACCCACCTAGCTATAGAATCACTGACAGGCCTACAGACTGGGATAGATGTCCAGACATTAAACAATGGTGCCCAGACCTGTGCATGCCTGATGGCAGGAGACGTTTTCAAGTAGAATTATAAAAGGGAAGTAGAATTACAAAGGGAAATAGAAAATTGGAAGGGAAAAATACAGGCTAGAAAGCAAACACAATGATTCAGACTTTCTCAGAAGGCAATGGAGTTTTCTTAAGAATCTGCCTGACTCCAAGAAAAAACTGAGATATGCATGTCACCCAATCCCCAGGCCATAACTATCAGTGTACCCTTACACTTGCCTTTATGCCCATGTGACAAAAGTTTGCCATTTTAGGAGAAAATGATGAAAAAATGATTGGTGGTGCTGCACCCTACCCCAAACATGAGATAGCTGTGCAAACCTTCAGACAGACCCAAGGGAGCCCTG
Source organism: Cynocephalus volans (assembly GCF_027409185.1). Taxonomy (NCBI): domain Eukaryota; kingdom Metazoa; phylum Chordata; class Mammalia; order Dermoptera; family Cynocephalidae; genus Cynocephalus; species Cynocephalus volans. The sequence goes on from NC_084461.1 coordinate 171,246,804, forward strand.
GGCTTCAGGGCTTCCCAGAAAGCCAGGACCCTCTTTGATCAACTCCAGGAAGCCAACCCCCACCCTTTTCCACATCACATTTCCAGGAAAGCCACAGATATATCCATTTCAGGAATATTCTAGCAGGAGACAAGCTGGATAAATGAAGAAGAGTAAGAGAAAACCTTGATGAAAGAGCAAGGGGGGCGGGCCACCAAATGTAACTGCATGCTGCCCTTTCTAAAAGGGTTCTTGTGCAGGTGTGGGGCCAGCCAGCACTGAAAGGGGAGTTCCCTTTGGCCTGTTCTGCCCAAACTGGCCCTGGTGGACCGTGGCTTAGCCCAAGCCAAGCATGGCGAGGGGACTTACTTCCTCACTTTTCAAATTAACCTTTCTCCAGAATATGTAACACCACTCCATGTTTTGTTTAGTTCTTTTACTTTGTGATACTAAGGGGGAAAACATCTAAGATTTTTTTTTTTTTTTTTTTGGCATTTTCTCTCACCTTTGTTTTTTATAGAATTAAAACTTTGAAGGTTACCAGGCAACAGAAACACAAGCAAACAGTATGTAGTGATATGTAGTGGTATGTACTGAAGCTAAAACAAATTCAATCACTTATATTCAAGACGCATCTACTATATTCAAGACGCATAGTAAGTGACCACTTACAATGATAGAACAAAGAATTGTAGAGATCAGGAAATTTTCTCAATGGCATATTTTGTGTGAAATTTATTCCACCATCTAAAAACAAAATAGTGACGGGGGCCGGCCTGTGGCTCACTTGGGAGAGTGTGGTGCTGATAAAAACAAAATAGTGACAATTAAGAATTACAAAAGTACATTTTTCTTTAATATTAGCGTTCCAATGAATACGGTTGAGGTATTTATTTCTCAGCAATCTTCCTGCAGAGTCGATTAGCTCTGTCCTTTGATCAACTCCTCTCAAGTTGATTCTGCCCATGTAACTTTTGTTCTGGGTTACAATAACCACTCCCTTCCCTTGCCCCTCAGCCCTGCATGGCTTCTATGCTTGTAGTTTCCCTTCAGCCTGCACATAGCTTTACAAATACTTTCTTTAAATTATCCTAAGTTGAGTATACTATCTCAACTTAAACTCTCTTCAAATTATCCAAAGTTGAGTTTACCATCTTCATTCTGCCAGGACCCTAGCTAATGCATATCTCAAGTCAGCTAATGCAGAATAAGGACCAGAGTGAAGAGAAGGAGTTAGTGGAAATGGAGAGATGGACAGCACAGAAGAAAAAGCAAAAAGTGCATGATATGATCCTTATCTTGGACTAGATGGACTTAGACTAGTATGAGGTACAAAGTCCTGGCATAAGATTAGTCTTGAACAGCGGCAGCATCTTCTCGGGCTTCAGGGAAAGAGAGTAAAGTGATTGCAGATATAAGTCCATTTGTCAGTGTGTAAGCAGGAAATTAAGGCAGTTCACATCTGATAATCATGATTTTCTTAGTGAGGTAAGAGTCAAAGTCATTTGCTACAAGCAAATGAGATGGGAGTGAGGTAGAGGACCCGAGAACTGTGTTGAAAGTTTCAAATAGCCACTGCAGGAAGGGAAAGAGTCTTCTCACTTGGCACATGTAAATTGGACACAAGAAAAAGCCCAAGTGATTCTGGAGATCATGATTCTGTAGTGGCACCAATCCATCTAGGGCTGGCAGTTTTCTCCAGCAGCTCTTAGAATCCCTAATATAAGAGAAGAAAAGTGGGTGACAACATCTTCCAAGGGGGCAATTGCAAAGCAGGTAAGATGAAGCTATTGAGGAGTTAGCACAATGATTTAAAGGAGTGTGAGTTCTGGAGACAGAAATTCGTTCAAGGCTTCCAGCTGCATCACCTGAGGCAAATATCTAACCGTTCTCACTTAGTTTCTTCATCTGTAAACTAGAGATAATAATACCAACTAACCATAGAGCTTTTTTGTTAGAATGAAATATGGTTATCCATGCAGAGTGGTTAGTAACATGCCTAATACCTAGAACATGCTCAATAAATGTTATTTTTTGTATTCCTAATAAAATGCTGAGGGTAGTGAGTAAAAATGATAGTAAATGCAGTGGAATGGAGGTATGGGCTAATGGATAAGAAGTCAGTCCACTAAGGAGGCTCACAGACTGGGAAGAAAGAAAGAAATGAGTGATTGAAGATCAGAGTGAGTTTCACGCCCAGGTTTCTAGGGGCAAGAAGAAAGCCTGAAGCCACAAAGAGTTGTGAGTAGAGAATGGCTATTGGAGTTTACGATTTCAGAGGTGGTACAGAGCTGAGCTGGTCCAGGCTAGCATTGTAAAACATATGGGATACCATGGTGCCCTCTGCAGCCTGAAAGACAACTTGTCCACCATAGCATAGGTTCTGCTGAAGATGGAGATGACCCAGGTGATGATACTCTCAACTAACGAAGGAGGATGCCTGAAATTCAGACAATAACGGTGGTCACATTGGCAAAAGGAAGAGAGAGTATGTTAATGGCATATTTATGCCCTGTGAGATTAGGAAACCATTGTCTCTGCTGAAGCAAGCTGTGAGGAGATGGAATTCTTAGAAGAGCTAGGTTTTAGTTAAAATGGCTAAACACTGAGCCATAGAGTGTTTTTTTGACGGGGTAATATCGAATTGTTTCAATTTGGTCTCTAAAATATACATATTTTAATTTGTCATTTCTGTAGTAGCTTGCTAATAATTTTGCTTATCATTATAAATTGATTTACTTTCAAATAAAGAGTATGTCTCATTTTTAAATGGGAAAAATTGAAATGTACCTACGATAAAATGTTAAAATATTTATATATATTAATGAATAATCCTTATTATATCTATAAGTTTCAACTTTTTCCTTTCCTGGCTTGAGAATCAAATGTACAGTTTGTGTTTTGAGGAAATTTATGATATGAACTTTAACAGTATGCTGACTTAAGCAAAACGTTTTACTTGAAAGCACTTATTTATTTTTATTGTAACATGGTTGATTGTACATATCTGTGGGGTACAGAGTTGAATATCAATACCTGTGTGCAACATGTGATGCTCAAATCAGGATAATTAGTATATTCAACAATACACAATGTAATCGTTTTTCATGGCCCTTTACCAGTTCCTCCTTTATCCCCCCTCTTACTGCCCCTTTCCTACCTCTGGTAACCCCCATTCTGTTCTTTCCTTTAGAAGGTTCAACGTACTATTGTGATGGTTGTATCTTTTTTATTTACTTATTTTTTAGCTCCCACTTATGAGTGCGGACATGTGGTATTTCTCTTTCTGTGCCTGGCTTATTTCACTTCACACGATTTTCTCTAAGTTCATCCATGTTGCTGCAAATGACAGCATTTCATTCTTTTTTATGGCAGAGTAGTATTCCATTGTGCAATTATACCACATTTTACTTATCCAGTTGTTTGATGATAGACATTTAAGTTGGTTCCATACTTTGGCTATTGTAAATAGAGCTGTGATAAACATGGTAGTGCAGGTTTCCCTTTGACAGGATGATTTCTATCCCTTTGGGCATATACCCAGCAGTGGAATCACTGGATCACATGGCAGTCCTATCTGTAGTTGTTTAAGGAAAATCAAGACCACTTTCCATAAGGGCTGCACTAATTTGCCATCCCACCAACAGTGTAGCAGGGTTCCCCTTGTCTGCATCCTCACCAGCATGTTATTCTCCGTCTTTTTGATAGTAGCCAGTCTAACTGGCATGAGATGATATCTCAATGCAATTTTGATTTGCATTTCCCTGATCCTAAGTATTGTTGAGCATTTTTTCACGTGTCTGTTGGCTATTTGTATGTCTTCCTTTGAGAAATGCCTATTCAGCTCCTTTGCCTATTTTTTAATCGGGTTGTTTGCTTTTTTACTGTTATGCTGTTTTGAGTTCCTTGTATATTCTGGATATTAATCCTTTGTTGGATGCATAGTTTGCAAATATTTTCTCCCAGTCTATAGGTTGTCTTTTTCACTCTGTTAATAGATCTTTTGCTGTTGAAACACTTCTTTAACACATACCATGCAAAAATAATTAAATGAATTCCAAATTCCAAAAAAATGGGTCAAAAGTATTACGCAGTATTGCAAAGCTGCTCATGAGTGTAAAAAATGTGGGCACTTTAAGTGAAGTTAAGGAGTTAGAAAGGTGAAGAAAATGTATGGATGAGGTAAGTGATATTTCTAGTAGCAAGAATGGAGAGCAAGATGCTGCAGAAAGAAGAGTGACATAGGAGAAAGCCCAGTGGGGAGAAGAACAAGGAATAAGAAGGGATGTAGAGACTGCTTTGCAGGTGACGGGGTGACCGGGATCAGAAACAAGGCTGGTGCTGGCTGGATCCAAGGTTTTGTTGGTGGCAGGCAGAGTCTTCCAGGAGACCACAGGCACAGTGAACTCGCAGAGTGTGGCCTGGCCAATAGACCACAGATTTTGCTTGCTGTGGAAGGCAAACAGAACCCTGGTGAGGTGCCACTTTGGTGACCCTGAGGAGGACCACTGGAGATGATTATAAGGGTGGGAAACCACCACACTGGAAGGCAGACTCTGCACAGATAGCAAAGACAGTTTCAGGGACCCTCACCCTCTGGTTGAGTTCTCTGTGACTGCTATGATACAGAGTTCTGAGACTCACGCCATGGCCCTGGAGAGTGCCTGAGAGGGCCAAGGTCACTGGCCGTAGGTTAAATATAGAAGATTAAAAACAAAGGTCAACTTTAAAGGTCTCTCAAAAAAAGATAAATAAATAAATAAAAATAAAAAAATAAAGGTCTCTCAAGTCTCTGTTAAAAACAAGATAATGAGATTTTTTTTAAAAGGCCTACATGTACCAGACAAAGAAAACAGTAAAATATTATTCTCCCTCCCCTCACCAAGGAGAAGAACAATGTTTTCTAACAAGGATTAAAGGGACATCAGACACTGCTGAGGAGTAGAGACCTGCACAGGGATTATGAGAGAGTTTGCATGCTGGACAGTGAGACTCACAGCTCCATCCTCTGCTTGACTCCTGGAATAAAGACTCCAGGCCTGTAAGTCCCCAGAAGATTATAAGACCCCTTTCTGGATAAATTGACCAGCACAGTGAACAGCCTAGCCCAGTCATCCTCCAGTGAGCCCACCAGTTGACAGGCCTTACAGAGGTTACCTCCCAGAATTTCACTCTCAAATGTTAAATACTGACATGGACCATCAGATATTTGAGTAAAGCCTGAAAATGAAGGACAGAAACCAAGACAAACAAAACAGGTCCTGAAGGAAACAGATCATTCGAGAAGAGAAAACAAAAAAAACTTTAGTTATCATTGATGTTCTCATAGAGATAAGAAAACAGAATATGATGCTATTTTTAAAAGAAACATTCCAAGAAAAAGAAAAATTCTTGGAAATTAAAAATATGATAACACAAATAAAACACTCAATATAAGGAAGCTGGAAGAAAAGATAAGTTATTTTAAAGGGTAAAACAAAAAGATAAAGAGATGAAAAAACAGAAACTAAAAAACAATGAAATTTGGAGAATAAAACTAGCAGGGTGAATACCCAAAGAATTCAGTACCCATAAAGAATCAATTAATAGGTTAATAACACAAAAGACTTACCAAAACTACAAATCATGAGTTTCCAGATTGAAATGGCCTGTCAAGGGTTCAACATAATAAATATATTTTGAAAGATTCACATCTTCGTACATCATTATGAAGTTTCAGAACTCCCAGGATAAAAAGAACTAAAACACTTTTCAAGAGAAAATTCAAATCACACCAAGGGATAGAAATCAGAATGGCAATGGTCTCTCAGTGGTAACTCTAGAAGTTACAAGGCAAGGAAACAATTCCTTCAAAATTCTGAGAGAACATTAATTTTTACCTAGAACTCTATATTCAGATAAAATGTCAAATGCTAAACTAAGACATTTGCAGACATGTAATGTGTCAGAAAATTTACTTCCCAAGCTATTCAGGATCGGTCCAAAAAATCTGGGACAAATAAAAGATCCTAAAACTATATAAAGAATTAAAACTGATCATATACAAAGAATCACGAATGAAAATATATCAGCCTTCTAAGTAGCAATAGAGCATGCTAGAAGAAAATAGAACATAGACTTTGAAATTCGTAGGGAAAATAAGGAATTCCTAGAATTCTTTATTCAACCAAACTATCAATCAAGTATTGAAGGAGATAAAGATTGGTTTGTGCTCCATACTATACAGAGTTCTATCACCTCATCCTGTGGCTATGGGCAGGATAGCTATGTTTCTACCAGAAAGCCATAGCCCAGGCATCACCTCTACCTGCCACACTATTTGCAAGCAGAGTTACGATCTATGGCACAGGGGGCGCATTACACAAAGGGTGGGGGAAGAGGTTACAAAAGCACAGTGTCAATGGTGCTCTCTGGAGCTGTTCAGTTTTGGAACAGTCACAATCATAGTAGCCATGAAAAGGTAAGCTTTTAGCAGTTTAGGTTTGAAGATTATAAACCTGCAAAATGATATTCAGTATCTTATACTTGGGAAAGAGCCAGATAGCAATCTGACATTTAATGAATAACTTCAATTATCATACAAATAATGCTTTGGAGCTGTGTCTGATGATTATTTCAACATATATGTGCTGATTATATTTTCCCTTTTTTATAGTCTATCAATTCTAAGTAAATGTGGAAAGGGTACAAGCAAAGGTTTTAGAAGCTTCAAAGGATTTCTCATTCTGGATTCTAAACCATTACCAAACCTGTTATCTACAATCATTAGTAAAAGCCCATGTTATGATCTTTTGGGGCGGGGTATGGATAAAAGAAGAAAGTACAATATGGGAGGTAACTGAATTGCATTTCAGAATAAACCTCCTCTGGGCTTAATGGTCAAAGTTAGCCAATTTGAGATTTAAAACCACAAAGAAAAGCACATACTAATTAAAATTTAGAAGAAAAGCAAATAAAAAATATGTCTTCAGAAAACTTTAGAGCCTCAAAAGATACTACAAACTGAATATTAGGATATTTAAAGGGCCAAAAATTGGATAAGAATTTAGAATATGATAGCTATTTCAAAGGTCATTCAAGTACCACCCCATTTATGTATTTCTCAATTATTAAAGTCTCCTAAATATATCTCATGTACTTTACCTTTTTCACCTTTGTGGGAGTCCTACCCTTCACCTGAAGTATCTTCCCTACCCAACCTTCAGAGCCAAGCTCAAGCTTCAATGTCTCCACCCAAGCCCTCCCTGATCTCCCTAGCCCATAATGGCTGCTCTCGTCTGCTGTCCAAGAGCACCATTTGTTTTGGTACTAAAACATATCTAATGAAGTAGCAGGTGTGATTTCATCAGTTAGATTTTAATCCTCTTGCGAGCAAAGACCTTGCCTTGGACTGCATGTATCCAGCAGCACTAGGCAGACTGCTGGAACATAACACGCACTCAGTAGAACCTCACCAATTATTTTGCTGTGCAATGTGACAGAAAGAAAAAGAAAAAAAAAAGGTTTCAAGATGGCGGCGGCTGCGGCGGCTGGCGCGGAGTAGCTGAGGTGGAAAAGGTGGCCACTGGGCCTCAGGCAGCCGGGAAACTTGTGGACCTTCCTCTGGCCATCTCTTAAGGGAGGACGGCTGCTGCTGGCCGGTCGTGGGGGCTCAACGCCACTTTGCCCCCGGCAGGAGAGGCTGCCTCATTTACAGGCAACAGCTTTGAAGTGTGGAGCAGGAAAAGAACTGATTCTTAGCTGCAAAAGCGAGTCTTGAAACAGGGAACACGGCGCCAGGGCTGCTGTGGATGCAGCCAGGATCCCGGAGGCTGGGGCCGCACTGAAGGCGGCCAGCTGCCCTATTCAGGATTCGAGGTTTCAGGCCGGCATTAAAGAAGATTCCTGGGAGCGCCCGAGCGGCGCCGCGACTGAACAGCCCGAGGCGGCAGCGCCGAGAACACGGAAGGCAACAAGCCAGAGACAGAGCGAGCGCCCGACCTGGCACAGCACTGTGAGTGATCCCTGGCACAGCTCTGTTCGGGGGGTGGATGCCCACGCGGCTCCCACCTGCACCACCAGGCCACTCACTGCCCCGGTGCTGCCTCCATTTTCCCAGGTGCGGGCAGCTCTGCCCTGCTCGGCCATCACTGAGCCCATTTGCTTGGCCTGGCGCGGGGCTTTCCGGACCCTGCGGGCTGGCCTCCTCTCCCACTCCCTCCGCGGTTCTCTGGCGGGGCTGGGGGTGTGGGGCGTCCCGACCAGTGTTGGGAGGACTAGGAAGTACGGGCGGGCCGACTGTCACTCCACCACACCCTGGACTCCGCCCCGGTAAACTTCCTGTTACTGGGAGGCAGATACCATCTCTGCGACCACCAGTTTGGAAAAAAGCCTAACGAATTTCTGGTTGGGAATAGTGTGGTAGGAGAGTTCCCAGGTCCGCTTGAACCTGCCGGAGAGCAGGCTGCAGGCGGGCACTAGACTCGGTTTATACCGGGGGGATACAAAGGTGAACAAGACCCGAGAAAGATCTACACAGTGCTACAAAGGCACCCAGAGAGACCGGTCATCTGTGCCCAGCAGAAACCTGGTAGACTTCCTGGGCGAGGCGGTGCTGAGCAGGGTCTTGAAGGCCCAGCTGATAGACGAGGGGTGCAGAAGACACACCCCAGCCCAGCACAGTGTGCACAGAGGGGGGAGACGTGCGGCCAGGGAGGCGGAGACTCGACAGAAACCACACACCCGGTGGGGTCGCCACTGCACGATCTAACAGCCTGGGCCAGAGCACACGGAACGGGGAGAAGTCCTGTACAGAAAGTGAAAGCTCAACAGAGATCACACACCCTGTGGTACGTGATCCACCAGCCCAGCAGAGTACAAGCTGACCAGAAAGGTGGATCCCCGGAGAAGCCCAAGACCCGAGGCAACCACACACACAAGACACTAGAGGCCAACTGAGCAGTCACGGAGGGAGCCATACCAAATTGGCAACCACAGCAACATCCTAGTTAGTCATTAGTCTCAAAACCGGTGGACTGTGAAACCCCCTGCCACAATGAATAAACACCAAAAAAAAGACACCAGAAATACAAAAAATCAAGAAAGTACACCACCAAAAGTTAATAAATCTCATACTCTAGATCCTATAGAACAAGAAGCCCTTGAAATAACTGACAAGGAATTTCGAGTGATAATTCTAAGGAAACTGAATGAGATACAAGAAAACTCAGCTAGACATCATGATGAAATGAGGAAAAGTATACAGGATCTGAAAGAGGAAATATACAAGGAAATCAATGTCCTGAAAAAAAATGTAGCAGAACTTGCTGAACTGAAGAAGTTATTCAGCGAAATAAAAAACACAACGGAGAGTTTAACCAGCAGGCTTGTCAAAGTTGAAGAGAGAACCTCTGAACTTGAAGATGGGCTGTTTGAAATAACACAAGCAGACAAAAAGAAAGAAAAAAGAATCAAGGACATGGAAGAAAATCTGAGAGAGATATCAGACAACCTCAAGCGCTCAAATATCCGAGTCATGGGTATTCCAGAAGGAGAGGAAAATGGAGATTCCATTGAAAACATATTCAACAAAATAGTGGCAGAAAACTTCCCAGGTATAGGAAAAATCACAGATCTTCAGATCCAGGAAGCTCAACGATCTCCAAACGTATTCAACCCAAAAAGGCCTTCTCCAAGACATGTCATAGTCAAATTGGCAAAACTCAGAGACAAAGAGAGAATCTTAAAAGCTGCAAGAGAGAAGCGTCAAATCACCTATAAGGGAGCCCCAATCAGGTTAACATCAGACTTTTCATCGCAAACCCTAAAAGCTAGAAAGGAATGGGATGATATTTTCAAAATACTAAAAGACAAAGATTGCCAGCCAAGAATACTCTACCCTGCAAGGCTATCCTTCCGAAATGAGGGGCAAATAGTATATTTCTCAGACAAACAAAAACTGCGGGAGTTCACTACAACAAGACCACCCTTACAAGAAATCCTCAAGGGAGTACTGGGTTTGGTTCCTGAAAAATAACTACCACTGCCATAAAAACCTAAGAAAAATCTAAACCCGCTAGTACAATAAAAATGGCATTCATGAAGAGAAAACAAGCTAACAAAAACACTATCTACAACCTAAGGAACCAACAAACAAGGAAACCAAACAGTAAATCAGAAAGCAAGGAACAAAAGACACCTAAGACAACCAAACAACCAATAAAATGCTAGGAATAAATCAACACCTTTCAATAACAACTCTTAATGTTAAAGGCTTAAATTCCCCAATTAAAAGACACAGACTGGCTGACTGGATCAAAAAGCAGGACCCAACTATATGCTGCCTACAAGAGACCCACCTCACCCATAAAGATTCACACAGACTAAGAGTGAAAGGATGGAAAAAGATTTACCATGCAAACAGAAAAGAAAAACGAGCTGGAGTGGCTATTCTTATATCTGACAAAATAGACTTTAAACTAAAAACCATAAAAAGAGACAATGAGGGACACTACTTAATGATAAAAGGACTGATCCATCAAGAAGACATAACAATCATAAATATGTACGCACCCAATGTTGGAGCAGCCAGATTTATAAAACAAACTCTATTAGACCTAAAGAAGGAAATAGACACTAATACCATAATAGCAGGGGACCTGAACACTCCACTGTCAATATTAGACAGATCATCTAGGCAAAGAATCAGTAGAGAAACAAAAGATCTCAACAAGACTCTAGACCAATTGGAATTGGCAGATATCTACAGAACATTCCACCCAACAACCTCAGAATATTCATTCTTCTCATCAGCACATGGATCATTCTCCAGGATAGATCACATATTAGGTCACAAATCAAGTCTCAATAAATTCAAAAAAATTGGAATTATCCCATGTATCTTCTCAGACCACAATGGATTAAAACTAGAAATTAATAACAAACAAAACTCTGGAAACTATACAAACACATGGAAATTAAACAGCATTCTACTTAATGACATATGGGTCCAAGAAGAAATCAAGCAGGAAATCAAAAAGTTTATTGAAACTAATGAAAACAATGATACATCATACCAAAACCTGTGGGATACTGCAAAAGCAGTATTGAGGGGAAAATTTATTGCATTAAATGCTCACTTCAGAAGAATGGAAAGATGGCAAGTGAACAACCTAACACTTCACCTTAAAGAACTAGAAAAACAAGAACAATCCAATCCTGAAGTTAGCAGACGGAAAGAAATCATTAAGATCAGAGCAGAACTGAATGAAATTGAAAACCAAAAAACAATTCAAAAGATCAACGAATCAAAAAGTTGGTTTTTTGAAAAGATAAATAAAATTGACAAACCATTAGCATGGCTAACAAAAAAAAGAAGAGAGAAGACTCAAATAACAAAAATTAGAAATGAAAAAGGCGATATTACAACTGATTCATCTGAAATACAAGGAATCATTCGAGACTACTATAAACAACTATACGCCAACAAATTTGAAAATCTGGAGGAAATGGATAAATTTCTGGACACACACAAGCTCCCAAAACTGAACCGTGAAGACGTAGAAAATTTGAACAGACCAATAACAATAAAGGAGATTGAAGCTGTTATCAGAAGGCTCCCAACAAAGAAAAGCCCAGGACCAGATGGATTCACAGCAGAATTTTACCAAACATTCAAAGAGGAATTGACACCGATTCTTTTTTTTTTTTTTTTTTGTTTTTTTTTTGTTTTTTTTTTGGTTTTTTTTTGTCCTTTTCGTGACCGGCACTCAGCCAGTGAGTGCACCGGCCAGTCCTATATAGGATCCGAACCCGCGGCGGGAGCGTCGCAGCGCTCCCAGCGCCGCACTCTACCAAGTGCGCCACGGGCTCGGCCCGACACCGATTCTTTACAAACTATTCCAAAAGATTGAAATGGACGCAAATCTCCCAAACTCATTCTATGAAGCAATCATCATCCTGATACCAAAACCAGGTAAAGATATAACCAAAAAAGAAAACTACAGGCCGATATCCTTGATGAATATAGATGCAAAAATCCTCACTACTAGCAAACAGAATACAGCAACACATACGTAAAATTATTCACCACGATCAAGTGGGATTCATCCCAGGGATGCAAGGTTGGTTCAACATACGCAAATCAATAAATGTGATACACCATATTAATAAACTCAAACACAAGGACCATATGATCATCTCTATAGATGCTGAAAAAGCATTTGATAAAGTTCAGCACTCATTCATGACAAAGACCCTCTATAAGTTAGGTATAGAGGGAAAGTATCTCAACATAATTAAAGCCATATATGCCAAACCCACAGCCAATATCATCCTGAATGGGGAAAAGCTGAAAGCTTTTCCTTTAAGAACAGGCACTAGACAAGGATGCCCACTCTCACCACTCCTATTCAACATAGTGTTGGAAGTACTAGCCAGAGCAATCAGAGAAGAGAAGGAAATAAAGGGCATCCAGATTGGAAAAGATGAAGTCAAACTGTCCCTGTTTGCAGATGACATGATCCTATATATCGAACAGCCTAAAACCTCTACAAAAAAACTGTTGGAATTGATAAATGATTTCAGCACAGTAGCAGGATACAAAATCAACACACAAAAATCAGTAGCATTTCTTTTCTCCAATAGTGAACATGCAGAAGGAGAAATCAAGAAAGCCTGCCCATTTACAATAGCCACCAAAAAAATAAAATACTTAGGAATTGAGTTAACCAAGGAGGTGAAAAATCTCTATAATGAGAACTACAAACCACTGCTGAGAGAAATTAGAGAGGATACAAGAAGATGGAAAGATATTCCATGCTCTTGGATTGGAAGAATCAACATAGTGAAAATGTCCATACTACCCAAAGTGATATACAAATTCAATGCAATCCCCATCAAAATTCCAAAGACATTTTTCTCAGAAATGGAAAAAACTATTCAGACATTTATATGGAACAATAAAAGACCACGAATAGCCAAAGCAATGCTCAGCAAAAAAAATAAAGCTGGAGGCATAACACTACCAGACTTTAAGCTATACTACAAAGCTATAATAACCAAAACAGTATGGTACTGGCATAAAAACAGACACACTGACCAATGGAATAGAATAGAGAATCTAGAAATCAACCCACACACTTACTGCCATCTGATCTTTGACAAAGGCACCAAGCCTATTCACTGGGGAAGGGACTGCCTCTTCAGCAAGTGGTGCTGGGATAACTGGATATCGATATGCAGGAGAATGAAACTAGATCCATACCTCTCACCGTATACTAAAATCAACTCAAAATGGATTAAGGATTTAAATATACACCCTGAGACAATAAAACTTCTTAAAGAAAACATAGGAGAAACACTTCAGGAAATAGGACTGGGCACAGACTTCATGAATACGACCCCAAAAGCACGGGCAACCAAAGGAAAAATAAACAAATGGGATTATATCAAACTAAAAAGCTTCTGCACAGCAAAAGAAACAATTAAAAGAGTTAAAAGACAACCAACAGAGTGGGAGAAAATATTTGCAAAATATACATCTGACAAAGGATTAATATCCAGAATATATAAGGAACTCAAACAACTTTACAAGAAGAAAACAAGCAACCCAATTAAAAAATGGGCAAAAGAGCTAAGTAGGCATTTCTCTAAGGAAGATATACAAATGGCCAACAGACATATGAAAAAATGCTCAACATCACTCAGCATCCGGGAAATGCAAATCAAAACCACATTGAGATACCATCTAACCCCAGTTAGGATGGCTAAAATCCAAAAGACTATGAACGATAAATGCTGGCGAGGCTGCAGAGAAAAAGGAACTGTCATACATTGTTGGTGGGACTGCAAAATGGTGCAGCCTCTATGGAAAATGGTATGGAGGTTCCTTAAACAATTGCAAATAGATCTACCATATGACCCAGCCATCCCACTGTTGGGAATATACCCAGAGGAATGGAAATCATCAAGTCGAAGGTATACCTGTTCCCCAATGTTCATCGCAGCACTCTTTACAATAGCCAAGAGTTGGAACCAGCCCAAATGCCCATCATCAGATGAGTGGATACGGAAAATGTGGTACATCTACACAATGGAATACTACTCAGCTATAAAAACGAATGAAATACTGCCATTTGCAACAACATGGATGGACCTTGAGAGAATTATATTAAGTGAAACAAGTCAGGCACAGAAAGAGAAATACCACATGTTCTCACTTATTGGAGGGAGCTAAAAATTAATATATAAATTCACACACACACATACACACACACACACACACAAACCGGGGGGGGGGGAAGAAGATATAACAACCACAATTATTTGAAGTTGATACAACAAGCAAACAGAAAGGACATTGTTGGGGGGGAGGGGGGGAGGGAGAAGGGAGGGAGGTTTTGGTGATGGGGAGCAATAATCAGCTACAATGTATATCGACAAAATAAAATATAAAAAAAAAAAAAAAAAAGAAGTCAAATAGAAAAACAGTAAATTAAGAAACAAGATGTGGGGACAAAAAGTCGTTTCACTTGAATAGAACCAATTTTGTTGTTCCCTCTGGTTTTTCTCTCAGGAAGGAAAAAATTAACCATCAGAATAATAAACACTTTTCACTAATAAGAAAAAAAAAAAAGAAAAAAAAAAAAACTACTTTCTTTCCTTGCATCAAGGTAAAGTGTTTCTTTAATTAGGAGCATGAGGTATGACCACAGATTCAAAAACTTAGATGAAGTAGTTCTTGCCTAAAAAGGAATGTGAAAATACTGTAACCACATTTTTACACTAATTTCCATCCTATTTAGACTACAGCATTTATTACAATATAAAAAGTGCTTAAAACATAGCTGTAGTCCCACCTGCACAAGCAGCAATGGAAACTCTTCACCATGACACCCTTCTTGTTTTCTATAACGTTACACTCTCCTAACTTTTCCCCTAAGGCTCTAGTTATTTCTTGTCTATTTAGTTAGGGGCTCATCTTCCACACAAAATGTGGGAGCTCCTCTAGGCTCATTCCTAGGTTCTCATCTTACTCCACACTCTCTTCTGGGCCATCTTATCTAAGCCCATGGCCTCAGATACTAGGACAATTCTAAAATTTACATCTACAGCCCAGACCTCTTTCCTAAGCTCTAGAACTATACATCCAACTGCCTTTCTCTGTTTGAATGTCTCATAACCACCTCAAATTTGACTTGCCTAAATTGAATTCAAGATCTACTCGTCTTCTCAGCTGTGTGGCTCAGCAAATGGCCTCACTATCCATTCAGTGCTGCAAGCCAGTTACTCAGTGATTATCTTTGAATCATCTCTCCAACCAAATCTGTTGTCGGGTCTCCTTTTCCATATCTGGTCTATTATTACTCAAATAACAGTCCATCTCCTCTGCTACCAAGCAGTCCAATCTGTTGTTATCTGTTGCCTGAGTTACTGCCACCATCTCCCAACTGGTCTCTCTTGAACCAATCTTATCACCCTTCCAATCCATTGTCCATGCAACAGCCAAGATAATCTTTATAAAACATAAATATGATATTACTCCCAGGAAGAAAACTTCCCATTGGGTTCTCATCAGATTTGAATGTCTGTAGTAGATGCCAAAATAAACTGTTTCACCTCTGCTCTCACACCAACATCAACACAGAAGACTTCTGTGACCAAATGTGTGAGGAGTTTTCCCCACACAAGAAGCAATCAGTTCTGCAGAGGGCACCAGCTGGGTCAATTCCATCTGACACAATCTACTTGGAGACAGTGTCAGATCACACAGGTGGAGGACTCAACCCTGCAAGACTGATCCCCACTTCCGATGCCAACAGCAAGCTCCAGGTTATCTTTCCTGTGCTTCTGACTAAATGGCTATAAATTGGGGTTTGTATAACTCCCTCCTTGGGTTCAATTAATTTTCCAGAGTGGCTCACAGAATTCAAGGATACACTGCATTTTCTGGATTATTATAAAGGATATTACAATACAGATGAACAGCCAGATGGAAGAGATACACAGGGCCATGTCTGGGAAAAGAGGCATGGAGCTTCCAGGCCCTCCCAGGAATGCCACCCTCCAGGAACCTCCATGTATTCACTATCTGGAAGCTCTCCAAATCCAGTCCTTTCAGTTTTTTATGGAGGCTTCATTACATAGGCATGATTGAATAAATTATTGGCCATTGGTGAACAACTTAACCTTCAGTCCCTCTCCCCTCCACAGAGGCCGGGGAATGGGGCCGAAAGTCCCAACCCTCTGATCCTGCCGAGGTCTTTTCAGTGACCATCCACTATCCTGAAGGGATGCCAGCCATCAGTCAACTCATTAACTTATGAAAAGACATCACTTTAGAGATTCTGAGGATTTGGGGAGTTGTATGCCAGGAAATGGGGACGAAGACCAAATACATATTTTACTATGTCACACATGGTGTATACCCAGATCTTCTCCTTCAGCACCAAGGCATGCATTCCCCCAGCTGCTGAGACTGTAGCAGCTGACAACTCTCAGCTAAATCCCTCTCCAGACTTGTCCTCGGATAAATGGAATCTCTCAATGAAGATCACACATCTTCCTTAGAGCGGTTCTCATTCAACCATCAGTCAACAGGTCAACTGGTCCCTGATGAAGTAGAAAGCCCCAGCCCCCTCACCTAAACTTGTGACAACTCTAAGGGGCCCTTCCAGCTCTCTTTAGGATGGACTGATGTGGTTCTTGAGAATTCATCATAGTTCAGCTCATCTCTCAGCCCAGTCCTACGTCCTTCACATCTCTGTAGGTATTGATACCTAGAGTACTCACCAAGAGTACCTTTGCTAATCTGCATCTTGGAGTCAGCTTCTTGGGAAGCCTGACTTGTGATAATGTTATTTACATGATCTAGAAGGCCACATGTGATCTGACTTCTGCTGACTTTTCTATACCATGCTTCCTCCTTGAATATGGCATTTTTCTTCCTGCCTCAGTCTTCACATGCCTTAGGCTCTACATGGGACATTTAATGCCAGCTTACCTCCACTCCCCAATTCCTTCACTTCACTTCTTTGACTGATTAATTCTCACTTTGTATTCAAATCTCAATGCCAAGGCTAGCTACTTCTTTTATCATCTCTCACAGCCTATTACACTTCTTTCTCAAGGTGCTTTAAAAGAACTACACTAAAATATTGTGTAATTAATTGTGAAATATTTACCTCCCTTGATATAACATCAGATCCAGTCTCCCTTGTTTGCTACTGCAGGTCTAGCACAGAACCTTGCACATAGTAGGCACTCAAAAAGTACTAATACACCATGTGTAACATGTTCAATGGTCAGTCATATAGCTGTAACTATACAGTCAAATCTCCTTATATAACAGTACATAAATAAAGGGAGATAAAGTGGTCACCAAAGTCATATCAATACATCGACACAAGAAGGATATGCTTATATCTTAACCCAACCCTGGTTTTCCTGTCAGTAAAAGAATGCTTTTATCAACCTTCCAACAATAAGAGTTCCAGAGGTCACATGAGAAACTATAACCACTATGCAAAATTGCCAAAGCCCACCAGCAAATAAATCCAATAAGATAAACCTTCCTAGAAATGTGTTTGGGGCAAAAAGAGGAGGGGGCAGAATTTAGTACGTATTGGTAAGGGCGTTGACTAACCCAAAAAAGAACAAAGACCCTGAGGAGTAGGGAGTGTTCCTGGTTGAGAAGAATGATGGAGAAAACTAGGGATAAAGATGCCTAATGTATTCAGGTGATGCAAAAGAAAGTAATATGGGCACATATAACCCACTTTCTACTTTTATAATATTGTGCATAATCATTTCGAATGTGACTCTTTTACATATACCTGCAGTGGAGACATAGAAGACAGCAATAAATAGTTAACTATAGTAATTTTGATCTTAAAATTCCTGTAATGACTACATATACCAGAGTTTTCAGACTCCTCTGAAGTCTAGTTTTGCATATTAAGGTTGAAGAAATAGTTGGCTTACATGAACAAAGCTTTCACCCAGGTCTTCCCATAGCTCAATGCTACAAGGCACCATTCACAGTGCGTTCTTTGTGAACAGTGTCCCTGTACCGTGCATTGCGGCAGCCCTGGTCTTAGAATGTGTTTGATCAGTTCCAATGCTAGCAGTAATTATAGCTTCGGGATCTCAGAATGAGTCAGCAAATCGATGTGTGGTGGTAACTGTTTCATCACCTGCCCAGCAGTTGAGTTTCAGGGTGAATGATCTTAAGAGGAGCTGGAGTCAACAGCCAACTTAGGGTAAAAAACCAGGGAGGAATTTTAAATCAATCAGTAATAACTACGGGACAGAATATGTGAAGCAAGTACGAGACGATACATCAGACTTCAGGTGGAAAAAGTGCTACTGGTGAGGTTTTGAATGTAGCTACGAAGTCAGGGATGGATGGACAGAAATGTATTACTGTCTTTTTCATCTCCACTGTAGGTGTGGGTGAAAGAGCTGTGTTCAAACTGATTATGCACAATATTGTAATCACAGAAAGTGGGCTATATGAGCCCACATTACTCTCTTCCACATTACCTAACACACTTAGGAATCTCTATCCCGAGTTTTCTCCATCTTCTTCTCAACCTGGAACATTCCCTACTACTCAAGGTCTTTGTTCTATTTTGGGTTAGTCAACCCCCTTACTAACACATACTGAATTCTGCCCATCTCCTTTTTTGCCCAGAAGCTTAGAGTTAAGGACAAAAGCCAGGGATGAGCTGTAGATGATTCCAGAATAAACCTTAGAGTCAAAGGTAGCAGTTAGGAGTGAAAGAGGTGATTTCGCTGGTGCTGTACTACCACGTGTCAGTGGATTGGGGGGTTATGAGGGCTCAGCAAAGTTGCTTTGCAAGTCCTGCTGTGGGGTACTCCTAGGACTGACCTTCCAACCTTTATAGTGTTGTGCATTTTCTATGCCAGAGAACAATGTGGCCAGCTGATAAAAGCAAACATGTGTCTTAAGCATCGATTTTTCATTGAAACTTATTCATTGAAACAGACAGCTTGGCTCATTCACAACCAAATATTACCTTACTCTTTAACAGTGAAGTTGAGTACAGGGATCTCTTTTTTAACCCAAATAACCTGAATAGTGGTCTCAACTATTCTTTCTCTTTGTGCCAAAGGCAGACTGAATGCAAAGAAGGCATTTGTGACTAATCAAAACAGGTTCACAACCACCCCACTCCTCCAGGCCCAAACACTTTACCAGAAGTTTCTTTGACTGTGGCCTAAACTTTATTACAGGGGACTTCTGCAAGGCCTCTAGGAACAACAAAAAATGACCCATAGCTATTTTAAGAGAGCATAGTGTGATGGTTAATTTTAGGTGTCAACTTGACTGGATTAAGGGATACCCAGATAGCTGGTAAAGCATTATTTCTCGGTATGTCTGTGAAGGTGTTTCTGAAAGAGACTGGCATTTGAATCAGTGGACAGAGTAAGGAAGGCCCACCCTCACCAATGTAGGTGGACACCATTCAATCAGTAGAAGGCCCTGAGATAACAAAAGGCAGAGGAAAGGTGAATTTGTTCTCTCTATTCCGAAGCTGGGACACCCTTCTTCTCTTGCCCTTGGACATCAGAACTGCAAGTTCTCCAGCCTGGACTCCAACACTACACCAGTGGCTCCCCATATGCTCATGCCTTTGGCTTCGGACTAAGCCAAACCACCTGCTTCCCTGGTTCTCCAGCTTGAAGATGGCATAGCATGGGACTTCTCAGCCTCCACAATTGTGTGGGCCAATTCCCCTTACAAATTCCTTCTCATATATATCCTATTATTTCTGTTTCTCTGGAGAACCCTGACCAATACCATTAGTGAACACACAGTTGCCTCAAAATAAATAACCCCCTTTCAAGGAACTCATCTTTACTATTGTGTCCAGATACTCCCTTGAAAAGAAGAGGAAGAAATTGATGGTTGAGTACACACACAACTTGGAGATCAAGTCTCTGCTGAATTTATTTTACACTTCATAAAATAGGAGTGAGCTGTGCAGTGGTAAGAATCACAAAGAGAATTAAGTAATCTATGATTTGAAAGGAGAGAAGATGAGGTGGGAAGATAGGAACGGTAACCAACGCTCCATCTCATTCAAAGGCCAAGGCCCTATAAACACTCTAACAGAATGTTCTCTGTGGATCTTACATTTTTAGAGGAATGCCAAGCCGAGTTTCCTCTCTCAGCTATCCAATTCAAAAGGCTGGATCTGAGAGCCAAGCTTCCTTCCCCCTCAGTAACTATACCACAGGATGGGAACGACACCAGCAGCAGCAAGTTCCTGGCTCCATGCCAGCCGCTTTACTACTTATTAACTTATTTTATATAGCCTTCATCATGGCAAGAAAGCTTCTTTTAATTATCAACAGGAATGCAGAAGCCACAGGGGAAATCAGAGCCAGAGAACTGCAGCGGCACTGATTACACCGGCTCTTATCAAAGCGGACACAGGGTTCGAACTGTGCAGATATGAAAGCTGCTGGCAGTGCGTGGGAGGGAACCTGGAGGCAAGCTCAATGCTGGGTAATTCTGCTGGGATGAATTCTCAGTGAGGGGAATTTTCTTTTTCTTCTTCTCTCTTCTTCCAGCTGAAGGAAGTTGAACACCAGAGACAGAACACACAGAAGAGATACAAGGTTGCTATGCAGGTGGTCAACATGACAGAGTGGGGTGAAGCTGTGAGGTGGTGGAGAAGGTGGAGAGAAGAGATCATTGAGCAGAGAGAGGCACTGGCTGGAAGGCAGCCTCCAGCCTTTGCATAAGCACTAAAAATTACTATCGGGGCCACCTCATGAGCAAGCGCAGTCAGCAGCAACTCACTGGGGGGGCTGGAGAATGTGAAAGAGACCCTTCCTCTGCCCAAACATAACTACCCTTTAAGTTCCATGGTGTCTAAGAAGTCATCACTGGAGGATCAGATCAAGTACTTCCTTCTCCCTGATGTTGCTAACACCTTTACAATTGTGTTTGTCCCAGCCAAAATTTCACCAGAGAGAAGTGAAAGCAAACACAACTGAATACTGAAAAAGATATCAGATAACTAAATACTGAAAACAAACCACCCACTGCCCTGACTTGCCAGGCACATGAAATTTCCAGAATGTAGAATCCAGAGGATCTTCTGATTCTATCCTGGTATACAACTCTGGGAGAAATTTCCCATGTAGCGCCTTAGGTTAGCCTCCAAGGAGAAGACATGCCTTCAGGCAAGACACGGAAAAAGACGGGAATGGGCAGATGCAGGGAGATGTTGAGAAGAACTTGTGTTCAAGGGACACCTGCAGGAAGAAATTCCATTTTCCTCTTTTCAGGACCTCCTGGCACACACGAATATGCCACGAGGACCTAAAAAACCCTCACCACACACAATGGAGGTGGTGTGGTAATAAGAAACAAGTCAGCCTGCCCCAGATGGCAGCTGTGACAGCGAGAGGCTGGATGGTGTGGGGAGATTGCATGGATCAGAAGCATCAGAGGACTGGTGGACATGTGCATCACCCTGACACAGGGTAAGGTACACTCGTATAAGGCAGGCAAACGAACTACACAATTTTGCCAGTGAAAAATCTGGGGAGACAGAACAACATTCGAGGATGGAACAAGTTTGTGGAACTGTGTTGAAAGGAAATAAGGGGGACCACAGAGGGCTGGTGACATTTTATCATCTCTGGTGAAAAGCAGGACAAGTGCTGAAACAGGTACATGTCGAGAGGGGATTATAAGAGGAGAATGTATTAAGGAAAGGGGAGAAGGAAAAAAGAGAAAATAAAACTTTAGGGTTTTACTTTTACAAAAAGCTAAAATGTATTACAAAAAATATCTGGTTTCCTTGACAGAGGAAAATAACGATAAATTTGTATAGCATGTAAGTGTATTCTTAATAAGAAACACCTGTGAGATAAAGTACATCGAAGTACCTTGCAAAAACGATGTGGTACACGTAATGTATTATCAAGACAACTGAATTTGTCCCCTTTATCCAAGTCTTCTCTCTCGCAATTTTTCTTACTTTCGCCCTTTCTTTTTGGGCTTCTTCCCATTTTCAAACATGTTCTGAACTTCCTTATCTTAAAACCCATCTTAAAAAACAGCCTTCTTTTCATGCTTTTTTCTCTCCTCTTCTACCACCATCCCATCTTTTACTCTCCTATCATGTCCAAAAAACTTGCACATGTTTCTCACTTGCTACCTTCAGTTTCTAAACAATTTCTCCCTCCTTCCCTCATTTCTTCATTCCATCAATCTGGCTTCTACCTCTCCCCTTTCTACTGCAATGTATTCTATTTCCATGGCATAATAGCCTCCTTCCAAACACACCCAAGCCCTTTTCCCACACTTCATCCTCATGGTTTCTCTGCCACATTCTAAACTGTTGCAAACCCCCATCCTTCTAACCTCCCAGCTTGTGCTCAGATTCTTCCCTTTCTCCTTTGTTGTGTCTTCCCTCAATCCAGCCCCCAGAGTGTCAATATTCTCCATGCAAAGCTATCCCTGCAGAATAGCAAACCAAAGCAATCCCTCAGAGCCTCCCACTTTGGAGACAAATTTCCGTAGTTTCCAATCCAGACAAAACATTTGAGGGCATGGATCTGGGCCACTGTCCCAAGAACCCCCTACATTTTCATGATGCTGTTTCCTTTTGTCTTACAAGGATACATATAGATCACAATCACCCAGAAGATACCAGTTACTCTTGAGTATTCTGATCAGCCCTGATTAATTTCAGTCTTGAGTTTTGTCTCCAAAAATAGTATGGCAGATGGCTGGAAGGGACAGGACGGGGCTTTGTTTATTGTCCCGCCCTCTTTTCCCTGATTTTTGGAAACAAACAAGCTTTGAGTTCTGCACGCCATTGTCTAGACCAAATGTATGATAAACCTCTGGAAATGTATAAACCAAAACAAATAAACAAACAAAAAAATCTTTGACACTAAATGCCTCTGAGAAGGAGAACTGGACAGCTGATGAAAGAGGCGAGAGGAAGATTTACTTTTCACTAAAACTGTTCTACCTTTTGACTAGTGTGCTTTAGTCATATACTATATACTTAAAAAGCAATTTTTAAATAGAAAAACTCATAAAATACTTTTGCTAGACCCTGCTGATCTAAAGAAACAGAGACATGATCCTTGCTCTCAAGGGTCTTGCAGTATCATTAGGGAGACAGGACATGATTTTAAAAGAAAATAATACATAGTTTATTTCCGTTCCTCCACAAACTCGCTGCCTCATATCAGCTGAGTTATTTCACTACTCTGACTTCAGTTTCTTTATTTGTGAGATGGGAGGACAATAAAATAACCACCTATCTCATTTCTTCACTAATCCATTCATTCATTTATTCAATGTATGTATCTATTCAAGAAATTTTTACTTAGGACTGTATCAGTCGGCTTTTTCTGTATAACAACCATCCCCCACCACAGACATATAGTCGCTTAAAATACCAGATTTTTTTTTTTATACTGTTGGACTGGTATAGTTTTCTAATGAAAGCTGTTTTGTTGCTTAATTGAGGATCTTTCACCTCTTGTAAAATATCTTTTTCATATGTTTCTTATAATTTTATAAAAAACTTTCTATAACTGAAATAGTAATGTCTTTTACCATATCTACTGATAAAAATCATTTTCTACTTTGTGTAAGAATCTAAGACATTTTATAGCTAGCCAATGTTATAAACTCAGATCCTGGTAAGATTCTTACAAAATTATGGTTGAATATTTAATTCTAATTTCAGGTAACTAATTTTATTTATTCTTTTTTCGCTGTTGAGAGAAAACTCCTTATCAAATACCCTATATGTTGGCCATCAACTTATTTAGCTCATGATTTGCAGAGTGACATTTTGACCTGGGCTCAGTTGAGTGATTCTTCTGCTAGTCCCAGTTAGGCTCACTTACATGTCTACAGTTTGCTGTCAGTCAGCTAAGGTGGCTCTGCTTCTGGGACTTGGCTGGCTATTGGCTGAGGCTGCAGGGACAACTGGACCACATGGCTCTTATGTAGACAGCTAGCCTGACCTTATTCACATGGCAGCCTGAGATTGCAAGGGCAGTGAGAGGGCAAAGTCTCAGTGAAAAAGCACTTTCCAAGTCTCTGCTTGTACCACATTAGTTAATATCCTATTGACAAAATCAAGTCCAATCCAGATTTAAGGAGTAGAGAAAGAGACTACAAAGTGATGAAAAGAGTTATAAAGTCAATTTCAAGAGGGTGTGGAAGAAGGAGAAGAAGAATCTGTGGTCGTTCTTGTAATCTACCACAAGCATCTTTTTTGTGTCAAGTCCTTACTTTCATGGAAATTACATTTTATTCTCTCTGCTGCTGCATTTTCTGTTGCCAGCAAATGATCAGTATGAAGATCTGGGATAAAATGGACTATGGGGCAATCCTCTCAGGGAAGTGATTAGTCTGATAGAATTACCACGGTTGGGTAAACAAAGACTTCTAGAGACAGGCTATTCTGGCCAGACTTCTTAAAATATTCATTCAGTCTTTTGTTAAATTTTTGCCTGAAAAAAAATTTACTTGCAGACCCAAATGACAGCCTTCTGTGTTTAGACCCCTGAATTGTTGAGAGAAGCAGTATTATTAATAGATTTCCATTACTGGGGCTCAGGATTTTTTTTCAACTACAGCTTATGGAGCAATAAGTTATATGTCTGCCTGACCACTAGGAATGGCAGGAATTTATCTACTAACAATGGGTCCTAAACACATTCATTGTTCCTAGCACTGTGCCAGAAAATTGCAGGGATGAAATCAGGCAAAATGCCATTGCTTCCATCTGGAAGCTTGGGATGCAGTTAGAAAAAAATAATAATAATTTTAAAAAATAACACATCCAAAGAAAGATAACTAACACTAGCAGGTAACAAACTAAATGAAGATGTTGAATCCACAGTACTCTCCAAGTATGAAGTTTCTCCAGGTGTTCCAGCTGTTCTTACACTATCTATTCCCCATTTCCTGCTGTGTCAAGGGTCCCACCGTAAATTACTCTGTGGAGAGGAAATGTTACTCAGCCTGACATCACTGGGCTCCATCACACCCTCTCACACACCTGCTCACACCCTCAGAACACTACCTCCTCAATCCTATACATCAGCCTATAAATTCACATCCTCATTTTTCCATTTAGATAAGACATTCCCTCCCAAACATGCAAACCAGAATGAGAAGGAAATGTCACATAAAAAAAGAAGAAAAGAAATAGTGGGAAAAAATGCAATAGCAAATGCTTCTACTTTTCTTCCTGCATAGCAACTCTAAAGAGAAACAAAAGTCCATACAGATAATAACTCAAAGGACAGAAGAATCCTGAAAAGGGAAGGTTGCCTACTAGAACAAGTACTTTGCTGGGAGCTCGGAGGTCCTGTCTCCTAAAGATGATGTTGGTGTTTCTCATTGTGTAATTTGGGGCACAATCACTGTGACTTTCAGTTTTCTTTCCTTTCAAAAGAAAGGAATAAATACTACATCTCCTCCATCTACTTGATAAGGTTGTTATAATTTTTGCAGTGTGGTAAGTATGTAGAATCATTCTATAAAATGCAAATTACTATATCAATGCGTTAACAGCTATATCTTAACCCTACTGACTGATGTGGTATTAGCATGGACTAATCAAAGAGGACAGCTAACCCATCAGAATACACACTGACCAGCAGTTCTGGTGCTCACCATCAGGATATCAGCCCATCTCTACAGATCTACATATTGTATAGGAGAAGTGGTATAACCAGGTACATGCGCAAACCCACCGTGAGGCCTGCCCTGGTTGAAAAATAAATACCTGTTATGGCATACGTAGATTCCTAATGCTAATACAAATTTTTAAAACTTTGAAACCCAAAATTTAAAGAAAGCATGACCCTAATAAAAAATAATAAAATGAATGTGTGATTTTAAGCATCACATTTTAGCACACTTTCAAGCATCAGGCCCTGTATAAAAGCATAATGACTGTCTAGAAGACTTCGCATGCTTTCACCTGTAGACTGGCTAAATATCAGATGGCTATCCATTGCTGTGTACGTGCCTTGTCTTCACTAGTGCCAAATGGAGTTTTTGCTTCCCTGATGCCCGTGATCAAAGATGTTTCAGAAAAGATACCCACACATCAGAGCATACCACCTTTTAAAATATTACAATAAATAGACGTATGGCACTCTACACCAGTGGACTGCAGTTGACTAGTATTTAAGGTGTTCTCACAGGAAACAGAAAAAGTCTGAATTCAGGCCTCTGTACATGCCTAAAAGAAGAAACCTCCTAGGGAGAATTCGTTCCAAGGGAAGAGAAGGTCAAACAGGTAAGCATGGCCGGTGGGGTCAGGGAAGGGACAGTTCTCAGGTCTGCATGGTGTTTGTCACTAGAATTTGAGACCTGTGGTTGTGGTTGGGATGGGTGGAGTTTTCAGTTGTTAAATGTGAGGGCATAAGCTTCACTGTTTGGGTAGACTCCTGTGTGTCCACATACACACCACCACTGTTCCACCCACCTCTGGTACCTTACGTATCCTACCACAACTCTGCAGGAGACAGCACCTGGCACCCAGAGGGTGCAGCTGAACACAGGAGAAGCTCCACGAGTGCCCAGCAGATGGCAGTAGTGCCCGGTGAGGTAGCAGAGTCTTAATGCAGCTCGCTGGACTCCGGAGCCTGGGCTGGAGGTGGGGTGCTGGGAAGGGAAGCCCAGGGATTGGGAAGACTTTGAGTGCCCCAGGAACTTTGCCTCTCTCCATCTCCTCCTATTTTTTGATGTGCTGTCCTCAAGTCTCATGGTTTTTAAAGGCCATCTCTGTGCCAGCCACTTCAATTTTATATTTCCTTCCCAAACTTTTCTTCTGTACCTTAGAATCACATATCTAACTGGCTACTGGGTGTCTCCATTTGGATACCAAACTTAAAATGTCCAAACCTGAACTACTAATCACTCTTCAAAAACATCTTGAATCTGCAACCTTTTTTTTTTTTTTTTTTTTTAATCTCAGTTGATGGGAACTTCATCCTTCCAGTTGATCAGGCCAAAAGCCTGGCAATCTTTCTTACCTCTTTTCTTTCTCTCACATTCCACATCCAGTATATCAGCAAATACTAAGATCCAGTAACCTCCTGCTGTCTCCACAGCTTCTGCTTTGGTCTAAGGAATCATCATCTCTGGCCTGGATCACTTTCATACAAGCAGAAGTGGAATTGGAACTCCAACCCTTCTCTTTCTAGAAAAAAGACAGTAATTCAGTTTCTACTGAAAGCGGGAAATTAGAAAACTCATTAAATGAACTTTATAAAGATGTATGTGTTAAACATTTCTCAAGTAGAATTAATGTAAGTATATGCCTCCTATCAAAATCCCACTTTTGCTTCAGGATCCAGCACAACTGTGTGCTCATGTGAAGTCTTTCTTAACACCAGCCTGTAGGAACCTTCTCTGGCCTGGAGTCCTACAGCACTTACAGGACATACAGCTTGTCTAGCATTTCATTACATTCTGTCTTGGATTGTGCACTCATCTTTCATGGGGGTTAATCTTGTTCCTGCAGCTGAATAATGAGGCAGAGGTCCTGGCTTGAGCCACAAGTGGGATTTAGATATGTCTAAGCAGTCTGGCCTGTGTGATGACTACTAGGTGAGGCCACTATATGTTATTTGCCTATGAAGTTTGTGCTGAAGATTTGAAGCAGTGTGTGTGTGTGTGTGTGTGTGTGTGTGTGCGTGCGTGCATGTGCGTGTGCGTGTGCGTGTGCGTGTGCGTGTGTGTGTGTGTATTCCAAGGTCAAGGAATGGGGGAAAGGACTGTGGGGAAACCAGGTGTCTGACTCTAGATATTAATTCTCCTCTCAGCCTTTGCATTCAGGTCTGAGTTCAACAGAGAGAAGAACTGTTAGCAGAGCCAAGAGAAATCTTTTCTTGAGCAAGTCTTGGAGCAAGAGAGCTGAGCTAGTCTGCTTAGATGCCTATGTGAGAAAGGGAAGTTGAGATCAGGTGAGCCAGGATGCTGGCTACTTCTCAGAGAGACTCAGTCTTGCAGCGGCTCAGGGAGGACTTGGACCATCGAAAGCAGATTTGAACTCCATTAAAAAAAGGAATACAGGACCTCCTTCAATGACAGATGGGCTAAAGTATTTACTAGCAGTTTATATTGGTATTTTACATAATTGGGCTAGCTCCTTTCTGAATCCTCATTGAGTGTAGTAAGAAACTATATGGGGGTTTACAATTCTGCCTTTTTTAGGGAGTTAACCTGACCTAGAGATATTTAAATTATCACATGTACAGTGGCCTTACTTGTATCCACAGACTAGTGAAGTGTGAGGAGCCCGAACCTTCATACAAACTCTATAGGCTGAAGGCCTCGGGCTTTCATGCATCTGGAGCATTCCAGACTGTTAATATACTGAATTCTGCTTAATTGGATTTTTCAAAACTATAAATAACTAACAAGTGTCCCTTTTGAATTGGGGATATCAGAATTCAAAATGGGGGTCAGATTCAGTTCCAGCAGTTCCCTTTTGAATTGGGGATATCAGAATTCAAAATGGGGGTCAGATTCAGTTCCAGCAGTGAATTTGGGAAAGTCACATTTTCCTTATTACAAAAAGTAGTAATTCCTAGCCTAACTTCTTTGAGGGTTGTCAGGGTAATCCACTGAGATCACGTATGTGAAAATGCTTTAAAAATGATAATGCACTATAAACTGAAATATTATTATTCTTATAATGTATCTACACACATAACTGAAGATTAAGGATTAAGATAGCAATTGGAATAATTTTTTTTTCTAAGTTTACCTCATTAGCTAAACATCTGTAACAAAACATAATTGTTTTGTTTTTCAATTCATCTTGCACTGAATTAAAAAGAAAATAAGATCTTGGCTTTATCAAGTGTTTAAGGCCATTTAGTCATTATTGAAATGCCCCACACATCACAAGAGTCTCAGCATCAAACACTGATGGGGGAAAATCACAACTGGAAAGTTACCGTATTACTTACAAAATAAGATATTCCAGGTGAGTTATCTTGTTCTTATCCTTGTCAGTGTTTTAGTACCAGATGATGTTTTGTGTCCTTCAAATATTTCCACATCACCCAGCCTTACTCTGCCGTCACTTGTCACTCTCCCAACTACAAAAGCTGAAGAGTTTTGCTCAGTGCCTTCCTGGACACTGGTGTCTTCCACAAGAGGCAGCATTTCTTGGACTTCTGTTTCTTGGGGAAGAGTTGACTTTTACTAATATCACTAAATATCCCATTTTCTGTTCCCATTAGACATTTTTGGTTACTCAATTTGTATACAAATAATCTCATAGAAATTAACAAAGGTCCGAGAAAGCACATTTCACTTTACATAGATTTTGAATTTTTATTTATTTTCTGTTGATATATGAGGGGTCTTCAAAAACATCATGGAAAGATTTGTGTTATCTTTTAATTCTATTTTTCTATAAACTTTTTGAAGTATCTTCATATGATTAACATACAATAAAACACACAGATCTTAAGAGAGGTCACAGTTTTGACAATTATATATGCCACATAACTAGCCAAAAACAAGATGTAAAATTACAGATCTTACAGAAACTCATCAGCAACAATGAAGACAAGATGGTATTTCTGTGTTTTTAAACTGCTGCTGCCTGAGCTAGCTTTTATGGCACACATAGTGGATTTCCTGAGTAAATGGGATTCCAGTAGGTTTGTTGAGAAAAGAATCTCAGCATCAATCCTGTCCAAGTCTGATGCTAATTTTGAAGCTCAAATATTTAGTACATTTGTATACATCTTTAGATATTTTCTGATTATAAAGGTAACTCATGTTTCTTGAAAAAATCAGAAAATACAAAAACATCTAAAAGAGAAAATATAGATCATCCCCAATCCTATCATCTAGACAAAATCAATGTCAGCTATGTGCCTTTCAATCTTATTTTAAATACATATTTTGTAGATGGATAATAGATAGATGGATGGATAGAGTGCATGTGTGTGGGTGTGTATTTTTTGAATAGGATCTTACCACACATTCTGTGTTAAGTTGTTAAGTGAAAGAATGACTTTCTGATATGAGGTCTGACACTCTATGTCCAGCCTGCTCATCTTTCTTCACAGAGACTGGAGCTCATTGGAGAAGACAGGCTTACCCTGGATCTCAAGAGTCTATCCAGTCCTGCACCCAGCCTCCAGAGAGGTCTGCAGCTCGAGAGTCCCTCGTGGCCTGCATGTCCAGCTTTCTGTAAACTGAATGTCAAATTCAAGACTTATAAACATTGCAGGAAATTTAGCTATCAGTATGCATAAGCCTCTCTCCCTTGGCCAATTATTGGACTCCCTGTGTGAACAAATTCTCCTCAGCAGCTCCTGTCATGAGATGCATACCGCGGATGCCATAAATCCCCTGCCTAGGAAGACCAGCATGGGGTTGTGCAAGTATTTCTAATCCTGTCATTGAAACTCAGTGTGATTCTGAGATTGTGCAGTGAGGAACTGAGTTTTCAAGAGAAAATGACTACAGTAAAAACCAATAAGATGAATTTCTGCAGGCAAATTTATTCAAGGTCATTATTTTATGTTTCTTTGATTAATATTTTTACAGACCTCAAGCTCCATGTTTCCAATTTTCTCCACTCTCAATATAAAATCCTTTTTTTGTTTTTTGCAAAGAAATACTAACTTTTTAATCTTTAAGTAACACCCTCCACCCCAAAACATATATTGCCCTCTTGAATAGAGCACAGATCTCAAGAGGATGAAGTAACAAGAGATCCTCTCCAGGTGATGTGGAAGATAAGGACTGTGTTAACAAAGGAAAGGGAGGGGAAAAAAGGAAAAAAGAGAAAAGACATTGATTCCAAGTGAATTCAGCAAAAGAAAGCCTGTGATTCAGCAAAAGAAAGCCATGGACAATTATGTTTAGCTCACAGACATGCATATAACTGCAGCTGGGAAAAGGCTGGTCTCTAATCCCATCCTTCTCAGCCAGCCAGAAGCAAGGAACGCTACTCATAGCTCTTCTTGCTTTCTTTTTAGGAAATCCAGCTTCTAGGGAAGATCCCATGTTGTCCAAAAGAAGATACGTATGAAGAAAAATGAGAACAATTAAGCCCTAAATCTGTACAAGAAACTTTAACAGCTGAGACTCTAAAACAAAAATGGAGATAATGCTAATGATTGTGTTTTATAGCCTCAACATGCCTTACATCTGGAAGAGTTCCAAAGCCCTCAGCAGGTTGTCACATTGATAGAAGGGGCCCCTGCTGAGACACAGCTGCTTCTGGGGAAAAGCCGGCATCTGGAGAACAGCTGCATATCAATCCCCCCAACACAGAGGGCGGGAAGGCAGGAGAAACCGCCTGCAAGGGCGCCCCTTCCACCTGGAGCCTCCCACCCTTGCTCCACAGATTCAAAAAGGCTGAGGCGTCACATTTGCTAACTAATTGAAATGCAATAAAAGCTTAATTGTCTGCAAACTTTGGGGAAAGGGATGGTCTGGACAGTCAAGCTTTCTAGGTAGCTGAAAGTTTTTGACACATTTAAGCATCAATGTTTTTTAACCATTACCGTAGAAAATTTTTCTAAAATGTGTCTCTGGATTCCCTGACTTTCTCATTTCATGCTAGCCATATAGTCCTAAAGTTGCACCTTCAGTTCATCCTATATCCATCAGCACAAAAAGATTTATGATGTGTCAATGGGATTTTGTTAGAGAGGCTTCCAAAACATACCCCCCCACACACACACACATACACGCACTAATATGCATACTTAAGGAGAGGGAAGAAGGGAGAGAGAGAAAGGACACTATTAGAAATTTACAGACTACATTACTAGTTCTACCCTTTTATTAACTAGCAGTGTGACTTTGAATTAGTCACCTCAACTCTCTGTCTTGATTTTCTCATAAAATGACAGAGGGTCACTAAGTGTTCTTTGAGGTCTGATCAAATTTTAATCTTGGTGATCCTTTAAGAATTATATTACTACAAAAGTATTCCTTTCGTCTACTTTTTTTTTTCTTTCTTTCCTTCTTTTTCCTTCCTATCTTTTCCATTCTTTCTTCTTTCCAATCTAGTTATTCATGATTTGAAGTATCAGGACAAATGACGCTAGTAACTCTAAAAGGCCATGCAGTACAAATGAACTCCAAGATGCAAGCTATGCCTACCTTACAGGTGTATATTTTCAATTAGATGACATGGTACCTGCCCTCAAGGATCTTAAATATCACTGTTAACATTATTGTAACACTTTTTAATAATCACATTTCCTCTGTCCCCCTTTTCCCTCCACCACCAAAATTTGAGAATTACATGAGTTGAGAAGATAGGAAGAAGGGAGATCACAATGGGCCAGAACAGCCTGAGAAGTCCTCTTGGAAGCAGTGTAGGAGATATGTAAGATTCCAATTCAAGGAAAAGGTAAAGGGACGCATACTAGTTGGGGGAAGGGGGGGTGTAATGTGCGCAAAGACAAGGACATAGAAGAAACAGGGTCTGCACAAAGCAAAAGAAGACTCCCACCAGGGGCTATACACTAAATGCCCACAGGGGAGGCTGAAGGGGGGAGCCTCCCCCCCCCCCCCCGGTGCTACAATAGGGAGTGATGGAGACTGTATGCACTAAAGAGCAGGAGCCCAGGCCAAAAGGACTTCAACTAAAATTTTATTAAGTATTTACCGAGCAAAACGAATGGGTCTCCACGCAGGACAGGCCAGTAGGACCACAGTTCGTGACCTTGCTTAATTATTTAAATGGATCACTATTTTATTTTTTAAAAAGAGGTAAAAGGAATCAAAATTATATGGCCTTCTCCCCCCAAAAATATATATAAGTCACATTAAGGTCTTGATGAATAAAACATGATGAGGTTAATTTTAAATCCCTTTCATGCTATCTGTCTTCTGAAGAATTTTCCTTTGTCCTTGTACAATAATGTAAGTTATCACACTAGGGATTTTTTGCTCTTCTATAAATAGCTCTTTCACCCATAACCCAGAGATGACAACCTGCTTTTATTATTTAAACATGTCTCCAACTATGAAAAAGCTATTTTGGGGAAGTTCAAACTGTCACAGCAACATCGCTGTCAGTCTTGAGATGCATTTGTTGGGCAAATGCTGCATATAGAGGTTTCCATGCTGAGCCTTATTCTGATTCAGCAAAAGAAGGGAAAAGGAGAGGAAAGCTGGCACCATACCACTAGGATTTCTATCTTGGCAGCCAGCGCTAAAGGTTGATTATCAAAACCAGGAGCCAGAAGGGTTCACGTTTGTCCAGCAGGGGGTCCCTGGGACTCAGGACAGGCCAGAAGATAAACCAAACTATATTGCAAAGATATGTATTGATAAGCTATGTTTACAGTTTAAGTTAACTACTTCTGTGAATTCAGTTATCTCTTCTCTTATAAACCTGGCCTAGGGAAGAGGAAGTTTTAGCCATAAGAATTCCAGGATTTCTACTCTAGACTTAGTGTTATCACTAACGTGGAGCTGGAAGCAGAGAACTGCAGACTGTAAAGACTGACCATTTCTAGTTATGTTGGGAAGACCCAGGCCGGGCACACTCTGAGTAGTAGTGACAGCCTACCAAACACCCCCACTGCTGGCTGCATACCTGTGAGCCACATGTGACTTGTGCACATATGTGAGCTTTGCATTCAAAAAAAGGGTTAAGGAAGGTGCATTAATTGGTGGGCATAATGTGCACAAAGACAAGGGCACAGAAGAAATAGGGTCTACACAGGCAAAGGAGGACACACAAGACCCCAACAGACAACGCTCAAGGCTGAGCCTAGCCCTGAGAAGTGCTTGTGACTAACAAGCACAGATTTGCAAAATCCCTGGATTCGATGGTGTGCTTAAGTCAACCTCAATAAACCGGGCATCCGGCCACTGAGGTGCTGCCTGAGACTGCCTTAGCACACACGACCTGTCCTCTAGCAATCACGTCTTAGGAATCTGCTTGCCAGCAGCCTCAGACTAAGAGCTTCTCCCAGGGTCCTTTCCCCAAATAAGAAATAAACTATAATTAAGAATATACAAATCATCCAGAAAGAAGTTAGCAACTTCTAGAGAGGCTGGTGTCTCTGCCTAGACCTGAGATAAGGAATCCTTCCCTCATAAGTGCCATTCACCCATCCTCCATGGCTTCATCCCAGCACACTTTCATGTTTCCTTCCCCTTACTTTGGGGGTTGAGAGCTCAGGCTCTAGAGTCACATGGCCTGAGATAAATCCTGGTTCTGCAGCTTTCTAACTGTAGTAGCTCAACTTCTTTCTGTCAGTTTCCCCATCTGCAAAAAGATGACATAATACTGGTATTTCCTAATAGGGCTGTTGTGATCATCGACTGAGATGATGAACACAAAGTGCTTAGAACAGGCCCTGCCATACAGTAAGCACGCAGTGATGATCAGCTGTCCTTATCATCATCTGTCAGGGGTTGCGAGGACTCACTCTTTTGGAGATTGTGGCCTGCTACACCTACGACACCTCACAGTCCTGTTTACTGTCATCCTTGGTTGCAGTCCCACAGACACTGTCTTCTCCAGCATTTCATCCACATATGGCCAAATGCTTCTGCCCCTGTGACCACTCTGCCAAGCCTCCCTCCCCTGCTAGACCTTTCTGCCGTGCCCTCCAGGACCCCTCTTCTACAGGGTTTTCCTCCCAATGCTACGTCTGCCATCATCTTGGATGATTCAATGTCTATATAATGATGTCACATCAAAACATCAAATCAAGGATTGCAAACTTTACCATCAACCAGGGCAAGGCAGACGATGGGGATGAATGAGAGAAGCCCATCGAACTATGCAAACGGGAGAGCAAATAGCCAGGGCAGCGGCAGTGACTGAGAGTGGAGGGGCAGCTAGTGGACAGCCCAGGTCAGCCCCAGCAGGATGGGTCACAGGAGAATGCAAATTTCTGGAGAAACTAGAAATCCAGGATTTTAAAACATTGGCAACTGTTTCATTAAAAAAAAAAAAAAAAAAAAAAAAAAGCAGAATTCAAGCCAAATAAAATAAGTCTATGGGCCATAACTAAATAAGTCTATGGGCCAGGATTCTGTTCCTGAGCAACCAGGTTGGAAACAATGCCTCAGCTCCCGGTCTCCTAGGCAGTATCCTTTTCTCCTGACTCCCACGTTACCCTCATGCTGTTCTCTGCATCTCTCTTCTAACCCTGTCTGCAGCCAGTTAATTCTTATGTATCCTTCAGGTCTTATCTTAAACTTCACCTCCACTCCCCATTTCCTATGGTCAGGGCATCAGAATTTCCTGTATACTCATCCAAATTTCCCCAGGCTGTCACTGTGGTAGACACAGGTACACTGATTGTCTTATTCATCACCACAGCCCTTCTCACAGAGTGACTGGTGCATTGGAGACGCTCAATAAATATTTGTAAAATGAATCCAAGAATAATTCATCCATCTCTGGTGTGCACTTAGTTCTGAGCTCCATCTGCACATTTCCTCAGGTCCACTGGCTGTCCTCACCTAGAGAGATTCTCAGCAGCTAAAACTTATGATATCTGTGGTGGTTTTAAAAATATGTCCACAAATTCTCCCTTCAAGAGAGATGGAACTTAATTCCTCTCCCTTTAAGTGTGGGCTGGATTTAGCAACTTGCTTGTAATAGACAGAAGGCAGCAGCAGGGCTGGTATGTCACCCACAAGATTGGATTACAAAATGACTGGAGCTTCCTTTAGGATTCAGGCTCTACCTTCCTCCTTTTCTCCCTCATTCCCTCTCTCCTCTGCCTCTCCTTCTCTCTCTCCACCTTCTTCTCTTTCTCCGTCCTTCCCCTCTCTTTCTGCCTCTCTCGCATCACTTGCTCTGAGTGAAGCCACATTGTGAGCAAGTCCTGTGGAGAAGTCCATGTGGCCAGGAATTGCAAATACCTGCCCAGCCTGGGGAGGTTGGGGGATCCCCAGACGCAGTCAGACCTTCAGATAACAGCAGTCTAGTCTGTGCTGAAACCTCATGAGACACCCTGAGCCCCAACTACCTAGCTAAGCCACTCCCTGATTCCTGACCTAGAGAGACTGTGTGATATAACAGACGTTGTTTAAGCCACTGAGTGTTGGGATCGTTTGTTACGCAACAATAGACAGCTAATGAAACATCTCAAAACAATTTGTCATCATTCTTCCTCCCCTCTCCCCTCCCCCACCTCCAAACTTAATCCTCCTCTAATGTCCCCTGGTTCTACTAATGGCTTCATCCTTTCAAGTCACCAAGGTTTACAAGCTCGGGGTCCTCTTTGACTCTCTCCCTGCTGCTCCCCTGCACCCCATATCCAGTTAGTCAGGATCCTATTTATGATAATGCTGCAGCTGCAGTGTGCTCTGCCGTGCCCCTCTCTCATTCCCATCTCCATTTCTTCACTTCACACTCTCCTTACTCTTTTCCTGGACCTCCTAACTGATTTCCCTAGCTCCATTTTTTTTTTTTTTTCTTCTTCTTCTTTGAGACATCAGCCAGACTTCGAGGTAAATTTTTACTTAAAGAGGTCATTCTCCTAATCAAAAACTTCAATAGTTTTCCATTACTGATGCAATAAAATCCAAACGTCTTAGAATGGTAGAGTCTAGCATGGATTCTCTTTCCAACCTTATTCTCCATACTATTCTTTTTTTTTAGTTCTACATTGATGCAGCAAACACTTCTAGGAATAGCATTATGGTTAGGTGGTACTCGCTCCACTTATCTGTTGTAGCTTTAAAATTATCACCCAAACTTAGTGACTTAAACAACCACTTTTGCTTGATCATGATTTTATGGGTCAGGAATTTGGGAAAGGTTTGGTTGGGCATGGCACCTGCTGAACTGGAGGACCGACTTCCTAGATGGCTTCTTCACTGCGTGTCTGCCACCTGGCACCCCTTGGACACTTCTTTCCACGTGGCATCTCATCTTCCTGGGCTTCTTCAAAAGATTTGGGCTTCTCACAGCATGATGGTCTCAGGATAAGGTGGTGGTTATCCTTTATACATGATGGCTAATTTCCAACAGAGAGTTTTCCAAGAGTTGAAGTTCCAAGAGCCTCAAGCAGACGTGTCAAAGCTTCTTATGACTTAGTCTTGGAAAGTCAGGCAGCATCAGTTCCACCACATTTCCATTGAATGAGTCTCAGACCAGAGAAATTTAAGAAGACAGGGTTATACAGGAGTTTGATTATGCTGAGGTGTGATTCCACAAGGGGGGGTCATCTTTGAAGACCAGCTACCATGGTACTGTTTACACCCAGGGGAACCCTTAAGATAATTTGATGATACGGGAGGGGGATTTCCAAAAACAAAGACAACTTACAGTGATTAATAAATGCATAAACCTTTCTTTTCCTTAGAACTTGGGTGAAAGAAGAGGAGAAATGCACAAAAAAGTCACTGCCATTTCTTGTTTTGATTAGAGGGCAGGAGAGAAGCTCAAGAGATTAAGTCGGGTTTTATGAGAACAACTTGAGGACAGAATATAGCAAATTTGTCCAAGGTGCACCTAATCGACCCACCCTCATACTACCCACACTAACTAAAATTTCACTTTAGATAGTAACTCCCCAAACCCAATTCATTTATATGCCAGATGGAAATGCACCAAATTCTTTGTAAATCCAAACCTATTCTTTAATATCCAGATGAGTTCCCTCTCCTCCATCAAGTCTTCTGTGCACACCCCCAGCTCACTATGATCCTCCCCTTTCCTGGGATACACACAGTCCACATCTGATTCTCCCAGGAGGTCATACATAGTTTCACATCATTGTCTTATGTTTTATTGGAATCAGAAAAAAGTAGGGCTGGAATGGCAACAAGATACCATCTAGGCCAATTCTTTTATTTTCAGATAGGGACAGAAAGGTGCAGCTTGAGGCCGAATGACCTGGGCAAGGTCACAGCCTGAGCGAAGGGCAGAACTGGTCCCCAGGCTCCTTCTCTAGTGCTGTGTCCCCTACACGTGCATCTGTCTTGTCTCTCTAGGGACGGTTAAAACTCTTCAAGAGTAGGAACGTGCCTTCTCTTTTGGTCTCTGACACAATAATATCTAGCAGAGTTAATAGTAAAAACTCAACATTTGCTTTGTGATTTGGGGGCTGAGGGATAATTTTTCTTTCAGTCGAGATATAAAATTGGTTAAAGAGGAGGATGAGTTACTCCATGTTGCTAGCATTCTCCCAGACAGCTAAGGAAGAAGGAAGATCCCTGAGACCTGAATAAAATAGAATCTAAACAGCAAAGGGGTTTGTGAGCAGACCTACAGCTGAGATGATGGGTGTTTTGCAGGTGAAGGGAGAACAGCCTTTGGTGGAGTCCATGGTGGGAGTGGGGGTGACAGTCACCAAAACACAGCCATACCTAGCCAACTGGGAGTCCAGAGAAGAAGAACCCATGGGACATTACACAAACACACATGGGGAACCCCAAAGTGTCTGAAGGACACTTGGAGTAAGATGGGGAGCTAATGTCCTACACCAATGCCATGGATGTTTGTTGAATTATAATTTGAGTTACAAAGGCTTAAGTTATGTTCTAGATGTGGCCTCATAACCGTAATTCACCTTATCCTTCTCTGACTGTTGGTACTGGATATGGCTTTCAAACCATTTATCTAGTATTAGGACTGCTGGCCACCTTATACCCACTGGTTTCACACCAGCACCTGCTGTGATTGGTCAGTCACCTATTGTAACATCTGTTGAATATGACCCCTCCTCAGACACTTACCATGTTAGGTCTTGTGTTATGGCTATTTGTGTGCTTTGTTTATCCTATGAGATGAAAAAACCCATGGAAGACCAGAAATAAGATAGCACAGCACGCTCAGTAGTGCCCTGCAGATGAAGGAGTTCTCAATTAATCTTTGTTTAATCAAGGAAGTGCCGTGTCAGCTACTGACAGACTTGAGCTCAAATTCTGGCTCTCAAAATATGGAACCAACCTAACATGTCCATTAACGGATGAGTGGATAAAGAAAATGTGGTATATATACATAATGGAATAATTCTCAGCCATTAAAAAGAATAAAATTCTGCCATTTGCAACAACATGGATGAGTCTGGAGAACATTATGTTAAGTGAAATAAGCCAGACACAGAAACAGAAATACCACATGTTCTCAGTTATAACTGGCTGCTAGGAAGGAAGGAAGAGGGTGGGGGGAAGGAAGGAGGGAAAAAGGAAGGAATGAAGGAAAGAAAGAAAGAAAAGACCACAGCAATAAGTTGAACTTTCAGAAGGAGAGAACAAACCTAAGGATTCTAGAGATGGGGGGGAAGGGGGGGTTGGGAAGCGATAGGTCTGGCAAAAGGCATAAACAAATATCACGATTTGTAAGAATGAATATGCTAATAACAAATAAATAAATTTAATAAAAAAATTATTTTAAAAACCCAAATTTTGGCTCTGACATCTAGTAATGTGCTCTGACATGTCATAATAACTACTTTGCACAGTTATGGAACCTCTGCCAGTACTAGTTTTCCCCTCCAAAAAAAGGGGTAATAATACATCTCCGTACGTTTGCTGTGATGATTAAATAACAAAAAAAAAATGCACAGAACACATGAATACAGCATAGAACTCAGTAAATAACTGAAGCTGTTATCATTTTGGATGTGTTGTCTATTTATCATGAGCCATTAACTTCTGTCCTCCCCTCCCCCTAAAGGAGGGACTAATCCTATCCTTTAATGACTGAAATCATTTCTGGCCCTCTGACACCACGGCCCAGAGGTGGAAACCATTATGAACTCAAAAAATCATGTTCACACTAATGTTTCATCTGAGCACACTATGACAAATGTACCTCATGGTCCTGATGTAAATCCACCCCTATCATGTGATGAAGGAAAGCCACTCACTGTGTGCTTCCTACACGAGCCCACATGTTGGCTGAAATCTTTCAAGGGCTCTGTTAATGAGACAAAGTCTGCATATCCTGCCAAGAAAGGGGTTAAGGAACTTTGTCAAGGGAAGGACACTTTATCTCTCCTTGTCTCTTGCTGGCTCCTTGGTCCAGCAGGACAGAGTCTCAAGAGTCTCCTATTCATGAGGATTTTTTTTTTTTTCCCCTTTTCCTCTCTGCACCAGACAGTCCTTGAGCCAATTAACTTCCTCCTCAGGCTTTTTGGGATGGAACACAGAAAGCCTCCTCCAGTTCATTTGGTTTCTCCAGCCCCACTGTCTCGTTGAAAACAGCTGACTCTGTGTGTGTGTGTGTGCGTGCATGTGCGTGTGCGTGTGCGTGTGCTGCAGGACTCAGCAGGACCAGGCCATGGGGCTCTTCAGCAATGTCTTCCTCAGTGGCTTCGCATTCTCAGCCACTCCAACCCTGTAATTTTCCAGATGACTTGAGGTTTTGAAAGCAAATGAAGCAGGGAAACTGCTTCAGCTGCTAAATTCTTCCTGGTTTCATTTGGAAATGACAAAAAGCTTCCATAGATGGTGATTTGAGTTTTGCAGATACTTTCCTTCAATTTTACATATGAAGTCATGAGCAGATCACAATTTCCTTGGACATCAAGATCAGGTATGCCCTGAGTATATACAATGGATGGGAAGCCCCTTTCTATTGGGCCATAACTTGAAAATAATATTTATATAGCATTTTGTAATTTGCACGACACTTTCGTGGATGTTAAACTCATTTGGTCATCATAACCAGTCTGTCAGGCATTTATTATCCCCATTGATAGACAAGGACACTGAGGCTTAAATCTTGCCCAATATAAGTGCACTGGCATAAAACAGGGCTGATACACAGCTCACAGTTTTCTGATTTCAATTGCTGTGCCCTTTCTAGTATACACAGCTGCCCAGCAGTTCAGACTAAAACTCGTGTGCCTGTAGATGATGCGACACTTTTCTTTCTAAGTCTTTATTTGCTCATATATAATTCCCTCCATCTTTCCTACTAGCCTCAATTCTTGATAATTAGATACCTAGTGTTTTGACCAAATTGGTTCCTTAAGAAAAATATGAAGTATGATGCTTCTTTAACCTTCGATATTTCCAGACCCTCTAGCAAGCACACTAGCCATATTCTCTCCTTTAAGCACGTAGAGGCGAAAACTATAATTCTTCTTAAAAGGGAAGGGAAATAGTGTCTTGTCTCGTCAGAAATATGCAAAAATGGAAGACAGGAGGCCAGACAGAATCCAAAGCGGCTGCAGGAAGAGAATTGATGTGATTGCTGTAGGACAGAGAATCTATCTCCTCCAGAGGGATCAGACAGCAAAATGAGATGTCCCCGTTCTTTTAATATGAACTGTTCTTCCCCGTCTTGAGATGTCCCCTTTAGGTTCTCTAAGGCAGGAGGCCTCTGAGGCCTGAGCATCAGCCCAGCCACCCTTGCTGAAGAAGGGTGCCGGCTCACTGGCTCTCCCCACTTTCTGCTACCCCGTCCTTGCAGAGGCTACAGGAACTTCAGCTGGCCAGTTTCCTAGGAGGCTTGAGAAAGTCCAGATACATTAATAAGCAAATGAACCATAGCCAAAATGTGACCGAAGGTGACTTAAAGACATTTTGTGCCTTAAATAAATTAATAAAACTAAGGGAAGTTTCTTCCCATTTAAGATTTCACAATGGTCAAGACTATACACAACTAATCTTAATACAGAGAGCCCCGACTCATGATGGTTCAACTCAACAATTTTTTGACTTTACTATGGTGCAAAAGTGATACGCACTCAGCAGAAACCATACTTCGAGTATCCGTACACTTTTGATTTTCAGGACAGTAGTCAATAGGCTTATGTTAGATGATTTTGCTCAACTATAAGCTAATGTAAGTT
Organism: Cynocephalus volans; assembly: GCF_027409185.1. Classification (NCBI taxonomy): domain Eukaryota; kingdom Metazoa; phylum Chordata; class Mammalia; order Dermoptera; family Cynocephalidae; genus Cynocephalus; species Cynocephalus volans. The sequence goes on from NC_084461.1 coordinate 171,288,573, forward strand.
TTCTGAGCATGTGTACGGTAGGTTTGGCTAAGCCATGATGCTCAGGAAGTTAAGTGTGTTAAATACATTTTCTACTTACATATTTTCAAATTACAAGGAGTTCATCAGTACATAACCCCATCATAAGCCAAGGAGCATCAGTAATTAAAAAATAATAATAAGCATAGTTCCTGATTATGGAGCACTTACTTTTTGCCAAACACTGTTTCATGAACGTTATCTCCAGTCATCATAGTAATTTCTGAGAGGTGGATAGAGTGACCACCCTTTTACATGTGAAGAAACTGAGGCCAGAGAAGTTAAGTAATATCCTGAGTGACACCTCTGGTAATGGTAGACCCAATCAGAACACTCCCTTTCACTGATGCACATTCTTGAAGTGGGTGTATATGCTTATGACTGCTGTGACTTTAGGTCCAGCTGGCCCCTTTCTCAGCCGGCAGAGTGATATGGGTACTGGTTTGTAAAGCAGGAAAGTAACATGTGGCTGGCCCACTAATAATTCTGGGTCCTCTTTCTAGCACTAATTTCACAACCAATCATGTTTGGGGAGGGTGAGAGGAGAGAGTCAGGATCATTCCGGCCATTTCTTTGACTACATTAACTTATTTTTTTCTTTCCAAATGATATATACAGTAGCCCCCATAGATATAGCAAAATGAATAGATTAAAAAGATACATTTACCCCTACATGTGTCCCAGAGGGCTGTTGGAGGGACATTCAATCCCCTCAATAATTTTCAAGCTTCTTTGGAAACATTTTTCCCTGTGGATATGAAACCAAGGTCATAAAATTTCAGAGTGAATGAAGAAACTGAAATACAATCTGCAAGTCACCACCTGGCATCTGCTGAATAATAAGGTTGGGGGAAGGGAAGAGAAGTAGAATTTTAAAAATTTTCCCAGATAAAACAACCTGATAGAGAACTCCTTAACCTCTGGCACATATGCCACCAGATTCTGTGGAATAAGGGCCACTCCATCACTGCCCAACACAATGGGCAAGTGGACAGCAGGACCAAAGTTAATTAAGTCTCAACTCTAGCCGTGAGGTGCTGCACAAACCCAGGCCTGTGTATTACTCAGTAGAAAAGCTCATTAGATCTACCTCTCCCAACATCAAAATTTCTGCATTCATCAGTACAACTGAAAGCCTCTTGGGCTAAAATGCTCACATATTCATGCAGCCATTATCTTCTTACTAATTTTTGTCAAGGAGTTGGGGCCGGAAAATCACAACTGGACCAGGAGTTAGCAAGTCTATGTGGTTTGCTTCTAGAGAGTGGAATAAGGAACAATGACTTTTTGTAGAAAGGGCATTAGAGAGGAAGACAACCACAGCCAAGGGAATTACCAATACTGAATTGCTAAGAACCAGCCAGAATAATCAGAAAATACCAAAGTATAAGACAAAGAGAGGAACCAAAGGAAATTTTGTACTGCTGAACTGTTTCCAGCCCATTCCTCCCTCTTATCGGGTGTCAGTAGTTTTCACATACCAAGAGGAACAGTGTGTGATTTTTAGTAGATTCAGGGGCAAGGCAAAGAGACAGATAACACACAGTTTCCGGAAAGCAACTGTATTCATTTCCTAGAGATGCCATGACAAACTACCACAAACTGGGTGGCTTAGAAGACCAGAAATGTATTCCCTTACATTTCTGGAGGCCAGAAGTCTGAAACCAAGGAGTCAGCAGGGCTGAGGACTCAGAGGGAGAATTTGTTCCTTGTCACCTGGCTTCCAGTGGTCACCAGCCATCTTTGGCATTCCTTGGCTTGTAGCAGCATGGCTCCAAGCTCTGCTTCCCTGTGCACATGGCCTCCTTCCCTATGTGACTCTGTGTATGTTCTCTTATTATTAAGGCCCACCCTGATCTGATATGCACTCATTCTAACTTAATTACATCTCTAAAGACCTCATTTCCAAATAAGGTCACATTCTGAGGCTCCAGGTAGACATAAATTTGGGGAGGATGCTTTATATCCCACAAAACAGCTAAACTTCAAAAGTTTTCTCTCTGTTGGGTTTTGCTAGGCACTAGCCATGTGAAGGGTCACAGAGAATGGTACAGAGTGGGCCTTTGGGCTCCCACTGCATTCAGTTCATATTTTATTAGCATTCCTCATCCACGTTGTTTCTTCTCTAATGGACAAAAAGCTCCCTAATGGCAAGGGCAATTTCTTATTAGCTTCTGGGATACCATTGCACAGTGCCTGGCATATAGTAGGCACTCAATAAACATTTCCTGAGTGAATGAATTTTCACAGAAACAGAATCTCTAAGCCCCGCATTTTCTCACTGAGACTTCTGTGTGAACCTGAGATCAATGAGTTCTTACTACTTTGATGGCTGGAATTGCTCAGATCATCAGAGTAGTTTCCTTTTTTTTTTCCTTCAGGGAGGAAGCAGGGAGCATGAGTCAACCCATGGGAAACACCCCACTTGGTGGCAGAAACCAAAAATTTACATGACTCAATTGTGGCAATGAAGGAGGGTCCTGCAATCCTAAAGTAAGTTCTTTGTTGCCATTTCCTTTTATCTTCCTGGATATCTATTTTGGGCTTTCCACTACATTCCAGGAACTCCACTATGGCCTGCTAAATTGTTTGAAACCCCCTTGTGCTTGATACTAAAGCTCTCTTCCTTTTCTTAAAGGATGTTTGGGGGAGAAGTAGAGGGAAGAGTCACAGATGTAAATGACTGAAAGAAAAATATCCCTCACTCATCAGGGCTGAGTATTACAAAGGCAGAGTCAAATATGGGAAATATAATAACTAAATTCATACCTATTTCTTATGCTGCTAGTAAACATGCAATTTCAGTTTAAAAAGGATACCAAAATGAAAAAGTAAGTTCCCACTGGCATAACCCATGGTTGGCATACATTCTCTAGTCCTTCTATCATGTATCCCTAAGCACAACATTGAGCTTTTGCAGAACCATGTGCAAAACCAAAACAGGGAGAAGAAAACGCAAGTTAATTTACTGATTCATGCCAGACTTAAGAGCTTGGGAATCAGCCCTGCTGTGACTCCCCAGAAGGTGACCCTTCCTAATGACGCAAGAAATAAGCCTCAAATCAAGGAAGTCAGCAGAACTGATCTGCAGTTACTCTTACCTCCGATTCCACTTCTCGTCCTACCTTTGGCATACGCTCCTTCCCCAACTTCCTTCCAAAATCTGTGCCCCAATGTCATGGTCAGTCTGAGGAATAAATGACCAATAACAGTTAAAGCAGTGGCTGTCAATTTTTGGTGTGCACAGGAATCATCAAGGGTGCTTGATTTTTCACGCAGATTTCCGGCATTGCTGTCAGATGTTCTGATGTCACAGGTCTGTGGTGGTTCTGAGTATCTGCACCTTAGATGAGTCCCTAGGTAATAACATAGTCGCCAACTAATTTTCCAGACTGGGGCAATTAAAATTCCCTCATCATTCATAAAACTGTGACCCCTCAATTTCCGCAAACCCCACCTATTTTACACAATAGCATGTGAAGGAGACTTTACAAAGAATAACCACTGACACAATATGACTGAAATTTTCCATGTTAATTGAGCTTTGACCTAGAATTCTCCAAATAAAATTCACATTTAGATAAGTGAGGGTTATTTCAAAGAGATTTGGGGGCCCAGAACCCTCATAAAAGCATCCCTTTCTGAGAAAAGTACACTAGATGTACGTCAAAATTCCTGAAAGTTCAAATCATCCACTGTGTGCCAAAAGCAAGACTGGAACTTGTGCATACATTATTTCATGCAATCCTCATAAGAACACTGAAATGCCAGTCCTATGAAGCAACTATCATTGTCTGCGTTTTAGTAGATAAAGAAACTAAGGTTCAGCGTGGGTTAAAAGATTTGCCCAAGGGTGCAGGGTTGGGAATGTGGTAAGATCTAGTTTTATTCCAAATCTTATGAGCTGAAGTCCACAGTGTGTTCTATATTAGTCTCCTCTAATCGTTAGCCCAAGCATAGCTTGAAGGCAATGACCTGGGTACCAAATCACTGAAGTGAATTAGAGATGAAATTAGGCTGCTAAAGGACCGATAGACTAATCCCCGGAGTTCATGGCTTATTTTCCAAAGCTGAATGCCTCTGCAATGCTGCCTTTCATTTCTTGCTACAGGATATAGGGAGATGACCATCCTCACACAGTACCCCCCAACACACACTGATTCACTCTAGACTCCTAATTGCTAAGCAAAGACTACCCAGCTCTAAAAAAGATTGCAGATCATTTATATGCAATAAGCCCATAAACACGCCTTTACCCATCACTCAAAAAGCAGTCCAGCAGAATCCTTCAATGAGAGATTTAGTCAGTCTCTCCACCTACAACACCTGTCCTTAAAGTCCCTTTAGCTTCCACCTGCGTGAAAGAAAAAACCAGGGGAGAGAAGAGCAGAAAATGTGATTTTTCCCTGAACCCCACACCTTCCAGAAATAGCCCTGATCTCAAGCAATAAAAGTAAAGATAACATTTTCAAGGTCTGGGATGGGGAAATGAGCAAAAAATAGAATGTTTAATCAATGCAAACATTCTTGGAATCTAAAACATCTGGGAGAGCCAAACAGGGGTGGTGTGTGGGGAGCCGGAAAAGGGGGGAAGGGGTAGAGGGACCTGACTTTCTTACCCAGAGCTTATCTCAAGCAGGAGCTGAATAACCTGCTCCTAACTGACCCCAGCAAGCCCACATGATGCCTGTTAGTTTTTGTTACTAAATACAAGGATAACTCTCACTTTGAGAAAATCCAAGAATGACTTTACCAGATTAATATAAATTAGGGAACAATTGTTTATATATGCTGAGAGCTGCTTGAGCATATGTAACCCACAGCTGTCCTGGTAGGTTTGAAATAAAGTTTTTTGGTTTGGGGGTTTTTTTGTTTTGTCTTGTTTTGTTTTAATTTACACGTTACTTCTTAGGAGACCAACCGCAAAATAAGGCTCCTCTCTGAACACTGGAAGTTTAATCCAGAGATAAAGACTTCCCTGAAAGCTAATGACAGTCTTGTAGGAATGTCAAGGTGAACTGAACAGATGTCTACACCCTGACATGGTTGTTATCCTCCACCCACTCCCTGTTCTACACCACTCATCCCAAGAGTAGTCTTGACGGTAGAGAAAGACACATGAGGACATATGCAAGCCACCTCATGTGAATCACATAAGGCGCATTCTTTTCATGACCCATATTTCCTAACCTGTCATCCAATACAGATCTAGCACCAGGCCATCAAGGCAGAAAGCAGCCGCAACCCAAGCCCCAGAAGAGCCATGTTTTACCCCATAGTTGCTACAGCAGACTTGACCTTCTCCATGCAGGAGGAGGCTGTCCTGCTGTCTGCCTTATCACTGGACACCAGCACAGTGTAAGTGAAAAAGGAATCATGAGAAGAGCAAGTAGTAAACAAATGGCTGGAGAATCATGCTTACCACTCTCTGTCCTCTCCTCTGCCTTCCCTCTACGTTTCCTTGTTGATTCTCACCTCAGTCCTAGGAAGCAGGTGTGTATTATCATCTCCATTCCACAAAGGAAGCTCAAGAGTGCAAGAAACATGTGCAAGGTCACACAATAGTTAGGCAAAGGACTGAGATTCAAACCCTGATTACTAGACACACTTCTAAATCACACCATGCTGTGTTTCTTCACACATCTTCTCTCCCTGACCTTTGCACACAAAGCTCTTATGTTTGGTTCTCCCATCTCCAAACCAGCAACACTTCTCATGAGCTAGGTCATCTTCATAGTAAAGAAGGGGCAGCAATAATGTAGGAGTTGCCATGTTCTGCTCATGTCTGTGTTGCTCAGTACCTGGTACAATATCCCACACGGAGTTAGTAGAGTAAATAAATAATGCATGAATAATAACATAGATGGTGAGGTAGATACCATTAATATCAAGAACTTGGAGATGAAGACAGAGGCACAGAATGGTCAGAGCAATCACTTACCCCACATTCTGTCACTGCTTTGCTCAGAGGGGGTTCTACCCCTTTATGCTGAGGGTCCTCACAGCCTCTGCTTAGGAGCCCCACCCCTCCCATAGCTGCTGTCCACTCAGCTGGTCTGTTGCTGCCTCAAATCCTCAGCAGGCCTCCATCTCCGTCAACATGTTATTCTTTATTCTCTATTGCACTTACATAAAAAGAAAAGGCTGTGAAGTAGAAGACTTTGGGCATAAAAAATCAGTGCTTTTTTTTCACTGCAGGCATCCTCTATGTTATAGAATGTGGCCTCAGAATGAGGTGGGAAGCACATCTGGATAAAGTAAATCTTATTTCTTTATTTTTTTTTTCATTTTTACGGTGTGTTATTACTATAAAAAAATTTTACATTAGGCTAACTTGACAATTTTTGGTGTGGAAGAAGTTAGAATTTTGCCACTTACATGGCTTGTTTACTACGTGTTACAGCAGCAGAGCTGCAATGGCCAAAACTACAGCATCAGAGATTTGTGGAACTTTAATTCCTGCTCAATAGTTAATCTTTCCTTTATAGAACTCCTAGTGACTTACAACTCTTTTCCTGACTCCGGACATCTGCAGCTCATCCGCTTTCCCAGATCCTAGTATTTGTTCCCATAATGGGAGACTCCCTGACTCTATACTCCAGATTCCCAGAATTTTGTTTCCTTCTTTCCTTTGTCTAGATATTTATAATGTTTGATAGAATTTCAGTGAGAACCAATGATTCATATTATGTTTAAGCCTTAAGGTTACGCAAAGTGAATAATTTACTACTCTAGCAAAGCAGTAAGTCTGACATTTACTTGGAATGAAGGCTGCTTGTAGGGGTGCTCCTATACTATTTATTTATTTTTATTTATTTATATTAAGATTCTCTCTATGATTAAAGATATCTCCTTATGCTTAAAGGTGACAAAACATCTATTTTTCTCACACTGAAAGTTTAATTAAGTCACTATCAAAACCTAACGTGTAGTTCCCAAGAAATTAACTCACGCTCAAATGTGCAAAAAGTAGATCCTAATGTACTGTTAAATTCCCAGACCACAAGATTATTTTATTTAGTATTCTTAAGGGCTAAAATGTTTCTTAAGATAATAACAAGACCACCAGATGGCCTAAAAAGGGCCTGACTCCCACAAACAGAAACTAGGCAGCTAAGATTGAAGTGGACGAAAAAGAACGTTGCCCTCCCCTAAGTCTGAGTAACTTTTTTGAATTTAACTACTTGAGTACTACACTAGGCATTTTATACACATTATCTCATTGAAGTATTCCAGCAACTTTATGAAGTCAGTATTAATTATTTTGATCATAAGGCAACCACGGATCATATTTTAAAAATATGGAAATACTGTCTTTGGTTATCAAATAAGAATCTCCAACTAGAGATATGTGCTTAAATATTGATATACAGAACAACAAAGATAAATCTCTCAGATATTGTGTTGACTGAAAGAAGCCAGAAAAAGAAGAATACAAGCTCTATGTTGTATGTATATGAAGTTCAAGGACAAGCAAAACTGACCAGTGGCCAAAAAGTTTAAAAAATGTTTACTTCTAGGGGATGATACTGATGTCGGATGTAGGGTCCAGGGGGCCCAATAGCCAGACTCAATTCACCCCATCCTCTTTCCAGGTTCTTGACTCCACCACAGGAGAGAATTCAAGGGCAGAGTCACAGTAGAAAGTGAGAACAAGTTTAACACAACAGATAAGAAATACAGGTTCCACAGAGAGAGTGCAGCCTAGCACCAGAGACTGAGCAGGGCCCACTTCAAGTTGAACACAAAAGTAAGTTTAGTACAGACATCAAGTCTAACACAAAAGCAAGAAATACATACTTAAAGTTTGGTACAGAACGCAGGTTGGCTCCATAGAGTGAGCATCTGCTTGCTGAAAGTAAGTTTGATACAAAGTAAAGTATACACGCCTCAGCCACTGAAGTGTGGGTTGCCCCTGGGAAAGTCAGCAACCACCCCACCTTCTACTGGGACTTGGCTTTTATAGATTTGCCATCTAAGGAATATTCAATTAAGGGGTGGCTCCCCCTTGTGTAATGTTTAGTCTTGCATATGCTCAGTTGGTCTCTACTTGGAGGATGTTCATTAGTCAAATGCTGTCACATGTACCAGCATATTCAAGAATGTTCTGTGCTCTCTACTGAGCATGCCCAGCCACTGGATTTGCATAAGTCAGCCCCTTGTGGTCTCATTTTCCCTGGTTTGGTGCTAAAAATATGTCTAACTGGCAACAGTAACTTTCCTTCAGGGAAGAGCTCAGAGGAGGGGGCCTGAGACCTCAGGGAGTGGCTGGAAACCCAGAGGCTGTCCTGAAACCTAACCCAGGGAAACTGAGCATGTCTTATATCAATACCAACTGAGAAGGTGCACAAGAGAACTTGCTAGAGTGCCGGGCATGTTCTATATCTCGAACTGGACAGAGGATACACACAAGCACACATATGTGGAAGCTCATCATATTGTATGCTTAAGATTAGTGTCTGCTAAGGACTGAATGTTTGTTCCCACCCCAAATTTATATGTTGAAACTCTAATCCCCAATATGATGTTATTTGGAAATGGGACCTTTTGGGTGTAATGAGGTCATAAGGGTTACGACCTCATGATGGGATTAGTGCCCTTATAAGGAGAGACAAGAGAGAGCTTGCTTCGTCTTTCTCTCTCTTCATCACATGAGGATTCATGAGAAGAGGGCCCTCACCAGGAACAGAATCAGCCAGCACCTTGATCTTCAACTTCCCAGCCTCCATAACTGGAAGGAATAAATTTAAAGGGATACCTGCACTCCCATGTTTATTGCAGCTCTATTTACAGTAGCCAGGCTATGGAACCAACCTAAACGACCATTGATGGTTGACTGGATGAGGAAAATGTTGTATATATACACAACAGAATACTACTCAGCCATAAAAAAAATAGTGAAATTCTGCCATTCACAGCAACATGGATGACTCTGGAGAAAATTATGCTAATTGGAACAACCTAGATAAAGAAAGAGAAATACCACATGTTATCACTTATAAGTGGGACCCGAATTCACAAATAAATAAATAAACAATAAAGAAAGAGAGAGACAGGAAAAGAAACAAACAACAATCACATAATATGTTGAACTTTTAGAAGGAAAGAACAGAATGGTGGTTACTAGAGGTGGAAAGGGGAAGGGAGGAAGGAGGGGGGTTATGGAGAAATTAATGACAAGTTGGTTAATGGACACAAAGAATGATTATGTATTGTAATGATGAATATGCTAACTATCCTGATTTGACCACTGCACATTGTACACATCCATTGATAATCTACTTTGTACCCCACAAATATGTACAATCAATTATCCTTCAATAAAAAAAGAAATTCTGTTGTTTTAGCCACCTAGTCTATGGTATTTTGTCCAAGTAGCCCAAATTTACTAAGATAGTACCCGTGACACACTTTACTGTAGGTAAATGTTATGCTAACATAACACATAAAACATAATATTTATGCTACCTCAATGAAGGAAGGAAGGAAGGAAAGAAAGAAAGAAAAAGTAAACCTAGCTCTAGTGTTCAAGAGTGAGGGGGAGGCTAGTGGTACAGATGTGGGGTCATTGGGATAGGATGAGATGAGACTTCTCAAGGAAAAAAGGACCAACCATCAAAGAATTCATCTCCTAAAGTTGTGCAGCTGGCAAGTTTCACAGCTGAGTGCAGCAGCCCTAGGGAGAGCATGTGAAATGAGGAGAACATTCCACTATTGAACGAGGACAGTGGTCTAAGGATGGAACCCAGGGGAACATCAGCATTTAAAGGACAGGCAGAAAAAAGCATCATAGAAAGAGGCATATCTCACCTCAGAAGCCCAGTTTATTGCCGTATAAGAAGCATTAAGTAAACATTAATGAATGAATAAAATACAGGACGGAATAAATGAAACAAACAATTATGCATTTCACATCTGAGACAATGAATGTGGTGAAATTTTTATAAGATAGTAACTAAAAAAGCTGTTTTAAAAGACAAGAGAAGAAATCATCTCAATCTAAGGAGGGCCTGGTTTGGAGACGACAGGGCAGGAGGAGGAGATAAAAGACCTGCTACATGGCTAATGTATTGGTTAATTTTACGTGTCCATTTGATTGGGCTAAGGGTAGTCCAGACAGCTGGTAAAACTATTTCTGGATGTGTCTGTGAGGAGCTTTTGGAATAGACTAGCATTTGAATCAGCAGGCTAAGTAAAGATTACCCTCACTAATGTGGGTGGGCACCATCCAATTCTAATCCATTGAAGGCTGAAGAGAGCATAAAACTGGAGGACAGTCAAATTCACCTGTTTTACCTGGGACACCCATCTTCTCCTGTCCTCAGACATCAGCACTCCCAGTTCTCAGGCCTTCAGACTGGAACTGGGACTTATACCATTGCTGTCCCCTTACTGTCTTTCCTGGTTCTCCAGCTTGCAGATGGCAGATTGTGAGACCTTTTGGCCTCCATAATCACATGAGCAATTCCGTGTGTGTGTGTGTGTGTGTGTGTGTGTGTGTGTGTGTGTGTGTCTTATAGTTCTGTTTCTTTGGTCAACTCTAATACAGCAAGGCCCTTATGAAAGGCAACGGGCCTTGGAAAGAGAAGTAGGCGTGTACTAAAGACGAACTTCACTTTCTTCACATTTTGTCCTGAAAACCAATTAACTCAACTTGACAAAAAAAAAAAAAGAAAAGAAAAAGAAGAACTGCATTCAAAGCAAATGAAACCACATCACCTTTTCTGACTCATCTACTACCTTAAGTAACTTCAGCTTAAGGAGAATAGAGCTCAATTAGGCAGTAAGAGTGCAATTTAAGGAAATTGGGATCTGGTTCTCAGGATCTATGACCAGGCAAGGCCCCTGGAGCAAAAAACTAAAGTCTGGGGGTGTTTCTTTTTTCTTTCTTTTTTTTTTAATGGGTCACCTGGTGGGGCCTGGCTGCTCCCATTTCATCTTTCCCCAGGCAGAAGAGCTGCTAACTGCAGAAAGTGACGTCAGTCCAGGCAGGTAATGGTACAGCCCGGGGACGGGCATGATCAAGTATTGCTCAGGATGGCGTTTGGCCCTCAGCAGCCACCTTTCATCTGGAACATCTTGTAGCACTTTATAGGAGTTAGTTAATTAGGCTTCCTGAGTCTTCGAGCAGAAACATGCATCATCACAGACTGCACTTACGTCCATGACTGTGTAAGAAGAAATGCTCACGGACTAATTACTTTGCATTTGTATTTATCATCTCCTTTCACACGGGATCTCAAAGCAATTTCCCAAGGTAAGTACAGAGTTAATTGCTTTGTTTCTGGGAGGCCTGTATTCGATCTGGGGCAGGAGGGTCTAGTCACAAATTGTTTCTTCCTGTGTGCTCAAGTTGACACAGGGTTCCTTGAATGTTGAGGACCCAGAAGAAGAAGGATGACTAAGTAAACAGAAAAGCATTTCAAGGATGGTCTATCACGGAATCATAGAATGTCAGAACTGGGCAGGCCTGACATTGTCTAGAGCTGCTCTGTCTAGTACGGCAGTGACATAGAGCACTGAGCACTTAAAACATGCCAGTTGAATAGAGATGTGCCGTCAGTGTGAACTGCACACCAGACTTCAAAGAGTTCATTCATGTAAGAAAGAATATAAAATAATCCCATTAGGAATTGTTACATTATCTGTTGAAATGATAATATTTTGGATATTTGGGGTTAAATAGAATATTATAATTTTACTTGTTTTGATTTTTTAAAATGTGACTTCTAGAAAATTTAAAATTACATGTTTCTCAACATTATGTTTCTATGTGGCAGTGCTGATCTAGACTACTTCCCTCATTTTAAACATCATTAACCTAACATCTACAGAGAGGAGAGTCTGACTTGGCTAAGAAGACACTGTTAGCAGAGCTGGGGCTGGAAGCTGGGTTTCCTAACATCTTCAGTGAACATACTGTCTATTACACTTCAGCAAGCAATTGCTCTGGCTTCTTCAAACCATCTCCTCTTAAGAGTTGGCACCATGAAGGTGCTGATGGGGCTTAAGAAGTGGCAACAAGAAGTTGCTTATTGGATGCCCTTGCCCATAATCAGGAATATCATGATCCTTAAGCCACCCCAATGAAATATACATTCAGAGTGCAAGCAGTATGTCTACTGCACCTAACAAACCCCTGGCCAGGCCAACACACCTGCCCTACCCTAACCCATGCTTGCAACTAGACTGTGCCCAAGGCCTCTCCAGAAAGACTGGTAGGAAGACTGGAGTCACTTCTGCCTGCTCTGGTGTCCTCCTGCTCAACCAAAGTTAAAGTCCAAGAGATCACCTGTAGTAGTAAAACCCATTTCTATCTCAAAAGTCAATTATACATCATCTCATTAATCTGAACATTCTAGAGTATCATTATAAGGAATAAATGAGCCTTTCCTTCTCTAAAACTCTGCCTGCCTGCCTCATATCAATGGAATTTGTGATTGGGCAATTCTCTCTCTATTACAGGATTCTCTTCCTCCAGATCATCTGAAAGAAGGAAATGTGGCACAGACTCTGAGGCAGAGAGAGCTGCTTACCTGATGTTCCCAGATGTTCAAAATTCCACCTTTGCCATCACAAGAGTAACCTCATTTATCTAAATTTTCAGTTGTAGCAATCAGGCTAGTGTACTCTTCAGAACTCCAGGAACCTGGGTGACACCTGAAAGGAAGTAATAGTTTCCTTTCTCATCGTCAGGCAGATGTTAGCAAGGAAAAATGAAAGGATTTACATCACTAGAGCAATTGATATCATCCATGGACATCAAGCCACCCAACTGATAAAAGAAGACCAGGAAGGAAACTAACCCAGTTGAGAATATGTATCTCTGAGTCTCCCCCCACCCCCCAAATGTTTGGCTTTGAAAAAGCCACCAAGCAGTGAAGAGCTCTTCAGCCATTCAGCTTTCCCTTGAGCCACTCTCCATTGCCTTTTCCAACTCCACCTTGTGTTAATCTGTGCCTTCAGTTTTCTGTGTTCCAGGTACCATAATGTATTCACACCCTTTCTCGCACACATTTTCTCACTAAAAACTATGGGATAGGTCCACCTTATGGAAACCTCTCATAGAACATCATCTAGTAACCTTGAATGCCTGATCTGGCATGTTGGTCTCCTACCTCTACACCAGTAGAGATCTTCCACACTAAACCATGACCACAATCTTTCCTTGGCCCTACCCAAACCTGCTGTCCAGAATGTTGCTTTGCCTCCCACGGATTTGTCACCCCTTTTCCCCTGGGTGACAGAGCCACCAAAGATTACTAAAAGCCCATCTCTTCTAAGCATAGAGAAGCCTCAAAAAGGGGTTAATATCCCAGAACCCTCAAATGTGAGGCATTCCTTCCATCTGGGAAATTAACCACGAATTGGGGTTCTCTTCCTGCATTTATTCTCCAGCCCAGCAAGCTACAGGAAGAGACATAGGTAGGATTTTGCTAAGTACAATTTAACAAGTTTAACAATAGAAGCTGGTAACATTCAGTAAAAACAAGTCAGATGACATTCTATTAAGCATTTAAGTGATCTACCAACAAAAGCTTGATCTAGCAAACATTCTTCCCCCCTCCAGCAGCTTCCCAGTAATTTTACATTTCAATCAGTAACTAGTCTGTCTTTGAACCAGCAGCCTTGCTGTGTTACAATTCTTAATCTTACAACAGAGACTCAATAGCCTGGGAAAATTTCCTGTCCTTTGCAAGGTCAATATTTGAAACTGCAAGGCTTTGGAAAACCAGGCCCTGTGAAGTACATTTGCTTTATGAATCCTCTACATAGAAGAGCTTGCATATCAGGTATTTTCATTCTAACCTGAGATAGTATGCTGTCTGCATGCCCTAGGACAACTGTATTTAAAGCATTGTCTCATTTTGAAATGAATGGATTTTACCCCCACAGATGGCAGATAGGACATAAACAAGGCATGAATAAAAGGTTTGGTTCAAGGCAGGGATGCACTCAGAGTATTTTAATGTGGTCAAGAGTAGAATGTGGAGTGGGCAGTTGGGGGAGGAGTCTTCTCCTTGAGACAGGTAAGAACATCGAAGAGGAACAAGACCCCTGCGTGATAGCCATGTCAAAACTCTGCAGGTGCTGGCCTGACACAGTGTTCCAGGTTGCGGTTGGGCAGAACACTCCTGCAATGGATGCATGGGTGGGTTATTCAAGTGCTCAGAGTTTCACATTATCATCATTTTCCTCCATGATGATGCACTTACACGCTGCACACAGTCACAGAAAAGTCTTGTGACCATTTATGACATGCATCCACTGTTTTGCATAGTTCTGTCTCATTTCCAACAGTTAGGATCAATGTTCTCAGTGAGAGGGTGGGCATGTGCCCAGCTTCTGCCTGATGGATCCTTACAAGCTTGTGCCTGCATCTGGTACCTCTCTGAAACTGAGTGCCTGCACTGTCCTTGAGAAAGTTCCATTTTCTCCTAGCAACGCTGTAATTGCCCACTTGCCAGCCCTTCCCTTTCTGGAGAAAGTTCTCATTTTTCATCATCAGTCACTTCTTTGGCTTTGGTCATACTGGTTTTGCAACAGTTCAAGAACATTAGGAAGGATTTCATTTGACTCTCCACTTTGATTTTGGGGAAATAACTAATTGGCTCAAGCCTCAATGTGCTTGTCTTGTAAAATGGCTATAATAATGATGACTTTTATAAGATTATTTTGAATGTGCAATAGGGTAAAATTCTTGAAAGTCTCAGATATAAACCTTTACGTGTAATAAGCTTTCGATAAATACCGCCTGAACCTCCATCTGAAGTATTTTGAATCCTTCTAACACAGACCTGGTTTGTTTTATGTGAGAAACATGTGCCACTCAAGTATTGAAACATCTCTCAGTTTTTTCAGTTTCGGGGCCCTTCCTCTTCCTTGCTGTTTCTGTGATGAAGATCTGAAGCCCCAACTGTACTGAGGAGTCTCCCTTCAGGACCTGCACTGGACAGCAGCAGCAGCCCCTCCAGGAAGAGCTGCTCCAGCTGGAAGGCCAAAGATGCTGCACAGAACAGCATCAGGTGAGGCACAGGTTCTGCTGAAAGTCCCAGGGGGGTAGGACTTAAGGAACAAACAGCCCAGCAACAACTTGCTTTCATGGTGTGTGCAGGATTTTCTCATACTCCTTTCTACAGTTAGCTCTTTGTTTTTCTCTTTAAAGTAATTTAAAGAAATAGCTTGGCTTCTTTCCGTGTTCCTTCTAGTTCCCTCTTCAAATTCTGACTTTAATCATTCTGGCATCCAGTTACCCCTTCCAATATTTCCTCTGTCCTAGCATTTCAAGGACCAGTCGTATTAAGCTCTCTTAACAAATTGTTCATTTTGGAATCATTCTTCTTTACTCCCTTTGAATTTAAAATGGGTATTTGCTTTATCATCAGTATTATTTGGTCATTGATACATCACATATCAGGGGGTCCCATCAGCTATAATAAAGTTCTAAAGACACATACTGAATGGGCCTGAGTATCTAGGGATTTTTTTTTTTTAATTGCAAACAACAGAAATAGACTTTGAACTCAGGAAGGAAAAAAACAAATGTTTTTCACATGACTACAGTAATGTTCACAGAATATGGAGGAAGAATTTAACAAGCAGGGCCACAGGCCCTGTGAGGACAGGGAGGAAGGTACTATAAGTAAGTGCTCTGCTTGAACATGAGAAATGGGACAGGGGCTGTTCCAAATGGAAGGGAAGCTGGTATCAGAAAATAAGAGAAAGGAGGCTGGCAGACCAAAACAACACAGGAACGCAATCCAGTCAAATCCAAACTCCTCCTCATTGGTTGGGACTTTGCTCTTTAAATGTACGTAATTTACTCTCCTAGCTATCTATAGTAAATGATTTAAAAGGAAAACTCAAAGAGCCTATCTCTTACAGCCATCTCCCCTTTTCTTCTTCTTTGGGCTTTGTCTTACCCACATTTGTTTTCCACAAGCCCACACTTCATAACCCTTTAAAAAAAAAAAGGAGTTCAAGGTTAAAGTACAATACTGCTTCAAAAAAAATAGAGAAATAATTTCTATTTCCTTTGGCTCTCCCTCCAGCTGTCCCCTCACCCTATAAATCTAGTAATATTCAACCTGGGGAGGTAGAAAGAGATATCTATTTTATCCTCCAGAATGGAGAGTTTTTATACCTCTTCTCAATCTCTTCTTACAATATATTATCTAAAATGTCCAGTTAAATTAAAAATTATGAGACATGCCAAGAAACAGGAAAGTGTAACCCATACACAGGGGAAAAAAGCAGGCAACAGAAATTATCTGTGAAAGGGGCCTATATATCTGACTTAACAGACAGTGCTTCAAAGCAGTGGCTATAAATATGTTCAGTGAACTAAAGGCAGCTAGCTATATTAAAGAATAAAGAAAGGCATAATGACAATGTCTCATCAAATAGAGAATATGAATGAGATAGAAATTATTTTAAAGAATGGAAATTGTGGAGCACAATAACAGAAATAGAAAAGTCACGAGAAGAGCTAAACAGTACATATGAACTGGCAGAAGAAAGAAGCAAAAAAGTTTAAAATACATTCACGGAGATTATGCAATCTAAAAATAGAGAGAAAAATAATGAAGTAAAATGAATAGAGCCTCATACAAACACTGGGCAATACTGAGTGGTCAAACATATGCAGAATGGGAGTATCAGAAAAAAATGAGAGACAGAAAGGATTAGAAAAAAATATTTGAGGAAATAATGGCTGAAAACTTTACAGATTTGATGATAAACATTCATCTGCAAATCCTAAAAGCTCAATGATTTCAAAGTAGAATAGATGCAGAGATCCACACTAAAACACATCATAGTCAAATATGGAAAGACAAAGAGAAACCTTGAAAGCAGCAATAGAAAATCAACTCATTGCATAGAAAGAAACCCCAATGAGACTTACAGCTGATTTCTCATCAAAAACAATGGAGGTCACAAGTCAGCAGGATGATGTATTCAAAGTACTGGGGAGAAAAAAAAAAAAAGCAAGATACTACATATAGCGGAACCATCTTTCAAAACTTAAGGCAAAATAAAGACATTTTTAGATAACAAAAATTGAAAGAACTTATTGTCAGCAAACTTACCTTATAAAAACTACTAAAAGAAGTTCATCAGGCTGAAAAGAAGGACTAAACAGTGATTTGAATCCATGATGGGGAGGAAGAGGATTGGGGGTAACAGAAGATCAACAAAAGTATAAAAAATGTAGACATACCATAAACCCTCTAGACCTAACAGACAACTGTAGAATATACTACTGAACAACAGAAGAATCTACATTCTTCTTAAGCACATATGGAATGTCTTCCGTATTAGATCATATGACAGGCTATAAAACAAACCATGATGAATTTAAAATAATTGAGATCATATAAAGTACATTCTCTAACTGCAATAGAGTAAAATTAGAAATTGATAACAGAAGAAAATTTAAGAAATCTATAAATATGCAGATATTAAACAACACACTCCTAAATAACCAATGGGTCAAAGAAGAAATCACAAGGGAAAAAGGAAAATACTTAAGGACAAATGAAAACAAGACACAACAGATCAAAATTGATGGAATGTAGCTAATGCGGTACTTAGAAGAACATTTGTGGTTGTAAATGCACATAGTTTTAAAAAAATAAAGATTTTAAATCAATAACCTAAACTTTGAATGTAAGAAACTGAAAATAGGAGCAACCTAAGCTCAAAGCAACAAGAAAGGAAGTAACAAATATAAAAATGGGAATAAATGAAGTAGAGAATGGAAAAATAATAGATAAAAATCAATAAAAGCAAAAGTTGGTTCCTCAAAAATATAAACAAATCTAGGAAATCTTTAGCTAGACTGAACTAGAAAAAGAGAAGGCTTACATTATTAAAATCAGAAATGAAAGAGGGTTCATCACCACAGACCTTGCAGGAATAAAAGGAATTAAAAGGGAATAATACGAGCAACTGTATGTTAACAAATTAGATAACGTAGGTGAAAGGGACAGATTCTTAGAAAGACATAAATTACAGAAATTATCAAGAAAAATTAAAAATCTGAATGGACCAAAACAAGTCACAAGATTGAATCAAAAATTTTAAAACTTCCCACAAAGAAAAGCCCAGGCCCAGATGGCTTCACTTATAAATTCTATAGAATATTCAAAAAATGAACACCAACCCCAGAAACTTATTCAGAAGATAGAAGAGAAAGAATAAACAAAAACTTCCCAACTAGTTCTATGATGCCAATACCACACTGACACCAAAACCAAAGGTAGCACAGAAAAGAAATCTAAAGACCAATACCACTTATGAATAGAGATGCAAAAATTCCCAACAAAATACTAGCAAATCAAATCCAACAACATGTAAAAAGGATTATCCACCATGACCAAGTGGGATTTATTCCAGGAATGCAAAGTTGGTTTAACATCTGAAAACCAATCAATGCAATACATGATACTAATAGAACAGAGGACAAAAACTACATCATTACAGCAACAGACACAGAAAAAGCATTTAATGCAATGTGGCAATCTTTAATAATAAAGACACTCAAGAAACTAGGAATGGAACAGAACTCAACCAAATAAAGGACATCTATGAAGAACCATAGCTAACATAACATTTAGTGGTAAAAGACTAAATGTTTTCCCCTAAGATTAGGGATCAGACAAGGATTTCTGCTCACCATTTTTACTCACCATTGCACGGGAGGCTCTGGACAGGATGACTAGGCAAAAAAAAAAAAAGAAAGAAAGAAATCAAAAACATCCATAGGAAAAGAAAAAAGTAAAATTATTTGTATTCACAGATGGTATGATCTTGTATATGAGAAATCCCAAGGAATCCACTAAAAAACTACTGCAATAAAGAAGTTTGCGGGATAAAAAATCAACACACAAAAAACAATTGTATTTCTGTACACTAACAACAAACAACCTAAAAATAAAATTTAAAAACGATTACATGTACAACAGAATCAAAAAAATAAAACACTTAAGAATATATTTAACAAAAGTGGAAGAATTATACACTGAAAACTATAAAACACTGCTGAAAGAAATTTTAAAAGATTTTAATGAGTGGAAAGAAATTCCACATTTATGGGTCAGAAGACGTAATATGGTTAGGATGGCAATATTCCCCACATTGTCATACAGATTCAGTACAATTCTATCAAAATTCCAGCTGGCTTTTTTGCAGAAATTGAAAAGCTAATTATGAAATTTATATGGAAATACAGGAACCCAGAATAACCAAAACAACCTTGAAAAATAAGAAAAAAGGTTGGAGGACTCATACTTCCTTATTTCAAAATTTACTCTAAAGCTACAGTGTGTTAGTGTGTTACTGGCACAAAGATAGGCATATAGATCAATAGAATAGACTTAAGAGTCCAGAAATAAAGCTTTACCTTTAAAGTTGGTTTATTTTCAACAAGCATCCCAGGACAATTCAATGGAGGAAGAAGTCTTTTCAATAAATGGTGCCAGGGTACGTGTTATCCAAAAGTAAATGAATGAAGTAGAACTCTTTACTTGACACCGTACAGAAAGAATAATTCAAAATGGGTCATAGACCCAAATGTAAGATCTAAAATTATGAAACTCTTAGAATAAAGTATAGAAGTAAATCTTTGTGATCTTGGAGTAAGCAGTGGTTTCTTAGAAGATAGGACACCAAAAGCACAAGCAGTAGAAGATAAATATATAAATTTAACTTAATCAAAATAAAAAACTTTTGTGGTGTGAAAGATACTGACAAGAAAGTAAGAAGACAACCCACAGGATGGGAGAGAACATTTATAAATTATGTATCTGATAAGGGACTTATATCCAGAATATAAAATGAACTCTTCATACTCAACGATAAAAAGACAAACCATCAAAAAATAACCAAGGGATCTGAATAGACTTTATTCTAAAGAAGACATAAAAATGACCAATAAGCACATGAAAACATGTTGAAAACAAAACAAAAATTAGCCATTAGACAATGAACCCCCAAACCACAAGAGATATCATTTCATACCCACTAAGATAACTATTATCAAAAACACAGATCTTACCCAGTATTGTCAAGAATGTGGAGAAACTGAGACCCTCATCCGTGGCAGGGGGAGAATGTGACATGGCACAGCCACTTTGGAAAACAGTTTAGCAGTTCCTCAAAACGTTAAACGTACAAGCTGCCATATGACACAACAATTCCATCCCTAGGCATATACGCAAGAAAAATGAAAACATTAAGTCCACACAAAAACCTGTACGTGAATGTTCATAGCAGATGTGTTTATAGCCAAAAACTGGAGACAATCCAAATGTTCATCAACTGATGAGCAAATAAATAAAATGTGATATGTCCATACAATGGAGCTTCCTTCAGCAATAAAAAGGAATGAATTAAAGATATATACTACAATGTGGATGAACCCAAAAATATTACGCTATGTGAAAGAAGCCAGTCCCAAAAGACCACCTATTGTATGGTTTCATTTATATGAAATGTCCAGAACAGACAAATCCATAGAACAGAAAGCGGATTACCTAAGCCTGGGGGCGAGGAAGGGAAATAGAATGATGGAATGACAAAAATGTTTTAAAATTAGATTGTGGTTATATTAGTCAGCTTGGGCTGCCGTAACAAAATACTACGGATTTGGTGGCATAAACAACAGAAATTTATTCTCTCACATTGGAAGCTAGAAGTCCAAGGCCAAGGTGTCAGCAGGTTTGGCTTCCGTGAGACCTCCATGGCTTGCAGACGGCTGCCTTCTCCCTGACACGGTCATCCCTCAGTCTGTATGTTGACTGTTTTTTAATCTCCTCTTCTTATAAGGACACTGGTCATATTAGATTAGGGTCCACCCATATCACCTCATTTTACCTAAATTAACTTTCTAAGGGACCTACCTCCAAAAACAGTCACATTCTGAGGTCCTGGGGGTGAGGATTTCAATATATGAATCTGGAGGTGGCACAATTTAGCCCATAGCAGTGGCGATGCTTGCACAACTCTGTACATATACTAAAACATCATTGAATTGTTCCATTTAAGTGGGTGAAGTGTGTGGCATGTGAATTATATCTCAATAAAGCAATTGTTTCAAAAAGAGCAATGGAGAAGCCTTTAAGATTTTCAAGCAGAAAAGTGAAATGATCCAACCTGAGTTTTATAGAAACTGCTCTGGTAGCCACAGCTAGGATGAAAGTACAAGGAAGCTGGGAATAAAATGGCCAATGAGGAGATAATTGCAGTAATCCAGGTGGGAGTCCTGGGGTGGTCTCGATTAGACCAGAGGCACTAAACTGAAAAAGACGGGAGCAGATATGAGTGACTTTGTCTCGTTAAGTCCAATTTCCAATCAGAAAAAGCTCTAGAGAGAGTGTTACCAGGTTGACTCCATGGGCTGGCTGCACAGACAGCTGGTATGGTGTAGGATTCTGAGACGTCTTGGGGAACCTTCAAGACCTGACCACCTCACTGCCTGAAACCTCCATATTGCTTTGTTTTGAATTGTGTCTAAAGCTTTGCATGAAATAGAGCCTTAGCTTCTGTGATACTCAGAGGGAGTAGCCTGTGAGATCATTACCATTCACTGACATATTTAGCCCAGATGAGCCTGCAGGATCTGTTGGTCACTTGGCAGGCTCTGAGGGCTGCAACAGTCTCATAGGCTCTGTGGAAGGGGAGGTTCCAGTGAGAGAGACAGAGCATGCAACATGATCGACATGGTGTCAGCATGGTAGACACAGGAAGGGAAGATCTGGGGCCGTTCAGAGAGAACAATAGTGAAGGGCATAGAAACCACATCTCCTGGGCCTGGGGTCTGGGTGCAACCTGGATTTAACAAGGAAAGAGCTTCCTCTGTTTATTTTCCATTATTTCTTGTTTAGCACTTGGCTTTCTGCTATATTTCTCTACACAAGGAGTCAAGTGCAACCAAGTTGAATAAAAGTAGCTACATAAGGTGACTTTCACTCTGTGTGTGCATGAATGTGTGAGTATGCACCTCTCTCACACACACAGGCATGCACATGCATGTACAAACACACACACACATACACACACAAGTTTTTAATCCCTAAAGGTACTCCATACTTTCTGTTCAGGTCTTGAGTATGCATTTTCATATCACTCTGGCTGAATTCAGAAGTAGAAAATTCCCAGAAAGAAAAGTCCTGTCCTCAGCTGTCCAATTTCGAGTTTGATAAGCTGGATAGACCACGAGGACGGGTGTCTCATTTGTTTTGCACCATCTGGTGGACTGTGCCTGGAGGTACAGTGTCTGCCCTGGAATTGCCAAAGAGCTGCTGAACCTGCCAGTCATTGCCCGGGGCAGAAGGGGAGGGGACTAGGGCCTGGGATGGCCAGCAGGCATCAGCTTCATTTAGACAGAGATGCTCCATGGAACAGATCCCAACTCATCTTTCTTGAAAACTGCCTAACAACCTACAAGTAATGGACTTGGCCCTTTCTTTCTAAGTACCCTAAAAGTTGGCAATTACTTTATAGATGATAGTTTTCATCTCGGTTCTTCTTACTAGAGCATAAACCTCTTAAGGGTAGGACTAATGGTGTCAACAACTTAGCACTATTTTCTTTCCTCCCACTCCCCCCTCTACACACACACACACACACACACACACACACCTCAAACTGGACAGGGGATGGTGCTCTGTAAACACAGTTACACTGAACTGAGCAGGCAAGGGCATCTTGAGCCTCTAAAGACTTAAATTTCAGATGAATTCTACAGCCACCTGAGCGTGTGCAACCTTGGAGTGCATGTTGGTCCTCCTTCCTCCTTTTCCACCCCCAATAAAATGGGGACACTAAGACGGACTGACAACATCATGAGGTCATAGATGCACATCTAAGTAGCAGGTGTAATTCAGAGTCCAACTACTCCATCAGCTGACATTTACCAAGCACATATGCTATGCTGAGCATTGTGCGAGGTACAGAGGGCAAAAGGGTAGGAGGGGAAGGGGAAGCAGAGAAATAAGGCCATCACGGTTCATGCCTTCAAGGAGCTCCTAGGCCTAAACAGGAGACAAGATGTATTCATAGACTGTAAGAGCAAGCCACTATGAATAACAAATGCGCTACTTCGCCATAATTCAATGCCAGTCAGGGAAGTTACTGGGGCAATCAAGGAAGAATTTCTGCAGGAGATGCTCTGGTTGTGCATCATCTTGTAGTCTAATTGAGAAATTCTGCTGAGTGCAGCACCTATCAGAGTGGGCTGAGGCTTCTTAACAGGCTGTGTTGAGATGAATCATGTGTTCTTCCCAGGCCCTGCTCTTTCCCCTACAGTTCCCACTGCTTGATTGCCTTCTCTCTCACCTCCAGCTTTTCAAACTGTTCATTCCTCCAACTCTACGTCTTCCCACACCCTAGAGATGTCTTTCCTCCCCACTCCAGGCTCACTGATGTACTCTACTTCTCTAGATGCCTACAGTGCCTTGATGTCTATATCACATGATGAAGCACACCATTGCAATCTCATGTTTTTTGATACCTTGTATGTATATGTCCCATGTCCTCAACGAGATTGTTAGCTCAGTAAGGTAGGAGTGAGGTGGTTTCCTTCTTTGGCCCCAGAGCACCTAGAACTGTGCTGCACATGTGGCTGGATTTATAGTAGTTGCAAGTCCCACTCTCTGTGGCCTCCAGCAGAGGAGAAAGTAGCCCCCATCCTAGCCCAGGGAGTGGCTACCACCAGGCTCCTGGGCAGTGGCCCAGGCAGTCAGCCAAGGAGAAGAGAAGAGGAGGCCCTCCCAGCTACACTGAGGCCTGGGCAGTCCCCACCTCCAGGCCAGAAGTCTGACATTCTCCCATTAAGAGTCCTACCCTCCTGCTCCTAACTGTGTGGTTTCAGGACTTCCTTTCTTTTCTAAGGCAAGTCTGAATGTTGACCTTATTTGGTGTTCACCTGGACGCCAACTGAGGAGAGAAAAGACATCACAATTGGGTTTGGCTCAGGCCCTTAGAGGGTGTATCCTGAGACCCAAGAGCTTCAAATAAACACAAACAGAAAAGTTTTTGTGGGACTCTTTAAGGGAGCTCCTCCAAAGCATGTTTCACAAAATATTGGTCCTGTTGGAATGTTAAGATACAAAGAGTAGTTGCAAGTCAAGCATGTTTGAAAACACTGAGTTAAAGAAATTTAGACAGAATTTTATGTTTTGTTCTGTCTTGTTTCATTTTCCTACAGAAAATTTCAGAGACTTTAATGGGCATCATAACTGAAAGGGTTGGAGAACATCACTCCAAACACATTGGACCTCGGAATGGATTTTCCAAGATCACTTCCCACAGAACAGTTTAGTAAAAGCTGCTGAGGATTTCTCTTTCAATCTTCTTGAAAATTCTCCACAAGATAAGTTCTCAGTGCTGCTTTACCCAGGCATTTGATTTCTTTTAGAAATTATAATATAGGTACACATGTATGATATATGTGTGTGTGTGTGTGTGTGTGTGTGTGTGTGTGTGTATATGTAAGTACATACATATAAAATAAACTTCCCTGAATATCGAAGAAGACATTCATGGCAGAAAATCTGAAGAATGAAAAACTACATAAAGAAGAAAATTTTAATGAAATTAATGAAATGAAATGAACAATGAAAAAGTGAATAGCATTCCAGTCCCACAAGTGTTTTCTATTGAGAAAAGAATTAACCATTATTCTACTCCCTACTTCGGTGAGATCAAGTTTTTAAGGTATTTGACACAAAGGAATGATAAATATCTGAGGTGATGGATAAGCCAATTACCCTAATTTGATTATTACACCTTGTACACATATATTGATATACCACATTGTACCCCATGAATATGTATAAGTATTATGTGTCAATTAAAAATAAATCAATATTATTAGCATGTTCATCATTACAAATCATAATTACTTTTTGTGTCCTCTACCCAAATACTCCCTATTTTCTCTCCTCCTCCCCCTTTCCCACCTCTAGTAAATATAGGTCTGTTCTCTCCTTCTGAAAGTTCAACATTATATTATTGTCTTTTTCTATTTCTCTGTTTCTTAGCTCCCACTTAAGAGTGCAGATGTGGTAATTCTTTTTCCATGCCTGGCTTACTTCGCTTCACATAATTTTCTCCAAGCTCATCCATGTTGCTAGGAATGGCAGAATTTCTTTCCTTTTTATAACTGAGTAGTGTTCCATTCTGTAAATATACTGATAATCAACTATGTACCCCATAAATATGTAAAAATAAAACATAATAAAAATAACTGACATGAGATAGATAGATGATGTATATCTATGTATACATATATATAGACATGTATACAAAGAGATGGTGAAGTAATATAAATTACTTTTTAAAAATAAAAAACAAATAAAAATAATATAAATGAATAAGTTTTAAAAAGAAAGAAACAAAAAAGAGCTAATCCAGCAGAATTTCTGCTATTTGGACTGACACAGCCTTTCCAGGTACGAATCTTTCCTTTATGTCCCACGGGTGGCTGGTACCCCTTCCTCCTCTTCATCTACTGAACCCCTGCTAAACATGCCCTCCAGCATGCTCTAGTTCTCACCAAAATCAGCACCCTCAGAAATAAAAGCAAATATAAAAGGTGCTGTGATCCCAGAGAAATCACTAATGGACCAGAGGAGAGCCACAGGCTTATGATGAGGTTGTCGCATTTACCAGGCACCTCCAGGTTATCCAAGTAGTGTTAAATGAAGCTGATTGACAGGAACCAAAAGATTTCCAGTGTGAGAAGACCAAGTGAATAGAAAACGGGAATTGTGGATTTTGGTTTCCTTGTGGGCAAAATGAAGAGACTGAGTTGCACAATATCTAGGGTCACTTCCCATGTGATGATTCGATACAACCACTATTGCTAAGTTATCAGACCAAAACTGTTATCTTGGAAAATGCCCCAAAGAAAGTAACACCAGTAGTAAGGAAGGCGAAATCTACCATATCTCTCAGTGACTAAATTTCTTCACCTTCCCACCCTCTCGTATACTTTACCCAGATGAAGTCACATTTTCAAGAAAAATATTGAGAGAATAAAGATGTTACGAGAGGACAAGATGTGAGCAGGCTGTGAAGTCTGTGGCTGCCCCTCTGCTGGAACCCAGCTCTGCTTGCCCTGTGCCCAGGCTGCCCCCAATCAGTATTTTCAACCAATTATGCAATAACTTTTAAGCCAGCTTGGAATAACAATATTAAATAGGATAATATGTAAATGCTAAAACAAAGAGAGGGGGATGGGAAAGAGGTACTCAATGAAGTTAGCTATTATTATTTTAAGAGTAAGTTTTCAAGAAATTATAGTATTCCAAGGCCCAGGAATCAAACAAAAGAGCAAACACAGAAATACTGTTTGACTTTTGTAACATGACAAAGGAGGCCATTCTCTTTGTTAGGCACCATGTAGGGTCTCCCTGCAAAGACCCTGTGGGCTCTCGTGCTGGAAGGCTGCAGGCAGAGCTAGAAGATTATTCAGTAGCACTGTTACTATTCAGTGCCTTACACCTAAAATACCCATCCCCAAGACCAGTGCCTTTTCTCTGAACCCGTGCATGTTATATTTCCCTCTCTCATAGTGAATCTTTGCAGGTTCAGCCCCATTACTGCAATCTGTGCAGTCCTCTTGGGCATCCTGTTGCTCAGTTCCTTCAAGTCAACCGTCTTGACTGACTCCTTTTGGTCTTCTATCATCTTACTCTTCCAACTAAAACCCTTCACAGTTTCCCACTGGGTATAGAATTAGATCCAAACTCTTCAGCCCAGTCTAATATTCCAGTCTCCATCTTTCCTTTCTCTAGCACTCTCCTGTGGCTCCGAGCAGCCTGGAAAAGGAAAGGGAGTGGGTCTGAAGGAGGAAACATAGTAACCAGTGGAGCCACTCATGGACCTTTTCAAAAGTAGAAAATGAGACCAGAATGTATCATGAAAAAATAGGAGTTAATACACATACAGTCTTGGGGTAAGGCCCTTCTAAGCATAATAAAAAAAATGTCAAAGCTTATCCTGGACCTCAGGCAGTGTCTCCAGAGCCCACGCTTTATATACTCGGGTATGGAAATATATACAAATTGAAATAAAAAGCTATTTGCAGGTTAGGAAATCAGTAAGTCTATTGTACGAATCCAAAAACTGTTTAATTTCAGTAACAATCAAGAAAATATAAATACATATGTGATACTATTTTAATATATCAAATTGGTGAAATGTTTAAATAATTTATCACCTACCTCCAGGTATGAGTCAATGGGTAGAAGAACACGTTGATACAAACTTCTTGAGGTCAGTTGAGCAACAAATATCAAAACCCTTAATTATTTTTGTTTCCTTTGTAAGCTTTAGAATCTCTGATTCTAAAAAACTAAATTATTAATATGCACAAAAACTTAGCAACAAAGATATTTAAGGCAGAAATGTTTAAGAGAACAAAATGCTAAATAAAAATTAAATATCTCTAAAAAAGGAAATAAATATATTATGATACATCTATATAACAAAATACTATGAAATATAATATTATAGAAGATTGCTACGACACAGAAAGATATTTCAATACATTGCTGAGAAAAAA
Organism: Cynocephalus volans; assembly: GCF_027409185.1. Taxonomy (NCBI): domain Eukaryota; kingdom Metazoa; phylum Chordata; class Mammalia; order Dermoptera; family Cynocephalidae; genus Cynocephalus; species Cynocephalus volans. The sequence continues at coordinate 171,316,165 of NC_084461.1, forward strand.
AACAACTCAAAAACTGTTGTGAACAGTATGATACTGCTTATGTTAAACATGCATTTAAAAAGCCTAAAGGATAATATAAAATGTTATCAGTGTATATCTTTGGGTGACAGGATTCAAGTGGTTTTATGCATTTATTGGTTGCTTATCTGTACTTTTCAAATTTTCTGCATGAAATACTTTTGTAATAAGAAAAGCACAATAAAAACATAAACTAATAGAAAATTGATTCTTTTATATGCAGAGTGATTTTGCACATGATCCTGAGCTGCTAGAGGAGACCATCCAGGGTGTGTGTTGTACAACTCCAGTAAGAAACAGTCTTTGGTGAGTTTGAACTTGTTTGCAAATAAAATGTAAGATAATAGTGATAATAATCTATGATAATTCAAAGATACTTTTCCCAAGTGCAGGAAGGGGATAACAAGAGGTATAAGTGAGTTCCTCACATCAAAAACTGTCAGCAGGAAGCCAAGGACACTGACCGCTTCACTTACCCTCTTGGGCTGCAGTCTTAGACCGTGCTGCTTCATAACAAGACGTCCAGGGCCTGCAGAACCTTCCGTGAAACTAAACCATGGAAAGAAAGAACCCTTGTCTAGCAGCTAAAGGCAATCTGCCAATGTATTTCCATCCTTCATCTAATTCTCAGTTGACCGGTAACCAGAGACAGTAGAGAGGGCCACTGATAAGAATGATAGATAAGTAAGTAAAACATTCATAAGAGTCCATTCCCTGTGTCTCAAACCCATTTTATGTGTCTCTCAATGAGTGTGGCTGTTTAAAGAGTCAATGCTGCATTTAAAAAATGGACAATGGGATAAAAAATAATGAGACAGAATGAAGAAATACATATTATAAAGCATGGAATGTGATATGAGGAGAATATACTTCGAGGAGGTCTGCTCGTTGGCTAGACCCGAGTCTTCCAGTCCCTCTAGGAGGGAATGTCATCCTTTTGCTATTTGGAAATGCCTCCCTGGGTGCTGGGTGTAGGATGCTAGCACTGCATCATTCCTAGTGGGACTCACACAAGCCAACCGATTTATAACTGCATTGTCTCAGCATTTGGTCCAGGATTTCACACACAGTGGGCTCTCAGCATACCTATGTGTAACTGATTCCTCCCCAAAATGTAAGCAAAGATCACTTGAGGCTAGGAAGATTGTTCCTTCCTTTTGGTGTTCACATGCTATACATTCCAGTAGAGGTCAGTCACTCACAATCAATTTAAGGACACAGGGTAGCCCCTACCACCAACCTTATCACCCCCCAAACCCTCTCCTTTTGGTTGATGGTTCATTGGAAAGAATCCTATAAACAGAGTCATTGCAGGATGACTTGAGATGAGTTATTTAAGCTCTCTAAGCTTCAGTTTCCTTATTGGTAAAAAGGGGTGGGGTGAGGGAAAGAGTTTTATGAATCAAATTACATAATAGATTCTAGCACAGTATCTGACACAAACTGCACGCCAGTAAACGAAATGTCTTTGCTTTTCTTTCTTCTTCGTTAAAACCTGTCCATTCTATCATCAGAGATAACACCCCTACGAGAGGTCCTGATGGGCTTAAGTTCAGAGTTATCAATCTTTAACCTCAGATCCTTTCTTGAAAACTGAGTGCCAGCAAGAGATGGAAGATGAAGAGGTGGAACTGTGGAGGGGCTAAAATTGGGGTGGAAAGAACAGCTGAGCTGAAAGCTAAATCAGCCATATCACCTAGTATTAATTTACTAGTATTAATTTATTCAGAACAAACAACAAAGTTAAGCAAAAATAGATTCAAGTTTTGGGGAGCTAGATAGACATACTGAAGTCTAGTGATTACATAAAATATTCTTAAGGTCTAAATCACAACAGACGTATAGGACAGGTGTTGGGAGTTTGGAAGTCCTTACCCCAGACTTCCCCTCGATGACCCCCAAGAGTGGTACAGCGCACTTGGTCAAGACCACAAACGTGTGCATCAGATGCTTGACTCTGGTCTCCATCCTGCCACGGAAGATGTGCGATCTTAGGAAAGTTACCTAATCCTTGTAAGCCTCATTTCCCCCATAGTAAAAGGCTGGGGTGGGGGGAAGGGTAAAAATGACCTATTAATGAATTATTAAATAGGTAAATACAATAAAAATGTAGAATATTTAGCACTACATCTGTCAGTTTAGGTCTTCAAAAAATGGCAATCTCTGTTAATGATCTACGATCTTAGAAAGGCATTTTCTCTCCGCCCATCAGTTTTCTCATCTATGAAAAGGAAGATAGCCTCTAGGGTCATCCCAGAACCAAAACTGGTCCAGTTTTCATGCAAAGGCCCAGCCTCCCTCCAGTCAGCTCTCTCAAGGAACCAGCAGCTTAGACTCGAGGATGTGCCCCCAGGCCACAGCCTGAGGTCTGGCAGCTGCATCCACCTTGCAGAGCCACAGACAGTGTGGCAACAGAATCCATGAGAGGAAAAGATTCCATTTAGGGCCATTGGAGGGAGAGACTTTGTCAAGATCATTTTGAAAATGGAACGTGACTTCCTCTTTTTCTTGCTTCAGGTCAAGAGACGAGAAAGATGCCAAGCTGAACGGAGTCTCCAGAGGCATCTGCAGGATCACATGTCTCTTCAGAAATGCCATTTTAACTGATGTAAGTGTGAAGGAGTTGGAACCCTAGGGATTAAATTTCTGCTGAAATACACATTTTTTTTGAAGAAAAAAAAAAATGAGCTCTTGACCCGGGGAATGCAAAGTCTTTTGGAAAACTGTTCTAAGCCTGATATGGAGGGTATCAGATACCACCAGCCTTTCAGGGCCCCCGTCATGTTGTAGGTTAGCATGAGATCACACCTGGCCATGCTGTCCTCGGGGCTGCGGGGAGGGGAGAGGGACACCTGTCTTACTTCGTCTCACATATACACATGCACATTCCTAGGCCTGGGAACAGTTTTCCCCCACAAAGACATGTTTTATGACTGCACTTGTATTTTTATGACAAACAATCCCACATTCGTCTGAGAGGAAGTGGGATCTAAGTAGCTGGGAGCCTCAACACCTGGGCTCAGCCCGCCTCGTCCCATCCCAGCTCACCTTATCCACACACCCCACTGCAAGGGCCGGGCTCTCCCTCTGCAAGGCGAGTCCGAGAGAGTGCTCTGGAATCCCTTTTTGTGAGGGAGTCAGCTATAGCATGTGACAAAGAATATTTGACTCTCGGAAGGTCTGGTTGCAAATCCTATGTGTCATCTCACCTGTCCGAGCCTCCGTGTTTTTAGCTATGGAAAACGGTGCTGCACATCCTCCTCCCAGGTTGTTGTGAAAGTCAGTGACAAAGTGTGGAAGGTTCTTTATTAAGTACAAAGAACTAAATACATGTGATGTTAGGGAGGGGGGCATTGGGGAGAGACTGGGTGGGGGACATGAGGAATAATTGTGGTTTGAGGTGGGCATGCTGATAGTATTGATCTGCTCACCACATCTTGGGCACAGGTGCTGACAGTCAGCTCTGTGTCCCATGAATATTTATAAGCAATAAAATAATTGTAATAATATCCCCATCAGTGATTATGCACTCATAGTAAAATACCTGCTGGCTTAAGTTCATGGGAAGATTACCGTGAGTGTGCATTTAAGTGTGAAGACGCTTTGCACAGAACAGGGGGTGTGAACAAATACCACTCAGATACCACCATCCTCAAAGTGCCCACCATCCATGGGGCCAAAGAGGAAAGTCCCTGAAAAGAGAAATACCTAACACCAGGCAGCAAGGTGAGAAGAGGTCCCGGGCAAGCACAGGGCCCGGCACCGTGGACAGTGAGAACTAGATCAAAGGGTGGAGTGTGGACCAAGAGGGTCTGGAAGGCTTGCTGAGGGATGTGAGGGTCATACAGGTCCTTGAGGTAAGGCGGGAAAGGCTTGGTGGATAGCACAGACATGGTCAGGGGTCCTGAGCAAGTGTGTAAAGTACCAGAGACCCCTGGGAGTGCTTCTGGCTGCAGTAGGACAAGTATTGAGTAGATTTCCTGCAATGTTTTTGCCAGTCATAACAGAGCTGTGTCATGGTGTCACTCTGCCTGCTGGTTTTCAGGACTGACTGGGTGATACACACAGCTGGAAATAGATCAGTTCTGTGTCTCCCTGCTTGGGGAAAAAGGATGCTCCAAAAGACCCAGCAGGGGGGTAGCAGTGGGAGCCTCTGAAGGCCAGTGTCAAGGTGAGGTGAGAAAAGAGAAGAGCAGGTTGGAAATCAGCGTAAGGATCATGTAAACCCCAGATCCTCTCCCTAGTCTGCAGAGCCAAAATGCTGCCGTATCTTTCCCTGGCAAAAGATGGGAGATTAATCTCTGGACAGGTTAGACAAGGAAGCTCTACAAACAGGAATACTAGGAATAGCTACTACAAGCAGGAGAGAGACACTGCACAGAACCCAGGGGCACTTGATAAATGTCTGAATAATGAATAATGGGCTCCACATTGCCCTTATTAACACTCAGAAAAGCGCCAGCCAGATTTACAGCCCCCAGGCTGGAAACTAAAGAGCTTCTGTCTGAGGAGCATGATGGACCCAAGTAGAAAAAACAAACAAACAAACAAACAAACAAAAACACCTGTAGATATTGACGTTTGATTCCCCAGCAAATGATCCAGATCCTACCTGAGCATCCTATAGTAAAATCAAGCGATCAAGGAACCCTGTCCCATGCAGCTATTCCATTCAGCTTTTGAGTACTTTGTCCTTGGATGGCCTATGGATATCTGAGATTTGATAGCCTATAACATAAAAGACAGACAACAAAAGATAAATGTAGGAGAGAAAAATAGTTTAAAACATATTTAATGTATCGCAAGAGATATAAGAAAGGATAGAACATGATCAAGGTCCATGAAACAAGAATAGGGTGCTATTTAAGAAAGAAGAGTCAGAAAGTGGTCTTGGAAATTCAAAAACATGCTAGCGGAAAAAAATTTTTTTTTGAAAAGGTTAAAAGGTTAGAATAGAACATTCAAAAACTCTCACAGAAATACAATGAAAAATATAAGAAAATTAGACAATCAATCTAAGAGGTAAAAGGGATAGATAGTAGGAATACTAAAAAGAGAAACAAAGAAAATGGAGAAGATAGAATTACCAAAATGGAAATGCAAGAAAATTTCCTCATCCTGAATAGAGTTTTCAGATCTAAAGGACCCACCAAATGCCCAATATAATGACTGAAAGAAAAATCCACCCCAAGGTACCCCATGTGAAATTTCATAACACCAAAGATGCAGAGAAGATTCTAAAACTTCTAGCAACACCAAGAGTCGGAATGTGATTGTGCCGGTTACTAAGCTATCACCTCTCAGCCCCAGTGCACCCACAGGTGGGAACTGCCAGCTGCATTTCTCCTCTGCTTGCTGATTTGGGGGTACAGTCTGTTGACAGGTGGAATAGAGGGAGACTGGCAGACTGGACAAGGAACAAGGACACACTCTTCCTGTGTCCTTCTGTTCCAAATAGCAGCGTCTCCTCTGCAACAGCCCTTCCCATGTTGCTCAGTCTCTAGACTTTGTGGATTTTATCTTTCTGGAACTCGAGCACCATCCTCATGCTACCCCTTTGAGGTCTCCACACTGGCCTGCAGTAGCTCCTCCTCAGAGGTCTGGGTCTGAGCTCCAGAGGCTCCCCATGCAAACTCCTGGGTTCTAATTCTCCTGAGTCTTCCTCATTGTTGCCCCAGGTGTGCTAGCTGCTTCCTGCAGTTCCTCTCTTTGTGTCATCTCAGTATCCCCTCTTCAGTTCTTCAACACCCATTCAACCCTCCTTACACTAATGATCTCTTGAAAATAAGTGATGTGCTTTCTGTTTTCTGACTGAACCCTGGCTGATACAGTCCTTAGGACCAGAGGTGATTCTGGGGAGCAATTCTGGAATTTGTTTGGTGCAATCTTGAATCCACACTCAAACTATCAATCAAAAAAGAAGGTGGAATACAGACATTTTCATAAAGAAGGGGTCTCCAAATGGTAGCTTGCATATACCCAGGAAGCCTCTGCATGTTTTTCTCTACCAAGACAAAGAAAAGGGAAATCACAAAGAAAGGAGACCTGGGCTCCAAGAAACAGGGTCTCCAGCACAGCCGAGGGCTGAAGGAAAGCCAGCACGATGCTGCAGAGAAGTCAGGATGACTAGAGCAGCCCGAGCTGGAGGAAGGGGCCTTCAGGAACAGAGTATCCAGTTTAAAAAAGGGAGAGTGACAGAGCCCATGACATACTTACCCATGTTGAGAGGAGTGTTATGATTCTATTAGAAATATCAAAGCTGGGCCGAGCCCGTGGCGCACTTGGTAGTGTGCGGTGCTGGGAGCGCGGCGACGCTCCCGCTGCGGGTTCGGATCCTATATGGGAATGACCGGTGCACTCACTGAGTGCCGGTCACAAAAACGACAAAAAAAAAAACAAACAAACGGTAGAAATATCAAAGCTGATTTAGTAAAGGATATCTAGAAAATTAATCAAAAATCAAAAATCAAAAGTTTCAAAGAAAACACATGCTGCACAAGATAGGAAATGCCATCACTGTATGCTACATGGTTCAACTGAGAGCAATATTTACAAAACTCATAGGAATGCCAACACTAAATACTAGTTAAACAAAAACATTCAATAAATCTGTAATAAGCGAAGAGGATGTCAAGACTGAATAATGTCCCCCAAAGATATCAGGTCCTAATCCTTGGAACCTGGAAGTATTACCTTATTTGAAATTTTTTAAAAAAGGAAGGTGGGAAGGTCTGTGCAGATTTAATTAAATTAAGGATTTTGAGATAAGAAGATTATCCTGGATAATCAGATGATGTATCCTTATGAAAACGCAGCACAGGGAGATTAGACAGAAACACACAAGTAATGACACATCGTGAAGACAAGTAGCCATCAGACAGATGTGGCCACAGCCAAGGAATGCTGGCACCACCACAAGCAGAAAAAAACAAGGCACGGATTCTGCCCCAGAGCCTCCAGAAGGAGTCCAGCCCTGCTGACACCTTGATTTGGGCCCCATGATACTGATTTTGAACTTCTGAGCTCCTGAACTGTGTGAGGATAAACGTCTGTTGTTTCAAGCCACCAAGTTTGCAATCATTTGTTACAGCAGCCACAGGAAACTAATACTGTACAGGGGTGATGGAGTTTGGATGTGTTGTCCCCTCCAAAACTCGTGGAAATTTGATCTCCAATGTGGCAGTGTTGGAAACTGATTGAGTCATGGGGGTGGATCCCTCATGAATGGATTAATGCTCTCCGTGGGGGAGGGGGGATTAATGAGTGAGATCTCACTCTATTAGTTCCTGCGAGAGCTCGTTGCTTAAAAAGACCCTGGCACCTTCTCTCTTGCTCCCTTGCTTCCTCTCACCATGTGATCTGCTTGTACCCACTGGCTGCTGCCACTTTCCACCATGAGTAGAAGCAGCCTGAGGCCCATGCCAGATGCAGCTGTCCCAGAATCATAAGCCAAATATAAACCTCTCTTCTTTATAAATTACCCAGTCTCCAGTATTTCTGTTCTAGCAACACAAAATGGACTAAAACGGAAAATTGGTACCAACAGTGGGGTGTTGCTAAACAGATACCTGAAAATATGGATGAAGCTTTGGAACTGGGTAATAGGCAAAGGTTGGAGGAGTTTGGAGGACTTAGAAGAAGAGAAAAAGACAAAGGAAAGTTTGGAATGTCTTAGAGACTTATGTGGTGGCGAGCAGAATGCTGATAGAAATGTGGACAGTGAAGGCCATGCAGATGATGAGGTCTCAGATAGAAATGAGGAACTTATTGGGTATTGGACAAAAGATAACCCTTGCTACACCATAGGAAGGAACCTGGCTGCATTGTGTCCCTCCCCTAGGACTTTGTGAAAGTTGGAACTTAGGAGTTATGAACCAGAGCATCTGGTGGAAGAAATTTCTAAGCAGCAAAGGATTAAGGACACTGCATGGCTACTTCTAACAGCCTACTCTGAGTTATGGCGGCAAAGGCTTGATGTAAAGCCAGAATTTAAAATGGAAGCAGAGCATAAAAGTTTGGAAACTTTGTAGCCTGGCCATGCGGAGAGCCAGAGAACAATGCGAGGGTGAAGCAGATAAACTGATTGCTAAAGACATTATCTTGGCAGTGAGGCAGCCACATGCTAATAGCAGAGAAAATGAGAGGAAAGCCCTACAGGCATTTCAGAAGTCAGGAAGGTGCCCCACCCATCACAGACCCTGAAGCCTAGAAGGACTGAGTTATCCTGGAGGACAGACTTGGGGTGCAGCTGCCCTCAGGATCCTGCTCCCTGAATCCCAGCTCCTCTGGCTAGAGCAGCTAGCCCCAAGTATGGTTCATGCAGCAGCCCTGGAGAGTAGAGATCTGAAACCTCAGTGGCATCCACATTGTGTTAAGTCTGCAGACTGGCAGGATGTGAGAGCAGTGGAGGTGTGGCACCCTCCACCCAGATTCCAGAGGATGTATGGAAAAGCCTGGGGACCCAGGCAGAGATCTGCTGCCAGGGTGGAGACACCACAGAGGCCATCTACTAGAGCAATACCAAACAGGAATGTGGGGTCAGAGTCCCCACAGAGAGGCTTCACCAGAGAAATGTCTGTTAGAGCCAAGGCAGCAGGGCTGTTGCCAGGACCCCAGAACTTTGGGGCCACTGGTAACATGCAATGCAAGCCTGGAAAAACCACAGGCACCAGCATGGCCCACTGAGCTGTGCCTGGCAGAGCTGTAGGAACAAGGCTGCCTGATGCTTTGGGGGCCCAGATGCCCAATTGTGCCCAGGATGTAGGACTTGGAGTCAAAGAAGATTATTTTGGAGCTTGAAGACATAATGTCTGCCCTCCTGGGTTTCAGACTTGTTTGGGGTCTGTTTTTCCTTTCTTCTGGCCTATTCCTCCCTTTTGGAATGGGAACGTGTGCCCAATGTCTGTTCCACCATTGTATCTTGGCAGTAGATAAATCTGGTTTTGGTTTTTGCAGGTTCACAGCTGGAAGGACATTTGCTTTTGGTCTCAGAGGACACTTTGGACTTTGGACTTTTAAGTTGGTGCTGGAACAAGCTAAGACTTTGGGGACTGTTGGGATAGAATGATTGTATTTTGTATGTGAGAGTGACATGAGTTTTGGGGGGCCAGGGTGGAATGATGGAGTTTGAATGTGTTCTCCCCTCCAAAACTCATGTGGAAATTTGATCTCCAATGTGGCAGTGTTAGAAACTGATTGAGTCATGGGGGTGGATCCCTCATGAATGGATTAATGCTCTCCGTGGGGGAGGGGGGATTAATGAGTGAGATCTCACTCTATTAGTTCCTGCGAGAGCTCGTTGCTTAAAAAGACCCTGGCACCTTCTCTCTTGCTCTCTTGCTTCCTCTCGCCATGTGATCTGCTTGTACCTACCGGCTGCCTGCCACTTTCCACCATGAGTAGAAACAGCCTGAGGCCCACGTCAGATGCAGCTGTCCCAGAATCGTAAGCCAAATAAACCTCTTTTCTTTATAAATTACCCAGTCTCCGGTATTTCTGTTATAGCAGCACAAAATGGACTAAAACAAGGGGTGAATGGGGAAAGAGTCAAAATCAAGATAAATTCATATCTTTCATGCAGAAAGTCAATAGATGTCTGTCTAAAATGGAAAAATCAGAAAATAGTGGTATATGCAAGAGGTAACCATCATAAGAAAGAGTTACTGGAATTAATCTGGAGACTGGAAATCAGGAGGAGAGAGAGCTGTTGTTTGTTAGAAGACATATAAAGCTATCTGACTTTGTAAAGTATAGGAAATTCTAACTATATTAGCTATGCTAAATTTTTTTGAAACTTGAGAAAACTTGATCAATCCCTGCCATTTTCAAGGAGGATTTTGCCAACTCTTCTTTCTGGACCTAGTAAAAGTAAGGGAATAAGGAGAATAAAAATAAGGGGGTGGAGGAAACAGAAAGTCATGACTTATGGCCCCTTCTGTGTGCAAGGCTCTGAGGAAAGCAGCACACAAGCATTATAACTTCTATTGCTCCCAATACCCTGCGAGACAGGTATGAATTTTAGAGCTAGAGACGTTGAGTCTCAAGGATATGGAGTCACACTGGTCACACTGAAGTCCCCAAGGTTGCACTGCTTGGTCTGTCTGCCTCCAAAGCCTGTGCTCCAGGGTTCACTGTCTACGCAATACAAAGTATAGGAGGTGGCCACACAGAGATCTCATGAGAAGGAACTTGATGGAGAAAGAGACTCTGCCAGAGGGAAATAAAAAACAAAAACAAACAAACAAAAAAACTTAATGGTGGTTGTGGCTCTTGAGTTTCATAAATATTGAGAGAATATTGGCTTTTCTGAGTTTCTACTACTTGATTTCATAGAAGCTTCTTCAATACACAGTTTAAAGACAAGCCTACCTGATGAATATTATTTTCATAATTCCCATTTTACAAAGAAGGAAGCTCAGGCTCTGGGCAATCAAGTTCTTTATCCAAGTAGTAAAGGCAGTACTTGAACCCAGATCTTTAGCTACCACATCCTCTGTGCCTTTTATCTCACTAGGTACCCGATAAACACTTGCTGAATTGAACTTTACTGAAGATAAATTTACAATCAATGACTGCTCTGTGGTTAGGAGGATAGGATCCTAGTACAAAGTTGACAGCAGAAAGAAATAAGCCAGCAGAAAGAAATAGGCTTGAAAGTAGAAAAGGGCTCCAGAGAATTCAGGGTCAAGGATGAAAGTTGGCTATACTGCCATTGCTGACCACTTATTCAAGCTTGTATGAAATCTGGAGCTACAAAAGAGAGAAAGAGAGAGAGAGAGACAGAGAGACAGAGAGAGAGAGAAAATCATTCCAAGCAAATTCCAGCTGGAAGCAGGACAGTCTGGCTGTAAGCACTGAACCAAAACCAAAAGAGAACAGAAAAAGTCTCCATCAAACAATCCACCCATTTAAACCTGATCTACGAAACCAGGCTCTGTCTCTCCAGTTCCAATTAACAGCCATCCAGCCACCGCGGTGCTGAATCACCCTCCAGTGCCACCGCTGATGGCTCAGAAAGCTTTGTTCTCATCTAATCCTCTAAGAGCCTGGGGCTGTATTAGTGTCACAGTAGCAAATTTGCTCTCAAATTGGAACTTTATTATTTAACTGTACAAAAGTCAGCAGGGTTCTTGAAGGAACTGCGAACCATCTGTTAACCCTTTCCAACCTCACCTCCCACAACTGCCATCAGAAAATAGAACTTCACACCAAGGTAGTGTTTGTGAATCAATCCCCCTGAAGCCTCCAGCACCATTGCAAGGACCTCATCACCTGCCCTGCTGGGAGGACGTGAGATGCAACCAAATCTCTCTAAAAAGGCGAGCTTGTGTCTAAAATCTTAGCTCTACTCCTGACGAGCTGGGCTGCCTGGGCAAAGTCCCTTCATCTCTCTGAGTCGACCGTGTATCACCAATAAAATAGTCAAATCCCACTCCTCTCTGAGAGTAAAGAAACTAGGCAGGTAGGCATACATAGCATTTGCTTACCACACAAGAGACACTCACTAGATGCCTGTTTCTTTCCTTCCTTGTTTCACTTCCGCGTTACCATTTCCTTTTGTTTCTTGTAGAAATTTTTCCCAGAAAGGAAGAAGATAAACATATTAACTCTTCAGCATAAATGGAACTTCAGCTCAGCGTTTCTCCTTGGTCAGAATATGATACATCTTGAGGGGCTTTGATGAACTCAACGATACTTGCCAAAGTAAATGTATAATTTTAATGATGCAAAGATACTGGAACCTGTGAGGGAAAGATGCAGAAAAAGATAGGAAAACTAAAAGAACCTAGGAAAGGATGAATCCAAGTTTCACCATCTCCATAATTTTGCCTGGATACAACTAGTTGCAAAAACTGTTCAGTAAGTAGGTAAACGTCAGTTAATTCAATGGAGAAAAGTGTTGACTTGTATTTAAAAATGAATAGTTGTGGCAGTGAAAATGTAGCCTGAATGTCCCATGAAGCAACCAAGTACACTAAATCCCTCAGGCCACTCTATCCCAGTAGGAGCTTGTGATGGTGCTACACAGGAAAGAAACCACCATCAATGTACTGCAAAGTGTGTGGGTGTGAGGAGAGGTGAAGGAAAACAGGGTCTTTTCCATCTCTTACTTAGCCCAGAAAATGTCTTCTTCCTACCAAAAGTAGGAACCACCGTAAGATTCTCCTGCTGCAATACTACAGAATGCAAAGCAATAGAGAAGTCTCTCCTGGGTCATAAGCAGCTACAGCCGGCATGTGACAGAGACCAGAGAAGAAATGAACAGCTCTGAGCCCAGCATTGCACAGAGCAGTGTGTTTGCCTCACAGAAAAGGCAATGAATAGAAGTAGAGCTGTAGGTATTACCACTACTAAGAGGTAGCATTCATTGAGACCACATTGGATTTAAGCACAATGCTGTCTCATTTAACTCTCTTTATCATTCTACAAGTTTGATACTATTCTTAGGTCCATTTCAGAAATAAGGAGACTGCAGTTTGCAGAGGTTTAGAAGCATGTCCAAGGTCACAGAGTGTGTATATGACAGAGCCCAAAATTCCAACCTCGATTGCCTGATTTCAAAGCTGCAGTTACTTAAAGCCAGAAATTTGAGTAACTGCATATCAAGAGGCAATTTGAATAAAAATCCTAATTTAAAGCAACAAACATCCTCCAGGCAGACCTGCATGGAACCCAGAACACTGTGAGCTCTAGAAAAGAAAAAGTGAATGCTATAGAATCAAAGGAAGAGAAAAGAGGATCCATACAAGACCATACACTTGAGTTCATTCATTCATTCTCATGTAGAAGATTGGTGTTAATAATAGAACCACATCACATTATTTATGGTTGTATCTACATCTCTTTATGCTAAGTTAACTATGTATTTAGTGGAGGTTCAATCTCAATAAACCCTTTTATGATGTTATCATAAAGCAATAAGTTAAAAAATATTCAGGTATTGTTAAAGGCATTATTAGCAAACAATATAAAATACTCATAAGGAAGCAATGGACCTAACAGAGATTGCAGTCAAAATTCCACTGTATGGAGACTGCAAGCCAGGTGAACATCCTCCTTATTCCCATTACATGGTAGCTCTTTGCAGAAACACATCCAGTAAATAACCCATGTTTTTTGCTTTTAGGACACATTATTTCTCTGCCTAAGCAAAACATCAGGCTTTGCTTCCCAGCTCTCTGCCTTAGGTCATGCTCTTCATCAGCTATGGTTAGAAGGGGTGATGGAACAGGAGTAAAAATGTATGGATGCTGCAGCATTCTTTAGAATGGGGTTTTGGTGAGCAGGCATGATACAATATGTCCATACAAATATGATTTATATTTGTCCCCAGCTTGAATCCCCATCAAGAAGCTGTTCTTTTTATCAAGTGCTGTGAATGAAAGGAGTGGACAAGAACACAAATACATGCACGAATGCAAAGCACAGACACTCAGTGCAGATCACAGCATACTCATCGTAGAGCACGTCAAAGAGAAATGGGAAGGACACACTCCTGCAGTAATAAGCAAGTAACCCAGGTGAGTGCAGCATATTTTTGAAGGAGTCCATCAGAAAGACTTGGTAGTGAAAATGAAACGATTGTGTGTAGTGGGTTTTGATCCTTTTCCTCACATTAATGAAAATTATGAAAATCTTGACAATGCATGAAGAAGACATTGGATAGAACTGAAACAGAAACTATTTTCTTAGCCATTTATGATTAAGAGTTTTCTAAATGAAAAGGAATAGGACCCCATTTTGTTCATTGTTGATATATATTTTGATGCTCAAGTTAACTGTATATCAAAATATTTATAGTTCTAATTCCATAGTGTGGCTTGAGTCATCTGAACTAATCACATTGCTTCCTTTAAAACTCCCCAAATGAAAAGACTAGATATAGATGCAAATAAAATATAGATGCAGATATAGTTACACATATAGATTTCTGATTTACCCCCTGGCAAAATTCTAGAAACTGGAGAGGTAAAAACCAGAAACCAGAACACCTTGTGCAATATTGATTATTCAAGGCTTATTGAGGTCTAAGTGTCCTCTAGGTTTCACATGTACGATACTATTAAGTCCCCATCAACTAACAGAAGGCTAAGGGAGAAGAATAAAAGCCTGCAACACTGTAACCATCCCCGTAGATGCCACAACAACCTTCCCCTACCCCTTATTATTCACTTCTAAACATATATACATTCTCAAAAAAAAAAAAAAATACACACACAAACATATTCACAGACTGGATTATTCAGCAGCTCTAGATTATTTTTCTCCATGTAGTGTGACATCCATATTTTTCTCACTTACAATCCCCAAACAGCATATCTAAAGTAAACTGTTACAGCATTATAACTACTTCATTGAAGTCTTAAAATGAATCTATTTCTCATCTTATTCGGACTCTTTCCTAAGCTTATGGATACTAAGAAGAAAGGAACAGGAGTTCAGTAAATGATGACCTAGGAAAGCTCAGTGAGGATGAATACCATTAGGTAGGTTCTGTATGGCTTCCTTACTTATTGAAGTGCAACTGAACCTAAATCTACACTGCAAAGAAAATACGATAATTTATTCATTTATTCTTTCCTCACAGTGTATTAATGAATGCAGTTTAGATGTCAAATAGAAAAATAATTCAATAAATATGTATAAAATGAAAAGATGTTAGAACCATACTCCACAGAATACTTGTTCAGAGAAATGTTTTACTCACACATGCAGTGCAGCTTCTTGAAGGTTGAGAATGAATATTAGTATAGTAAAGGCTTGGGGATGTCATAAAGAAATAAAGACTTCTTAATTTTGCTTAGATCAGTGATTCCCAAGCTTATTTGATGACAGAACACCTTTTATTTGTTTGTTTGTTTATTGCAAGTTCTCATCTCTAGGACTAGTGTTCTATGTAATAGTTTCCTGAGAAATTCTGATATAATTGCCAATATTGTAGTCATTGAAATACTGATTTCAAAGACTATGTAGCAGCATAGATGTGTTAGTCTGCTCAGTCTGCCATAATAGTATTCCACAGACAAGTTAGTGTAAACAATGGGCATTTATTTTCTCACAGCTCTGGAGGTTGGAAGTCTAAGTTCAGGACTCATTTCTCATGAGGCCTCTCTTTCTGGCTTGCAGAGGGCTACTTCTTCACTGTACCCTCACATGGCCTTTCCTCTGAGCTTGAGTAGGGAGAGAGAGAGATCTGTGGTATCTCTTCCTCTTCTTCTAAGGACCGCAGTCTTTTAGGATTAGGGCCCCACCCTTGTGACCTCATTTAATCTGAATCACCTCCTTAAAGACCCAATCTCCAAATACAGTTATACTGGGGTGTTAAGGTTTTAACCTATGAGTTTGGAGAGGTAGAGGAACACAATTCAGTCCATAGCAACAGAATAATTTGAAGAAAGCAGGATCCAAATTGTATTTGCATTATAACTACAGTTGTATGAAAAACATGCATAAAGGAAAAAGGAGGAAGGAAGAAAATATATAAAAAGGAGAAAATTAATTGTAAAATAATTGGCTTGATTTTTCTCTATTTTCTGATATATTGTTATAAAAATATTATCATATCTTTAACGTATTTTTTAAATGATTTGCATTCTAAGATATACCATGCACAGTGGTAGTTAGTGGTAGATTGTATAGCTCTGCCATCCATTTCAGCAAATGAAACTGAAACACAAATATATCTGCATGGCCTAGGGGAGAGAGAGGATTCTTCAGGTCCTCATGAGCCAGCACTGACCTGGACAGAGAGGGCAGTGCTCTTTCTTCTGTTCTGATTTGGGAATAGGTCAATCAGTGACCTTGTCCCTGAAGTAAGTCTACCCCATGAGAAAAATGAAGGTAATAGCAGGAAAAAAATGGAGAGTTTTTAGCCATCAAATACTCTAATCTCCTATTGGAAAAAAACACTCCTATTTTCTCAATCTCAAACATAGACTAAGAATTGTAAGTATAAGGAACTATAAGATTTTTCAGGGCAGTCCTCTGTAATTACAAAAACTTGCTTCCATCAGCCCAAGAAATAAAAGAGAATCTGAAAAATTCATTAAAAGTGAAGCTCATCCTTCCTTCTGTTTCTACTAGAACTAATCTAAACAAAAGTCTTGAAAACCAAGAGGAGTTTTAGAGCCAACGTTGATTTGCATGTGGAAAGGACATACATGCAAAATCTCACTCACACTGTGAGTCCATTTAAATCAAATAGTCAAAGCCTATATTTTTAACACTCAAAATCTGGAGAGATAAGAAAATTCAGAGACTCAAGGACAAGATCTGCTTACTTAGAGCGATGGTGCTGGAGCCATAAACTGGTAGGAATATTTAAATGGTAATTCTGGCTGATTGTGCACTAGCTTGACAGTGGAAAACTCTTGGGAGCATTGTCTTAGAGGGACACTCACAATTTTATGAGTTTTACCTCCAGAAATTCCATCAGGTTCTCACTATGAAGAGCCATGAAAGATCTTCTGGCTCTAGCAGGAGGATAAGACAAGAATCTATTATAAAATACATTCAGACCATTTTTTATCAGAAGGCCTATTCTCCAGGGGAAAAGACTTTTCCAGAACTTTCTCCAACCTGAGGGACTACATTTCTCAACTTTAGTCCCCTCTATCTTTCCTGTCTTAACTAAAGAGTAGGGGAAAAAACAGCTAAGAAACACTTGTGAAGATTGCAGGCCCACTAAAAGACTCAGATTTAATCGTAAGATTACTGAATGCTTCTCCTCCTTTATACCTTACCACCACACCAGGATTCCATTATAATAATGAGACAGGATAGGGATGGGACTCAGCCCCTCAACTCAGCCCTTTGCCCCTAATTAAAGAATCCAGCACACCTAAATAAGCTATTTTCAAAGAACCCAGCACACCCAGTTAAGCTATTTTCACAAACTAAGATAAGCAACATTTTTAACCACAAATTTCCCCCAGGCAGTTAGCCTGACTTCCACATGTACACAAAGCTTCAAGGTGACCACTACAATGACCTCCCTGGAGTGGCAGTAATGAGCAACACCACCATCTTGGACTTACTGAGCAAGTGCTAGGACCAAAGCCCTAACTGAGCATGTGCCCATGCTGCAACCAGGAAGAACAGAATGGACCACCTCCAGAAGTGCAGAATGATGATGCTGGCCTGTACCCCTTGCCTTATAAAAGCTTATGCTTAAGAGAGATAGCTACAGGGAAGCTAGCTCCCCAAGGGAAGCTGACCCTGAATAGCTTCTCTATAGCTATCTCTCTTATGCATAAGCTCTCTTCTCTTTAAAAAAAAAAAAAAGCATTGCTTGCTTTACTGTTGGGTGCATTGCTTACTTCAAAGACTTTGAAACTCAAGAACCTGGTCTAGTAACAATGATAGTGAACTATAGTGAAAACAACTGCAAGATGAAAAGTCAATTGGAGGAGGAGTTCTTAGGGAAGCCCAATGACAACAGGGAATACAAAAACAAGAACACTCAAAGAACTTAAAGCACCTAGAACCTACAGCTGTAGCAAACATTAAATACAGCCCAACTCTGAGCCAGATTAAGACAGACCCTCACACTAAAGGCCTATTTACTTGGCTCCCATTACCCAATACATCATGCCCAGCTTTCAACAAAAAATTAGAATGCATGCTAAAAGGAGAGTAAAAATAAGGTATTAAGAGGCATAATAAAGCATCAGAATCAGACTCAGATACAATATTGATTTGCAAATTATTACACAATATTTAAAACAACTATGATTATCATGTTAAGGACCTAGTGAGAAGCTTTAAAACTGCAAGAAGAGATGTATAATGTAAGCACAGAGATAAACACTGGGAAAGAATAAAAAAGAAATGCAAGAAATCAAAAATACTGTAACAGAAATGAAGGATGCCTTCAATGGGATCATCAGTAGATTAGATATGGCCAAGGAAAGAGTCCGTGAACTTGAAGATAGGTCAAACAGAAAGTTTTTGAACTTTCTCTCTTTCCAAGGGGGGAAAAAAAAAAAAAGAATTAAAGAACAGAACATTCTAGAACTGTGAGACAATTTCAAAAGATGTAGTGTTCAGATAACTGTAATACCAGAAAGAGAAGAAATATTTGAAGTAGTAATGGCTGAGAATTTTCTAAAATTAACGACAGACATCAAACCACAGATCCAGGAAGCTCAGAGAACACTAAACAGTAGAAATACCAAAAATATCTATACCAAGACAAAATATATTCAACTCCAAAAAAAAGAAGGCAAAACTCTTCTAAAAGATGGTGGAGGGGGAAGACAAGGGAAAGGAAACACCTTTCCTACAGAGGAACAAGGGTAAGAGTTATAGTGAACTTCTCGTGAGAAACCATACAAGCAAGAACAGATTGGGGTGAAATATTTAACTTTTGAAAGAAAAAAAAAAACAACACCAACCTAACATTCTACATACATCAAAATTATCCTTCAAAAGTGAGGTAGAAAGAAAGACTTTCTCAGACAAATAAAAACTGAGGAAATTCATTGCTAGCAGACCTGCCCTGAAAAAAATGCTAAAAGCTCTTCAGGGAGAAGAAAAATAATATGGATCAGAAACTCAGATCTATATAACTAAAGGAAGGGTGTAGGACAAGGAATAAATGAAGTCCCACCTCAATTGGATAATCTTTTAGCACCACAAACCCTGTATCTCTAGACCACAGTACAGCCATAATAGACATTAAATTTAGGTGGGGTGTCTCCTGTGAATATTTAAAAGTGCAGCCTTTATTTTAGGTGAGCCTAATGTAGGTTTCATTGTCTCCCTTCTTGAGGTAATCACATTGGAGGTACTATCATGTAATCTATATACAAAAGGAGGCTAAAAACAGAAAGAATTATCTGATAGTGAAAGTGAAATAGATAAACAAAAGATTCTGAATCTTCTTAAACTGAATAACTATTGGATAAACCTGTCACCCACGATGTCATTTAACACTTACATATTAAGGAATAAAAGATGAAACCTGAAGGGAAAAAAAAAAGATGAGGGAAGACCAGAAATGTTAACTTGTCCAAGGTCACACAGCTGGCAAATGGCAAAACTGAAATTCAAATCCAGATCTTACTCCACATCTCCATGAGTTACAAATAAATGATGAGAATCCAGATTTTTTTCCAAGCACACAATTAATAACGAGATCTTTTGTAAAGTATAAGAGCTAGACACCAAAATGGTACTTTCATGACCTTGAGAAATTTCTGCAGCATCCCAAAGGACCTAATTCACACCCAAAGAATCTCCAAATGAAATAAATAAATAAATAAAGACAATCAATGGCATTTGTGTCGAGCTGCTGGTCACTGAATCACAATACAGAGTCCACTTGCCAACACTCTTCAAGAAAAGAAGGCAGAGTGGGACCATTTTACTGGAGTCAGTTTCCTTACTCCCTGGAATGGCTTCCTTTAGTAGTAAAAGGCCTCAGAAAACAGACCTAGCTACCATCCCCCGGGCATTTTTATGATGATTAATCACAACAGCTGGCTCACACCAGCTGGAAAACATCACTCCCTCCTCTGTACTGGCCTAGCATTTAATGTCTATACATTCACCTGATATTTAATGCACACCGTATTAAATTGGTGATGGTATTTTTAAGTGCGTTCTCCATGTTTTCTTATCAAAATTCTAAGCTATTTGAGGACAAAGACTTACACAATAACTTCCAAATCACCCAGCAGTGTACAGGGTTCCCAGTAGATGCTCCACCAGTGATAGTCTTCTTGGAAAGTTGTCCAAGTATTCAGCAGTGAAGTTGGTCCAGAGTCTGGAGATTGGAGGCATTTTAATGACCTGCAATGGGAGGGGATGGGGTTCAGATTATAAGCAGAAGTAAAGCATGTTTATTAAGAGCATCGTTTCTCTACATGACAAACATCTCTGCACCTGCACAGCACTAAACAAATGGTGGATTCACACTGGGAAGAATGTGGCCATTAAAAACAGAGCAGAATTAATCACTCTTCTTGGTGGGCCCCATCTTCTGTTTGTATTGATATAGCATTCTCATATCACACTAGCTGGTTTTCTACGTGTTGTCCCTTTATCAAGACTGTGAACTTGCAGATGGGAGGATCTACTCATCCTAGACCTCTCTATTTCTCTTCAGTGTAAATGTGATTTACAACTTATACATTTTATATCTAAAATACATAATTTACACTTACATTTTTTCCCAGTTATTTCATGGTGAGTGAGCACACTATCTTTCTTCTAACAGAAGCTGTGACTCCAATGCAGCACCAAGATCCCAGTCATTTAACAAGGTGTAGAAAATCCCTGCCCATGAAAGTCCTTTGATTTATAACCTTAGTGCCCACATTTTACCTGGCAAATTTTCTTTGATTTTGGCCCTGATTTGTTAACTTGTCCAGTACCTAGCCCTGGCCGTGCTTTCATTCTTACCATCCCAAGAGTTGTTGGTGTTTTGTGGTCTTTTTTCAACATCCAGATTGTTTCAACTCACCAAAGGTTCTACCTTTCACTTACTAGCATTAAATGTGCTCATGAGCCCTGTCTCCTTGATATGGCCTGATAGGATAAGTGTTTACTCCGTTCCACACACTAAACATCCTAGTGACATGAAGATACAGAGTCATTGCATTTAGGTAATTCACTAAGTGCTGTCCAATTGAACTCTATGCAGTGAGTACAGACAACCTGGCAGAGGCTATATTAGTAGCATGAACAAAATACTACGTGATCATAGAGTAAGGAACAATTAATTTTGCTTCAAAAGGCTGGGGAAACTTAGCAAAATAGATGGCACTGAAATTTCAATTTAAGGGACAAATGAGATTTCATCAGAGAGAAAAAAACATGAATTAATGCTACAGAGGAAAGTTAAGTTATTAAAACTGAAGGGGTTTAGAAGTACAGAGACAAGAGATGAAACTACAAAGATTGGTCAGGGCTGATGGTTTCTAGAAATATTCTTTAAAATATGGTAGACACAAGTCACAGGTGGCTATTTAAGTTTAACTTAAATTAAATTAAAATATTTAATTGATTAGTTGCACCAGCTGCATTTCTGGGATTCAATAGACACATGTGGCTAGCGGCTCCCACACTGGACAGCACAGATATAGAACATTTTCATCACCACAGAAAGTTCTAATGGACTGTGTTGCTGTGTTTTAATGTCATTAGTTCATATCTTTGGTTTTGTTTTAATCCATTTTAAATCCTCTAATGGAATGGAGGGGGAAAAGATAAAGAAGTATAAAGCAGTGGAAATTGTCAATGGGCCAGTTAGGATATAATAGGGGAGAAAATGAGTCAGAAGTTCTCCTGCTCTTTCCAAACAATACCATTTCTTTCCAGACAATACCATTCTCACTAAAGACCCAGTGTTACACCTTAACGAACTTAGGGTCAGCTCAGATTCTGTAATTTGGCAAGAAAATCCTAAGCAATGAAATGAACATGCAGAGATGAGAATCAGAAATCACAGTGGTAAAGAAATTAATATTCACCTTTTAAAAAAAATACGTTTTGAAAAAACAAGAACTAGAGATGTAAAGGTTGAAGAGGGTAAAGTAATCCTTTCAAATGCACATCTTTCTGCTCTTTCTCCTCTTCACCTCTAAAAGGCCTCACAGTATCAATGACTATTAGGTATTCTCAACTATTCGTGGGACTCACACCCAAGCCAGCAATCATCTACCACACAGGTACAATCTATGATTACAAAAAACAAACAAACAAAAGATCTAATCCAGCTAATTATGCCCTCTGTTGCTGAGCAGGGCAGTATCCCAAATTTCTCTCTGCTTAGCCACTCAGATAAGCTAGTCCAGCAACATGGTAGCCTCACGTCCGCCTTATTTCTCTCCCTTGCAAATAAAAAAAAAGATTCTAAATACTAAAGCTTTTTCTTTTTTTCCCTCTGAGCCTTGCTCAGTGTTCCTCTTACCCAGAGTTCTCAAAGATTCAGCAGTTTTTTTTAGGGGGTTCATGATGTCAAAATTATTTCCTTAGAAGTACAAAGAACTTATTTTCCCTTCCACTCATATTCTCTTACAAATTTATGGAAGGACTTCCCTGAAGCTACGTGATGTGTGATGATGTCACTGCTCTGGTGGCTCATGGAATATGTGTTGTGTGTTCATGGGTTTTTCAGAATGTTTTAAGGTCGTAGGTTTAGGATATAGGCACACACACTATCAGATTTTAACACAGTTTGTTCTCAGTTCTCCTACTGAGATTTTACCAGCTCTCTTCAGTTACATCATCTATAACCTGTGTTATCACCTTACCATCCAGTGAATTGATATTTCAAAATCCCCAAGTCTTCCTCATACCTATGTGAAAGCATAACAAAAAAATGAATATAATTTTCATCTTCTTTTGAAAAAATATTTTTTCTAATTTTTTAAACTATTCTATGATTTATCGAAATCATTATTTTAGAACACAATAAAAATTTTTTCTAAAATAAATAAAAATGTATTTTAAATATGCTCTTCTTGTATTTTAGGATACACTGTTGACTTAAAAGGGGAGATTAGAGTTTTTTTTAATCTGCAGGGGCACTGTCTACCTTTAAATGCTGAAAAAGTTAAAGTTAACATATCGGAGAGTTCTCTGATTTATGGAAGGGATGAAACTGCTCCAAAGAAAGTGAAAAAAAACTGTGAATAAGAAATAAAAATACAGCAAAAGCTAACTTTTTCTCAGTTTTATAAATGATCATTTACCAGTTGCTTCTTATGCAACAGAACATTGTTGAATAGTATTTTGTGTCAGTTAAGCTGTAGTGTCATTTTGAGATTCAGTATCTAATTCATTGGCTAAAGAATTGAATACAATAAATGAGATGTTAATGAAACATTTACATTTGACATTTGCTGAATGCCTGCTGGAGGAAAAGTCAGTTCATGAAATCATGACACTGCCACTTTCCAAAAACACAGTAACTTGATGAATTAAAGAATTATCTGTAAACACAAAAACTAGTTAGCATCTCCTCTGCAGAATTGCATTTTTGTTTACAATTAGGTGAGCCCATAGATATAGCTAAACTTGTTGTTTTGCTTGAATTTGTCTGGTATCAGCAACAACTAATGATCAAAGAAGATATTTTATATAAGTGCTTGGTAGCAAACATAGTGGTACTGAAATATTCAAAGTGTTGAGTAACTTCTAAACATCTCATGTTTTTTCCTGGACTAACTGTGTTGACATTTGCACAGTTAGTGGTCTGATGGTCCAGCAGCAATGGCGGATAAAGCTGGTTCATTTAGCATGAATCAAGGAAGTGGTACCAAACTCAACTAGTGGTCATATTATTCAACACCACATACTTACAGGGGGAAAAAATGTCAATTTATCTTGAAAATGCCCTTGACACAGCAGGAAAAAGCAAAAATGTTATTTAATTTTGACCTCTGAGTGCATATCTTTCAAATACTCAATGTGAAAAAATAGGGAGGATGCATGAAGCACTTCTGCTATGACTGAAGTCCAACGGTCGTCTCAAGGAAAAGCACTCATATGACTGAGCTACCAGCCAAACTACCTGCTTTTTTCATGGAGCAAAATTTTCACTTGAAAGAATGACGAGCCATAATACTATGGGTATTTAGATGTGTGTATCTGGCAGACATTTTCTTGAAAATGAACAAAGCAAGTCTGTCACTTAAAGAGAAATAACCGTCAGTATTTGTTGCCAATGATAAAATTTGAGCTTTCAAGGGAAATAAGAATATTGGAAAACTTGTAACCTTCTGATGAGGTTAGTGACTAATGGATGTGATTTTTTTTTTTAATGAAACCAATCAACATTTGGAAGATGAGCATGAATAAGTAAATTAATATCTTCCAAATAACCAGGGCAGGAAAATTACAAAATCATGCATGAATAAGAATATATTCAAAGTGCAAACAGACCAATAGATTTCAATTTCACAGAGTTTACTAATATAGTTTCACATTCCTTGTTGCAGTAACCTTCAAGAAACTACCACTTGCTGAGCTTTGGTGAAGTATCAAAGAACAGTTACAGTTATCTGAAAAGGCTATAAAATACTGCCTTTTCCAACTACATATGTGGGTGATGCTCCTACCAAATATATTTCAGCCAAAACAGTATATTGCACCTGAATGCAAGAGCAGATACGAAAATGCCATTGTCTTTTATTAATGCACACAAAAGAGATTTGCAAAAATGAAAAAGTGCCCACTTTACCCATTAAATATCTTGTTTTAGAAAATACAGTCTTTTAAAAATTTTTCCTGTCTTTTAATTTCTGCCTTCATAAATATCAATAAATATGACCTACCTAAACAAAACCACTTAAGATTTCTCAATCATTTTTATGACATAGAAGGACCCTAAAACCAAAATCTTTAAGAACTGCTACTCTTTGCTATCAAGCATCAAAAGTGTCTTTTCAGCTGAATGCATCCTGGCCTTAAGTCTTACCACTGGAAAGAAAAAGGAGAGGGAGAAAACAACTGTTGTCTTTTGACATTCTCCCCAGATTCTCAAAAGAGCATCCTCCTTCAGCTGCCCTTGATTTATTGCTTCACTTTTCCCCATGAAACTGCCATCCCCTGCCACCCGCTCCTCACCTCTAATCCCATCATAATGGAGAGGACAGAAAGTGAGGGTAACTTTGCTTGCCTCTGCTCCCAGGATTGGACGTTGTTCTATTTTCTTCCAATGTTTTTCACTTCCGTAGAGATCCTTTATTGCAGACACCCATGTGAGGTATCAGTGTGATTTACTGGAAAAGGCTGACCAGCCTAGATTCAAATTCTGGATCCACCCCTCACTATATGTGACTTTGGGTAAGCCATTCTGTACGATGAAGACTCAGTTGCCTCTTCTGTAGAATACAGAGAAGGCTAATTTAATTACAGGGCCACTGCTAGGTTTTCACAAAGCATGCATATTGCCCAAGACATAGGAAGTACTCAACAAATTTTAGTTTCTCACCCTCTTGCACTCACTACTTTTGTCCTTGAATCCCAATTCCACTTCCCAGGGAACAGAAGTCAGAGAACTGGGGTAAAGGTGGGTGTGTGGTCAGTCTGTAGAACCTACCTTACCCTCATCTAGAAAGGAGATAATAATTCCTGCCACCATCCCTCCCTCATCTCCAGCCTCTGTGCAAGGGAGCCTGGGAAAAGGTAAACTCCTTCCCTGTATTTTATCCCTGACAATGTCCAAGAGAAGCTATTTTTGTAGAGGAAGAGGATGCTGAAAGTGATGCCCCAGGAGATCTTCAGCCTGAACATTCATGCTGTGGGCAAAAGTCTCTCTGGCTTTTATCCTGATAAAGTGTAATGTTATTACAAGACCCCTTCAGCCTGGGACACAGCATTTAACTGGCTCCCTGTTGACCAAGATAAGGCTTGAGACAGGCATATGGTGACTCTGGCAGACCTCCAATGCATTGTATGCTATTAGTGGATTCCATGCATAGGACACCAGGAGAGACTTGTATAAATAGCATGCTGGCTTTGCCTCTAGAAGTTATCTGAGTGTCCAACACCCTGGTGGGGGCATGACCCAATTGCTTGGGCAAGGAAGAACAAATTGGAACTAGACCCGTGCTGGAGACAAGATTCCAAAGCTAGCCATGACGATATAGCAATAAATGGTTTTCCAGGGAGTCTGCTCCAAAGCCTTGTGTTTATGACTTCCTTTCCAAGAGTCCCTCTGGGAAAAAAGCAGCCCTTTTCTAGTACAGCCATCCTGACCCTGTACTTCTTTCTCCTCCAGGCATTAATAAACTACCCCTGGAGGAGGCCCTTCTTGCCACAGCTCTGACACTGCTGCTGAGATGGTGCTCCAAACCTGGAAAGGACACTTTTTGTCTTATTATTCATTGATAAACTCTATGCTTAGAGAAAACAAGTGAAATTTGAGATGCCTCGTACAATTGGGCCAAAGAGGAATTAGCAGAAGACTCTTTTCGTAAGCAATGAGATTACAAATTTTAAAACTTAACTCAGCCTGTGCATTTTTCTGTATCTCTAAATGGGTTTTCCAGCAGGATATGCCCAGCCTGACTCTTTCTAACAGAAATTGAGCTGTCATTCAAGGTATTCCTAGTGCTAATTTCAGGAAACTGTTAAATTTATAACCAAACATAAAGGATTATGTGTCAACCTCTCCTCCCCCCACCATGCTAGAAGGCACAGTATATGAAACACCCTAATGGAAAGGATTGTGGTAACAAACCTTTGTCTCATCTAGCCCTCCTAACCTGTATTGGCAAGGTAACAAAACACAGCGTCAAACTTAGGGGTCAATCCAAGCTTTTGAATAGGGAGCCACCAAAGGCACAAGGAGCTGGAGGAACTAATTTGGACCATACTGAAAACACTCTAAGGACCACAGGACAGCAGAGCAGCCAGGTCACTCACAAATTCCAACCTGGAGCTGGTGCAGACTTGGAACTCTTCAAGGGGAGTCTGGAAGGATCAATGGCTAACTGGGAACAGTGGAATCTCTAGAAAGTGGGATTATCATGGGAGGGAGGAGAGAGGTGACTTGCACTTTGCACATTATACATTAAAGTGTTTAAGCGATTATAGAGTATGCCACCTTTTATGAAAGAAAATTGGGAAAATAAGAATATATGTATTTATGTATATACACACATTTGTTTGCTTTTTATAAAAAGAAAATAGGATAAACCAGAAACTAATGAAAATGATTATTTATAGAAGGCGGTGGGAATGGAGTGAGAGGGATATAAGAAGCAGTGAGATTTCTTTGAGTGTATCTTTTTATATAGTTTTGACTTTTGAACAATATTAAGTGTACATATTCAAAAAATAAAAATAAATCACAAAGGATATAAAAAGCAAACCCTAGAATTGAACACAAACAGAAACAAATGATCCTAACAACATAACAAATGTAAAACATATACATACAGACAAAAATAATTATTTCAAGTAATTTGAATACAATGGGAGATAGTCTAAGGAGAAAAATGGCAAAAAAAGAAACTGTGAAAATTATCATTAAGCTTGCTGTTCTTAGTGGAATTTTGAAACTATTTTGTTTGTGATGTAACATAGAGTAAACGCGTAAGTAAATTAGCATTGCAGCAAGCCCAAGTTTTCACTATAAAGGAGGAAAATACAAATATGGAATGAGAGAAATTGGGGAAAATCCAGTGGTGTTCTATGTGAACAGTATGTATAGGCGTGTGTGTGTGTGTGTGTGTGTGTGTGTGTATTTCTAAATACCACTCCCCACTAATGGGAACCAGAATTCCTTGAGAAAGCAGTGAAAATTCTGACACATCTTGTGGCAGAAAGCAAGCCAGTGCTCAAAAACTAATGGAAATGGGTCAAAAAGACATAGGAGCTATCTTGATGGAACTCTAATTCTCCAAATTTGAGGTGATTGGGGATCATAAAGAATAACTATGACAATAACCACAGCATTGAAACAATGCAGAAGTTAATACTGATACTCGAAAGACAGAAGACAGAGACAAGAAGAGGAGGAAGAGGAGGAAAGAGAGGATGAAGGAAAAGGAAGAGAAATAAGAACAAAAGAAGAATCTACAAGATTAATGCTAGCTAGTAAATGGAAAAGAACTCATAAAATTAGAAAGCCCTCTAATGTAATAATTGATTAAGGCAAAGATCATCAACATATATTAAAAATAACATCTGCAATTCCACTGCTGGGTCTGTACCCAAAGGAACGGACATCATCAGCAGCACGTCAAAGGAACACCTGCACTCCCATGTTTATTGCAGCTCTATTTATAATAGCCAAGAGTTGGAACCAACCTAAATGCCCATCATCAGATGAGTGGATAAGAAAAATATCATGTATTTATACAATGGAATTCTACTCTGCCATATAAAAGAATGAAATACAGCCATCTACAGCAACATGGATGAACTTAGAGAAAACTATGTTAAATGAAACAAGACAAACACAGAAAGAGAAACACTGCATGTCCTCACCTGTATTTGGGAGCTAATAAAAAATAAATAAAAAGAGGAAAAAAGATACAGCAATCACAATAATACACTGAACTTTTTAAGAAAAGAAAACAGAACTGAGGTTTCTGGGGGTGAGAAAAGGAGAGATGCTGAGCGGAAAGGGAGGAATTAGTAAAGGGAAAAAATAAAAACAAATTTAAAAAATAATAATAAAATAATAAAATCTCAAAATATTCCTCCACAGATTACTTATTAAGTCTGGGGAAGGGCAGTGGAGGTGGAGAGGATTTGCTTTTCAATGGAAAGGTCTGGTGGTCACCACCTTACCCAGACTGTCAAGCTGTCTTTTTGACACAATGAGTACGCACATCACTGCTGGGATG
The DNA here is from genome assembly GCF_027409185.1 of Cynocephalus volans. Taxonomy (NCBI): domain Eukaryota; kingdom Metazoa; phylum Chordata; class Mammalia; order Dermoptera; family Cynocephalidae; genus Cynocephalus; species Cynocephalus volans. Next base: position 171,344,493 of record NC_084461.1, read on the forward strand.
TTCCTGCCATGATGGCTTGATCTGAATCTAATCAGGAGGAAACTACCAGACCAGTCTCACACTCTTCAAAAGCTTTAATGTCATGAAGAACAGAGAAAGACTTGGGCATTGTTCTAGATGGGAGGAAACTAACGAGACACTGTTAGGCAGTGCAATAGCAAAACGTCATAGAGGACATTGTTAGGACAATTGGGAATATTTAAGTATGTGGAGTGTTTGTTGGGTGATATGTTAAATTGCTGTTAATTTCCTTAGGATTGTTAATGTGTGGTTGTGTGTGAGAATTCTTTTGTTTTTGTCATTGTTGTTGTTTATTCATTTGTTTGTTTGTTTTCTTGCGGGAGATACATGCTGAAGCATTTAGGAATGAAATGTCCTGATGTTTGCAGCCTGATTATGAATGGTTTGGTACAAAGGCAGTGTGTTACAGTTTGTTTCTTTAATAACAGACTTGTGAGGAGGGTTCTGGAATATTTTTGGTCAATTCTCTAGGATTACACAGCCATATGAATCAAGCAAATATTTACTAATAAGATTAGGATGTGGATGGTGTTATAAATGTCTCGTATTTTAAATACATATGGGGTGATTTAATTCGGTAATGAGACAGAAATATTTTTATCTTACATATTTCCTATTATTTTAACATGATTTTGTCAATGCCATAAAATTTTAAAAGTGTTTGGAGACTATTCCTTGAGGCTGACTGTACTTTTCTCCTCTAGCTTTATATTATATTTTGCAGCAAGATGTTGATTGCTAACTCAGCAGTCACAGCAAAAACAAACAAACAGTACAAGTATTGTCATCTATAAGTAAAGAACACATTCTATTGTATTATAATAACCCAGGGTTTCTCAGCTGTGAAAGCTGTCCTGCGCATGGTAGGATGGTTATCACCAACCCTGGTCTCCACCCACTAGAAGCTAGTAGCACACCCACCCCCACCCCAATCAAAATGGAGAAAATCAAAAAATGTCTCCAGACGTTGCCAAATATGTCTGGGGGAGTGGCGGAGGGAGAGGCAAAATCACCTTAGGCTGAAAAGCACTGCTGTCACTTAAATAAGGAACCAAATTAGAAACACAGAAGTAGGATTAAACCCCACAGCATCTCCAGTTCTGACACTACAGCTCCCATTATTGTATAGGGAGGCAGTATAGTATCACTGAATAATGCTGAGTTCGAATCCAGACACATTGAATCTAATCCAAGCTCTGACCCTTTCTTGTGACGTTGAGCTTCATGAATTCACTGTGCCTTCTAGTTTACCATCCATGAAATGAAAATTTAGCCAGCCCTACCTATTGCCAGGATTGTGGGTTAAACAAAGAAGATATCATCGTATGAGTATTACTCAGCCCGGGATGCTATCATAAAATACTACAACTGGGTAGCTTAAACAATATGTGTTTATTTTTCACAGTTCTGGAGGCTGGAAAGTCCAAGATCAAGGTACTGACTGATTCGGTTCCTGGTGAGAGCTCTTTCCCGGCTTCCAGATGACTGCCACTGTATCCTCACTTGGCAGAGAGAGAAAGAGATGCAGCAAGTTCTCCAGTATCTTTTCTTATAAGGACACTAATCCCATTATGTTGGCCCCACCCTCATGACCTCATCTAAACCTAATGACCTCCCAAGACCTCAACTCCAAATGCCATCACATTGAGAGTTAGGACTTCAACATACGAATGTGGAGGGAACATAAACATTCGGTCCAGAACAATGTGCACAAGCTTCATAAACAGTAAAGGTTCTAGGAAAGAACTGACATGTACTGAATGCTGGTCATGTGCCAAGCAATTTAAGGTTTTGTGTAATTCTCACAACCCTCTGAAGTAATGTCATTTCCCCTGATTTTACAAAGTAGGAAACTGAGGCCCACTGGAAGTAATATTCCCAAGCTTACAGAGCTGGTAAATGGCAGCAGTTGGCTTGAAAACTCAGGACCTCACCCACGCTCTCCTGCAGTAACCCATGCTTCTTCTGTGAAGCATTATTATCACAAGAGACCAATGCCCTTTGTATGGATCTTTACTATTAACTGATATACCCATAAATTCTGCTGTATTAGCTGATATTTAAATACATGTAAATGTGTATAGGTTTGTACACATATGTGTTACATTCAGTAAATATTTTTATTTAGAAAAAATGAGTTGTCAATATTCTGTCCTGACAAATTATGATATGCTTTCCTTACCTTTTTTCTCTTCCTGTACCTGCTCCCCATCCTCAATTCCTTTCTGGCTTTATTTACAGCACAATATATTGGAGGCCAGTTGCAATATACCCGCGACAAAAGGTGATTTTTATATATGTACACACACACACACACACAAGTATATACAAACAGAAATATTAATTCTTAGCCACAGTTCAGAGATTTTTTTTTTACATAAAGATTCTGTAACTGTAAACAAGTTGAAGAACTTTTAATCTAAAATACTTCAAGATCTAGGCCTTGTAGAAGCCAAATTTCACTGTACTCAGATGCCTGATCAAACTTTGGTACTTTATGAAAACTTTTGGTACTTTAGTGTGTACACATACAGAGATTAAAATGCACATATACATGCACATACACACACACACAGCTGTCCTAATAAGAGCCAATATCATGCCCACAGAGCCAAAAAGCAACCAGGAATTAGGTAGCAAAATCGGCCTAAGCCATAAAGCACTCGTCAAATGCAAGAGCCGGCAGTACTTACTTTTGTTTGCTTGTTTTCCTTTTTGAGACCAACGCAGGCAGGAAGAGCAAGCCAACACCAAAAGCACAGAGAGTCATGGATGTCCTCGATCGAATGAACAGCCTTCAGCCTCCACACCCGGTTCTCCGGCCTCGGCATTCTCACTGCACCTGTGGGTGTCTGGACTGAACCAGAGCCTGGCAAAGAGGAAACCATTACTCCACTAGGCAGCATGAGCACTGGAGGTCCCATGCCAGCTGTGTGACCTTGACCTTCATGTCACTTCTCTGGGTCACCAGTTCCTCCTCTATCTAATTTCACCTGTGAGCAGTAGTATGAATTCCTAGTGCATTTCCATGCTCTACGGAACGGTGCTGACCACAAAGCAGAGGTTTGCCCCAATTTCACTGCTGCTAGAACTAGACCTACCGAGTGGTCTTTGGCATAGTGCGAGGTGACACAGGAAGACTCTTGTCTCCCAAATATATCTGTACTAATGCCCAAAAGTCTACTATTAGCTATTCTTCCTGAGACCTTCTACTGAATGCTTACTCTAGGAGAGATTGCAAAATGAAATCCTGAACACCTTAGAGCCTCATGAGTATATTTGATTCCTGGAGAGATCTGAGCATCAAAGCACTTCTTCTCGATGAAAGAGAGCAAGAAAGTGAGAGAGTATGGCCAGAGGCCAGACTGGCCTTGAGCTGACCTTGAATGGAGGACAGAGTTGCTCGTGGGGTCTTCATCAGCATTGTCCAGTGTCCCCTCAAAGTGCTTCCTGAGGATGCAAGATACTGTCACGGTGGAAGAAAAATAGTCTACCACCCCGAGAAGAGGAAGTTTAGTAGCCTACATTCACTGCACTGCTAATCTAGCTGTTTGACCTTAGTCAAGTCACTTCACATCTGGGATGAAGTTCTTTCATCTTTAAAATGAGTGTGTAGGATTGTATAAAATCCAAGGTCCCTTTAAGCTTGAATATTCTACAATATTTTTGTCCTGCCCTCAACACAACAGAACTGGCTGCTCCCTCCTCTCCCCCACACGGCTGCCTGGTATGATGGTGTGAACAGCGGCTGTCACATCTGCTCACATCAGTGCTATCTCCCTCTCCTCACCTGTAACCTCCTTGAGAGCAGGGATCTCACTTTGTCCCTTTGTTCCCCAGCACACTGCCTAGCAGAGATCAACGACGCAATCAGTGACTGTTGAAAAGACATTTTAACGTATAAAACTCTACACAAGTATACAATATTATTTTTATCTTTTTCACCTAAATAGTCATGGGCCACCCTTGCCAAGGCCTTTTATAGATAGTGTGGGAAACTCCAGAACTGAAAAGCCAACCCTTGCAGAACCTGTTTTCTTGTTTTCTCTTTTAAAAGAACGTTATTGCCTTTATTTATTTTTTTTTAACACCAAGAATAAAATAAAAGTTCTTTCTGAAGTCCCCAACTAGAATTCAGTGTAGAGGGGACTAAATTAGCTTGAGATGTACTAAAATCAAACCACCAAACCAAAGCTGCATCCGTGATAGGGTAGGTGGGGTGTGTCCTATAATCAGCCGCCCTATCTCCACTGTGGCCTGACCACACCCTTCCCTGTGCTTTCTGGCCCAGAGTTCTCATGAGGCTTTTGTGGCTCAGCCTGTAACATAAACAACTGTTAGGGAAAGCTGTTCTTCAGGTGAATTGCATTTGAGTTTTTGCAAAACCAGAAGCTTCAGGCTCCAGCTCAGGCTAGGCTGAACTAAAAGCTTTCAACCTTCTTTGGTTCACCAACTATCAACCAGCCTCTGCCATGCAGCAAGTTTAAACAATCCAGAGAATGTGTACAAGGTCATTTCCCAGGTAAAATGAAAACAGCCAAGTGACTGGCCAGCAGTGAACAGGAGCCATAATTAACAAGAGCAGAGTCTTCAAGCATGAAGGTTTGGATTGAATTCAGATAATCACCCAAAGGTTGAAAGATATTTTCAAAACCTTGTGGGATCCAAATTTAGACTGCCACTTGGCTGAGAACAAGTTGAATGATGCTTCCTTGGCTGGAAGCCATAGTTCTTATTCCAGGTTGAACCCAAAGACAGACAAAAGATAAAGAAAATGAAAAAACGACCAGGCAGAATTGAATGGGTTGAACAAAAGTTTGAATTAATAGATGGATGGATGGATAGACAGGCAGATGCACAAACAGGTAGACAGGCAGGCAGACAGACAGATAAGTAGAGATATAATAGAGAGATGGATGCATGTCTTTATTTTTGTGATAATCAGCCATTCCAGAGCATTCCTGTCTTATGGCAATGAGTAAAGCAATGCTAGCTTTTGCAGCAAAAAAAAAAAAAAAAAGAAAGAAAGAAAGGAATTTGGATCAAGAACCTCTGCCATGGTAAAATAAATAAATAAATAAATAAGAGATGCAGACAGAGAGAGAAAGAGGTATGGGTGTAGGTATATATATAGTTATAGATATATACTTATATCTGTTTATACAGATATAGACAGGGATAGAGAGAGAAAGAGAGAGGTCATTCCATGGCCAACAGGCACAGCTCACCCCTGGAGGGCTGAGTCACAGTGCCTCCAAAGGCAGAGCAATGGCCTGTGGAGGTAAGTTGTAGTTCAAAATTCAGCTGTCAATCATGCCTTTCCTAATCCCAATACTGAAGCAGTTACCGTAGAGCAATGTATCCCCAAAAGGAGGAGTAGAAACTGCTCAACATCTACAGAATGTGCTTGGCAATCCAACATTGCGGGAAATATTACAGCTGCATTTCTATTCAGTTGAAAGGAAGACTGTAAAATTATTATAGTAATCTCCCACATTTTTTAGTATTTTATAATAGACAAAATACCTTAACATAGGATATCTTTCTTGACCCAGGCACCCTGTGGACCAACACAAGTTTCTATTCTTGTTTGGTTCATTGCTTTGGGGTTTTTTTCCCCACTCAAAAGATAAAAAAATAAAATAAAATAAGGGAATTTTAAGGAATGTAAATACCATGAGTAAGGTCACACAGCCAGTTGAGGGTAGTTGGGACCAGAACCCAGATCCCCTATCTCAGGTCATTTCCTTATCCTTCACATTATGCATTTGTCTTCCAGTGCTCAGAGTTCACTGAAGACTGCATTTAGAAATTTCTGACCTAGAAGTCATGCAAATGAGGGTTATTAAGCATGTCTGCATTTATTTTGTTTGCTTATTTGCTTGTTTGGGTTGATTTTTAAAATACACCATGTAATCTTGATGCAATCATTTCCTTTGCTGTGAAATTTAGGCTTCTTTTTCAGTTACTTCCTCAAGGCTAGTGCAATGACTCAACACTGCAAGTGTGAGGAAAGATACATATTCTGCCTTAAAATTCAGATTCAAAATCAACTCTTGTCTGATGAGTGTCAGCTGTATGCCAGGTATTAATAGATACCTTTTATTATTTGATCCCTAATGTTAAAATGGAGATATCATTTTCCCCATTTTACAGTGGAGGAAACTGATACACAAAGTGGTGAACAACTCGCTAAAGGTAACACACCTACCAATTGCCTCGTACGATGAGTACAAATATCAAGTGAATGGAAATGGTAAGACGTTCTGTAGAAATTCAGAAGCAGGTGAAGTCATTTCCACTTGGGTTCAGGAAGTGTATGGTCACTACTGAAAGGACTACACAGGCATCTCCTAAGAACTTGGAAGGAGTGTGACAAAGATTATGTCTCCTTTCTTGCCCCTTTGGGCTTTTTGTGCAAATGAAGACAAAGTGACCAGAAACATGAAGCTGAAGAAGCCAGAGCTCCCAGACTGTTTTACACTGGAGGTAGCCAAGGAGAAGGAAACCCAGGATGGAAGGAGGTGAGTGTGGGAGAGTAACAACCAGCATGGGCTGAGTTTTAGGAAGAAATCTGGAGGAATTTTGAGAGAGTGAAACATGAGATTAAAGACAGCTGCTGTGCTTTGTGAGACAGTGCAAGAAATGCCTGGTGCTACAGGAGGCAGCCCAGCCTGGCAGTGCTGACCCCACTGCCACAGTTCGAGTCCTGGCTCTGCAGGAAATCATCCCTCACCTTCAGGTCCATGATCTATAAATAAGGAATACTAATAAAAAGAGTCACAGTGACAATTAAATGAGACAATCCATGTAAAGCATTTGGCACTTAAGCCCTTATGTTGACGTAGGGAATACTGTTGCAACCCACCTTTGGGAGGTGTTTCAGAGAGCTGAATGATGATTGAAACCACAAATCAGTGCTCTCTTGGATCTCAGATGTGTGTTTTCTCAGAATGTGACATCATTGTAGGTAGGATTGAGGCAGGAATAGTATAGGGACATGCCCCAAGGGAAACTACTCATAAAGATCCAGGCCGGATCAGCACTGCCACCTCTTTGCCTGGCAGTTAGTCACAAAACCAATCAGGATGCTACACCATTGCACCTGCACAAAAGGAAGAACAAAAGTGCAGACAACCAACATTACAACCTTTCACCTATAATGGACAGGACAAGGTTAAGGGAAGTAAATTCTGAGCATGACAAGAAGCTGCTACTGCCTCATTAGGCCTTAATTACCTTAGATCCTCCTCCATGGAGGAATATTCCTCCCCTTAGTTAGGATAGAGAAACACCCCATCCCAGGGCAATATTTAAACCCTCCCCTTGGGAATACATGAGGCAGTTCTCATTTTTTTCCAAGGCCACCTGCCTGCACACATGGTGCATATTTTCTTTGCACAATAAAGTCCTATTATTTGTATGTTTGTCCGACTATCTCTTTTCCTTTTGTCTCACTGAGTGTGTTCACCAGACCGTGGACTTTGATCAGTTCCAGATAAGGTTCTCCTTACTTGGTTCAATCAAAGACCTAGACCAGCCATCCGGTTTCAGAATCAGGGAAGTTCCTATTTCAAATAGGTAATCTGAGAAGAGCAAAATTGAACCAAGATGCAAAGGAAGTAAAGGAAAAAGTTATCCCAATAACCTGGAGGAAACGTGTAGCAAGTAGATGGAACATGGAGTTCAAAGGTCTTCATACATGTTCAAGGAACAGCCAGAAGCGAGTGTGAGTAGAGAAGTGAGAAGGGGGGAATTGTAGGAAATGACGTTGGAGCCATTGCCAAGAACCACATCAAGTAACATTTTGTAAGCCTTGGTCACAACTTTAGATACCATTCTAAGTGTAATAGGAAGGCAGACGCTAGAGAGTTTTGAGCAAGAGGGTAGCACCTATTATACATGCTAATTTCCTCACTCTAGCACCTGTGCACATAATAGACAGCAAAAGGAACAGAGTAGAAGCAGGGATATCAGGTGGGAAACTATGTAGTGTTAGGGCAGAGCTGGTAGGGACTTGGACTGCAGAGCTGTATATGTGCAGAGGTATGTTCAGATTTGGGTCATTTTTAAGGGATAGCCAACAGAATTTGTTGATGGATTAGATATGCAGTGTATATGAAAATAGAAGCAAACAATCGCTCCAAAGATCTGGGACTGAGAAATTAATTGGGTATTACCACTCTTGTGATTTGTATAATCATCCCCTTATACTGAACATTCAGATTGTTTCCACAAGGTTTGGTATTACAAGATGATATAATTTGTGTGATAAATTTGTTTATGTAATAAATATCACACACTCTACCTATTTTGTTAGGTGATTTTTCTAATTAATCTCTAAGAGCTCTTGGCATACAAAGAATATTAGTCCTTTGTATACATATTTGTATATATTTCCTCACCATTTATCATTTTCCTTTCAAATTTATTTATATCTTGTGCTATAATAACTTTTTTAAGTTTTATGCAATCAAATCTGTCAATTTTTATTTTATGATTGCTGCTTTCCTTAAAGCTTTTAAAGAAGAATATAGTAAACTACACATACTAGAATCTTGTTTAGAAGTAGCTCTTTAAACTTTGCTTTTTTAAATAATTTTGTCTCCTGTTCTGTTTTGGTTTTATACTTTTTGAGCCAACTTGGTGATATATCTGTAAAAGAAAATCATTTATTCATGTGATATTTATAGTATTACTAGCATAAAGTTGTCCATAATATTTCTTTTATTCTTTAGATCACCTAGTTCACTACAGTATATCCTTTTTCTTATTTCTTATATTAAATATTTGCATTTTTACTGTATTTGTGAGTTATAGTTGCCAGATTTGGGTCTATCGTATTATAGTAAAAGAAATACCTGTTGCATTTATTAATCTAGTATATATTAGAATAACTTTAGGCATTCTAATTTAATATCAACTTTTAAAAATTTCTGCCTTCCATCCATAGAAGAATGAATAAAGAGAATGTGGAATATATACACAATGAAATACCATTCAGCCTCTAAAAAGAGAGAAATTCTCTCATTTGCAAGAACACAGATGAACCTGGAGGACATTATGCTCAGTGAAATAAACCAAGCACACAAAAACAAATACTGCATGATCTCACATATGTGGAATCAAAAACAATCAAACTTTTAGAAGAGAGTAGAATGGTGGTTACCAGAGGCTGAAGGGTGAGGGTGATGAGGAGATGTCGGTCAAGGGGTATAAAGTTTCAGTTAGAGAAGAGGAATAAATAATTGAAAAAAATTTTTTTCTTGCTTTTCTCAGGTTTATTTTTTTCCTGACTTCTTGCATTTCTCAGTTTAATTCTTTTCAATGTTTATTGTTTCCTTCTGAATGCATTCAGAGCAGTGACATTTCCCTTGAGAACAACATTGGCGTAAGTTTCGTATGTAGTGTTCTCATTGTTTGCTATTTTCCAAGTAGTCTATTATTTCAATTTTGATTTTTTTTTTTTTTTTTTGTTAACTCAACAATTACTTAAGGTCATTTTTTAACTGAAAAGTTTTTACTGAAAATTTTTATGTATACTACATGCTGATTCAAGACCCTCCACCTCTGGTTAAGTCCAGTGGAAGGAATGTTCAAAGAAACCAAATATGTGAACAGCTGTGGGTAAGTCATGTTGAAAAAATATATATTGATCCATCCCTTACAATCTTGCATCTTTGCAGCAATTGCTGCCAGCTGCACAGCTACTATCTTGCAGCATGCAAAGAAAAGTCTGCTGAGGTGATCTGTGAAACGAGTAATTTGGAAATCTTCTCAAAAACTTTCATCTGTTTGTTCCTGAAATATCTGCATGGGTTTGATGGGTTGTCTCCTCTTCCCGATGATACAGGTAAGAAAACTGAGCATGGATTCAGTGCTCTATGACCCATTCTCGGGTTCACTAGATCCCCTGCCCACCTGGCTTCATGGTTCTCAATGAAAGAGGAGGTGATGGTGTTCAGAGTAAGTAATAGTGACTCACAACCCAGCAGCATTAAGTTCCCCAAATGCCTGGTATCCTGAGGTAGCTGCCACCCATGTATGTCCAGACAGGTATCAGGGGAAGAACAGCAATGGCCCAAGTCCCTCCAGTCAGCCTACTGCTTGGGCTAGATGGGAGTTAGCATAGACTTCTAGAGGAGGTGACCCAAAGTGGCCTTCTGGTGTCAACAGTTTCCCCTTGAAATTTTGCCATATCTCTTTCTAAAGAAACAAAATATCTTGGCAGGATATCATTTTAAATGCATGACTTTGTGCCAGGTTCAATGTGAGTATAACCCAGAGGTCAGCTGGGGGCCTTCTGCCCCTTGCATTCTCGATTTCCTTGAATTACTGTGCCTCACGCACATTGCATCAGACCTCAGTTTCAAAGGTCTGAAGAAATCCAAAGTTTGCTTCCTATAGGTACTCCTTCCTCAAATATCTGTGAAATCACAGAGATGTACAGTCTCCAGGATCTGCCTTTCCTCGCACCCACAGACATAATCAGCTTTTCACTCATGTCCACAGGACGGCCAGTCACGCCAGGCTTCTCAGGCTATTTGGGGATTAGAGTAGAGGTCATAACATCAGGAGCACAGCATTCTGCCATCATGCTCACCCCTGTCTGATGGTCCTTCCCTCTCTCTCCCCAATCCTCACCACCTTCCTCCCGAATTCCCTGATTCTCCAGCTCCAAATACTTTTCCCTTTGTTATGCAAAGAATCTTTCTCCTTCAGAAACCTCTGCACCAATCCCTAGAGGCTCAATTTCTACCTACCCCAAATGGGCCAACAAGACACTTTCCCAGGAAAGGAGCTGAGACACTCTCTCAGAGGAATTCTAACACCTACATGCAAAGGGGAAACATCTCTTTTTAATTAAAAGACGAACATCAAGTTCAACACAAGCAGGAATCAAGCAACTCTGCCTTGAATTTCTACTGGATTCAAGGTGCTTTGGGGGTCTGGTGCCTTGCAAAGCAGGCCTGCCCTGGAGATGCATGTGGTCTAGGTGGGGTGCATGGAAAACAATGGGTTAAAAGAGGAAGAGGTCACTTCTGGCTGCAAGCTTTAGAATAGGAAGAACTATGACTGTAAACGAGCCATGAATACAGAGCCAAGGCCCAGGTAAGAATCCCAAGGCAGGTAACATCCAGCTATTCTCAATTCAGCACACATTAATCCATGCATAGAAAGGCAGGCAATATTTTTCTCCTGAGAGAATCATCACCACCCTTGCAAATAAAATGGAAGTGACCTTGGAAGTAAGAGAATGAGACATCAGAGCTGAAAAACAATAACAAAAATTCAAAGGAAATGGTAATTAATGGTCCATGACCCAGCCTTCTTGTAAAAAAACTAATAGTCAGAATAAGTGCCCCCTGTGGCTGGTTTAAAGATCATTAGTGTTGGAAGGTCAGGCAATTTTTGTTTTGAAAGTCCATTTGGCTGAGTGTATCATGGGGAGGGGAGGAGGGTGGCTGTAGTTAACTAGATATTGTCTCCTTCAGGCCCACATCTGATAGCAGCAGAGATCGAGTTAGTAGTAACTACAGTGGATCAATGACTTCCCTTCTTTGATTTGCATCATCTGTAAAGTAGGTATAAAGGTATCTAAACTTACAGGTGAAAAATAAGGTTCAGAGTGATGATGTGACTTGCCCAAGATCACAGAGTAATCCACCAAGGGACAAAGCTGGATATTAAGTGTGGAGCTGCCACTGCCAGAGCCCCAGAGCCTTATCATCTAACGGGTGAGGTAGACATTATGTGACAACTCAAAATCAAGCAGACCATGGTAAGTGTATAACAAAAGAATAAACAACATGCAAATAAACAACATGCATGAGGACTGTTCATGAGGGAACCCCTGCCTCATTAAAATTTGTGTTGACCATGTCACAAGCAGTATGAACAGAGAAGATCTTCAGCTAATGAGGAAGAAGAGCTGGGATTGCTACACCACCAAGGGCAAAGCACAAGGTGGGCACATGAGACACCTCTAGATCCAAACTGTGGACGAACTGTCCTCCTGCAGGTAGGTTACTCAGAGCAAAAAAGCATCCTCAGTGAATCAAGATGTAATGAGAAGACACTTGACTGGGAGTCATGGAAACTTAGTTTTCAAGTACCAACTTTTCCATCTACTTGATGTATGGTCTGCAGCAAGCCACAGACAACACTTTGACTCTCTGAGCCATGCTGTCTTCAGATTAGAGAAACAGACCAGATGATTTCCAAGTTCCTTTGCCTGTCCTGAGCTTCCAGGGTTTCAACACAATGCCATGGGCTCCAAAGGACAGTGATACACAGAGCGGATAACTGCACTTGAACACGCACCCAGATAGAGGGCCTTGCAGAGCATAAGCCACAAGTATATTTTTCCACCTGAGCACATCATAATCTGCAGGGTAGTGCTATTGTCAGGCTGCCCATCAGATAGAACATTCCACCTCACAGGTGGATGCATTTCAGTGGGTCGCCAATAAACTGCAAAGAAACTTCTAGGATCAGATAGTCTGAAATAGCAGAAGTATTAACAGACTCTTAATTGTCGATGCAGCTCCCCTGCAGAACCAAAAGCAAGTGAGAATCCTGTGTGTTCAGCTCAAGAGCTCCAAGTTTGGTATTTAAACTCAAGGATTCTCTGTAGCCTGAGTTAATGTAATTAAGTCTAGGTTTTCCCCTACTAAGCTTAATTAACATTCACTCAGTGTGGCAATAACAATACTAATAATAAGTTCTTACGTCAGTAGTTTTCAACTTTTGACATGCTTTATCTCACTTTAGCTTAATGATAACCATGCAGCATAAGTAGAGCAAGTATTATTATCTCCATTAATGCTTAGAATAGCTAACATTTAGGTAGCACTTTGCATTTGCAAAGTGCTTTCACACATATTTTCTCACTGCACTAGAGGCTGAATTCCTGGGCACAAGGACTATGTTGCAGTCATCTCTGAAGCCTGCAGTGCCAGGCACATACAAGTCACTCAATCTGTGCATATGAGATTTTAAATTAACTTTATACTCATGAAAACTCTATCAGGCTGGTAGACAGATATTTTTATCCCTAGATTTCAGATAGAGAAATTGAGGCTCAAAGAGTTTCACTGACACATTCAAAGTCACATAGGAGTGTCCAGACCAAGAAAACAGTAGTTTTTAAATAACTGCAAAACTTTGTGCTCTTTCCTCTATACCAGTGTTTATCAAACTTGATCATCTGGCCATCTTGTTAAAATGCAGATTCTGATTCACTAGGTCTGGGGCAGGACATGAGAGTCTAAATTTCTAAGTAGCTTCCAGGTGAGGCAGGGTCTGATGGTTCCAGGACAGCTATTTAAGAGGCCAGTGGACATAGGAAGCCAAGAGCAATTAGATGACTTTCCCAAGGTCACCACCTGATTTAGAAGCAGAGAAAGCATTATGAGCTGTTCCACTGATCCTCATTCTGCTCCAGACTCCTAGATATTTGCCCTCATGGTTCAGTATAATGGCACTCAGAGAGCACACATTTCCCACATACTCCCATCCCATCACAGCTGGGGGAAGCTTCTGAATCTCTCACAGCTAAAAATATCAAAAATAACATTTTATTGTTGTTTAAGGAACACATGCCAAGAAGTATAACTGGGGCAAAAACTATGCTTCAGAAAATCAGTTTGGATTCCTGTTATGCTACTAAGTTGTCCTGGCTCCCTTTAATCCCTTTAAATTCTATTGATTTTATCCTCATATACCACCTTCCTGGACAACTAGTCAGAGATCATTTCTACCCTTTTTGTCAGAGAGACCCCAGACTACCTAATGGTCTAGAAAAATCCCCTTCTGGGAAATACGGACAGGCAGGATCTGGCCCTTGGCCAGGATGATCTGGAGTATCAGAAGTTCTGATCCTGCCAAACAGGAAACATAAGACAGGAATCAGTAACCAGGAACCAGGCAGGGCCACAAGAGCTGGTTGAATATTCTCTCTGTGAATTTTATGATTTTATCAATCACCCTGACTCATCACTAGAAATCAGGCAGAGATCAGGGCCGTGCAGAGAGATCAGGCGTATTAGTCAGAGTTTTCCAGAGAAATGAATCAATAGGAGATAGATACAGAGAGAAAGAGATTTATTGTAAGGAATTGGCTCACACAGTTGCGGAGGCTGGCAAGTCCCAAAATAGACAGTCAGCAAGCAGGAGACCAACGGTTTAATTCCAGTCTGAATCTGAATGCCTGAGAACCAAGAGAGATAGTGTAGTTCCAGTCCACAGGCCAGCAGCCTCAAGACCCAGGAAGAGCTGATGTTTCAGTTCAAGTCCAAAGGGAGGATAAAGCCAAGGTCCCAATTCAAAAGCAGTCAGGCAGGAAGAATTATTTCTCACATGGAGGAGGATCAGCCTTTTTATTCCATTCAGGACTTCAACTGAGTGGACACAGACTACCCACATTAGAGAGGGCAACGTTCTTTACTCAAAGTCCACCAATTTAAATGTTAATCTCATCTAAAAACATCCTCACAGACACACCCAGAATAATGTCTTACTAAATATCTGGGAACCCTGTGGCCCAGTCAAATAGACACTTAAAATTAACAATCACACAAGGGCACCAACCACATACACAGGCTGTCTAGTTACAGAAACAAAGCACCAAAAATCCAACACACCCTGACACCTGCCACTGTGCATTTTCTATTTTGTAGATCCTCTTTTTCCTGAAGAAATTTCCTCAATATGACTAGATAGTGACATTCTGTGGGCCTTTTAGTTACCATTGCCTGAGGTATATTCAGGAGATACTGGCTCTGAGACCACTGGCCAGCAGAGGGGTGGGGCAGAATGGGATAGCGTGGCTGTTTGATTGTGGGATTGATCCTCTGTGTGGTGTCCAAGGGTACATGCAGAAGGATGGGCTCTGTCTGACCTTATCTCCATTTTTTTGTTGTCCCTGAATAGCAGTCCTTCACTCCTAAACTCAACTCCCTCCTCCCCCTATTGCTCAGGAAAGGAGGGAATATTTCTCAAAAATCAGATGGACATTTAAAAAATTAAAAATACGAGCTCAGGAGCAGTGGGACAAGATGGGAAAGGAACTACAAAAGTAGACATAGTCTTAGGACAGGGCAATCTTCTATGTGGTTAAATCGCTAACGTGGCCTATCCCTAAAAGCTGATAAAAAATATATGCTGACCAACTGCATTTTAAGAAGCCTTCCTGGCCATGGTCCACTCTAGTTTGTGTTGTCATCAGGCAGAGGCCCTGAGAAAAGAATCACCAAGTTACCTGTATTCAACAGGTGACAATAAAGGGGTCCAAGAAATTAAATAAGATGTGTACACTAATGGGAAAAAGTAAAAAAAGAGGTCAGTTTGGTTGGGTGTGGTCATCAAAAGGTGGGAAATATATAATATTCACTAGATGAAGAATAGGTAGTTCAGGTATTCTGCTTGCAAACTCTTTTCCTGGTTTAGTCAGGCTTGCAGGAATTCTAACCATGGCCACAAGTTCTATACCACATATGTACATCTGTGCAATATGTAACATTCAAAAGCCATGCCCATTAGATGGCATGCATGGCACTAGTTACTGGGAAAAACAGAAAATAGCACACTAATATGTTCCATTTGCAAGGAGCTATATCATTTTTTACATAAATAATTTCATTTAATTTCTGTAACTGATTTCTGAGTTATATATTGTAATCCCCATTTATAAATGAGGTGACTGAGACTCAGAGGGGTCATTTTATCTGACATTGTATAGACAGTAGGTGGCAGAGTTGATGTAACTACAAGAAGTCATCACATGCTTGTGAGCACTGAGATCCCTCCCACAGTGATCCTGGAGTGCTGTAGAAGAGTTCCTAGAGTGGTTCATGAGACAGTCCTGGAATCCCCAGCATCCTTTTCTATGATGTCTTGTCCAAACACCTCAAGTATCCAGGACTCTGAGGCTCCACCCCAATTCCCTTACCATCATCCACCAAAGTCTGCTTTCAGACAAAGCTCTGGGATTAACTATGTGACGGTTCACAGTGAGCAGCAGTTGGCTTGTGACTTCTCCCAAGGATAACTGTTCATTAAGTTTTCTTCCTAATAGCAATATGAAGGTCATTGTCTCCTCTGGAGGAAAAAATGTTCTTCCATTAATGAGGAAAGAATGACAAAGAAATTTAGACTGGTACCACTGTACCACATCAACTTTCACACCATGTGCAGGTCAAGACTCCAAAAAGAAACATAACTCAGCTGTTTTGATTAGGATTCAGTCTTCATTTATTCATTCTTCAATCATTTAATCTTTTGAATTATTTATTTATTTATTAAATTTTTTTAAAAATGTATACATTTATTGTATACAACATGTTGTTAAAAATGTATCATCTATTATATGACAAGGAATGGAGATTCAGAGATGAATAAGACACAGATTCTACCTTCAAGGGCCTAACATCCTACTGAGAACTGAGGTGAGAGAGAAATACAAAGAAGTGGTTTATCACAATTCAAGTTTCACAACAGAATTAAGCTCCAGGTGACCTGAGGAAGGAAACCAAAACAGCCTGACTGAGAAGGCATCACAGGAGATTGAAATTGGAGCTGAGCCTTGAGGGATAAAATGGAGTTTCTAGACAGGGAAGAGGAAGAAGCATGTTCTAGGAAAAGAAAGCTACGTGAGCCAAGGCACAAAGGTATGGCAGGGCGTGGAATGTTAGTGGCAGGAACGTAGGGTATGCCCTCTACCCTGTGTCTGATATGCTGGGAGCTCTAGGTAGAAAGGAAGTCTGAATTTAACCCAGGGCAAAGGAAAATCAAGAGAGATTTCCAAGGAGAGAAGAAACGTGCTCAGCACCCAAAGTGCCTAGCATACAGTAGGCACTCAGTCACGGGTTGAATAAATGAAGGTGAAAGTTTGGTTTTCACAAATATAACTGGTATCCTACACAGGTTGGGTGGGTAAGAGAGTGAAACAGGAAGCAGGAAGAAAAGGCAGAGGTCTCATCATAGATGAGGTTCCTCCCAATCCAAGATCAGAGGAACATTTCGATGCCTCAGGTCAATATGAAAAAGCCCTTTTTCTGAGATGGGCTTACATGAGAAGTTCTTGAATTATTTCTTGAAACATTTTGATGGAAACAAGGCTCTTCACCCACCAATATTTTTCTCATCTTTCCTTGTCTTAAATTTTCTACAAACATATCTTCTTTGAAGACTATGAATGTACTCCTGTTCAGAAGAAATCATAGAACCGTTTGATGGGCAAACATGGTATGTTACAAAGCCATCAGCCCAGAAAATCAAAGTAACTTCCAAGGGCTCAGGCAGAGAATCCTAACCGTAAGCACCTTCATGCCCACTATGGTCCATAGCCAGGCTCAGACAGGATGAAGGGTGTTCTTTGGTCAGTCAATGGTAAAAGGTTGTAGCAAAGAGTACATTTTAGAAATTCCATACTCTATATCACGACCTGGTTAATGGAGGGCTTACTATGTGCAAGGCAGAGTGGGGCACACTAAAATTATTTAACTCTGAGACATAAATTGATGAAATATTAAAGCATAGGAAAAGCAAACAAAACCTCAAAAGAGAATTATACCAGAAGTTATCACAAGGGGAAAATGGCCATATACCAATGGGTGACATGGACAATAACCACCTAAAAAGTCATGACCATTGTTCACAATGAAGTGACATCAAGACAGGACCATTTCCTCCTAACAGAAAGTGTGAAGAACACTCTATAGATTAAAGTGTAGCTATGAGTCTAGGAGACACAAGGTCAGCTCATGTAACCCCAGGCAGATTCTCTTAGCCATCAATTGTCAAGTGCTGTAAGATACCTTTATACGTTTAGCTCTCTAGTAGGCACCATGGGGTAAGCAAAATAAGTAAAAGATTTGGTCTCTTCTCTCCAGGAGCCTACAGTTAAGAGTTAATAAACACACTCGAATCAATATTAAGAGAATAGGTCATTGCAATGTGAAGCTTACCAGAGACACAAATGAAATTGAAAGACAGGAAAAGTCAAAAGAAATTTCATGGAGAAAGTGGAACTTTAGCTGTACTTTAGAGGAGCGAGAGGATTTGAAGAAGAGAGAAGTGCATTTTCTGCATGAGAAACAGACCATGTCAAGGTGCAGAAAAGGGAATCCTTCTAGCAATGCAGGTAGGGTAAGAGAAACTCTCGGCCTAGAGCAGAGAACAGAGGTTTTGTGTTGGAGGGTGATAGGTAGAGAGTGAGCAGGAGGCCAGATTGAAACAAGTCTGAACTCTCAGCCAGAAGCCACTCTAGGGGCTACTCAGATTCAGGTGTGAACTGACTGCATGGCTTGGGGAAGATGGCTAAATAATTAACAAAGAAAGAGAAAGAATGAGTTGGCCCTTGCCTAAGTGGTGTGTGGAGCAATGTACCTTCTTTATGCTTTGGTAAGTATACTAGGCAGGGTTCTCCAGAGAAACATAATAAATAGGATGCGTACACACACACACACATATATATATACGTATACATATATAAGTATATATGAGGGGACGAGAAAGAAATTAGCTCACTTGATTGTGGAGTGAGCAAGACTGAAATCTGCAGAGTAGGGCAGCAGGCTGAAGACCCATGGAAGAGCTGCTATGCAAAGTCAGTCTGGAGGCAGAATTCCCTCTTCCTCAGGGGGCTTCATCTGTTATACTCTAAGGTCCTCAAATGATTAGTAAGGCCAACCCACATTATGAAAGGTAATTTGCTTTTTGCAAAGTTTACCTAGTAATTTTAATGTTAATCTCATCTATAAAATACCTTCACAGTGACACTAACACTAATGTTTGACAAAATATCTGGGTACCATGGCTTAGCAAAGTTAACCCATAACATTGAACCATGACAGTTAACATTGAACCAGGAATCTTCCTGATCCCTCCAATCCTGCTTGCTTTGCCTGCTGACCTGGCTTCCTGGGGAGTATTCGGCCTGCTTGGAGTGGATGTTTTGATCTTACTTGAAGAAACATTAAAAAGCAAACATTCAGTCAACCTAAAGTGGAGCCAGATCTTCTACTTCAACAAGAAAATCTTCCTTGTTTTCCTAAATCTACTTTCCTCAAGGGTTGTACCAGCTACACCTCTTTTTCCATGTGGCAGAGAAGTCCCCAGGTCGACCCGGAGGATCCACCTCTCATAGACTTACTGCCATTCTCTAGTAAACAACCTGGCAAAACATTTCACATGAAACTCATGCCATTAGGGCTGTTATTTCTTTTGGTTTGGTTCAAAGATTTCTGAACCAGCTCTCAAAACGTCATTTAGCTTATAATTCACTGTGGTTTGACATGTCTTCTGTGGGGAAGAGGGATGACTTTCATTTAATATTAACCAGCAACTTTCTGCAACTTCCTCTTTGCCATTGTTTCATTTTTGTAAACAATGGATTTAGCAAGTTGTTTAAAGTTGGCTGGCCTCTGAAGCATTCTTCTAAATATTCTGCCTCACACATGACCTTCTGAAGATTTTACTCAACAGCTGTTTAGAAAAACACACACACGTACCAGACGCACAAGACCCAAATAAACTGCATTGTTTCTATGTAATGGTCATAAAGTACTTTATGTTTCTTGAAGGGAAAACACTAAGCAGAAAAAAAAATTGTTTTGCCCCAAATTATTCATGCTGAACAGAAAGACTGAAGTCAAAAACATTAACCCACAGCTAGTCACTCCCTTTCTAGCAGGGGAGGGATTAGAGATTAAAAACAACCCTTAGAACTTTCCGGTTAAAATGACGCTCATCTCTACCAAATTCACACCAAAACATCACTGATGGGACAGAAATATAAGAATTTACTAATCCAAAAACTAAGGGTTATAGACAATGTGATATCAGACCCTATTAGTATTTTCCACTGAAGAGAGATGGATGGAGAAATACCAGATCAGACTTCTCATCATGGCAAAACCAGACTTCACTCTTTGAAACACATATAAAATAATATCTTACAGAAATAAGTGGGCTGAAAGAAGGCAGGCAATGGTCCACTGTATTCCAGGAGAAAGCTGGAGAGTGAAAAGAGAAACCTAGAAACAGTGCTTCCCATCCTCCACCAGTTCTGGGTACAAACCTAAAGCAAAGTGATCCAGAAAGTTCTAAAATAAAAGAACAAGCAAAGATATGCCGGTTAAATGGAAATAACTAAAGTAGAGATAAATGTATTTATGGCAGACACATTAGAATTCGTAGCCAAAAGCATAAAACGCTTGAAAGAGGGTTATGTTACGGTGCTAAAGGGTAGTGTTCACAATGGATATTTAAATGGCATTGCAGGGGGTTTAGTATCAAACTGAATTGTGAAATATTTTAGCTTCTTGTCTTTACACTAAAGATAAAGTCTACTTGAGAAAGTACTTCAATGTTTCTGAGCATTTGGTAGCTGGAAATAGGGACAAAATTTCTATTCTAAGACTGCTAGTAACATGCTTTCTATGATCCTTAGTTTGAAACCTTGGATTTAACCAAAAAAGTAAAGGGCAGATACTTTTTGTTCTAGGAGGCACCTCTCGGTGAGTCTCCTTCGTCATGCAGATGTCCTTTATTAAATGACCTATTCTTTAACCATGAAAGCTCCAGATGCCCATAAAGTCATTGCCATTGAAATGCTGCTGAATGAGATGTCAAGTATTCCCTCCAGTGTTGCAAAGAGCCATTCTATTTCACTAGAGAAAGGGAGAACATGCCTCTGGACTGGGTTCATCACCACAGAAACAGGAGTCACACCTGCAGGTAACATACATAAATTAGTGGGCCAGGTGGGCACATTAGAAAAGGCAAAGCTTAAAGCCATCAAAGGAGGAGACCCATCACTGTGGCACGACAGTGTGGTCCCAATGTGAGATCTTCCCATGCGCAAAGAAGGTAATGAATTCAGATTTCTCTTTTGCTATAGTCCATTGACTCTAAGATGCACATTATTTTCACATCTTAATGTATTTTCAAACAGTTATAACTTTAATCAATGATGTCTTACAATTATAATTGGCATCAACTATTTTCTTCTTTTGTGGTATGTAAAATAATGATGTTATCTTGAAATCATTTATGGCATTTTACATTTTATGGAATATGGGATGTGAAATCTCCAGATAGCTAAATGTTGGTAACTGATTCAAGCAAAACAAACAAACAAAAAACACTGTGAAGACCAAACAAAATAACTTTGCAGTGAATGAGATACCAGTTCATAATCTTTTACGAAAGAACTTTTAGCACTCTCCTTCTGGAATTTTTTTAGAGGACAGCAGGCAAAAATTTTACTTGTGCCAAATAAAATTGTTATAATTAATAGAAATCACCTGACATCTCATGCAGCAGCATTTGAATGGCAATGACTTTATGAACATCTGGAGTTTCCATGGTTACAGAATAGGTACTTTAACAAAATGATTTGTCAAAGACTGAGAAACTTGACCAAAAAAAAAAATAGATAATAAGGCTAAAATGGCCTAAGTTATATGTAAAAAGATTTAAGAGATCAAAATTGTGTCATACATATATAGAACATACCTTCTTCTTTAGTGATCAGGGAATATTTATAAAAGTTAATCACACATTAAGATTTTTAAATAGTCACTAAATTGCAAAAATCGAAGGTATTCTAGACCAGGGGTCTGCAAACTGTGACCCACAGGCAAAATTTAGCCCATTTTCTGATTTTATAAATAAAATTTAATTGGAACATAGCTCATTTGCTTACATACTGTCTATGGCCCCTTTCCTGCTGCAACAGCAGAGCTGAATAGTTTTGACAGAGACTATATACTATCAGGCCCTTTATACAAGTTTACCTGTCCCTGATCTAGACCAAAATGTATGAACACAATATGACTTCTGAAAAAGAAAAAATTATAGCATCCATTTTAATTCATGGGGGGAAACAACTTAGAAACTAAAAAACACACCTTTAAGTAATTTCTGTATAACATTAGAAATACAGGCCATGGGCCGACCCCGTGGCGCACTCGGGAGAGTGCGGCGCTGGGAGCGCAGCAGTGCTCCCGCCACAGGTTCGGATCCTATATAGGGATGGCCGGTGCACTCACTGGCTGAGCGCCAGTCACAAAAAGACAAAAAAAAAAAAAAGAAATACAGGCCACAATTGCAAATTATCTGGAAAAATAATACAACACAAACATTATGCATGCATAACTAAACTAAAGTTTGGGGACGGCATTGTTCTCAGAGGAAAATTCATGCAATTAAAAACTTTTCTTACTAAATAATAAGTCTTCCAAAATGTCGGGGAAAGATCATTTCTGTACTCTTTTAAATGTACCAGACCATAGAAAACAATGGAAAGTTAATTGGTGATTCATTTCACCGGGTTATACTTATTCTTTTTGAAATCTGACAAAGAGACACTCAAAAACAGCTGCAAAACAATCACATCGTCAAAATACATAAGAAAAAATCTGAAATAGAGTAATGGTAAATGAATCCACCAATTACCAGATTAAAAAAATTATTTTCCAGGAACTCCAGAATGATAATAATACTAGAAATCTATTAATAAGCTTTAGACCATCAATGGAGAAAATTGAAGTCCCTGTACTTTGTGGACAGAAGTCCACTAGTTTTGATTTGGGCGCCTGGATAAAGCCCTTATTCTTGGGGAAAAAGAGAATGCAATGAATTAAATGACATGATATGAAAAAAAAGTAACCCGGTGTACATCCTAGAGTAAAAAGAAGATGACTATTTTAAATATTAATAGCATAGTCTCTAACTTGGTTAGGATTGCAAGTCAGGCCCTTCCCCTCTCCAGTTTCATCAGGCACCAATTCCTCCTCCTCCCCTCGGTCCTCTTATTTTCCATACTTGAATCAGGCTAAAGGACTTGAAATGTCCTCAAAGTGGCATGTTCTTCTCTGTGGTGCTCTGGACCTTCCTTTTCAGAAACACCCCCTTCATTGAGCAACTCGGTACTTCAGGACTCAACTAAGATGTCACTTCTGGGAAACCTTCCCCTCCCATCCTCTAGGATGTGTCATCTATCCCTTCTAATGGCCAATTGCATCATATAGACCCCTACCATTTACGGCATGTATTGTAAATGTCTGTCT
Organism: Cynocephalus volans; assembly: GCF_027409185.1. Taxonomy (NCBI): domain Eukaryota; kingdom Metazoa; phylum Chordata; class Mammalia; order Dermoptera; family Cynocephalidae; genus Cynocephalus; species Cynocephalus volans. The sequence continues at coordinate 171,367,592 of NC_084461.1, forward strand.
GCCTCTTGTACACTCCTGAGGACACATGCTTACTGACTCTTACTCAGTGTTGTATCCCTGGCAGCGAGGACTGTGCACAGCATAGAAAAATGTGTGAGATGGATAAAGTTCTTTTAAACTCTTTTGTACCCTCGTACTTGTTAGGTTCAGCAAGAAGGAGAAGAGAGAGCAAGACCCGAACCAGGCACCATTTCAGCCAGAAGCTTTATTCCACTAATACAGAGGGGAGACGGAACCAGGTCAGTTCCCCCAAACAAAAGAAAGTAGGAGGTGTATAAGACTTTGAGGGCTCTGGCAGAGTAATGGGCAATTTTGAAATCAGTGGTATGCAAGGTGACACAGCCCTTGTGGTCCAATAACATCTGGACGGTTAAGACATAGGCTCCTGATTAGCTACTATCTCAGTACAAAGCATTCCAGCCTGAAGCCTCATAGACAAAGCCCACAAGACGTTCCTTTGATGATAACAGTAATGTTTACCCCTTCCCAGGAGAGGAATCTCAGTTCCCAGAGAAGAAAGGGATAAGGGGGAGAAAGGTGGAAATGCCACTCAACATGGCTGCACTGAAGCTAAGACAACCATGAGATCCAATATTCCTCCCTTATATATATATATATATATATATATATATATATATATATATATATATATATATGGGAAGGCGGGGGTGGTTTTGGATGGAAGTCTCTCTCTTCTGTATTTTCTTTGAGCTGATTATGGGCATTGAATCATTAGGAGGTATTTGGGGGGTCTGATGGCAATCGTTGGTATTGGACGGCTTGAAGTGTGAGGACCGTCTTGACCCGTTGGGCAGCGATGGACTCCATGGTCCATTTGACGAACGTGATGAACATTTGGAATAAAATAGGTCCAGCTGTTAGGCCTAGGATTAGAAGCACAATAGGAATTTTAAAGGGGGCAAGAAAAGAAGCCCACTGGGGCCACTGAGACCAGGAACTGTCCTTCCTCAGCTGAATTTTGGAGGCCCTGTCAAGGAGTTTCTGGACAACATTGCGAACCAAGCTAGACTAATTAATATAGAAGAAACACTGTTCTTGTAGAAAGAGGCAGATTCCTCCTTTTTCTGCAGGGAGGAGATCTAGGCGCTTTCTGTTCTATAACACTACTGCTGCTAAAGAGTCTATCTGGTCCTGGATTTGAATGAGACTTTGAGATATCTCCTCCAGGCTGTGTTATAGGTCAGATGATAAGGTTTTAAAATAGTGTAAGGGTGTGGATAGACCAGCTATCCCTGTGCCCACCCCTGCGGAGGTACCTAGAGCAATTAGGAGAGGAATAGCAAAAGGAGCTCTTTTAGGTCTCAAAGTTGTGTGAAGTAGAACTGGAAGACATTGATAGTTGGTAACTATAGATATTGGTGGGGACAGGTAGACTAAAGAGTAGGTCCCTGTCCAGTTTGTAGGGAGACATAAGTAAGATGTGTTTCCACAAAGGAAAAAGATGCCTTGGCCTGGAAGACAGGAGGAAGGGTCAACAGAGAAGAGGTGCTGAAGGCCTCCTGTGTTGTATTTGGGGAATCTGGATGGGTCACTACTCCAGTCTCGGTGCCAGATTGATAGGGAAGTGTGAGGGCTGCTCCTGTCAGAGGTTGGAGAGGCCCCACGGGACTTATGGGGGTTTCCAAGGTGTTGTGTAAGAAAATGAAATATTTATGTGTGTTCATGTGGTAGTGGATAGAAGTAGAGGACAAACCACTAATCCTGAGACAAGTTTCTGGTGTTTCTCCTGTGTATAGAAGCCAGGCCTTCCATTCTTTACAGACTTGGGGTCAACATGAACAGTACAGGAAACTGATATTCTGTGCCATGGAGCGGGAAAGCATTGGACATGCTGAGGCGTGTAAAGGGTTTAGGAAGGGGTGGGTATCAAAATTGACATGACTGTTAGGTAGGGATATTGTAATAGTGATATGACGTGCAAGTGAAGAAAGGGTGCCCACCAGATGGCCTCTTGAGTAAGGTGATTGAGTTTTGCAGAAAGGAGCCTGGCCCAGTAAGATAGTGTTGTCGGCAAGGGGTCTGGGATTCAGAGGCAGTTTATCTGACAGGTTATCTAAAGTTGAAGTCATTGTAGATAGAATAGCTGCAGGTTGGTGTGGATTAAGCCAGCTAGTGTCATTGATAAAAGAGTTTCCTTTAGAAAGGCTATAGGGTAGGGTTGCTTTGGCATTCTCCCAGAGATGTGGGGGTATCGGCACTGTGGTATATTCCGAGGAGGAAATGAACATATTCCAAGGAGAAAATGAACATACACATCCAGCAACTGGAAGCTAAGGGGGAGTGATGTTTGTTTAAAAGGCCCCGTGCAGTAGAGAGGGTTTGCTGTAGACAGGGTGGAAGCATGAGTGATGAATCGGCATGAGATCGGTATAGAAATATTTAGTAGAAACACAGAGTACAAGTGACAGAAGTGAACCATGGTAGCTCGTCAATATCCAAGTCTGCTTCCTCTAGGCAGTCTGTAAGTATGGGAGTTTGTTAGCAAGGAGAAGAGATGATGGGATACACACAACTGAAAAGTAGAACAAAGAAGAGTATCACCAGTCCCAGAAAGCAAAGTCCACCAACTTCAGCAGGGGTGATATTTTTCATTTCTTGTCTGGAGGATGAAGCATTTTGTGGGCTTTTGTCTTGAATTTGGGATAATCGGATTGTGGTGGGACCTGTGTTTATTATTCTGTAATGAGAAGAGACAAATGGGGCCTCACGAGATACTGGTTGGGAAGCCTATGGAGAGAGATCTTCTGGATGGGCGGCCTTTTTAAATTTGGAGTGGTGTATCCAGTGTGTGAATCCCTGCAGTCTAGCAGCCATAGGGGTGGTGAAAATTACTTGTTAGGAGCCCCTCCATTTGGGTTTTAGATCTGTGAAGAGTTGTTGTATCCAAACCCGGTCTCTGGGTTGGATGGAAATAGAAGTGGGGTCAAGATTTGGACTGGTTGGGGAAGGGTGGTGTTAGCATATTCCATCATGAGGTGACGGGTGGAGTGTATGGCCGGCCTAGGTCGGGGAGAGGTAAATCAGTTGAGATAGTGGATGAGATAGGCACCTGTTGAATTACAAAAGGTCTACCACACATTAACTCAAAGGGACTGAGATCAGTTGGTTTTCATAGAAGGGCAAGCAACCTCATCAAGACTAGGGGAAGCAGAGTGGTCTAGGGCTTTTGTAAGTCAAGACACAGTCTAGTGAGGTGTTGTTTTAAAAGAGCATTGGCCTTTTCAACTTTCCCTGAAGACTATGGCCTATAAGGAATGTGGAATCCCCATTTGATTCCTAACGTATTTACTATTTCCTGTGTGACTTTTGAAATGAAAGCAGGCCCATTATCTGACTGTATGGAAGTGGGATGGCCAAATTGAGGTATAACTTCTGTGAGAAGTACTCATGCCGCTTCTCTGGACTTTTCAGAGGTTTCTGGAAATGCTTCTACCCATCCTGTGAATGTGTCCACCAGGGTGAGAAGGTAGCGGTGTCGCTTTACAGTTGGCACGTGAGTGAAGTCTAACTGCCAGTCCTGTCCTGGAAGGTAACCTCGAGTTTGGTGTGTGGGAAAGAGGGGAGGTCAGGCCTTACCTTGAGGTGAGGTGGACATACAGACAGTGATTTTCTATAGTTGTGTGTGTAGGTTGGGACAATATATTTGTGTCTGAATAAATTTTAAAAGTGGTCTAAAACCTGCGTGGAAATGATTGTGTACGTCTTTGCCAATAAATGTTAGGTTTGTCAAGACGGAGAAGAAAGAGAGAGACCCAAGCCAGGTGCCATTTCAGCTAAAAGCTTTATTCCACTAACGTGGAGGAGAGACTGAACCAGATCTGTTCCCCCAAACAAAAGAAAGCAGGAGGTTAATAAGACTTTGAGGGTTGTGGCAGAGTAATGGGCAACTTTGAAATCAGTGAAATGCAAGGTGACACAGCCCTTGTGGTCCGATAACATCTGGTCGGTCAGGGCATAGGCTTCTGAAGCATTCCTTCCAGCCCAGCCCAATTGCCTTAAGCTGGACATGAGGCCTAATAGTACTCTCTTCAAAACTGCCGGTACTTTCCATCCCACTTTATACCCCAACATCCTCATTTTGTGCTTAAAGAGTAAAATATGAATTTCTTACAGATATTCAAGATGGTCACAGACTGGCCCAAACTTTGTCCCTTCTGCCTATCATCCCCAAGCACAAATCATCCACCTTGAGCATGCTGATCCACTATGGTCCCAAACACATCCTATACTCCCCGGTCTCCATGTCTTAGGTCACACCATTTTCCCATCCCCGAGCACCTTCTGATGTCCTATGTATAAATCTAGGTCTCCATCACCTGTAATGCCTTCTTGTTAGCTCGCTTTCCTCAGCTCTTACATATGTTGGTACCCCTCGCTCTCCACTTAGCTTATACACACAAGGGCAGGGGGTATGTCTAGTCTCCATTCTCTTAAGTGAGGAATTTATTAAATCATTTCAAAAATATCTCTCCTAGACCCCAAGGCTAAACAGTTCAAAGAAGACATGGACCCTCTCCTCGAGGAACTCATTCTGGTGTTTCCAAAAACGTACATATAATCAGACAATTGTAGTACAATGTGAAAAATAAATAAACCCATAAAAAATGCCATACCAGACCAAAATGTGATACTAGATGATAGATAGATGAATAGGTACATAAATATGTAGATAATGGCTTTGGAAATAATCTCTGTTTAAAAGAGTTAGAGAATCTGACACACAATAAAGATAAATCATCTGTTGATAATCAACAAAGAAATAGCCAGGAGAAACAAACAAGTCATGACTTTGATCATGAGTTCTTTCTTTAGTTGAGGTCTCCAAATACCTACTTTTTTCCTTCCAAAAAATGCTTTCCTCCCAGTCTTCTCAAGACAACATTCACCCTGAGATACCAGGTAAACAAACATATATTTTGTGCATCCATCTCTGGCATCAAATCATGTAGCTATCTTCTGGTTTCTCACACTTTCTACTAATAACTCTGGTTCTACTTTGTATTAGTTCTCTTAAACCCAAGACTGCTACTGTCAAAAGCTTTCACTGTTACTGTGGCTATATTCAAAGTTCGAGAACAACAAACTACATGTAAGGAAGCTCACTGGCAGGTTTTGTAAAGTTGTGCTTAGCTCCCCTGAGGCTGGTTTTAGAAGAAGAATCATCACCGGAGACTCTGACCTCCACTGCAGTATTTGGAGGACTAGGGTTTAGTGTTTTTAAAGGGGCCCATGGATATTGCATACTGCAAAATAAGAGATCTTGGGAAAGCCACTTTGAGATAAATATAACTCAGTTTTCTCAAATACAAAATGATGGGATTGAACCAGGTTGGTGTTCCCAACATGTACAATACGGTGAAGATAAAAAAAGAGACAGTGAAACTGAGACTCACTATGCTCAGCTGAAGACCAGGTGGGGAAGGGAGTAGACATGAGGGGATTAAAACTGCCATCACCAGCAAGGGGCTATCTATAGTCATGGTAAGTTCTTACCTTCTTTAAATCTTTGTCATATTAGAGCTGTACAAAAGCAAAAAAAATTAAGTAAAGTAAGGGAAGACTGTTCTCTGCTTCCCACTACTTTATTTCTCTTCTTCAGCACCTCAGGCTTAAGATTAATAAATGCCAAGTAAATCTTAAGATTCTTCCTTTATCAGAATTCAGCTGTCCCTATGTTAAGTTCCACTATTATGCTACAATGCATGATAACTAGCTAATCTGATACAGTTTACAGATTTGTTAGTGAATGTCGGAAAGAATTATATTAACCTTTGATCCTACCAATGAATATATTGGCATTTATACTAGGACTGTCCAGAGACAATGCTCTACTCCACCATTTTTCAAATTCATATATACAAGCCTTTTTGGAAACATGGGGAACAGGCCATGGTGTGGGCAGGCTGCCTGGCAAGGGCGCAGGTAAGAGATAGGGCCCACAGGCACAGAAAGAAAAGCATGTGTCCACACCTGCAGCAGAATGACACTATCCATTCAGGGACATTAGTTATTCCAGATCCTGAAACTTCTGCCTAGCACCCACCATGTTCTCAGGTCTGAAGACATAAAAGCCTGACAATAGCAGCAGCAGAAGTCTGAAAAGGTTGTGTCACTGACATAGCTAGCATTAGGGAGAAGGAACTTGTCCCATGGAACAGTATAGCTGGAGCTAACCATCCTCAGTGCTTACACAAGGGTCTGTCATTATCCTTTTGTCTGCACTGTGTGGGTACAGAGTTCTAGAGAGGGACTTCCCACAATTGAGATTCTTTTTTCACTACTTCCAAGAATGCTGGCAGCCAGGCTTTTAGCTTCCCTGAAGGTGTGGGAAGCCTCAGAGGCTCAGATCTGGGAGGTGGATGTGTAGGTAGCTTAGCTGCCATGGCTACTCCTGAGCTGGCCAGGTAGCCAGAGCACACAGAGAGCCAACGGGTCCAAGTTCCATTGGAAGAATGGGAAAGAGATGATGAAGGCCATGTAGGTCATTTCCCAGAGACCCAGATGTAGTTATGGGATGCAAGAATGCATCAGCCATTCTGGATGTATCCAGTGACCACATTGCTGATAGCTCACCATCATCATCATTCTGGGAAGCCTGATGACCTACTCACATGACTGGAGCTCTAAAGATCACAGTCTTGGCTTGAGTCCCATTAAAAGAAAACTGTCCAGAAAGAAAAGTTCAAAGTCCTGGTGTGGACAGACCAAATGACAGCAATCCCATACACTAAAAAGTGTGAAGTAGAAAGAACCCATACAATCCAGTGGTCTCAAGAGCTAAGGGGATCTGTGTTAATTTACTTCTTTTTCAAGGTAGGGGGATTATACTGTGATTAATATCACTTGTTATTGTTTTGTGATTTCTGTATGATTTTGCAAATGTGACATTGCTATATTAAAAAGAAGACATCTATGTCATCACAGAGAATTGTTAAAAATTGGTTGAAAATGAGCAATTAATACCCATATTTTATCCAAAGGCTTTTATACACAAACAACAAATTGCAAAGTATACTGGAAAAATGACGCCCATTAAAAATATCACAACAAGGATGTACCTAGATGTAAGTTTAACAAAAAATGTTCTGCTGACAGATGCAGAAAGAAAGTAAATAATATAACAGTATGTATTCTTGAATAAAATGACATCACAAAGATAACAATTCTTGCTAAATTAATGTATAAACTGAATGAATAACATGGAATTTTTCAACTATATAATTTGATTTTAAAGTTTATCTCAATAAATAAATAAGCAAGAAGACCATTATAATTGTGAAAAGATTAATGAGGAAAAAATATTTTTTTACAAAATATTAAAATGCATAATTAAGTTACAAATAAACAGTGTACAAACGTGTGAATAGACGAATAATGTAACAGACAAGGAAGTGTAGAAATATACTCAAGAATTAAAATACAGTAAATTATGAAAGAGGCATTTCAAGTAAGTTGTTAAAAATTAAGGATTTTTTAAAATAAATGGTTTGGGGACTACAGAGGGAAAATGAAATTGATGCCATATTTCATAGTACACATCATCAAAATAAATTTTAGATGGATCAGAGATTAAAATCTTTAAAAATTAAAACCATAAATAGTGCTAGAAAAAAATTATAGGATGATTTTTATTTTGTCATCTCAGAATAGAGGCAGTTTTTCGAAATATAATGCAAAACTAAGAATCATAAATAAACAAATAGAACTGCTTCTGGAGATGATGGAGTAACTGGTACTGCATTAATCTCTTCACAATAAACAATTACATAACTGGACAAAATATATTTGAAAACTCTTTTAAGACATTGGATAATAGGCAGGATAAGAATGTAATTTCTGAAAGTAAGAAAATTCAGGAGCTTGGCAGTCCTGCTCTGCTTAGGAGGCAGGAATCAGAGTTCAGAGCAGCTGATTTCACAGAGAAAGCCATAAGAGAGAGAGGAAGATATGCAGAGTTGGAAACTCCAGTAATCTCTGTGTTGGGTCCAGGAGCCCATAATGAGGGCTAGGCTATACCTGCATAAGAGAGTTTCATGCAAGTCTTGCCAGATAGCAACTGCAAAAGGGTTGAGATTGGAACATGAATTCTAGAGGTTGGGTTGTGCTGAGGTAAGAGCAGCATCGGGGAAGTCTGACCCTGCCAGAGTGGAGAATCCTCATTAATTAGCCAACATCAGGATGAATTACCAAACAAGATTTCCTTAAGAGTAAGAATGATACTCTAGTGTAAGACTTATTCTAGATCTTTCTAAAATCAACAATGCCTAAAACCAAGCCCTGGCAAGATTTTTATGGAAGAGAGATTTTGGAAGTTGAGTATGCTTTTGTTATAAGGGACTGCCAGAATTTATAGAAGCTTGTAAAATATATCTTCCCAAATAAAGCATAAAGTAAAGCCTATACAAATTCAAAATGATCAGTCACAAATTTCACTGCCTGCTAAAACATGCCTCAATAATATTTAAAGAATAATAACAGAAGTCAGAGTCTCTCTAGCATATTATTCCAAATGTCCAGTATTCAGTTAAAAACTAATAAACATGCAAAGAAATAAGAATATGTAATCCATTATAAAGGAAAAAATTTATCGGTAGAAACTAAAACCAAGATGGCCCAGATGGTATATTTACTAGACAAAGACTAAAAAAGCTGTGGCAGATCATGTTTTCTGAAGGTGGCTTCAAAAATATCTACCATCTCATATGCTCTTTTTCAAAGTGAATGTGACAGTCTCCCATGGTCTGGATTTAAAACTTTTTTACCAATAGAACACAGTGGAAATGACATTATGAGACATCTCAGGCAAGGTCAGAAAAAGCCCAACAGCCTCCACCTGTGTCTCCTGTAACTCACTTAGCTGCCATGGTGTGAGAGTTCAAGCTATATGGAGAAGCCACATGTAGGTGCTATGTTTGACAACCTCAACTGAGTTGACAACCTCACCAGAGTCCCCAGTGAACAACCAGTATGAACTACCACTCATGTGAATGGGTCATCTTGGATGTCTAGCCTAGCCTGTCTGAAAACAAAGTAATAGAAATTATTCAGCCTGTAGGGCAGAGGAAAAAAGAAGAGAAAGGAATACATTCTTAGGGACCTGTGGGAAAACATCAAATGGTCTAATATATGTTTATATTAAAAACAAAACAACAACAACAAAAGCTCAATAAACTCTAAGCAGGACAAATAAAAAGAGAACCACTCTTTGGATGATCATCAAAAAACTGCACCAAATATGAAGTTTTAAAATTATCCAGAGAAAAAAGACTAATTACATGTAAGGGAACATAGATAAGAATGACTACTAACTTCTCATCAGAAACAATGGAGGTGAGAATTTAGTGGAATGGCATCTTTAAAGTGCTGAAAGAAAATAAATTAAAATGTCAATTTGATTTTAGATTCCTGGTATCCAACATTCATGAGTATGAATGAAATGTTCACTTTCATAGATTGTTCAAGAAGTGGGGTAGCCTTTAAGGAGGATACTTTCACAGCATATACAAAATTTAGTGTGCTTACCATTTGAGTCAAAAAAACTCACATAGAAGAACATATTCTACAGAAAGATTTACACTTACAAAAAGTCATTTATAATGGTATAGAATAATTTATAATATTGAAAATATCAGAACAAGCTAAATATTCCCCATTAGAAGGTTGGTTATATATTTTGTACATTAGCTCTATAAAACAGTTAGTAAATAACTAGATGTATCTGCGTTTACTTAAATGAAAGTTTCCAAGATATATATTCAAAAGGAAAAAAGCGAATTACAGAGCAAGATGGGCAATGTAATCCCATTTAAATTTTAAACAATTAGGAGTTTCAAGATGGCGGCGGCTGCGGCGGCTGGCGCGGAGTAGCTGAGGTGGAAAAGGTGGCCACTGGGCCTCAGGCAGCCGGGAAATTTGTGGACCTTCCTCTTGCCACCTCTTAAGGGAGGACCGCTGCTGCTGGCCGGTCGAGGGGGGTGACCGCCACTTTACCCCCGGCAAGAAAGGCTGCCTCATTTACAGGCAACAGCTTTGAAGTGAGGAGCAGGAAAAGAACTGTTTCTTAGCTGCAAAAGCGAGTCTCGAAACAGGGAATGCGGCGCCAGGGCTGCTGTGGATGCAGACAGGATCTCGGAGGCCGGGGCCGCGCTGAAGGCAGCCAGCTGCCCTATTCAGGATTCGAGGTTTCAAGCCGGCATTAAAGAAGATTCCTGGGAGCGCCCGAGCCGCGCCGCGACTGAACAGCCCGAGGCGGCAGCGGCCAAGAACTGGGAAGGCGGCAAACCAGAGACAGAGTGAGCGCCCGACCTGGCACAGCACTGTGAGTGACCCCTGGCACAGCTCTGTTGGGGGGTGGATGCCCACGCGGCTCCTGCCTGCACCACCAGGCCACTCACCGCCCCGGTGCTGCCTCCATTTTCCCAGGTGAGGGCAGCCCCGCCCAGTTCGGCCATCACTGAGCCCTCCCACTTGCTTGGCCTGGCGCATGGCTTTCCGGAGCCTGCGGACCTGACTCTGCTCCCACTCCTTCTGCGGTTCTCTGGCAGGGCTGGTGGCCAGGGGTGTCCCCAGCCAGTGTCGGGAGGGCAAGGAAGTATGGGCGGGCCGACTGTCACTCCACCACACCCTGGACTCCGGCCCCAGGTAAACTCCCTGTTACTGGGAGGCAGATACCATCTCTGCGGCCACCAGTTTGGCAAAAAGCCTAACGAATTTCTGGTTGGGAATAGTGTGGTAGGAGAGTTCCCAGGCCCGCTTGAACCTGCCGGAGACCAGGCTGCAGGTGGGCGCTAGACTCGGTTTATACTGGGGGGATACAAAGGTGAACAAGACCCGAGAAAGATCTACATAGTGCTACAAAGGCACCCAGAGAGACCGGTCGTCTGTGCCTAGCAGAAACCTGGTAGACTTCCTGGGCGAGGCGGTGCCAAGCAGGGTCTTGAAGGCCCAGCTGATAGACGAGGGGTGCAGAAGACACGCCCCAGCCCAGCACAGTGCGCACAGAGTGGGGAGACGTGCGGCCAGGGAGGTGGAGACTCGACAGAAACCACACACCCGGTGGGGTCGCCACTGCACGATCTAACAGCCTGGGCCAGAGCACACGGAACAGGGAGAAGTCCTGCACAGGAAGTGAAAGCTCAACAGAGATCACACACCCTGGGGTACGTGATCCACCAGCCCAGCAGAGTCCAAGCTGACCAGAAAGGTGGCTCCCCGGAGAAGCCCAAGACCCAAGGCAACCACACACACAAGGCACTAGAGGCCAACTGAGCAGTCACGGATGGAGCCATACGAAATTGGCAACCACAGCAACATCCTAGTTAGTCATTAGTCTCAAACTGGTGGACTGTGAAACCCCCTGCCACAATGAATAAACACCAAAAAAAAGATACCAGAAATACAAAAAAATCAAGAAAGTACACCACCAAAAGTTAATAAATCTCAAACTCTAGATCCTATAGAACAAGAAGCCCTTGAAATAACTGATAAGGAATCTCGAGTGATAATTCTAAGGAAACTGAATGAGATACAAGAAAACTCAGCTAGACATCATGATGAAATGAGGAAAAGTATACAGGATCTGAAAGAGGAAATGTACAAGGAAATCAATGTCCTGAAAAAAAATGTAGCAGAACTTGCTGAACTGAAGAAGTTATTCAGCGAAATAAAAAACACAATGGAGAGTTTAACCAGCAGGCTTGTCGAAGTTGAAGAGAGAGCCTCTGAACTTGAAGATGGGCTGTTTGAAATAACACAAGCAGACAAAAAGAAAGAAAAAAGAATCAAGGACATTGAAGATAATCTGAGAGAGATATCAGACAACCTTAAGCGATCAAATATCCGAGTCATGGGTATTCCAGAAGGGGAGGAAAATGGAGATTCCATTGAAAACATATTCAACAAAATAGTGGCAGAAAACTTTACAGGTATAGGAAAAATCACAGATCTTCAGATCCAGGAATCTCAACGATCTCCAAATGTATTCAACCCAAAAAGACCTTCTCCAAGACATGTCATAGTCAAATTGGCAAAACTCAGAGACAAAGAGAGATTCTTAAAAGCTGCAAGAGAGAAGCGTCAAATCACCTATAAGGGAGCCCCAATCAGGTTAACATCAGACCTTTCATCACAAACCCTAAAAGCTAGAAAGGAATGGGATGATATTTTCAAAATACTAAAAGACAAAGATTGCCAGCCAAGAATATTCTACCCTGCAAGGCTATCCTTCCGAAATGAGGGGCAAATAGTATATTTCTCAGACAAACAAAAACTGTGGGAGTTCACTACCACACGACCACCCTTACAAGAAATCCTCAAGGGAGTACTGGGGAGTTCCTGAAAAATAACTACCACTGCCATAAAAACCCAAGAAAAATCTAAACCCGCTAGTATAATAAAAATGGCATTCATGAAGAAAAAACAAGCTAACAAAAACACTATCTACAACCTAAGGAACCAACAAACACAGAAAACAAACAGTAAATCAGAAAGCAAGGAACAAAAGACACCTAAGACAACCAAACAACCAATAAAATGCTAGGAATAAATCAACACCTTTCAATAACAACTCTTAATGTAAAAGGCTTAAATTCCCCAATTAAAAGACACAGACTGGCTGACTGGATCAAAAAGCAGGACCCAACTATATGCTGCCTACAAGAGACCCACCTCACCCATAAAGATTCACACAGACTAAGAGTGAAAGGATGGAAAAAGATTTACCATGCAAACAGAAAAGAAAAATGAGCTGGAGTAGCTATTCTTATATCTGACAAAATAGACTTTAAACTAAAAACCATAAAAAGAGACAATGAGGGACACTACTTAATGATAAAAGGACTGATCCATCAAGAAGACATAACAATCATAAATATGTATGCACCCAATGTTGGAGCAGCTAGATTTATAAAACAAACTCTATTAGACCTAAAGAAGGAAATAGACACTAATACCATAATAGCAGGGGACCTGAACACCCCACTGTCAATATTGGACAGATCATCTAGGCAAAGAATCAGTAGAGAAACACAAGATCTCAACAAGACTCTAGACCAATTGGATTTGGCAGATATCTACAGAACATTCCACCCAACAACCTCAGAATATTCATTCTTCTCATCAGCACATGGATCATTCTCCAGGATAGATCACATATTAGGTCACAAATCAAGTCTCAATAAATTCAAAAAAATTGGAATTATCCCATGTATCTTCTCAGACCACAATGGATTAAAACTAGAAATTAATAACAAACGAAACTCTGGAAACTATACAAACACATGGAAATTAAACAGCATTCTACTTAATGATATATGGGTCCAAGAAGAAATCAAGCAGGAAATCAAAAAATTTATTGAAACTAATGAAAACAATGATACATCATACCAAAACCTGTGGGATACTGCAAAAGCAGTATTGAGGGGAAAATTTATTGCATTAAATGCTCACTTCAGAAGAATAGAAAGATGGCAAGTGAACAACCTAACACTTCACCTTAAAGAACTAGAAAAACAAGAACAATCCAAACCTAAAGTTAGCAGACGGAAAGAAATCATTAAAATCAGAGCAGAACTGAATGAAATTGAAAACCAAAAAACAATTCAAAAGATCAACAAATCAAAAAGTTGGTTTTTTGAAAAGATAAATGAAATTGACAAACCATTAGCATGGCTAACGAAAAAAAGAAGAGAGAAGACTCAAATAACAAAAATTAGAAATGAAAAAGGTGATATTACAACTGATTCACCTGAAATACAAGGAATCATTCGAGACTACTATAAAGAACTATACGCCAACAAATTTGAAAATCTGGAGGAAATGGATAAATTTCTGGACACACACAAGCTCCCAAAACTGAACCATGAAGACGTAGAAAATTTGAACAGACCAATAACAATAAAGGAGATTGAAGCTGTTATCAGAAGGCTCCCAACAAAGAAAAGCCCAGGACCAGATGGATTCACAGCAGAATTTTACCAAACATTCAAAGAGGAATTGACACCGATTCTTTACAAACTATTCCAAAAGATTGAAACGGACGCAACTCTCCCAAACTCATTCTATGAAGCAAACATCATCCTGATACCAAAACCAGGTAAAGATATAACCAAAAAAGAAAACTACAGGCCAATATCCTTGATGAATATAGATGCAAAAATCCTCACTAAAATACTAGCAAACAGAATACAGCAACACATACGTAAAATTATTCATCACGATCAAGTGGGATTCATCCCAGGGATGCAAGGTTGGTTCAACATACGCAAATCAATAAATGTGATACACCATATTAATAAACTCAAACACAAGGACCATATGATCATCTCTATAGATGCTGAAAAAGCATTTGATAAAGTTCAGCACTCATTCATGACAAAGACCCTCTATAAGTTAGGTATAGAGGGAAAGTATCTCAACATAATTAAAGCCATATATGCCAAACCCACTGCCAATATCATCCTGAATGGGGAAAAGCTGAAAGCTTTTCCTTTAAGAACAGGAACTAGACAAGGATGCCCACTCTCACCACTCCTATTCAACATAGTGTTGGAAGTACTAGCCAGAGCAATCAGAGAAGAGAAGGAAATAAAGGGCATCCAGATTGGAAAAGATGAAGTCAAACTGTCCCTGTTTGCAGATGACATGATCCTATATATCGAACAGCCTAAAACCTCTACAAAAAAACTGTTGGAATTGATAAATGACTTCAGCACAGTAGCAGGATACAAAATCAACACACAAAAATCAGTAGCATTTCTTTTCTCCAATAGTGAACATGCAGAGAGAGAAATCAAGAAAGCCTGCCCATTTACAATAGCCACCAAAAAAATAAAATACTTAGGAATTGAGTTAACCAAGGAGGTGAAAAATCTCTATAATGAGAACTACAAACCACTGCTGAGAGAAATTAGAGAGGATACAAGAAGATGGAAAGATATCCATGCTCTTGGATTGGAAGAATCAACATAGTGAAAATGTCCATACTACCCAAAGTGATATACAAATTCAATGCAATCCCCATCAAAATTCCAAAGACATATTTCTCAGAAATGGAAAAAACTATTCAGACATTTATATGGAACAATAAAAGACCACGCATAGCCAAAGCAATGCTGAGCAAAAAAAATAAAGCTGGAGGCATAACACTACCTGACTTTAAGCTATACTACAAAGCTATAATAACCAAAACAGTATGGTACTGGCATAAAAACAGACACACTGACCAATGGAATAGAATAGAGAATCCAGAAATCAACCCACACACTTACTGCCAGCTGATCTTTGACAAAGGCACCAAGCCTATTCACTGGCGAAGGGACTGCCTCTTCAGCAAATGGTGCTGGGATAACTGGATATCCATATGCAGGAGAATGAAACTAGATCCATACCTCTCACCGTATACTAAAATCAACTCAAAATGGATTAAGGATTTAAATATACACCCTGAAACAATAAAACTTCTTAAAGAAAACATAGGAGAAACACTTCAGGAAATAGGACTGGGCACAGACTTCATGAATACGACCCCAAAAGCATGGGCAACCAAAGGAAAAATAAACAAATGGGATTATATCAAACTAAAAAGCTTCTGCACAGCAAAAGAAACAATTAAAAGAGTTAAAAGACAACCAACAGAGTGGGAGAAAATATTTGCAAAATATATATCTGACAGAGGATTAATATCCAGAATATATAAGGAACTCAAACAACTGTACAAGAAGAAAACAAGCAACCCAATTAAAAAATGGGCAAAAGAGCTAAATAGGCATTTCTCTAAGGAAGATATCCAAATGGCCAACAGACATATGAAAAAATGCTCAACATCACTCAGCATCCGGGAAATGCAAATCAAAACCACATTGAGATACCATCTAACCCCAGTTAGGATGGCTAAAATCCAAAAGACTATGAACGATAAATGCTGGCGAGGCTGCAGAGAAAAAGGAACTCTCATACATTGTTGGTGGGACTGCAAAATGGTGCAGCCTCTATGGAAAATGGTATGGAGGTTCCTCAAACAATTGCAGATAGATCTACCATACGACCCAGCTATCCCACTGCTGGGAATATACCCAGAGGAATGGAAATCATCAAGTCGAAGGTATACCTGTTTCCCAATGTTTATCGCAGCACTTTTTACAATAGCCAAGAGTTGGAACCAGCCCAAATGCCCATCATCAGATGAGTGGATACGGAAAATGTGGTACATCTACACAATGGAATACTACTCAGCTATAAAAACGAATGAAATACTGCCATTTGCAACAACATGGATGGACCTTGAGAGAATTATATTAAGTGAAACAAGTCAGGCACAGAAAGAGAAATACCACATGTTCTCACTTATTGGTGGGAGCTAAAAATTAATATATAAATTCACACACACACACACACACACACACACACACACATACACACACACAAAAAAAAAAACTGGTTGGGGAAGAAGATATAACAACCACAATTATTTGAAGTTGATACGACAAGCAAACAGAAAGGACATTGTTGGGGGGGGAGGGGGGGAGGGAGAAGGGAGGGAGGTTTTGGTGATGGGGAGCAATAATCAGCCACAATGTATATCGACAAAATAAAATTTTTTAAAAAAATAAAATAAAATAAAATAAATAAATTTTAAACAATTAGAACATTGTACAACACACTGTATCTAGCAGAATATTCACCACACTGTTAAGAATAATCACATTGGAAGGTCAAAATGGGTGGAAACTGTAAAAAGGAACAAAGATGAAAAACAGAATAGGAGTGCATACATATATGTACACATATAAAAGCATTTAATTTTCAACGAGTACACCAAGGAAATTCAACTAGGAAAGAATAATCTTTTCTAAAAATAGTGCTGGAACAATTGCATAGTCATATGCAAAAAATAAGTAGATAAAATTAACCATGACCCTTACATCACACTATGTACAATAATTAATTCAAAATCAGTACTAGTACTAACTTTAAGAGCAAATCTTATAAAATTTCTAGAAGAAAAACAAAGGAGAAAATCTTAATATCCTTGGGTTTGGCAAAAATTTTTTAAGTACAACACAAAAAGTACAAACTATTTAAAAATCTATCAATTTGACCTTATCAAAACTAAAACTTGGCTCTTTGAAAGATAACATTAAAAAATATTCAACTGTACCCCACAAATATGTATAATCAATTATGTTTCAATAAAAAAAATATTAAAAAAGAAGCCAGATACTGGGAGAAAATATTTGCAAATCACATATTCAACAAAGGACTTATGTCTAGAATACATAAAGAACTCTTACAACTCAATAATAAAACTAAATAATGTTTTAAATTAGACAAAATATTTGAACAGATACTTGACCAAAAAAGGTATATGGATAGTAAATGAGCACACTGAAAGAAGCACAACATCAGTTATAAGAGAAACACAAGTTAAAATAACATGAAATATCACTACAGATCTGCTAGAATGGCTAAAATCGAGGAGATTGACTGTAACAAGTGTTAGTGAGGATGTGGAACTTCTCGTGATATTGTAAAATGGAACAACCACTTTGTAAACAGTTTCTCAGTTTCTTACCATATGACTTAGCCATTCCACTCTTAAGGGTCTACTCTAGAGTATACCTTTGTCTATAAATATTCCTAGTACCTTTATCTGTAATAGCTCAAAACTGGAAACAACCCAAATGTTCATCATCATGTGACTAGATAAACAAATTGTAGTATATCCATTCAATGGGATACTATGCAGCAATAAAAACAAATGAACTATTGATAAACACAACAAAATGAATGACTCTCAAAATAACTATGCTGAATGAAAGAGACCAGACAAGAAGAGTACATGCTGCATCTCATTTACATAAAATTCTAGAAAATGCAAATGAATCTATAGTGACAGAGAGAAGATCAATGATTGCCTGATTACTGGGCAAGAAGGGACAGGTAGGATGAGAAGAGAGAAGAGGAGATAATTACAAAGTGTTCTGAGAAAACTTATGTGGTTATGAATACATTCGTAATACTGATTGTGGTCACGGTTTCACAGTACATTTTTAAATATGTGTGATATAATATATGTCAATTATACCTCAATAAATATGCACAAAAAATTTTAAATTTCAATAAGCAATTCTTATCTCTTGCCTATGTTAATATAGTGAACATTGTTGGTTGCCCAACCTACATCCATTCTTTCCTTCACCATTTTTTTTCCTAATCATACCACAGTTGATTGTATATAACTGCAGAGCTGAATATCAATACCTGTGTGCAATATGTGATGTTCAAATCAGGATAATTAGTTTATTCAACATTACATAATGCAGTCATTTTTCATGGCCCTTTACCAATTCCTCCCTTGCTCCCCCTCCCCGCACTTCCCCACCTCTGGTAACATCAGTTCTGTTCTCTCCTTTTGAAATTTCAATGTATATTGTGATTTTTGTACCTTTCTTTTTTTTTATTTTTGATGTTTATTTTTTAGCTCCTACTTATGAGTCTCCTTCACCATTTCCAAAAGAACTCCAGTCTTGTGCCTTAAGAGAAGATAACTTCATCCTTGTATCCTAGGATGAGCCTAATATTGGTCTAAAGTAATAGTTTTGGGAAATCACACTTAAGTCATTAAATGCAAGGTATTTTTCTGGTCAGGATTTGGTTTAGGACTAAGCATGTGACTCAACTCATCCTGATAAGAAGCCAAGAGAAGTATGTCAGGGACTTCTGTGAAATAAGTTTTCTGGCTCTCAAATGTGAGCAAGTAGAAAGAGGGACACTCTCTCTTCTGGACAGCAGGAAGTATTCACGTGAAACCAGAAGCAACTACGACCATTTCATCTCCATGAGATAAATAGTCTAAGGATGAAATTGACACACAGAGGAGGATATACTCAAGGGAATTCAGAGCAATGAAGGCAGAAGCATTAGAATAAGGAGAGCCTGAAATCTTCTGCACTTCTGAAGCTAGAGTTACAAAACTCAATATCCTGGTTGTTGAAGCAAGTTTGAATCAGCTTCTCTGTTACTTCCAGCCAAAGATATTCTATTTACGCCCTTGTTCTCTCAACAGAATTCAACAGCTAACTACTTTCTTCTTCCTGAAACATTGTCTTCCTTTGTCTTTGGTGACTGCATGCTTTTATTTCCCTGAATACACCTTGTAAATCTCCTCTGTAACCTCTTCTATCCAAGCATTTAATGTGTGTGTGATTTCCACAGACCTCTTTCCTTTTTGGCCTTCTTTGATTCTAACTCACTTTCTCCTTAAACAATTTCAACCACTCCTGTGGTTTCTAAACCCTAATAAACACCAAGTTTATAGTTCCAGCTCAGATACCCCTCCTGAGCTCCAGAGGCATAGATTCAACCACCTGCTTAACATCTACTATTAGACATCTTCACATCTTAACTCAATTCGTCTAAAACTGAGGTCATCATCTTGCATTCACACACAAAAAACTCCTTCACCACTGTTTCATATCTCAGTAAAGGCCACCCGCATCCATCCAGTTCAAGACACAAACCCAGAAATTATCCTTTAATCTACCCTCTCTCACTTCACTGGGCCGTCCACCCTAAACATCAATCTCCTGGTTCTATTGATCATATCATCTAAATATCTCTTCGGTCCATTTATTTTTCTCCAACCACTATTACTCTAGCACAAACACCATTTGTTATTATTTATCTGCCTATTCTACATTAGTTTTCAACCAATCCATTCTTCACACTGCAGTATGAAATATATACTCTTTAAATGAGTATCTCACCATGCCTGTTTAAACCTCTTTAATGATCTGTTATTAACCTTTTAAATAGTCCAAATTTTTGACAGAGACTACAAAATCATACTTGATCTAGTCCCATACAACCTCTTTGGTCCCATCTAATGTCACCCTTCCTCTCACCTAAGTTTCAGGATACCGAATATCTTTTAGTTCTCTGGTCCACACCCTACTCCATCTCAGAATGGTCGTGCAATGCTGTTCCTTCTCACTAGAAACCTCTCCCCCACAACCCAACTTCACACGCCTCCCATTCAGGGCTGAGAGGGAATCATATACACAGACCACGTATACCGTAACTGGTGATTCCTAGAATTGAACAAGCCAACCACTCTGCCTCCACTATTGCCTAACTGTATCTTAGTTATTATTTAGATTTCAGCTCCTCCTCCTCCTCTAGGAAACCTTCTCTAACCACCCACTCAAAGTCAGTCTGAATATCATCTTGAATTTTTGAGTTATAACAATCAGCATATTCTTGACTATTTGTTCAATGATAGCCTGTAACTTTGACATAGCCAAACTATTGATGTTAATAAAGAACTAAACATAATGGTATACATAAGAATGTGGTGGTCTTATGGACTTTTTTCTTCATAAAATGTTAAATATCTAAGTAATATTTAACAACATATGTTTTCTCTCTATCCCTGCTCATGATCTTAGCATAGAAATAGTGTGAAAAGAAAAGAAATAAAATAATATTGGATAATCATTTTCATTTCAATAATTGGAATTTTAAATATATTGGTTATTTCATACAGCTATAAAGTCTGGAGAGTATAGGTGTGCAAACTTCTGTCCCATCTATTACCCACCCCCCCCAAAAAAATAAGGCATAGGAAGGCTACGTCTATACAAAGCCTTACAGATCAGATGAAGGACCTCACTCCTCACTAATGGAGAATCCACTGAGTGGCACACAGATGCCCATCTATGAAAGTAGATACCTAAAAATATTTTAAAATATTAGACTTTGTAACTTTTACCAGGTGCACACCCATTACACTACATATTGATACCAAAACAAAAACAAAAAACAAACAAACAAACAAACAAAAAAAACCTCCTCTGACCAGGTTAGCTAAATTATAGCACCTTGGGAAATCTGGGATAAGCAAGCTGTCACTTTCACATGTCCTGGAAAACATTATCATAAGGCCATTTAAACTTAAGAATCCAGACATTCAGACACCAGAAAAAGTAATAAACCTAGAAAGCTTCTTGCAACCCTTACCCTAGTAACAATCTGAAATCTCTATATATGTACTAGTCAATAGAAAAATCGATGTAGTGATTAAGGAGATGTCCTCTTCCTCTCTCATTTGATTCTTCCCTTTTGTGTGACTATAAAATGCTGAGCTCGGCTGGCCCCTTTTAAAGTGCATTTTTCAGAATGACCCATGCATTTCCTGGGTGCAGTCAACACAGCAGCTCAATAAACTCAATACCTACACATTCAGCCACAGTTTCTTTCAGGTCAACAATGTGAATGGGGAAAGGCAAAAGCTTAGAATTTTTCAAACAGTTGTGAAGAGTGAGGACTTGGGACCGCTCAAATGAGCAGCGGTAACAACTGTAACTCAAAAGTTCCTCTTAGAATGCCAAGAAACCACGCACACTCTCAGACTCTTCGAAACAGTCATCATGCTCCCCTTCCCGTTTTTTCAGTTCAAGAAAATAACCCTCAACCAGAGATTGGGTCATTCCTTACAGAGAGAGAAGAGCAAATTCAATGAGACAATGAAGGAAACAGAGAGAAGGGCAACTCAGATGAATTGGTTTTGCTGCAGTATTTCAGGTAGCCAGCAGCAAGCTCTGCAGTGATTACTGGAAGGAGCAGTGTGTAGGCACAGCCAATGAGGAGCAGAAGCCAGAGAAAAATTCCAAAGGAAGCTGCACTTCTAATCCTCTGCATGCACCCTGGCCTGACAACCCTGCATCACTGGC
Organism: Cynocephalus volans; assembly: GCF_027409185.1. Lineage (NCBI taxonomy): Eukaryota > Metazoa > Chordata > Mammalia > Dermoptera > Cynocephalidae > Cynocephalus > Cynocephalus volans. The sequence continues at coordinate 171,389,341 of NC_084461.1, forward strand.
AGCAATAGAGAGAACTTTCTAAGCTGGAGGAGAAATACCATTCATGAGTGCTGGTGGTCCTTCCCTTCCCTTTGCTGCTCCATCAGGCAGTTTGGAAGAGTTTAGTTCAGTTGAAAATAGAGTTTATCAGGACTCAAGAGAAATCACACCCTTTCTATTACTTCCCTAGACATGGCAGTGGAATGAAAATGGTGCATTGTTATATCCTGCATTTCTAAGTAGACTTATTTCTGGATTTAGTGTTTTAGTTTTCTTCTACAGAACACCATTGGTTAGAATCATAGACTCTAGAGTCAGACAGACCAATGTTGAATAAAGCCTCTATTTCTGGATTACTATGAACCTCACTCTTTTTGTAGACACAATATGCATAGCAATACCCGTATTACATGGTTGTGATGATGATTGCAACAGTGATATGAGTTAAATATGTCCAGCAGTCACAATCCTGCAGGCACTCAAGCAAAGGTAGGTCTGGTTATAAGTATGACCTTAAAGAAGTTGAGAGATAAAAGCAAGTCCAGAGCAGGACCAAGGTAATCTCAGAGGACTTAAGTGGGAGCTAGTAGGCTTTAAATCAGCATTTCTTCAAGTTAGTTCCAAGGAACACTAGTTCTTCAGGACAGTAGTAAGTGTTACTCATAAAAAAAGCTTTCTGAATCAAACGCATTTGGAAAATATTGAAATAAATAATTTAAAAGATTTCTTCTTGTAGGATTTCTGGATTGCTTTCATATGCTGATGCTCCTTCCTGGTGCACTGCCACACCTAAATGAATTTGAGCATGTGGTCCTTTTCTCTTGGTGCATTTCAGAGGACTATCAAAACATTCTGGGAAATACTGGCTTAGATGAATGGGCCTTTGGGTCCTATTTGGCAACTTCTTCTTGAAGGGCCTTTGGGTCCTATTTGGCAACTTCTTCTTGAACTCAAAATTCAGAGCCATCGTAGTCATTCAGAGCACGCACTATAGGGTGGTGCCTAGCATCTGTAAGCTTTTCAAAAGCTTAAAGATGATTGAAAACTGGGGAGAAAATTTGCTGTTTCAAAAAAAAATACAGAAAGAAAACTGCAAAAATTTGAAACAGATATTTAAGTAAACATCTTCAAAACGTAACATCATGCCAACTAATCAACTGTCATTCTAACACATTATATATAATTACATAAAAATACACTTGTTATTGAATATGAGTGCGTTTTAACACGTTTGCTTTGCTGTGATTTAGAGGTTCCATTAGAATGAGAATGTAGAGTTTAGAAAGGCCATCATTTACCTTGACAAGGCCATACCTTTAAACCGTGTATATATACTCATGTAATGTACACACACACACTCTGGAGCTGGAGAAGTTCCAACTCAAAAGGAACCAAAATTATAAAGTAAGCCCCTGGTATGAGAGCAGCAGCTAGATTCAGTTACTTTACCTAATAGTGGGTTGGGTTAGGGCTTCCTCATCCCCACCTTCCACAAGTCCTCAGTGCCCACAGACCCGGTATGGTTTGGATTCTTCACCATGTAGCAAATTTTTTCTGGCAATCGCCACAGAATCCCGCAGCAAACATAGCTCTTTCTCAGTAAATCTACCCCTCCCTGTGAAAAGCCATTCAGGGCACCTATTTTACAGCTGGTAGCTTCGCATTCACTGCTTTTGAAAGGAGCTGGGTTTTTCAGTGGTTCTTTCCAAATGGATGGCAAAAGGCAACATTTTCAGGAGTAAGTGGGGGAGGGGGTTGAGAGAGGCTGAAAAAAAATCTCACAGCTTCTAAAGGTCTTCTAAAGAAATGTCATGTGTTTGAAAGGAGACACGCAAGGATTACGTAAAGGTACAAATTCTCAGAGCCTTGCTTACTGTGGACATGAGGCAGTTCCCCACGTCCTCCTGAGCTTCAGCCTGGGTTGAGATAAAGAGCTTGTGCGTGAGGGCAACCACAGGGGTAGTTGGAGCAATGACTCTATACCCATGCACCTTTCTCAATGATCTGGAAAGACATCAGACTCACGGGATACGTCTAAGCCATCAGTCAGTTCCTCTACTTCTTTGGAGACAAAAAAAAAAAAAATGAGAAGCTATGACTTAAAAAGCCCTTCTTTCAAACCAATCTATTTTTTTAAGGTCTGTTAAATATCATGTCAGGAAATACTCTTTTCTCACTTCTCCTGTTTGATTTTAACAATGTGACTCATTTCTCATTGTTTTCTGAACTCCAAAGTCTGTTGTGAATGATTCAAGCACCAAATGAAAGAAAGGGTAAAGCCACACACACACACACACACACACACACGCACACGCACACGCACACACATGCTCACGCACCCCACAGAGGAAACTGCCCCTTCTTTGTTAATCTAACAAGAGAAACAGTAAAGACAACCAGTTACAGCTATGCGAAGAAATTATTATAACTAAAAATATGAAAAAGAGCAATGGAAATATAATTAAAATTTGATGGATGAAAAGAATAATATTCCACCACTGCACACTTTTTTGAGCTAAATTTCCTTGCCTTAGCGACAATGACTCCCCTGATAACATTATCGCCCTTGAGGATTTCACCACTTCCTCCAAAGCTGTAACTTTTTCTCCTTCCCTCCCTCCCCCTTCCTATTATTGTCACTAGAGAGTGCAGAATGACATGTGCAAGAAAATGCTTGCCCTGAGGCCAGAGTGTGTTTCCTTTGAGCTTGGGTTTCCATTTATTCCACTAAATTTCCTTACAATTAATTTTTAAAAGGGCTGAGAGAGTTCATTTCCCAAACAGCTGACAAGAATTGTGCTCCATAAATGCAAAGGAAATGGTACTTAGTGACCATTTTTACTACCATTATAAAAATCCTTATGGTATGAATTCTGACTCTGCATTCTGCACTTTATTATTCTGATATAATAATGAGAATGTGTCGATATTCCCATAATAACCATCCAGAGCCAAGAACTGGTTTATCTTAACTGCACTTTAACCTCAAGCATATTAAATGCAACTTGATTATAAAATGCATCTGAACTGCCATAATAAATTGCTTGGCAAGATTTCCAAACATCAAGTAGACAAATCTATAATCTCCTGGTCTAGCTCTTTTGCTGAGTTGCCAGGTAACTTTGTATAAAGGCTGTTCCCTACCCACACCTCCCTTTCTCAGCCCATAAACTAGTAATAATAGATTTGTCTAGCACTCAGAAATGGCTGCAAGACACTGCTTTATACTTGGACAGCATTTTGCAAATGACAAGCTGGCTTTAGGCTAAATATGTCAGAATGATGCTTCAGCATGAGTTGTTGGAATGGACTTTTTCAAATTTCTGTTTCACAAACTCCTGGGTGCCATCGATCAGTCCTACTCATTATAGTTTAATATGGTGAATGTGCTATGTCCAGGCTCACACACCATGTCCTGACCTACTAGGTGCTTATTTATATCCTCACAGTGCTAAGGCCATCCCAGACACAGAGAGCTTAAGGAATACACACAGATGGGTAAATTCATCTGGGGAAGTGGTAAGCCCTGCTCCTCAGACTGGAGGGGTGTGCACATCTCAGGCATGTGCAGTGCAACAGCCTGCCCCACCCCTCGGGCATTCCAAACCTGTACCCTGCACCTAACAGAATGCAAATCCCTTCTGTACAAAGGTGTCTGAGGGCAGGGCCAAGAAACAGGAGCACACCCTCACACAGTTTTGCCCCTACTACTGCCTCCCACACTCCCCTGGAAAATTTCCAAGCTGTAAAATAGGCACCAAAAGCAACAGAAATCGCTCAAATAATTATTCAGCCTTGACCTCTGTCTAGAGATCACTGGAAGAAAGAATGCTAAGTAGTAAAATGAATGAAAGAAATTTCTATTTCTTCAGTAACGAGGAGCAGTATTCACGACCACCTTGAAATAGAATCCCTTTCCTAAACCGAGGAGCTCAAAATACCACAAGGCTGTTATCTGATGCATCTTCCCAGCTGCCTTGGACAAGTCAGGTACAGCTATTATTCCCCCTTAGGAGAAGGGAAGGACAGTTAAGAAACTTGTCTGTAACCTATTCCCCTATTAAGCAATAGTAGAGTAGTAGATAGAATGGTATATATTGCAAAACTTTCAAAAATGTAGGGCCATACTAGTCTACAAGCTCACTGTCTAAGGGTGACGGCCCCAGACCACAAACATATGTTATCCCCCTAAAAAGCATCCCAATGATATAAGACAATGGCCAATCAAACATAACCAAGATTCACAACTTTTTTTTTTTTTTTTTTTTTTTTAATTTAAAGGTAAAAGCTCCTCATTGTTGGTTGGGTGGTTCGAGTGCCCTCGTGTGTCTCGACTGAGTAATATCATCTTGTGTCTTCCAAAGAGCTATTTTAAAGGACAGATTTGATGACACACAAATCCTCTCCATACTTCTTCAGGAGCCATGTGTGGAAACTCTGAAGATTTACAGGCTGCCCTAAGTTAATGAATTTGTCCTCCCTGATATAAAGTGACATCCTAACTTATACTTGAAAGAATGAAAAGCAGATGTGAACAGGAATGGAGGCTAATTTCAACTGTCCTGTTCTGGTTTAAGTACGTTAGGTGAATCCGTCTATTTTTTCTTCCTGCCCCCGCACCCGGCACCCTGAGGGGCAGTGCTGTAAGCATGCATACTCTGTCGACCTCTGCAGTGGTCACACAAATAAAGCACCCAGAGCTACTTCTATAATAAGCAAATCTCAGGAGATTTTTTCACCATCCACTCTATGACTGTGGGTTAGCTCTTCTTTTCAGGTCCTGGGCTCCTCCCTTGGGAAGGGAAGAAAGTGGTTCTTTTCTCACAGATAAGAAGCATGTGCGGTAATGCCTGGCATAGAGCAGATAGGTACCCAGTAAATGTTAATTGAATCCAAACCATAAACTCTATTCCAACCCACTTGCTGTATTATACTTCCAGAAAACAGATATTCTTCCTCAAATACAACATTATGATTTCAGAACTAGCTTGGGAATCCATGGAGCACAGGAAAAGGTCAACCATCTCTCTGCATTCCCTACCACACCTGAGCTAGTGCTAAGCACACAGTAACCCTCCATAAACCAGCGGGGGGAGTGGAGTAGCTCTCAATATATTTTCTCCCTTTTTTTTTCTTTGGTGGAGTTGAAAGCAATCAAAGACATATAAGAGGCACAGATTCACTCAAAAACTGGGGATCGTCCACACAGAAAATCTGGTGTCTTGATAGAAGGATTAAAAAAAAAATGTTAACCCCTCATTTTCCTCCTTTTTCTTCTCCTCCTCCTTTGTCTTGAGGTTAGGAAGGCATGACTCAACAGCCCAACAGTCTAACAAAAAAAACACAGGCCCAGAATTCCCAAAGAAAATTGGTTCGACCTTGGTCACTAAGTTAGACCAACCTTGGGGGGTCTTGTATTCTGTCACAACAAAAAGAACATTTACCGAAAAATCACGTTCTTGGGCTTCTCTTACCAAAAAGGCAGAGAGCTGTTCACTACTTAGCTTTAAGCTAGCCAAATCCAACAAAGCCGCAGGGATTTTTGGCTTAATCTTCTCACTGAACTCGTGCCAGCTGTGCACGGGCACAGCCAGAGAGCATCGTCACCCAGCCTTAGGTGTTGGCAGATTCTCCCACCCACTTCTTAGCACTTTCCCTGCTCTGGGGCAATGAGAAAGGGTCCCCTCCCCACCCACCCACTGCACCTGGGAGTACCTCTAATTCTCAAAGCCAGGCTCTCGAAGGTTCTTCAGCTACCTAAAGAACAGTGAAGTCCCTTTGTTAGGGAACTCTACTGCCTTAATAGAAGACCAGAAAGTGCCTGCCTGTCAGAGACACTCAGTCATCCTGTCAATTAAAAATCATAACCAAAATATGGGAAAAGAAAAGTCCTGTTGTACATTATCTCCATTGTCATTAAAGTAGACGAAAGGTTGTTGCCCCCAAGAAAGTCCTTAGGTTAACTGATAATTTCCATCTTATTTAAAATATCTCTCGTATTTATCTTCCTTCCTTTCTCACTGCCACCATTGTGGTCCAGAACTTCATCAACACAATCCGATACTACTAACTAGTCATATAGCCACTATTCTTCTCCTCCTTTCAAAGCATCACAGGTATGATGAGAAGATTTTCCCCAAATACTAATTTCAATACATCATTCAACAATTCCTACTCAAGAAACTTAATGACACCCTGTTGCTTGCAGGATAAAATTCAAACAATGAAATTTGATATTTGAACTGCCTCATATTCTCTTAGACCCCTAGTAGAAGTTACAGCAGATCCAGACATCACCTCCTGAGTTCCCCAGACTCTTCTATCATTGCTTTATCAAAGTCCCAAGACAACAACATCACGACCACTGACACTCATCCCTCCTGAAACCGTAGACTCCTGGGGAGAAACTTTACATTGGTCATTTCCACTCAGACTTCAACTCCGTCCCTTGATGTTCTCAAATGTATTGACACTGCACACCAGTTATATCCAAACCAATGAGGTTGACCTCTATTGTACTTCAAATGACAGCTTACCTGCCATTGGGAAACACTTGGCACACCCAGCAATGAACCTGCAGGCATGTGATGGTAAGCAAGCAAAGTAAGGAGGAACAACATCTGGAAAAAACTCAAAGTACATCCTGATACTTGTAGAACATCTTGTTCTAGTGATAGCATCAGAGAGATGGGAAAAGTATGTGGATGGTGGGACGTTAACCATCATCCTACCAGACCAGTAGACCAACACGGGGCAAGTCCAGCAAGAGAAATAAACAGTGCCTTTAACAATAAAAAATGGCTAAGGAGGTAGAGAATGCTGAGGAACAGAAGTCAAGACCTTCAGGAAAAATATGCATGTGTCCTTTTGTTTCCTTTCTGGAAGAGATCACTGAGTGACTGAATTGCATCACCGTTCATCTACCTCTCCTGCCTATAGCAATAGGAACAACCTCAGAGATTTCCAGAATACAAATTTTATAAAAAATAAAATATAGTAGCTTTTTCCTAAATTCTTAAAAAGCAATGACAATGATTCATATCTTTTCCCTGCTGATCTTTCCTTGAAGATCCTCCTGTAAATCCTTCCCTGCATCTCTAGCCAATGCTAACCGCACCTCTTTCTTACCAAGCAAGGACCTGACATCAAGAACCTTTAGGAAGTAAGGCTGAGGCTGGCCATCTCCCCAACTTGACTGCAAGCACTATAAGGACCAGAAGCATTAATTTACCTCCTTCTGTATCTCTTCTCCTTTACCCTCCCCCACTCATCCCAGAAGGTATTCAAGAAATATCAATACTGTCAGTTAATATAAGTTGAAATGTTCTTATTACTTAATGGAAATCTGAAAATTCCCTTCCTTTCGTTTAGCTATTTCCTTCATCTTTTATTCCCTCTGTCTCTTTTTCTACCAAACATTTATGCTTTCCAAACAATCCTGTTCTGCAAGGGGTGTGATATAATCACTCAGTAAACCCACTCATCCACCACATATAGGGCCGATTTTTGGTTTGGTTTGTGGTTAATAGAGTTGGCACTCTTCTTTCAACGTCTGTTTGAAGGTCTTAGGATTTAAACTGAAGCCACTGGCTCTGTTTCTTTGTAAGATCATCTTGCCCAAGTCTGTATGAATCACTAATGACCCTTTCTCATTTACCTCCTCAAAATTGTTTAAGGTTTTATTGTTTAGTCCCATCACCTCACCCCAGCCCTTAATGACCACCTTCCTACTCTGAGAAGTCCTCTCCTGGATCATAAACCTCCTTCACAAGTTAGAGACCAGCCTCAGTGTTGTCTACAGAAAATATAAGGTCTATACTAGGCATGACTTGTGATTCCACTGTAATTCTGCCATTATGTATACAGCTTATCAGTCTTCTCTCCTACGCATTTTGGGTTTTCCCTACACCTTCTCCTCAGTACTGTCCCCCTTCACGTCCCCCAATCCCCAAGAAATGAACTGGTTTGCCCAGCAGATTTAGTCTTGTTTTGGCCCCCTATTGTTTCAACGTGATTATGAAGTTGATGAGCTTAAATACGCAGTTTATTAATTTTCAGGCATTCACGACGTCTCCCTGTTGAGGGTGGTGTATGTAGGTTTGCATGTGTGTACCTATGGTAACTAACACTCCTGGACTTTGCAATTCTGCTGGTGACTGAAAGATGGAGTCAAGGTTCATTTGTGTGACTAGAAAATCACATCGTTTTAGAGATGTAAAGAATGCCAGCGTCCAACTTTGGCATATTACAGATTTGAAAACAGAGGTAGAGCAAGGACTTCACCAGGGTCACAGAGGTGATCAATCAATAGGGGAGCTGGGGCCATAGCTCGGAGCTCTCCTGTCTCAGCCCACAAAGACTCTTCCACTCACACGCATCCCTCCCCCAGGGCTCATATATGTGAGTAAGAATGCAGGATGCCTGCATACCACAAAAATACACATAGACCCATGAACATGTACACACTGAGAGGATGTGGAGATGTTGAATATGTAGCTCACAACACAGAGATCAGAGAATGTGCGGCTAAAACTAGAGGAAAACTGCTGCAATTAGGTTAAATTCCAGTTCAAAGAGATCACACCCACCCACCTTATGCATGCTACTCATTCTCCCCATTTCTCCCAAATAGCTCATTAAAAAAAAAAAAAAAAAAAAAAAAGAATAGATTTCAAAAAGCACCTCAGAGGGATTTTCATTTGATTTTCCTTCAGTTCGATCAATACAAAGTGATCCCTTAATTCCATGAAAATAGCTTTTTAACACATCTCTGCACACACAACCACACACACATATAAAACATTGGCAGCAGGTACTTTTAATTTGCTGGAAAATATTTCTAAGAAGTCAAAAAGCTCCAGCTGACTTAGCGTGTCCTCCTATTGGCTCGCCAGACCAGTTGAGGGACCTGATTGGTCCCTGATCCTGAGGACCGATAAGAACGGCTATAAAATCCCTGGGTGCAGCTCTTGGGCCCCCAATTTGCAAAAGCCAGAGGTGCGAGAAGCAGCGACTGCAGCAGCAGCAGCGTCCGCAGGAGCAGCATCAGCAGCAACAACAAAAAAAATCCTCATCAAATCCTCACCTAAGCGTTCAGTATATCCAGATCCACATCTTCACTCAAGCCGGGAGAGGGAAAGAGGAAAGGGGGGAGAAAAAAAAAAAAAAAAAAAAGCCAACAACTTAGCGGAAACTTCTCAGAGAATGCTCCAAAACTCAGCAGTGCTGGTGGTGCTGGTGATCAGTGCTTCCGCAACCCATGAGGCGGAGCAGAATGACTCTGTGAGCCCCAGGAAATCCCGGGTGGCAGCTCAGAACTCAGGTAAGCGGCAAACCCAGGACCGGTTTCTCCCCCCCAAAGAGCTGTCCTCATTTGCCTCTCGCTTTTGCAACTGTGTCTGTGAAGGCTGATCTTGATAATAGATGTGCTTCATGCCTGATGGCAATAAACTGCCAGTGTAATCCAATAGCCTTAGGAAGTGGAGCTCCTTTGTTTAATAAATTGCATGCAACTAACGAAGAAGCTGGACGCTCTGCTGAGGGTATTCCATTGCATAAGCCTAGCCTGATTGCCTGAAATCTGGCACGTACCCTCTTGGGGGGGGGGGAGGGGAGGGGCGGGGAAAGGCTTGAATGTTGGCATGCTTCAAAGCGCTCTCTATACTTTGCAGAAGCTGATCTTAAGGTGAGACATGGCTTGTCTGATGCTGTCCTTTTTCCTACCCTCTTAAGCCCCTATAACTTGACTTCCATGCCTCCCCAGAGAACACACAGAAAAGCTACCTCTTTAGCCTGATTTTCAGAACCATAGCCCTGAAGTCTGACAAATCCAGGGTGGATTCAGAGAAAACCCTACACATCCCACACCCAAAACTGCTGCCTCTCTCCCTCCCGGGAGGGAGGGAGAGAGGCAGCATTCAGTCTCCCATGCAGAGAATTCCCTGAAAAAAAGAATATTTGTGAAATGTAGCAGCTGTTTCTCCAAGGGAAAGGTCTCACTTTTGTCCTGACTCCTGGAGCAGTTCATTGTGTATTATCTCGGCCTCTGGAGGAAAAGAGTCAGTTAGGAAGCCCGCAGTGACTTCTCCTGCCACGCTTGCTCCTCTTCCATTACTGCCCTCTCTCCCCCACGGCCAGCAAAGATGGGATCGCAGGTGTCAAAATGCTGCAGACGACACTCCCCTCCACAAGCACAGGTCCCTGTGGAGAGGAGGGCCTCTGCTCCACTTCCTTTTGTACTTAGTTGCTATAGAGATGCAATGATTCACAATTCGAGCTTGCCTAAAACAATAGCAGCCCTAATGCATATTAAAACTGCTTAAAGCAAAGTTATAATTTGAACCCGTGGAAATATATAATTAGGGAAATGACTTGTAACATCCCAAGGCTGCGGGTGGCGGGAGGGGGTGGGGAAGCCTAACCAAACCGTGCTTTTGATCTCAGAGGAGAATCCTATGGCATGAAGGCTGCAGATCATTTCTTGTCGAGCTGCCTGCCAGAACACCCCCCTTCTATGGGAGAGAAATTACTTTTATGGGAGATCTTATCCAGAATGTAGAAAGCCTCATGCAAGTTCTTTGCGGTTTTCTTCCAGTCTTGCACAAGGGGTGCTTTGGCCTTGTTATTTCACACCTGTGTTTCTTTCTTTTTTTTTTTTTTTTTAAAGGCTTTTAATATGAGAGATTACATATACCTCTAAGCACTGTCCTATCTATAGTGGGGGGTTGGAATGAAACATGAATGGATCAGATTCCTTTCTGCCAATATGACGGTAAGTTTAAAGCCCCAAATCAGAAGGGACTCCAAGTGGATTCTTGGCAAATTCTTTTCTCCGTTTAGACTAAAATCCCATGCTTTTTATTCTGGAGTGAATTTTTTGGAAACCAGATGGATTCCCAGCCTTCCCACCTCCTGACCCTGACAACCAGCCATTGCCTTCGGCCCTCCCATCCTTTTGAGTGCAGAGCAATCACCTGTGATTCTCTAGAGATGCTTAAAGGCGCTGTGTGTTCCACAGACTCCAACCTGACTTCTTCAGCCACCAGAAATGTATTCAATGGTGAGACCTGGAGAATGTGTCTCAGAGAGAGTACTCGCTCCTTCTCCTTCACGTGCTCTGGCTCTTACAAGTAGTAAAAGGGGCTTATCTATCCCCACCCCGTTTGTCACCCCACCCCTCTTCAAATGGGTTTACCTAGTACCCCTCATTGCAGACTTCTAGGATACGTTCTTCTGACCCCTTGACCTTGAATTTTTCCCTGCACCCACTTGATCTCACCCAGCCACCTCACTGTTTGACCCAGATTGGATGGATTTGTGTCTTCCAGCTGAAGTGGTTCGCTGCCTCAACAGTGCTCTGCAGGTTGGCTGTGGGGCTTTTGCATGCCTGGAAAACTCCACCTGTGACACAGATGGGATGTATGACATCTGTAAATCCTTCTTGTACAGCGCTGCTAAATTTGACACTCAGGTAATAAGACCTTGACCTCTGCTCCCGCTGGCTGCTTGTCTTTAACAGTGAGTTAGACTATTGTTCTTAGGAACCAGTCTTGTAGGGAACCAGGCCTGATTCTCAATCTTCCTCTCTAAATTCCCACTTCAACATGTGTATATACACACACACACACACACACACCACACACACACACACACACACACACACACACACACCACACACACACACACACTTTTTGGCCAGGAAATAGATTCTGTGTAAGACACTCCCCACCCACCCTAACGCATGATTGTAAGGAGCCGACAAAGGCTGTCTTGTAAGGGGAGGGGTGATGAGCAGAAATGCTTTTCTCTTGGAAAGGAAATAATAATGTTCTCCTAATAAAGAGTTCTTCTCCCTGTATGCCCTAGCTCACTAGCTTGTGATTTGAATTTGCAAAGTCTCAGTCTAAAGAATATAAAGCTAGATTGTGACTATTTTTCAAGCTTCAGAGTGGCTGATTATGGTTCATCTCCTTTTTTTTCTCATCTCATTTCATTTCTGTGGAGCTCAATTCTCAAGATAGACTAAGGGAGTAAGGACTTTTTTCTTTTGAATCCTCAGCCACGGTATAAAATCTTCTCATTGCAAGGATATGCAGTGGCCGTGACATGGTGCCAGGGCAAGCCCCAGTGTCATATGTGTCATATGTACCAGATTCTTTTGTCACATCAAGCTCAAGCTTTCCCTCCTATCCTCCTTGGCAGGGAAAAGCATTTGTCAAAGAGAGCTTAAAGTGCATTGCCAACGGGGTCACCTCCAAGGTCTTCCTCGCCATTCGGAGGTGTTCCACCTTCCAGAGGATGATTGCGGAGGTGCAGGAGGAGTGTTACAGCAAACTGAACGTGTGCAGCATCGCTAAGCAGAACCCCGAAGCTATCACTGAAGTTGTCCAGCTGCCTAATCACTTCTCCAACAGGTCTGAACTGAGTCCACTTCTTTGCAATGTGGGTAGAGGAAGGGGGGACTTGGCTGGCAGAGCCAGACTGGGAAGGAGGGTTGAATTGCCACAGTCATGCTCTTATTTTAGCTTGCAGTCTTCCCAGCTTTTGCAGGAAAAAATATGTTTGTGATTGGTTGTGACAGTTTAAGCAGCCTGGATTTTTTTTCCCCACTGTTATAGGAAAGTCTTTCCATGCAGCTAATAGAAACCTTCATCTGCAGCATCCCTGGGTGCATTTTCATTGTTCCTTTCTTGCCATAAACCTGGAAGAAATGATGAAGTTTCTGGAAACAAGCTTTTGAGACATCAGGTTGAAACCATGACTATGCAACAGTATAATTGGCCATGATAAAAAAAAAAAAAGAAGAAAAGAAAACCTGGTCAAATGTCATAATTCAGACTTCTAAATCTGTGTGCATTTCATATCAGTCCCAAGCCCAGTCAGATATTCCACTGGGTAGCCCAGAATAAGCCATCTCACTTCCCTGGGACAAAGATTTTCTTTGTGAAAAAAGAAATGGCTGGACTGGACCATTCCCATGTTCCCTTCCATGCCTTATGTTATCCCATTCCTCTAGTTTAAGATTTGGTGACTGCCCAGATCACATTCTCATCTTAGTATGCTAACGTGACCCAAAGCCACTGAGCAGCATGCCTTTCTGTGCCTGGGGCTCTCACTGTCTTTACCAACTAGGAGTCTTATAAAAGTCTCATGTCTTTATAATACGTGAGAGAGCTTACATCCTCATTCCATGTGCATGGCCTCCCAAGGTTCTCAGCAAAAACTGATAGATGCCAGTGCACTAGCATGGAAGTATGGTCAGGGCAGGGCAGCTAGTCAAGGTTAGTCAAGATTAGCCTACTGTGATGCCCTCAGCCTAAAACCTGACTCCCAGTCCTGAAGCCCTGTGCTTCTTTGGCTCTCCAGCCAAATCTGTACAGATTCACAGAAATCAGTCCTGTGCATGTTACTCTGCCCACCTGAGAGTTATCACAGACTTATCTGACTAGCCTACTAGCCAGGTGGGGCCACCTTTCTTCTCATGGTGGCAACAGACAAGTCTTTCTGGGGTTTATGAGTGATTTGGTCATGTACATATATGCAACTGGAAGACCAGGAAAGTAGCTCCTCTTTAGGGAAAAGTTAAGGTCCCTAACATAAAAACTGTAAAATTTCTGATTCACTCTAAACTACAGGTTAGTGCCCTTCAGAACTGCAAGTCAGTTTATAAAAATCAATTGTCTGGTCCTTGGAAGTGACTCTGTCATGGGGTTCTAACTGATTTTCTCATAACAGAATAATCAAATTCACCATTTCTCCCAAATAGCCTGTCTTTGTATATCGACCTTGGTTTCATAATTCTCCTAGGAAGATTTTTGTTGCATGCGGGGGTGGGAGGTGGGGGTGGGTGGGACAGGAGTTCGGGGCACATACTTGGTTAATTGTTGGAAACTCCCTTCACTTAAAAAAAAAAAAAAGAAATGAAAAAATTTTAATCACGCAGGAGCTAGGGACAAAGTATGTGTTTGTGTGGTAGTTGGGGTGGGGGGAGGGGTGTGTTAGCAAAGCCATTTTTGCAAGTTTAGATCCAGTGACAATTCATGATCTATACTATGGTGTGTAACCAACACTAACTGAGGCAATAGTAATCTCCCTATTTCAACTGAAGTGGCGTCTTCCATTGTGAAGGGAGAGGTCTTATACAAAGAACGGTACAAATACTAGACTGGAGATCCCAACTTATCTAAGAAGACACTAGTGAAAAGAGTTTTTAACCACACCATTATTCTTTTTAATAGATGCCTTATTTCCAATACCTTTAGAAAATGGCCACAAAGAAAGCCTTCTATCTCCCTTTTTTTTTCTTAGAGGACTCAGAATTATTATGAAAGGTCAGCAGGGGAAAAAACAGCCAGCCCTTGAAGACCAGAATCTTCCAGGCAATGCTTACCTTTCTCTAAGTATTTCACTTTAACTGGCTAGGATTATTCCTGTTCAGGACTATAGAGGTTTCCGGTTCCATGCTGGGCCTGACTTGCTCTATTTAAGCTCCTCACCCTCCAGAAACATCCTGCTTTCCCAGCCTCTATCCCACCATAGACACACATTAAGTTGGTGCCAATTGGCACAGAATTGCAAAAGGAAGTAGTTACAGGTTCATTCCACCTTCCTGTGACTTATCTAGCATGAGATTTAGGGCTGGGAATATCCAAGAGCCTGTGAATGGACCAGGAGCCAGAACAGGGAGTTTTCCATGCAGAAATGCACCCAGCAAAGGAAGGTAGCTGGAGTGTCCCCCTGGCTGAATTTGCAAACTGTGCTTTCACCCATGCAAAATTTCAAGCAGGCAAAATTGATGAGGCTGGCAGGGCAGTGTGAGGCTTGGGAACCAATTAGACCAATCCAGATCCAGAGTGGGAAAGCTGACAAAGCTTCCAACTCTCTAGGGCATGGATAGGGAACAGGAAACAGAAGAATAATATTGATCAAGGGAAACAAAGGACTATTTATAAACACTCACACAGAACGTTCCTAGGCAGTATGTGTGTATTTGGGTAAGCATGGCTGAAACAGTAGCTATGGAGAATATCTGATCTTATTTTTTACCAAGAAAAAAAAAGTCAAGGATGGAATTTTCAAACTGGGAAGAAAGAAACATGCTTAAAAAGGTCCTCTCAGGCTGGGTGTTCAGAACACTTGGCCCACTGAGTGTTTGCAGCATATCTCTTCTACCCCCAATAAAGATAAAGAATCTTAAATAGTCCCAACTCCTCCAACAAAGGATGGGCCTCAAGCAGAGATGCACTATTTTTTGTTAAATTGAGAAGGAAAATATGTATTGGATTCCTAGAAACACAGAATGTTATAGCTGGAGATGACTGCAGAGGTTATCTAGACTAAACGCCTCATTTCAGTGATTAAAGAACAAAGGCTTGGAGAGAGCAGTGACCTGCTGAAGATCACACAGCTTGTGAATAACAGTCCTAGGAGTAGAACTCAGTGGCCTTGAGCCAAACTATTTGATTTCTACTTCAAAAATGGCAGCCAGCAAAACCTGCAGGAGATATCCACAGTCCAAATATAGAATACCAATCGCAATTGAATATATGTGGTGGTCAGCAATTAAATTTGTGTACATTCTCTCCTAAAATAGAGAGCACATTTTACCATCAGCTATGGTAACAGTAGGACACAGGAAGGTGTTCCATAAATATGTGACAATTGCTAAGTCAACTTTTGCTGGAGACACAATCTCTTAAATAATCTCTCTCACTTCATGACTTACAAGACAGATCTGTCTCATTAACCAGAACAATCCCAGAGGTAAATGCCATATTTTGATCTTTAATGGAGAGGCACAGGGTTAGCCTGTTGCTTGTACTGATGAACTGTGTTGACATCAAGACAGCCTGACAAGTTTCCCAGCTTTTGGAGCCATAGACTTTTACACTCTAAGGAGCTCTCTTAGCTTGCCCTTGTTGAGTTAACATAGATTTGGGGTAATGGGGAATCAGTCACAGCAGTCAGACTGGCAGAGGTCATCATCAAGAAGCACCAAGATCAAGTGTACTATCTGGGCTAGCAGAGGGAGCAACAGTAAAGATAAGAGCTCTCATTTTAACAAAGTGGGGTCAGGGAGAAGTGGCTGGCCCTGCAGCTGCATGGCTAGCTACAGAAGCATAGTTTTCTTAAGGGTATTAGACTTCTTCATCCAGACAAGAGCTTTGAATTCTTTCTAAGAAGAAAGAACTTCCAATTCTTTCTTTTTCTTTCTAAGGAAAAATAATATTTTCCAGCCAATTTAGGGGCTCATCTGACATAAATGGTTCTGTCTAGAACCAGAAGGGTTAACTTCCGAGTTATAAAGTCTTTATTGGAGGGGTGGGGGCCAGAAACCTTATCCTCTAGGACCTTATCACCCTCTGAAATAGATGCAGCAATCCAGGGGACCTAAGTCCTAGCAGAGCCCAAGAGTTAGGAGATGCCTGGAGATCTACATGGGTATGTAGATGTCTGAAGCTGTTGGTACAAAGTTTTTTATTTTCCGTTTCCCCAAAGCCAGTTTTGTCCTCATTTCTCCATCCAAATGACATCTACTTTGACTCATGTGCTTTAGCATTCCAAAGGGCTGGAAAATGTTCCTCTATGCCAGAGAATCCCAATTTTAACCACAGCTGGATATAATTCTCCCTGGAGGGAGGGAGATAGCCAGCACTGTGTCAGCCACCCAGACACTCAATTCTCTTTCAGTACCCAGTTTCATTCTTCCCTCCTGCAGAAGGGTGACAACTCTGTTTCACTACCCATGTTCCACCCTATTTACCATATATCCTTGGGGGGACCTCTCAGAGGGGTTCAATCATTCTGGAAAGATGTTTGATCCTGTGCTTTGTGAGGTGAGTTCAAAATAAACAATTTTCCTTTCATGGAAGATCCTCAGGTTCCTCCAAGGACAGGATCTCTCCACATAAATGCTGCAGGTCACTGTCATTGGGAAAGGCTCTTATTAGTGAACACAGAGCTAATGGGTTTTGACAAGTGCCACCTCAAAATGGAGCAGACGCATCCCAACCCAATTTGGAAAATACCTGAACTGTCTTCCCAAAGAACAGGATAAGTAACTTCTATGCTATAAATATTCAACAGTTTTATTCTTCCTGAGCCATAATGCTGAGCTGCATTGTTGGGGATGTTTAAAGAACTTGCCCCAAAGAGGAAGGTAATTTATACCAAATACAAGGTATTTCATAATATTTAGCAGACCTACAGATAATATTTCTTCTGGGAATCATGACTTATGGAGAGAATTATATTTTTTTAAACTGCATTTCCTCAGTGGCCACAAAAATAAATCAACAAATCTAAAATGAGCAGGCCACATAGCTCGATGACTCTAGTGCATGGGGGAGACAAAGAATAAGGACACAAACCCTGCCTTCGCTAAGTTTACAGTCTCCTGAGAGAAACAAAACCAGCAGGGAACCATCAAATGCTGGCCTGTGTGATGGTAACCAAGTGCCTGCAAGACATCCAAACAAGAAGGGGCCAGCACAAGCTAGAACAGTGAGAGAAGGCTTCAGGACCGCCAATCTTTCTGCTGAAATATCATCATTGCCTGGCATTTGGCCTTCTAATTACAATATACCTTTGGAGGAGGATTAGAAATGGGGTCAGTCAATAGCCTTTATCAAGGCTGGCTGAGGGTAAGATAAGGAAATTAGATTTCCAAGAAAAATGCACGAGACATGGAGAGAGGGGCCTTAGACATTTTTTCAAAATATGCACTCATATGCACACACACCTGCACATACATGCACCACCAGGAAAAAGGACAATTGCAAAGAGACATCAAAATAGTTGTTGGTCCATGCACAGTGATTATGGTGTGTTCAGGGAGGGGCTCAGTTCATTTTAAGTTACTTTCACTCTCCTAGTTTCTCCTTTACAAAATGAGAGTTGAACTAGTCACTAAATGGTCTCTGTGGTCCCATCTAGCTTTATGATTTTATGTTTTGAAAAATTTCAGACATTGCAGTCAGCCTATTATTCAAAGCATTATCTAAATCTCCTGAGCTCTAAACATAAAGACAGACCTGTCTTGCATGGTGTTGTAAACCCAGGGAACATACGCACTCACATTAAGAAGACACTGCAGAAGCGTTAGGAAGCAAAACTGCCTTCCCCTGAGGACCAATTTATGTTTGCATGGTCTGGCCATTCAGGACTGGAGTTGTATGGAGCCCAGGGGAGAGCTTGGGTCTTGGTCTTGCTCTCACCAAATGACCGTCACATGGCTCTTTTTCCCAATGCAGATACTACAACAGACTTGTCCGAAGCCTACTGGAATGTGATGAAGACACAGTCGGCACAATCAGAGACAGTCTGATGGAGAAAATTGGGCCCAACATGGCCAGCCTATTCCACATCCTGCAGACGGACCACTGTGCCCAAACACACTCGCGAGCTGACTTCAACAGGAGGCGCACCAGTGAGCCGCAGAAGCTGAAAGTCCTCCTCAGGAACCTCCGAGGTGAGGGGGACTCTCCCTCCCACATCAAACGTACCTCCCGTGAGAGTGGTAACCAGGAAGAGGTATTCACAATCTCACCAAACTAGTATCATTTTAGGGGTGTGGACACACCAACTTTGAGTGTACTGTGCCTGGTTTGATTTTTTAAAGTAGTCCCTATTTTCTATCCCCCTTAAAGAAAATTGCATGAAACTAGGCTTCTGTAATCAATATCCCAACATTCTGCAAATGGCAGCCTTCCCACAAACAGAATCTGTGTGATCATTCTGCCTCTCCTCAGGAGAAAGTATCCTCTTTTATCACCTTCCTCTATCATGTTTTTCCCCAGCTCCCCTTCCACCACCCTCAAACACAAAACATTCATGTAATTCCTCAGCCATTGTAATTTGAAGATGTGGAGCCCTTTAGAATGGTTGCCCTAGTAGAGCTAGCTGATAAGAAACTTTATTTAAATGCATGTCTTAAATGCTCATAAAGATGTTAAATGGAATTCGTGTTATGAATCTGTGCTGGCCATGGACGAATATGAATGTCATGTTTGAATTCTTGATCTCTAGTGAGCTAGTGTCTTATGGTCGTGTTCCTCCAATGTCTGATTTCCTTTCTGACACTTTTACCAAATTGCTCAAGCCTGGCCCTCCCACCAGACTCTGAGCCTGCATCTTCTTGCATCTAATGAAAAACAAAAAGCTAACATCTTTATGTACTGTAACTGCTCAGAGCTTTAAAAGTATCTTTAACAATTGTCTTAAAACCAGAGAATCTTAAGGTCTAACTGTGGAATATAAATAGCTGAAAACTAATGTACTGTACATAAATTCCAGAGGACTCTGCTTAAACAAAGCAGTATATAATAACTTTATTGCATATAGATTTAGTTTTGTAACTTAGCTTTATTTTTCTTTTCCTGGGAATGGAATAACTATCTCACTTCCAGATATCCACATAAATGCTCCTTGTGGCCTTTTTTATAACTATGGGGGTAGAAGTAGTTTTAACTCAACATCAGAACTTAAGATGGGCCTGTGCAAGATAGGAAACACCAACAGGTTTATGTGAGGGACCCCAGGTAAATGTTAATGTCCCAGCCCACCTCAACCCAGAGGCTACTCTTGACTTGGTCCTATCCTGAAACAGCTCTATCACATCCAGCTGGGAATTACAGGAACCGAAAGAGCATCCTTTTGCACTTGGACCACTTACAGGTGATAAGGCCCACTATACCTTGGCAAGTGTGGTTCTTCACTTGCCACCTTAATCAGTGCCTGGTGACGGGGTGGGAGACTTTCCATTAAATCAATCAGGAATGAGTCAATCAGCCTTTGGGTCTTTAGTCCGGGGGACTTGGGGCTGAAGTAGTATAAATAACCCTGGGCTGTCCAGCCTTAATAGACTCCTCTTACATTTTTGTCCCGTAGCACGCTGCCTGCCAAAGTAGTCCTGGCAGCTGGACCATCTCCGTAGGATCAATTAAAAAAAAAAAAAAGAAAAGAAAAGAAAAGAAAGAAAGAGGGAAAAAGATCTGGTAGTTTGATCATTTCTGCCATGATGTTTACATGATGGCAACCACTGAAGCCAAATGATTAACCTATCTATGAACAACAGTAGTTTCTCAGGGTCACTGTCCTTGAACCCAACAGTCCCTTATGAGCATCACTGCCCACCAAAGGTCAATGTTGAGAGAGGAAGAGGGAGAAGGGTTTGGACTGCAGGTTGGGTAGAAACTATTGGTGCTTGACTCTCACTAGGCTAAACTCAAGATTTGACCAAATCAAGTGATAGGGATCCTGGTGGGAGGAGGAAGGGCATATCTCCAGAAAAACGAAAAGCAATACAACTTTACCATAAAGCCTTTAAAACCAGTAACGTGCTGCTCGAGGACCAAGAGCAATTGCAGCAGACCCAGCAGCAGCACAAGCATCGCTGCCTTCGTCCCCACAGCCTCTAAGCGTGCTGAGATCCGATCGTGAAGGGCATTTTTATACTCAGAACTGTCCCATCTCCAGGTCCGCAAACATATGGACACTGCCTTAGCCTCTTGGAAATCAGGTAGACCATATTCTAAGTTAGAGTCTCCCCTCCCTCCCGCCCTTCCACCCCTAGGCAAGGCTGACTTCTCTGAACCGGAAAAGGTATTCAAATTTGTGTGTTGTGTCCATTTTGCAAACCCACTAAGCCAGGACTCCAATGCGACAAGTACTTCATGAGTATTCCTTGCAAAATTCTCTCTTATTTCAATCCAGTAGATTTTTTTTTTTTCAGTGACCTCTTCTAACTGTGGTACCCTCCCTTTTCTCCGACAGTGATATTTATATATGTATCTACAATACATATATCTAGACATACAGAGAGAAGCAGTTCTCACAATGTTGCTAGATTTTTGCTTCTTTTTCCCCCACCCCACTCCTTCTGACCACCCCCCCCTCTTAAATTTCCAAAACTTCGTCTTGTGTTGCTGCACAGACTGATTCGGGGGCTGACCTAGACCAGTTTGCATGATAATTCTCTTGTGATTTGGTTGCACTTTAGACATTTTTGTGCCATTATATTTGCATTATGTATTTATAATTTAAATGATATTTAGGTCTTTGGCTGAGTACTGGAATAAACAGTGAGCATATCTGGTATATGTCATTATTTATTGTTAAATTACATTTTAAGCTCCATGTGCATATAAAGGTTATGAAACATATCATGATAATGACAGATGCAAGTTATTTTATTTGCTTATTTTTATAATTAAAAATGCCATAGCATAACATGAAGCCTTTGGTGAATTCCTTCTAAGATAAAAATTAATAATAATAATAGTAATAATAATAATAATAAAAGTGTTACGTTTTATTGGTTTTCCCCCCATGTCTTTTATTGTTATTCTTTAAAAATTTCTTGAATGAGAATTTCGGAACATGAAGTCATTGGCTTATTAGTTTCTTTAAAGTCAGTAAGTAAGCATCAATATGTAAATGAATACCATTAAATGAACATTTTCCAAATTTCTTTAAAAGCACTAAGTGGTTCCCATACCTTCACCATAAAATTGAAATCCAAACTCCTTGCAAGGTTGGAAAAAGCTGTACAGTCTACAGTCTTCTCAGCTTTCCAGCTGCAAGGCTCAACTTTCTCTCTGTTGGGTGGCCTCCAAGCTCTAGCCACACAGACAGGCTGGGAAGAGCTGTGGTCTCTCTCCCTTCCAGGTCTGTCTTTACACTGCTCCCACTTTCTGGAAGACCTTTCCCTTTGCCTAGACTGGAAGCATCTGGGGGGCAGGTAGTATGCTTGTTCACCAGTGTGTCCAGCACCCTTAATACTTTAAATAAAGGATTCAGAAAGAGTCAAAAGAGGAGGAAAAGACAATTGAATCAAAGTGACATTGTCATAGCTCTGCAGTGACAATGACCCAGCTCCAGGGTCAGACTTCTAGGCTCTGAATTCTGGCTCTGTCACTTATTAACTGCATGATGTCAGTACCTAATCTCAAAACCCATTAGTTTCTTCCTCAGCAAAATGGGGAGAGTGATAGCAATCTCATAAAGCTGTTAGAAGGAGACACACCAAGAGGACTACTTACAACCTTCCCAGCACACAGTCATGCTTAATAAGTGTTAGCCATCTCATCACAAGTGGAGGGGAGGACAGCAAAACCTCCCCATCTCAGAAAATGGTCAACAGATTCACAACAGAACGGCAGCTTGCTTTTGAAGGATGCTTATGAGTTCAGCCACAGGAAAGGGGGATTGTCTGTGGTGTGGTTATTTTCAAGAGAGATTTTATATGACTTTTTTTAAGTAGTGGATTTTGCCCATATTTTAAATTCAAATGGGGACATTTTTCTCAATATCATTCATTTTTAGCTCTAAACTGCATTTCCCCAAGTTCAGATACGCACAGGGCAGCTAAAAAATAGTACAAGAATTGTCCCTTCAAGGCCAAAATTATTCATTTGCTTTATTCCAACCTGGCCAAGGATAGAGAAAAACATTTATTTTATTATTATCCTTCATCCTCAGTCTTCTTCTATCAAAGTATTTATATGGAGAGTCTGTACATGATACTATAGTATAGTTGAAGAACTTAGATCTGGGATTTCTGTGAACTGCGTTTAAATCCTAGTCCCTCAACTATCTCTGTGGCCTTGGACCAAGTCTCTGACATCTTCACACATATCTTAGTACCTCATTTGTAAAAATGTCCCTATGAAATAGGGACAAATAAAATGTCTTACCTACAAGAGCTATGTAGAATTAAACATGTTACATATAAAGCACTAAAATAGTGTCTAGCTTATAGCAAGTACCCTCAGAATAGTATTTATTGAGCACTCGACAAATGTAACTATCACCATTTACATAAATGCCATCACCGCCATTTGGATTCTATTCCCACGCTCAATGTGAGTCAAGGTACCATTTTGGACAAAGGATGTTTTTCTTGTTTTTCTTCCTTTTGTTGATCACTAAAAATTAATGTTTAATCAAGATTTTATGACTATCAATGATAAAATTTTGCAACCTACAAAAAAGGCATACTGTGATGAACGCCTGCACCCTATCACCAAGCTTAAGAAATAAAATAGCACAGATATAATAGTCTTCTGTGTATGCCTTCCTCGTTCACATAATAACCGTCCATGACTTTAACACGTTTTGAAAAGCCATAACTCACAAAGGTATAATTTCTCGAATTATTGAAATACATTTAAATTTTTTAAAAAATTCTATCAGCCTTTCCAAAAAGAAGTCATAAAGATCATGGAATGGTCTGTAAGGCTGTGGTATGAGAGAAGAAGAAGGTCAAATCATCCCTCCTTTGGGAGCTACATAAATGCCATAAGAGCCATCAGCACAGATCCTACATCAGTGTTTCTCAGATTTACTGAAGTGCACACAGATCACCTGAGCACTGTGTTGCAATGATATAGTAGGTGTGGGTGAGACCCAAAGGGCTGCATCTCTAACATGCTCCCAGGTGATACTGATGCTATTGGTATGCAAAGGATTCTTTGAGCAGCACGATCCCAACTACTGAGATATATCTGAATCAGCTCCTGAGTCCTAAAGACCTCCACATAGCCACTACAGGGTGGTTGTTAAAGTGCAAATCTGATCCCTTCACTTCCTTGCTTTCGTGGCTTCCCACTGTTTAAAAGATGAAAATCAAGCATCAAGCATCAAGTTTAAGCCCCTCAAAATGTGGGCCCTTCAACCCAGCATGCAGTCTAGATTCTGTTGCAGCTAACTTCTCGTTATTTTCCCAAAGACACCATGACATTTTCTGCTTCATTACCTTCACTTATGACCTTCACACGTATCATTCCTTCTAATGAATAGTCTTCTCCCCAAACTCCTTTTCATTTACCAAAGCCCATGTCATCTCCTGGAAGCCTTCCCCAGCACAGCCAAGCATGTAGCACATTTCACTGCAGACTGCTTGCAGGAAGAGGAGGACTTAGTCATCTATTCCCAGTGCTTAACACAAAGCTGGCAAGCACTAAGCATTTGTGAGTGGAGGAAGGAAGGAAGGATGGAAGGAAGGAAGGAATTCTTTTTACCACCAGCAATTAATACGTAACTTTTCCTCCAGTAGGATGCTGAGGTCTTAGCAGCAATAGCAGGGTATGCTGAGGAATGGAGGGCATGTTGCAATGGCGTGTAGAAAAACTAATTCCCAGTGCCATTTTGGGTATCCTTAAGTCTGCCAAATTGTGACAACACTACATAATTACATTTCTTTCCAGAACTGAGCCTGATACAAGTGTGCAGTTGCTGTTACTTTCTTGTGCTAATCTGAGCAACAAAAGATTCACCAACAAACATGTTTAGATATTTGCTAAATCTATGCAAGACATCATACAGACAACTGGAACACAGAATATTCCCTATCAGCAAGTCAGGCTATCTCGTGTTTCTTTGTATTCTTAGTGATTTTGTTGTGTAGTTATGCTTATAATAACTCTCAGTTAACTATTTCTTTTTTTCCTGCATTCAAGCTCTGCCATGAACTGCATTCCCCATGGCCCTTTGATTTTTCACCCCAGGGAAGAACTTGAGATATTATCTAAGTCCATTCTGCCATTCTACTGTAAAATCTGAAGAGCAACACACATCATTTTGCAAATAATTAATTGAAGCCTGATTATTGAATAAACATCAACGGAGCACCAATGTGCTACTCGACACTGTGCCTGGTGCCCAAAATGCAGCATGTTAAGCTGAGAATGCACTAATTCAGATCCTTGCCTGCCAGTTAAATGCATATCTGCTCCATCTCTGTTCTAAGGGATTTGGGGCTTCTAGTTGAGGATAGAATGCTATACTCTAGCACAATTAAGTCACACTGCAGGTGTCCTCTGCTGTAGGAAAATGAGATAAAGTATATGTCCCACAAGAGACTGTAGCTATTCCAACATGTGGTCAAAGTCCTGGAACCAATTTCAATGACAGCCTGCTCGCTTGTCCTGGGATTTCTTGGAAGCACAATCACTCCAGGCCATGGCTTACTCCCTCCACGCTGGCCCGACCTCCTCTCCTCCCCATCCCCTCTCCATTGAGAGGCTACTAGGATGAATTATGTGGAAACCTTGCAGCCTGCAAGTTTATGCCTTATATCCTGGTCATCCAAAGTCACCACTCAAAATGTAAACTTCTCCAACAGTCTAGCTCCCGCCCGTCTGTACATACCCATATTGCTTTTGTTCCTCCCTGAGTCAATCTCCCACTGCTCTTTTCCTTGCAAAATCTGCCCATTCCAGGGTAAACAAACTTTATTATGCATATCTTCAACCTCTCTCTTAATAGTACCTCCAGTTTCTTGTCTTAACTGATAACTGTTTCCTCAAAGAACATTGTTTCATGCAATCTTCCCAAACTCTTGCTTATTCTTCCAAACCTCAAGGTTGACAAGTGAGGTCCATGTGTCTCTTTTTCCCAGTGCTGCTCCGGATTATGGTTCTGCCACTGTCCTATGAACCTTCTGGTCCACTGAGGCTTTGACCATCTTGCTATACCCTTTTTTCCTCTTTTTATCACTGTTATCCAGCTCCAAAACACATTGGAATGATATTGACGGGAATTGCCTCTCATTCATTGATAATGTTGACATCAGATTTTCCTTTTCTTTCCCAAGTCACATCATAAGTCTGAGAAAATTCAAAATTCATGGGAGTAACTCATCCAGTGCTCAAGTTTTTAATCCTTTCTCAGCTCCAATAGTGATAACATGTACCCCATATCCATACCCTGGAATCAGGAGGTCACACCAATGTGGCTCTACAGGCTGTTTATTCTGACTGGTCATTATCCATATTACAGAGTTAAATATGTTGAATATTTCCATTTTCTGAAACTGATACAATACTGAAATCTTAAATTTAAAATCTCACTTTCTAACTGCATCTCTTTCTCCTTTTCCTTACTCATTTATTTGCACGACACCAATTCTTTAACCTTAAGCCAACCTCCCGTCCCTTGAACTTTCTACATTCTCTTCATCTTTCACTTCCCCTCCTATCATCTTCTCCTGCCTGCCCAGCCTTGAGCCCGTGGCTAATCACTTCAACCATGCTATTACATTGCCCCCAAATAGCTTGCCTCATCAATTTTCTGTCACACCCAACTGGAAAAATCCCAACCTTGGAGTCTGCCTTCTCAGCTAAAAAAAAAAAAAATCATAAAGCCATAAACAGATTTGATGTCACTCAAAATTTGTCAGCTTCCATCTCAACAGGACCCTCAGTGCTGCCTGGAAATATTTTCCATTCCTGTTCAGCTTCCTTTTCTACTCTCCATAGCAACTATTAAAACCTTCTCCAATCCATTCAAGCCTCCCACCCACCCACCTCCCTTCTAATGCCCAGCAGAAAATCTTGCCTCCTACTGCATGGACAAAATAGAAACCATCATGTGGCAAATCCATCAATCCCCTGCCACCATACCCATCCACACCTATCCTTTGTTATTTTTCCTCTGTCACAAAAGGTGCAGAATCTTTCTTTCCATCTCAGACTAATAAGTCCAGCAGAATTCTAAACCCCAATCATGTTTCCCTCAGGTGGGACCTCCAGCCTTCAGGTTGCTCAGCTGTACCTGTCCCTACATCAGCCTACACCATCCTTATGGCCTAATCAGCAGCTTCACCCTCTCTGCTTCCCCTCAAAACCATCTGCCTTCCAGCTACACCCTATCTCTCTCATCTCTTCACAAACAATCTCCTGTAAAGAGATGTCTGCATTTATTTCTTTATTCAATCTTTAACCTTTTAGAATCCAACATCCACCTCCTATCAAGTAGGTCAAAAAAACCCTCATTGCTAAGTCGAAAGGAAGCTTTGTATCCCTTGTCTTATTTGATTAATCTGAGCCATTTAGCACTGATAAGTATGCTGTCCTCCTTAAAAGGTTTTCCATGACAACACTTTTTCTTTCTCTAAATTCTCCACTCAATCCTCACTTCCTCTTCCCATTATTTAAATATTGGAGTTCTCCAAGTTAGGATGGCTAATATCCAAAAGACTGTGAACGATAAATGCTGGCGAGGTTGCAGAGAAAAAGGAACTCTCATACATTGTTGGTGGGACTGCAAAATGGTGCAGCCTCTATGGAAAATGGTATGGAGGTTCCTCAAACAATTGCAGATAGATCTGCCATACGACCCAGCTATCCCACTGCTGGGAATATACCCAGAGGAATGGAAATCATCAAGTTGAAGGTATACCTGTTCCCCAATGTTCATTGCAGCACTCTTTACAATAGCCAAGAGTTGGAACCAGCCCAAATGTCCATCATCAGATGAGCAGATACAGAAAATGTGGTATATCTACACGATGGAATACTACTCAGCTATAAAAAAGAATGAAATACTGCCATTTGCAATGACATGGATGGACCTAGAGAGAATTATATTAAGTGAAACGAGTCAGGCACAGAAAGAGAAATATCACATGTTCTCACTTATTTGTGGGAGCTAAAAATAAATAAATAAATACACAAATAAACGGGGGGGGGAGGGAAGAAGACATAACAATTACAATTCTTTGAAGTTGATACAACAAGTGAACAGAAAGGACATTGTTGGGAGGGAGGGGGAGGGGGAGGAGGGAGGGAGGTTTTGGTAATTGGCCACAATAATCAACCACATTGTATATTGACAGAAAGTTTTTTAAAAATATATTTTTTAAAAAGGAAAATAAATAAATAAATAAATATTGGAGTTCCTCAGCTTTCTGTCTTGGCTGGTCCTTCCTTCTCATTCTACGTGCTTTTCTTTGGTGTTGTCTACGCTTGTATTTCAATTGCTGTCTATGTGTTAATAACTCTGAAACTCTGTATTTCCCTTAAAAACTCTATTGAGTGCCAGATCCACATATCCAACTGGAGGATATCTACTCTGACTTATTACAGCCACCAAAATCTTAACATATCCAAAATTGAATTCTCCAAACCTCTTTCCTTTTTAAAGAGACCTTTTCTCCTCTGTGTTCCCAAACTCATTGAATGGCACCACCTAAAATATGGGTGCCCTCTTTGCTCCTCTATCCTCTCCCCTCTCAGCAAATAATGTTCATTGATTCTTCCTCCCAGTTATCTCTCAAGTCTGTCCATATATCCACATTCACATTGCTACTGTCTTGATTTAAGTCCCATCCTCATGAGCCTTATAAATTCTCTCTCAGATTCCAGAAATGTCCTGCTCTCAACTCCAAATCAATTTCCTATCTTGGGGCTAGAAGACTCCAAAAAGTAAATCTAATTCTGTCACTACACTGTTTGAAAACCATCAACAGCAACTCCAAAACATCAGTGAAAAAAGAAAGAAAAAAAAATCCATACAAAATGCTATATAATCTGGCCACATTTTCCTTTTCAGCATCATCTTTTGCTGACCAACCCAGCCCCTACCCTACTTCTCTTTCATTTACCTTGCTCTTCTTGGCCTTTGTTAGAGCACTTGTATTGATTATACAATATATTCCATCTTATTGGCACATGCACACAGGCACCCACATATTTGCACATCTGGCTGACTACTATTCATCCTTCAAGACTCAGTGAACTCATTTCTTTCTCAGAGAAGCCTCCCATGACTACCTAAGACAGGGTTAGGTGTCCATTCTACCTGCTTCCAAATCATCTAGCAGTTATCTCTCTACTGGAAAATTTAAGTTGCCCCTTTATTTGTTTTTCTTTCTTCACTAAATTGTATGTTCTTTGAGAGCTAGGTCAGTGTCTTTTTCCAAAGTTGCATGCCTATTGTCTAGCACAGTGTCTGACACCTAATTGCTACTCAATAGACATTTATTGAAGTTAATTGAATGAGAATACGGTATACAACGGGTACATGAGAAAATGTTCACCATCACTAATCATCAGGGAAATGCAAATCAAAACTACATTGAGATATCATCTCACACCAGTTAGACTGGCTATTATCAAAAAGACTGAGAATAAAAAATGCTGGTGAGGATGCAGAGAAAGGGAAACTTTTCTACACTGTTAGTGGGACTGTAAATTAGCACAGCCATTATGGAAAACAGTATGGAGGTTTCTCAAAAAACTACAGATAGATCTACCATACGATCCAGCAACCCCTCTTCTGGATCTATACCCAAAGGAATGGAAATCATCATGCCGAAGGGATCCCTGCACTCCCATGTTCATCACAGCTCTATTTACAATAGTTCCTGTATGGAACCAACATAAATGTCCACTGACAGATGACTAGATAAGGAAAATGTGGTTTATATACACAATGGAATACTACTCAGCCATAAAAATGAATGAAATTCTGTCATTTGCAGCAACATGGATGAGCTTGGAGAAAATTATGTTAAGTGAAATAAGCCAGACACAGAAAGAGGATTACTGCATGTCCTCACTCATAAGTGGGAGCTAAGAGAGAAAGAAAAAGAGAAAGACCACAATAAAAAGATGCACTTTCAGAAGGAGAGGACAGACCTATTGTTAGTGTTGATTTGATCATCACATACTGCACACAAGTACTGATAGTCAACTCTGTACCCTGTAAATATGTATAATCAAAAATAAATAACAGTAGGAAGAACAAATAAAAAGAAAAGAAAATATGGTATAGTTAAATTAAAAAGTAGTCCTCTTTTCAGAAGATTTTGTTCTGGAGCAACAACAAGACACATGTGATATATACAAAGAGTTCTTACCATCTATACATATGAACACTCTGGAAGGAAAAGCAGCAAAAGAAATTAAAACAAGTCCCAAAAGAACAAATACAATTGAGCATCGTGGGTGAAAAAGTCTCAAGATACATACATTTTCACCAATCTAATTAGAAAAGATTTTTTTTTAAAATAATAACTTCCAGAATTGATCAGTGTTTGAAGAAAACACAACTTTCAAGCACTACTGATGGGAATGCAAAATAGACTACTTTTTGAGGGGATATTCTATTAAAACCTATACAATGTCTTAAAATTTTACAAATCTTTCGAACTAGAAATTTCACTTCTAGAAATGTAGTGTATAAGACAATATACATATGCAGCAGTTTACTTGAGAGGTATTTGCCACAAAAGCTTTTCTGTCATCAAACAAATCAAAATAATCTATATGTACGTCAATAAATTTATTTAAGAAATTATGATAATAAAATATTTACTCACTAAAAAGGATACAAACATATTTATATGCATATATATATAAGTGAAAAAAGAACTTAGCAAAATGCATATGATCTCCCTTTTGTAAAACTATGTGTAGATATATATATGTACCCACATGTAGTGTACATGCACATATAAAAGACTAGAAGTAATAAAATGTTGATAATAATTGTCTCTGTTTCACAGAGTTATTTGCCATTTTGAGTTTGGATTTGTTTTGGGTTCTTTTCTTTCAGTATTTTTACAAAGTACTATACTTTTGTATAAGACAAAAGTAAATTTTTAAAGAATTACAATCAAAAAGCAGGTCTTCAACAAATCAGTCATTTATTACTATGAAACTACTCTAATTTGACCTTAAAGGATCCAAAATATGGATCCCATATTCTCACCATACATATTTGTATAATAGCCCTCTTTAAAGTAGCAAACTCCCTTGTCGCATTTGATGACCAGCTGTTCATATATACAGCCAATGATTCTAATATTTAAGAGATATGTCTGTTCCAAAAAAACTGCTGAATCACACAACTCAAGGTCAAGCCCATTCATACAACATGGAACACCATTATCTAGCCCCTATTAAGTGCCAGGCTCCATACTAATCACAGTACAGGACTAGTAATAACCTTTACCCCTACAAAATAACAGTTTATAATCTTCTGTTAGTTTTTCGGTACCTACCAGAGTATTCATTTGCTATTTCTTCTATATGGTGATGAAGCCATCAAGACGGTACATACTTTGAGCTGGCTTCCCAGCCGGGAAATTGATTTAACCTAGTCTTTGGCCCCTTCCCCACTCTCTCTTCTGCTTATGACCAAAGTGGCCATTTGCAAGGTAGCTTGCTAGGGGGAAGAGTGAGGAGAGGTGCCTGCCTCTGCTCAAGAACCAGAGCAAGACCAGTTGTTCTGCTTTAGATCCAACCTATTCCTCACTCCTCCTTATTATCTTGAGTAACAAACGGTTCTAATATTGTAATGAACTAAAACAACTTGCCTCTAGAGGGAAAGTAGCAGACCTGGAAGTGAAGATTTAGAGAACTCAGAGCCACTCTGTGATACACTGTCAGAGAAACAAAACACAGGGGTCTCCAACACCCTAGTAAAGACATATGATTTGACAAGTGGGTTATAAAGTCAATGAAGAAGGACTCTGGGAATCTGCACTCTCATAAAATCTAAGCTATAAGGTCACCACACCCAAAAGGACTACCCCTACTCCACTGCCACTTTATTCATCTTTTAGGAATATTCAATCTCTAACGACAAGAAATAAAATGGTAAGCCCAGGGCTCAATGCAACAAAAAATGGATTTAGTAACAGTGCCTTGCTCTACAGCTTCTGACAGCTCCAGCTCTCCTTCACCTTGACTTTCCTGCAAGGGCTCTGCTCTGCCAGCACATGCCCTTGGCCTCCGGCTCAATGGCTGTGCAAGAGAGTGCACAGTCCTCAGTCGAGCTCCTCTTGAACCCTCTGACCCTTCTCGGCGAGCCCTGCTGGGCTCCAGAGAAGGCCAATTTGATCATCTCCCCAGTCTACTCCCTTCTCTAACTTACTATCGTCCTTCCCACATTCTTCTAATAGAGCAACATACATAACATAGCTGGGCTTTAAAATCTTGTCTGAACCATAGCCTCAGTATACTCAGATAGTGGAAATGATCTCCCTATAAAATAAATTCACGGGGCCACTTAACAGAGTAGCTGCAGGGGACTGGCTGAGAGCCGACATCTTCTGCTGCCAAAAGCTAGTTTCCCTTTATCTTTCCTTTTGTGCCACTTTCTTTTCGTTTAAGGTTAATGTTCCCGGGCATTTTGAAACAGGTGACTCTAGCCATGTTAATAAAGCAAGGTGTGATAGCATCTTCTGTGACTTCAGATGTCAAACACTGAAGAGAAGATGGAAAAGTACTTTTAAATGACCACATCCTCTTAATAATATTCCAGAGGAGAGATTGCTTATCTTGATTTTAATTTTCAGTCTCCTTTCATCTCTTCCTCTAAAAATACAGCTCAGAGAAAGATCACTTATGAAGTACTTATCAGAAAGGCATTACTAATATCTAGTGGGAGCCGGCTGGAGTATGGGCAGATTAAGGGCAAGGGTTGAAGGGGAAAGGGGACAACAATACCTGCTGAAAATACACTTTATACTTTGTAAGCCCAGGTACGAGTCATAAGCACAGACGTGAACAAATTCGAAATGTAAAGTAATTTGAACAAAGCATGGCCTGAAGTTCACCTCTGAGTTTCTTCTGAAGGAAGAGCTACTCGAGCAAAATGCTTAGACAAACTTAGGGAGAGGGTGTTTAGCTTACTTGGGAAATCAAATGGTTTTCAGTCTCCAAAGAAGCTCTGATTTAAAACAAGTCATTCTTATCTGGTCTTAACCACTGTGACTTTAAATCTCTGTTGGCCAACATGACAATATTTCCCATGAAAGTCAGACTTCCAGAAACCTTAGTATTGGCCAGTGTTGCTCAGTGTCTGATCTATGAACCAGGTATATCAGAAGCCCCTGGGTGTCTAGGCAGGTTGTAGGCCCCACTTCCCCTTAGTCCTTTATTACCCCAGCCCCTTCCCTAACCAGTCTTCTGAATCAGAACCTCTGGGGTGTGTGGGGTGGGGGGTGGTTATGAGTTTGGAATCTAAGAGCAATTCCAGCAAGGCATTTCTGACTGGCTGGATGAATATAGGTGGTCATCCAGAGTTTGACATATAAAAGGTCTGGATTCAGGGACTCAGGCTAAAGATAGAATTTAATGAATCCTGGACATCCATTGTCAGAGCGCCAAGTATTGGTACCTGGGCAATAATCAGGAACACTTTCAGTTACTAACAAGAAAATATGGAGCTTGATCAGGTTTCTAGACCAAATAGAAGTAAAAAGAAGTTGGGAATTAAAGACCAGAGACAATGACAACATCTTGTTAGCAGAGGTTCAAGTCCATAGATGAAAATCTGGGAGAAAGATCAGAACATAGAGGCAGAGCAGATGATCAGTAAATATAGAAAGAGCCATAGTTAGCAGCCACATGGGCATGATGGGATGCTGAGGTCTTCTGAGGAAGGGGCTTGGGACAAGGCAAGGCTCCTTGGTTCTTGAGCTGGAACAAGACATGTTCGCACAAGCACATCTGATCAGCAAGAGCAAATGAGTCCTGACTAAGAGTCAACTTCAGGGTTTCCCAGAACTCAGTATAATATAGGGGTTTCCATAGCAAAGCCTTGTGTTAAATGCACAAAGCCACTGACAGCTGGAGTTCACCACCACAGGGCAGGAGAATGAGGGAATCCAGCATCACTTTACATCCCTGGGCTGAGTTTTAAGAAGGGCATTAGTCCAGTGTGCAAGCTCTGGTAATCAGGACACTTAAGGCCTGGCCCTGGCAGCACAGGCACATCCGTGGAGCCAACATTCCCATTGCTCCATGTTGAGCAACTGGCCAGGTGAGAAGTTAGAGCAGAAACAGGAGCCTTTTCCTCTCTCTGGCTCTTTCTCTGGCCTACCTAAGTAAACCAGCACTGCAGGCAGCATGAAATGACATAAAGCCCACATTTGCTGAGAACCTACCAGGGGCACTGTGCTAGCTGCTTTCACATGTACTATTTCATAGTGCCAACAACCCTGAGAAGTGAGTTATGATATCCCCATTTTGCAGATAAGAAAGCCAAGGTCTGGAGAAGTTAAGAATCCTGCCCAGAGTCTTATGTTTGTGAGTGCCAGTGCCGAGTCACACTTTGCACCCATTTCTGTCCAACCTCCCAAACCATGCTTTTTCTGGGACACGGTGCTGTACTGCCTCTCTCCTGTTCCTGCTGCCTGAAGCTCCCTCCCCAACTCTCTCCACTAGGTGATGCCACCCAAACTTCAAGGCCAGGTTCAAGTCCTACCTCCTGCAGGAAACCTCGTCCGAATCATCAGCCTTTACTACCCTCTCCCTTCTTATTGTATAACAAGAAGGGACAAAACTAAGCAATCAGCACAAAGGCAGGTGTTTGAAGCCAAAATCAGAGATGATGCATGGTTAGACTGCCAGGAAAATAGAAGAAGGGAATCAAAACACAGTGAAAGTAGCCAAAATAGAGTTAGGGCTGGTCCCAAGCCTAATTAGCAGGTAAGGCAAGAAAAGATAATAAAGTTTGCCAGAAAACATAGCAGAGGACAAGTCCATGGGTCAGCCCAGGGTTTGAGATGGCCAGAGCTAACAGGGAGACCAGGCACGTAGGCTGGGCATTCCAGAGTCAATCCGGAGGCTGCCTTTGAGGAACAGAGTTTTTCTGCCAGAGGGTCTTAGGGTGCTCACCCTAAGAGTGGCAATCAGAGCCCAGAATCTGTCACCATAATTTCAACCAGCACCCCTTACCCAGAGGCAGAGAGGCCCCACCTTTACAACATGATTTTAGGAATACTGGGAATAGCACTGCTGGTCTCCAAAATATCTACCACTGCTACCACCACCACCTCACCAATGCCTGAAATGCCTTTGATTGTAGAACAGAACTTAATGAACATGTTGTCAACTCTGTTTTATCTTCATCAGGGCTACTCCTGTTGTCCCTTCCTGCTCATGCAATCAAAACTGGCATGGTGTAGGGGTGGCAGGAATAGCGAATGGCTAATATCTGATAGAGGCTCTGTGTGTACATCTCATAACCTTCACGTGACTATAGAGGACCAAAGACATGCAAAGCCCACTGGAGGAGGAAAGCAACATTCACGACACCAGGCACATAGTCAGCTGACAGCAAGCCACAGCGAGTCTGCAGCCTGGAGATGTTGACACTATTGCTGGCTGTCACTGATTTTTCTCTGTGATGTTGGACAAATGCCTACACCTCTCTGTACTTTCGTTAATTCATGAACAATATGTCTAATCCCTGTCTCCTAAGAATGCTGTGAAAATTAATGAGCTAATTAAAAAAAAAAAAAAAACCTAAACAAAAATGATGTAAAAGTCCTTTGTATACCCTAGAGATGCTATAAACACCAGGTGATCTAATTTGAAATACAGATGTGTGTTTCCATCCATGTGAGCCAGTACAAGAACATTTGACTTTACAAAGCAATGGCTCTTTGGTTATTTTAAAAAAAAGGGATGGGGTGCTATGCTGAAAACAGAACATCCTATAAGTAGAAGATAATTGACATTAAGTACTCAGTTTAAGATTTAAATATCAACAACCTTTACGGAGGACTTACTATGTGCTAGGTCCCATGCTAGGCATGTATTATCCCATTTAGTCCTCAGAGTAATCCATTGAAGGGCTTCTTCTTATTACCCATTTCACAGATAAGAAAACAGAAATTCTGAGAAATATAGTCCCCAGCCTTAAGTTACATATCTAATCAGTAGCGAAACAAGATTTGAACTTCAGGATTATCTAGTTTCTCACCCATTTCTCTTTTCATTAACCATTAAACCACACTGCCTTCCCCCAAAAATATGTGGACTCTACCGAACATTTAATGTTTGTAAAGTATTCAATAAAAACAAAACAAACAAACAAAAAAAAACCCCTGGGAGAGTAGCTAAGGGAGAAGGCTGAGAAATCAAAATGCTCATTAATTCTAAAGATAATATAGAAGATAAATTATCTCTAAAATTACCAAATCAATAGAAAAATTCTTATTTACATTTACCCTTCCACTCAATTCATTTTGGTAATCACACTCGTGAGGGAGGTTCAGTAGCACAGAATTCAACGGCCCCCTGTGCAGAAGGGCATCTGCTGCCTGGGACCGGGTCTCCTGAAGCCCTAACCTGCTGCACAATCTTGGGCAGGTCACTTCCCTTCTCCATAAAATCCAATGTGATGGAATAAACATGGTGAGAGCCAATCAATCACCAGGCACTGGACCAGATGGTTTTTTCTAGCTATAAAGTTCCATGGCTCTAGGAAAGCACCTCAGAAGCACAGAGCGCAGTGTAGTTCATTAGCCTGGCATAAATAACAATGTTCAATTCTTTCCAGCACCTAATTGTTGCTAAGGAGAAGGACTGAAAGTATCTATAACCTTGCTAAATCTCATCGCAAGCCTAACAAGCTCTGACGCTTAACTTTCCGCTTTCTGCTGCCTGACATCTCAGCGACCTGATGATTAACACACAGTTCTCCAAAGGGAGCAACCGCCTCCTGGCCCCAGGGCGGGATGCTGACCCAGGGCTTCCTTCAGCCCACGTGGTGTCCACCTGTTTCCTCTCTCTCAACTAGCCAGTTCTCAAGACACTGCTTAAAGCCCAGAAGCAGAGAACTCAATCCATCGCCCAGAACCCTAAAAGTAGAGCTGAGTTTGGTCAGCTATTCAGCAAAGCTGAAATCCTCCCTTTCCAGCCTTGAGAGCTAAGCTTCAGACCACTGGGGCTTCTCCAAGCCACCTGCAGACTCCATCCCTCATCTCAGCCAGGAAGTATACAAGGTCATGGAGGGGAGGAGGGGGAAGAGTGTTCTCCCTAGGAAGGAACTGTAGAGGAGGTCAAAAAAAACACAATGGGAGTGTCCATCAGGCCAACATCACCTGTAGAACTTCATAGGAGGCCATCCTGAAGCTTATGGAGAGTAAGCAGCTGCCCACCTAGTGGTAGGATTTTGGAAACACCAAGAAGCCCCCTGTATTAGTCCATTTTGTGTTGCTATAACAAAATACCTGAAACTGGGTAATTTATAAAGAAAAGAGGTTTATTTGGCTTATGATTCTGGGACAGCTGCATCTGGCATGGGCCTCAGGCTGCTTGTACTCATGGTGAAAAGGTGGCACGGAGCTAGTGGGTATGAAAAGATCACACAGCAAGAGGAAGCAAGAGAGAGAGAGGGGAGGTGCCAGGGTATTTTAAACAACCAGCTCTCATGGGAACTCATAGAGTGAGAACTCACTCATTACTCCCCCCACCTAGGGAGAGCATTAATCCATTCCTGAGGGATCCACCCCCATGACTCAAACTGTCACACTGGAGATCAAATTTCCATATGAGTTCTGGGAGGACAACACATCCAAACTCCATCATTCTGCCCCTGGCTTCCCAAAACTCACATCTCTCTCACATACAAAATACAATCATTCCATCCCAACAGTCCCAAAAGTCTTAGCTTGTTCCAGCACCAACTTAAAAGTCCAAAGTCCAAAATCTCACCTGAGACTAAAGGCAAAAGTTCTTCCAGCTGTGAACCTGTAAAAATCAAAACCAAATTTATTTACTGCCAAGATACAATGGTGGAACAGACATTGGGTACAAGTTCCCATTCCAAAGGGGAGGAATAGGCCAGAAGAAAGGAGAAACAGGCCCCAAGCAAGTCTGAAACCAAGCAGGGCAGACATTAAGTCTTAAAGCTCCAAAATAATCTTTGATTCTAAGTCCTGCATCCTGGGCTCAATGGGGCATCTGGCTCCCCAAAGCCTTGGGCAGCCTTGCTCCTACAGCTCTGCCAAGTGCAGCCCATTGAGCTGTGCTGGTGCCTGCGGCTTTTCCAGGCTGGTGTTGTACATTACCAGTGGCCTTACAGAGCTGGGGTCCTGGTGGTAGCCCTGCTGCTTTGGCTCTATGAGACATTTCCCCAGTGGGGGCTCTGACCCCACTTTTCTGCTCAGCATTGCTCTAGTAGATGGCTTCTGCAGTGGCTCTGCCCCTACGGAAGGTCTCTGCCTGGGCTCCCAGGTTTTTCCATACATCCTCTGAAATCTGGGTGGAGACTGCCACACCTCCACTGCTCTCACGTTCTGCCAGCCTGCAGACTTAATACCATGTAGACGCTGAGGTTTACAGCTTGTGTTCTCCAGAGTTGCTGCATGAACCACAGTTGGGGCTGCTTAAGATAGGGCTGCTCCAGCCAGAGCAGCTGGGATGCAGGGAACAGGTTTCTGAAGGCAGCTGCATCCCAGGTCTGTCCTCCAGGATAACTCAGTCCTTCTAGGCCTCAGGGTCTGTGATGGGAGGGGTTCCCTTCCAGACTTCTGAAATGCCTTCAGGGCCTTTCTCCCATTGTCTTGGCTCTTAGCATCGGGCTACCTCACCACCAAGCTAATGTCTTTAGCAACCAGTTTATCTACTTCGCCCTTGCATTTTTCTCCTGCTCTCCACTTCTCTACCATATGCCAGGCTACAAATTTTCCAAATCTTTACACTCTGCTTTCCTTTTTTTTTTTTTTTTTGTCTTTTTCGTGACCGGTACTCAGCCAGTGAGTGCACCGGCCATTCCTATATAGGATCCGAACCCGCGGCGGGAGCGTCGCTGTGCTCCCAACGCCGCACTCTCCCGAGTGTGCCACGGGCTCGGCCCTCTGCTTTTCTTTTAAATTCTGGCTTTACAACATGCCTTTTCTGCCATAACTCAGAGTAGGCTGTTTAAAGTAACCATGCAGCTTCCTTAGTGTTTTGCTGCTTAGAAATTTCTTCTGCCAAACATTCTGGTTCACAGCTCTTAAGTCCCACCTTCCACAAAATCCAAGGGCATGGACACAATGCAGCCAAGTTCTTTGCTATGGAGTAGCAAGTGTGATCTTTTGTTCAATTCCCAAAAAGTTCCTCATTTCTATCTGAGACCTGATCATCCACATGGCCTTTACTGTCCACATTTCTATCAGCTTTCTGGTCACAATGATTTAACCATTTAACTCTAAAACATTCCAAACATTCTCTCATCTTTTTGTCTTCTTCTAAGTCCTCCAAACTCCTCCAACCTTTGCCTATTACCCAGTTCCAAAGCCACTTACACATTTTCAGGTATCTGTACAGAAACACCCCACTCTTGGTACCAATTTTCTGTATTAGTTCACTTTGTGTTGCTATAACAGAATACATGAAACTGGGTAATTTATAAAGAAAAGAGGTTTATTTGGCTCACAATTCTGGGATGGCTGCATCTGGTGTGAGCCTCATGCTGCTTCTACTCATGGCAGAAAGTGGCAGGCAGCTGGTGGGTACAAGCAGATCACATGGTGAGAGAAGCAAGAGAGAGAGGAGGTGCCAGGGTCTTTTAAACAACCAGCTCTCACAGGAACTAATACAGTGAAATCTCACTCAGCCCCCACCCCTCCACCCCCCAGGGAGAGCATTAATCCATTCATGAGAGATCCACCCCCATGACTCAATCAGTTTCCAACACTGCTACATTGGGGATCAGATTTCCACATGAGTTTTGGCGGGGACAACACATCCAAACTTTATCATCCCCCCACCACCACCACTCTGAATTAAAAAGACTGCTTTCCCCCAAGGTTGCTAATGCCCAAACCCCAGGCACCTTCTCTACTCATTGGCTTACAGTTTTTATTCCCAGTTTGTCTGATCCTGCTGTACAGGCTAAGGTGAGCCCGGTGGAACTGCCAGCCAAGGCTGGAGGGGTGTCCTGGGGCTGCAGCTGAGGCAGGTAAAGAGGTTGCTATAAGCAGAATAGGTCCAAGAGTGGGGACCAAAGCATGGCTGGAGAGTCCCCACCTCATCCTGTGCCCCTGCAGCAGGCCACCCCATCCACACACCTGAGGACCCAAAACCAAAGATAAAAAGCTTCAAGCACTCCAGGTTCACTCATTGTAATTGCCTTAGATTTCCTAGTTCTATCTTTATCCACTTTTCTGTTGTTTTCGGTTTTGTTTTTCTGGCTGCTCCACTTCAATATCCACTTGACTTCTAGCCCTTTTACCTTCCTTTTTAATTTCTGGCCCCTTCCTTGCTACCCTGGTCTAGAGAGTGAAAGCTACTGCTTGTGTGGTTTCAGGGCAGGGGAAATATCTCACACAGGTTTTGCAATCAGACACATAAAGGTGGAGTCCCAGATTTGCCCTTTATTACCCATGTGAGCTGGAACAACTAATTTTAAACTTTCTGGTCTTCAATTTCCTCATCTATACAATGAAGTTCACTGATACCAGCCACTCAGGGCTTTGGCAAGATTAGATAACATAAGATATGTGAAGTTCAGAGGCTGCTAGGACCTCAGGAGCAGTCACACTGATCTGCTGGCTCTTCGCCTTTGTCCCAGGCATTTTAAGTAGCTGCCCCAACATGAGTCAACCCAGTATAGTCTCAGTTGGGGACAGCTCCTTTTCTGTGGCAGGGGTGGGGGAAGGGGGGCAAGGAGAGCAGACAGGCAGTGCCAGGGAAGAGGTGAATGTCCTCAGACATAAGAAGAGCAGACCCAGAAAGAGGAGGCCAGCATCAGAGGACGGTACCCAACTTGGGTTGGGAATGAGGTGGGAATGTTTGGAGCTTAGTTGTATGTGGTGCTGCCTGCATGCTTCTTCAGGGATGCACAAGAGCTAAAAATGAAGAGCGGGACAAAACATGCTTAAAATAAAGTCCAGGAAGGGTAGTCATTGATGCCCCTTCAGTCATGCCCACCGCAGTTGGGAAGGGTTTCCCTGACAGCAGAACTTTGACAGAGAAAAAGTAAGGATGAGGGCATCCCTGGCACAGAGAAAGGAGAACAGCATCCAGGGATAGGAAGGGCTCAGAAAGGAGAAGGTGTATCAGACACAGGATCTACATGAAAGAATAAATAAATACAATATATAAATAAATAAATGTATTTATTTAGTGTAAATAAGTATTTCCAGACTCTTAAGACACTCTGTCCACCCCATGGCTCCCATTGCACCTGTCCAGAGCCCCAGCACTCGCCACAGGAACCCATCATGGCATCAGCACTTGATAAAGGCATTTGCAGCCCCCTTCACCCATCCCCCACTCCAACCACCCACTTAAACCTATACTCTCTGGCTCCATCGTCCCCCAGCTCCACAGCCCAGCTCTTAACAGGCAGCATGGACAGTGGATGAAAGTACAGTCTGTGTTGGCTCAAATCCTAGCGCTCCAAGTTGTATGTATTAGGGCAAGGTACATATCTCCTCTGGACTTGTAGTTCTTCATCTGTAAAACTGGACATAGCAGTTCTACCTCATAAGAGTCCTAAAAAGGTTAATTAACCTAATAATACATGCAAAGGTCTTGTTTGATAATAAGTGCTCAGTACATTATTAATATCTGCTTTCAACCTCTCTCCTTGGCCTGCCTACCCATTTCAGATTCTTTGCACTGGGATTCTGAACTCATCTCCCCAGTAGATTGCTAAGTCTACACATTACTTCAGTGTAAGCACTTCATCTATTGCTTTAGGATAGGATATTGTCTCCAGCAGCTCTTCACTCCTATCCTAACAAGAGCCCTGACCAACAGGCAAGCTCCACAGACTCCCTGCAGAAGAAAGGGTAATCAACATGATGTCATGGAGAACTTTAACGGTACCTTCAGGAAGGGAGCTTAAATGGGACCAAGGTAGCAAAAATTCCCTCTAAAGCTAGTGTATGTAGAGCTCTTATGCTAAACTTCACTCGGCTACGGTTTCTTGATCTGTAAACATAATTGTTAGAGCAGACCAGTGGTTTCTAACCTTTTCCACATTATGCGTACCTTTGAAAATCTGATGAAAGCTATCAATTCCCTTTGAATCTATAGTACAGACCCTAGATTAAGAATCCCTGGACTAGATGATTTCTAAAATAAATTTTTAATTCTAGGACCATGTAAAACATACACATACAAAGCCAGTTAAAATCTTGAAATACATCTATTCTAGGTAGCAAATGGCATCTGTCCCAAAGCACTCCCACCTTTGTGCTCCCTGCTATTCTGGCCACTTTGGCCTCTCCCTTAAGCTCCAAAGACCTCCTCATCATCTAGCAATTGAAGGGAAATATCTGGCAAGGCGGGGAGTGGGGCTTTGGAACCCTGTGCAAGCACTATGGCCAACAACCATTTGGGTCAATTAGTGCCCAGTGTTTTAAATATCATTCCTAGCGCAAAATAAATCTTCAAAGAATGGTTGGTTGCAGACAAAAATGGCCTAGGAAATCAGAGAATGTCAGAAAAGTTTCATAGAGAAGGTAACATCTGAGCTGGGCTTTGGGATGGTGTAGGATATAGATAGCAGAGAAGGAGAAGCCTGCTCCAGGAACAGGGAGAGGCTCAGAGTAGGCAAAATGTGAGAAACATTCAGTGAGCATCAAGAGAAGCAATTTAAGCAAGCAGATGACATGCATCAGGAATAAAGATGAAAAAGCAGGCAGGGCCAGCCTGGGGGGGGTGCCTTAAATGGCAAGATGAGGAGCTTGGACTTTGCCCTATGATGGAGGATCAGCCCTTTCCTAAATGGGATGAAGAGCTAGACTCTTAGCTAAGATATTTCCACCCATCTAACCATACCACAT
Source organism: Cynocephalus volans (assembly GCF_027409185.1). NCBI lineage: Eukaryota > Metazoa > Chordata > Mammalia > Dermoptera > Cynocephalidae > Cynocephalus > Cynocephalus volans. The sequence goes on from NC_084461.1 coordinate 171,431,627, forward strand.
TATTCTTAAACTTCCCAGTCTCAGCTATTATCAAAAAGCGAGAGAATTACAAATGCTGGCAAGGATGTGGAGAAAGGGGAACACTCCTACACTGTTGGTAGGACTGTAAATTAGTACAGCCATTATGGAAAACAGTATGGAGGTTCCTCAAAAAACTACAGATAGATCTACCACACAATCCAGCAACCCCACTGCTGGGTGTATACCCAAAGGAATGGAAATCATCATGTCGAAGGGATACTTGCACTCCTATATTCATCACAGCTCTATTTACAAGAGCCAAGATATGGAACCAACCTAAATGTCCATCTACAGACAACTGGATAAGGAAAATGTTGTATACATACACAATGGTATACTACCTAGCCATAAAAAAGAATGAAATTCTGCCATTGGCAGCAAAATGGACAAGCTTAAAGAAAATTATGTTACGTTAAATAGGCCAGGCACAGAAAGAGAAATACTGCATGTCGTCACTCATAAGTCAGTGCTAAGAAGGAAGGAAGGAAGGAAGGAAGGAAGGAAGGAAGGAAGGAAGGAAGGAAGGAAGGAAGGAAGGAAGGAAGGAAGGAAGGAAGGAAGGAAGGAAGGAAGGAGAGAGCACAATAAAATGATGAACTTTCAGAAGGAGAGAGCAGACCTATAGTTAAAGTGAATGGGAGGGGGGGTAGGGAGTAACTGAGGAAGGGACACAAAGAGCAATTACGATTTGTAGTGATGAACAGGTTAATAATATCAATGTGATCATCACACGCTGTACACAGTTATTGATAGTCAACTCTGTACCCCATAAATATGTATAAAAAATTTGTACATATTTCAATTCAAAAAAAATTGTTTTAGTAATTAAACAAAATAAAAATTCCTAGTCTCACAGAGTGAAATGAAAACTTCAGAAAAAAGGACGCACGTTGTAACAGCAGATTATCATAAAAGCCCAGGGGTGTCGAGTTTTGTCCTGACTGTACCTCATTCAACATCTCAGAGTCCCCAATGCCCTACCCAACTCCAAAGTTATTTGATACTAAGATAATTTGGGTTCCAGAATATCATTTTCTCCTAAACTTTTTTTTTAAAGTTCTAGAATTATTTTAGAATAATGTGGTGTAATTAAACTGGTGAAAATATCCCAGCTAAAAGTCTATCCCTTCATCCCAGTTAGGATAGGGCTGATTCTCCTCCACAGCGTGAAGTCCAAACTCCCTAGCTTGCCGTTTAAGGTCTTCCGTAGGCTGCTCTCACTAGGCGGTCAACACAGAGTTTCTTCGACTAGTATACAAATGATCACCTCATGATCTCCATTTGTTTTATTTTTTCTTCAGTAAGAGAAGCAATAAAAATTTCCAATTGAAGCAGCTGCTTTATTCCATCCTTAGCCCAGATTAGCTGATAAGAATGCATTTCTAATAAGCGACATCTCCAGGTTCAGCTTGGTACTGGGTTTTTGACACAATCAACATGAACTGAAAAAGAGTAAAATATCAATAGATGGAGTTGTGCCTTCCATATTGTTCCTTATTTCCATTCAAGTCACCCAAGATTTGGAAAGTGAGAGGCAAAGAGAAAGGTTGGGGAAAGAGCGGCAGGAGGGAATGAGAGAGAGAAAAAGAGAACAAGAGAGAAAGAGAAGGAAAGCAAATAAAATTGAAGGGTTGAATAAACATTTACTAGTAGCTTAAGAAGTAAACAATCTTGAGAGGTCTTATGTTCATGAACCTGGGTGAGGTCAACACTCAGATCCAGTTATCCGTGAAGACTCCTGACTTCAAGGTGCGAACCGTGTCATAGCATTCCAGCCTGAGAGGTAGGTGGGCTGGCAGCACCTCTGATGACAGGAGGTACAAGTTTGTCAGAAATGGCCTGCAGGCCAGTCTGCAGGAAATCTCCAACTAATGGGCGGCTGCCAGTGCACCCCCTCACAACTCACGGTTAAGCTCAACTGCTTTTTTCAAAAGCTCTGCCCTGGCTAGAATTTCAGCTCACCAAGTCAACAGCAGCCTGGGTACCTGGGGGCTGAAGCTCAGTCAGGATGGCAGAAACCAGAAGAACAAGAAAGAGAGAGTGTGAGGAAAATAGAGTAATTTAGTCAGGTCCCCTCGCCTCAGGTCCAGTTGGGGGTGGTGCAGCACATTCTTTGTAAACAAGTCATGTGGGGGTGAAGTTAGTGTGCATGCATGCCCAGTTATTTTTAGCTTGTTGCTATTCTTGTGTGTTCTTTAGAGTGTGTGAAGCAGTGGCTCTGAACTGCTGGTCTGCAGAGCTCACATCTAGAAATAAAGACTATTCTTTCTTCACCTATGGCTCCAAGGACCTTTTTCCTGTTACTTAGCTCATAGACCTGCATGTGAAGGGTTTGTGAATGGTCTGGAGGGGTCTGTGAGACCTAGCCCTAGCTCTACAGAGAGCAAGTCAAGTTGTATCTGGAATATAAAGGTGATGAAACCAGAGAATCTGAAATCTGTCTTTGTAGAGCCAGATATGGGAGATAAAACCAACAGCTAATAGGCAAAGAGAGCTGGTAACAGAGTGAGATGCAGAAACAGAAGTGAACTGGGAATGACTGAAAGAACTACCCTCTACAGAGCTGTGATGCCCAAGGCTGATTTCAGCTCTCTTTCAGCTATGAAGGGGGTGGAGGGGTGCCTGGTTTAAGCGCACAGGCTTAGGCACATATTAAGAAGATTAACCTCTTCCTCCCTTACTGGGACAGTCAACACATCCACAACCACTCATCCCCACCTCTGAGAGTCCTGCACACACACGCAGAAGCACACACACACACACAGTCTGAACACTGATATTTTAAAATATTATTAACTCCTCATCTAGAGATGACTATGGGCTAGAAGTAGGAAAAAACATAGACCCCAGATCTTGATTTAATGCCAACCCATTTGAGGACTTCAGAGTCATCTCTTTCCTCTAGCCCTGGTTTTTTTTCCACGGCTAAACTGTGGCTAATGTTGGGCTACACTTCCAGTGGTTGGGAGGATAGAGTGAGAGAATGCATTGTAAAAACACGTTAGAAAAGCATATGTGTTATATCAGTGTAAGAGGTCATGTTATTAAAGTGGCTATGTGGGCTACTTAGTTTTCAGTTCGTTCTTTCAAAGCCAGATTAATCCCAGGAACCTAAGCCAATAGCAACCCTTTTATGATTACATTCAAAACATGACTTCTGGTTCCTAGAGCAGCTCACCCTGACTTGCTTCAGGTTCTTCTTCCAGTTTCACTGAGTAGTTTTACCCCAGGCCTCCCAGGAAAAATACAGAGCATCGAGATAAATTTAAATTTAAGATAAATAACAAATAATTTTTTAGTATATGTATGTTCCAAATCATGCATGAGAAAAAGGTATACTAAAAATGTACCCTTTGTTATTCTTCAATTCAAATTTAAGTGTCTTCCATATTTTTATTTGCTGAATCTGGCAAACGTATTGTATCCACACTGATCTCTTGTCTCCTCCTGAACTCAATAATTTTCAATATAATAAGGCTCTTATTCACCCTTACAGCAAAAAGGAAGACATCACCTGCCAATTTTATTCATCTTGAAAACATTAGAGTGTCTTGTTATTTGTGTATTTATTTTATAAATACATTTCAACATTTTTCTCATAACAAGACTCTGAAAACAAAAGCTCAGGGATTAGAAAGCCTGATCTCTCCAGCCCCCTTTTGATCTTCATACCCATGTCCCAGCTCAGCCTCTCCAAATAACAAACATTAATCTCAAAACAAAAATAGAACAAAGAGAACCCTACTTTGCTCCGATGCCAACTTTAATCCTGGCCTCCTATTAAATCAGTGAGATGCAAAGGCTAAGACAGTAGTTCTTCAACCCCAGATGCACTAGAATCAAGGAAGCATTAGAAAATTCAAAAGCCCGGTCACACCCCTGACCAAGTACATCACAGTCATGTGGGGTGGTCTGAGACATCAGTAATTTTTGAAGCTCCCTATGTGATTCTGATAGTTATCCAAAGTTGAAAACCACTGCCTTAGTCTTTACATCTCATTTTTATACCCAGCCCAAGTTCCTTCAAAAGCTTTAGGAAAATACAAGAATCAGGTAGTTGGGGAAAGGGAGCAAAACAACAGAAAGATAAAAGATCTGGTTGCATCCTGTCTGTCCTCAAGTTCAGAATCTGGATTTGGTCTTTCTTCTATTTTACTTTGGCCATAGCTACTTTTGCCATGAAGCAAATAGATCATCCAAAGCTTGTTATTAAATTTCCTCAATAGTAGCAAATAGACTTAAAAGATGGGAGAAAAATATGTGTCTAACACTCTTAGAATTTGTAACATGTTTCATCCTCACAACCAGCTCCATAAGATATTTATTATCATACCCACAATACAAAGAAACTGAGGGTCATGAAGTTTAAGTGACCTGACCAAGGTCACCCAATGTGTAAGTTGTCTAGTTAGAGTACAATTCAGGCTGATTCTACAACACAACAAGCCACCACCACATGCAGTTGCTTGACATGTGCTGTCTAATTCCAGGGAGCATCATTCACAGTATTATGATATGAATGGTGACTCTAGAGTAGAGGCATAGACAATCTGCACAACCTGACACAGCAGCCCTAAACTGCTTCCCCCCAAATTATCAGAGACTGTTGATAAAAGCCCCAATAATCAGAGTTCTATGAATGGGACAAAGTCTTTTGAGATAAAGTCTCCTGAGCTAGGGAGTAAATCCTCATTTGATTTCTGTCCCACCGCAAGGGCAGACTTACCTTCAAAAGGCATGAATGACAGAGTAGGAGTAAGAATTAAAGAGAAGTCCTACAAAGAGCATCCTCTCATGGCCACCTCAAGCTCAGCATTTTCTGAACTCTCCCTGCCCCAGAACACTTCCTTCCCCGTAGAAGCTGGTAACAGTTCATTCCAGAATTTTTCATGTGGTAAGTCTAGCCAACAGCCTGGGTCTTCTTTTATATTCACACCCTCTCCCTCACTCCCTGACACATAGTAAGTTAAGATGTCCTGACACTTTACATCCTAAATAATTCTCATATCTCTCACCAAATATCCATCCCTAACCCCACATCATAGTTCAGGGTCCACCATCTCTTCCCTGGGCTATATAATGACCTCTCAACTAGTCTTCCTAAAGTCAATCTTTGCTCCTCACTTCCATCCTCTACACTGCCACCAGAGTGTTCCCTCCAATATCACTCCCCTGCATCAAAGGAGCTTCCTGTTTCTCTAGTTTTACCCACCATTTCTACCTTGACTATTATGCTTTGGTAAAATCAAACTGCCTGTACTTCCCACCTCATACCGAGTGATTCCATACTATTATGACTTGATTCATGGTGGACCTCTAACCTGAACTAATATCTCATTAGCAACTTCCCATACCAGCTTCTATTGTGGCTTTTACTGCGTGGTATGAAAAGTGCCATTTTTTGCATGTCCATGTGATCTACTCCCTCAGAAATCACGAACTGATGGCCTAAGGGCTAAATGCAACTTCAGATGTTTTTCGCAGTGTATCTTTTTAAATTCTGTATTAGGCACCAACATTTTATAAATGATGTTCAACTTCTATGCAAGATATAGTAGCAGGGACCAGACTTACCCTCCTGCCTGAAACAACCAAACCAAACCAAACAAAAAAAGACGAAACATACAAAACAAAAGTTTTTGAGAAACTGGTCATCAGGTAATGAAGGACAGTGATCCCTGAACAATGGTAAACAAATGAAGTGAGCCCTGCAATTGCCCCAATATATTGCCTTGAGAGAGTTTCCAGGCGTGGCATAGGGAGGGAGGTAACCCAGGTGGAGCCCAGAGGATTCCCTGAATTGAGGAAGCTGAGCTGAAAGACCAAGACTTCACAGGACAGAATATCAGAAAAAAAAGAGAGCTTCACAGGGAGGGAATCCCAGATATCTGCAGGGGGTTCCTATTGGGTATTTAACAGAATACTGATCAGCACATGAATCCAGGTTAAAAAATTTAAAAATGAAAAAAAAAAAAAAACATCAAAAAGGATTTGGTAAAAACTTCCCAGCCCTCACATAAGGCCAGGAGAATTGTCTATTTCCAAGAGTCAGGCTAAAAACCCTCATAATTCACAATGCTGGGTAGAGTATGCAGAAGGATCTTGATTCAGCAGTGCAAAACAATTACCTCAGACCAAACACTGTTTTTACACCACTTAACAAATCTTAAAAGCAAGACACTAATGAATCAAAATATTTCCAAGTATCTCAGCTTTGTGTCTGAAAAAAATGGTTTAAAATATTTATAAGAATATAAAAATATCTAGCATCCAACCAGGTATACTTCCTAATGTCTAGAGTTCAATCAAAAATTATCACACATGCATAGAAACCAAAAATATGGTGCCTAATAAAGAGAAAATGTAACCAATAACAGCCAACCCAGAACTGACAGAGATGTTAGAATTAGCAGACAAGATCATTAAAACAAACATAAAATATAACAGTACTCTATATGTTCAAAAAGTTAAGTAGAGATATGGAAACTACAAGAAAGACACAGACATAATGTTTAGAAAATAAAACTACAATGTCAGAGATTGTAAAATATGCTGTATGGGATTAATGACAGATCAGACATTGCAGAAGAAAAGAAGAGAAAACTTGAAGACATAGCAATAGAACTATACAAAAAGAAACACAGAGGCAAAAAAAGGAATGAGCATCAGTTGGGCAAGTTTAATTGGACTAATATACATATTATAAGAGTCTTCTAAAAACAGGAGGAAAAAATGTTTTTAAAAATATTTGGCTGGCAAAACTGTTTTTCTGTTATTTTGAGCAACAAAATAAATTAAATATATGGGATTATAATCCAAATTATAAAACAAATATCTATGAGTCCACACTGATATTAACAAATAATTGAATGAATGAATAAGTAAATAAGATGATAGACAAATCACAGAAAAAATTTTAATGATTTATGAAGTTACTCTGCTCTCAAGAAGATGGAACATAAGTTCCACTCCTTAAATGTATGCTGTGCTTACTGACTTCCTTTCAAAGCATGCAATATTCTAAAAGTGAGGAGGGGAGCCTAACTTTACAGAGATGTGAAAAATGCTACTTCAACCAGGTGATCAAGGTTAACATAAACAATGAGAGGTCACACTGATAGTATAGATCTGTGACAGGTTGTGATAAAATTACATTTTCACTCAGTGGCCTTCCTCCCAGAAACACATAACCCCAGTCTAACCATGAGAAAAACAACATACGAATCCCAGTTGAGGGACATTCTACCAAATAGTTGGTATGTACTTCTCAAAATTGACAAGGTCATCAAAAACAAGGAAAATATGAAAAATTGTCAACTCCAAGAGGAGCCTAAGTAAATATGACAGCTAAACATAATGTGGTATACTGGATAAGATCTCAGAGCAGAAAAACAACATTAGGTAAAATCTAAGGAATTGTGAATAAAATATGGCCTTTAGTTAAAAAATATATCAATATTGGTTCATTACTTTTGACAAATGTAACATATTAACATTAGATATTAATAAGAGGGAAAAATGAGTGTGGGATATATGGAAACTCACTGCACTATTTTTGCAATTTTTCTGTAAATCTAAAACTATTCTAAAATAAAAAGATAAGAATAACAACAAATTTCTCTTTGAAAACAATACAGGCAAGAAGACAGCACAGCAACCACTTTTTAAAAGTACAAGAAAAATATTGTCCAATTAGAATTCTATACCCGGCAAAAATTTCCTTCAAAAATAAGGTGAATTAAACACTTTTTCAGACACTCTAAGGTTAAAATGACTGTTCATTAGAATACCCACACTACACGAAATGTTAAAAGAAATCCTTCAGGCATAGTAAAATGAAATCAGATGGAAATATGGATCTACAATGACAAATAAAGAACAACAAAAATGGTAATTGTATGCATAAATATGTAAAATTTTTTTTCTATTCCTTCCTTAAATTAATGTAAAAATAATTGTTTAAATAGAAATTATGATGAAAATTATGACAACATATTGTGGGTTTAGAACATATGCATTTTTAAACATCACACTGTACACCATAAATATATACAATTTTATTTGAAAATTTAATAATTTTTTAAAGAAAGAAAAATATGCACAATTAAAATGTATAAAACAATAGCATAAAGGATAAAAAATAGTTAAGTTCTTTTCTTTTAGCCTTTTGCTATTGTTTTATACATTTTAATTATGCATTCTTTCTTTCTTTTAAAAATTTTTAAATTGTCAAATAAAAGTTGTATATATTTATGGTGTACAATGTGATGTTAAAATATAATATCATTTGAAAATAGACTGTGATAAGTTAAAGATGCCTACTATAAACATTAAACACTAAAATAACACAAAAAAACATGGCTATAAATTAACAAAGAAGATAAAAGCAAATCATAAAAAATACTCAAACCAAAAGAAGACAGAAAAAGAAGGAAAAGGGGACAAAGAACAGATGGGGACAAATACAAAATATATAACAAGATGACAGACATAAACTTACCCATATTCACAGTCACATTGAATGTGAATGGCCTAAAAACCCCAATTAAAATACATGAGTCTGACTGGGTTTTTTAAATGGCTCAACTATCTGCTGCTTACAAAAAAATTTACAATTTAAATGTAAACACTAATAGATTAAAATTAAGTAGACCATGTGAATTCTAATTAAAAGAAAGATGGATAACTATATAAGTACCAGACAATGCAGATTTCAGAGCAGAAAATATTGCCAGAGATAAAGAAGGTCATTTCACAATGGGAAAGTAATCAGTTCATCAAGAGGATATAACTATTCTAAACATTTACCTACTTCTAATAGAGCTCCAAAATGCATAAAGCAAATTCTGATAGAATGGCAAGGAGACATAAACAAATCCACAATTATCGTTGCAGATTTTAATATTCCTCTCTCAATAACTGACAGAACAAGTAGACAGAAAACCAGAAAGTATAGAACACTTGCATAATGTTATAAATAAAGCCACAGTAATTGAAACAGCATAGTAATGGCATAAAGACAGACATATCTATTCAATGGAATAGAATAGAGAGTCCAGAAATAAACCCTCACATATACAGTCAATTGTTTTTTTGGCAAGGATACAATGACTATTTGGGGGGAAAAAACCATCTTTTTAACAAATGGTGCTGGGAAACAGGATATCTACGTGCAAAACAATAAAATTGGACCTTATACCATATACAAAAATTAACTCAACATGGATTAAAGATTTAAACATAAGAGCTAAAACTATAAAACTCTTAAAGAGAAACATTGCAAGAAAATCTTCATTACATTGGATTTGGCAACAAGCCCATGGATTTTATAACAAAAGCACAGGCAACAACAACTTTTGCATCATATATTTTGAGAGTCTATTATCAACTGCACACATGTTTGTAATTGTTACATCATATTGCTGTATTAAATTTTTTATTAATATATACTATTCTTATTTGTCCCTAGAACCCTTTTGCATTTAAGGCCTATTTTGTCAATTAGTATAGCCACTCCAGCTCTCCTTTGGTTATTATTTGCACAGAACATTTTTTTTCATCCTTTCAATTTCAACCTATTTGTGTATTTGGATATAAAGTGAGTCTCCTATAGACAGCACATAGTTGGATCATGTTATTTTAATTCATTTTGTCAGTCTTTGTCTCAATTCAGGAGTTTAACCCATTTACACTTAAAGTAATTACTGATAAAGAGAGACTTCTGCCATTTTGCTATATGTTTCCTAAATGTCTTGTAGTTTTTTGTCCTTCATATCCTCAATTACTACCTTCTTTTTTATGTAGCTGATTTTTTGTAGCAAAATGTTTTGGTTGGCAATATTTTCTTTGTGGTTATCATGGGAGTTACACTTAACATCCTAAAGTTAAAATAATCAAATTGGAATTTATGCCAACTTAACTTCAATAACATACAAAACTCTGCTCTGTTCACCTCATCCCTTTCTGTTATTGATGTCATAAATTATGTCTTCCTATATTGTGTGCTCAACAACATATAATAATATCTTATGTATTTGTCTTTCAAATTATGTGAAAAATTAAAAGTGACATTACAAAAAAAATTACAGTAATACTAGCTTTTATATCTGCCCATGTATTTACCTCTCCTGGAATTCTTCATTTCTTCATATAGCTTCAAGTTTCTGTCCAGTTTCCTTACATGTCAACCTGAACAATTCCCTTTAGCATTTCTTGCTAAATAGATCTAATAGTAACAAATTTCTTCAGCTTTTGTTTATCTAGAAATCTCTTTATCTTGGAGTTTCTTCCTCATTTTTGAAGGAAAATTTTGTCAGATACACAGTCTTAGTTGAGTTTTTTCTTTCAGCACTTTGGGTATGTCAACCCACTGTCTTCTGTCCTCCAAGGTTACTGATGAGAATTTGGCTGATGATCTTATTGAGGATCCTTGTATTTTCTGAGCCACATCTCTTTTGCTGATTTCAAGATTCTGGCTTTGGCTTTGGCTTTTAACAATTTGATTACAATGTGTCTTGATGTGGGTCTCTTTGAATTTATTCTACTTGGAATTCATTGAGCTTATGTATTTATCAATTTATGACTTGCATCAAATATAGGGAGTTATTAGCCAATATTTCTTCAGATATCCTCTCTGTCACTTTTGCTCTTCTCTTTCTGGGATTCTGAAACTGGGATCCATAATGTGGTTTTAGTTCACTTGATGGTATCCCACAGGTTCCTTAAGATCTCTTCACTTTTCTTTATTTCTTTTCTTTCTGTTCTTCAGACTTGATCATTTTGATTCTTCTATCTTTAAATTCACTGATTCTTTTGCTTGCTCATATTCGCTTTGGGACCTCTCTAGTGTACTTTTTATTTCACTTATTGTGCTTTTCAATTCCAGAATTTCTTATTGGTTTCTTTTCATATATCTATATCCTTCTTGCTACTCTCATTTTGTTCATGCATTGTTTTCCTGACTTTGTCCATGTTCTACTTTAGCTCTTTGAGCGTCTTTAAGAAAGTTGTTTTAAAGTCTTTGTCTAGTAAGTGTATTAGTCCATTTTTGTGTCTATAACAGAATACCTGAAACTGGGTAATTTATAAAGAAAACAGTTTCATTTGGCTCATGATTCTGATACAGCTGAATTTGGCATGGGCTTCAGGCTGCTTCTACTTATGACAGAAAACTGGGGGGCAGCCAATGGGTGCAAGCAGATCTCATGGTAAGAGGAAGCAAGAGAGAGAGAGGGAGGGGAGATGCTAGGCTCCTTTTAATAACCAGCTGTCATGGAATTAATAGAGTGAGAACTCACTCATTACCACCTCCTTCCCAGGGAGGACACTAATGTATTCATGAGGGATTCACCCCCATGACCCAAATACCTCCCAGCACTGCCACATTGGGGATCTGATTTCAACATGAGCTTTGGGGGGACAACACATCCAAACTACATCAGTAAGTCTGCATCTGGGCTTCCTCAGGTACATTTTCTATCAATTAAGTTTGTTCCTTTGAATGAACCATAGTTTTCTGTTTCTTTGTATGCCTAGTGTTTTTGCTGTAAACTGCACATTTGAATTTTATCATGAGCTAGGTATAAAAATCAGATTATCAAACTTCTTTCTTAAATGTAGAGCTATTCAGGTTATTAACTATTTCTTTTTGAGTAAGCATTGATTGATTGTGTCTTTTAAGAAATGTGTCCATTTAATCTAAATGTCTAATTTAGTATCTGGTGAACCAAATCTCTCACACCTGATATTGGTAATTTTATGTCTCCTCCATTTTTTTCCTGTTCAATCTAACTAGAACTTTATCAATTTTATTGATCTTCTCTAAGTACCAATTTTGAAAATTACAAACAAAGCTGGAGGACAAAACTAAATGATTTCAAGATTTAGTATAAGGCTACAGCAAATGAAATAGTGTAATACTGGTGCAAAAACAGACAAGTAGATCAATAAGATAGAAAAGTATCCAGAAAAATACCCACAGACATATGGGCAATTAAATTTGGGCAAAGGTGCAAAGACAAGTCAAGAAAGCCAGGAAAGAACAGCCTTTTCAACAAATGATGTTGGATAATTATATACTCACATGCAAGAAAAAAAGAACTTCAATACAGACCTCAAACCACACACAAAATTGATCATAGATTTAATATGTAAAGCCTAATGCTATAAAATTCCTAGACAAAACCATAGGACAATATCTTTGTGACTCTGGGAGAGGCAAAGATTTCTTATCTACAACAACAAGAAGATTCTACCTAAAATACAAAATTAATAAATTGCACTTAATCTGAATTTTAAAATACCTGTGTATTAATCACATTTTTTTTTTATATTTTATGATGTTTTGACGTCTTTGGGAGAACTTTGCTTCCTGGAGAGGGACCGCCCCTCCCAGGGCAAGCTAATTCCCAGAGAGTAAACAACTTCTTGTTGAGTCCACCTTTCATAAATAAGTCAACCAATCTTGAGTCCATACCCCCAACCATCTCCTTTATCTAATTCTCACATACCAAGTCAATATTTCTCCTGACGTAAATCAATCCAGGACCTGGTACCACACAACTCAGGAGTACTCCTACTCTCCAGAGACTGCTGGAGCCAATTCAAAGCTGTGTACCCAGACCTGCCTTGGCTTTTCCATGAAAACCCCAGTAAAGACTGTGGCCTATGCCTTCCTGTTGCTCCTTTCTGCCTCCCAATTACACTGTTGCTTCCCCCTGCAGCCCTGCAGGGGGTTCCATGCCTATCATTTCTAGGGAAAGTGAGAATAATATTAAATTTTTCTTTCGATGTCATTGACCTGTTTGTGTTGTCAGTTACCTTTACAAATTAACACCCAGGCACAAATCAATCTACTTTTCAAAAGACCCTGATAAGAAAATTAAAAGAGCAACCAGAGATGGCAAGAAAACACTTGCAAAGCATCTGACAATGGATGTACCTAGAGTGTATATTTTCTTAAAATTCTCCAAACTCAATAATAGGGAAGCAATAACTCAACAAAATAATGGGCAAAATATTTGAACATACACTTCACCAGGGAAGATATATGAGGGACAAATTAAAGATGAAAAGATCTTCAATGTCATTAGTGATTAGGGAAATGCAAATTAGATCCACAAAAAGATATCACTTCATACCCACTAGAATAGCTAAAATCGAAAAGACTGATCATATCAAGTGTTGGGGAGAATTTAGATGAACTGGAATTCTCCTCTGATGCTGGTGGAAATGTAAAACGGTACAACCACTTTGGAAAGCAGTTTGGCAATTTCTTAAAAAGTTAGACATACGTCTATCACATGACCCAGCCATTCTGAGAGTATTAACACAAAAGAAAAAAATATCCATGTCCATACAAAATTATGTACACAAATACTCAAATTAGCTTTATTTCTCATAGCCCCAAAATGGGAGCAACACAAATGAACAGCAATAGATGAATGGATAAACTAATTGTGGTATAGCCATGCAAAGTAATACTATGCAGCTATGAAAAGGAATCAATTATTGATAACACAACATTTATAAATCTGAAAATATTTATGCTGGGTGAAAGAAGGCAGATGAAAAGGAGTACGTAATAGTACATAACAATTTATATAAAACTTCAGGAAGTGAAAACTAATGTATAGTGGCAAAAATGAGATCAGTGATCACCTAGGGAGGTGGGGTAAGGAGGAAGGGGTTACCAAGGGAAAGGAGGAAACTGGGGTGAGGTGATGCATGAATTCACTACCTTGATCGTGGTGATGGTTTTAGTGGTGTAAAAATAGGTCAAAACTTATCAAGTTATATATGTTTAATATGTACAGTTCACTGTATATCAAGAAGGAAGTAGAAGACCTTATACACAAATCAGATTTTTGGCTTCTTTTGGAAAAATTAGAATATAATTAAATATAAGTACTGGACCCAAGTTCCTGCCTGACAGCAATTAGCTACAGCCAAGTAGCAGTCGGATGTATACTTTGGTTTTCCCCTGACTCAGTCACTCCATTTTTCTCATATATAGGCCCTTTCTCTTCATTTACTATCTTTCTGGTCTCCATAGACACTCAAGTGTTGGATCTCTGCAACATGTTTGTATTCTTCACCTTTGTGAGCAGAACTACTACTTTCCAGCAAAGTCAAGGATTTTCATTTTAAATCTCCTCAGTCAATTAAAAAAGTAATATTCATTTCATTTAATACTGATAGGAATGCAAAGAGTACAGCCATTTGGGAGAGAGTTTGGCAGTTTCTTATCATAACCTTCAGCTATTGTGCTCCTAGGTATTTACCCAACTGATTTGAAAACTTATGCCCACCCAAAAAACTTCAAGTAAATGTTTACAGTAGCTTTACTCATAGTTACCCCAAACTGGAAGTAACTAAGATGTGCTCCAATTGCAGAATGGATAAACTGGTACATCCATACAATGGAATACTATTAAATGATTTTCTTAAAAGAATTACCAAGTTGCATGAAGACATGAAGGAATCTCAAAGGTGTATTGCATAGTGAAAAAAGCCAGACTGAAAGGCTAAATACTATATGATTCCAATTATATGAACATTCTGGAAAAGGAAAAACTGTAATGATGGTTAAAAAATCAGTGTTTGCCAGGGCTCAAGGGCAAGGGGAAAGGGTTGAATAGGTAAAGCACAGGAGATTTTTTTAGGGTGGTGCAATTATTCTCTATGGTACCATAATTGTGAATACATAACACTACACATTTGTCAAAACCCACTGAACTTTATAGCACAGAGAGTGAACCTTAATGCATGAAAATTTTTTAAAAATTTATTCAGGAGTTTTGGGGAATACCAAGATGGAATGCAGAATGTGACAAAATAATCTGTGTTACAAATGAATGAAAGAACTTCATTGGAGGGGGTGGATAGGAAGATGCTGGCCTAACAAACCTGGAAACAGGTGAGATCTGTAAGATCAAAAGCACAAATAAATTATCCATAATATTCTAGTTGATAAAGTTGTTTTCCATAAGGTATGGATTAACATAACCTTATTCCCATAAGGTATTGATACCGCTGTGTATGTATGCTAGAACAGAACAACGTAAATGGATCTCAGAAGGTGGGAGCCAGGTTCTCACTGTTGAAATCGGAGGTAACAGTTAAGCAACGGGAGGAGGTTAGAATGATCTACCTGGAGACAGATTCGAGTTGGAGATATCAGAATGAAGTTATGTTTAGCTTACAATAGATGCAGGTGCTTGTATTCAGAAATATTTATAGATATGTCTACATAACAGGTTAGTATACACACATTTTTTTTTCTGTCAGATGACAAAGCTCAAAAGCAATATCACCCAGTAGCAGTGAGAGAAGCTAGCACCCAGAACTTTCTCTACCACCCCCTTCCTACCTCCCTCTGGCCCTCCATTTCTCTCTCTTAAAAAGTGTGCCTTTGAGATCCTCTATTTCAAGTCTTTCAGTTCTCAGATATGAAAATGGGGGCACAAAAAGGTGACACAAGTTTCCTGAAGTCATTCGGCCAGTTGATAATAGGACCAGCACTGGAACTCTTTGCTATTATTCCAATGCTTTTTATGTACAGGGTAATTTCCAGACTGTGGGGTGTATGTTCATTGTATTTTATAAAAGAGGAGAGCTTTGGAACAGCTCTTCCCCCTAAACATTCCCCAGTAACACACTTCTTAGGGCTAGAAGAGAATGATGGAGGTAAAATTTGCTCCAGTTTTTTTTTTAACTCATTTTCATAAATATCACTCATCTTCTTAATCGCATAAGATTTTCTTTGACAGGTGTTGCATTTTCTTACAAGCATAAATGTCCTTCCAAAAGAAGAACTAAATGGATTAGAGTGTGTTAACTTTAAGCTCCTTAAAAACAGACAAACAGAACAGAGGACATTTTGACTTGGCCCAAAATCAAAGAAACTGATTGACTGATGCTCTTATCTACTATTTTTTTTTTTAAGTTTCATTATATAACAAGGGAAAAATCATCTCAAATTTTCCTGGCCCTCACCCTTCCTGCTTCTCTTTGCTTTCTTTATAGTTAAGCAAAGACACTCAAAAAATTGGCTCTCAAAAATGTCTTTAGAAAAAGAGCCTGGTTGTGAAATAGGTAATGTGCTTTGCTTCCTGCTTACTCTGGAACTTTACAGATATTAAAACTCAAATTTCTTACAAATAGGCACTGTCTTAATCATTCCCCTTTGTTTTACTTGATTGGAAGTAATTAAAATAATTCACAATTACCCATTAAATCATTTTTTTCCAGTGGCAGCACCGTCCTCTCTGTTCCACATGTTCGTAATGTAACCTAAGAATAATGGTTTTTTCCAAGGTCTTGTTGCATCAGATGGGGCTGATTTTATCCCATCTTATTCCTTACTCTTCTCCAGTTCACCCAGGCTAAAATCAGTCTCTCTCTCTCTCCGCCTATCTCTCAAACACACATGCACACATACACACATGTACACATATGTACACGTTTATATCTTGCTCACAACTGCGTTCCCAGGCCAGATTCCTCCAAACTTCCCTCGGTGCTAATCCTACTCATTCTCCAGGTCTTACAAATTTTCACTTTTCCCCAAAACACTTCCTAATTTGCAAGATCCTCTGCTAGGCACTGTTAAATAGAAAGATCCATCCTATACAGCCTCTGTCCTCAAGGAGCTTCTAATTTTCATTGGTCCTCTCTCAAAGATACGAGGACATTTCATCTCACCACAAGCACTTGATTATATAAAGAATGCCTTGTTCTACTCTACCTGGTGGACTGTTAAAGCATAAATGATACATTACACTGCTGTACTCTTTGCCTTCCTATTCCGGTTTAGAGGAAGGGTTGGTGGTAGGAGAAAGATGAGAGAACAGGCACGGGCACCAGGAATAATCTCAACAGCCTTAAATTCTAAGCCTAAACCTATCAGAATAACAAGGACTCTACTTCTCTTAGGACAGAAGCATAAATGGAGGCCCATGCACTGTATGTTTAAATATTTAAAAGTTATGAACCAAGCTAACAAACTGTTCCATGAAATATACTCTCTCCTCTTATCTTGATGAGTACACCCTCACTATAACAAAACTGAAAAATGCGTGTAAGGCTAGGATTTTAAATGATTGAAAGTCAGAAAAATATCAGCAGTGACTGAATATAATTATTATCATCTTTGTCTGGTGTTCTGTGGCTGGGCTAGTAATGTTTAGATTAATGATAAAGTCATACATGATCCATGATTATTATTTATTTATTCCACAAACTTTATTTTCCTTGCCTTAATTTCAGCAAAGTCACTGTTATAATTGATATTTTTACATGTTTTGGATGCTGTCGACAGTAATGAGATAAAAATAAAATATAATTGTTTCAAAGTTTACAAAATTGTAGTGTTTTCAACAAAAATATAAATTTCAAAAATAGTTGTCTTTTATGTTTCAAAAAATTATTTCTTTCAAAGCATTCAAAATGAACTATTAAAATTCAATGACAAAAATCAGATTATAATTTAAAATATCAAAGTTTAAATCAAAAAATTTTAAGATGAATTTTATTTAATTATATTTGCTACATATTTCATGAAAATAAACCTAGTCCCAATTTAATGTCCACCAGTTGCCAATGAATAATTGGTATCACATTTCACAATGTTACATCTAGACCCACATATATACAAATTTAAGAGTATTTTTGTTTAAAATTGCAAAATGTTCTTCAGCTGTTATGAGCAACTGTTGCAAATATTATGCTAATCCCTGAATAACTTCGAAACCACAATTTAAACCTGAAGAGAAGCAAGAAATGGATACCGGGTACGACTGGAAAGTGATACTTCATTATGCAAGAATTCACTGCATTCATGCAATCTGAGAAAAGGATTTGACAAATTAATTTAAAACTTTTTTGACATTTACATAAATACTGCCACCACTCACATCACCCCCACTCACCTAAACAGTGTCCTGTAATGTCCTAAGTGACACCACTCACAACAAACCATCACAGCATTTAAAGAAAATTCCCTTCACTTTTGAGACTTAGGGCAGGAGTTATGGAGAAATATTTCCCTGGAGTTAGTCATTCCATGTTAAACAGATGTTTAAATTGTATGTCATATCCAATGCTGAGCACCAAATATCAAGAGACAGAGGCATTAGTGTGCTCTTTAACAAATTTATTTTTTGTTTGTTTGCAAGTCATGCTCAGGCCTAATAGCAATATTTTATTATTGAATCTTCCAAAAGAAGGTAGGAAAGAAGTCCATGAAAGAACATGATACTATAAAAAGGTGAAATATTCACAATGTAAAAAAGAGTTTTGATAGAACATGGTGACTATAGTTGATAGCAATGTATGTTATTCTTGAAAATTGCTGAGACAGTAGATTTTAAGGATTCTCACCACACAAAAAAAAAAGGATAGTATGTGAGGCAGTGCATATGTTAATTAGCTTGATTTAGCCATTTCAAAATGTATACGTATTCCAAAACAACATTTTGTACACAACAAATATGTACAATTATTATTTGTCAATTAAGAAAATAAATAAAAAGCATTTCTGTCACCAAAAAAAAGTTCTTGAAAATTTAAAATATGGTAGCAAAAATTTTAAATTCAACGGAAGTGTTAGAAAAAAAATATTGAGGAAATATCCCAGAAAATAGAATAAGGAGAGAGAAAAAAAATTGTGAGGTGAGTGCTGTGGAGTCAATGTTTTAACTCCACATTGAAACAAACCCATTGAAACTTGACACCCATTGTAACATTGTTAAGAGGTAAGCGGGTGGGAAATCCGATTATGATATTTCAAAGATGGAGCCTTTAAGAGGTGCTTGGATCATGAGGACT
The DNA here is from genome assembly GCF_027409185.1 of Cynocephalus volans. Taxonomy (NCBI): domain Eukaryota; kingdom Metazoa; phylum Chordata; class Mammalia; order Dermoptera; family Cynocephalidae; genus Cynocephalus; species Cynocephalus volans. Next base: position 171,450,476 of record NC_084461.1, read on the forward strand.
ATGCCTTAGAGTATGAGTGATGGGTTAATGGTTTAATGGGTTATCAAGAAGTGGTTCTGATGGCTTTATGAGGGCAGCAAGTAAGCACACTAATGCTCTTGCTCAAGCTATTGATAACCTGGTCACATGGGACCCTGTAGAGAGCTCCAACCCAGAAGAAGTTCCCCACCTGATGTGGCCTCTGGAGCATGAACTTCCCAGCCTCCCAAACTGTAAGAAATGAATTTCATTTCTTTATAAATTACCTAGTTTCAGGTATTCTGTTAAAAGTGACAAAAACAGACTAATACAGTAAGTAAGGAAATTAGAAGATCAATCCAGCATATACAACAGCCAACTAATAGGAGTTCTGAAAAATGTATATAGGGAAAATAGAGAGTAACAATTATGCAATAATAATAATAACAGTACTGAATTCCAAAACTGAAAAATATAAGTTTCCAGATAGGAAGGGCCCACTGAATAAGCAGTGCAATGGATGAAAAACTATCCCGTACAACAGACCATCATGTGACATTTCCAGGGACAAAGATAAGAGACTAAAATTATTTGGACAGTTAAAAAAATGTTCATTTACAAAAGATGCATGAATGTCCTTAAAATTCTTATTAGCAACACTGGTAACTAGAAAACAATGTAGCAATACCATCAAAATGTGAGAGAAAATTGATGCCAGTCTAGAATTCTGTACCCAGCCAAACTATCAGTCAAGTAAGAGGGTGAAATAAAGGTATTTGGACATCCAACATGCCCCCAAAATTGTCTTCCCAGCCACCTTTTCTGGGAAGCTACTAGATGACCAATCCCTCCATAATGAAAAGTCAAGCAAGAAGGAGGAAGACACATGATCCAGGAAATGGGGCTCCAACACAGGAGAGGTAAAGGACTTCATGAAATATAAGGAAGTCTCAGGATAGCTGCTCTAGTTAGAGAAATCTAGAAATCTCTCTAGATTTCTTTATAGAGAGAAATCGACTTGACTGGAACAGGTGAAGGAGACTTCTAAGGGAAGTCATCGAGAAGAAAGTGAAGGTTGGATGGATAGCTCAGTTGGTTAGAGCATGGTGTTAGAACACCAAGGTCAAGTGTTCCCATTCTCATACTGGCCAACACCAAAAAAAAAAAAAAAATGACGAAGAAGAAAATGAAGGTGATAGAAGTGCTGCCGTGTATAAACATATTAAGGGAAGATTTTCTGATGTGTTCCAGAGGAAAGTTTGGAAGATTTAACAACAGATACAAAGAAAATTCGGGGGGAAAAATGGCAATGATTAATTCTGGGGAAATAAATAAAATGTTATTTTTTAAAAAAGAAGAAATGTTGCCCTAGCATACTTTTTAGCTCAGTTGTGAATATCAACTATAAAGAAATAATAATACAAACATTGAAGAATGGCTTAACTAAAAATTTGGAGAAAACTGTACCGAAAAAATGGGAGAATAATGGCAAGAGTCACGTGTGTGTGTGTGTGTGTGTGTGTGTGTGTGTGTGTGTGTGTGCGCGCGCGCGCGCACGCACATGCATATATAAAGGCAATATGTTATTGAAAAAAATAAGGAATAGTAGTATGATCATGGTCTGTGGTAGGAAAAACAAAAGAAACAGACAAAATACTTGAAATTATTATCCCAAGAATGTGGGAATTGGGAATGAAGGGAAATTTGGCAAAGAACTACTGTTTGTTCATTACATACCTAATGTTATTTGTTGACTTCTTAAACTATGTGCATGTTTTACTTTGATAAAATTCAATTAAAAAATAAGCTGTGTGGGAGGGAGTGCGTGGGATGAGGCTGTTTGTGACAGATTGTAAAGCAATTCTAGAAGAGTGAGCATGTGAATTGACCACGGACGAAGAGTAAAATTGCTTCTCAGCTTAAAAAGTCCACTTTAGATTCAAGGTTATGATTTTAAAGTGAGACTAGCCCGTGTAATTATGTGTTTTCCTCCAACTGCATTTCTCCAAGTGCAGGTGCAGGTGTAAACAAACACATGGATTTAATCGAGGATGTGGTTTGGCTGAGTGGATATGATAGAGAAAATGGAAAGAGAATCAAAGGTATATGCAAGGATTATAATAATTGAACAAGGAATTTAAGATAAGGGAAGAGGGAATCAAGATAGCAAGGGATAAAGCGCAGGGAAAATATGGTAGGAACAATAAATTGGAGGTCCTGATGGAATGGAAAGATTGCTGGTGTTGGGCTACTAGAAGGAGTACAACAGAAGAGCATGGTGTTGGTCAGAGAGGGAGCCATGAGGTTGAGATTATGGAGATGTTGTAGTTATTGGTGATGACAAGGTTGCAGATGTAACTAGGGGAGTGAGTGGTTGAGAATAAGTGGAGGACAAGGATAAAAAAGAGTTTGAGCAAGTGAGGGGACAGGACTCATTTTGGATAAAGTGACCACAAGTAATAAGGAGGAAAAACAGAGGAGTCAATTGTTGACACTCACAATGTGGGATGCTATCATGACATTTCACATCTGTGACCTTTAAGCTCCTGAGTTTATCAATTTAGGATGGAAATACAGTCATGTGTTATTTAAAGATGGGGATGTGTTGTTCTGAGAAATGAGTCATTAGGCTGTTTTGCCATTGTGGGAATATCACAGAGTGTATTCACACAAATCTAGATGGAATAGCCTACCGCACACCTAGGCTACGTGGTATAGACATTATAAATTTATGGGACCACCATCGTATATGCATTTTGTCATTGACCAAAATGTTGTTATGCAGTGCATGACTATAGCTGGTCTACCCAGCCTACAGTAAACCTTGTACACACCTGGAGTAGACGTCATGTGTATCTTTCAAATCCTTGCAGGTAATGACTACAACATCTTCAGTTCCAAGGTTCTTTGGTGGTTTTTAATGATCTAAATAATAATGTACTGGGTTGCTCTTCCATTCACTTCAGGCTACAATTATCAAGTTTTGCTGTGTGTCCACTCCGTCCTGCACCCAAAATGGCTCAAGCCCATCCATGCAGACCCACTGTGAGTACACGAGAGCTGTATGCCGCGTCTGTCTTCTGTATTCATTTAGAGTGGCCCTGTTCCTTCCCTCCCATTCCTTAGCTCTCTAATCCCTGGACTCTACGCTTGAGATCCTAATTGCATTCAGGCTCCCCTTTCTAAGCTACGATCTTGCAGTTCTTCCACGTACTTCAGCCAGTTATCTTGTTTTTGAACATGCACCATGACCACCCCCTATTTTGGATCATACTCAGTTTCAAATAATCCACTCTCACTGTCAACCTCATTTCTTTAGGAGGGCCAGGCCACTCAGCCCACGATTGTAGCCAGGGATAGTATGCACCATGTTCCAGACACTCATCTCTTCTTGATGTTGAATATACTAATTATCCTGATATAAGCATCACATATTGCACACAGGTATTGATATTCAATGCTGTATGCCACAGATATGTACAATTATGTTCCAATAATTTATATATATATATATATATATATATATATATATAACTGCACTATAGTTATATGAGACTATCCTTACTCCTAGAAAACACACTGAAGAATTTAAGAGGGAAAAAGTACAATGTCTTCAATTTACTTTCAAAAATTCAGAAAACTAAGTGTGTGTGTGTGTGTGTGTGTGTGTGTGTGTGTGTGTGGAGAGAGAGAGAGAGAGAGAGAAAGAGAATAAGAAATGATAAAGTAAAAGACCAAGTAGGGGGTCAGAAAAGTCAAAATCATAGAGACAGAATGGTGGCTGCCAGGGGCTGAGGGGAGGAGGAAACGTGTAGCTGGTATAGAGTTTCAGTTTTATAAAATGCAAAGAGTTATGGAGATGAATAGCAGTTATGACTGCACAACATCATGAATGGATTTAATACCACTGAACTCTACACTTAAAAGTGGTTAAGATGATAAATTTTATGTTATATATATGTTACCACAATTTTTTAGATTGGAGGAAAAAAGTTAATGAGGGAAACTGTCAACAGTTGGTAAATACTGTAGAGAAGAGTATATGAAAGTTCCCTGCACTATTGCTGCAAATTCACTAAAATTTTGAAATTATATAAAAATAACGAGTTACCCAAAAAAGTCAGTATCTAGAAAGACATATACCCTAGAGTGAAAAGGTTTATCCTGCATGCACTAGGCAGCAGGAGGAAACACTTTTTGAGTGCTGAGTTCCAGATGATGGATGAGGTATGAGCCATCAGTTGTCTCAGTAGAGAAAGGGCCCCCATGGAAAACGAATTTCCACTTCTACTCGGCTGGGTCTGGCTCTTAGAAAATTCATCAGTCAGACTTTAAGGAGCTCTGGAAAGATCCCAGTACACATGCTTGAGCACCGTCTAGGATTGCTTCTGGAAGCCTTGGCCTGAGCCAGGTACCCTGGAGACACTGTCCAATGGAAAAGAAAGCCAGTGGAACAATGAGCTGTAACAATGGGGGAGGAGAGACAGCTGACATGCCTCTGCTTCTGAAAGCAATCAAAGGTCAGCTCCTAATGCTACGTGGGCTCCTGAAACCTCAGATACTGCCTTCTCTCCCTCCATGAGACATCACCAAATGCCAAAATTATCGATTCCAGCTCCTGTGCATTGGGCTCCAGCTCCTGTGCACTGATGGAAATTCACAATTCAGAGACCAGCATCCGGGCATATTCTACAGAGAACCCTGTCTTTCCAGCTCCTTCCTAATGCAGCCTGGTCCTCCTGAGTCCTTCTGCAGTGACCTGTGAAGCCCAGGGTGGGCTTACAGTATTCAGGTTTACTGTAAACTGGCAAAGAATCAAGTCAAGAAGCTTCAAGGCCATGAACAGATGCTCAGAGAAAGCACGGGAATGCGAGGCCTGACCACAATTGAAACTGTCTGAGCCAAAGGTCAAGCAGTTATTCAGATGCCAAGGGCCGTTCCTCCACCTCACCCCCACCCTATTACGCTGGAAGTCAGTTCTCCACAGTCCGTGGTGAGTCAGGCGGGAGTACTTTGATTGCGGCTCAGCTGATGTCATTCAAGAAAGCTGGGGGGTCACCCACTGCATCAGAGGAAGAGACATTTGACTGAGTCGGATCCACCCTCCGGACCTCAGGGGAGCTTGACATTTCCAGGACACGGAAAACAAACTTCCTCTTAAGAGAGAATACGCTTTCAGTGTGGGAAAAAAAGGAGAGGGAACCAGAGAGGGTCAATACGTGCTCACCCTTGGCAGAAAGCCCACAAGCAGGGAAATTTCTGTCCTTTCAGAAAAGGTGAAAGCATTGCAATGTCCTCTGGTTCAACAGCAGATCCAAGTCACTGCACGTAAGCAAAGAAAAACCCAGCCTTGGCCCAACAAACCTACTGTGTCACGTGACCTTCTCATTCCCTTTCCACTCAGCTCGTACCTTTAACAAGCCTCTATGGAGAGACCTCCTTGTGTGTGATGCCGCAGCCACACTTTATGGTGAGGAGAGGGGATTCAGATCCAACAGTACCAATAACATAAACTGCTGCCGCTGTAGCCAACACTGAGATCTCACTATACTCCGGCATTCAATTTACATGGGTTATCTTATTTGAACATCAATAATTTTGCCAGGTAGGTACTATTATTTTCTTCATTTTATATATGAGGAAACTGAGGCACCAACAAACTAAGTAATTGATCCCAGATCAAGATTTGAGCCCACATAGTCTAGACCAGCACCGTCTAATAGAGTGTTTTCCAGTGATTGAAATGTTCTATACCCACACTGTTCAATAGGGTAGCCACTAGTCCTGTGGTGTTACTGAGCACTTGATATGTGATCGATTCAACTGAAAACTGGACTTTAAAATTTTAATTCATTTCATATAATTTATTTAAATTGCACTTGCCACTAGTGTCTACCATATTGAACAGTGCAGATCTAGACAGACTTAGAACCAATGTACTTAACCATGTGCTAAACAGCAAATGACAGTATGTAGAATTGCACCCTCACCCTTTTTTAATCAACTAGAGGCCAAATTACAATAGACATCAGTGTCATCCCTGAAGGGTAACAGGGTCATCATGAGCCTACAAGGAGCATGTGAGAGACAGGCATGGGTTGCAGATACTAGAAAGAGAACACAGCCCTGCCCATGCTCTCCTCCCAGCACTGAGGGCATGTGTCTACCTCCCTAGCCATCTCCACCTGCCACCCCTGCCCCCAGCCTGCTTCCAACAGCCTCTCTACCACTCTCCCCCCTGGTCCTGCAGCTGGGTCAGCAAGCCCTGATAGCATGAGCCCCAGAGGCTCCTCTCTGGAATGGGCACTGTGCTCAACACCAGGGAGGATGCAGGAGAAAGACTTGCCCAGCCATCTGCCCTGTAGGAGCTCACGCTCCAGGAGGCCAAGACTTACAAGCCTGAGTTCACCAAGGCACAAAGCAAGACAGCATGTGAGCCAGTGCAGGAAGGATTTCAGGGGGTGAAAGAGGACAATCCATTTGGGCTAGATGAACAATTGGAGGGGGGACATCATAAAGGAAGCAGGACTTGAACTGGGCTGCAAAGAACGAATACGTTTAGAAGGTCCAAAAAGTCAGGGGAAAGCATGAGCACAAAGGCCGAAGGGAGTGAACACAGAGGCAGGGAGGGGCCCGAGAAGTCGCCCCCAGGGCAGCAGCATGGGCCACAAGCTGGCGAGGTGAGAGAGTGGTCAGCACTTCAGCTGGTCCCTCCTCACCTCAACGTGGGGAGCTCTATTAGTCACATCCTTGTTCCCAAAGAGCCAGAAGAGAACCTGGGAATTTATTCAAATACAGAAATTTCAGAGACACCCCTAGGGATTCCATGGAACTAGGGTGTGGGCCTGGGGGTCCATTTTACTCCATTTTGTTTGTTTTATTAGCCAGTGAGTGGGGTGATCATGATGCTTCTGAAGCACAGATTTCAGCCACTCCCTGTTCCAAGCAAGGGCCTGCTCCACTGTCAGAGGTGGAGGAGAATTTACCTCATTTTCAGAGCTGTCCAGAAAGAACTACCCAGATTTCTTGGGAAGCTTCTGAGAGGTAGCAAGCTTACCTCAAGAGGCAAACCCCTCGGGGCAGGGGAGGAAGTATCTGTCAAGTACCAGCAGCAACATAGGAATAAAAGATTTCTTTGCAGGAAATTTAAAATAGCTTCTCAGATTCCTTCATTTCACAGTTGAGTAAGCTGAGGCTTAGAAAGGAGAAGTGAAGTACCTGAGTTCACGAGTTCTAATGCCATAAATAGCAGAAACAGGTGCTGGATTCACAGCGGGGGACCCTCTGCCTCTGCCCCTGGCCTCTCACCAGCCACACCTGGACAGAGCAGGACTTTTCCATTAGCATTGACTCCGGAGCGCCAACCACAACAAAAGACAAAGCCCTTCTTTTGGAGCCTTTCATGTTATTTCCATTAAACCACTTTACTTGACAGCAGTTCTTTACTGAAACTCTGGTTTTACTGATCTTTTGAGGTCCTCATTCTCTGCTGTACCACCTCAATATTCTCCAAGAGCTCAAGGAAATCCGGGGGAAGACATACCTCTGCCAACAAGATAAATGTTAGCCTTTATTAAGGAGGGAAGCAATGAAGTCCCTTGTGTTTGCTGCCCCCATGGGAAGAGAGTGTGGGTGACTATTGTTTTCACTTTGAATTTTCTCCTGGTGAACGCTGGTCCTTTTTGGTTTGGGGTTTCCCAACCAAGTCAGCACATTCGCCTTCCTCTCTCTTTAAGCAATACCTATTCCTGATGGCACCCTTCAGCCACCCAGCTCTGGTGTACAGGGTGTCATGCTCAGAGAGCTGCAAGAGATAAAGAAATTACTCCTCTTTCTTTCTCCATCAGCGCTGTTGTGTGCGCACCCAGCCGGGCACCTCTCGCAGGCCATGCACCTTGGAAAGATAGCAAAGGTAGACCCCAGAGGACTGCATGTATGATACCAAGCCTTTCCATTCTCCTGGGAGGTGCCACAGTTATTCCTTCAGCAGTGGCTCCAATCCCTACCATTTACCCCCTTTCAACCACTTTGTTGGGTGGAAAGAACCAGGGAGGGTCCGAATTTGAAAGGGCATTTATCTAGACTTGTCATCATGTAAATGAGGAGAACTGAGGTTCAAGGGTGTTAAGAGATCTTTTGAAAACCACAAACCTATTTAGAGGCAGATAAGAACTCAATCACAGGTCTCCTGAGGTTCTAGAAAGAGCTATATGCTCCCTAGTGTCGCTTGGGAACTGCTGTGGATTGATTGAATTGTGTCCCCCAAGTTTATGAATTAGAAGCTTACTCCGCACTGTAACTGTTGAGGGTAGGATATCCTATTATGGTTTTGAAAGATGGGGCCTTGAAGAGGTGATTAGATTGTAGGACCATGCCATAGTGAATGGATTAATAACAGTAGTCAGAGGTATGGTTCTGGGGGCTTTAAAAGGAGAGCACGTGACAGTCTCTCTCTCTCTGCTCTACTGTTGTCTGCCATGCGAGACCCCTGGGTCACTGCCACCACCACCAAGACCCGAACCAGATGTGTTCCCTGGACTTTGGACTTCTGAGCCTCTGAAACTGTAAGCAATAAATTTTGTTTTCTTATAAATCACCCAGTTTAAGGTATTTTGTTATAAGCAACAGAAACGGACGAATACAGACAGGGACATTGCACTAGGGCTTGGTCCTGATGTTGCAATCGATTTCCCATGTTCCTGCCTTCCTTTGTCTGGAAAATCAGAATTAAAATGTCTGCACCACACACCTCACAGAGATGCTGGGAAAATCAAACGACACCATGAAAGTGAGAGTGTTCTGAGAGTCGGAAAGCACCATTTTAAATTATTATGACACTTTTCCCATCTCAGACTTACCTTCTAACAACCTTTTAAAAAGGGTAGTGATCTTTTTATCTAGTTAAAAAAATAAAAATAAAAATTTGCAGGAAGAAACTGAGGCAGGAAGACTTGTGCAAAGTTTATCTCTTTGAGACTTTATTTTTTATCTGATGGAAATGCACAGGTTATATTTTTGACAACAAATTGATTCACACGACAGAGGATATTCTTGGGGAGTATGGGGAGTAATTACTCCATGTGGGTCATGAGTCACAACTGCGTCTTTCCTATTAAAAAAAAAAATTGCCCCCTATTCAAGAGGACCAGAAGACTCATTCCTCCTTTTTGAGCTGCTTTTACGGTTGTGATAGAACTTAACAGAAATGAAGGAAAGCGCCCTGCCCCTGCCGGTCACAATCGCCATTCCAGAAATTAGGTACAGGGCACTTCTGGTGATGTTTTGTTTTTTCCTTCCTTTTCAGTGTGTAGAAAATAAATAAAGTCAAAGGTAAGTATTCCTAAGAGTCATTCTGATGGGTGTGAGGGCCAGGATCAGTACTAGAAGACAGAGTACAGGATGTTCCAAGTACCACACAAGACACACTGACCTGGCCATCCTGAACCCTGAATTACTGCCCCCACCCTCAAACCAACACCAGCCACGCAATAGTAGAATAGTTAATGTTTTTTAAGAAATAAATACTTCTCTCGGCATTTAGTAGAGCCAGGGTATGTGATCCATTTATTTGCAATCAGAGTTTTATGCAGTGTTTGATTATTTTTCCCTTGTAGGATTTTTTTTTTTCCCTAAGAAGAGTACTCATTAGTTTCAACCATAGCCCTTAGGTCTGTTGAAATCTTCTATTCATATTGGCTGTTACATAGCCTGAGCTCAAATATCAATCCTTTTCAAAGAGCAAATATTTGTGAGTATTCAAATTGAATTGGTTTGTCTTTGAGGTACACTCCAGCACCATCTTAGAGATCCCAGGCACATGGGCAAAGCTGTCCCATAAAGAGGTTGGAATTTGGAGCTCCCTGATGCAGTCCCTCCAAACACAGAGCCCAGGAGGTCCGTATTTTTCATGCCTGTATACTAGGATTTGTCTTAGGTGGGCACACATGTAGCTACTGGGTTACTGTCATGTAATACATGACAAGTACCTTGAAGATGGGATTCTGATTAATTCATTCCTAAAGCATCTGAAAAGCCTAGTACAGTGCCTTTTACAGAGTGTATATATTCAGGGAATAATACAAGCTAACGTATATGGAAATCTTCCTTTACACTAGGCACTGTGATAAGAACTTTTCATGTTATCCCATCTAATCCTCTCAAGAAGTCAATGATAGCACTATTATTATTTCCACTTTATATATGAGGAACTGAAGCAAAAGAGGTTAAGTAAATTGCTCCAAATCACATGGCTAACAAGTGGAAGACATGAGACTAGCAGTCAGACTCCCAAGCCTACAGAAAGCAAAGTTTGTCTCAGAACTACTCCACTATCCTGCCTCCTGTCAAAGGATATCACCCCTTGGATGTGACATTATATGACCTTCAAAGAGTCAGCTTTTCTGGAATGGCTTTGCAACAATGATTTGTGTATAGATCAGGATGAGTTAGGTTATGCTACAGTAACAAAACTACCTTCAAAATCTCAGCAGCTGGACAAAACAAAGATTTCCTTTCATCTTCTTCTTATCCACTTCTGCTGGGAGCCCATTGGCCTGGTCTGGTCCTGTAGCCCCAATCTGACTACTGGGAAATGTAGCGGACACAGAGAATATTTGGTGAGCCATGACCATGACTGCCACAGGGAACATCCTTCTTAAGCCTCCGGGGTCTTAGTGGAAAGAGTATTCTCTGAAGGATGAGGTTCTGTCTACCCACATGTGACTTGGACAAATGACTCCTTGTCTAAGCTGCAGTTTCATCATTTCCTAAATGATGTGATTATACTACTGTCCTTCAAGGTCCACTTCAGCATATTTTATAAATCTACAAATGAATGTCCCTTTCAAAAAAAAAGTACCAAGTCTACACCGGCACCTTCAGGAGGATGTGAAAACATCTCTGAATGCAAGGTGAGGCTGATCCGTGGCACAAGTCAAGCTCCCCGTTTGGCTTGGATAGTGGGCTTGGGGAGGCTGTTTACCAATCTAACGGAATAATGTCAGCAGTTCATGGCAATTCCCAGGCTTTTGGAGATGTTGGGAGTTTTTTGTTGGTTTTTACACCCAATAAAAAGTAATTTCCTCTTTTCAAAAAGCACTTTTTTTCCTGTTCTAGAAGATTAGTGGTTTTGAGGTTTTGTTTGTTTGTTTTTTAACATTAACAGGACATCCCCTTTTAAGGCTGAAGATATGGGTAACAGAAAGCACAGGTTGATTATCCGAGGCCACACAGCAAGACAGGAGCAAAGCAAAGAGGAAAAGCCACGGCCCAGGATGGGCCTCGCCCCTGGCAGGAAATCATTCTGGGATGAAAACTCTTGCCAAATGGCCCATGATGAATGAGTGTTAATAGCCCTAAACATGGATTTCACATCCCTTTGAACATACGCAGAAAAAGGGACTCAGTAGATTTTGGCCCAATCTAGCTTTAAGAAAACGCCAATTGAGACACCACCCTGAACTAACCTGGGAGACAGCTCTTCTCTGGCACTTTCCGGGTATGGAGCAATTTTACCTTTTCTGGAAATGGGATTAAGGACAGGTAAGGGAAGCAAGCAGTAACACATGGGCCAGCTCCCCTACTTAAAAATTGGCTCAGCTGTCTCTAGACGGGAACAGGGACAGCTTCCACACCATGGCAGGTCCATACTGGTTTCTCAACACCTATCCATCACACCAGCCCAGAAACACGGGCACACCAGTGAGAGCAGCCTGCGAGGGGAAAAGGGAAATCAGCAGCAGCCCAAACTCCTTGCCTGGCAACATGTGTAACTCGCAGATGTGTCCAAAGGCCAAACAGCATAATCCACTTCTTTCCCTTTCACCCCAAGTTAACTGCTCACCCTCCAGCAGAGTGTAATTCTCAGAAGTGTGAGGGACAGCCAAGGTGATCCAAATATTCCCAAAATTACACAGTAGCAATATCCAAGAGGCCAGTGTTCCCCAAATGATCCCTTCAAGCTGCAGTAAGAAAAGAACCCTTTCTGTGACACCACTCTCAATGATTGGAAAGCACTCCTTCAAACATCCAGCATCTCATGTGATCTGTACAACAAACCTTGGGGGACGAAAATTATCATTCCCATTTTAAGATGAGAAAACTGCAGCTCATTATGTTTCGAGTGGTTTCCCAGGCCAGCCTGCCCTGTGCTCGCAGGCACAGGGTGATGCAGTAGAACTTGAACTGGGGTGTTCTAACTCCATATCCGAGCTCGCTACCATTTGTTTGGCATTCACATGGGTTCTTGGCCGGGTGTCACCAACTTGGTTTTCTCCTGCTGAAAGCATGGAGACCCCAAGGACTAAGAAGGGCGACAAATTCCATAAACAGAGACCGGCATTTCTCATGTCAGGGAGGGGACTGCCAGGAAATGATTAGCAAAGTAAAGGAAACCAAAGTCAGAACAATCCTGACCCCAGGTCACATCGAGCTCTCAGCAGCAGGACGTTCTGGCTGCTCAGGGACTCCACCTGGGTGAGAGGTCCTGCTAACATCCAGCCTACCTCCTAGATTGTCTAGGTTGCTAGGGACCATGTGTCTGGAGGAATTGTGGCTCCTAGTCAGTGGTCAGATGCCCCAGGTCTCTCATGGTCAAAAGTCTGTTTTCCCAGGTCTTGAGGGAGTATCAGCTCCCAGAAGCGCACTGGTAACAACTGCCCAGAAGCTCTCCTCCCCCAAGGAGGAAGAGGAAATAGTGGCAGAGCTGGTATGGAGTGCACAGATGCCCTCTTTAACTGCTTTTGCATGGAAGGGAAGACCCATTTGAGGGAAAACAGGTAACTTTGCTGATGGAATGTGGATGATCTGAGCTCTGGTTATCTGGAAAATACACAGAAAGTCACAAAGGAAGCTGGAGGGGAAGGACACAAAGATTATTTTTGCACCAAGCATTAATGCCCACAAAGACACGCACAGGAACCATCTCACTTGAGCCCACAATTCCACGGGGAGTGCAGAAACAATGATCCCCAAAGAGATAAGTTCCAGAAAGATGGATTTGCTCCTGGTGCCTCAGCTGCTTGGTAGCAGAACTAGAGCTAGAGGTAGAACTTGGTCTCTTACCTCTCTTCAGAACCCCTTTCCCTTTTTTCTGTCATTCACTCATTCAACAGTAAGATGCTAAGACCCATCAGGAGTCTGTCATAGCGATAAAAACTTCCCAAGCGGTTCAGCTTTCCAGCAGACCTGCAGTGATCTGCCTGGCAATTCATTGTGGATGGAGAATCATTAGTTACATTACTGCTCTGGAATACTCTTTTTTCTTTCCATTTCTGCCCCTTCCCCCATTCCCATTCAACCTGCAAAAGGTTTGAAATTCAGGAAATCTGTTACCAAGATAAAATCAGGAGCTAGCAACCAAGGGATAAATCTAATACAGCACCATGATTTCTTTTTTGTTTTTCTTGTTGTATGATTCAGAACATATCATTTAGTCTCTCCATTGTCTACTCTCAGCTATAAAATGAGCAAAACATATCCCCAAGAACTAAATACAGTGAGAACTGCTCAGTTTTCTCCAGTATTTAACAGCACTAGCTATTAAAATATTTAAATATTTCCCTAAAGATTAGTTTAAAAAACAAACAAACAAAATACTAACAAAAAGTCACTTATCTGACTCCTTCCCCCTAGAGCCACCCACACTTCCCATGATCCAGCAACTACAGGACTAGCACCTGGACCAGCCTCCGAAACCTGCTCCAACATAGGCCACATCCTTTCTGACTGGCAGAAGCCTGGACAGAGGGCAGAGCTACAAAAAATCATCAAGGTGGATATCTCAGTCTTTGTTGTCAACCTTGTCCTGATAAATCAGAAAAATTCAGAGAGAAGCAGCTCTAAGCCAAATCACAGCTCCTCAAAACTCAACAATATAGTTGCGAAATTGTTGAACTACAAGAAAATTCTGGGTCATTTAGTAACATGCATAAACCACAAAGCCCTTCTTTAAACACTTCACCATCCCATTCAGAGACATTCAACATCTCCCTATTTCCCGTTCTGTTTTGTTTTCGCCTTCTCCACCTGCCGTTTGGGGCCCCCTCAGCCTGTTCCCTGCAGACCCCAGACTCAACTCTGGCTGCTGGCAAGCTGGTCCCACCCAGATATCCTCGGGCCTCTGCCCTCCCAAGCCTTGCTAGGGTCCTTCCTGGGCCTGCAGTGTCCTGGCTTTTCTGTGCTCCCAGATCCTTAAAGGTGAAGTTCATGTCCTCATGTCCATCTTCTCTGAGAAGGTTTGCATGGCCACTCTAGGACCCAGTGGTTTCTCTTTCCTTTGAAAGTTCCTACAACACCTACAGCTAGGAGACTATCATCTTACATGGCCTTGTATTGTCTTTTTCTCATTTCATGCATGCTGATTTTTTCTCCCCAGTTATATCAAAAGGTCAAGAGCCAGTCCTTAGTCTTCTCCTAGATCCCCAGAGCATGGTATAAAGCAGACAACTCAGAAATGGCATGGCAGCTGCTTGTCATTGAAACAGCACTCACATCTAGCATTGTCAGTCTGCAAATGTCCTGTTGGAAATACTTCCACACGCCATTTTAGAAGACATCGTATTTTCTGCATCTGACAGCACCTCATGCATGTAGCTAATGCCACTCCAATCCCACAAATGCTATAAGATCCTAAAGCCTACTTTAAAAATGGACATTGAGCATAAGTTACAGAAACTGCTAGCTCTGCTGCAAGTCTTTGCCTAAAGTAGAATAAATATGTGCATAAACTCATTGATCATGAAATTGGCCTGGGGGGAAAAAACTAAAAGCTAACTTTTCTGTTCCTCACAAAAGAAGTAATAGTTCATTCCCACCTTCCCAGCAAGAAGAAGGAAGGAGGCATGGGGGCTGGGGGTCGAGGTGAGAAAAGGTTGGCTTCCTTTTTTTTTCTTTTTCTTTTTTTTTAGTCTATATAGAACCTTAGAAGAGGAAAAGTCCCCTCTAACAGACAAGAAAGTGGGACCAAAAACTGTCTTACTTTTGGAAAAGCCTTGTGTTTACTCTCAACAAGCCTGACTGCATCTGAGACAATGAAAAGTTTGATTACCCAGATTAAGTTTGATGGTCTCAAAATGTCAAACAATTATAAGGATCAGCCTCTCTAAATGAAAGGTGGGGGAGCATTAAGGACAGCTGGAGGTAAACACAGTCACATTACAAGTATCCCTTCAGAAACAGAGAAATCCCACCCACTAGGCGAGGTATCCTCCCACTTTGAAGTTAAGCCGCATCAGAATTAGAATCATCAGGGAGCCTGTTAAAGGCAGACACCCAGGCCCTACCCACCCCAGGGATTCTGACTCAACGGGTCTGAAGTAAGGAAGTCCCCCGGACACTACTCTTTAAAAAATTCTAGACTAGAGGAAGGAAAATTAAAAAGATATGGAGGCTTAGCTTTCCAGAGAGTAGGGTAGATTAGGAGAATCAAAAATAGCCAGAGAATTTAGGAATTCAATTTACCTGCAGAGAGGTATTAACAAGATAATTCACATAAGCACATGCTGGGTTTCAGCTTGAATGCACCTGCATGGTTCTACCAGTAGTTTATATCTAGTATTTGTTCTGATTGGCCAGGGCCTGTGCTATGCCAGCTGTTCAACACTGTGAATGTCACCATTGCAAGGATACGTTGAAAGCAGCTGAACACCAGCCATAACAGATCTTAAAAATATTTAAGGACCCATATTTGTAAAAATGACAGGTATGCAAATATGTGAGACAGAAGAGGTTATAAAAGATTAAACTGTTAGGAAGCTATTTAAATGTTTAAAGGAGTTTTTGTGGCTCTTCATCCTTGCTTTAACTGAAATATTGGATGATTTATGGAAAGTAAAAGAAAGCAGCGTATGTGATCATTTCTATTAAAAACAGGGAGTGGATCTATGGGCCTGTTGGCTGCTCCCTTCTGTTCTCCAACTTTGAAGTGAATCCGGCCACTACATCAAGGCTGCCCCACTCACTGTGCAATCAAAAATCGCTCCGTGACTTGCCCCGCCACCTGGGCCCTCCTCATCGCCGTGTAGCTGTCCTCATGCCTGTCTTCCTTCTCATCCCCTTGACTCATCTACTCCCACCCTGATTTTCTGCCCCTCCTTTGATCTGACCCCCTTCATCACCACGGCTGTGCTTATCTAAATATTATTGGGCTTTGGAGAAATTACACTACAGAAGCCAAACAGATAAATAAACTCTGATCTCAGGCCTCAACTAGATCAAGTTTATTAGTCCCGTGGGGATGTTTATCTTGGAGAAGAGCAACTTCAGATCTGGATTCGGTATTCGGGGAGGCTGCCAGATCAGTCCATGGTAAGATCTATGGGGGAAAAGGCCAAACGGGGACAGTGCTAATCCCAGGGTTCAGGTTTAAGAGGTCCCATTAAGAGCATCTCTCTTACTGGCCTGGGTTCTGGGCCAACTGGGAAATGAGACAAAAGCCTCTCTTTCATGGGAGACTACATTATCACCTTTATTACTGATAAACGTGATAGTAGAGAATGTGGCTAATATTCAGAACAAATGGGCTTCCTGGTCCTGGACCCCAGAATTTCCAGATTTGACCAGGCAGTCACAGAAACACTCTCTCAATTTTAGCACTGAAAGTCCCATCTCCCAGAAAACTCCTCAGTCCCAGGCAACACTGGATGACTGGTCACCCAGCTGGGCCAGCGCAGACTGTCCCCAACAGCATGGGGGAGAAGAGCAAACTGCACTTCCCGCGGACAGCTCCTTCTCAAGAGGGAGAGAGAAAGGCCTCGGAGAATTGGTGCCCAATTTCTGCTTCCAAATTCACCAATCGAATTAAGTTATGAGACAACAAGAATGTTAATTAAACTGGTGGATCCCCATCACCTAATCACATGTAAGGAAACATCTAAGGTGGAAGGAAAAAAAAATTCCCTTCCAACATCAAATGTATTCAATATAACCAATGCAATGAACCCTTGACGGTCCAAAAGGAATTAACTAAAAGTCTGAACGATAGACTGATTGAAAAGATATGTAATTTTGTGAGTTTCATACAATGACTCAAACTTAGCTTTAAAAGTACTGTTTAATAATAGTTTTATTGTTTAATAAAGTAGGCACGATATAATGGTGGCCTGTGGTTGGAGTAGGCTGCATGGTTGGTTCCTGTCATTGATTCGTAAGCAGAAGTAACGTGTTATTTCCTGTCCAAGCATTTAATTTCCAGTGTGTGGTCATTCAGAGCATTCTTTCCATCCTACCGTGGTTACCCAAAATGTTCCAGATCATGACTGCTCTAAGAGAAGATAATAAACCATGGGTACAAGGTCTCCAATCAACCTGCAATGGATGTGTAGAGTGACTGAGAAACAATCATATGTACATATGTACATTTTATAGATGTACAATCTATACAATTGAAACTTAAAGGTGCTTATTCTAAGCCTATCCTGACTGGTACTATGTGTCACAGCAACTACCTAAAACATGAATAGAAAGAAGAAAGGAAGGAAATGTTAATAATGATCTCCTTTCTGAGACAGAATTTTAAGGTCTTTGTTTCCTGCCCCTTTATATTTTTTTGTACTTCCAAGTTTGTTTTATTGAGGTGGTTTTAATTTTCTTATCTAAAAATATTAAACAAAACAGATACTTTTAGACCACCTATTTAAAAAACATAGAGGGGAATGCTTTTAAAGTATTATATCAGCTATTTATACGCAAACCGTGTCATGATACTAGTTTGAATCTCAATTTTAAAACATTCTTATTTAAATTTGGTTCGAAATTCTGCTCTGTGTCACACATAAGAGAAAATACTTTCTGGAAAACCTCCTGAGATGTCTATAAAACTTTTTGGTTGCTAAGGAATGTTAAAGCTATTTAACTAATTAACTAATTGGAAAATCAATTCCCAACCTGAAAAGAAATTCAGAAATGTTTTACTTTTCTTTTTAAAAGTCACCATGAAATCTTTATTTTAAAAGAATAAGATGACATGAAGTACATGCTTCCCATCATTACAGACATTCTATCCGCTGTTCTTTCATTTATTTATTTTTTTCTTCTGTGATATGTATAAGGAGAGAGAGCAGGAGAGTGAGGTCATTCTGAAAAGCAGAAACATTATTGGGAGGTTACTCTAAAAGCAGACTGTTCAGAAAGTGACCAGAGTCAATACAAAGTCTTCAACCGGGATTAACAGAAAGATCTCAACAAGGTCACATAGTACGAGGGGAGCTGCTGCAGGTATTCTATAACCGAACATTGCACACTTCTTTCTAACTCAAGAAGACTATTGGGTCTTGGATGCTCTTTGCCGTACTTCTCTAATTCTCAGTCAGTTCCCTCTCTCAAATTCTTTGCAATACTTTCTAACCCACTCCACACACTCAAACCTGGATCCTCCCTTTCCTTCCTAGAAGTTGATGGCAGCTTTTGCTTCCAAAAGAAGAAAACCAGCTGGAGCTGCAGAGTAGTTTGTGCAGCAGATTATAAAAAGCGTATCAGAGAAAAGCTTGGATGAGGAAGTACCGATTCACGTTCAATAAACAATAACAATTGTGAATTAGGAACACAGGCTCTAGAATCACAGAGACCCAATTTCAAGTTCTAGCTCTATAGCTCTCCAGATATATGACTTTAGGCAAGTTAGGTAGCCACACTGATCCTCAGTTTTCTCTTCTTTAAAAATAATAGTAACTGACCCATCGACAGACTGAGGATAAAATGTAATAACGCATATAACATGCTTAGCACAGTGCCTGGAACATACTGTTTAATATAAGTTAGCTGCTGCTACGTATCTTTTAAAAAGCTGCTCTATAGTATGATGTTTAAATACAGGAGTCATTAAAACATCATCTGCAAATATAACTATTGCTATGTTGAATACATTAGACTTTTTAAGGCAAAGAAAGTAAGTTTGTCACTTTCTCAAATACTTCTACGCCTATGTTTTTCTGTCTGAATTCCGTAACTATGTCTAAGGTACCACCACTTCTAAGCAACAGAATCCAAAACTACAGTTTTGTTTCCTTCCTTCCTTCTTTCCTTCTCTTCTTCTTTTGCTTTTTTTTGTTGTTGTTGTTGTTGTTGTTGTTGCATGGTGAAAGCACCACACTTCTTTAATGATTATATCTGAAATCCAGAAGTACCAAGATGAAAGCAAGATCCCAAAGTACTTGAGCGAGCCTAAGAGCAAATTTTCTGCTTGCATGTCTTAAGCATTCTTTTCAGTCTTTTTCATACTATTTATCCAGACTCTCCATTAAGAATTAATTTGCTAAAACCTAACTTGGCAGACTAGCCCCTTCTAAATATCAAAATTTTCAAATGATTCGGGCAGAATTCACTAGCTTTTGACTGACAGTCCAAAGTGTGCTTATCATTTATTTCAACTCATTTTTACTGAGCACTTAAGGCTATCTGGGCAGACAACCTAACCCCTAGAAAGACTTATGAGTTTTGGCCCTTCCTGATATACAGCTCCCTCTAGCTAGTTTACGTAGAGTAAATTCAGAGTAATGATTTAAGAAGCCTGTGTTACATGGCAGACTGAAGGGTAAGTGTCTATGGGCTGGGGTGAAGGAGGGAGAGGGGACATGGAGAACATGCTGGAACATGGGGAACCTACCAGGTAATGGGTTGCCAATTCATAATGACCCTGCTTCAACAGGAAGGCTTGCTAGTGAAAGGCCCCAGACAGGGGTGCAGGGGCGACGTGCTGCTGGAAGCAAGCTTTACTACTTCACAATTAGACACACCACAAGGCCATGATCATTCAGGAAGTTTCTCCTTGCAGACTCTTCTTTGTCTCTCCTAACTAGAAATTAACAGAACATCAGAGCTACAAGGCACCTCATAGATTAACAACCACAGATGCCATTATCAGTAGTGATATTAGCATGAAAACCTAATACATAACATCGGTTTGATTCACCAGGAGTGTTCTGGAAGTGATGTCCTTGACGGCCAGTCACAGCCTCTGCACAGCATAGTTCTGACCTAATTCAACCAAAAGCAAAGCAATTTTGCTTTATTTATCCCCTATGGCCACATCACATGTAAATTATAATTTCTAAGAGTCATTTTTAAATATTGAAATGATCTCATAGATCCCTAAGCATCTTAGAGCCCAGGCTAACTGCCTGTCATTTTACAGGTGAAATGAATTTGGCCAAGGTCACATAGTAAATGATAAAGCTGGGTTCCTAGACTCCTTATCTGGTCCTCTTTATGCTGTACTACAACCACACAGGAAAGAACAGACACTCAGACAAACTGCCAAACTGAGGTCGTAGCCAATTTCAAATGGATTCACTGGGGTCTTCCACCATTTGTCACTCTGCTCTTAGAGCAGTGATTGGATAGATCTCCAGCAAAGGCTTGCCTCAGGTTGTACCAGACAATTCTGGGGAAACAGAACCTGAGTGAGCCTCACCTTTAATTGGCCTGACCCACCTCACGGACAGCAGACCCCAGAACTCTGCTTTGCTGTTATTAAGCCTAACACAGCACATTGGCCAAGACGCCTACGACTGTTCTGACAACTTCCAGTCACCTCGACGTTCTCTGTGCCCTTGCCCTAGTTGTAACTATTCTCAAAGGACCAATACTCCAACACCCAGCCAAGGCTGCAGGAAATGATTGGTTCAGTCCAAAAAAAGTTCTAACAGCTCATTGACCTTTCCATATCAGTCCAGGGTAATCTGGACTCACCCGAAGTGAGATACGGAGGTGGGGAAAGGAATACCCCATATTTCAGCCTCTTTACTTTCATCCTTTTTATAAACTTTCACAGCCTAGCACCCACTCAGACTCCTCAGCATAGAGATCACTTTAGAAAGAAAATGTAAATTTATAATTGGGGCTCTTTTGTTTGTGCGGGGAGGGACGTGCATTCTGTGTTTGTAGAGATTTGTGGTTTGGGGTTTTGTTTTGTTTGATAGATGGGAAGTGAGAGAGGGGAGCAGAGAGGAAATAGAGGAAAGGGCTTGAAGGAGCTCAGGAACATAAGCACGGACAGTTTGTGCCTTAAAATAAACAGGAACTAACTTGTATGATTCTTGCAGACAGGGAGCCAGGCAGGGGTCAGTCTGTGTCTGTACTTATGATTAAATGAGGTGTCAATTTTGGCCTCACTTTGCATGGTGAAAAGTAATTCTTAAATCTGACACTTTTTCACCTTAAACAAGTCTAACCAGACATGCTCAGAGATCACAACAGGAAAGCTAGACACCCAGGCTGTCTAAATCAACCACATGGGAGAAATATTTGTTTCTTTCCTGACCTGAAAGCCAACCACACAGCAGACAGAGAAACACCGGAATTCCTCGTTGTAAAAGTAGAAAGGTAGGATTTGAATTCCATCTCAAATAAACTCTGAATAGAAACTTGTATAGTGTTTTCATAATGACCCAAACATCACAGTTTACTTTTTAAAAAATCACTTCTTGCAGGATGAAGAGGGGCACAGAAAACACTTTGGAGGACTTTTGAAAAACAAAATCGGTTATATTATGGAAGAACAAGTCATATTAATTAGAGAGGTAGGAAATTATGCAATGAACTTACCTTTTGAGAGTGCCCAATAACAATTATTTAAGATAAAAGAACATCAAAGTGTTTCTGGCAAATTGCCACAAACATGTACTAGGCATAAAGTTCAGTTAAAAACTGTGGTTTATGGAGACATTTTCCAGTCTAAGCCAGTTGCTTGGGGCTCCATTTTATGAGCTAAGGTGCAGTCAGTACAGAAGCAAGGAAAGTTATCCTGCCAGAAGCCCAAGATCATAGGCACATGCCAGGAGATGGCTTCAGCTAGGGGAAGGCATAGGCAAAGGCTCAGATATTGGGATTCACTTCTGGTTTCTTATCCTGATACATGATCCCCAAAACTCACAGATGTGACCCTATAAACCAAGGACCAAAATGCTGAGTTCTGAAGGTCTTCCCTACACTTTGTTACTGCCATCATCATGAGCCACATCTTCTGTGATGGTTAATGATATGAGTCAACCTGACTGGGCCATGGGATGCCCAGATACCTGGTTAGGCATTATTTCTGAGTGTGAGAGTGTTTCTGGACAAGACTAGCACTTGAATCAGTCAGTGAGTAAAGCAGATGGCTCTCACCAGTGTGGGTAGGCATCAGCCAATCTACAGAGGGCCTGAAAAAGACAATGGAAGGTGGAATCCTTTCTCTCTGCCTGACTTTTGAGATGGGACATCAACCTTCTCCTGCCCTTAGACCAGAATTTATGCCACTGTCGCATCTGGTTCTCAGGCCTTCAGACTTGGACTTACATTATCAGTCCCCCAGTTCTCAGGCCTTCGGACTCAGACTAGAGGTCACACCATCAGTTCTTCTGGTTCTCAGGCATTCAGATTCTAAATGAAACTATACACTGGCTCTCCTGGATCTCCAGCTTGAAGATGGCAGATCCTGGACTTTTCTCAGTCTCCACAATCATGTAGGGAGCCAATTCCTCAAAGTGTCTCTCTCCTCTCTGTTTCTCTCTTTGTGTGTGTGTGTGTGTGTGTGTGTGTGTGTGTGTGTGTGTGTGTGTGTGTGTGTGTGTGTGTGTGTGTTTCCCATTGGTTCTGCTTCTCTGGAGAACCCTGACTAATTCGCCTTCCCAAAATAGAGTCAAATTCAGATCCCCGTACCACCCAGCTGCCAAAAAAAAAAAAGATGCTCTATTCCCTGGACTTCCTCGCAGCACAGCAACAGACAAGTGACCAATGAGACAATCAGATCCACATGAGACTTAGATGCAGAACTGAGTCACATGTGGCAGTGGCTAAGCACAGCAGGTGGATCTGGAGGCAAGTGTGGTGGTAGAGGTAGCTGTTTCTTCTGGCGCAGCTATGGTGGAGCTTCTGGATCCAGTCCCAAATATGATTAGTGCCAGGAGGGGGGTGGTGGCAGCAGTGGTATGTGTTAGAACAGCCCCACGTGACTAGGCATGGCCCCTTGCTCCACTGTTCCTGGATGGGTTGCTCTCTGTTGTACGGCATCCAGTCTGGTGATTTGGCCTTCCCAGAGATTTTGTAAGGTATGTAACATTCTTTAATAAGAATTGCTTAAATTAGCTAGAGTGAATTCTCTTACCTGTAAGTAAGAACGTTGACAGGCAGAAATGACAGCTTGCCGCTCAAGACTAGAGCCAGTACATATGGAGAATGGGATCTGTAGGTGACAATGACTATCATTTCAGGGTACACTGAGTACCACCCTTATGTACCTGTTATTGGTGCTTGAGGACCATCCTCAAGTGAGAAACCTCCATTTCTATAGTCAAGAATAAGGAATAGAATGCAGATATTTTTGGTAAAAGCAGCACACTGAATCTCAGAAGACATCTTTAAAAAGGAATGTGATCTTTTCTCTAGGGCAGGTTTTAAGATGGAGTGGAGGGGGTAAATAAGAAGCAACTGGAGGGATGATGAGTAGAAAAGAACCAAAAGAGAAGGCAGGAGCATCAAGCAGAGATTTCTTCTGCTTCTCAATTTGCCCTAAAATGTGCAGGAAAAGACTAATAATAAATACTTCAAAATGTGAGTAGTTGTCACTATTAGGTAGGATCATGAGCAATACATTTTCTACATCTTTATATTTTTCTTTACTTCCAAAATATTTTATACT
Source organism: Cynocephalus volans (assembly GCF_027409185.1). NCBI lineage: Eukaryota > Metazoa > Chordata > Mammalia > Dermoptera > Cynocephalidae > Cynocephalus > Cynocephalus volans. The sequence continues at coordinate 171,474,048 of NC_084461.1, forward strand.
AAACATATATTTTATAACTAGAGTTTTAGGTATATTTAATAATAGGCTGGTCTAAGTCTCATTGTACTCAAAACGATTGGTTGTTAGCTATTTAGACTCAGAGGAGAACTTTGGAGTCATTTAGCCTAACTCCCCACAGACAGGAGCATCCCCAACAGGCCAGACCTTCAGGACCCCCGGGGACAGTCTCCCATCCCTGAGTTCCCTGATGACATGCCGGGGACAAGCCCAGCTCCCTCTTCCCATGACTCAGCCTCAGATGTTTGAAACAGCTTTCATTTGGGTCCAAAGACTTTTCTCCAAGTTAAACATCCTTGGTCCCTTCTGCAGTTTCTTAGATAGAGGTTCTTAAAATTCTAGTTAAACTGAGATTTACAAATGCTCTTCATAAAATGTGGCACTCACATATGGAGCAAAATATTCAAGTCACCCTCAAACCAGGATGGAGTATATTCAGTGTATTGCCCTTGATTTAACATTGACCATCAAATATATCTCTTCTCTCCCTCCCTCTCCTTTTCCTACTTCTCTCCCCTCCTTCTTCTCTCTCTCTCTCCCTCCCTCCCTCTTCATCTTTCTCTATCTCTATCTCTCTCTCTATGACAAAATGCTGCCTTTGACTGAAGCAGACTTCCTCATAGAAGCATCTTATATTCCTATGACAGTCTCAAACAACGTAAAAGATAAAAAGAGGTATGTATAAGGATAAGACACCGAGTCTACCAAACTGCCAAAGGGGCATGAAAGCAAGCTTCGCTCTCCCACCCCAAGCTCTAGGACCCTCTTCCTCTGTGCAGAGCCCCCTGCCTCGCTGCTCAAGCCTCTCCTCCCCGCAGAACAAGCTCAGGCTCCGTAACTCTCTTCTGTACAGAACCTTACCCTCTCTTCTCAACAATCATGTCTAGCCAGGGGTGCTTTTCCTGGGTTTGGCTCTATTTATTTGATATGTCTACCAATATGCCTATGGTCAATAACAATTTCTATACCCTAATCCAACAGTATTTGCATTTCAACAGGACCCACAAGTCACACAGATCTAGGCAAACTGTCAAGGTGAAAAATCAACAATAACTCAAAGAACATGAGTGTTATGATCTCCATGTTATAGATGGAAAAAGCAAGGCGACGAGAATTTTAGGGATGTTGCCACAGGTTAACACACGCATGAGTGGCAGAGCTGAGGTCCCAATGACTGTCAGCTCTACACTGCACTGCCCTGCCCCTCTGCATCGGTTACTGTGGCCCACACCCTTCATCCTCTCCCTTCCCCTGTTAGCGTCCCTTTTCTACCAACACAGTTGCCAAGGAGCATCACTGTCTCCCCTCATCCCAAATCCACACCTGCTCTCAAATCCTCTCTTCACACAAGTGTGTTAAATGCTACTGGGTCTTATCGGTTCCGTGGTTTGCATATAAATGAGACTGAAGTGACAAATGATACAACTCTAAAGTCCATTCTTTATTTTTTTAATTGTGCATATCTATGGGGTACAGAGTTATATTTCAATACATGTATACAATGTGTCGTGAACAGATCAGGGTAATTTGCATATTCATCATTGTAAAAATTTATTATTACTTTGTGATAAGAACATTTAAGCTCCTTTATTCTAGCCACCTGAGAACATGCAATAAATTATTAATTATGGATACCTAGCACTACTGTACACCACCAGAACTTATTTTTTCTATCTAGCTGTAATTTTGGACCCATTGACTAACCTCTCCCCATCCCACTCTCTTCCCTCCCCTTCCCAGCCTCTAGTAACCACAATTCTATTCTCTACTTCTAAAAGCTCACTTTTTTTTAGCTCTCACATATGCCTGAGAACATGCGATATTTCTCTTTCTGTGTCTGCCTCATTTAACGTCACGTAATGTCTTCTGGGCTCATCCACGTTGCCACAAATGACAGAATTTCACTTTTTTCCTGGCTGAATAGTGTTCCATTGTGTATATACACCACATTTTCTTTATCTCTTCAACTGTTGATGGACACCTAGGTTGATTCCATACCTTGGCTATTCTGAATATTGCTGCAATAAACATGGGGTGCACGTATCTCTTTGGAATGCTAATTTCCTCTTTTTCTAAAGTCCATTTTGAATATCAGGACAGAACAAGGGAGAATTCCTCTGAAATCACACCATGTTTCCCTCCTTTCATTAAAACTCATTTTGCCCAACTGCCTAAAGATTAAGAATTTAGAGCAAAGTTGTAAGTCCTAGGAGGGATGTCTCTCTGGTTCACCTCCTGTGCTCCCTGCACCTAACACATTGCCAAGCACATAGTAGGACCTCATTAAATACTTGCTGAATGAATTAATGAACATTAATAGCCAACCACCTTCGGAAATGTTCTACAGGCCTACTAACATGGAATTCCAAAGTCCTTCTGCACTGCGATACTGAGCATCCCAGAAACGAGAGATTGGAGCTATAAATCTATGCTCCAAACTTACACTATTGACAAAAGAAAGAAAAGGCTAGAAATTTTTCATTAAATTTCAATGCTTATTCACACAGTCAACAAGCATGCATTGGAAGCCTTCTACGAGGCAGGCACTGTGAGAGAGGCTGAGTAAAAGGATGAATAAAATACACCTCAACTCAAGAAGCTACATCTACTCTCAAGAAGCTCACATTCAGCTCTGCCATACACATTATCAGATCATTGTACTTGTCAAAATGAAGTGGAACTCCCCCTCCCCCATTCCTCGGAGAGGGCATTTTGAAACTGTAAAATCTAATTAAACCTCTTACTGACTGTCCGAGGTTGAAGGGTGTTTAGAGCCACCATGGTGGGACACTGATGAACATTAACAGTAGGCTTTATTGTTTTGCACCAGGCTAGGTCAAATCACACCAAAAGAAAAAATAGACTTTCCTCAAATAAGCCTCAATTGTGGCATTTGCCTCAGTAAGGTGAGCTTTGTTTTTGTGTATGCTGGTGAGGAGATCACACTGAAATTAGTGCAACCACTCCTATCCTTATGTGGAGAATTAGAGCCCACCTCCACCCCAATCAGAGGCAGCAATAAAAATTGGAACAACTCCATCAGCATCCAGCTGAAGCAAGAGGCACTGGAATTTGCAAAGTGCAGGGGTGGGGTATCTACACTTCCTGTGGGGAGGGGTGGAGTTTCCTGTGAAAGGGAATGTGGCAAAGGAGGAGAAAATAGCTCAGAAGACAGGGAGCAGCTACATGGGACATCCTCTTTCCAAAAGCCTCCATTTGCAACGCCCTTCCAGGCATGCACAGCAAGAGAACAGGCGAATGAGATGCAGATATAGTCTCCATTCAGTTCCCCCCGTCCTGTTCTTTTCACATCTATACAACCCTCAAAAAAAGACATATTCTTCCACTGTGATTTGGTGTTTGGTTTAAAGAAGATTGGAAAAACCCTAGAAAGACACAGGAATTGTTCCTAGTCAGGTTGCAGAGCCAGGGCTAGGAAGCATCCATTCCTTACCCCACAATATCCACCTCTCCACAGGGCAAAGTCACCAATGATTGGCAACAGCTGCCTAGAAAGCTCATGTCCAAACGGCAGTAAGACTAAATTCCCAGGTAATCCTTCATGCATTAATAACAAGGGTTTAAAGCATGAAAAAAAAAAAAAAAGGATCTCTTCCCCATCAGCTGCCATCTATTGAGTGTCTGCTAGGAGTCTGGCACTACATGTACATTATTTAAGATGATCCTACTTATATCCCTATAAACTAAATATCATCATCCTCAATCGACAGATGACAAAACTGAGGCTCCAAATTGAAAATACCTCACCCAAGGTCTCAGTGCTACTACTTAAATCCAGGTCAGTCTTCTACAGTCCTGGTTCCTTTCATTACATCAAAGTGCTCAGACATATACGGACTTTGGAGGACTCTGAACAGAAGCTGTTTGAGGGCTCAAGGAAGGCTTCACGGAGGAGGTTTCACCTAAACTGGATCCTAAAGGCTGAGTATGAATTAGTCAAAGAAGTAGCAGACAGAGGAAAGGTACCATCATCACCAAGTGGACAATTTAAGCCAAAGCATCACAGGAGGAGGAGCCCAGCATGGGCTGAGAATGCTAGGGTGGCCGGGGTAGTTAGAGCACAAACGTGAGGCAGGCAGGCAGGAAGGAAAGGCAGAGCAGGCAGGAAGATCTGGAGAGGCAAGTTCGTGCTGGGCTCTGCATGCTGTGTTAGGAAGCTTGGACTTTCTCTGTAGACTGTGGGGAGCCTTTGGAAGAGTTTTAAAAAGAGAGCCGTGTGGTCAGATCAGCATCTTAAACAGATCATGGCAGATGCATGAAGGGTAGATTTAACAGGGACAAGATTAGACTCACAAAACTGTTACAATAGTAAGTTGAAAAGTAGTAAAGACCCAAATCAGGGTGCTCATAATAGGAATGGAGGTGAGAGGACAAATTCAAAAATTAATTAGAAAGAAAAATTGGCACATCTTATTGGTTGTTTAGATATGAGAGAGAGAGAAAGAAGTGCACATGGCATTCACATCACCAGAAACAGAGCTGGTTTAAGGAGATGGTTACTCAGGTGTGGAGGATGTTGTGTTGAGGTGTCTGTGGGACTTCAAGTAGGATGTCAAGGAGACAGCTGAATACACAAGTCTCGTGCTCCCCACGGAGACCTGGAGGTTGCCAGCCTCTAGGAGATAACTGAAGTCATGGGTGTAAATGAGCTCTTCCAGGATGAAGGGCCGTGGCCAAGGACAGAACACGAACAAACCCAAATACGGAGAAAGTGGACAGAAGCCCAGGAGCTCCTGAGAGAGTTAATAAATGGTTGGAACAGGATTTTTAAAAATCAGGAGACCGTAGAGTTCTAAAAGCCAAGGTATAATATTTTAAGAAGGTGAGAGGTATCCATAGTATCAGATTCAGAAGCTATAGAAAATTCAGGAAAAAAAATATACATATATATAAAATAATATATATACAATATAATATTATGTATATAGTTTTACATATATATATATATTTCCTTTGGATACACCATTAGGGAGGCATTGGTAAAAGCGACAGAGCAATGTCGGTAGAACATTGAATGAGAAGGGAAGGGGTTAAGGGGGCTTAAAGGTCAAGGGAGAGTCAGGGGGGACATTGGTGTTTTTAGGATGGGAGAGAATTAACTGTTTATGGACTGAGAGGAAGAAACTGGTAAGAGAGACAAAGATTTAGAATATAAGGCCAGGTGCAGCCATGCCTGAGAAAAGCATAAATCACAAGTACGCTCTAACACTGCAGAAAATGGTAGGGAAGGAGAGCGGTAGATGAGCTGGAAACGCTGATAGGAAGACTTAAACACATAGAGGAAAATCATGCCTTTTGCCTCCCTTTTTCTTGATGAAGTGGGAAGCAAGCCCTCAGGAGTTCGTGGTGATGTTAATCCACACAGGTGTGTGATTCCCTCCAGCAGTAATCGGAAAATAGAGAACAGGGTTGGGGGGATGAAATGTGAAAATCCACTTTGACTTCTTTGGGGATTTGCTGCCAAGCAAAGCTGTGAGAAAACCTAGGAGATTCTAAATAGTGAGGGTCAAAGAGTAAGTTTAAGAAACTCAATGTGGGGCAGTTCTGGGAGGTGAGAAAATTCCTTTCTCTAGAAGCCCAGCTTGAGAAGATAGCATCCTATGATTCCCAGTGCAATTTTTGTCCTGGAGAAAGATAAGATTCTTAGGAACACCCTGTCCTAAAATAAGATTAAGCTTAATCATGCTCACCAGAAGTGGCCAGCTTTGTGTTGTCCTATAAAAAAGTATTAACCTGGGAGAAGTGGTGGGATTCCAGCCTGCTCCACAGCGTAGGAATCTCCCTCCTCCCCGGCATCCATATGTTTGGTCTGTTTGCTTGTTTTTCATTCTGGGTGCTCCTAGGGGCCAGACTTAGTCAAGGACCTCTGCCTTTCCCTTCTCCCCACCTTGTCTGGAAGTCTGTTTCTCTTCCAATAAAAGGAAACATTTCTGCATCAACGGTTTGTAATCAGGCCCTTAAAGCCAGTTAGTTCCATGGCTCTCAGCCCTCTCCTCTTTGACCTTGGTCTACAATGCAGGCCCCTCTACCTCCCCGGGGACTCAAAAACCCCATCTATGTCTTTCACAGCCACCAACCTTCCATCTCTGAAGCCAACCCTTCCCCCAAATCATTGCTTCCCTGTATAGCCCTCTAGAGTGGGGAGGGCACGTTTTCCCATGTCCCATACACCAGAGCTGGAATATTCTCCCAGCTTTTCATTGTCATGTTGAAAGTCCCTCCTTTGACTCCCATGCTATTGGCTCTACCACTCTGACCTCCTCACAGTACTCATGTACTGACCCACTAGTAAATCCTGCTATGCTCATCAGACTGTGGCAACTGGCTCACCAGCTCCTTCCCACCATGAGTACTGCCACCATCCTGTGGGTCGACCCTCCCAGCACCCTGGTCTCCTCATCCCGAGGTCGATTGTCCACACTAGAACTGCCCCATTTCCAAAATCTCAGCCTCTTAGACTCTAGGCCCACCTCCAGCTCTCTCTCTCTCTCTCTCTTTTCCTACTCTACTCTCCAACTTCATGGGGTGTCCAGGCCCTCAAAGCCTTTTCTCCAAGACTGTTCACACTCCTCTAGAGCAGAATCCAAGCAGCAGAAAATCACCCACCTCTCTGCATCCCCCTAACTGCCTTGTCCTGTCCTGTGTTAAGCTCATCTAGCAAACCCCTGACATTCCAACTATCCATATTCTCCAGGACTGCAGGGCTTGCTAGAGAAAAAGCACAACGGGGGAGATTTTCCACTCCCTACATCAAGTTTCTGTTCTCAGCTGAATCATAGGGATCTGCTCAAATATCCAGTACATTCTTGGGTCCACTCTTTTTCCCTAGTCTCTTCAGTAACAATTCCAACTTTAACTCTCTCTTCAAACCTTCTCCCAAGTAACAAGCTATCTCCACTCTCAGCAAGGTATTTTGCCTCTTATTTCACGTATGTAAGTAAATAAATAAATAAATAAATAAGGATGCCTTCAGGCATAATCTCCCTCAGCCTCCAAAATATTTTCACATCTGTACCAATCCTTCCTTCTCTGGACCTTTGTTCTAAGGTTAATCCACCCATCCACTTCTGTTGTAGAGACCATCCCTGCAATATTAATTATGCCTCTTTTCTCTGTCTTTCATCTCTCTATCCTTTCCCTCAGATTTTAACTTACAAATGCGCTCAAGCATCTCCCATTTAAATAAAAAAAAAGTTACTGTGTCTCAAAGTCCCATTTCTAGATGGTGGTCTTCACAGAAAAGCTGTGCAGTAAACCCTCCTTGGTTCCCATTTGTTTTTTTGGTTTTTGTTTTTTAAAATCAATGTGATGCATAAGCATAGCTTTTGAAGTCGAACAGTGCTATAAGGCTTATAGCAAATTTTCTTTTTCTTTTTTCTTTTCTCTGTTGCATTTGAGTTTTTTGGTTTTTGTTTTTTATTGGTTATGAATATTCAAGAGATACAAAACTGATTGTCACCCCTCGTGCCCAAGATGTGAGGGCCAGATCCATACTGGCAGCATGCCCATTATCACCAATTGCAATTGTACCCCATTTCCTCCACCCAATTATACCCAACCTCCCTCCCCCTCCCCCTTTTCCCTCTACTCTACTTTGTATCCTCAGTTATGTTCTCTCCCTCTGCAGGTCTAACACACCATTGTGATCTTTCTTTCCTCGCTTCTTTTTCTCTTAGCTCCCACTTATGAGTGAGTACGTGTGGTATTTATCCCTCTGTGCTTTGCTTATTTCATTCAACATAAGTTTCTCCAGGCTCATCCATGTTGTTGCAAATGGGAGAATTTTATTCTTTTTTATGGCAGAGTAGTATTCCATGGTGTATATATACCACAGTTTCCTTATCCAATCACCCATCAATGGATATTTAGGTTGGTTCCATATCTTGGCTATTGTAAACAGAGCTGCAATGAACATGGGAGCGCAGGTATCCCTTCGACATGATGATTTTCATTCCTTAGGGTATATACACAGAAATGGGATTGCTGGATCATATGGGAGATCTATCTGTGATTGTTGGAGAAACCTCCATATGTTTTCCATAGTGGTTGTACTAATTTACAGTCCCACCAACACTGCAGGGGCGTTCTCTTTTCTCCACACCCTCACCAGCATTTGTTATTCACCATCTTTTTAATTATAGCCAGTCTAACTGGGGTGAAGTGGTAACTCTATGTGGTTTTAATTTCCATTTCCCTAATGACTAGTGATGTTAAGCATTTTTTCATGTACCTGTTGTCCATTTGTATGTCTTCCTTTGAAAAATGTCTACTCAGCTCCTTTGCCTGTTTTTTAATTGGGTTATTTGTTTTATTTACCATGTAATTGCCTGAGTTCCTTGTATACTATGGACATTAATCCCTTGTCGGATGCATAATTAGCAAAAATTTTCTCCCACTCTGAAGGTTGTCATTTCACTCTGTTGTTTCCTTTGCTGTGCAGAAGCTTTTGAGTTTGATATGGTCCCATTTGTTTATTTTTTCTTTTGTTGCTTGTGCTTTCGGGCTCATGTTCATAAAGTCTGTGCACAGACCTAATTCCTGAAGTGTTTCACCTATATTTTCCCTTAGTAATTTTACAGTTTCAGGTCTTATGCTTAAGTATTTAATCCATTTTGAGTTGATTTTAGTATATGGTAAGAGGTTCATGTCTAGTTTCATTCTTCTGCATATGTATATCCAAGTTTCCCAGCACCACTTATTGAAGGGGCAGTCTTTTCCCCAATGTATGTTTTTGTTGCCTTTGTCAAATATCAGATGGCTATAAGCCTGAGGCGTGATTTCTGGGTTCTCTATTCGGCTCCACTGGTCCAAGTGTCTACTTTTATGCCAGTATCATGCTGTTTTTGTTACTATAGCTTTGTACTATAATTTGAAGTCAGGTAGTGCTATGCCTCTGGCTTTATTTATTTTTTTTGCTCAGGATTGCTTTGGCTATTCAGGATGTTTTGTTATTCCATATGAGCATTAAGATTATTTTTTATATTTCTGTGAAGAATGTCATTGGTATTTTGATGGGGATTGCATTGAATCTGCAGATCACTTTGGGTAGTATAAACATTTTCACAAGGTTAATTCTTCCAATCCAAGAGCATGGAATATCTTTCCATCTTTTCATGTCTTCTTTAATTTCTTTCAGTAGTGGTTTGTAGTTCTCATTGTAGAGACCTTTCACCTCCTTGGTTAAATTGATCCCAAGACATTTTATTTTTGTGTGTGACAATTGTAAATGGGCTTACTTTATTTCTCTTTGTGTTAGTTCATTATTTGAGTATATAAATACAACTGATTTGGGGGTATTTATTTTGTATCCTGCAATGTTACTGAAGTTATTAACCAGCTCTAGGAGTTTTTTGATAGAGTCTTTAGGTTTTTCTATATATAGTATCATGTCCTCTGCAAATAGAGAGAGTTTGACTTCTGGATTCCCTTTATTTCTTTCTCTTGCCGGATTGTTCTGGCTAGTACCTCCAGTATTATGTTAAATAGACATGGTAAGAGTAAGCATCCTTGTCTTGTTCCTATTCTTAAGGGAAAAACCCTCAGTTTTTCCCCATTCAGAATGATACCGGTGGTGGGCTTATCACAGATGGCTTTTATTGTGTTCAGAGAATTTCCTTTTATACATAATTTGTTGAGAGTCTTTATCATGAAGGAATGTTGAATTCTGTCAAATGCTTTTTTAGCATCTATTGAAATAATCATATGGTCTTTGTCCCTGAGCTTGTTGATGTGATGTATCACATTTATTGATTTTTGTATGTTGAACCATCCTTACATATCAACCCTGGGATGAATCCCACTTGATAATGGTGTATAATTTTGTTAATGTGTTGCTGTATTCTTATTGCTAATATTTGGTTGAGGATTTTTGCATCTATGTTCATCAAGGATATTGGCCTGTAATTTTCTTTTTTTGTTGTTGTGTCTTTATCTGGTTTTGGTATCAGAGTTATGTTGATCTCATAGGATGAGTTTGGGAGAGTAGCTTCTGTTTCAATTGTTTGCAATAGCTTGAGGAGAATTGGTATTAACTTTTCTTTAAAAGTTTGATAGAATTCAGCTGTAAAGCCATCCAGACCTGGACTTTTCTTTGTTGGAAGATTGCTGATTACAGCTTCAATCTTTTTGCTGTTTATTGGTCTGTTCAGGTTTTGTATCTCTTCTTGGTTCAGTCTGGGTAATCTTTATGAGTCTAGAAACTTATCCATATCTTCCAGATTTTCATATTTGTCATTATACAGTTGTTTATAATAGTCTCTAATGATTCTTCATATTTCTGTGGTATTGGTTGTAATGTCTCCTTTTTCATTTCCGATTTTTGTTATTTGGGTCTTCTCTCATCTTTTTTTTTGTTTGTTTGTTTGTTTGTTTTGTTTTGTTTTGTTTTGTTTGTTAGCCTAGCTAATGGTTTATCTATTTTATTTATCTTCTTGAAAAACCAACCTTTTGTTTCATTGATCTTTTCTATTATTTTTGGATAACTACTTCATTTAGTTCTGCTCTAATCTTAATTATTTCTTTCCATCTACTACCTTTGGATTTGGACTGTTGTTTTTCAAGTTCTTTGAGGCATAGTGTTAGCTCATTTACTTGAAGTCTTTCCATTCTTTTGACATAAGCATTTATTGCAATAAATTTGCCCCTTCATACTGATTTTTCAGTATCTCACAAGTTTTGGCATGACATATCTTAATTTTCATTAATTTCAAGAAATTTTTTGATTTCCTGTTTAATTTCTTCTTGGACCCACAGGTCATTCAGTAGCCTACTGTTCGGTTTCCATTTATTTGCATAGTTTCCAGAGTTTTGCTTATTATTAATTTCCAGTTTTAGTCCATTGTGGTCTGAAAAGATACATGGAATTATTTCAATTCTTTTTAATGTGCTGAGACTAGATTTGTGACCTAATATGTGGTCTATCCTGGAGAATGTTTCAAGAGTTGATGAGAAGAAAGTATATCCTTTAGCTGTTGGGTGAAATGTTCTGTATATATCTGCCAGGTCCAGTTGGTCTAAGGTGTAGATTAAATCCTGTGTCTCTTTGTTGATTTTTTGCCTGGAAGATCTGTCCCATACTGAGTGAAGGCTGTTCAGGTCACCCACTATTAACATATTAGGGCCTATTTCTTTCTTTAGGTCTAAGAGTGTTTGCTTTATATATCTGGGTGCTCCAGTATTGGGTGCATATATATTTATTATTGTTATGTCTTCTAGCTGGATAGATCCTTTTATCATTATATAGTGGCTTTCTTTGTCTCTTTTTATGTTTTTTGGTTAAAGTCTATTTTGCCTGATATAGGAATAGCTACTCCTGCTTGTTTTCGGTTTCCATTTGCGTGGTGTATTTTTTTCCATCCTTTCACTTTTAGTCTGTGTGTGTCTCTACAGGTGAGGTGGGTCTCTTGGAGATGGCATATACTTGGGTCTAGCTTTTTAATCTAATCAGTCTGTGTCTTTTGAATGGGGAGTTTAATCCATTCACATTTAGGGTAGTTATTGACATGTATCGTTTAATTCCTGTCATTTAATTGCTTTTTGTTTAGCTGATTTGAATGTCTTTTGATCATTACTTCCCCTTTTATTTCTCTTCTTCAATGTTAGGTGGAAATTTAACATAGCATGATTTACCTTCTTTCTCCTTCTCACTGGCCTTTTTGTTTTAAAGGTAGGTTTTGCTCTTTCTTGTGTATTTGTGATAGTGGTCATCATTATTCAGATTCCATATGAAGGATTCCCTTGAGAATTTCTTGAACGGCTGGTCATGTGGTGGTGAACTCCCACAACTTTTGTCTGTGTGGGAAATAGACTATTTCTTGCTCATTTCTGAAGGAGAGCCTTGCTGGGTAAAAAATTATTGGCTGGCAATTTTTTTATTTTAGTATTTTGAATATATCATTCCACTTTCATCTGGCCTATAAGGTTTCAGTTGAGAAGTCTGCTGTTAGTCTGATAGTAGCCCCCCATACGTGACTTGATGCTTTTCTCTTGCTGCTTTTAGAATTCTCCCTTTGTCTTTGAGCTTTGCAAATTTCACTAAATGTGTCTTGGGGAAAATCTTTTTGGATTGAATCTGTTTGGGGACTTTTGAGCTTCCTGGATCTGAAAGTCTGTATCTCTCACTACACCTGGGAAGTTTTCTGTTACTATTCCTTTGAATGGATTTTCAATACCTTTTCCTTTCTCCTCCCCTTCTGGAATACCCACAATTTGAATGTTATAGCACTTGACATTGTCTGCTGTCTCTCTTAGGTTTTCCTCATTATTATTAATTCTTTTTTCCTTTTTTTTTTTTTCTGCCTGGGTTACTTCAAAAAGACCATCTTCGAGATCTGAAATTCTTTCTTCTGCTTGCTCTACACTGCTGCTCAAGCTCTCTGTTGTGTTTTTCATTTCACTGAGTGAATCTTTCATTTCTAGGAGTTCTGCTACACTCTTTTTGAAGGTATTAATCTCTCGTAAATTTCCTCCTTCATATTCTGGATATTTTTTCTTGTTTCATTGTATTCTCTAATTGAGTCTCCTCTTATCTCTTCAAGTTTTCTTAAGGTCATTGCTCGGAATTGTTTTTCAGACATTTCAAGGATTCTCTGTTCCATGGAGTCTGAAATTTGAGCATTACTGTATTCCTTCGGTGGTGTCATATCTTCTTGTTTATTTGTAGTTCTAGTATTTTTTTGTTGACATTTGGTCATTCAATAGAGGGTTTGCTTCTTCTTTACTCTGAGGTTGGCTATGAGGATAAAAATTTCTTCCTCTATTTGTAGCGTCTGCTAGTTACTCTTCCTATATCAGCGTAGTTGAGTGAATAGTACATTATCTGTAGAGTGGCCCTGGCTGCTACTATGGTGAATTGTCCTTGCATGGCAGTAGGTGTGGTAGTGGCTATATTACACCACCTTGGGTATTGTTCTAGAATCTGTGGCCACAGAATGAGCCCCCAGTACCTCATGGGTGAGTCTCTGCTCACCTCAGCAGGGCCTACTGTGGCTGCTGGCACTTCCCTCCAGGTCCAAGGCGGGAGGGCCTTATAGCAAATTTTAAAAATATGTTTCTGTAATCCCCATTTTTTAAATAACACATGCATACTCTACCCTAAGTTTTTATATTTAGACATTATCTTTTATCTTCCTGCAATGGAAGAGGGAGATTCAGTTCTCCCTACCAACACCTCAGCATCCTTCACGAGACCCACAAACATCCCTTTCTCTCCCTTCATCCTCCCCATATAGGTATATCATGATTAGTGTCAAATTATTATTCAATATTTACATGAATATGTCCATATATATTTCATACATTTAGTGTCCCATGGTTGTTTATCCTTCTACACATTTTGTTTTTATGTAACTGCTTCTTGTTTTCTAATCTATCTTCCTCTGTTCTAATTCACTCCCACACTTTCCAAAAGAACAGTAAAACTTCTCTCAATACAGTGAAACACATGAGAAAATCCACCACTTCAAATCTGTCTTTCACATAATTCCTCCATCCTCAGTCCCATATGGAAGGATTACTCTCTAGGCTGACTGCCCAGCTGTCATCCCGGGCTTCCCTTCACCATCATCCTGCTAATTTCCTTTATTTCCCTCTCAGTTGTAGAGACCCTGATTTCTAGTTTCTGTCTTCCTATTTCTTGGTTTACATCCTCATCTTCGTGGAGCACATCGTATAGGAGCCTTCTAAACAGGGGTGCAAGAAGGCACATTTTTTGAGACCTTGAAGTTCTACCTTCACTCTTGACTGGCCATTTTGTCAGGACTAGGGTTCTAAGTTGGAAATCATTTTCCTTCAGAATGTTGAAGGCTTTGTTGAGAAGCCCTATGTCATTCCGATTCCTGGTTCCTTGTATAACCTGTGCCTCTCTGGTAGCTTTTGGAAACTTCTCTTTATCCTTAGGGTCCTGATATTTCACAATGATGTGCCTTGAATCTATTATGCTATGCATTCACTGGCCCTTTTGGTTTGAAAACCCAGGTCTTCAGAAGATTTGGAAATTTTGTTCCTATTTCTCTGATATTTTCTATCTTCTCTCTTTCTAAAGCTCCTATTGGTCAGATGTTTCACCTTCGGGACTCATTCTTTCATTTTTTTCATATTTTCTACTTTCCATCACTTTATCCTTTGATTCTACTTTCTGGTTGTGAGCAGGGGAAGTAGAGGGGCAGTGCCTCGTTACACTGGCTGGGAAAGAGAATACAGGTGTCTAACTGTTCCTTATGTAAACACTGCAAAAGTCCATCTGCTTTTTTCCCTTTCTTAGAATCTCCACTTTCAAGGGTAGGTGGTGCCCCTGATTTCTAAGCCTTTCCAGGTTTGCACAACAAGAACAGGCTTGTTCCTTATTGATTTCACCCCACCCCATCCCCACAGACAGGTGGGTGTTAAAATAACAAGGGAAGGAGAGAAGAAGAGAGGAAGCAAGAGAAGGGAAGGACAGAAAAAAGGAGAGATGGAGAGAGGGAGGGAGGGAACATTTACTGAACATCTGTTATGCGCCAGTCTCAGCCTGTGTTGGGTCCTCCATATAAAGAAACACATTATAATCCCAACAGCAACCCTCTTAGGTGGGCATTGGTATCACTGCTCACACCGCACAGTTGAAGAGACACAGTTCAGAGATATCAGTTATCTTGCCCAAGGTCATACAGCTAACAAATTGCCCGCATTCAAATCAGGATTCTGTGACCCCCAATACCCATGTTCCTTTCCTCTAGCAGAGATCTTTAGAGGCCCTGGGGACTACTGGCCACCTCTTGGTGCCTACAGTGTAGGCAACCCATGCTCTCCACTTAGTAAAGTCAGTCCCGCTCTGGGTTTGGCTCTGAAGTCCCTTCCGTCTCCTGGGTCCCCCCGAGTTTGGGGGCCTGCTAGGGGAGTGGGTAGCGTATTTTATATTCTCCCTGGAAGGGGACCAAGGTGCTGTGTTCTCAGCTGCTTGGGCTGAGATCTGAAGCCCAGACCCAGCCACTGACGTCACTCGGCATGCCCTCCACTTCCACCAGGCCGTTTATGCTGGCACAGCCGAGCGCAGGGCTGGCGGGAAGAGGATCAGCCCAAACAGGATTAATAAGAGGCAGCTGGTCTTTTAAAGCCTCCTTGACAATGTAAAGAAACTAAGTCAGATGTTTTTGGAAGCGATGTTTCAATGAATGTGTCCAGCTTCTCTCTCTCTCTCTCTGTTCCCGCTCTCCCCACTTCCTCCCCACGCACCAGAATCCAGGTTTTCTGTGGCTCTTTCCAGCACAATTGGACGGGCCAGCATGAATCAGGGTCCTGGGGCTGAGCTACACCCAGGGCGCTCTCCCACGTTCACCCAGCCAGTGCCCTGGGCACCTCACCCTTCACACCCAGGTCCCGGCCCTGCTGGGCAGAGCTGTTAAAATGTTTGGGTGGATAAGGGGGAGGTAGACTCAGAAGGTGGGCAGGGATGGTCCTCTTTGTGGATTTGCCTAAAAGCCACACTGGATACCACATTAGACACTGCATTATGGAACAAACAGTAACCTTCAGGGACTAGAAAAAACTAAACTAAACTAATCGCTGGGCATCAAGGTTTTTTCATGTGCTTTTATTCCCACACTTAATCAAGCCCCACCCAGGCTCCGTTCTTCTCAAGCTAGTCCAAATCCTTCCCATCCGCAAGGCAAAGCTCTTACTTACCGCCTGGGCGAAGCCTTCTCTGGCCACACATCCCACAGGGACCTCTGGGGCCTTTCAACAGTTTCTGTCCACCCAGTTCACCCTTAATCATAAGTTTTTTGTGGAGGACAATCTGTCATTTACATTGGCCTATGATTCATATAGAAGGTCCTATGGAGATCTCATTTTCAATACAGTGCCAGAAGCATCTCTCACCACAGAGAATCAGCATTCTCTCTCCCTCCTGACGAGGAGGTCTTTGTAACTCACCATGTTTCTTTCTTTGCCTACCGAGAAACTGAAAGCATGGGGAGGGTTCAATTCAGGTTAGCAGTTCAGGGATGGTCTCCTGTCTGTAAGAAAAGTGATATTTAAGCTGAGATGCAAAGGATGAAAAGCATTAGCCAGATAAATATTGGAGGGAATATCATTGCATTCTTTAAAAGCAGCATGTGCTAAGGTCCTGTGGCAGAAAAGAACTCAATGCCCAGTGTGGCCAGAACATCCTGAGCAAAGACGACGAGGTACCAATGAAACTGCATCATGCCTCAGACCCTCTGAGAGACCAGAACGGGCTCTTACAGACCTTGCAGGTCCTGGTAAGAAGTCTCGATTTTAAAATGCACTGAAAAGCAATTGAGAAGTTTTATGTGTAGGCAAGACATGAGCCAATTTACCTTTGAAGGTGATGTCACTAGCAGCTCTCCAGAGAATGCATTGGAAAGAGACAAAAGCAGGAACAGGGAGACCAGTTCAGAAACTACTGCCACTTGCCAGGTGAAAGATGGTGGTTTCCTGGCCTGGATACATCTGTGGGTCTAAAGGGAGGTGGGCCACATCAAGACATATTTTGGAGACAGAATCAACAGAACATTTGGGCTACATAAAGTACCATAAGGAATGGCTTTGGAGCCAGGCAGAACTGGTGTTGAGAATTGGGCTTTGCCATGTAACAGCCACATCACTTGGAATGTGCTCCTTAACCTTGCCAACCCACAGACCCTCACCCATAATATAGGAATAGTAACACCTACCTTGAAGGACAGAATTATGTATTAAGGATGATAATGTGTTGGAAGAGTTTCTGGCACAGCAGACACTCAATAAATCTGAAGAGGATCTGTTTCCATAGCGTGGCCTGCAGTAGCCCAGGGACGGGGACTGGAGGGCAGCCGAGACCTGCCCTTTTAGAATGAAAGCCAGAGCCTGGGCAGATCCACCCATGAGCTCAAAAGGCACCTTTTCTTGTCACCCTTTCTGCCCTCAAGTTCCTTTTCTTAGACACTGTACTATAGGAACTTATTCTTTCAGACCCCGTAGGAGGGCAGGTTCTGGTCCCAAAAGAGCATTTGAGAGGGAAAGGGACCTCAGGAGGGAAAGCTGGCTGCTTTGGGAGGCAAGGAAGAAAAAGGAGCTATTTAATGCACAACTTGCAGGTCCTCTTTCTACCAACACCCTCCTTTCTCCCTCTTCTCCTTCCCCCCTGCCCCATCTCTCTGTCTGTCTCATCCCCACCCCACTCTACCCCTGCTGGGAACCTAAGTTCAATTTCATCAGCTTTCCCAGCAAATTTTCTACCGGCTTAGGGCCATTTGGTACAGGAGGCATCAGACCCAAGCAGTTGCATAAGCCCAGCCGGGCTCCCAGAGCCTCACAAAGCCATGCTTCCAAAATTGCCCCGGTGAATGAGCCCAAATAATACGTGAAATTGTATCGGGCCTGCCATGCCCAGAAGACACACAGAATGGGGAAGGCTCACCAGACCAGGCTGCTGACACTCGATATCTCCTTCCCACCACAGGCAGATTAGAGAGGGATTAAGATTAAGTGGACAGGGGAACTCCAGTTCCTGAGGCTAGAGTGTGGCCGGGCCAAGAGGACAGTAGCCTTACAAGGGCTGAGCCCAGCGCCGAACACACCGAACACTCCGCGGTGGCCAGACCTTTGTCACGCGCTTTACCTGCGTCACTCGCATTTATGCTGTCACACCTGCCGCAGCCCCTGTGGTCGTTCCTGCTCCGAATAGATGGAGACACCAAGGCTTAGGACCATTCACCAGCCCGCCCAATCCACGCAGCCAGTGATCCCCGCGCCAGGACCCGACAGTCGCCTGTCACTAAAGGAGAGGCTCCAGCTGTCATGAAGTCATGTGTCACGCGTGCAAGGAAGGCTAGGAGAAGGGAGGCCAGGTGGCATTCCTGGAGAAATTCACTCCCATGGAGGGGTTTTCTGGATTCGTCTCTGTTTCAAGTGTTCCAAGGCTCTGATTTTAAAGTTGCCCAATTCTAAGTCCCAATCCTAATTTGATAGCTCAGAGAACAGAGAAAACAAAAAAGAAACTGAATAGAGTGGGAGTCCCTGGGAGCCAAAGAAGGAAATATCGCCGCGTGCAGCCAGGCGCCCCACTTGGGGGTGCACTCAGCTCCCCCAGCACAGCGTGGAGGGGCCCTTGGCCCCAGCGTGGACTCCAAAGCTAGCTCTTCACTCTCCAGTGATGCCATGCCCACCAGGACCCCTCTCCAGTCCAGTTGCCACTCTGACATCTGTCAAGAAAATTGAAGTTACAGGCTAGGACCTGCCTCGGGGTCCTGGACCATTATCCAACTACATCCCTGTCTTTCTTGCCATGGTCTCAGCAGAATGGATGCTCCTTCCTGAATCTAGGCAGGGCCACCCAAAATGCCCTCCTGATCCTTGGGGTTTTTTTGCTTCTCTGGTTTGGAATTCCACCTGACCCTCCCTGACCCTCACCTTGTCCATGTTTTATCATTTAGCAACTCAAGTGTCCATCAACAGAAGAATGGATAAGTAGAATGTGGAAGGTACATACAATGATGAATGTTATCCAGCTTTAAGAAGGAATGAAATTCTGACATATTGCAGCGTGGATGAACCTTGAGGACATTACACTAAGTGAAATAAGCCAGTCACAAAAAGACAGATATTGCATGATTCCATCTATATGACGTACTTCGAATAGTCACATTCATAGAGACAGAGAATAGAATGGGGGGTTCCAGGGGCTGGGGGAAGGGGGAATGGGGCATTAGTGTTTAATGGGTGCAGAGTTTCAGTTTGGGAAGATGGAAAAGTTCTGGAGACAGATGGTGGTGATGTTTGCAGAACAATGTAAATGTACTTACTGCCCCTGAAATGTACATTTAACAATGATTAAGGTGATAGATCTTTTTGTATATCTTACCACAATAAGAAAATCTTCATGTAAAAGTCAAAATCAGTTTCAAAAAAAAAAAAGAGATAACTTAAAATCCTCTCCTTAAGAAGCCTTCCCTGAACCCCCAAACTCCACTAAATGCTCCCCTGGGCTCTGCAAGGCCTCTATCATAGCACTTCCCCATTTTACCTCAAATATCTATTATGTGTCTGTCTTTCCCAGCGGAAGGCTGAGGATGCAGACTAAAGCTCTTCCTGGTTGAGTCCTCGGTGCCTGGATCAGCGCCTGTCGCACAGTAGGCCCACAGTACACATGCATTCAGTAAAGCAGCTGAACCTGACATCCTGCCCCCTCTCACCCTCCCTCTTTCTGTTTTCTCATTGTCAAACTCCTGGAAAGGTCAGCTGTTCACATCCCACTCCCTCGTCACCCTCCAGCAATCAAACATCTTACTCAGACGTTGCTCTAGTCATGCTCTAGTAATTCCTTCTCATAAGCCTCTGCTCCGGTGACGGCCCTTCCGGAATCTTCCACCCCATTGTGCTATGAGATCTGTTCTCTGTGCTCCCATAATCCCCTGAGTTACCTCCATTGTGTGGTTTTCCACACTCTGTATCAACTATCAATTTATGTGATGACACTCCACCAACTGTGACATTCTTGAAGTGTACCTTACACATCTCTGAGCCCCAGTTCCTAGTACAGCACTTGGCACATACCCATAGTTAGATGCTCAACAGTTGCTTGTTAAATGAATTACTGAGCCCCAAAGACTTAGCTCCCACCCCTGGTCCTTATTTGTCATTTCACTCTTGTGAAAATCAGAGGGAAAAAATGGGAAAAAAGGCAGAAAGCAAACATAGTTCATAATGTAAGGAGGAAAAAATGAATGAAAAAATGGAGGGAGGGAGGAAAAGAGAGTGGGGAGGGGAAAGGAGGGGAGGGAGGAAAACCACAGGGGGCTGTCTGCAGAACTAGCTCCTTGAAGTTTCCCTCTGGTTGACTCTAACACAAACCCTTCCAGTGCTATCTCGAGCCTCCTGGGGTGTCTTGTTCTGGCAGTTTGATTCATTATTTATTTTGGGGGGCAGCCAAATACCTCCTCACTTCCCTTAGCAGGAAGAGTCTAGAACAGATCTTGTTGCACAAGGAGAGGCACTCAAGACCCATCCTCACCTGCATTTAACTACCCAATTAAACCCAGGCGCTCGGCCATCCTTCCAAACAGCAGCCTAGGGCTGTAATCCACCACGCATC
Source organism: Cynocephalus volans (assembly GCF_027409185.1). Classification (NCBI taxonomy): domain Eukaryota; kingdom Metazoa; phylum Chordata; class Mammalia; order Dermoptera; family Cynocephalidae; genus Cynocephalus; species Cynocephalus volans. The sequence goes on from NC_084461.1 coordinate 171,494,158, forward strand.
TCATGTGAGCCTGCAGCAGCTGTACAGTGTTTAGTTTAGATTTGGGGGAGGGTCTTTTTGTTGGTTGTTTTTATGGAAGGGACAGAAGAAGGGGAAACTGGGTAGATGCTGAGTGATCAGAGTGTCCCAGAGGATATTGAGCATCAGGGGGAAATTACCTTCCTGATGACTCAGAAACAGGAAGTGGTGACCCAGAGGCGTCGCACGAAGGAAGGCGTGCACATGTGGTATGACATCGCTTCCTATTTTTATGAGTGTGGGGGAATGGGAGTGGGAAAGGGAGAGAAAACAATCAAACGGCAGGACAGCGGGTCTTATGCATGTCTTTGCTCACATCCCCACGTCCCAGGCCCCAGTGCCTGCACTCATGTAGAAGCAGCACCAACAACAGCCTCCTTCCCTCACACCCTCAGGCTCTGGCTGCAAAGAAAGAAGACAGCAGAGCTCAATTTGAGCCATTCTGACCAAGGACAGAAGCTAGATCAGCAGACAGGTTCCCTCAGTCCTGCAGAAGCCAGTCTGCTGATGATGCGAATCCTCTTAACAGTCAGCAGAAGGAACTATGATCCTAAATCCGCAAGCTTCTCACCTGCTTCTGGAGTGCAGGTCCCCCACTTCACCTCCGGGGCAGGGCCGATAGGGGTGGCACACTGAGCAGCCTGGTGCTGAGCACTGACATAGACCCAAGGATGTGCTGCAGAGCGTCCAAAACATCTGGCAGGTTTGGGGAGAGGGTAGGGACAGACTACAGAGCTAGGTCTATTGGGACTACAGGACCAGGTGAGACCTGAAGGCCAAAAGGCCCTGCTTGGTCTTCCCTCTCCCAAAGTAAGAACCTGGGCCAGGTGAGCGCGTCTGTTCTGCCAAGCAAAGGAGCAGTCCCACGCCTCAGTCTGCACCAGGCTCCCTCCCACCTGGCCCTCCACCATGACAATGAGCTCTGATTCTGTTTACAAGTTGCCCTGCTTGTACAGTCTTAATGCCTCCCCCGGGAGCCCCAGAGGACAGTGTGGGGGCGACATTCCATGGGTGGCAGCCTGCTCCCCGTCTGCTCTCTCCGTGGGAGTTCAGGATGAAACATGCGGCCTCAATTGTAAACTTTGTGACAGTTGATTGACCCAGAGAACAGAGCACGTCAAGTCCACCAGCACATTCAGAGGAGCCTGGGCCCTGTGCTTGCACATTTGTCCTTCTCTGTTGCCTCTTGTAGAGGAAACCAGACCACGACAATGCTATCCATCCTTTTGTGTGAGCAAATCTATGTCAGCCAGTCTACATAACGAGACCCACAGTCTGCAACTAACCTGATCAGCAACTGATTGGTTCCCTGGGATTTCTTCCCATAGAAACTAACATTTATACTGTAAATAGCTGCCTAGACATGTGTGCCCCAAAAATCACTGTAGGGGGAACTGGGAAAGGAAATGTCCTTCCCAAAGTTTCATCTTTGGAAGGAATTGATGAAAGTTTGTGCAGTGAGTCTGGGAATACCCTGGTCCTGAGGTATCTCACTGTCTCCCTCATTTGCATCACACTGTCCCCAGACTCCAGGTACCCCCTACCCTCAGTAGCTTGGTCCACACATTCCTTATCCAAGCAGAGGTGAGTTGGCCTCAGAACATACCAGGTCCTAATTCCTGGAACCTACAAATGTGACCTTCTTTGGAAAAAGGGTCTTTGCAGACGTGACTGAGTTAAGGATCTTGAGATGAGAAGGTAAACCTGCATTATCCATGTGGGCCCCAAATGCCATCACAAGTGTCATTATGGAGGAAGGGCTAGAGGACAGAGCCACTGTTGAATTACCGTGCAGCCAAAGGGGCTCTACGTGACAAGCAGGAGGAGAAGGAAGGGAAATTACTCTGTTGGTGCAATGGGAGGTGTTTCCCATGTGCTATTGAATTTGCTCCTCACACTGACCCTGCAAAGTATTATCGGTGAGGAAACTGAAGCTCTGAGAAGCTGGGTGACTAGCCCTGGACCTTAGAGCTGGTAATCAGGAGAGGTGAGGTTTGGTCCAAGGTCCTGAGTGCTCTTTCTCCAGTTTACCCTGTTGCCTCATAGAGAGAGGCAAAGGGCCGCAGATACAGTTTATGCATGAGGCACCATGGAATACCTTCCTCAGCAGGAGTGCTCCTGTCACAGAACCTGCAATTGTACCACGAGATGGCCATTCCCAGGGGTCTTACAAGGGTTTTAGAGGTTTCACTCAGTTCATCAACACAGAGGAACTGGGCTTCAACCAAAAAAAAAAAAACCATACTAAAGCTATATAGAAGGAAAGTAGATTAGTGATTGCCTAGGGCTGGGGGTTGGGTGGAATGTGGGGGTGATTGCTATTGAGTATGGGGCTTCCTTTTGGCATGATGAAAATGTTCTAAACTTAGATTGTGGTGATGGTTGCACAACTCTGTGAATACACCAAAACCCGTTGAATTATACACTTCAAATGGGTGAATGGTTGATATGTAAATTATACCTCAATAAAGATTTTTTTTTAAAAAAAGACCTATTCTTGAAGTGTTTAAAATGTAGTTGCAGTCAGAAGACATATTCAAGAAGATGGAATGTCCCCAATAGCAAGAGGCACCCAAAAGTTTCAGAAAGGAGAAGGAATAGTTCTAGTTGGAAAGGGTAGGGTTGGTTGTATTTTGACAGATAAAGGGAAAGGTCAATTTTCCAGGTTGGAGGAACTTGAGCCTGGGTTCAGGAAAGGGAGTGAATGTTTGCAACATTCCCAGGAAAGAGTGGACCGACTGAAGAGACGTGCTCTACGTGCAGACATGAGGACAGCTTACAAGAGCACATCAGTATCTGCTGCCGTGTAACAAACACCCCAGAACTCAGTAGCTCAGAGCAACAGCAACCACGCATTTGTTCACAATGACGCAACCACGCATTTGTTCACAATGACACAACCCACACCGGGCTCGGGAGAGTGACTCATCTCCACTCCACAGTCCGTCCATAGTTCTACCAGGGCTGGAGAATGCAGGATGGCCTCCTTCACAGTCTGACACCTCAGCCAAGATGACCGTAACTAGCTAGAAGCTAGATGTCCTCTCCCTCTCCTCATGCCCTTTCTTACTCCAGGGTCCTTCTCTCCCCCAAGAACTCACATCGTCAAGGAAGGTGGTCCAGGCTTTCTTACACAGCATTTCAACACAGCAAAAGAGCAAGAGCTAAAAGCTATAGGCCTCTTATGGCTCCCCAGAACTTGCACAATGTCACTTCCAAAGTGTTTTAATCATTCAAGCAAATCATAAGCTCAGCCCAGATTCAGTAAGAAAGGGGACTACACAGGTGTGGATTCAGGGAAGCATGCTCGCTGGGTATCTACCACAAGTACCAAATAGCAGATTATACACCTGCCTCGGAAAAGCTTACCATTCGACTGCCTGGCTAGCTTGAAAGGTATTTGAAAGAAGACGTACGTCTAGGAATGCAGGATGGGGAGCAGAGCCTGGAGGACATTGTATTCAAAGCTAAGGAGTTTGGATTTCATTCAAGCCTTTTTAATTCAGGTGCAAAAAATTCTTAGGAGAGGTGAAATTGTAAGTCTTTATCAACCAGCATCTTAGAACAAGTTCCTCATGTGTGCAGGAAAGGCAGAAGAGAACCGTGGGTCGATCTACAAAGTCAGATAAGCTGCAAAGACTGTGTTTCCATTGCCTAAACCAGACACCACGACTCTGTATGGACAAGTATGGGATAGTAATTAAGGTTCACATGCTTCTATCCAAAGGGCAGGACATACAACCCAGATGGCAAGAGACTGTGCTCATTTATCCGCCTCTCTCTTCAGCCCTAAAGATCCTGTTCGCATCTCCAGATCAGTGGGCTGTAAAGCAGTGACACTGGAATCCAGCTTAGGGAGTGAGATGAGGGAGAACAGAGCCAGGAGAGAAGCCCTGCTTCAGACCGTAATGCAGCAATTAACAGAGAGAAAACTGAAAACAGCTGGTCCAACCGAACTAGTTACTTGGATAACACTGTTCCTTTTCTGGCTATCTCTCTCCTCGTATCACATTCCACTCCTCCAAAGCCAGGGTAACTGGAAACCTGAGCCTGTTCTGTCCCCACACTTCTCCTGGTGACCTCCCTCACCTACAGGTGACAACCTGCTGCCCCAGATGATAAAGCAAAGCTGCGATGTTGCCATGTTGCCATGGCTACGGGGAGTAGATCTCAAGTGTTCTGGTAACTAGGTGAGGGGATGGATATGTTGCTTATCTTGATTGTGGTAATAATTTTACAGTGTATCCATATATCACGACATCATGTTGTACACCTTAAATATACGTAATTTTTATTTGTCAATTATACCTCAATAAAGCTGGAGGGAAAAAGAAAAAAATTAAAATTCTAATTCCCAGATTAGTGTGATTTCGGCTAGCTATGGGTGTGAATAAGTATGTATCTGATAAAAAGGCTCCCTATGAATGTGTCCTGGTGGCATTTTAGGTAGAATAGAGGACAGATAAAGGAGATGTTTGGAGGCTTGTGATAGATCAGAATCATCAGGTATTTGTCTTCTCTAAAGGAAAGGTGAACCAGGGAGAGATAGGAAAGAGGGAAGGGTATGGACTCTACCTAAACTCCAACATCTCACTGCTCCCTGTGCCCCACCCCGTCATATCGGTGTGAACAGCTGCACCAACAGCTACAGAGTCACTGTCATGCCCGAAGTCAAGAGCCGCGTGCCACACTCACAAACAAGTCCCGCATCATGTTCCTGCTGTAAACCATTCTAAAATGCCCAGAGGTGAGGATTATTTCCAGCAGAAATCATCTCTGACGTCACTCACCAAGTCTGACGTAACTTTCCATTCAGACAACAGCCCCTGAGGGGCAACGGAGCCACACCAGCAGCTTCAAAAGGAAGGAAAAGAAGAAAAAAGAAAAGAAAAAGAAAGGAAAGGAACCATCACACTTGGCAAGTAGCACCATCTAGGGGATTTCAATGGTAAAACTTTTCTTCAAGCAAATCCTGTATAGGCCTAGGTGTGTTCCCCAGAAGTGCAAGGATGTGAGAGCTGGACGCTACCCTCAGCCTCGGGCACACTGCCGGGAGCCTAGACCTGGGATGTCTACAATTGCCTGCCCAGGCCCAGGCATCCTGTGACAAGTGGAACCAGAGATTCTGGGAAAGCAAAAAATTGAATATCCGTGTTTCCAAGTCTTCATAAATGAAGATTTTTTTATTACGGTAATTATTAGTTCTACATTCACGCAATTGAATTCAGTATTTTCTCTTAAACTATATCTTTAAGTTTTAAAAGGAGGTTATTGTTAGCATTATCTGACTTTATTTCAGGATTCCAGTCCGCACTTTTAGAAGGCAAAGTTCTTTTTCACGGAAATTGCTGAGAACTATGCCCACCTGTGGTGAGCAGGAAGTGGGCCTCTCAGCCCCCCACTTTTTCACCCTGTGTGGTGGGGGGAGTGGAGAGTCCTCAGGGTTAGGGGTCCCGAGAGAGTTAGGGCAGAGATAGGGGACCCACTACCTCCCAAGCCTATCTGGATCATTAAAAGGAGTCTCCAGGTGAGCGCATTTAATCCAACCCCTCATTTCAGTGGTAACAAAAACTGAGGCTCAGACTTGCTCATGTGTTTGTAAAAGTAGGTTTTATTATTGTTTGGATATGGTGAGGCCAACAGATCAGGATATGACTGCCATTGAAAAGACCGTTTGTTAAAACAACATCGAGATACCTCTGCTTCCTATTAGAATGGCCAAAATCCAGAACACTGACAACACAAAATGCCAGCAAAGATGTTGAACAACAGAAACTCCCATTCATTGCTGGTGGGGAGACAGAATGGTACGGCCACTTTAGAAGACAGTCTGATGACTTCTTACAAAACTAAGCATACTTAACACTCCTCATTATTTATCCAAAAGAACTGAAAACTCGTGTTCACACAAAAAACCTGCATGTAGATGTTTATAGAAACTTTATTCATAATTGCCAAAACTTGAAAGCTTGTTTGCATCTTGTTAGATGTCTTCCAGTAGGGGCCTGGATAAACTGTGGGACATGCAGACAGTGGGATATTATTCAGCACTGAAAAGAAATGAGCTCTCAAGCCATGAAAAGATATGGAGGAAACTTAAATGCATATTACTAAGTGAAAGAAGCCAATATGAAAAGGCTACAGACTATATGATTCCCGCTATATGATATTTTGGAAAAAGGCAAAACTAAGGAGACAGTAAAAGGATAAGTAGTTGCTAGAGGTTGGTGGGGAGGGCAATAGAGCACAGAGGATTTTTAAGGCAGAGAAACTATTCTGTATGTTGTTATAGTGGTGGACAATGGATAACACATCATTACACATTTATCCAAACCTATAGAATGTACAACACCCGGTGTGCGCCCTAATGTAAATGATGGACTTTGGGTGATGATGTGTTGAAGTAGGTTCATCGACTGTAACAAATGCTTTTCTCTAGGGGGGCTGTCAATGGTGCAAGAGGCTGTGCATGTGTCGGGGCAGAGGATATGTGGGAAATCTCTACCTTCTGCTCAATTTTGCTGTGAAACTTAAACTGCTGTAAAAAATAAACTTAAGGGCCGGCCCCGTGGCTCACTCGGGAGAGTACGGCGCTGGTAGCGGTGAGGCCGCAGGTTCGGATCCTATGTGGGGATGGCCGGTGCGCTCACTGGCTGAGCACGGTGCGGACAACACCGTGCCGAGGGTCGCGATCCCCTTACCGGTCAAAAAAAAAAAAAAAAAGATGGTATTTTTAGTCTGTTACTCACACTTCCTAAGGGAAGGGGGGTACACCAAACCTTGGGGGTTGGGAGGGGGACGCCACACAGAGAAGTACCAGAGTTCCTGTGGGAAAGCTGAGCAGGCTACGGCTGGCTGGTTGAAAAATGTCAGCAGGCTCTGGAGCATAGGGACCGTCCCTGGTTATCAGGTACCTGGCCCTGGGGCGATCAGGGCAAGTGGATAGTGGCCCAGAGTGTAAAAGCCCAGGGAAGAAGGTGGTTGGAGGAATGGGCTCTGGGTTGGTTGGTGTGTGTGTGAAAAGCACGTCTTCTAGACTCTCTAGGAACTGGCTAGCCCTGGGAGGGACAATGTCTCCAGGTCATCAAGGCCCAGATGTGAAAGTCCTTTCTTAAGGAACGTATTTGAATTTGGGAGTCTTCTTTCTCTAACCTATATTTTAATTTTCTTCTCTTACAGCCACTTCTTCTGTGACAACAGTGTTGTTATGTGCGTGTGATGCACACGACCCCACCGCGCCCACCTGGAGCTCACAAAGCAGGTTGCTGGGCTTCACACAGACGTTTAGGACCTGGCTGATTAGCACTGAAAAGGGCAGCAGTCAGCTCTCGGTGTTCCCTCTGCGGCTGGACAGGGTTAGAGAAGGTTGTCCTAGCAACAAGAAGGGGCTGTCTGTGGAGGCTCAGACGGGCCTCATCACAGTTCAAGTGACAGGTCAGTGTCAGGGATACCACTCCTATAACAAAATGTTCCTTCCCACAAGGAGCAAGCCCAAGCTTCAGGGTGAAGAACCTGAGGTCCAGACACACAGGCAGCCATAATCTAGAAGGTGCAGGTGTAAGTCACAGGACTCTGCCACTCAGACAGATGAGGCACTGGGTCTCAGTACCTGAGGAGGGAAGCAGACAAGAGAGGTCAGGGCCAGGGAGAAGTGAGCTCCTGTGCAGGTACAAATCCCCAGCAACCAGCCTGAGCAGGGTCTCAGTAATACAGAATGAATTAAGGAACAAGTGACAAAAATATATGGTGCATAGGAAAGGCTCAGGCTGTGGAACTTGGAAAAGGAGCCTGTTATAAGACCAAGTTCATACATCATATATCATGGTGCAGAGGGAGGTGTGGGGTACGCCAAGACAGAGGTCTACAGCTATAGCAGCAAGAAGAGTGACTCGATGCTGTGTCCCCACGGTAGCATGTGTGTGTAGATTTGGGTCTGGAAGCAGGGAACTGTCACAGAGCTGAGCCAGTTTGAAGTACTCCTGACCCAAGTTGGGATCAGTCTGAGAACTGGTGCCAAGTCGGAGGCCTGCCCCGCAGAAACACAACAGCGGGGGAAAGGGGAAGGCTGAGGGTTAGGTTAGGGTTAGTGCAGGGTCACGGTTAGAGTTGGCAGAGGGATGGTCGTTAGAGTGGTGAGCAATAAAATGCTAGTAGCTTCTGCTTCTGAAAGCATCATGAGATGAGAATCATCCTCAAGCCTGAGTGTTGCAAGCACACTGCCCCTCTAGGGCACCTTTTCCTGCCCTCGTCCCTTGCAACATGAAGGGACCCTCTCCCTCCCTTCCCAGTTCTCAAGCCTATGCCACCATCCTCAGTTTGTGAAGACCATTGATTCTCAATAAACCAACACGTGTCTGAGAGCCCACAGCACCCATGACACTGTACTTGTATGGCACTGCTCAGCATGGTGTGATCACAGGATACTACTAAGTACCCCCACACACACCAATACACATCAACACACACCCACACAAGCATGCACACACACTGTGCATGCATCTGCCCTAAGCCTGCCTGAGACACTTCTTTACACGAAAGCATTTAAAGTAGAGTTAAAGTGTAAAAATGCATTCAGAAAGAGTCAGTCTTTGCAACAGGAGGTAATTTTATCAGAAGGTAAATGTGAAGGATAACATCCCAATTTCCCCATCCTCCCCTCTCACTGCACATGTGTGATTTTAGCTACAGCAGGCTCTAGTTATCATCCTGTATCAAGCAACTGGAAGCCTGGTAGACCTTTGCTAGAAACAGGGCTGCTTCCTGCCCCAGAGCAGGGAAGAGATCACTGGGGCATGAGCCTGTCTCAAAAGGGAGAAGACGATATTAAAGGTTAAATGCGAGAATTCCTTAGCAGGGTCCTCTTTTCTCTCCAAAGGCCCTGAGTGAGGTGGGACAGGGCAGCAAGCTAGTGATGGTGGTGGGGTCTCCTCTGCAAGCCACATTTTTCAAATTCCTTACATTCTTGACTTACTTCCCTTTTGTTCTCTATGTAGTAAAATTATCAGTTTCCTTAAAGCCCCAGCTGACCCTAGCTATGAGAAGAGAGTGTAGAAGGTGCAAACTCTAGAGGCTGGAGGGTCTGCCCTAAGAAGCTAACAAAAGGGGCAAAGTTGAGATTGCTTACTCAGCAGCCCTGCTCACCAAGACCTTCTCCTTTCCCATGCAAGCCCTGCAGACTCTGGATTTTGTCTTATTGGTGGAGGTGCCATTCCTGTATTCCTGACTCAGAGGTGGGGGTCATAGGACTCCTAAATCTCTGAGGCCCAGTTGTTCACCAACGGGAAAGCGGGGAGCAGGCGGGGTGGTGGGAGGCTCTCCCATGGGCTTCATCGGGAGGACGGGGCCATGAGGGTGCTGGGTCCCCGACAAAAGGAAGGGAGGGAGGCTGGAGGCACTGTAAGACTCGTTCCACCTTCTGTGACATTTTTTCAAGGGCTGACCCTTGCTGTTATTTTGAGCTTAGAATCCAATGGTTCATTAGGAGTTTATCACTGAAGTTGAAGGTAACTCATACAAATTACTTGGTACTCTAAAAACATCAAGCTTCTTCTTTAAAATCTCAGGATACCCAGTCTGTCCCTACCCCATCTTCTGGGCTAACTAGACTGAACTGACCAGGAAAACATCTGGATTATCATTTGCAGTGAGGATATATCCACAGCAGATTCTGCCCCAGCTACAACAGCAATTGGCTGGAGCAGCAGATGAAGGAACGCTGAGGAGCAAATCCCTAATTGGTGGAATAGCAGGTGCCAGGAAAAGCAGGTGGGCAGATCTTGAAACAAGGGGAAAGGGTCTTTACGTAGGCCATGGTCCCCAAACATCGAACATGAAATCGCCTGGGACCTTTAATAAATACTGATGTCTGGCTCCTGAGCATTGAGACTTTCAGAATTCGCTTCCTGTAGCTGCTGTAACAAATTACCATAAACAGGGCGGCTTAAGATAACAGAGATTTATTCTCTGACACTTTTGGAGGCCAGAAGTGCAGAATCAGTATCGCTGGGCTGAAATTAAAATGTCGGCAGAGCTGAGCTCCTTCTGGAGGCTCTTGGTGAGAATCCGCTTCTTGCCTCTTCCAGCTTCTCCTGGTGTCCCTTGATCTGTGGCGGCATCACCCCAATCTCTGCCTCTGTCTTCACGACACACGCGCACGCGCGCGTGTGCGTGCGTGCGCGCGCGTGCGTGCGTGCGTGTCTGTGTGTCTGTGTGCGTGTGTGTCTGTGTGTGTCTGTGTCTAACCTCCCTTCAGCTCTCTCTTATCAGGACACTTGTGATGGCGTTTGGGTCAGGTTTACCTTCTCTTCTCAAGATCCTCAACTTAACAACATCTACAAAGACCCTTTTTCCAAAGAAGGCAACATTGGTAGGTTCCAAGAATTATGATCCGATATGTCCAGAGGCCATTTTCAGCCTTCTACAGAATTTGGAAGCCGCTGGTGCAGCAGCTGTTCTCCATGGGCCCTGCCTGTCCTGGTACAGCTGCCCCCCGCTCCCTCCCACTTCTGCATTCCCAGGCCCCCTCCCTGCTCTGAGCTCCGTTCCCCCTAGGACATGGACTCCAAATCCCAAACACAGACTCCTCCCAATTTCACTCCGGGTTCCCAAAAACACTGTGTGTCCCATTTCGAATATCCCACCGCATCGGAATCAATCCCACTCCAGTATCCGTGTATCAAAAAGAGCCCTGCTCATAGATATAAAATATCCAGCAGTTATGAAGTTACGCAGAAAAGAGGTTTTTGAATATTCCTGATATTTCAATGTTCATTGAAGGTCTAAAAGCACTTCGTTAGTTTAGAAAAATACCGTGCATGTGTTAGGTTTTTTTTCTCATAAAATACTCACTCTTGTCAGGGGAGGGTTGAAGTTCTAACTTCTTTTCTTTACTTTTTTTTTATTTTTTAAATGAACCACAGCCAATTTATTCGAATTCTCCAAAATTTATACTCAATATATTAACTGTTTCTAAAATGCACATCACCCTTTATATAATAGCTTTATTTAATTTTTCTTTTATAGTTTTTTCATCTTTTCTTTGCAATTCTTCAGTAGAAGCCAGAATCTTGAGTTGCCCACTTAGGAGCCTCTGACCAAAAAGACCAAAGCCTTTCTTTCAGAAGCCGGATGTTGGCCATGGTTATGGAGAAGAAACTTAATCAGAATAGTAGGTCTGAAGTTCTAATTTCTGCTATGAAGACACAGGGATGAAGTAGGGAAGAATTTTTTTTATTTCTTAGCAAAAAAAATTTTAAAACTTTGAAAGTAGAAAATAATTGTATTTTGTGGAATTTCTTAGCATCTCCATTTCTATATCTCCTCCCCTATCTCCAGCGTTTTCTCAGGATTAAATAGACACTTGCACTTCCAGAGCTCCTCTGAAATGAACGGGGTCCATTTACAGCACTGCTACCTTTCCTTACCCAGGCCCCAGGTGTGACATTAGACTTTCTAACCACCCTCAAGGTTGCCACATTGCATCAGAAAAGGAGAAACAAATATTTATGAAGTGCCAGGCACTGAAGCAAGATGCTTTACATCAATGATCTCACTTGGTCCTCACAACCACCCTCAGAGGGAAAGTATTATTATTTATTGTCACTCGAAAAATGGGGAAACTGAGGCCTAAAGATGTGCTCTGTCCTGCCCAAGGTCATGTTAGCAAATCCAAGTCTGGCTGCCTGCTCTAAACAAAAACAAATGACCCAAAAGTCAAATGTTGGCAGAAGAGGAAATCAGCTTTATTCAGGAATACCAGTGACCTGAGGAGAGATGTTGGGCTGACCCATCTGTCTGGTAAACCTGAAGGAGAGTGGCCAGAGTAAAGCCATCTCCAGACTCAGATCTACTGAGGGGTTTTTAGGGGGGTTTTTTAGGGGGGGGGTTGAGGGAATGGAACATGGGAAGTGAAAAGCAGGAAGGAGGGAGACGTGTAAGGAGCCAGGTGCAAGGTCTCGCTGAGGCTCCTTCTGGCTCTGCTCCCATTCTTGGTATTTTCTCAGGGTTCTGCTTCAAGGTGGAATCAGCACAGCTTTACTGATGTCTTCCTTGGTTTCTCAGGGTCTGGATAGCACATGCCTTATGGCAAGTTTGCAGCTCCCTGCTGACTGGAAAACAACTTTGCATTTATGTAAATAATGTCATCTTGCCCTATAACCAAGGTTCAAACAATCAAATAACCATGGGAAAAGAGGGAACTCAGAGAAATGCACGCCAAGAAAAAAAAAAAAAACTGTGCCTTTTAAAATTTTTCCTACAGCTCAGTGGTTTTAGGTACCAGCATGGCTTCAGTCCTGCTCACTCCAACAGTTGCACAGCTAAGGAGGGGTAGAGCCCGATTCCTGCTAAACCCGCCAATTCTGGGTCCTGTGTTTGATGCCTCCCAGTGAAGATAGGGTAAAAGGGGCTGGACGCCTGACTTACTGGTGTATACTCTCCAGGCAGGAGTCCAGAGAATTCCCAGGTGGCACCCGAGAAGGAAAGGCACACAGAGAGTATTGGCAAGGTCATTTCTGGGGATTGTGGTTTCAGAGCACAAAACTAAATGAACACCACCACCGCCAAATGTCAAAGCAGGAGCATATGTCACCCTGCACAAGTGACTTCAGCCACCAGCTCAGGTCACCAAGCTACAACTCAAGCATGGGCACAAGAACCTGCGTCAACCCTGTATCAGAACCACCTGGGTTTTTCCATAAATACACATTCCTGTTCCCAACAGCAAACCTGCTCAATTCGATTCTCCCTGGTGGCTCCCAGTTAATTCTGACGTGCAGCCCAGGTATGAAGGTCGCTGGCCTTGGAGACCTCTCCGACTCCTTCCCCGCTCATACACGAAGTTCTGGGCCCGCCAACCTCTCCGGGAGCGCGGAAGGGCCTCACTGCTGAGACCCAACGCAAACCAAGCCCGTGCATGACACAACATTTCCAGCAGAGGGCAGTGTTGGCTCAAAGTTTCCCGGGTATCTTAGCCTTAAGGTTTCACTCCTGGCCTAACAGCGTTGTTTTAAGATTTTTTTTAACCATAAAAAAAAAAGGTACCAAAAAATTATCCATGATCCCATCACGTTTTGAATTATATGCAGTACACTCCACCCATCCAATCCCACCTCCCAAAATTAGTGACTGTTAACATTTGATTTGTATCCTTCCTAACTTGTCCCAAAGTTTAAACACACAAATCCGTTGTGCATTTACACACACCCACACATATGTGAGTGCAAACTTTTTTTTCCAAATGTGGAATCACATAGAATTTGTTGGTCCACAACTCACATTTTTCACTTAAAAAATATATCATGCATGTCTTTCTTCTAAATCCATACTTTTTTAAAATGGTTATGTGCTATTCTATTGTGTAATCATGGAAATGTATACTAATGAATATCTAGGGTTTTTTAGTTATTCAGTCACAAATACTACTCCAATTGCCATCCTTGAGCATAATCTTTATGTAATCATGGCATTACTTTTGTAAAATACAAATGTAGGATTAAGTCAATGGATAACATTTTGTTGTAGTTTTATTTATTTTATGTTTTATCAAATATTGAATAGTTTTAAAATATATTTTGATATGTGCTGAGCATTAAAACATTATACAAAATATCCAAAAACCATTTTTTTTTTTTAGTTTAGCATATTATTTAGTGGTGGTGATTGTTATAAAGTTGGTTTAATTATTTTCCCAATTACAACAGGAATTTTCTCATGGTCACCAAGCCACATCATGGATACAAAAGATTATTGTTTAAAATGTACTACACACCTGTTTCACCACTTAAAAATGTGTTTCTGTTGCCTTTTGTGTATTAAAAATATATGAAAAGAAATGTGTTTATATCTCTTACACTTTTTATAGACTAAATCATGGAAGCAAATGGACAGACTCCTAGTAACATGGTGGTTACTGGGATTACCTCTGTTACAAAGTGCAAGACAGAGATTTTATGCTGCTTTTGGGAGTCCAGCCTTTTGGGGTTCCTGAAGCCCTTTAGTTCTGATTGAGAGAAAAGGGGTCATTTGGTTAAACTACACCTGCTTCTCACATCACAGTTGGAAGCTAAATTACTGCCAAGATCAGGCAGTAACCAGGTGCTAGGCTCCGGTGAGGTTAGAACTGAGACAAAAACTGGGTGTGAGTGTCAACATGGGGCTTGGGGACCCTCTGTTTAAAGAGCCATTTGAGAGATTTTCTTCAAAAAGTCTTTGGAAGTGACACCACTATCTATCTCAGGGGCAAGCAGGTGAGAGGTCAAAAGAAGGCAGGTCCAGGTGGCTCAATGTTATTCACATCTGGGTTTGAGAAACAGTTATGCTGACTGATGTGTCTAAATTATGCTCAAAGTAGGATGAAGGGGAAAAGGCGTCTCCCAGTGCCCTGAATCTTGGCAAGATGTCTCCTAGCCAGAGAAAGACCTAAAGACGGAGTTAGTGTCTCCACTGGCTGGGCCGACCATTTCTTTAAGCAGCCGCATTGACTCCTTCCCCAAGAAAGAGGTCTGTGTATATGACAAAGTGTCCAGATCCACGAGGATCTGCAGTAGGAGGTGTTTTATAAGCAGAAAGAACACAATGCCTGGATTTTCTTCATCTAAAATGAATTCATCTGAAAGCAAAATAACCCAGTCCATTCAGTTCTCCACAACACACTTGCTGAACACAGTGTGGCTTTCCTCATTAAAATAATAAGAAAAGGTTTCTAAGGTACAAGATGGCAAAATTGTGATATAGACACATTCTTAATAAATCTTGCTCTGGAAGGCGCCAGGATCCTGCACGCCTACTTTCCAGACCTGGACACAAAGGCCTCAGGGTAAATCCCACAGCGACTCAGGGTCTTTTGAGACCTGAAAAGTGGCTAGCAAAAAGCATCTATGTGAACCTGATGAATTTGTGGGACTGTTGGGTGCCAAGGGAAGAGGAAAGGAAAGGGAGAGAGAAGAGGGGAACAGAATAGGAAAAAATGCTCCCCAGAGCAAATCCCCAGACCCTATGACTGGTGCCCAACACCATTAGCTTCCCCATGTGAACTAGATTAATTGATTTAACAAGGAAACTGATTTCTCTTATTCAAAAAATAATTAAATCTTTGGCCTTTCAGGGTCAATCCTGGAGCTCTATAAAGTGGGTATTTTTCTGGGATGATAGAAGTTGTCGCTGGGCGTTCAGCACATTTCCAAGTAAGGCTGACCACTAGATTTCTGTCTGGCCAGTTTGTTCTCAACGGGCCAGCCAGACCTCTATGTGTGGACGTGGAGAATGTCATGTACAGGCCAGTCTACAGTTTTTCCAGAAGAACTGAGTGCCTCCATTTTTTTTTACAGAGGTCAAGATATGATTTTATTCAAATCGTTGCCCTGTCATTTACTACCTGTCACTGAGGCTCAATTTTTTCTCTTTCAAATGGAAATAACAATGTCATCCTAGGATTTTATTTCCATTGCTCTACTTTTAGACAGTAAAAAGTTAAGTTTCTTTTAAATTATAAAATACAGGAGGTCAAAAAGGTGCAGGATTGCAAACAATGAGACGTTCTAGAAATTTTAGGATTCTGGATTTTTAAAATAATAGGGGAGAGTTTCCATAATGTTTGGTTAGACTCTGGCTCTCTTGGCCTTTTCAAGAAGGCAGCATGTTCTTTCTGATGCTTGAAGAAGGTGACATGATGGGCTTCCCGTGGAACTTAGGGCAATCGCAGGTAACCCTGGCCAGCTGGACCTGGCACCTGTCATCTGAGCCAAGCAAGATCATCACCAACTGCTCTGCACCATGAACAGGGAAAGAAAAAGGTTTGAGCTGCAACTCTCTCTGGCCACCAGCACAGAATTGCCTGGTTTGGGGGGCGATACTGCTGGCCACCACCACAGAAAAGGTTTGAGGGTGACACTGCTGACCACCAGCAGAAGGGACAGTTTGGGGGTGACACTGCTGATCACCAGCACAGAAAAGGTTTGGGGGTGACACTGCTGACCACCAGCACAGAAAAGGTTTGGGGGTGACACTGCTGACCACCAGCACAGAGAATGTTTGGGGGCAACTCTGCTGACCACCAGTGCGGGGAAGGTTTGGGGGCAATACTGTTGGCCCCCAGTACAGAATTGCCCGCCCCTCCCAGGTCAGGAGTGATGCTGAGCCTGAGGCAGCTGGTGCTGCCTCCACTGAGGGGAGGAGAGAGGAGACTGCAGTTTGACGAAATTCAAAGATGAGAGGAAATCGAGCTCTTGCACATACAGAGGCAGAGTTTATGCCACCTGCACCAATGACTCTGGGCTTCTCTAACAACTCTCACTAAAGATTCATCGTTCTCACCATTTGAGGTCTTACACATATTTTGAAAAATTTATTCTTAGATATTTCATGTTTTGGTCTTATGGCATATTTTTATTTCATTTCTGTTTGTTGTTAGTAAATTTTAATGTAATTAGCTTTTATTTACCTTGGCTTTATGCCCAGCTACTTTGCTAAACTCTTATGAATTATAATAATGTATCTGTAGAATCATGTGGATTTTCCATGGATACAATCATATCATCTGTAAAGAACGACTATTTTATTTCTTCCTTTCTAGTCCTCGTATTTTGTATGCCTAATGTCCCTGCATCAGTTAAGACCTCTAGCACGATGCTGAAAAGAAGTGGGTCTTAATTCTCAATACCGTAGGAAAGCTTTCTATGTTTGTCTTTTGCCTTCACATTGTTAGTTTTTGAGAATGCACTTTATCATTTTACAAAAGCTTCCTCTATTCCTACTTTGCTAAGGTGTTTATTATGAATACTGAATTATAATCAAATATATTTTATACCTCAACATGATAAATTACATTCACTGATATTCTAAAGTTAAACCAACCTTGCATTCCTTGAGTAAATGCAGGATTCAATACTGACTTTCTTTGTATGCTCTGGAATAATTCTGTGGAGTTGGAATTATTTATTCCTTGAATATTTAGAAGAAGTCTATTGTAGTCATTTGAGACTGCTGGGACTTTTTAACTACTGATTGAGAACCATTACAGAATACTGACTAAGAGTGTAGACCTGAAGCTAAACCATCTGCATTTCGATTCCAGCTTTGCCTCCTATTAGCCATAAGCAAGTACTAACCTTAAGCAAGTTAATTGATTTGTGAGTTAATTTCCTCAAGAGTAAATTAAATGAATAATAGTATCATTACCTTAAATGATTTGACATATCTAAAACATTCAAAATTGTGCTTGGCCCATAGCAGCTGCTGTGCATTTGTTACGATTATCATGGACTTAATTTCTTTAATAATTACAAAATTATTCTTTATTTAAACTTTTAAAAATTTTTAAATTTGGTTAAGTAGTGTAAGATTTGTCATCCCATCTTCACCATTTTTTAAGTGTACAGTTCAGTGGCATTAAGCACATTCATATTATGCAACCATAACTACCATCCATCTCCAGAACACTTTTCCTCTTGCAAAACTAAAACCCATTAAACAAGCCCCCATTGTCCCCTACTCCTAGCTCCTGACAACCACCATTCTACCTTTCATCACTATGAATTTGACTACTCTGGGTACCTCATGTAAGTGGAATCATTCAGCAGTGTTTGTCTTTTTGTGACTGGCTTATTTCATTTTTCATGATGTCCTCAAGGTTTATCCCTGCTGTGGCATACATCAGAAATATCCTTCCTTTTTAAAGCTAAATAATATTGCTTTGTATTTATATATGACATTTTGTTTATTCACTCATCTGTTGATGGGCATTTGTCTTTTGGTCGTAAGATACTTTCTCATTTTGGTGGGCATTTCTCCTTTCTTCCACCATCAGACATTAATATAGTTGGTTTGTGCCTACTTTTTTTCCTTGATCAACCTTGCTAGAGGTTTTAGAATTGTGTTAATCTTTACACACAGCATTTCGGCTTTGCTGAAGTTCTCTTTTGTATGTTTGTCTTCTATTCCATTAAGTTCTACTCTTATATTCTTTCCCACTTTCTTTAGAACTCTCCTTTGCTCTTTTTCTGTTTTTATGATAAATGCTTAGCTCATTTATTTTCAGCCTTTCTTTTTTTCTGTTATAAACATTTAGTGCTACAAATTATCCTATGTTCTTATGTTCCACAAATTCTGATATGTAGTATTTTTATGACAGTTTGGTAATAAATATTTTCTAATTTTTATTTTAATTTATTCTTTAACCCATGAGTTTATATATTATGCCATTATTTAAATAGTATGTGTGACAGAGACTACACTAGAAACAATAGTGAAAGAGAAATGTAACTTATGGACTTAATTCAGAACTCTGTGGCTCTAGATTTGAAAGCAAACTGCATGATAAATTAACAAATTGGCTGCACTTATTTAAATAATCAAGTCAACTAGTGAAAGCAGTCTTGTTATGTGATCAAAAATCATCTTTCTTTGAGATTATTATGATCACAAAGTAGAACACCATCATGAACAATTTAGAAAAAATTTTAAATGTGAAAAAAATTACTAAATGTACATCTAGGACATCTTTTCAGGTTATATATGGATTTCATTGTATTTGAGCTATTCTATAACTTCATAAGTTTAAGAAATTTGATAATAATGCAAAGGATTCTGTTCATAGAAATGCAAATTAGTTAGATCCAGCTAAATGTAATTGATTATCAACCCATTTTGCATCTATTTTGAATTCATTTTAGCATTTCTTATCTTTGTGTGTGTGTGTTACTTTGAATTATCTTTCAAAAAAGTTGTAATATCTTGCTGGTTTCTTCATTAATAAATGAGTTAAATAAAAACTTTTGCACATGTTCACTTAAAAGTTAATAAAATAAATATGTTAAAATTTGTCACTCTCAACATCTATTCATCCATTTCCCTTTATAAATAGGATAATTTTTGCTCTGTATGCTTTAAAACTGTATTATTAGATACATACAAATCTAGATTATCTATTCCTGGGAAATTTAATCTTCTATTATCATATGGCAGCCCTCTTTTTCTCTAAGAATTCTTCTTGACTCAGTCTATTTTCTCTGCAGTAATTGGTAGCTTTGAGTTAGTATGCATCCACTTTATTTTTTACAACCTTTTAATTTAAAGTATTTCAAGTACTTTCAAGTGCTTACATTTTAGATGTATTTCTTGGGGGAAAATGCATATATGTTCAGTAAGTAATGGAATTTTGTTTTTATATAAAGTTTGAAAA
The DNA here is from genome assembly GCF_027409185.1 of Cynocephalus volans. Classification (NCBI taxonomy): domain Eukaryota; kingdom Metazoa; phylum Chordata; class Mammalia; order Dermoptera; family Cynocephalidae; genus Cynocephalus; species Cynocephalus volans. The sequence goes on from NC_084461.1 coordinate 171,513,353, forward strand.
TCTATCCTTTGCAAAATTTAGACCTTTTACATTTATTGTAATTGCTGATTATTTGCATTTATTTTTATGATCTTATGTTATATTTCATACTTATCCTATCCTGTCCTTGTTTGTTTCATCTTCTCCTTTCTTGTCTTCTCTTATAGAAAGATTTTTTTTCTCTCACTCCAATATTTCCCTTCTTCTATTTCTGTTCTTTTAATAGTTATCTGCTATGGGCTGTATTATGTCCAAAAAAATACATATTAAAGTCTTAACCTGAATGTGACCTTATTTAAATAAAGTCATTGCAGATATAGTTAAGTTAAAATGAGGTCATACTGGAGTAAGGTGGGCCCTTAACCCTTATAAGATGACAGAGACACACAGGAAAAACATCATGTAAAGATTAAGGCAGAAATTAGTGTGATGCGTCTACAAGCCAAGGAACATTATGGATTTCCAGACATCACCAGAAGACAGGAGAGAGATATGGAACAGATTCTCCTTCAGAGCCATACAAAGGAACCAGTCCTGCTGGCACCATGATTTTGTACTTTTAGCCTTCAGAACAGAGAATAAATAAATATGTGTAGTTTTTAGCCACCCAATTTGCAGTACTTTGTGACAGCAGCCCTGGGAAACTAATTTATCACTCAAGAAATTAAAACATGCATACCCAATATATCAAAGTCAATTATTAATCATTATCATTGCCACTCTCCTGAACAACTTAAAAACTACAGGATATTTTAACTATGGTTATCCTTCCTCTTAACACACTATTTTTGTTCTTCTTTTCTATTTTTTTTTCCCAATCCCATAAAACATTACTTTTATAATTGTTGTATACATTTGTGATTTGTTTGGGTTTTTTTTTTTTTTTTTTTTTTTTTTTTTTTTTGTCTTTTTGTGACCAGTAAGGGGATTGCAACCTTTGGCTTGGTGTCATCCGCACCACGCTCAGCCAGTGAGCGCACCAGCCATTCCTATATAGGATCCGAACCCGCTGGTGGGAGCACCGCGCTGTGCTCCCAAGTGCTGCACTCTCCCGAGTGCGCCACAGGGCCGGCCCGATTTGTTTGGTTTTAACTACAAAGTCACCGCCTACTTTGTTTGCTATCCTTTTTTGTATCTCAAACCTCCTTTCTAGGATTACTTTCCTCATTCTAAAGTGCATTGATTAAGATTCGCAGGTTGAAAATGCTCTTTGTTAGTTTGATAATGTCTTTCTTTGATATACTCTTCTAGGTTTCAGGTGTTCACTCTTGGCACACTGAAGATATCATTCCACCTTCTAACAGCTTCCATTGTTGCTGTTGCGAATTCTGTTGATAAGACAGACATCAATCTTATGATTATTCTTTTTTTGGGTAATCTGTCTTCCTTTACATCTGCTTTAAGATTTTTCTCTTCATTTTGCATTCTGCAGCTTTCTCTGATGCATCTAGATGTGGATTTCTGTTTATATTTCATGATTGGATTTGTTGGGACTCTGGAATCTGAAAATTGATGTCTTTATTATTTCAGAAAAATTGTCCGCTTAATCTCCTCAAATATTTCCTTGGCCTCATTCTCACTCTGCTCACTGTTGGGAACTTCTGGAACTTGGGTGAGATACATGTCAGGCCTTTTGCTCTTTCTCTCTTTCGCAGCTTCTGTCTCTTTGTCACTCTGTGTGATAATCAGTAAGTTCTTTAGATGCACCTTTCAGCTCACTAATTCTCTCTCTAGTGTCCAAGCTGCTGTTAAATGTGTCCAATGAGTTTCTAACTTTATATTTTTATTTCTAAAAGTACTATTTGGTTATTTTTCAAATTGGCTTGACTGTTATATTACCAATGCTCTCCAGGTGAAGATTACCAAGAACCCACCTGCAGTTGAACAAGTTGGGTTTATTACTCAGTGCAGCAAGGGAAAACGCACACCATGGGGAACGATCGGGAATCTCAGTATGTAGTAGAAAGGACCTATTATAAGGCCGACCCCGTGGCTCACTCGGGAGAGTGCGGCGCTGGGAGCACAGCAGCGCTCCCGCCGCAGGTTCGGATCCTATATAGGGATGGCCGGTTGGCTCACTGGCTGAGCGTGGTCACAAAAAAGGACAAAAAAAAAAAAAAAAGAAAGAAAGAAACTATTATAAAATTTGGACTTTGGCTCAGCGATTTGAGGGAGGGCTTAAGGAAGCAGGTCTTTGCTTTGTGTTGGATGCTGTTGGAAAGCAAGAATAATTCTATGACTGTGTATCAATAAATTTTATCTAGAAGGAAGAAAGACTAGACCAAGACTAAAGCTACAATCGTGGTCACTCATATTAGCCAAGATAGGGGTATGTTTGGTCATTTTTGTTATTAGGACAATGTTCATATTTTGTCAGACATGACTATGGAGTGGTCTTCTTTCTGCTTAGATCCGTAATGGTCTTAGAGTGTTTTGTGTAATTGTTTCTGTTCAACAGAAAAACAATGTGGCCTCCAAGTGAGGGTCAGGCCAGCTCTTAGAAGTCAGGGGCTGCATTTCGCTTTCTCAATAGTCTCTCATTCCTTAAATTTTCAGTTCTTTCTTTTATTTATCTATACATGTTAAACATGTTCACTTCATATTCTGAGTTTGGTCATTTCAATATCTGAAATTTCTGAGGACCTAATTTTGCTATCTGTTGTTCCCACTGGCTCTAGCTTTGTTTGTGTGTATGTGCGTGTCTTGACCTCTGCCTTTGGTTTCTCATTGCTCTGAGTTTTACCCATGTGAATTCTGAGTCTTGAAGGTAAGCTCCTCCAGTGAATATCTGCATTTGCTTCCACCAGCAGCATCAAGGCACTACCGATCTATAAGTACCTTTAATTAGATTATCAGCTTGGGGTTCCAACCATCCTGATAAAGTGAATTTGGGCTATGAGCCTATGTGAATGTCAGCTTTAAGCTTCAGTTTTGGAGTAGTATGCTTTTTACTCTCTGCCTTGGTGGGCAAACTAACTTGCTATATTCTCTTTTCTAATTCACTCTTGCATAGAGAATGTTACCACATCGGGTCCCAGCTCTATGTACTAAGCCCTCTATTAGCTTATCCCCCCAAAGCCTCAGGCTTTATCTCCTGTCTCTGATGCCGTAAAAACTGAAGCTCAAGTTCACAAGGATTTAGCAAGGACTTCTAGGTGAAAACTGCCTTCAGTGTTCTATTTACCTCTCCAGGTTTCTGCTTTCACTTGTTTAGGTTATTGTTGTGCTTTGTATTGTTGTGTTTTGACTCGGAGAATTCATATTTTCTTCACAGTTAACCAGTACATTTAAAAATAGTTTTTTAAAATATTCTATACAGAATTATCAAACAAGTTCTCTGTGAGGGGGAACTGGTCTCAGAAATGGAGTGATAAGACCCTCACTTATATCCCGATGTGGGACTAGGCTCATTTGAAAGTATGTTTTAGTTCAACCCAACATCACTCCACTCTTTCTCTTCTTTGAGACCTGGGAATGCCTTAGAGCTTTAGAGTCAGAGGATCTTAAAGCTCAGCTACCCTCTTTCACCATCAGAAGAGAAATCTGAGGCCCAAAGAGTAAGCATGATTCATCTCTGGTGGAGACCAGGGCTCAGTCTGACATGAAGGCCATGCTCTTTCCTATGACTGCAAATGGCCCACCTTCATGTGACAATCGGTAAATGTTACTTGGAAAGTCACATGCTGGGCCCATTCGATCATAAAAACTCCTGAAAAAAAAGTAGACGTTTTGTTTGTTTTTTGTTTTGGTTCTATTTTATTTGGAAACTGAGCTATTCAAGTAAGAAATAAATGCCCACTACATTTTTTCTCTTTTTCTGAACTTGGGCTCCACCATGGAGAAGGGACCCATCCAGTGGCTTTCAGGCACGAGATCGGAGCACTTTCTCAAAGCCTTAGCTGGTCTTCTGCCTTGCGGACCAGGCTGGCATGCAGGAGCCAACTGAGAGCAGGGGAAGGAAAGACTGGAAAAGATGAGCTAAATCAGCAGTTAACTCACTCTAAAGGATGACAAGGACCCAAGGCAGAGTGCCATCACTAGAGTCATGCTTGAAAAAAAGGCTTCTCATCCACAGCCTATCAGAGATCACCAATGCTCTGCTGCTAGTATGTAGGGTATTTTGCTTCTCAAATGCATTATCTTGGTGGAACACGTAAAGAACAAGTACATATAGATGGGATCTGTATTGCTTACATGAGGAGGACAGTTTACTTTCACATACTTTTTTTCAAATGATCTTTACAACAGGGTCTATAAGGAGAGGATTGCAAAAAACCAATGCCTGTTAGGGTTGGGAATATTCAAAACGGACTGAGTCAAACAGGGCATAAAACAAAGACAAGGAAAAACTGGGGCAAACTAGGGAAGAAATACCCTGCTGCAGAGTGTGGCTGCAGATATAAAATGCTTCCCCTTTGTGTGAAAGGGAGTGAATGAGAAGTTCGAAGTTGCTTATGCTTGCATAGGGAAAAAAGAAGAATTTCCCAAAGAAATCACCAAAGTGGCCACATGCTCAGGAAGATGATGAAAAGAGGTAGATGAGAGGTAGGGATGGGAAGCAAACTTTTTGACTGTATACCTTTTTATACATGTTTTATATTTTTGAGCTGTATAAATATATTACTCAAAATTTCAAATGAACATAAACTAAATTTAGTAAACAAGTAAAAACATTGTTTAAAAGATTGTCACTGTTCAGCCTCATTTTTTTCACATGGAAATGTGTGCTTAATTTTTCCAGCTCTTTTAATTTTCAGGAAATACCAAAAATTGAGATCTGGGGATAATTTTTCACCCTTTCTCATTTTGAAATATGTAATGTGATAGAATTTAAACTTGCAGAAAAGTTGCAAGGAAAGTACAAAAATTCTCATGTACTCGTCACCAAGATTCTCCAAACATTAAATTTTTACACATTTGCTTTAATTCTTCTCTCTCTCTTTATGTGTGCGTATATAAATGTTTTTCTAAACTGAGAAATTAAAGATATGATGACCCTTTCTACCTAAGTACTGGAATGTATATTTTCTAAATACTATTACATAACCACAGGGAAATGATCAAAATCAGGAAATTAGCATTGATATCATATTTAAATTTTGCCACCTTGCCCAATAATGCCCTTTATGTATGTATTTAAAATCCTGGATTATGTTTTACCTTATAGAGACAGACAGTAGAACAGTAGTTACTAGAGACAGGGGAGAAAAGGGGAGAAAGAAAAACAGGGAGAGGTTGGCCCATGGGTACAAAATTACAATGAGATAGGAGGAATAAGTGCTGGTGTTCTACGGCACAGTAGAGTGACTATGGTAAACAGTTATGTTTTGCATTCCATTTTAATGTCCTTTAGCCTCCTTGAATTTAGAACAGTTATTCAGTCTCTTCTTGACTTTCATGATCTTAACAATTTTGGAGATTATAGACTTGCAGTAGATTGCATTCCCCCAAAAAAGTACACAATAACACTTCTAGTCCCACATGCTCTTCCATAATTTTCTTGACACTCCCCATTAAGAGGTGGAGTTAAATTCCCCTCCCCTTGAACCTGAGTGGGATTGTTATGGCTTTGACCAGTAGAGTATGGCAGAAGTGATATTCTGGAACTTCTGAAGCTGATCAAGAAAAGGATATGTGCTTCTGCCTTGTGTGCTCTCTCTTTCTCTCTCTCTATATATATATGGGGGGTATCCATCTCTTTATCTCTCTTGCTATCTCTGTCTGCACTTACCTTTGGAACCCTGTCACCATGCTGTGAGAAAGCCAAGCAGGCCACATGGAAAGACCACATACAGTTGCTTATGCCAACAGCCACAGTCAAGGTCACAGCCAGCAGCCAGCATCACCCAGCACACAGGTGAGTACCGTCAGATACTTGCAGCCTCCTGCCTCTGAGTCTTCCAGCAGAGACCTGGATGTCATGGAGTGAAGATAAACCTGCTGTACACTTTGAATTCCTGGCCCACAGTAGCCATGAGCATAATAACTGGTTGTTTTACATCACTAAGTGTTGGGGTTATTTGTTACACAGCCATAGTAACCAGGGAAAAGCCTGCTATTTTATAAACTACCCCTCAATTTGTGTTTGTCTAATGTTAGATTTGTTTTTTAGTATTTCCACTTTTAAAATATTGGCTCAGATTCAAACATTTTAAAATACAGTGTGGACTAGGAAATGACTTTTTTAGATACAACACCAAAAACACAATCCATGAAAGAAAAACCAATAAGTTGGACTCCATTAAAATTAAAAACTGCTCTGCAAAAGATACTGTTAAGAGAATTAAAAGACAAACAACAGACTGGGAGAAAATATTTGCAAAATGTATATCTGATAAAGGGCCTGTATCCAAAACATCCAAACAACTCTTAATTCTCAGTAAGAAAACAAACAACTCAGTTTAAAAATGGTCAAAAGATCTGAACAGACACCTCACTAAAGAAGATGTACACATGTCAAATAAGCAAATGAAGAGATGCTCAAGTCATTTGCCATTAGCAAGTTGTAAATTAAACCAATAATAACATACCACTAGAATGGCAAATTAACTAGAATGAGATACCATAAGGATGGCTAAAATCCAAAACACTGAGAATGTGGAGCAACAGGAACTCTCATTGCTGGTGGGAATGCAGAATGGTACAGCCACTTTGGAAGATGGTTTGGCAGTTTCTTACAAAACTAAACATACTCTTACCATACAATCCAGCAATCGCACTCCTGGGTATTCACCCAAATGAGTTGAAAACATGTACACACAGAAACCTGCACAGTAATGTTTATAGCCACTTTATTCAGACTTGCCAAAGGCTGGAAGCAACCAAGACATCCTTCATTGGGTGAATGAATAAACAAACTGTGGTACTTCCAAAGAATGAAATGTTATTTAGTAAATTTTTTTTAAATGAGCTATCAAGTCATGAAAAGACATACATATTGCCAAGTGAAAGAAGCTAGCCTATATACTGTATGATTCTATGTATAAACATGACATTCTGAAAAAAGCAAAGCTATAGAGACAGAAGAAAAATCAGTGGTTGCCAGGAATTCAGGGGAAAAAGAGGGAAAAGATGAACAGGAGGAGCCCAGGGGATGTTTAGGGCAGTAGAACTGTTCCATATGATACTGTAACAGTGCATACATGTCATTACACATTTGTCAAAACCCAAAGAATGCACAACAGCAAGAATAAACCCTAAAGTAAACTATGTATGTTAGTCAATAATAAGGTATCGATATTTGGTTCGTCAGTTATAACAAATGTACCATGCTAGTGCAGGATGTTAATAATAGGGGAAACTGTGTGGGAGGGATATATGGGAACTCTGCACTTTCTACTTAATTTTTCTGTATATCTAAAACTGCTTTAAAAATTAAAGTCTGTTAATTAAAAAGCAAAAAACACAACAGTGTGAGCCAAACCCACCATCTCTGCAGGACCAACTTAAGATTGATGTGAGAGGCATGTCCTCCTTAAGAATGACGCGAGAGATGTGGCAATCAATGTCCCCACAGACTGTCATTTTTCTTTATGTGATTTTCCTTCAAATTCTTCATAACTCATAAAAATGAGCCATGATCCTTAAGTCATTTCAGAAGAAAAATATGCCTTTGCTTTTGAGTAACAAATCTGTGTGTGAATGTGTATGTATTTAATGTTCTTTTTGTGTACGTGTTTGGTCACATCAATTTGCCTTTTAAGAAATTACTGAAAATCCATGGAGAATAAAATATTAAACCTGTATATATGGTCAATGCTTTACATCTTGAAAAAGCACGTTCACGTGGGATTTTTCCCCCCATAATCCTTGCATAAACCCAGTGACACAGGTTACTATTCCCATTTTACAGATGAGGAAACTAAGTTCAGAGAAGTTACTTGACTTAGCCAAGTCCATGCATTAAGTGGTGTAAGCCAAACTCATGGCTTGGTCTCCAAGACTCCTGCTCTTCATCACGCACCTCATTGCCTTTCTGATCAATTTCTGAGCAAAGCGCCCACCTCCTGCAAAAAGGAGGTGATGCAAACTGAGGGTTGTGGAGAAGAGCAATTGCCCCAAATTTTCTGTCCCCCAAGCCACCCCCAACATCTGAATCCTTTAGACCCTTGCCACTCAAAGTGTAGCGTGAAGACCAGCTACTGTATGAGAACCTACTCTTTGACAAGGTCCCAGGGAATTCACAGGCACGTTAAAGTCTGAGAGGTCCTTTGAGGTAAAACATGGTCTCCAGCGGGAACGGCCCCTCATCAAGTGAACGTGGGAAATTGAGAAGCAGATTGTACCAGACAGCCAATGCCATCGAATTGGCTCGTTAGGTTGTTTTGCAAAGGGGCATGTCCCGGCAGGAAGCCTCCGTGGGCAGGTGAGGCTGGGTACATGAAGACAGTCCAGTAGGGCAGCTCTGGGGGACACAAAGAGGGAAGCTCTTGAACGACCCGAGGGTAGCCAGGAGGGTGGGGGTGGGGCACCACCGTTGAGCAAGAGGCAAGACTGTCAGCTGGCCAGAGGCGCTTCCTAAGTTTGTCGACAAGTGTTAGATGCAGTTTGTGCGGCCGGGGGCAGGCAGATGGTCTCCGCGTCTCCCGCTCCTTCCCAGACTGTGGTTGCACAGTCAGTGCTCCTGGACCACGACGCCGACGTCGACTATCCTCAGGCCACCGCAGGACCAGAACATCACAGCGTCAGGGTCGGAGAGGAAGGAGCGTGCAGCCGGGTGAAAAGTAGGTGCGCGACCTCGACTCCCCCATCTGTAAAATGGGGCCGTTGCGGGGCGGCAGGTGGGATTACGTAGGATAAAGCAGCCTCTCCCAGAGCGTGGCGTGCAGATCACAGGCGGTGTGACGGACGATGAGAAGCGACACGGACGAGCACTGAAGCTGCGGTGATGACGCAGTGTGTGTTGGCATCGTGTGTGTCAGTGCACATAACCCTTCAAACCTAGGTTGTAACGGATAGTACTGTCGAGGGTGAGATTCGGGTAAATATTGACGTTTTCTAAAGATGAGCCGAATCAACATGACCTGTTAAGTAAATAATAGTGTAGAGGGGAGTAGGATAGGGACGGGGAGAAGGCAGGAGCAGGAGCGGGCCGAGGGGATTCGGCACATGGAGCCTTCACGTGCGCGGGGAGGGCGCGCAGTATAAGCCGGCTTCGCTCCTTCCCGAGCCTGGAAGGGCATCGTTTGATGGCTCTAAGTCTCCACTCGAGGAGGCTCGCGCGGCCCCTGCCCCGCCCTGGTCGCCCCCACCCCGTCTCCTCGCGCGGGTCCCCGCTCCACGACCCGCCCCGGCGCCGGTGGCAGCGCCAGGTGTCGGATTTCAGCCGGTGTTTGGGCCACACGAGGGGGTGGGGGGGTGCGGTCTGAATGACAACGACTGCCCCAGGCCAAAAGAAAACAACCCCACCCCCTGCGGCGCCACCGGGCGAGGAGCGGAGCTAGACAGATGGCAGAGGCGGGGTCGCAGTGCGGCGACCAGGGTCCCCGGCCCCGAAGAGGAGAGGGGTCCAGAAGTGAGCGCAGCCGCGGAAAAGCGGGCACCCCAACCTCGTCGTCTAAGAAACGCCGAGCCGGGTGACCCAGAGTTCAAAGCTGTCCCTGAATTTACGTATCATTCCCGACAGTGTCTTTACCGAGCGCGCGTCCCGGTAGCTTCCCCAGCACGTAAGCCAGCCCGCTTCTCTGCAGTTCTCAGGCCAGACCCGGGCCACCCTGACTTCTCGGTGTCTCCAATTTCTAGAAATCTGCTGGGTCGCGGAGCAGCGGGGGGCATGGCAGCTGAACGGCGTGCCCTGTAGTGTTAAGAATTTAGCCTCTGAAACCTGCCGCCCGACTTCGAATCGGTAAGGTACTTGGTTCTCCGGGACTTAGTATCCCCGCTGTAATGTTGGGTATTCAGCTCAAGTTGTGGGGGCGAGCACTGATACCCTAGATTTATGACACCACTCAAGCACTATTATTATCAGGGGTTAAAGAACAGGTTCTCTGACATTTAGAAAGCGACAGGGTTATTTTTCTACAAAGTATTTGTGCATGTTTTAGTGTAAAATTCAAGGTGTATATTTCAATATATATATACTTAAATGAATGGCTATTCTATTAAAATAATAAAAGAAACATATCGCGTGAAAAGGCAAAATATTAGCAAATTTTATACAAATATTTTAGCTGGGACAACCATCGCTTATCACTTTACATCTTAAAAATCAAGGCGTCTGGCAAGTTCTGCCTTGCTGAGAACCCACCTTCTGCTCTTTCTAAGCCCCAGTGCTTCCCAGTTCTGCTACGCAATTCTGTCCCGGCCGGTCCGCACATTCCCAGTAACATGCATAGGAGTAATCCGCTGCCTTCCAGGAGAGCCTCGCCGCCTGCTTTCGCTGAGGAAAGGGGGAGGGGTGAGGGTAGCTTGGGGAGCCTCCACGTCAGGGTTCCACGGGTCAGAGGCTGGAGCTCAGGCAGACAGCTGGCTTCCCTTAACTCAAAACACACCGACATGGGATAGTGACTTATTCGAAGTGTCCTTCGGTCTGTATGTTGAGAAAATGGTTGTTAAGAAAATAAATAAATAAGGACATACATACTGTGTCATCCGCAGTGAACAGTCGACGCAATGGTGATAATCAGCTTATTTAATCAGTGGGCTGCCTTCAAAAAATCGAGCCAGTCTTTTAGGCTAAGCCTTGAAATGTTCATTACAGCCAAGTAAGGAGAAATTAATTCTCTCTATCAGAATTAAAGTAGCCCTTGGAGAATCTCTGCTAAGAAACAATGTAATGTTCACGCTGTCTTAGCCTAGTTCGCTTTATTGTGCAGAGCTGGAAACAGCAAAACTATCCGTCCAGTGCTCTATCCTGTCATCAGAAAATAGTGAGGGTTCCCCCAAATCTGTATCCCTTTTTTGAATGGGGAGGAGGGTGCAAAAATACAGAGAACATTTCAAAAAAAAAAGTGTACAAAACAAATGTAAAGCCTAACGAATCTGTAAAACAAACACCAAGATAAAACCCACCTAGTGCAGGACATCTCAGAAACTATTACACGCCACTTCTGGACCCTAAACCTACCCTTCTCCCTCTTTCTTTGTAGTAACCACCACACTTACTTTGATCACGTTCATTTCTTTGTTTTTCTTTCTCCCCACCCCATCCTCTCTAATAGTTGTGTGATCTAAGCATCCCTAAGCAATGTACAGCACTTTGATTTTTGCCTGTTTTGAACGCTTCATGAAAATAAAATCATTTAGTATATGTTCTATTGTAACTAGCTTATTTTGCTCAACGTTGTGTCATTAAGATTCATCCCTATCGTGTGCATGTGTAGTTCAGTCATTTTCACTGTTGTATAGTGTTCCATACTCCTTATTTACCTATCATTCCATCCTTATAGTATTCCGTACCTATTCTCCTATGTCATTCCATACCACGACTATAACACAATTTGTTTTACCCAATTTTACTGTGGGTGGACATTGACAATGTCTCCACTTTGAAGCGGTCATAAATAATGCTGCCATGAACATTAGTGTATGTGTCTCTTGATGCACATGATTAAACACTTCAGTAGGGTTTATGCATGAAAGGGGAATAACTGGGTCATAGAATGATTGGACCTCCAACATTATTTGATGCTGCCATTCAGATTTCCAATTTTCATTCCCACCAGAAGTGCAAAGGCATTCTCCTTGCTCCACAAGCTAGCCCACACCTCCTGTTTTCAGGCTTTAAAATTTCAACCACTTTAGACTGTTGACGTTGGACACACTTTCTTATGCTTCTCGGCTGTTTGGATTACTTCTTTGTGAAAAGAAAATCGTTTGCCTTCTACTCATTGATTTGAAAGAGATTGGTCCGTGTTCTGGATACTAGCCCTTTGCCATGATATGCTGCAAAGATCTCCCACTCTGATTTGCCTTTTCACTAGATTCCCTTTGGCTTTTGAGAACCAAAATGTAGTCCAGTGCCTAGTGCCTTGTGCCTACTGCAAGAAATCCCTCCCTGCTCTAAGGTCATGAAAATACTCTTCTGTGTCATTTTTTAGAACTTTTAACCTTTTGCATTTCAACATTTAAGTGTAACAGTGAGATTTTGAGTCAGTGCCTTAAAATTGTGCCTATGAGATGCTCTTCTTCAATGCAAAGCAAATACCTTCAGGATTCTAGTCGTGGACTCTAATCATTGGTTTTTCTTGGCCCTAGACAGCCCAGGGCCATTCAGTGTCACCACCACTTTGTCCTCCCTTACTTCTCCCCAGGGATCACCTTCTCTGGAAACTGAGGTCTCCTAGGAGACAAGGCAGAGCCCCTGGAGAGAGGAGGGGGTTATGAATGGATCCTGCCAGGCATGCTCACAGCACTGAGTCATGGGTTAAGCCCCCCCCCCCCACTGGGGTAGCGGCTGGAGTCAGAAGGGTATGAACTATGCCTAGAGGCACCTACTTGAGAATCTCCTAGTGACTTCCATTTTTGTGGCAGGTTCTGCCGTCACACCCCGCCTTTCTAGAAGAACTGGTGCCCTCCCTCCTTTTTCCTTCCCCTGCCTCCCACCCCACCTTATACAAAGGAAATGATTTCATAGGCACAAAAAATATGAGGATACTTCAAAATGTTCCTGAAAAGATTAGTACTGTGTTTTAATTCTATTTTTCCACCTGCTTTTTGAAATACCCTCATATTTATTACAGGAAAGTTTATAGAATTTACTTACAAAAGGGGAAATTTGGAAGAAAACTAAATAGCTCACAAAATAAATCTAGCTTTACAAATTCTATATATCCATAAGACAAAATATTATATACAATTACTCAAAATCATATTATAGAAGAATGTTTGATGACAAGCAAAATTTGTCATAGTACAGGGCTACTTCACAAAGTTTATGGAAAGATTTGTATTATCTTTCAATTAGGTTTTTCCATGAATTTTTGGAAGTGCCCTTGTTTAATGTTAAGGAAAAGGGCAGGTTAAAAATATATATATATATCCAATTCTTATTTCTTTAGCAGGAATTAATTATAAGTATATGCAAAATTTGAGTAAACAACTAATACCAAAATATTTTCTCTAGGTAATGGGATTAGGAGATTTTCATTTTCTGTTTTTTTTTTTTTTTTTTCAATACTTTCCCTTGTTTTTGATGAATGTTAGGCTACTTTAAGAATCTACTTACTTTTGAATAAAGGAAAGAGAGAGATTAAGAAAGAAGAGAAAGATGGAAAGAGAGATCAAGATTGATTCAAAATGTTTCCAAAACTGCTGCAGCTTGTTCAAGGGAGAGCAACTCCAAGGCCAGGTTTGCACTCCTAGAAAACTCAGAGATGAGGAAACTTCGGGTGTAATTCAAGTGGTAGGTTTTAAAAAAGAAAAAAGAAAAAGAAAGAGAGAAAGGAAAGGGAGGAAACCCTGCTTGCTGCTTCCTGTTTCAAGAAGACAGGAATTTGCTTTTCTAATCTGAATTGTCCAAACATCAACCCAGCGCTGTCACTCTAAATCTGCATTTAATCGATGCTGCCCAACAGTGGTCAAAACACAAAAATGAAATAAATGCACTCCGTATTCTAGTTATTTGGGGGTTCTTTTCTGCTCATTCTTCTTCATTCAAGTAAATCCATTCCCTGCAGAATAAAAGCCAACCCCAACGTTTACTGTACTCAAAGGTTGTTTGCACCACCCAGAGCACTGCAAGAGAAAATGCCAACCTGTGCTGCCAAACTGGTGTCTCGTAACATCTCAATTTTGAAACTGAGCTCCTGGTCTTTTCCCCAGATCTTCCTCTGCCTATGTTCTTTCCCTTCTCAATTAATGGCAACTCCACCTTTCTGTTTGTTAGAGCCAATAAACAGAATTATCCCTGACTCATCAGTGTGTCTCACACCCACAGCCAATCTGTTCGCACCCCTTTCAGAATACACTCAGAAACTGTCTGCTTTTCACCACCTCCACTGCCTCACCTGGTCCACTACTTTAATCTACTGTCTAGGTTATTGCAATAGTCTCCCTCCTTCCTCCTCCCCTCTCTGCTCTCTTGCAACCTATTCGGAACATGGAAACCAGGGAGGTCTTTCATAAACTTCCAGTATTCTCAGTTTCCATTAGAAGTAAAGGCCAAAGACCTTCATTAGCCTGCCAAAGCTTCAGGCCTTGGCACTAGCTCTTCATGCCTCCTGCAGACACCCACAAGCCTCACCTTCTCACCTCTCTTGGTTTCCTGCTCAAGTGGCACCTTCTCAAAGAGGCCTGCTCTGACCTCCTTTCTTAAAATTTCAATTGCTCACCTGTGCATGCACGCACATGCACATGCACACACACAGTTCTGATCCCCCATACCCCTTAGCACATGTCCTATATCACCTTCTAACATGTTATACAATTTACCTATGCATTAAACTTACTGTCTGCTTTCTGTGTCCTTCCCCTCTCCCCAATGTAAGCTCCCTGAGGGCAGAAATGAAGGTGACCTGAGGACATCTGGAAGAAGACAATGGTATGGGTAATGAATTATATGAGGGTACTTCAAAAGATTGGTGGAAAGATTCATATTACCTTTTAAGTCTGTTGTTCCATGAATTTTGAAGTATTCTTGTATAAACACGAGAAAGTCCACATGAAGCACAGTGCCTGGTAAGCACTGAGTGAGTATTGGCATCATTAATATTGAGTCCATCCCTTCATTCAAAGTGGAAAAGTAACGCTGCAGATTTTAATGAATGGTTTATTGTTAAACCAATTATAATTATTTAAAGCTACATGGCAGGGAAGCCCTGGACAGGGGGAAATGTCAAAGGCTGATACCCCACAGACACCTAACTCATGCCCAGGAGACCCAGTGAAGCATCTGGCATTTCCAAGCCGAAGAGTTGATTTTTCGCCTCTGCCACATTATCCAATTTCTCTAGGACTATTTGTAAAAATGAGGGGGTGGCTGATAAAGATAATGCCTAGAGTTGGGTGAATTAATGGCCGAATATTAGCTTTTGATTTAGGACCCTCCTGGGAGTTAGAAAATAACAATTATTGCTAAGACTGGCAGCTTCATTCTCTGTGTAAACTTGGTTTGACACCCTCTCATGTGTATTTTATCAAGCACAATTTTGGCTCCTCCCTTCCTGTCTTCATTCCTAGACCCTCACAGAGATATTTTTTTTTTAAAAAAAAAGGTAAAGCAAAATTTTGAAGATTCAGATATTTAACAGCATGCATGACGCATTCAGTTGAACATTAAGAGCAACATTCTAAATGGAATTGTTCTACAACAAAAGTCATCTTAACAGAAAAATAAAAATCAGAACCTCATTAATTTTTTTCTTTAACATACTTGCAAGTTACCCAAGGATTGCTCCAGAACTCCCCCTCTAGGGGCCTTCTATTACCTACTAGAGCCAGCTCAGACTTATGAATTTGTTTTTCTAATAAAAAACTTTTTTTGGTATAATACAGATAAATGAACTGTGCTTTATGAGTTTTGGGGGTTTTTTTTATTGTAACATAGTTGTATGTATCTGTGGGGTACAGAGTTGAACAGCAATACCTGTGTGCAATATGTGATGCTAAAGTCAGGATAATCAGTATATTCAACATTCTACAATATAATCATTTTTCATGGCCCTTTACCAATTCCTCCCTTACCGCCCGCCCTTCCCCCTTTCCCACCTCCGGTAGTGAGTTTAATTTCTAAAAGAGAATTCAATCACACTCATTAGGAAAACTAGAAACCTGCTGACGTGAGGCAGGTCACGCTAGACTAGAAGCCACTCTAAGAGGGCTGGAAGTAATTGGGAAGTGAGCTTTGGAACTAAATACCATCCATCCTAGATTCTGGTTCCTGACTGAAAGTGTGACTGAGATACCAGCTGTCACAGCATTATTGAGTTCTAAGGCATCCATCGTCTGTCTATTGCCCCTGAGGCAACCACTAGGACCACAGCCACTCCTGGGGGGTGCTTTGCATCTAAGGAATTTCATTTGCAAGACATTTGCAGGCTTCCATGCTTCTTAATCCTGAATGGATTCTAGAGAAAGTGGAAACTCTTCTGAGATCCCTCATCCGCCTGCTCAAGAAACTTGTGGATGCTTCCCTCAAAACACAGGGAGACGGGCCTGTGGGTTAGTGCACTGGGGGAGAGCCCAGTGCTTGTGGAGCTGCTGGAGCACAGTCCATTACTCTTTCCCCAGTGGCCACCTCCATATACACTGTGCTGTGGGTGGGGGAGGGGCAACTGCATGGGCAGAGAGAGCAGGCAGACACAGCAGGCATGCTGATATTTGGTGCCACGTAGATAAATTATACTGATAACCAAGTGTGCTTCCCCTTCCACCTCCTCCTCAGACAGTCTGACGCTGGGTAGGAGCATTAGAGAGTAGGATGGCTCATTTAAAAGCCAGTCCAGGGAAGGTCTCATGTTTGAGCAGGTCCACTTTATGTAGCAGAATTAGTCCCAGAAGGCCCTAACCATGCCAGAGAGCCTTTCATCCAGGTTCTTTTGGCTGGATGTGTGGAGGCTTCTGCTGTCCTTCGGGTTTCCCTGCAGTGCCAGGATACTATAGGCTGCCTTGCTTGCCTGGAGCAGGGTTGGAGTGGACCTGTGGCTAGAGGTTCCCGTGCATGCAGGTAAGGTATAGGGCGGGAGGGAAACAAATTTCCACCAGGAGAACCTGGTAATCTGTTCTCCTTGCCCAAATCTTGACAATTTGGTGAGACTGGGGAACAGGGATTTTCAGAAAAGGATATAAAATGTTTGACTTAATGGGTTATGCACACCGTTAAGTACTCAAATCTTCAAATTTTTACTTTACTTTTTTTTTTTTTTAATCTCACTGGGGACACCCCACACACATATACCCAGTTAAGAGGTGGCTTTATATTTAGTCTGTTCATGAAGAGGTGTTGACATCTTTTATATGTGCAGAGAATAACAATAATGATACCAAAACTCATTTATAGCAATTGGTAGGTTGGTAACCTCTTAAAGAGGGTGCAATTTGGAGCCATGATCTAAACCCCCGAAACATTAAGTGCCAGACCTGTCCTTGCCCCCTCACTAGGCCCATGGCTATAAACAGGTTAGGGACCCCTCTGAGCCTCAACATCCCATCCCTGGAGTGGAGATAATGACGTCTGCCCTACTTATCTCAAAGCGACATCAGTGAGATCATGAAAGACCAAGCCAAGCGATATACCAGATACTAAAAACAGCGCAGAAAGAGTCTGTCTGACCCCCTCGGGATCAGGCACTGTGTGTGAAAGTCCCCTCGCGGGCTCTGGGGACGCAGGGATGTACTTGATCGCATCCCCGTCTTTGGGGATATTGAGAAGGCTCAGCAAGAGGGCGGACTGCCGGCTTATTAAAAGTGCAGCTGTCATCCCTCGGTGCGGCGGGGCCGAGAGCTGCACCGAGAGCAGCCTGCAGAGCGTCGGCGGCTCCTCCTCTCCCGGGCGCCGCATTACCCCGACCCTCCGCACCGCCGCTCTGCGCGGCCCTGGGTCTGTTTATTTGATCTGCGTCTACTCCGGCCACACGCGCGCGCGCTCGCGCACACACACACACAGACACACACACACACACAGAGAGACACACACTCACACACACTCACTCACACACACACTCACTCACACACACACACACACACACACAGAGAGACACAGAGACACACACACACACACAGACACACGCGCACACACACAGACACACACACACACACAGAGCCGCCGGGGGCCTACAGTTTATTTTTCTAGAGGTCGCTTGGGACGCTGCTCCCGCGGGTCGGTGGCCCGGCGCTCTCAGCTGCCAGGCTGTCGGGCGTTGGAATGTTAATTGAAACGGAGCTGGCGAGCGCGGCGCAGATAAGCGTCGCCCGGCTGCATCCCAGCCCGGTCCCCGCCTGCAGCTTCCCATCACCGCACAGCGGAGCCTTGGCCGTCCCCCGGCCGCTGAGGATTTTCTTTTCCATTCCGGAGGTGTGGCGTGAGCGCGGGAGCCGGCCCGAGGAATCCAGCCCCGCGCTCTGTCCTAGGCTCCGCCGCGACGAGCCGGGAAGCCGGGAAGGGGGGTGCGGAGCGGTGACGCGGAGAACCGAGATGCCCACCAGAACAGATTCCCCAACCCCACCCCCTTAACTGGCCAGTTTGTCTTTAAACAATTGCAGTAAAGAAGTCTTTTCTCCCCCTCCACTCTCCGTTTCATCCATGCTCCTCCCACTAACCCCGAGATTTTTGCACTGACTTTTAAGGGGTTCGCAGAGATCGCCTCTGAAGGTGACCCCGGGCAAACCGTTAAAATGGTCCCAGCATAGCGATTTGAAAAAAGGTAGTATTCGATCCTTAATTCACACCATACACTCAAATACACTCGAATGTAAACAACAAAACCGTACAAAATACTGGAAGAAGTATGGGTGAATTCCTCTTTAATCTTGATGTAGGGAAAGATTTTCTCACTGTGACTCAAATTCAGAGGCAAGAAAACAAAAGGATAGTACAAGTGACTACATAAAAAATTCATGGCAAAAAGCATTATTAAAGAAAGTTGAAAGACGACTGACAAACAGGAAGAAAATATTAGCAAAATACAGCACAGATAGCCAAAATCACTGAAACAGAGAAAACTTAAAAATTGACCACATAATACAGAAAAGATACAATTTATGTGTATGTCAATTTATTTGTATGTATTTATGTATTTTTATACTTATATGTATATTATACATGTATAATATATATGCAAATATGTATATCCTTTACACAAATAAAAAGATGTTACACCTCACTCGTAGAGAAATGCAAATTAAAACAATGCTGAGAAACCGTTTCTCACCTATCAGATTGGTAAAAATTAAGAGGTCTGATCATACATTCTGTTGCCTGGGAGATACGGGAGGCAGGCACTCCCATACATTGCTGGTAGAATGCAAACCAACACCATTCTGGAGGGGAACTTGGCAACACATAAATATATACACATATATATAAAAGCGCATTCACAGGAGGGTAGTTGAATAAGCTGTGGTATATTCACACAATGGAGTACTAGGCAATTGTAGAAAATTATAAGTAAGATCTCTCTGAACCAACGTGATGTGATTTATGGGCTGTACTGTTAAGTGAAAAAATCAAACTGCAAAAGAATATCCATTCGAATGAATGGGTGCTAGAAGCAGCCCGTGTTTTGGGGAGGGCCTGTGCTAGTGAGCGGGCTTCAGGTGTGTGAGCAACTGCAGTTGTGCATGCCCTGTGGCAGCAGAAAAAAGATGCACCAGTGGTCAACCCATCTCTAAAATATGATAATTAGATCCACATCATAAATTTTGATGATGAAAGTATCATTACAAATAAAAGTGTTCTTCATCAAGCTGGTGAAATTTGGCACATTAATGCCAGTCCACCAGGTAAAAGTGTGCTGGTGACATTCTACATTCTAAGCATGATTGTTGCAGCTGTGACATCCTCTGTGTTATAAAGCAGCAGCCATATGCAGGTAGCAACAAGAAGCTTGATATCATCCCAAGAAACTTAATGTGACTGCTTTTCAAGAACAAGAAAGAGTATCCATATTAAGCCACCTTGCCATGGAAGGAAGAAGAAAAATAGGAAAATGATGTACATATATCTGTTAGTTTGTAAAAACAAAAAAGTCACAGAAAAGGTAAATTAATGAGATTGGGATAAATGAATGAGATTATGTATTAACCAAGAAAGAAAGGGGAATGGGAACAGGAATAGAAGTGTAGTCACTTCTTTAAGTATATCTTTATGCATAATTTTGATTTTTAGAAACATGTTCATGTTCATGTTTCACATATTCAAAAAATAAACATGTTATAATATTTAAAAGTGGGTTACAAAGATATAGCTAGATAGGAACAGTAAGTTCCAGTGCTCTACAGCATTGTGCAGTGACACTAATTGACAACGATTTATTGTATACTTTTTAATTTACTAGAAGAGAGGATTTTGAACGTTCCCAGCACAAAGAAACGTTGCATGTTTGAGGTGATAGGTATGTTGATTACTTTGATTTGATCATTACACACAGATACATAAATTGAAATATCACACAATGCCCCATAAATATATACAATTATGTCAATTAAAATTCTAAAAAATAAAATAAAAAATTAAAATAAAATTAAAAGTGTGTCCCAGCAAAAGGGACCTGGCAAAGCAGAAAGTACCAACATCAGGCAATTAGGAGTCTTGCGGGGGGGAGGGGTCAGTCCCCAGCGTATCCTAGGGATTACCCCCAGCCAAATAAGGCAAATATCTTTATCCAACAAATATTTATTGAAAATCTATTACATGCCAGTTGCTAATCTATGCCCTGGGGACACAGCTGTGACAACAGACGCAGAGTCCAAGCCTAGTCTAGTCTAATGTGGATCCTGCGCTCACACTGAAGACCGTTGACTTCCTGTACGCCCACTGGGCCCACTAGCGCCAAACTGTAGCAGCAGTCGCCTGCTGTGTATCATACTTTATAGAGGGATTTCCTTCGTTTTAGGAAAGTTTGAGGGGGAAAAAAATAGGAGCAGAAAAAGACTTTTATTAACCACGGATGAGAAGAGGCTCAATAAATGTGTACAAATTCCATGTGATTGTGCCAGGTATCACATTGCACGGGGATCATTTAAATGTCTGCAGTGCACATACAAGTTCGGACAAAAAGCAGGAGACCCCTCGGTTCCTGATACCCCGCACCACACTGTCGGGGGCTGCACGGAGCCCTGCCGAAGAGCCCCAGGACTCCCGGGCTTTTCTGCTCTCGCCTGCGAGCCTAGCTTACTCTTCGCCCTCCCGGCGCCGCCGCGCTTTGAGTGGCCAGGTCGCTCGTGCCGCCCTTGTGCTAATGCGGCCCCAATTTACCCGGAATGGGCGAGATTACAGCTGTCGGCTCCACTCTCTAGCGGGCGGCTCTCAATGCGCCCTGGCGCTGGAGGGGAGGAGGGGACGGGGAGACCGCCCGGCCCCGCTCCCAAGGGTACCGAGCCCCAAGAGGTGAATTAGGGAAAGTGAGACCCGGGCGAGCCGAGAGCGCCCACAGCTGAGATCAGAACACGGCCTTGCAAGTTCCCTGAGATGGAAGAACGTCTCTTTCCCACAGTAGTTGGGCGACAGCGTGACATGGGCACTTCTTGCCAGCTTTGGTCTGGGTGCGCCCGAGCCTGAGCCAAGTCAGCCCTTTTCGCAGCAAGCACTTGTGTTTGCATCGCTCTCAAGGGGCTAGAAAGCCTTTTCACCTCCAAAATCTCATTTGATCCTAGCAACAAACCAGGAAGGCCAGATCTGGGACCTAAGGCTAGAATTTGAACTCAGGGCTTTCGACGCCAAGTCCCTCCCAAAGTGTCCTTTCTTCTACGACTTCCCAGAGTGCGACTGTTCGCCACGAAAATTCCACCTTAAGATAACGCTCTGGCGAGTCCGTGGCTTCAGGTTTTTATCCGGGGTCGCTCCCCTCCCGACCACAGCCCTGGGAAGGCGGGGACTGAGCTGAGCCTGTCTTGCTTGGGCTGGAGTGCAGGGGGCGGAGCTCCTACCCACTGTCCTCTGAATGAGGATATTCGAAGTTCACCCTCTCTCGCGGTGGTGTCTGGTGGTTCTTGTAAATATCCGTCAACCAGACATTCGCCTACACCTCTGGGGGGAGGATGCGATAACATTATTTTTCTAGGAAGTCGCGGGATAATATGTTTTATGAGCATTAAAATATTTGATTCATTAATGTTTCTTCTACATATGTATCCTGAGGAAATGAAAACACTGTCAGGGATGAAAGCACAAAAATAAAGCCTTATTTACAGTGATGAAAAGTTAGATATTATCTAAAAGTATAAACAGTTTATTATGGTCCACTCATAACATGGAATATTAGATTATTATTTTAAATTATATTTGTTTTTAAAACTCTAATGAAGTACTAGACATACTTATGATGTAAATTTAAATATATACAAATTCGTATATACCCAATGAGCTCATATTAACAAAAATAAATAGAGAAGGAAATGTGCTAACATGTTAACTCTGGATGAATGTTATTTTCGTTTCAATTTTTCTCTATTTTCTATTTTTTCCATGGTGTACATGATGATTTTTTTTAATTGGAAAAAAATTTTTTTAATGAATGTATGTTTCATCATAAGATTTTTAGATCTCTGAGGGCAAAAGATGTCTATTCCAAAAATTAAGAAAGGAAAGGTTTGGTTTTGGCGAGGTGCTAGACTGGCCCTGCTATTAATGAGCTAGGCCACCTTTGAAGTTGCCTAACTTCTCGGATCTCAACTCCTTACTGGGGGAGGGGGGGGGAAAGCTGGAAACATTCAGGCTATAGCTTTGATATGAAGATGAAATTATACCTTGTATAAGAAATCATTACTTGGTGGCTGAACAATCAAATTTGCTGAAATTTTGCATGAAGTTTTGCTTGAAATTTTGCACCCTCTCTCCCAGGAGAACAAGTTCATTTATCTGAATTTCAGGAAATAACATCCAAATAGCTTTTGTAACATTGAATTCGCTTAAGAGAGTTTAAGAAACATTTGATCTGAAATCTCAGAAAGAACTCTTGTGAGATCCCATTTTGATATTTTAAAGATTTAAAAACACCTTCGATTGTGTGCTGGGACTGCTGACACCAGATCATGTTATCTTGATCCACGTAGCATAAGTAATAACAGCGGTGGACATTCGTCAATGTCATACACATTATCTCACTTAATTGTAGCAATCCTACTATGATGGGCAAACTCTTATCTATATTTTTTATGAAAACAAAGTTTAGAGAGGTTAATACTTTGCCCAAAAGCCCACAGTTGTGTTCCAAAGCAAGGCCTGGATCTGTTGACTCTGTCTCCACAATCGTAAGCACTGTACCACACTGTTGCCCTTGCTTGGTGCCAGCTGTGACCAAGGAGCTTTTCTGGAGATCTGATGCAGATCAAAACTTTTCGCCCTGGGCGCGAACCTCGTTTATACACGCACGTGCCCACGCACGCTCCAGGCAATCATCTTTATAGAGGAGAGGGGAAGAGAAGAAACGTGGGGACTAAAAGGGCAATCTGAGTACCTCTCTGGCATCTCTGCGAAGGCTGGAGCTATTACCTTCCTCCACCCCAACCACTCGCGGGGTGGTCAAAAAGGCGGGGGTTTCCCCAAATATAGCCCCCCCCCCCCCGCTCTTCTTCGCTCACAGGGTTGGGAAGTGGCGAATCGGGGCTCCACAGACCTGGACTCAGCTCTAAAACCACGTTTCCACCTCAACATAGGCCCTGGCGGGTCAAAAGTCCCTGCTCCTCCCGGGTCCAGGCCCTGCGCCCGCTAAGACCCCAGCGCGCACCCCAAATCCGGCCAGTGTCCAGCTGTCTCTACCTCAGTTTTCCTTTGCCCTAAGAGTGGGGAGTTGAGCTAGGACCAGGCGGGATGAACCGGCTCGGGTTGCACAGCGAGAACTCCGAGCCTCCACCCCCGCACATCCTCTAGGAGGGTCCTCACGGACCCTGGGCTGCCCTCGGAAGTTCTCGCTTTGTACCGTATTGACGGAGATACGAGCCGCGCGCAGCACCGTCTCCCCACGTTTTCTTTGCTTCTGAGAACCCTCAATAACAACCAAACTTCCCGGGAAGGAGACTGGGGGGTGGGGAGGATTAGAAGCGAGCGGGAAGAAGGCGCTTGGGGAGGAAGGTGCAGGGTTAGCACGTGGTTTCTGCGAGAACCAATGGGGGGCGGCTGTCTCGTCACCCGGCCCTGGTCCCCCGGCCCGCAAGGATGGCCCAGAGGAAGGTGCGGTCCAGGAGTCTGGGCGTCTGTCCCAGAGCTTGGGTCTAAGGGACCTGCAACTGCAAAGACGGAAGGCTCAAGGAGCTGCGCTCGGCGGGGACCTGAATCTGCTCGGCCCCGCCCCCTCCGCCTTCGGGATGCTGCTGAGCCGGGCCACCTCCACCCCCTTTTCTGTCAGTGACATCCTGCAGCTGGAGGGCCAGCAAAGCGGCCCCGCGGTTTCGCCACACCGGGGAGTGCAGAGGAACCCCGACAACTCTCGGTACCTGCGAATGGCCCCAGAACCGCGAGGGTCAGATGATCACTACACCGGTAGTGGCGGCAGCAGCGGCGACAGAAGGCAAGACCGATCAGAGCCTCCTGGCAATCCCTGTGAGGCGGACATGGAGGTGCACGCGGAACGGGCGAGGGAGTCACGTGAGTAAGCGCTAAGGTCTTGGCTCCTACAGGGGGACTATGGGGGAGGGGAGGGGATCTTTACTGATCGGTGCGTGGGAAAAAACGCATCTCATAGTATCCTGGGTCCGAGGGCCTCTTCCCATTTTCCATATGAAGAGTCCAAAAGACAGGCCTCTCAGCCTCCACTCTCATCTTCTCCCGGCACCCAGTGGGCGTCATGCGCACCTAAAGAAAATAAGGCTCTGAATCTTAAGGGTTGGCTCCTCGGATTCCCACAGACGCATCACTTCTACTCACGGCCGCGGTTCCCCAAACCTCCCGTTTCTCATTCTCACAGCGAAATCCTACTGCTCCATCACCACCACCTTTCACAGGCATCTCCGAGCTCTCCCTACATTAAACACTGCAAAAAAAAAAAAAAAAAAAAAAGTAGCCAGTGGAACCTCCACGGGCTCTGGGGTCAATCCGGCCGGCTCGGCCCTGTTTGGGGGTTTGCTGAGTGGCCTAGCCAGCCTCGCAGTTCCTCCACACCAGTTTCTCGTTATTACAACAGGAGGTGGGGACCAGGCGGTGTTTGAGTCCCCCGAAGTGGAAGGCCCTGGGGGGCTCTGGAGCCGGGTCTTTTGCTGCAGGGAGCATGTTAAGGGCAGCTCGGGTTTTAGCAGCCGTGGGAGACGGCTCCTGTCTCCAAGTCTCTGAAGGCGCAACCCAGGCGCAGGCAGCGAGGTCCTGCCCGGCACCTGCGTCCAGCCTGCAGGAGGAGACGTGGCGGACGCGGAGTTATGTTGCGTCGGGGCTCCTGCGACCGACCGGGAAGGCTCTGGCAGGAGGGGACCGACATTCTGAGGAGTGAGAAAGCCGCCTTCCTCTCGCCAGACCTCTGCTCTTCGGTGGGCATTCTCACCACCGGTCCTCGAGAAGCGCCTGGCAGGGTGAGCCTCCTCTGTCAGGCTGGGCCACTGCTCATTGGTTAAAGGTGCAAGCTAACCGAAAAAAACAAGATTAAGCGGCTAGTTTAGAGTTATTCACCTAGTTGCAGCTGGCTGTTCATTGGCTCCAGGAGCCTGGAGATCATTAAACTTTGCTGTGTTCGCGAAGAAGCTGGTGAGTTTTCTGCAGCGGACTCTGAACGCTGAACTCCCTGGGCGCTGCTCAGCCAACTGGGCGTTCACTTCGGCTTTGCTGAGAAAGGGTCCCGCTCGTCCGACCACAGCTGTCGCTTCGCAGCCGAAGGCAAGCGCGGCGTTCCTTCTTGGCTGGCAGACCCGGAGCGGCGTCTCTTCTGTCCCATACGCTGAGGAAGGGCCTGAGCCCGGATCCAGGAACTGAGCCTAGGGCTGCAGCTGCGATTGACTGGGGGAAGGGACTTTCCTGGTGGGCTTCAGAAGCTTCATCAGTCCCCAGCTAACACACCGTACCTGCAGGGACGCAGGGTGGGGGGGCCTCGGAGTTGTGACCAGGAGGGTGCAGGCACGCGCCCGGGGTGCCGCGCAGCCCCTGGGCCTGAGTGGTCACCGACTTTTAAATAGGGGTCCTGCTTACTCCCCAGCATCTCTAAAGGTCAGTTGTCACCTTTCGATCTGCTAAGAAAACAAACTCTCAGTCAGTGTTTTTCCTCTCTGCGAGGGGAGATGTCCTCAGTTTCTCTGAGCATAGGCATCTCTGAAGGAAGTTTTTCTTTCCTTGAACTTTAAATACCAAACAGCCCCAAGCCCCAGGAAATCGAGATAGCGCAGGTGGGGATTTGGAGTCGGTTCCAACCTTCACCGGCTCTAATTAGTGGAGTCCTGCCCGCTTCGCTGCAAACTGGCGCCCCTTTCTCGATGCTGGTTTTCTCCTGGCGTGAATTTCGGTTAAAAGAAAAAAAAAAATCCTTGTTTCCTCTCTACTGATCCTTTGGGTAAAACAGAACTTAAGCCAAGACAGGACAGAGGTGCAGAGAAGGCAAGAAAAGGCTGCATCTTGGCAGGCTTCGGGCACAGCGTCAGCAGTCGGGAGTCGCCCCAGGGAAAAGGACTTCAGGGAGCAGCCAACGCCGCCCGCTTGCCAGAAAGATCCCAACAGAAGAAGAGACCGCTTTTTTAAAAAACCAGATGTGGATCCCTCGAAGAGAAACTCCATTTCTGAGTCTTGAGACAAGGGTCAAGAAATGTTTTGTTTTGTAAATTTGAATTACAAACCATGGCGACCAAGAAAGCTGGGACGCGTCCCTGGTGCCAATGGGGTACTTGCTGCCCACAAAGACACAGGTGTGCAGGGTGTGTGTGCAAAGGCCAGGTGAAGACAGCAGACACTCAGGATTCACGCTCTGGACTTGGGGTCGAGCTTCCTGTGACGCGCACGTGGCAGCGACGGAAAACGAGACAGACAGGACCCTCCAGCAAGCGTGTCACCGAGTTTGGGGCTTCTCGGGACGGCCTTTCTCTCTCTGTCCTTCTTCTCTCCTTCCTGTTCCTCTTCCTCTTCTTCCTTCAAGAATGGCTCATGGTCCGCCCCAATGTGATAGTCCCCAATCTCACGCTTGATGCTCACGGCAAGTGTCCCCACACTCTACCGCCGTACACACATCCGAGGAAGAAAACGGAGCTGTCTTAGACTCTTCATCAAGAGTCAACCTTTCGGGAAATGATGGGTACACCTGGGGCTGTAGTTTCAGGATTTATTTATGTTCGGGCAGGTGCAAAAGCGGCAGAGCTTGAAGGAAAGGAACAGACAGGCCTGAGGCGGGGGTGGGGGACAGCAGGACGGAGGAGAAGGGGACAGGAGTGAAGGCTACCAGGGGAGTGGGAGTCTCTTGAAAACAATGTAAGAGTCGCTCAGTCAAGCCTTAGCTCGGGCCCTGATGGTTTCCCTCTTGTGCTTTTAGAGCTGGACCTGAGCCCGGCCTCTCCCCTCCGCGGCGGGACTGGGATGTCGGGGCCCAGCGTCGGCAACAGCGGCGACAGCATGCGCGGTGGCGGCACGGAGCAGCCCAGGGCGCGGCAGCGGCGGAAGCCGCGCGTGCTCTTCTCGCAGGCGCAGGTGCTGGCCCTGGAGCGGCGCTTCAAGCAGCAGCGGTACCTGTCGGCGCCCGAGCGCGAGCACCTGGCCAGCGCGCTGCAGCTCACGTCCACGCAAGTCAAGATCTGGTTCCAGAACCGGCGCTACAAGTGCAAGAGGCAGCGCCAGGACAAGTCGCTGGAACTGGCCGGCCACCCTCTAGCGCCGCGCCGGGTGGCGGTGCCAGTGCTGGTGCGCGACGGCAAGCCCTGCCTGGGCCCCAGCGCGCCCGCCTTCCCTGGCCCCTACGGAGCGCCCGCGACCCCCTATTCCTGCTACGGCGGCTACTCGAGCGCCCCCTACGGCGCGGGCTACGGCAGCGGCTACTCAGGCGTGACCCCGGGCCCAGTGCCACCCACACCCCTGGCGGGAGCGGGCTTCGGCCACAGCGGCCCGAGCGCCACCCCGCAGAGCCATCTGCCTGCCACACTGCAGGGCGTCAGGGCCTGGTGAGGTGCCTCGGCTCAGCTACGCCCACCAGAGACAGGTGCTCGGCCCCTTCCCCTCCGACCGCAGGTACAGCCGGGACAAGGGGCCGCCGCCGTGGAGGCAAGCGGCGACCCGATGGCGCTTCTCCCCAGAGCCATCTCTGGGACTGCGAACTGCCCCTATCGAGGCAGCCAAACGACTGAAGGCCCTGGCGATGTTCTTCCCCCGAGAGACGTAACGCGGCACCTTCGCCAGACGCCCACAAAACAGCACAGGGAGGGAAGAAAACCGAGGGTGGTTGGCAGTTTCAGGTGTCAGAGCAGAACTGACGCAGGTGACTTTGGGGCTTCAACCACAGGGGCCTGAGAGGGTCTTTAATTTCCGTGCAGCAGCCCCGGAGCATTGACGGGTAGACTAGGGAGAAGGGTGATCTAGAGGACCTCCATCCTCCAATTAAAGGCAACAGGTGGGGGAAAGGGACATGAAGAGCGGGGCAGAGGAGGATCCAGGCGGTTCAGAAGAGGCTACAGCTGCGAGCCACGCCCTCCCATGGGGTTTAAACCTCCCAGACGTCTGCGCTCCTGGGGACTGTGGTTGTCCAGCGGGGCGCCCTTTCCTGGCCACGATTGCTCTGCACGAGGTAACCACTACATCCTGGTTCTGCTCTCAGTGTCACTTATGTACAGCCAGCACCTCGAGTAAATATGCTAAATATATTTGTGTGCATTTGCGTGTGTAGGCCATTAGAACCTATTCTTTCGGTTACCTCTAAACAACTTGGAATTAATGTAAAAACAAAGCCCAGACATTCTAGGGAGACAAAACTGATTCAGCCCTGGAGGTAGATTACCAGAGTTCTTCTCTCATACTCCCATTCCCTCTGTGTAGGTTTTCTTCCAGAACATAATGTTTCTAAATTCCATCCACATCAGTAAGGGAGGCCCCACGTGGCCCTAAGTCCCCCCAAAGATGGGTGGAAAGCCTAAACTTTAGGCTTCCTAAAATTTTGAAAATTTGACATCTCCACTCCCAGTATGTCTGAGGTCACAAAAACTGGGTAGTGAAAACAGACTTATTTTGTTATAGGAACATGGGATTAAGTAGGAAATTTGTCATTGGCAGGACAAATTTAGTAGGAAATTTAGTAGGAAAATCTGGCACTTCCCCCACCCTTACATTTTTAGACAGTGAAAACTCTGGTTCTTCATTTCCTTGAACCACTGAATTATCAAAGGTTAAATTTTATTTAATAAAATCTCATATTTAATTAAAATGTATTGCCCCTGCACTTTCTCAATTCTGAATATGCCCTGGTTTTTTTTTTTTTTTTTACTAAAATGGGAAACAGACTGCTTGAGTCTTTGTAAACTATACCTGACTATTGACAGTGTACATACCTTAAAGCTTATGTGTTTAAGCTAAAAAAAAAAAGAGTTTTTGTTTATATTTTTTTCTTACTACCATCTCCTTACATTTTCTCTCCTATTTGTTCTCATCCTGTTTATTTCTCCATTCTTATTGCTAATAAAAGTGTATTTAGAAACACCTCACAGTGTCTTTCAGTTAGTGTTGTGCCCCTGGGATTAAAAAAACACAGTATGTATCCTTTGAATTTGGAAATCTCAATAAGTATCCTTTGGTTAACTAAACTGAGAAAAAAATAGAGATTACAGTTAAAATCTCCATCAGAAGAGAATTATCACCTGGTGTTACCATTCTTCTTTCATTTTGGAGGTTATTCCTTTCAAGTGGGGAAGTTACTCTTGGACACTGGCCTTAGATTCCTGACAGGTAAGTTTCAGCCCATGCTGCCACTGAGTTACAATCTGTCTGGCTCTGTGTAAATTGTCTAAAAATTTTCTAAGATTAGATTCTAAAATAGTGTGTTAATTTTTTTTTTTAAAAAAACCCTTTGGGAATGTACATCATCACGGTGTGGGTCTACAAAGTATTGGAACAGAGTAGGAAATTAACAAATGTCATTTCCTTCTTCCTCTCACACCCTTCTACCATAGAAATGTAACAAAAGAAGCTGTACCAGACATGCAGTGTTTTAAATAGCCCTTGCCTCCTGAGTTAGGGTGGGTAAACAACTCCTACGCCCTGTCCACATCTTTGTGTGCCACATGGAGAAGCCCGGCAAGACAAGGGATGCTTGTGGTCAAGGCTCAGAGTGAAGGGGGAAAGAAAGAGGCTCAGTTCAATCATCACTAACTCAGTCATCAGTGAACATTCATAGTAAGGAAACAAGAAAAAATAAGATTTGACTGCTGCCCTTAGGAAATTTATTATCTAGTTGGAAAGCAAAGATCAACATGAGAAAGGTATCTAAAAATACAAAGTGGTACATGCTGCATGTCAAATAGGACAGACAATAAGCTCTCTCTCTAGAAAAAGAAAATCCAGTGTGAGCTGGGGTGCTTAGGGGAGGCTGCACAGAAGAAGTGGGTTAAGCTTGGTGATTAGTGTGGGAATGATACTAATTACTGGGAGTCATTCCAGAAAAGGTCCAGGACTTTGGAATGGAGAAAAGTACACGGGCACACGCCAAAGCCAGCATCGTATTTTATAGCAGTTTGCAATGCAATTCCAGGCTAGCTTCTAGGAATTTGTAAACTGCATTCAGTTGACTGAAGGGGTAGGTGTGGGAGGTGGGAGGGGGTATCGCTTACATGTGCACCCAAGATCCTGTAGCTGTTCCATTGACCTGCCACGTTTTTTATTATGCTCCCCAGATTGCTGTGGCATCTATATTTCACTGGCTTTAAAAAACAAAACAAAACAAAAAACCTTGTCCATGTGCAATACACATGGCTTTTTCTTTAGACCACAGTGAGGAAGTCTGAGATTCACATGACAGGAAAATTTCTTTCCTGAAGGAAAACTCTTTTCTCCCATCTCCCCACTCTCTTGCTGTCAGGATCACTTTAAAACGCATCCCTCTCCCAGCTCTTAAAGCCCACTCCAGGCTGCCCGTCTTCCATCTCTGTAATCT
Organism: Cynocephalus volans; assembly: GCF_027409185.1. Lineage (NCBI taxonomy): Eukaryota > Metazoa > Chordata > Mammalia > Dermoptera > Cynocephalidae > Cynocephalus > Cynocephalus volans. The sequence goes on from NC_084461.1 coordinate 171,543,955, forward strand.
CTCCCCTGCCCTGAAAGCTGGCCCTTTTGTGTGTCTCCTGCCGACAACTGCTTATCCTCAGCAGGGCTTTTACCAGGGAGCCGCTCTGCAAGTAATCAGTCTCTTATCTGCCTCCTTCAACCCCGTCACTCCCATCACCTCTTAATGTTCACAAGTCCCCCAAATGGGAAGTAATTGACCTCTAAACAAAACAGAAAAGCTCTCAGAGAGATAGCTGTGGTTCCTGTCCTGCCTGTCCCAGGGCTAGGGGTCTCACCTAGGCCAGGTGGATAAGTCAATAAAATTGCAGACTTCCTGGCTCCCTGTCCTTCTTACCTCCCTCCCCCCATACACCCCATTCAACACAGCTCCATTCCATACCATCTGCAAATCAGATGGAGTATGAGTCTAACTCTAGATCGCAGAGTTGCCAGAGATTCCTGGTATTTATTTTTTGAAATGTTATCATTATTACGGTTATCATAATCATTATTATGATTTGGGGGGCCATATTAAAATCTTTTTAAAATTCCATTTGAAAAGTGTTTACAAGCCTCAGCGTTTATACCAGCTCTTTATTTTATCAGCTCGCCAACTATCCCTTTTTCTTTTTCAAAAAATGAGGGAACTCCCAGGCTTAAAAGCTGTGCTCCTCCCTTGCCTTCCCCTAAAGAAGAGACCTTGCCAGAAAGATGGAAGTGGCAAGAGGAACACTGAGTTAGGAGTTGTCTCCTAGTTCCAGTTCGGCTAAGAAAATGCTCTGTGACCTTGAGTAAACCTCCTAACCTCTCTGGGCTTCAGTCTCCATACGTATAGAATTGAGGAGGTGGATCTCTGAGACCATTATTCTAATTTTGGGTCCCTCCCTGTTGATTTCAGATGCTTTAATTTTTTAAATCATGAGATAGATCATATATCCAGAAGACTGTCTTAAACATATATCTGTAGAGTGAACACAGATGGAACTCATTCAAGGCAAGAAACATGGGGGGCCAACTCCCCAGCAGCCCTTCTCCCCATGCCCTGCCCAGATGTGACCCCTTACACTCTCCTCCCCCAAAGGAGGTACCAGCTATTCTGACTTCTGTGATAATAATCTGCAGGCTTCTCTTTATAGATTTACCCACATAGATACATCCCTCAACAATATGGTTTAATTTTGCCTGATTTTTGAATGTTATGTAAGTAGAATCATACTATATGTCTTTTTTGTGACTTGCTTCTTTTATTCAACTTGATGTTTGTGAGATTTATTCATACTGTTGTGTGAAGCTTCAGTTTGCTCATTTTTACTGCTGTATTGTAGCCCACTGAATGCATGTATCTCCATGTATGTATTGATTGAAAATGTAGGTCATTTCCAGCTGGGGACTGTAACAAAGGCTGCTGCTAGTGGAAACTTTCTCACAGGTGTGGCTGTTTTCTATAGCTAAGCTCTCTGGCACTTGCTGGGCAAGGATATATCATTTGATAGATTTCTATTTATACAACAAATAACAGCCTTGTACTGATATAACCTTTTAACTATTGCATGATTTCACTCTGTACTGACCACCTGCAACTGAGGCAGAGTACATTCGTACTCCTATCCATAGAAGAAGAGTCAGAGGACCAGAAAGGTGACAGCTACACTGTGATACAGTGACGGATCTGGGACCAAACCCTGGACCCTCTGCCCTCTAGTCCTGGCTTACTTCCACTGAATGCTCAGCAGGGAGTTCAAGTCCTCACACAAATCAGGTGACTACTGGTGAGGCTGTTTTCTTTATGTCCTGAGTGGAAAATGCAGAAGAAGGTGGGAGCCTTTTGCAAAGCATGCGGAGGGGATAAATATGAAGAAAGATGCCAGATAGGGTGGGAGGGGATGGGCAAGAGACCATTGCATCTTTGGATGTCTGTGGGCAAACAGAATATTTGAAGACTCTGGCTTCTGCATTCCCCTTGCCCGTTTCTGTCCACATATTTCTCTGTGCTTCTGACCCCCCAGGACACTGATTCCTGCTTTCAGACAGCCAGTTCTTGAGAGTGGGAAGCATTCAGCTTCTGGGCTATTTCTCCTCCTCAGTTCCCACCCCCCTCTGCCTTCCCCAGCAGGGAGAGAGCTTCGTGGGAAGTCTCAGCCTTTCTCCTTCACTTTCTGTTTAGACTCGTCCAGCAGCCTCCCCCACTACCTCCAACCCGAGAGAAAGATGTGGTCTTAGTGACATAATCCAGATTCCACTGTAAGAAAAGCAAAGATATGCCCAGCAGCCCCGATCACCAACCTCAGAGCGCTTTCTAACTCAGTCCCTATGGGGCTGTACTTTTAAGCTGGTCTCAGTCAAACGTGCCTCCTTCCCTTCCAGGACACAATGAGTCCTGCTTCCTCTGTCACCAGCCCCAGCTTGATTGCCTGAAACCCTGGGAGATGCTCAGAATTGGAATCCTGAGAGAACTTCAGTGGGCCAAAGGGGACCCTCTCCTTTCATGGCCCCTGTCTCCAGTCTGTCGTGGAGCACCCTGATGCCTCACCTGTATGTCCCCCTTGGTAAGCCTAACTCAAGGTCTAGATTTGGTCAGGTCCCCCTGGTACGTGCTCCTGGAGCACCTTGCATGTCCCCATCATAATGCATTGACTCTCTGTGTTGGCTTTCCTCTCAGGCTCATGGCTGTCCAGTGTATTTCCAACATACCCTGTGTCTGTCATAGAGCAGAAGCTCCATACCATTTGTTGATGGATCAAATGATTGGCTGAGTGAATGGTTACTGTTTGCATGGCCACACAAAATCTACATTAAAGACCTAGGCTCTCATCTGGCTCCTTGGTAGTCAAAATCCTCTGGAAGAAAGCCCTTCTTTGTGTGGATAGGGATCTGCCTCCTGGCAGAGGTAGTCTGAGCCTTGATAACAGCGACACTAAGAATTTCTGTCGGCCAGGGGTAATGGCTGTAGAGAAAAAGGAAGTCCCCTGTTTTATCCTTCTGACCATTCTCCTGTAAGTCAACTTAACTTTTATTAGCAAGTATTAAGGAACACTAGGCTGAACACTATGTCGGAATATAAGACTAGTATCATTTAAAAAAATATTTTTGGGTGCTGGCCAGATAGCACAGTTGGTTACAACACAGTCTTACAACCCCAAGTTCACGGATTCGGATCCCTGTACTGGCCAGCTACCAAAACACACACACACACTATATATATATATATTTTTTTTTTTGAGGGACCTACTAATTGTAAACACTCTTCTGTGCATGGTAGGGGTGGGGAGTAAGCCAGAGAGACATGTGGGTGCCTAAACCAGAGTTCCTGTTCTCAAGAAGACTACAAATGGCAGGTGAGACAGGACCTCTACAGCCAATTATACTACAGGACAAATGGGAAAAGGGATTTCACATGGCAGCACAGAGATGACATTCAATTAATTGAACACTTACATTATGATTCTTACCAAGAAGATGGGGAGAGATGTGGCAGAGATGTCTAGCTATCATTCAATATCTGTTTCCCCCTTTCTTCTTTAGTAATTGAGCCCAGAGCTTCAGTTAAGCACATGGTTTCCCAACTAAAGATTATATTTCCCAGACCCCTTTGAAACTGGGTGTAGCTGAGTAAGTTCTGGCTAAAATGATGTGAGCAGAAGTGATGGGTGCACCTTCCAGGACATAGCCTTACATGGAAGGGACTGTCCCTCCACTTCCCTGCTCTTCCTGCTGCCAGCTGGAGTACAGATGAAATGGTGAGAGTAGCAGCAGCTATCTTAGATTATGCCAGAGCAACAGGTGGAAGATGACATCACCGTATCAGCTCTGACATCACTGTATGAGCTTTGCTCTGTGTATACTCCAAGTATTATGTGAGAGAAAAAGAAGCACATGTTTTTTAAGCCACTAGTTATGTTGGCTTTGTTACAGCCAACATAACTCAACTAGTATCTCAACTAGTAGAGGACATAGGCAGGTAATTAGAAGGTAACTGATGTCAGTGCGACAGATGTTTACAATAGAAATAAATCAAGCCACACTGATCCAGGAAAGTGCCATCAGAGAAGGGGCTTGAGACAAACCCCTTGGAAGGATGAATAGAATTTAGATGGATGGAAGAGAAGGATGCGCAGTCTACATGGAAGGATGCAGAGAGGAACTTAGAGAATGATGAAGTACATGGGAACCGAGGACTTTGTGTGGGGTGACACTGAAGGTGGCAGTCTGATGTGTCCATGGTCATGGATTTCAACACATCTGCCTCCTCCCCAGCTGAGCTCATCTACTCTGAAGGCTTAACTACCACTTCTATGCAAGTAACTTTCAAATTCCACAACTATGGCTCCAATTCAACCCTCCATCCTGAATTCCAGATTGAATTGCCAGTTACTTCCTGGACACCTCTATTTGAATGTTTCCCAGACACCTCCATGTAAAACAGAGCCCATCTCCCACCTTCCTCCTGCCAAACTTGCTCTACTTTCTGTATTCCCTCTCTGTGATTGCTGCTCCCATCCTGCCTGTAAGCCAGGCAGAAACTCCAGCATCCTACATACCTCTCTCCTTTCCCTACCTGCCCTATTTTAAGTTCCCACTGCTGCTATCTTCATTCAGGTCACCATCTCTCACCTGACCGCGTGCAATCATCTCCTAGCTGGTCTCCCTGCTGCCAGTCTCTTCTCTCCAGGCCACTTCTCATGCTGCTATAGATAGGATTTTTTTTAACTGTGTATTTCTTGATGAAGAAAGTCCAAATGCAGTCCATATTCTTTAACCCAGCACACAAGAGCTTCCACAATCTGACTCTGACCTACATTTCCAGCCTCATTTCCTGCCAAGTTCTTCACATGCTTTCTGTTGCAATCAGCAAATACTCTGGCTCCCCTAAACACACAAGGTATGTCTTCCCCTCTGGATCCTGAGGCCTCACTCAAATGCCACCTCCTTAAGAAAGTCTTTTCTGAGCTACCCAACTGGGGACTCTGGTCAGGGTTCCCAAGCTCTCCCAACCCATGGTGTTTTCCCTGTTGGATCGTAGTTGGTTACAGAAATCAGAATTCCACAAAGGTAAATAGAAAAGATGCACTTTCAGCTGCTTCATTGCAGTGAACTAAGCAAAATTTTGAACAAGGAGTGATGTATCATTGTCTTTTACACAAGTTTTACAGTGGCATTTCTGGATCATTGTTTAATGTGGCTTTTCATTAAGATTTTCTACACGCATTACAATAAGAATTTCAGCAAAACAGAAAAGAGATGCACTTTTGGCTGCACATATGTCACTCCTGGATCATAGTTGGTTTTTTCCTTGATTGCTCTTGCTCCCCAATAGGAGCATAAGCCACTTGATCGAAGAAATCACTTTTAACCAATTTTTTTTTATAATTTTTGAACACCGATAGGGAAAAAAGCACAAATCATGCATGCACAGCTAGACGAAACTTCACAAAGGGAACTTCCCCATAATTCACACCCACATCATGAAATAGAACATTGATATCCTCTCCCAGAATCTCTCTTGTACCCACCTTACTGTCATCATCCCCAAAGGATACTATCTTTACCTTTAATACCATCGATTAATTTTTCCTGTTTAAATATAAGTGGACTCACATGGTGTATTCTCCTTTGTCTGGTTTCCTTCACTCAACATTATGTGTATGAGCTACCCATGTTGCTGTGGGTAGCCGCAGTTCATGTAATCTTACTGCCGTTTAGCTTTCCATTGTATGGATATACCACAATGGATTTATCTATTCTACTATGGATGGGCACTGGAGCTATTTCCAGTTTGGGGGTATTCTAATTAGTACTGCAATAAACATTCTTGTGTATGTCTTTTGGTGAATGTATGAACATGTTCTCTTGGGTATGTACTAGACTTGGAAATTCTGGGTCATGAGGTGTGCATATGGCCAGGTTTAATAGATCCTACTCTTTATCCAAAGTAGTTGTGTTCATTTACATTCCTGCTAGGAATGTTTAAAAGCTCTGGTTGCTCCACCTTCTCACCACCTGCTGTCAGTTGTCTTTTACCTCTCCCTTTTTCAACCTCCTTGCCCAGAATAGGGCAATGCAGTATTGAGAGTTCCATGAACATTTGTATAAATGGTGGTGTTGAATTGAATCATTGGAGGAACAGTGGACATAAGTTTGAAAAGATTCCTAGTTAGTGGGTAGAGAAAAATGAGGAATGTTTGTTAAGCCTGTACTAAGTGCTGGATTCCTTAATCACCATAATCACTCTCTAAGCTCTAAGTCCAATGGAGCCCAATAAGTCTCCAAATTAGGAACTGAGGCTCAGAGTGATTAAGAAACTTACCCAGCATCACTACCACTAAGGCAGAGGAGGAAGTTGAACCTCTCAAGTCCATTCACTTTTCATTACCTTCTGTTGCCGCTTCATTATCATTACAGGTGACTGCTCCTTACTGCTATTCAACTACCTAAACATACAACACCCAACACCTGCTTTCTGACTGATTATGGTGTCCTTCTGATCCTGCTGTTTTCATCCCAACCTTAGAGGGAGTAAACCAGAGGGAGACGTTTGGCCCAAAGAACACCTTCAGATATTTGAGATGTACAAGATCTTAGAGATGCCCGTGGGGCTCTGATCTCCACCCAGAGATGTCTGCATTCAGATTCAGTCCTGTAAACTCGTTACACAGAAGTATCACATATAACACTAAGAACATCTGAGCTGCAGACAATAGCACAAGTGGAGTAACCAGCAGCCATTGTTTGTAGAACTTAAACTACCCACCAGGGGACACCATTGCCTCCAGTTTCCCACTGTGGGGGAAAGAGGGAATTCCCCAAATTCCTTGGGACTCCACCGGAAGCCTTTGTATTTGGCTTTGAGCAATGTTTCAGGTTTCTTTTTCAGATCAAGCTCTTTGCCTTCCTGTTTGCATTTTGACAGTTGGGAGTAAACAGGAGACATTGAATCAATAGATTAAGGGCTCCATAGACACCAGCTGTTGTTGGTAGTGGTCGCAGCATAACAAATATTGATAACATTGGTATTGCCAGTGGCTACGAAATCAGTGGGGTGCTTTACAGTGCACAAGTGCCCTCCATAAATACTGTCTCATTTAATCACCATGTGAGGAAATATTTTTCTCCCAAAGCTGAAGAAACTAGGGAAACTGAGGGACTTACCCAAGGTGACCCAGCTTGTAAATCAGAGTCAGAATGTAAACCCACTAATTCTGTTTACAGATCCTCAGTCCAGGTTTGAACTTGTGTATCTAAAATATAACCACTGGTGTTTAGAATAATAAGTCTGAAGGCTTTGAAGAGCAAATATTGCTAACAGATCAGCCTTCGACTCTGCCCTCTTTTCACCTCCTCTCCAGCCCCTGGCTCAGACATCCAGTAGGGAAATTGATTTGGTCAGTTCCTTCACATTGCACTGTTCTTGACTCAGAGAAGAGCTTCCTGACGGTTCCTGAGTTGAGGACTGCTTGGAGAATCAATGTTGAATCTATTGGATTCTGGCTTAGCTCTGCCATTGACCAGCTTGGTGACGGAGGGTGAGTCTCCTGTTTTGACCTGATCACCCCCCTATATACAGGATGTAGGAGGAGCACACAGATCAGGACTTGTTCTAGTTCTACGCAAACTCCACAGAAGGCTCTGCTCCAAGGCTGCTTTGTTCTCTTCCCCCTAAGCAGCTCCAATAACTCTGAGCCGCAAAAGTTAAAGAACAGAGTTCCAACCTTCAGGACAACTGTATGTCTAGAGATGGTAGATCCAGAGTTCCCCCAATGATGTCATTGAAGCAGAAATTGACTTCTTCACACAAATTCCTTCTCACTCCTCAAACACCCTCAACTTTAAGATCAGATGGCAGGACTGTTGACAAAGCTTTTCCTGGATGAACTGGGGAAGTTCTGGCTTGCTGCTTCCTCCCTCTCTCCTGATGGGGAATGTGACATGACCCACTGAGGGCGCTAGGGACAATGCTGGATGGAGCACTCAACATTGAGCTTGACGGGGCACTGACATAAGGACTTCACATACACGACCTCATTCAATCCCACCACATTTCTGTGTGACAGCCAGTCCTTACGACTCCCATTGATCAGAGGAGGTGGCTTAGACCAGGAGAGGTTAAGTGCTTTACCCAAGAGCATGCACCTCGTAAGTGACAGAACAGGGATCTGAGCCCACCCTCTGGTATCTGAAAGCCCACTGATGGAGTTTGGATGTGTTGTCCCCTCGAAAACTCATGCGGAAATTTGATCCCCAATGTGGCAGTGTTGGAAACTGATTGAGTCGTGGGGGTGGATCCCTCATGAATGGATTAATGCTCTCCCTCGGGGAGGGGGGGTAGTGAGTGAGTTCTCGCTCTATTAGTTCTCACGAGAGCTGATTGTTTAAAGGACCCTGGCACCTCCTCTCTCTGTTTCCTCTCGCCATGTGATCTGCTTATACCCGCTGGCTGCCTGCCACTCTCTGCCATGAGTAGACGCAGCCTGATGCCCGTGCCAGATGCAGCTGTCCCAGAATTGTAAGCCAAATAAGCCTCTCTTCTTTATAAATTACCCAGTCTCAGGTATTTCTGTTATAGCAACACAAAACAGACTAAAACACCCACCCTCCCTCTCATAGATGCTGTACCTGCCTGCTTCTTTGCAACATGTGCAGCAAAGACCCACCTCCTGCTCACTCTCACTGCCCTGGGTCAGCCTCATAACTGGCCTCCAGATTCTGCTGGTACAACATCTTCATTCCCACTGGCACTGTCTTTATAAAACACAAATTTGCTGGAGTCACTTCTCTTTGCTCCAAAACCCTCCCCAGTCCCCAAGCAGCCTGTTGTGCATAAACCCTTCTGAATGGCTGTTCAGGCTGCTTCCCTCACCAAGCAGGCTCTTCCTGATCCTCCTCTCCAGCTACTCCAATCCTCTCAATGTGTCAAGGCCCCTTGAAAAGCCCACCTCCTCCACAAAGCCCTTCATCCTGAAGCCACCAGTCTCAGGGAGTCAGAGTTGAAGAGGTCCCTTGTCTAGTGGTTTTCAAACTACATTCTGAAAGACTATGAGAGTCCTCAGTACGAACACCACGACAAACAAGTGCTGGATGTGTGTGCAAGTGAGGGGCACTAGTTCCTTGCCTCAGCTCAGTGGCAGCAGATTCACCTTTATCTGTCATGTATCTGGGATCCATGTAAAAACTCACTTGAAAAAGGTCCTGTTGCTAACATAATAATATATAATTATATATTATCATAATAATATAATAACAATACCATAACAAACAGCATCGAATCTATACCTTTCTCATTTTACAGCTAGGAAGCTCCTACAATGCTTGCTGTCCATTATTGATCTGCTACCTGGTGTATACTACCCTGTGCAAGTTTAGTAGCTTTTTCTTGTATATGCCTGTCTCCCCAACTTGAACATAAACTCCTCACAAGCAAGAACCAGGTCTGATACTTGGTTATCTCCAGAGACTAACAAGGCTTAAGATATGTCTATTTATTATTACTTTTATTTTCTGCTTTGGGTATTTCTTTAAAGACACAAAACAATGCAGATAGTGCTCAAGCCCTTCCTCCCCACTCCCTCCCCAAAGATAACCATTACCCTAAAGTTAGTGTGAATCATTTCTCTGCATTTTTTTTTTTTTTTTGGTCACATAAAATTGCATTCCTATGCTTTATAATTTATTGTTTCCTGAGTTTCAATGTTTTGTGTCAGTGGTAGTATGCCTATCCCTTGGCAGCTTGGGTAATCTCAGAGACACGTGACAAAGGCTGCTTTTCCATGTCTATCTCATTACCCAGTTGGACTCTAAGCTCCTTGAGGGCAGACAGCATGTTCACTCACTCCCCAACACCCCTATTCCCAATTTAAATCACATGCAGACACTAGGGACACTTTCTACTCATCCCTAAAGGATGCACCATTTCCTCTTCCTGGTGGTCCCTGGCCAGGAGTGATGCCAGCAGAAGGCAGCATCCCTGGTGGTTAAACGTGCAAGATCTAGGTCCAGATGTGTGCATCTTGGCTTTGCCATTGCTGCCTGAGCGCCCACAGGAGAGTTAGTCAACTTCTCCCTGCCTTAATTTTCTGTTCTGTAAAATGAGGGTATAGTAGTATCTAGGTCCAGGGTTTTTGTAAGGGTTGAGTTACTATAAATACATAAATAATATAAATACTTAGTGCTGTAAGTATCACTAAATTTCACTAGTTTAGAAAGACCTGTTTATGCAGTCTTCATGCACTGTGAGGTTGCCCTGAAATGGATGGACATGAAAAGGGCCACTGTGCCCCAGGTGCTGAGCCCTCACTGGAGGGGTTGGGAAGCCTGTCAATCAAGATCAGGTGTCTCCCTAGCCTGCTCCTTTCTCCTGGTCTGGGATTCCCCATTCTTACCAGTGTTTCCACACCTTTCCTCCTGCTCAGATCTCAGATGGCGCCAAGCAGTTTCTATGCTTATTTGAAGGAAGCAGCCATTGAACAGGTGCTGGGCCCACTGTGCCCATAATGCCCAGTTTCTCAGCAATCAGAGTCTAACCCCACCCCTAGCCCTGTCTCTGGGCTGGACCACTCCCTGGCAGTCCCCCCACACTCCCCCAGCCCCCCACCTCCCACCGCCCTGATCCCCTGCTCTCCCCCTGCCTCCTGCAGCTGTTGTTGATGTGTCCAGAGGTCTGGTGGCAGTGGTGGGGAGTGATGTCACCCTTGATCTGGCCCGTCAGTTTTTCTATTTGCCAATCAGCTAATTGCTGGCTTTGACATGAAGATAAGTGAACAGGTTTTATTTATTTATTTTTTTATTTTAAAAAGGCCTTTACATTTCCATTGACATGTCATAGAAATAAAACACTGGCAAGGTGGCTTAGGCTGTGCCTGTAACATTTTACTTCTTCTTGAAAGATACATGAAACAAATCAAATTACAGCAATTATCTCTGAGCTTTTCTTTTTTACTGTTTAAAACATTTTATAGTAAAAAAAAAAAAAAAAAACACCACATGTTTAAGGAGATAGGAATAAAACTGGCCTGCATGTTGAGAAACATGGCTCAAAGTTCTGACTTGGCCACTAACCTGTAATTTTAGATGAGTCATTTAGAGTCTCTGAACCTCAGTTTCCTCACTTATAAAATGATGCCTAAGGTCTCTTACCATCTGATTCTGTGAATTTCTATGTGGGGATGCTACAATATCTCCTGTTTGCAGACATTCCCCTCTGCCCACAACACCCTTTTCCCAAGCCTTCTAGCTTATTCTCTGTCTCCGTTCTTTCCTCTCCCCCAGCCCCTTCAGAGGAAAGGGGGGCCTGGATAAATATATAAATGGGATGAAAGACTTTGTCCTTGCCCAAAGCATTCCAGGCATCAAGGTATTGCTGCAGGGTGGTCCAGAAGGTCTGCCCTTCCTTCCCTACTTGCCTGGGGTGGCCATTTCCTTTATGAGCTGTGAAAACACCAGGAGGGCCTGGCTTCCACCCTGCCTGGGAGCTACAGGGGCAGGACTGACCTCAGGCTGAGGCACTTACTCCCTGCCCAGTGTTCCGTGCCTGTGCTGTCCCAAATAATTTTCAGAAAACTGTCTATCAGAAGAGTCCCAGTCAGTAGTCCTGGAATAAAGCAGTTTTCTTTGTGGGGCAGGCTTTGCAGGCCTCATAGGGGTCAGTAGAAACCTCTCAAGAGCCAAGCAGAATCCTAGCCCCTAGCACCCCAGCCCACCCCACCCACCCCATGCCTAGCAATAGACTCTGCCACCTTCTCAGGTTATCATCCACCCAGATATTGTCATTTCGAGGCACTACGAGGCTGTGATAACCTGCTCAGTTTCACGGCAGGTGCTCAGAGCTGAAGAGAGTGGCAGAGAGAAGGTCTCAAATTGCTCTGGCAGCCAGTGCAGGGCGGGAAGGTCAGAGCTCCTTCCCCTGGACAAACACCCCCTGATGTATCTCCCAGGCAAGGCCCTCTGTTAAGCTGTTGAGCAGGCCAGGTACAGAAGGACCATGGCCACCCAGTTAGAGGGCAGGGAAACTTCTACAGGCAGAGCCCCACAGCTGTGGAGGAGGATAGAGGGGAGGTGACCAGGGTCACTGCTAGCCAAATACTCTTGGGTTCCTATTGCCCAATAAATCTTCCTGATGGCTTTTCTTGGGTGATAAGCACCAATGAGGGATATAATGAGGTTGAGAATCTGCTGCCAAAATTTCCCAAAGTCCTAATCCCCTTGGCCATACAAAAAAAAGCCTGCAGGGAGAGCCAGCCTACACAGCTACAGAGTTGGAGGATCAGACCTTTTTAAAGGGTCCTGAGAGAGGCCATTTGGCAGGTATGGGATATGAAGCATGAATAGGTTTCAGAGTGGGATAAAGGTCCCAGGAACATACAGGGTTGGTGACCATCACATGAGTCTATTGTGGCCTCCGCTCTCTCCACAGAGGACCCTTCTCTCTTCTTCATTGAGCTGCTCAGGGCCCTCAGCTCCTCACTATTCAAAGGGATGGGGGGATGGGGGTCCCCTGAACTAGCAGCACTGGCATCACTTGGGAGATTTTTAGAAATGCAGAATCTTAGGGCTCACCCAGACTTAATGAAGCAGAATCTGCATTTTAACAGGATCTCAAAGTCTGAGAAGTGCTGCTGTAGCCAGCCAGAGTCCTGTCCCCTGCCCCCCACCTGCTCTCTCCAGGCAAGTTTTCCTGGGTTCCAGGCTGGTCTCCCTCCCCTCCCCTCTTGTGCCACATCTCTCACATCCTGCACCTCTGCACTCTGCCAACGACCAGCTGGAAAATAAAGGTCACACTAATTCATGCCACAGTGTAAATGGCTGAGAGTTATTTAATGTGCCCCCAAACTCACATAGCATTTTCATATTAACACGTGACAATACTCCTAACCCTAACACCACATAGAGGGCCTGGAGTGAGATCAGTGAGGAGGCTAGTGAACCTCTTACGGTGATCAGTGGGGAGGCAGTTGCTTATGACCCAGGACAACCTTGCAGAGAGTGGTTTCATTTGTCTTCTCATACCTCTTTAAAATGGCTCTGCCTGTCATGCTCCCGTGGGAGAAGAGAGAGAGAAACAAGAAAGCAGGGTTAGCTGAGCAAGGAATTCTAGAAAAAGTAATGGGAGATGGCTGCAGACATAGAGGATTTGCTAACCATCCTGTTTGCTCTCCCCAGTCTATGAAACGGGGGCATATTTTTGCTTTTCCCAGTGTCAGCCAAAACAACTAAACCCAGGCTGTGAAAGAGCCTAATTTGTTTTCAAAGCCATTTCTAAATAGCCGAGTCAAGAGGTGTTTATTGAACACCTGCTATGTGCCTATTACATGGTATGGGGGTGGGGGGAGTCACGAGCTTTGCAGCCAGAACAACCTGAGTTTGTTGTGAGAGCCTGGCCATGTTACCTTCAATCTCTGAGCTTCAATCTCCCTATCTGTATAAAGCGATCCCCAATGGATTGCAGAGTGGATTAAACGTCTATAGTGAGCCATAGACTCACCGTAGTGGGTCTAGAGTGAGTGTTTAATATATGTCAGTCTTCTTTCCCCTTTCCTGGTGTGGTGCAGGGAAAAAAGCTCAAACACAGCCCTGACCCTCAGTGAGGTTTACAACAAAACCATTGCTATGGTTTGAATGGGTCCCCTCCAGAATCCAGGTGTTGAAACGTAAAGGCCAGTATGATGGTATTAAGAGGTAGGGCCTTTAAGAGGTGATTGGGTTATGAGGGCTTCTCCCTTGTGAATGGAATTAAGACTTTTATAAAAGAGGCTTCATGAAGCATTTGGCTCTCTTGTCTTTCTGCCTTCCACCATATGAGGATGCTGTGTCACTTCCTTCCGGAGGATGCACTATGAGGTGCCATCTTGGAAGCAGAGAGCAACCTTCACCAGACACAGAACCTGCTAGCACCTTAATCTTGAACTTCCCAGCCTCCAGAACTGTGAGAAATAAACTTCTGCTCTTTGTAAATTACCCAGACTGTGGTATTTGGCTATAGCCACACAAAACAGACTAAGACAACCGGTAAGCATAAAGTGATTAAATACTTCAAGGCAATAGAAGATTAAGTGCCCAATGAGCAGCAGAGCTGTCAATAAAGACTGGGAAGGTCTACAAAGTCTTTTGAGTGGATATTGAACCAGTGAAGATAAATAAGAGAATGCAAATGTATTCACAGCATGCATAAAGGCTTGGAGATAAGACTGAGCATGACATGAGTGAGAACCATGACAAAACAGTCAGTAGAGGCAGGGGAGAGTGTCAGCAAGGTCAGGAAGGGAAGGAGCAGCAGGGAAGTGCTGAGGCTTGCATGTGGAGGGCCATGGAAAACTGGGATGAAGAGTTGTGATATCGAATTTTTGTGATGTCGAGGGTGTGGTAGAAAGGTACGGCTGGACTGGAGCTGAAGCACGTCCATTCATTCAACACACTCTCCAAGCTCCTCTCCTCCCCAGTTTGCTTAGGAACTCCTAGATTCAGAGCTCTATTTGTTTTGCCTTTGCTTACCCTGCCTCATCCATTTCCTCCCAAGAAAACCACAATAAAGTCTCTGGTCCATGCTTTCCTCTCTTCCTTCTGCCTCTTGACTGACCCTGGCATTCCCTGCGTGGCCCTGTGTGGTGTGCTGTGGCATGCTGTACCTCCTGTTCCTGGAGAGCTGTATGTATAAAAACTTCTTTCATGACAATCATTTCTGGGTCTTCGTGTCTTATCAAATCTGATTAAAACACATCCCGGGAACATTTTAAAACATGTGTCCAGAGGACAACTCTATCAGCTCTGCTCGTACTTCCCACACTGGAGGGCAGCACTGGAGGCAGGTAGGGCAGGTGGAAGGATGGAAGGTGATGACGTGGGAGGTGTGCTGGGCTAGGGGTTGGGAGACTCAGCTTCCAGTGATAGTTCTGTAGTCTCTGTAAACCTGAGGTTCCTTCCTAGAAAAGCAAGGAATTTTATTAGATGATCCTGAGGTCCCTTCTGGCTCTAAATGTCTTTGGACATAGATCATTTCTAAAATATGTGGTTGGGTTGGCTGGTTAGCTCAGTTGGTTAGAGCATGGTGCTGGTAACACCAAGGTCCAGGGTTCAATCCTTGTCCTGGCCAGCCATCAAAAAAATAATAATAATAAAATAAAATATGTAGTGGAACAATGGATGTATAATGCTTATATATAACATGAAGTTGGGTGGAAAAAAGGATACAAAATTATACTTATCCTACAACTGAATATAGCTGAAGACTGGTAGAAAATATACAGACAATTTTAATGAAAGGATAGGATCATGGGTCTAAATGTATATTTCAACTTAAAGAAACAAAAAGGGACCCAAAGTCTCATCCCATACAGTCAAGGCAGAGCTGGTAGGCTCTTTGATTTCTGCTTCTAGAGGCTGCCTGCATCCCTTGGCTCATGGCCTCCTTCCATCTTCAACACCATCAATGGCCAGTCAAGTCTTTGTCATATCCCATCACTCCAACCTTACTTTGGTTGTCATGTGTCTTTCTCTGGCCTTGACTCTTCTGCCTCCTTCTTTATAAAGACACTTGTGACTACATCAGGCTCACCTAGATAATTCAGATAATCTTCCCAACTCAGGCGAGCTGATTAGAAACTAATTCCATCAGCAACCTTAACTTTCTCTAGCCATGTGTGTAGCATATTCACAAATTCTAGGGATTCGGAGGTGGACATCTTCAGGGAGCCATTATTCGGCCTATGGCTGCTCCTTTGTGTCTTCCTGGTTGCCCTTGAACATTTTCAGCCAGTTTAGGCTGCATAAACATAGCACAGGGAGGAGGACAAACCTTCCACCATTACTATCCCTTATGTATAATTCTAGCAGTCAGTGAGATGTCTCATAGTAACTAAACCTGTACATTCAGCTACCAAACATTTATTAAGCACCTTCTATGTGCCAAGAACTAAGTCAAGGTATTAGGAATAATACAGATATGAGGATGACATTGTCCCATCTTGGGGAGCTCAGTCTAATATAGAAGGTGATCCGCTCACATAACTCAAATACAAAGCATGAAAATAAGGAAATGTGGAGCAAGGTGAGGCAAAGTGCCACGAGCTGTGTCCCCATTCAGAAGGGACATCTGAGGCCTGAGGAGGTAGTGGTGGAGGACGTGAGCCCAGGCTCAGCTCCAGCTCTAAATTCTTAATTTTTTAAAACTATAAATGAGTACATTTGCTCTTTTCCTTCTTTCCTGTTCTGCTTTCCTCCTTTCCTTCTCCCAACCTGCTATCTCCATCTCACTGAGCGGATGTTTCTGCTGTATTGAAAAAAGGATATATACATATATGTTAAAGTGGTCAGATGTAAAATATTATATAGACAACTTTTAACTTTTTTTTTTTTTAATGTAATGGATTCATTCTGTAACACATTTTGCAACGTGGACCAGCCTCTGACTAAATTGAAGATATGTTTCCAAGTCAGTACATTGGTTATTTGTATATTTCTAGGGTAAATCTCTAAGCATGGAATAGCTGTCACAGGATATGCCCAGTTTTAAGTTTGACAGATATTGCCAAGTTACCATCCAAATACATGAAACTGATCTACTCTCCCTCCAATTTGGTATGAGAGCAACTGTTCCTCCACACTCCCACCAATGCTGGACATTATCCATTTTTTTTTTAACCTTTTCTAATCTGATAAGTGGAAAAGGGGTATCTCAATATGGGTTTAATTTGCATTTTTTCATGTGCCTATTTGTGTTTTACATATTTGAGCCATTCGGGATTTGTTTTGTTATAAGAATAGAACTTTGTATTTTCCAAATAGCAGCACTAGTTATTAAATAATTCACATTTCTCTACTGATTTGAAATGCCACCCGGCTCTAAATTTTAAAAATGAAAAGGGGCTACCTCAACTTAAACCTCAGGCCATATGCAAAAATTAATTCAGAACAAATCATGGATTTAAGAGCAAAGCATAAAACTTTTAGGAGGTAACATGGAGAGCATCTTCAGTACTAGGGCTAGGCACAGAGTTCTTAGGCATGGCACTGAAATCACAATCTGTAAAATAAAAAAATCAATAAATTGGACTTCACCAAAATTAAAAACTTTTGTGCTATGAAAGATACTGTTAAAGAGATGGAAATAGAAGCTACAGATTTGAAGAAAATATTTGCAAACCACATACCCAACAAAGGCTTACATAGAGAATATATGAAGAACTGTCAAAACTCAACAGTAAAAACTCAGAATCCAAGCATAACATGGGCAAAAGACTTGAATAGATATTTCACCAAAAAGGAGATATGGATAGCAAATATGCACATGAAAAGATATTCAACATCATTACCTATTTGGGAAATGCAAATTTAAAATTAAAACCACAGTGAGATAGTGCTACACATCTATTAATGGCTAAAATAAAAATAGTGATAACATCAAATGCTGATGAGGATGTGGAGAAACCAGATCTCTCATACATTGCTGTGCAAATGTAAAATGGTACAAGCAGTCTGGAGAATATTTTGGCAGTTTCTTACAACACTAAACATGCTCTTACCATATGACCCAGCAATTGCATTCCTGGGCATTTATCCCAGAGAAATGAAAACTCATGTTCAGACAAAAACCTGTACATGAATGTTCACAGCACTGTCATTGATAATAGCAAAAAAACTGTAAACAATTCAAGTGTCCTTCAGTGGGTGAATGGTTGAACCAACTCTGGTAGATCCATACAATGGAGTACTATTCAGTAATAAAAAAAAGTATGAACTATTAGTACATGCAACAATTTGAGTGGACCTTAGGAGCATTATGCTTAGTGAAAAAAGCCAGTTCAAAAGGTTGCATACCATTATATAACATTCTTGGAATGATAAACCCATAGAGATGGAGAAGAGATTAGCAGTGGCCAGGGGTCAGGAATGGCAAGAATGGGCTTAGGTATGCAAATACAAAGAGGTAGGACAACAAAATTCTTTTGTAATGGTGAACCAATTCTGTGTCTTGATTGTGGCAGTTACATGGACCTATACATGTGATAACATTGTACAGATCTACACACACTCACACAAATCGATGCAGGTTTTCACATGGTGAAAGTAAAATGAGGTATGTAGTCTAATTCAAAGTAATGTACCGGTGTCAATTTCCCATTTTTCATATTGTCCTACAATTACATAAGATGTTATTTATTGTGGGACACTGGAAGGATTATTTTTGCAACTTCCTGTTAATCTATAACTACTTTAAAAGAAAATGCTTAAAATATTTTTTAAATGAAAAGAGGACTGGAAACGATGAGAGAAGAAAACCGTTTTACCAAAGACTTTCCCATTGCACAGGGTGGTTCTCTTTGGCGGTGACTTTATCCACAGTAAACTATTCCCCTGTTCCCCTCCCCAGACACACAGCATGCCACCCTTTTGAAAATTTTTCCGTAGAATGGAGAGTGCCTTAGATAGGATGAACACAAAGGTTGCATAAAAATAGTTCAAAAGACCATCTACATACACTTTCCCCAGATTCACCAGTTGTTAATATTTTAACCCACTCACTTTTATCACATGGGGTCTAACAATCTGTATCACTGTTTCTGAACCACTTGAGGGTAAGTTACATGCATCGTGTGCCTTTGCCTCTACATGTGTCACTGTTCATTTCCTAAGAATGATCCCTTATACAATCACAGTACAGTGACTGTAAAATTTAGTAAATTCAGTAAATTTTACATGGATTTCATACTTCCATCTCCCTGTTCCATGTTTGTGAATGGCCCCAGTAACCTCCAGCCTGGGGCCAAGTACTGCACCTGGTTGTCATGCCTCTTTGAGAGCCTTTGATTTAGTAGACCTAGCTTTGCCACCAGTCTGTCCTCGTCACAGGGCAATCCTCATCTATAAAGTGGGTTGGTAGCAATGCCCCAGCATATCTTTCTATGCGTAAAGAAAGGCACTTCGACAGTTTCTAAGAGCTAAATGGAATATTTCCCTTCAGCTTCGTTTTTCCCATAAATCGTCCTAACTTCCATTGTGCTTGGGCTGGGGAAGAGCAGACTCGCTTTGGTGTTCGCTCCCAGCCTGGGAAAACGGCTTAGGGCAGAGGGAGGCGAGCCCGAAAAGAAGAGGGCGTGGGGGAAGGAATCCTCCAGGCAGGAGCTCCGAGGGACCATGCGAAGGGCTGGTCTTTCCCGCCCCGCCCCCTGGTGCGGCGGCGGCCAATCGGCTGTGCCACCAGATCCCCGCGGCCAATGGGAAGGCGGCGCGGTGCTTCACGGGGCTATAAGGGCGCGCGGGGCCGCGGAAAGTGAAAGTGGTGCGGGCGCAGCGGGGCTGGAACGTCAGCGCCCGAGCCCAGCAGCCGGGATGCTCCGGATGCCCGAGCCGCGGCTGGGGGAGGCAGAGGCGGCCGGCCGCAGCCCGCGGGCCGCGCCGCCGACCCAGTCCAAGCCGCTCACTTCCTTCCTCATTCAGGACATCCTGCGGGACAGCGCGGGGCGGCGCGGCGGCCACACCGGCAGCCCGCAGCTCCCACGCCAGCCCAACCCGGGTTGCGACCCCGAGCCGGAGCCCGAGGGAGGAAGAGGCCACGCCAGGGCACCGGTGGACGAGCGAAGCGCGGGGTCCCACGCCACGCCCGGGATGGCCGAGACGCTGGTGGAGACCAAGCCAGGTCAGCCGGCGAGGTCGGGGAAGGCCAGGCCGGGCTGGGCGGGGTCCGCGGGACGGGGCCCGAGGGCTGCGCAGGCGTGAGGACAAGTCTGAGGTGGCCCTCCCGGAGCTCGAGATGCGGGCATGTGGGGCCCCGAGGCGACAGGCGAAGGGACCGCATTCCCCCAGGCTCCCAGCCATGGGCGCGCTTCAGGGATTAACCTTGAACCCCAGTGTCGGGGGAGGGGGTGCACGGTTTGACACCGGCTTGAGTCCCCGGCTCAAAAGCCAGCGCGCCTGGTCCTCCAGAGTCCCAAGTGAATATCACGACCCGGCTGGAAGCGAGCGCTCCACTCTTGATCGGCAGGCACCAGCCCCCGTCACCTTCAGCTATGACGGGAACTAATTGTAACTTACTCATATGCATAAATTAGGGTTTGACCAGCAAAGTCATAAAAAAAAGAGAGAAAAGTAAAAAATTTACTGCCCAATCTCATGGGCAGTACAGTAGAACAGTTAAGTTTGGGTGTTTACTCCAGTCTTTAGGAGATATAACCGCACTGGAACATTGAATAGACTCATTTTCTTTCCCACATCTTATGAGGCAGCCTGAAGCCTCCTTTAGAGAAAAGGGCACTAAAGCCAGGGAATGAACTAGCCCTTGAGGCCTTTCTCATTGCACAAGCCCTCTCTTGCCCACCCGGATGCTAACACCGATGCCTTTTGGTCTCTCTTTCCCGAGTATCTCAGTGACTCCTTTCTCCCTTCTCCCTCCCCTCAATACACATATGCAGAATCCCCATTGAATTCTACTTGACAATATGGCAGGGAGGTCAACCACTAGATGCCTCTAACGTTGGGGCTCTTGCTGATTGTTAGAAACTAACACAAAATGTACATATTTCCTCCTTCCTCACTCAGGAAAGTTCCTTAGTCATGTGAAAAAAGTGAAATGTATCCAAGATGACAGTAGGCTGTTTGTTCACTCCTAAAGAGATAAGGATGAATCGAATGCTGTTCTCTGCCCCACTGACTTGTAACTTTTTTCTTCCCATCCCTCCTTCTGCCCCCTTCTTTCCAGATAGGCACTTTGAGACTTATCTGTTGGACTGCGCAAACACTTCAGGCACCTTCCCCAGCCTTCCCCAAACTGCCAAGCAGCCGCAGAAGCGCTCCCGAGCTGCCTTCTCCCACACTCAGGTCATCGAGTTAGAGAGGAAGTTTAGTCATCAGAAATACCTGTCTGCCCCCGAAAGGGCTCACCTGGCCAAGAACCTCAAGCTCACTGAGACCCAAGTGAAAATATGGTTCCAAAACAGACGCTATAAGACTAAGCGAAAGCAGCTCACCTCGGACCTGGGTGACTTGGAGAAGCATCCCTCCCTGCCAGTTCTGAAAGAGGACGGCTTCTCCCGGGCCTCCCTGGTCTCCGTGTATAACAGCTACCCTTACTACCCTTACCTTTACTGCTTGGGCAGCTGGAGCCCAGCCTTCTGGTAATGCCAGCTCAGATGACAACCATGTGTGATCAAAAACTGCCTTCCCGGGGTGCCCCTCTGGAAAGCAATGGGGCCGAGTTCAGGAAGCACTGGAAAGCAAGAGGTGTACAGACCAAAACTGTTGGAGATTTGGGTGGAAATCCCAGATTTTTCGCTGGTGAGCCCATGAAAGATCTGGAACAGCGAATGTTTTAATATCTAAGTAGTTCCCCCAATGAGTACTATAGGTCGTTCTTGCTTTTAGCTATGGGTTTGAAGGGAAGAAGGACTAAATCAAGTGCTGTTTCCAGCACTTTGTGTGATTTTGGATGAGTTGTTTGCATTGCTCCTAAGGCTTCTGTTTCTACAGCTCCATCTTCTTGTCTGATTGAGTACCAACTCTAAAAGAGCAAACCTAAAGGGACAAAGGACAGCCAAGATGAGGGTATCACCTACTAAATTAAGCTTAAGTTCAAAGGCCTCTCGTTGGCCTTGGAATATAGCCAAGGTTTCTCTCTGTCCCTGTAAAAGAGAGGGGGAAATAGAGAGTCTCAAAGAGAAACCCCTCATGCTAAGTGCAGATTGGCATGGGATATGGAGATAGGTGGGGGGAGATGAAGATATTGGCTGCTTTTTAAATAGTAAGCCAATTGAAGTATTTACCAGGTGGCCCAAGTAGAACAAGGTGCACTTGCTGTGGTTTTATGAGAAGCTGTATAAACAGAACTCTACTGCAAGGAGTGAGGCCATGCCAGAAGAATCTATGAATGTCCAAGACAGGGGCCTAAGAAAAGTCTTCACACTGCTGCTGGGACCATCGCATCGGTTAGCTAAAGGTGAAAAGCCTCTTCAGAACCTTTTTGCCTTGGGCCAGAGAATTTAGAATCATAAGGTTCCTGGAGTTTTCAGGCTATAATTTGTACTACATCGTGACAGATGATATAATTCTTTACTATAAAGTCCTTCTTTTCTTCTTTTATTTTTTGCTCCTTTTCTACAGCAGTTGCCCACTGAAGGGCTAGTTTTCAGTCCAGACTTTTAGTCTGGCTACACCTAACATACCTTCCTTATTTAGTCTGAGTTCTGGTCTTTCCACCCCCCACCCCCCACCACCCCAAAATTTTATCTGCTCTGGGTTTAAAAAAAAAAAAGCAAGGGGGCAGAGTCTGAACTGGCTAAAGACATGCATTTTTAAAACTAGCAACTCTTATTTCTTTCCGTTAAAAATACACACAGCATTAAATCCCAAATTCTATTTAAAGATGTGACAGCTCAAGAAGGTCACTGCTTTTATAGGACTTTCTGGTGGCTCTGTTGTTACAGTTCAAAGTCTGACAACCTTTTGGAACCCTGCAGGCAGAGGAGGTAAGAAGTACTGGGTTTTCACCCAGAAGGAAGAACACAGAGCAAAGAGAAGGGCCAGGATCACTGAGCTCACGGTGGGAAGGGGAGAAGAGGCAGCCTAAGCCTTAGGGAGTGCCATACACTGAGCAAGCAAAGGGGCCCAAAGCACTTTGCAGGAAGAAGCTAAGAAAAAGGAAACCGTTTTCAAAACACAGCGTTATTGTGGCTTCCATTGACAAAGAAACTGTCCAAATGCTTCAGGAACTGTGTTTAATGCCTATAATGGGTCCCCAAAATGGGTCATCTAGTGACTTCAGAGAGAATAAGCAGAGAGCAAAGGAGAAATCTGGCTGCCCTTCTGTTTCTATCTTGTTATCTCAGACGACCTGTTAGAAGAGACACCTCAGAAAGAAAAGAAAAGAAACAATTACCAGTGAGGAACTCTGAGGCCTGGAAATCTCTTGATCCTACTACTTAGTTGTGTTTAGTGAGAAACCTTTCAATTTCCTCCTAATAAAGGGACAATTTACTGTTGGTGACAAAACTGCCAAAGTAGGTTGATAGGAAGTTAGCCAGTTCCACCCCATTTTCTATGGTTTGGACTCCACGTGCTGCTGACAGCGACCACGGTACTAGGTAGGACATAGGCAAAAGAGCCCCAATTGCTTTTTCCTTTGTACACCTCTTTTAAGATAAGCGTTTTAGTACTCTTTCTCTCTCCCTCCCAGATTTAATTTTCAACCTGCAATTCTTCAAGGATTAGACATTTTACTGTGATGTATATTGTGTTGCAAAAAAAAAAAAAGTCTGTTTAAAATCATTTGGTTTTGTGAATTCATCTTGTTTTCCCCATTGGAACTAGTCATTTGCCTATATCTGAGCTGGCAGAAAACATTTAAAGAACTAGTCTATCAGTATCTAACAGGTGAACTGAATATGCCAAGACCGCTTCACCCAGACAGCCTGTTTCTATCCTGTTTAATTAATTAGTTTGGGTTCTCTACATGCATAACAAACCCTGCTCTGATCTGTTACATAAAAGTCTGTGACTTGAAGTTTAGTAAAATACCGCAACCAAACTTTATTTTTATATGTATTTTTTGCCAACATATGAGTGTTTTTAAAATAAAACTCCTTTGTCTTTATTAGACATACCTGCGTGTGATTTTCAGTTTCCTAGAGATTGCATGCTATTTAACTCACTGTTCCTGGTTACCATGTTCCCTCACCCTCAGCCTGCCTGATGGACCTGTGGTGACCAGAAAATCAAAAGCAGCAGATTAGCCAGTAGGAGATGTTGGTTATTCTTTTATAAATGCACTGTCCTCTGTTTCTGAAAAATCCTAGGGAGGGGAAAGAAATTTCTGTCCTCAGTCTACCTACTCTAGCCCAGGTATGTTTTTGTTTAATTAAAGACCATCATTTATTTACTTACACTTCTCAAAGACCCTGAAGCGAACATGGAGACCACAGCAAAACTTCTTTAAAATTTCCCTTTCATACCCCACTAGCCCCTCATGCTACAACTCCCACGGCCCTCTTGCTTTTACATCTCCCTAAAAATGTCAGCTTCATCCAGAGCCATTAGACCTCTTGCAAGCCATTAGACCTTTGAACTGGAAACACAAGTATTGAAAGTATGTTCTATTAATGTGTTAAAATAAACTACATATAAATACATCCTTCATCCCTCTGTGCTTAAACCTACATTAAATCCTGCAGGCGGAGTGTCTCATGCACCTGACCACCCGAGAGAATTGATGGTTTTCTTCCCCCTTCTTCAGGGAAATAGAAGCTTAAAGAGTAAGGTGCTTACTCTAGGTAAAACATATCATAATTTCAAAGTTTGCTCTAATCCTTTAAGTACATTGTACACACAGGTGGGGCTTCTTGTAGCATGCTCACATCACGAGATTTAACTCTGCCCAAATCTGTAGCCATCCTCTCCTCCCCTGGAAGGCCATTTGCTCTCAAATTACAAAGGCTCTTGCAGTAAATTAACAGATGTGGATTCTTTTCTTGTAAACCATTTGAACGTCACTAATCCAGGAAATTAAACAAAAATCTCTCATCTCTTAAGAAAGTCTTCCTCTGTCTCCTCTTTTTTGTCCCCTTTCCAACTTTCCCTCAGTATCTCTGAGTCTCACACCCGTCTTCTTCCAGCAGCTCCCGTTAGCATGCCGCATGCTGGTGGTATTTACAATTTCTTACCAGTCTCTCAAGTAACACCCAGTGTAAGTTTCTAGAGCCACTGTAATTTTGTCACTGGTGATCCCATTGGTTGTGTCATCAGTGGACCCCTAGGAAGGCCACAGCTGCCAGGAGGAGAAATAAATGGCAGAGATGGACACCTAACAAAAGTGTTTTCCTTCTAACCACAGAGCAAATCATTTTCCTAGGGTGACGTGAATATCTTGAGTCTCAAAGCTGACCTCAGAGAGAACAGCAGCCATGAAGAGAAAGTCACTTAGCTTGGGTGTCCTGGAAATTGGCCCTGTGATGAAGAGTTGTACCCAGAAGGTTTCTTGAGAGTGCACTCGGGAGATACACCAGAAAGGAAGCGAGAGAGGTGGGGTGGAGGAGACCCATAACACAGTTGCAACTGATGCCTCACCCAATACTTTAAGAAGCTCCAAAGCCAGTGTGTCCCAGATTGAGGAAAGTGGCTTGGGAATTTGTATCCCAGCATCAGCTGCCTCCTGAAAGTGGGGGTAACTTTAGGCACTGCAGCTCCATTCTGAGTAAGGCAATGGCCACCATGGGGCACAACTTGAGTCATGGCACCAATAGTCCCAACAGTTGGTGGGGGCTGCATCAACCTTGCATAAGGGGACTCAGAGGAGCACCACAAAATCCACTATAAGACATAGGATCCTTTCCTCGCTCACTCTTGTGGCCAGGGTCTCCACCATATTTCCCAGTGAGGAAATCTGTGTTGAGAGAGTTAGACTAGGCTAAGAGCTCTGAGTTCTGCACTCAGACATCCAGACCCTGTCACTCCCATGGCCATCATGAACATGTCACCAGGTTATGTTTTTCAAAGCTGAGAGTTATTTATTGCTCTAGAAAAAGGGCGGCAATGATAGGGACTTGAAGAGCTCCTAGTTTAGCTGTAGAATTGGCCTTCATGCAAACTTTCCCAGACAGATCACCCCATGCACAGGCTTATCTAAAGTCTGCGAGGGAAAGACGAAAAATCTCAGCTTCCATAGTGTGCCCTCCCTCACCCCTCCCCTCCGCAAAGGCTTCAGATGTAGCCTCGACTTATTTCCTGAGCTTGCTGTGGGTCTAATATGGGGTTTAGGATAGATTTAGGATAGAGACTTAGGACAGACTCCCCTGTGTGGCCTCTTCTAACTGGACAGTCTACACCTGTTTCCAACAAGTTCGGTCATGGAGAGAGCCCATATTAGGGAGGTGATGGGATAGAGAGGAAAGCGTGACACAGAGAAAAGTCCCATCTTCTCATCGGAATGTCTGTAGGATCATTACAGATTTGTTTTTAAGCCTAGAAATCCATGGTGGTGCATGGATGGGAGAATAAACGCCGATTTGCTGTCTCAAAGGTGGAAGTCCAGCAGTGTTTACTCTCAAATAGCAATTGTGCCACATGCTCGGTTGCATACACAGGATACCCCCAGTGCAGTGGCCGTCAGCACCAGCTGCACCTTAGTATCCCCTGGGAGTCTTCAGAAACACATCCAAGGCACAGCCACACTTAACACCAATTGTACCGTGATCTCGGGAAGTAGGGTTTAGGTGCCAGTATCTTTTTAAATACTAACTTTCAAGGTTACAAACCACCAGCTTAGCCTCTGTTTTCCCTTCCCAGCCTCTCAGCCTCACGGGTGCCAGCACAAGAGAGAGATACCTGGAGGTGACAGCAGCCAGGAAGGGAGGAGTCGGGTGTGGGTTTTGTTTTGTTCTGTTTTTTGTGTTTTGGGCTTGCTCTTTCTTTTTACAGAGAACAGATGTTTAACTTTTTAAACATCTTCCCAAGCCTCCTCCTCTTGGAATTTGTGACATCATCCAAGGCCCTCTGTGGGGAGGACCCAGATCATTCCAGTTAATCCCTCATTCAAAGTTTAAGGAACCAAACTGCTTGGGTGTTTTGTTAACCTGGTAATCCAGAAGCATTTATTACCCATCTCCAAGCTCTGCCCATCCAGGCTGACAGCATACTCTTCATCCCATGAAAGGCAGAAAAGAAGATCCCATCCCTGACTGTGGTAGTTTTCACCTGCCTGGAAACACGGAGCCTCTCTATGCACCACTGGGAACAGCAGGTGCCATTTAACACCTGTCAATTAGCATCACTCTTGCCTGACAATTCCTCTATCAGGATTAAATAGTGTCTTGAGGCTGACATAACATTTACACTCCCTTCTGCCAAATCGGTAATATTAAACTTTTAAAAAATAATAATAATAATGTGTCTGGAGAGATGAGTGAGGGGTAGAGGGTGACTTAAGGGAGAAAGGAATATGCCTGCGGCAACACAGTTTTTAACAACAATTTGCATGCAATAAATGCAGAGTTGGCATTGGAACTTCAGCGCAAATCCAGAAAAGTTTAAACTTGACTTAAACAACATCAGAAAAGGGGAGTGATGGAAATGAGTTAGCTCTGTCAAGATGTTTTATTGAGAAGAATGCAGGGAATATTCACAGCATGAACTTGGGGTGTGTGAAGGAGATGGTATTCTCTCGTGGAAAAGTTTGGAATTTCTCCCTCACTCCGTGCTGAGTGCTTGTTTATACTTAGATCCTTGATATATTTTTTTTCCCTTCAAGGAAGATCCAACTCAGCAAAGGCTAATACAGGCAGTTTCTGGTGCTTTTCAAAGACTTGGACAGTGAGTGAGCATGGGGATTGGGTACCGAGGATTGCCGTGAGTAAAAGTTCACAGGAGGGTGCTTATTTCATTTAGCACAGCTCTGGTTAGACGATCCACATCTCCCTCCTGTGTGTGGGGGGGGGACATAATGGAGATAGCATGAGAGACTTCTGGATCGAGTTAGAGAAGCGAGAAATTACGGAGGCTGTGGACTTTTGTTTAGTTGCTCCCTTAATGAAATGCACAAGTTGGCAGTGTAAATTGATGATGGGAGCTTAGGACAAAGGTCCCAGAGTCCCCAGTGTGACTCCCACAAATGACCTTTCTGGGTTTATAATTTTCCTCATCTGTAAAGTGGGTAGACAAGACCTTCCATAATTGTGCAAATTGTGTTAAGAAATTCCAGTGGAAGGAGCTCTTTAAATAGAGAAAAGAAAGAGAACAGGGTAATGGCTTGGGCAATGAGAGGTAAATTAAAGACTCCAGTAGTATAGACATCAGAGTTCTGCAGCCTCCTGCCTCCAGAATCCCAACTCCAGAAGTGTCTTTTAGCTTTAACTTCAGTTGTGTATCCTGTAACTGGCTTGTTGACTTTTCCCCTCTGAGCCAACTCATCTGCACGAGAAGAGAAAAGGAGGGGGAAGAGGAATGACAGAGTCCAAAGTGAGGGGGAAGAACTGGACGGGTAGTTTCCACAGGCTGTGGAGCATCTTGGTACACATGTGAGCTTACAACCCCTCTCGTTGGCTCCTGATTGACCCCTTAGGGGAGAGATGGCTCCACATCCTGGAGATTAGGTTTTATTACAGAGATAGACTGGGGGCATGTCAACTTTGGCATCAGGAAGGAACAAAAGCTGGACCATGATCTGAGGAAAGGTGTTCTCATTACATCCCAAATAGGCTTTATAAAATCCTGTGCAGGCACACACCCCAGAGTGGCAGGATAGGTTTGCACACAAGTCGGGCCAGCTTTGCACACAGAGAAGCCACCTGGGTGAAAAACAAGGCACACACTACACCAGGAGGCCATGGGAGAGGACTCAAGAGCTGGTTCACCATATACCCCTAAAAACCAGAACTAATTTGATCTTGGGCAGTAACCAAAAGTGTATGGTGTCTCAAGCAGTGAAGCTAAGCATTTCCTCCCTACTCTGCACTGATAGAGAAAAGTTTGACACTGATCAAACATATGTCTGCCGAATGAATGAATCAGTAAATGAATGAATGAGTCCAGACCTCACGTGGAGTAGCAGGTTCCGTTCCAAGCATCATACTTTGAGGAAGACTATAGTAAGTTCAGAGGAGCGTAATAGGAATTGATAAAGGGGTATGAAAGTATCACATCAAGAAGAATTGAAGAAACTAAGAATGTTTCATCTGAAACAGGGAAGTAAGTGCTAGAGGGGGAGAGGTCAAGGAAGAGAAGAAGGATTATACATGTTCTGTGTTGTCCTAGGTGGACTCCTCAAGGCCACATAGGGCTCCTACCAGCAATGTCTGAAAAATTATTGGGCTGATATAGGTCCTCTGTCATTGGGCAGTTTCCTTGAAACTGATAACTATTTGGTGAGGAGGTCATAAGAAGAATGGACATGCATGGTGCAACTCTAAGGTCCTTGCCAGTCCACTGGTTCTACAATTCTAGAGAGGAGTAGTGTGTTCTAACCATCTACCACCTACTAACTGTGAGAAGAGGACAGATCGCCCCACTGCTCTATTTCAGCTACTCCTCTGTTAAATGAGGAAATTAATCCTTCTCATAGTTAATTGAGTCAAATCAGCTGTATGGGTTCCATCTCTAATTCATAAGGGAAATAAACAATTGTGTGATTTCAGGGACAATTCATATCTATTGATTGATTAATACCTGCTGATTGATATCTGAAATTTCACACTTAGAGATTTATTCTTGAACCTTAAGAATTCATTTCCAGTCAAAATATGAATATTTCCGGGAGAAGTGAGTTAAATGTAATGAATCATTTATCCCTAACATGAATAAGTTTACTGATTTCAAAAGAGACAACATGTGATACAAAAAATGGATCATTATAAAGGAGAGGGGGAAAATAACACAAATAAAAGAGAGAGAAAACACACATACACAAAAGTGCTCACAGCTTGAAAAAATAAGTTTTTATTTCTATTTCTAAATTTTATCTAAGTTTAGCACTGCCTGTAAGTCAGATAAGTTCTGATTGCTTTATTGCTTAGTCTTACATTCTGGGCTTAAACTACTGCATCTTTTCCTTGGAATCCTTTTGACTTTAGACATCAGAACATGTATATTTTTGCCTGGAAAATGGATATCCAGAGAGAGGTGACAACATTGTTCTAGAAGCAAAAGGACAGATAGATATGATATTTCTCTTTGCTGTACTATTCATGTTTTCATTCCTCCAACTGAGAAATTACAAATCCAGTAAATATGGAAAAGGACAAAATATCTTTGTATTTATTTTTATTTTTAACCCAAAATGTCATAATTCTAAGCCCTTTAGCTATGTCAATAATTGCTTAGGTTTCTGTAAACATAGCATGGCATAAGGAAAAGAACGTGGATTCTAGCTTCAGGACCAACCTCTAACCCTGGTTGCACCTTATATTAGCTGTGTGACCTGGACAAGTTATTTGACTTTGATGGTACTCAGAGTCTTCATCTTCAAATGGAAGTAATTATGCCTCATTTATAGGAATTGTTCTAAGGATTGTTCTAAGGATTAAATGAGATAAATCCAGCATATATTAGGTCATGAAGAATTGCCAGCTCAATTTCCTCTTTTTAAGAAAATGTCTAAACTTTATTCAATTGTATACACAAATTTTGCATTGTATAATTAAATATATAGAATGGTCACTTAATACAGTTCATTTATGCTTTTCCATGAGCTACATAGCAAATGGAATTGGAATTTGCATTTTTTGTGGCCACTTAATGTTCCGATGAGTTAATACTACATAATATATAACCAATATATTATTGGACATGGAAGTTTTAGGTAGGTAGGTACATAGGTAAGTAGATAAATTGATTTCAAAACAGACTCAGGAGGAAAGCAGAAAATTCAGAAAAAGTTACCATAAAGAGAATTGTAAATGAGTCCTCAAGATATAGTAATTTCTGCTGGCTGAGGTATAATTCCATAGGATTTCATATGGGGCCTTTCCCATATGAGAGAGACTGTCCTGTGAGTTTAAATCATAAGAGCTGGAAGACAAGAGACTAGGCTGCTTGCTTCCATGCCCAAAGCTGGACTGCACAAATACAAAGAAAATAAATCAACAGAAATAGCTAAGAAGCATTTCTAAACATGTCTAGCTGCAAAAATTTATGGGTATTAGCCCTTGGAAAAAGGTCATTTCCGATAAGACAACTATTTGTACAGAAAACAAAAATGAAACATATATTGATTGGTTTTCAGTTGACTCTCCCAGTCCTGGTAGAGGCACAAGATAGGAACACACCAAGTAACCAGTTTGCTCTCTGCCAGTGCCTCATCCACTTAAAAACCCCAAAATTTGGATGAGAGGGGGAAAACTTCAGAAAAAGTTGAAGTTCAGTATTTTATGACCATATGGGCCATTTTTTTCCCCTCTAGCATTCTATTATAAAAGAGAGAAAAGGATCCAAAAACACTAACATTCTTGAGCTGGAGGCTTTTCCATGGCCAAGTTAGATCTTTGACTACTGTAAGAGAGGTGGCTCACAGTTAAAATATCCCTAGCAGGGAAAATAGGCTTTCTCTTTTAATCGATCCAATGAATCCACTGCTCAAAGGTTGTATGACCTTGAAAAGTCATTCATTTCTGTACACCTTAGTTTTCTCATTCTCTTCCAGCTCTACCCATCTATATTTAATGTTTTCCCTTGGTTTGAAGCTGTTAGACCTTTCCCATAACAATATAAGTTCACATACATTAAAATGTACAGTTTACATATAAGAAGTCATTCAATCAAATCCCTGGTAATTTGTCACAATGTCCATCTTAATATAGGTTGAGTTAAATTGGCACAATCTAAAGAAAAGATTTGCTTCACATGACTGACTGTTAAATAGAATCCAAGAAAATAATGCCATTAGAGTAATTTGATAACCATAAAGGCACCCTTACTGTAAAATGTGTAATGCAGATGCTAGTTTAGCTGAGGTCATCTGGCCCCTTGAAAGCCAGATTAGTTTATCTCAAATCGCCATTCATGCCCTGTCAAAATGCAAACTCTCAGCTCGATGGCTGATAATTCCTAGTGGGCTCATTTCAGTCTCTGTTTCCACAGGTGTTGTCTCTGTTTTTCAACACAGGAGTGAAATTCAAGCTCTTTCTTGAATTCCTAGAACAAAGTATAATTTTCATATAAAGCATTCCTAAGTGTGGTAGACTACTGAAAATGGGTTCAGGTGGTGAGAGACAACAGTTAGTGTTATATATATCACAGCAATGTGAAGATTTTCAAATTGAACATCAGATTTCCCTAATCTTAAATTGTGGAATTTCTACTGGTTGTTTCATTGCATGTGGACTTGAGCTTCATTTTACCTGCTAATTCCTCCAAACTCCTTTCTTTCTCCTTCCTTCCTTTTTTTCTTTATCCTTCTTCTAGGGAACACAAAGAGTCCTCTCCTTGGTTCAAGCAAGACACATTGCCACCCTTTTTTTGCTACCTTGGTTCATGTTTTCATGTATTTTTACCTTCTGCCCTAACCAGCTTATTAAAGTATTTTTCTGAACTAGCATTTTTTCCCTAAGAATAAGTCTGGTACCTAATAGCAACAACAGCAACAACAGCAACAATAATAACAATAATATTTTGTTTATGTTACATATAAAATCCATAATGTAGGAAAACTTGCAGATGGAAAAATTAAGGTAATTTTAAGAAAAATTTTTTAAGCAGTCATAAAATGACTTTAGCTGTACCCAAAAGTAGACAAACAGTAAATGATTAATTTAGAGGCTATGATTACATAAGGATGAAATAGACCCTGATGAGTCAAAGAAGTTTAAAATACAGTTAGAAGGCAAAAGACCCAGAATAGCCAACACAATACTGAAGAAAAACAAAGTTGAAGGACGGACACTACCTGACTTCAAAACTTAATATGAGCTACAATAATTGAGACAATGTGGTATTGGCAAAATAATAGAGACATATCTAGATCAATGGAACAGAACAGTGAGCCTAGAAATAGACCCACATAAATATACTCAACTAATCTTTCACAAGGGAACAGCAAAGGCAATTTGATGGAGGAAGGATAGTCTTTTCAACAAATTATGCTGCAACAATTAGATATCCATATGCAAAAAAATCATATTAATCTAGACACAGACCTTACACTTTTCATTGGCACTAGCTTGAAATGGATCATAAACCTAAATATAAAATGCAATACTATAAAAATTCTGGGAGAAAACATAGGAGAGAACTTATGTGGCCTTGGGTTTGTGGTGACTCTTTACACGAAAAGAACAATCTATAAAAGGAAAAATTGAAAAATGAAATTTTATTAAAATTCAAAACTTGTGCTCTGTAAAAGATACTGTTAAGAGAATGAAAAGACAAGCTACAGACTAGGAGAAAGTATTTGCAATCATGTGTCTGATGAAAGACTTGTATCCAAAATATACAGAGAATTCTTCAAACTTAACAATAAGGAAACAAATAACTCTATTTAAAAATGTGCAAAACATTTGAACAACCACCTCACCAAAGATATTCAGATGGAAAATAAGCATATAAAAAGATGCTAAACATCATTCTTCATTAGGGAATTCCAAAGTGAAACAATACTTATTAGAATTGTTAAAATCCAAAAAAACATCAAATGCTGATGAGGATTTGAAGCAATAATTTTATCTATTGCTGGTGGGAATGCAAAATGATACAGTCACTGTGGAAGACAGTTTGTCAGTTTCCTACAAAGTTAAACACAGTCTTAGCATATGACCCACAAATTGCACTCATAGGTATTTACCTAATTGATTTGAAAATGTATGTTCACACAGAAACATGCACATGAATGTTTATAGCAGCTTTGTTCATAATTGCCAAGATGTGGAAGCAACCAGGATGCTCTTCAATATGTGAATGAATAAACAAACTGTGGTATATCCATAGAATAAAATATTATTTAATAATAAAAAGAAATGAGCTATCAAGCCATGAAAAGACATGGAGGAACTTTAAATGTGTATTACAAAGTGAAAGAACCCAATATGAAAAGGCTACCTACTGTATGATTCCAATTATACCACATTGTAGAAAAGGTAGAACTATGGAAACAGAAAAAAGAAAAATCAGTAGTTGCCAGCAATTCAAGATAGGGAACATGACTAAGTGGAGCACAGGAGATTTTTAGGGCAGTGAAACTTCTATATGATAATGTAATAATTGATACATGACATTATGCATTTATCCAAGCCCAGAGAACTTTACAGCACAAAAAATTATCTAGGAAGTCAGGGAATCCCAGGAAGGAATTCAGACTGCAAAAAGAGAATCTAACGATATTACAAATGGAAACAACCTCACTGAAGGAGGTGAGGAAAAGATGCTGAACTAAGTAACTTTGGTAATGAGTAAAGACTATAATGCTAAAGTCAGGGTGGGACAGAGCAGTAAAAGACCAGCATTTTTGTCTGTTATTGAAGTTAAGCAGGTATGAATTCAAATTAGAGTGTTATATGTTTAGGATGTTAAATGTAATCCCCATGGTAACCACAAAGAAGACAGTTATAGGATATATACAAAAGGAAATGATAAGAAAATTAAAATATTTTACTACAAAAAAACCCTCCACAACTAACCACAAAAGAAAATAGTAATGCAGGAAATGAAGGACAAAAAAACTACAGTTCATGTAGGAAACAAGTAGGAAAATGACAGAAGTCCCTCCTTATCAGTAATTATTTCAAATATAAATGGATAAAATTTTCCAGTCAAAAGAGAAATTGGCAGAATGGATTTTAAAAACATGATTCAAGAATATGCTGTTTACAAGACTCACTTTAGATGCAAAGACACAAATAGGCTGAAGTTAAAGTATGGAAAAAGATATTCCATGCAAATAGTAACCAAAAGAGAGCAGAGGTGGCTAGATCAGTATCAGACAAAATAGACTTTAAATTAAAAAGAAAAATTACAAAACAGGACATTATACAAAAAAGGACATTATATATTAATAAAAGATTCAATACAGTAAGAAGATATAACAATTATGAACATTTATAGCCTAATAACAGACCATCAAAATATATGAAGCAAAAATTGACAAAATTAAAGGGAAAAATAGGCAGTTCTACAATATTAGTTAGAGACTTCAATACCTTACTCTCAGTAATGGAATGAACAACCAGACAGAAGATATGAAAAAAAAAAATAGAGGACAGGAACAACACAATAAACCATCTGGATCTAACAGACATATACAGAATACACTACTCAACAACAATAGAATACACATTCTTCCATTCTTCTCAAGAGCACATGGAGCATTCTCCAGGATAGATTATATGTTAGGACACAAATTAAGTTTCAATAGATTTAAAAAGATAGACATCGTACAAAGTAACTTCTCCAAACCACTATGGGATAAAGTTAGAAATTAATAACAGAAGAAATTCACAAATTTTTGGAAATTAAACAACAAACTCTTGAACAACCAGGGATCAAAGAAAAAGTCACAAGGGAAATTAGAAAATACTTAGAAATGAATAAAAACAAAATACAGCATACCAAATTTATGGGACACAGCAAAAGCAGTACTAAGGGGAAAGTTTATAGCTATAAATGCTTATATTAAAAAACAATGATCTCAAATAAACAACCTAAAAAAACAATGATCTCAAATAAACTTAAGAAACTAAGAAAAGAAAATTAACCTAAACCTAAAGCTAGCAGAAGGAAGGGTATAATAAAGATTAGAGGACAGATAAATAAAATGCAGAATAGAAAATCAGTAGAGAAAAATCAATAAAACCAAAAGTTGGTTCATTGAAAAATTTGATAAAATTAACAGATCTTTAGGTAGATTGACTATGAAAAAAAAGAAAGAAGACTCAAATTACTAAAATCAGAAATGAAAGTGAGTCGATTACTACTAATTCTATGGAAATAAAAAAGGATTATAAGAGAGTATTAGTAACAATTGTACATCAACAAATTGGATAACCTAGATGAAATGGACAATTGCTAGAAATACTAACCTACCAAGACTGCATTATAAAAAAAAAAATAGAAAATCTGAATAGACCTATAACTTAAAGAGATTGAAGGAGTAATTTTAAATCTCCCAAGAAAGAAAAGCTTGGACCTGATGGCTTCACTGGTGAATTCTACCAAACATTTAAAAATGAACTAACACCATTCCTTCTCAAACTTTTCCAGAAAATTTAAGAGGTGGGAACACTTTCTAACTCATTCTATGAGGTTAGCATTGCCCTTATATGAAAGGCAAAGACACTATAAGAAAAAAAAGAAAATATAAATCAATATCCGTTTTGAACAGTGATGTAAAAATCCTCAATGAATACTAGGATTCAATGAAAATGAATTCAGCAACATATTAAAAGGAATATACATCATTACCAGGTCGAATTCATTCCTGGAATGCAAAGATGATTCAACATAAAAAAAATTGATCATTGTAATATACCATATAAACAGAATGAAGGAAGAAAAAACCACATGATCATCTCAATTAAAGCATTTGACAAAATTCAACACACTTTCATGATAAAAAAAAAAAACCCTCAACAAACTAGGAAGTGAAGGAAACCACCTTGACATAATAAAAGGAATGCATTAAAACCCCACAGTTAACATCATACATAAGAATGAAAGACTGAAAGTTTTTCCTCTAAGATCAAGAACAATGCAAGGATCCCTGCTTTTGCCACCTTTATCCAACAGAGTATTGGAAGTCCTAACCAGAGCAACTAGGCAAGAAAAAGAAATAAAAGACATCCAAATTGGAAAGGAAGAAGTAAAATTATCCTTATTCATAGATAATATGATTTTATATGTAGAAAATCTTAAAGAATCCACCAAAATATATTAGAACTAATAAATGAATTCAGCAAAGTAGGGGATAGAAAGTCAACACGCAAAAATTAGTTTCATTTCTAAACACTGAACAATAACACAATCTGAAAAGAAAATTAGGAAAACAATTCCATTTTTAATAACATCAAAAAGAGTAATATTCTTAGGAATGAACTTAGCCCAGGAGGCAAAAGACTTGTACTATGACAACTACAAAATATGTTTTGAAAGAAATTACAGAAGACACAAATAAATGAAGAGACATCCCATGTGCATGAATTGGAAAACTTAATGGTAATACCACCCAAAGCCATCTACAGATTCGATGCAACCCTTATCAAAATCCCAATATTTTTTGCAGAAATAGAAATACCCATCCTAAAATCCATATGGAATATCTAGGAATTCTGAATAGCCAAAACAAACTTGAAAAAGAAAAACAATTTGGAGACTGACACTTCCTGATTCAAAACTTACTACAAAGTGGCAGTAGTCATTACAGTGTGTTACTAGCATAAAGAAAGACATAAAAACCAATGGAACAGAATAGAGAGCCCAGAAATAAAACCTCACATATCTGGTCAAATGATTTTTGTCAAGGGTGCCAAGACCATTCAGTAGGGAAAGGACAATCTTTTCAACAAATGGTATTCGAAGAAGAAGATATCCACACACAAAAGAATGAAGTTGCACTACTACAAACACCATATACAAAAATTAACTCAAAACAGATTAAACACCTAAACATAAGAGCTAAAACTATAAAACCAGTAGTATAAAATACAGGGCAAAACCTTCATGATACTGGATTTGGCAATGACTTCTTGGATATAATACCAAAGGCCAGGCAACAACAAAAAAATAGACAAATTGGACTTCGTGAAAATTTTAAAGACTTTTGTGCATCAAAAGACACAATTAGCAGAGTGAAAAGGAACCTGCAGAATGGGAGAAAATATTTGCAGGTCATATATCTAATAAGAGATTAATAAAGAAAAAATATAGAACTCCTAAAACTCGACAACACAAAAATAGATGACCCGATTAAAAAAATGGGCAAAGAACTTAGATAGAAATTTCTGAAAAGAAGATATACGTATGTTTAATAAGCACATAAAGAGATGCTCAACCTCATTAGGGAAATGCAAATCAAAATGACTAAGATTATCACCTCACATCCATTAGGATGGCTACTTTAAAAAAAATTTTTTTAAAACATAAAATAACAAGTGCTGGCATGAACGTAGAGAAATCGGAATCCTTGTGCACTGGTGGTGGGAATAAAAAATGGTGCAGGGTCTGTGGAAAACAGTATGGTATCCTTAAAAAATTAAAAATAGAATTGCCATATGATCCAGCAATTTCACTTCTGGGTTTATGCTCAAAAGAATTGAAATCTGGGTCTCAAAGAGATATTTGGACACACGTGTTCATAGCAGCATTATTCACAATAGCTGAAACATGAAAATAAGCAAAATGTGGTATATACATACAGTGGAATATTATTCAGCCTTAAAGAGGAAGGAAATTCTGACATATGCTACAACATATGTTGAATAAACCTGGAGGGCATTATGCTAAATGAAATAAGCCAGTCACAAAAAGACAAATACTGTATTATTCCACTTATATGAGGTACCTACGGTAGTAAAATCATACAGACAGAAAGTAGAATGGTGGTTGTCAGGGGCTGGGGGGACAAAGTAATGAGGAGTTATTGTTTAATGGTATAGAGTTCAAATTTTGCAAGATAAAAAGAGTTCTAGAGATGGATGGCAGTGATGGTTGTACAACAATATGAATGTACTTAATACCAATGAACTATACACTTAGAAATGGTTAAGATGATAAATTTTATATGTAATTTACCATAATAAAAATTTTTTTAAAAATTTAAAACCAGCCAAAGCAAAAACATATAAGCACTGTACTCTTATTAATAAAATTGTTTCCATAGGGGTATAGTTCAACAATTCTGATACTGCTATACATATAGGTGGAACTGAACAATTAAATAATAAATGGAAGATGATAGGAGCCAGGTTTCTTGCTGTTGGACTAAGACTCCCCCACTGATAGACTGGAACTTTACAGATAAGCAAGGGGAAGAAGCTAGAATGACTCATGCACTAATTCACTGGAGTTGAAGATATCATTAAGAACCATGTTTAGCTTAATGTAGATACAGATGGTTGCATATAAAAATATTTATACATATGTGTGGATACATGAGTTGGTATACACACATTTATTTCTTTGCTCGGTCAGGTCACAGCACCTAACAGAAATGACACCCCGTTGCAGTGAGAACAATTAGCATCCAGATCTTGGTTTTTAATGCCATTCTCCAAAAAAGAAACCAGGACCCCTTGGAAGAATGACTAATTCTAGGACAGAAGTGGGAAAAATACAAGATGAGCCTAGACATTCTTGTAGAGCCCAAAAGTAAGGAAGTGTTAAAAGAAAAAAAAAAAAAAAAACTACAATGACAGGGGTATGTCAAAGAAACACAGGAGCCAACTGAAAAAGTTTAAGTAATAAAATAAAAGAAAGTAGTAGTGGATTATAACCCAAAGTATGAAATAAATATACATGAGTCCATACTGATAATAATAAAAGATTGAATAAATAAATGGGGGAAAAGAGACAAATCTTTCATGCAGAAGAATTCCAAATAACTTCTGTAGATAGTCCACCCTCAAGGCGGGGGATCATAACTCCTCATTCCTTAAGTGTGTGCTGCAGTAATGACTTCCTTCCAAAAAGTGCAGTTTGGGAAGAGGGGAAGGGGTGGA
Organism: Cynocephalus volans; assembly: GCF_027409185.1. Taxonomy (NCBI): domain Eukaryota; kingdom Metazoa; phylum Chordata; class Mammalia; order Dermoptera; family Cynocephalidae; genus Cynocephalus; species Cynocephalus volans. The sequence goes on from NC_084461.1 coordinate 171,583,010, forward strand.
ACCTTGCAGTAGAGAAATGTGACAGACTATACCTCATCCACATGATCAAGGTCAACACCAACAGTCATAATCACTACCCTGGATATGACATGGTGAAAATGGCACTTTACCTCTCTGATTTTCCTCCCCCAAACCCATGATTTTGGTCTAATCATGACAAGATCACCAGCCAAATTTTAATAGAGGGACATCCTGCAATATACCTAACCAATACACTTCAAAACTGTCAAGGTCATCAAAAATGAGGAAAGTCTGAGAAACTCACAGTCAAGAGGAGCCTGAGGAGATGTGAGGACTAAATGTAATGCAGTAGTCTGAATGGGATCCTCAAAGAGAACAAGGACATTAGGTAAATACTAAGAAAATCTGAAAAAAAAAAAAAAAGTACTGTATAGATTTTAGTTAATAATGATGTATCAATGTTGGTTCATCAATTGCAACAAATGTGCCATAATAATGTAAGATGTTAATAGGGGAAATTGGATGTGAGGTATATGGGAACTCTCTGAGGGTGTATAGTACTCTGTGAACTATCTTTGCAATTTTCTGAAAACCTAAAACTGTTCTAAAAATTAAAGTCTATTTAAAAATATACAGTATATTCAGTATATTCACCACCAAAAGTGATAAGTATGTGACGTGACTGATTTGTTAATTAGCTTGATTTAATCATTTCACAATGTAAATGTGTATCAAAACATCAAATTGTACCCCATAAATACATCATCTATGCAATTATTATTTGTCCATTAAAATAAAATAAAAATAGCACAATTAGATTTTAAAAATAAATAAAAATATACAGTATGACACGCACACATATTCATTGGACAAATGCCAGAGTATTTGACATCTGGGAAATTATACTCTGTACAGAAAGACAAAAGATCACATATGAAAATATCAGTACTATGAAGTTGTCTTCTCTGAGTATCAAATAATTGGTAATAAAAAAGAGGAACCTTTAGTAAATACCTATTATGCGTTTAATAGTACTCTACATGTATTATATCATTAAATGCACATAATAACCTCCTGCAGAGGTGCTATTATTATTGCCATTATAATTATTTCCTTTTTATAGTTTGGGAAGCCGAGGCTCAGAGAGGTTAAATCACTTGTCAAGTACTACGGATAACAAACGGCAGTCTGGATTTCAAGTCAGCCACTCTGATGACAGAGCGGGGTACTTAATTACTTTGTGCAATAGCTTAAAGGAGTGGTGTAGGCAATTAGAAGCTGTCTTTGTGGGCAGGCCAGCTAGTTTCATGGCAGCATAGGGATTGAGCTGAACCCTGCAAGGTGAGGAGGACTGAATTGAGTGGAGGGGTGAAGGAGAGCATTTAAAGTTGAGAGAAATCTGTAAGACAAAGCTAGATGGCAGGTGTGGCTGTGTGGCCTCTGCCACGGGTGTATTCAGCTGCTTTAGGAGTAAAGCTCTCCTCCTTCTATCACAGCAACCTGGAAGGACATGCATCCCCAACAAAAACCCACAAATACTTCCCAGAAACCAAGGTAAACAAAGCACAGCCGCTGGAAGTCCTAAGGGGCTGATAAGAGAGGGTGGCACACAGTGGTGCCCTTGCTGGAGCTTTCCAAGAGGTCACCTAGTAAGAAGAGACTAAGCAGAGACTAAGCAGAGGCTCGCACTTCCTGCCTGGCTTGATTTGAGTCGGCACCGCCCTCTGATCAGACGGTGTCCTTAATCCCCAGCCCTGCTAAAGCGGGACTCCTTTTCTATGAGATTATTCCACCAACTTTCCTCCTTCGACCCCAGGATCTGTCTCTCAGATCCTAACCCTGGATTCTGTCTCTTTACAGCAGAAACAATTTTCTACATGCGTCCCAAAGACAGCTCCTCTGCTATTTAGAGAACTGAGTATTCTCATTTGTTCATCCCAGCAGACCAAAAAGTCTTCACCTGGAAAAATTCTTTGTTTAGTTTATATTACTCTATTGAGTAGATTTTTCTGTTAAATCAGATGGTCTTTTCCCAACAACTCATCTGAAGTGTTGCCATTTGACTACATATTGATTCCTATGTTCAAATCCTGGGTCCCAGCACAACCAGAAGGCTTGTCTTCAGTACCCCCTCTTCATTAACAAGCTGGGGTGGTCATTGGTTTCCCATAGCCCCTGGTTGCCCCAGCTCTGCCCCAAGCCTGCAGGAACCTTCTCTGACGGCAGCCCCGTAGGCCAGGCTTTCTCGGAGCTCCAGCGTCTCCACATTGCTTGCTGTGGGCTTTATTCCTGGGAGAAAGAGGGACTGCTGTCGGTGAATTTTTTGCTAGGTTACATGTTCTCTACCCAATACCCTGTAATTGTGATAGCCTTTGTATCCTGTGTGGTGTTTGCACAGAGAACACTTGGGAAGGGCCATCGTTCGAGAAGAGGATGGCTGAGCAATGCCATTTGAGTTCTAGTTCACTGCCAAGTAGAGCCCTTCTGCACAGCAAAGGAAACAATCGAGAGAGTGAAAAAACAACCTACAGAATGGAGACTATATTTACAAACTGTAAAACCAATAAGGGATTTATATCCAGAATATACAAGGAACTCAAACAACTACATGGTAGAAAAAAACAAATAACCCAATTAAAAAGTGGGTAAAGGAGCTGAGCAGACATTTTTTGATGGAAGACATACAAATAGCCAACAGGTGCTTGAAAAAATTCTCACTCACTAATCATCAGGGAAATGCAAATTAAAACCACACTGAAATATCATGTCACCCCAGGTAAGTTGGCTATAATTAAAAAGACAGAGAATAACAAATGCTGGTGAGGATGCAGAAAAAGAGGAACCCCCCTACACAAATGGAATATAATTTGGAGGGAATATAAATTGGCACAGCCACTATGGAAAACAGTATGGAGGTTTCCCAAACAACTACAGATAGAACTTCCATATGACGCAGCAATCCCACTTCTGGATATATACCTGATGGAGTTTGGATGTGTTGTCCCCTCCAAAACTCATGAGGAAATTTGATCTCCAATGTGGCAGTGTTGGAAACTGATTGAGTCATGGGGGCGGATCCCTCACGAATGGATTAATGCTCTCCCTGGGGGAGGAGGGGTAGTGAGTGAGTTCTCGCTCTGTTAGTTCCCACGAGACCTGATTGTTTAAAGAACCGGCTGCCTGCCGCTTTCTGCCATGAGTAGAAGCAGCTGGAGGCCCGTGCCAGATGCAGCTGTCCCAGAATCGTAAGCCTAATAAACCTCTTTTCCTTATAAATTAACCAGTCTCAGGTATTTCTGTTATAGCAACACAAAACGGACTAATACAATACCCAAAGGAATGGAAATCATCATGTTGAAGTGATACCTGCACTCCCATGTTCATCGCAGCTCTATGTACAATAGCCAAGATATGGAACCAATGTACATGTCCATTAACAGATGACTGTATAAAGAAAATATGGTATATACCCACAATGGAATACTACTCAGCCATTAAAAAAATGAAATTCTGCCTTTCACAGCAACATGGATGAGCTTGGAGAAAGAGAAAATTGTGTTAAGTAAAATAAGCCAGGCAGAGAGGGAAAAATACTACATGTCCACATTCATAAGTTGAAGCTAAGAAAGAAGGGAGGAAAAGAAGACCACCGTGATGTATTGGACTTACAGAGGGAGAGAGCAAGGGTTGTGGAGTGGGGTGGGGAGGGGTGAGGGGGAGGGAGGTCAGGGATTAACTGGGTGCAGACACGGGGAATAATCGCAATTTGTGTTAATGGGCATGCTGATAGTATTGATCTGCTCACCACATCTTGGGCACAAGTACTGACAGTCAGCTCTGTGCCCCATGAATATGTATAATCAATCAAAGGAAAAAAAGGCAAATAAAATGTAATCCTTTCCCTCCAATGGAGAAAAATTAAATAGTAACTGTAAATAGTCAAATGAGGCTCTGATTTGTGTTTTTCTCTGACAGATAATATTGTAAGGGAATGCAGTGGATGGTCTCTAAAATCATTTTTATCGTTGTCATTCTGTGACCCTCTGAATGATTTGCATTCTTTCATTGAGAAAACACAGATTAAATACCTGCTGTGAGTTGTATCCTATGTGAAGCACTTAGTTTGCATTAATTTATCCATGACGTTTTACCAGATTGGAGCTAAGGCTGCAGCCCATGACCAAGAAACTGAGCACAGCTAACAGGCCCGTAGGGGAAAGGACCCGCCCCTTTGCCGCTGTTAATGCGTGCTTCCAGCCAGCTGAGCTAACTAGGCAGAGCCGGGAGATTCTGGAAACACTTTGGATACAAGCACTATTTGAAGAGTACTCACGGGACCTTGAGTATTGGAGAAAGAAAATCAAGCCATTATTTCCAGTTTGGTCCCAAAACCAAGCCAAACCAGAAATAGAACCCAGGAATTTTGTACTCCCAAGCAAATGTTACATTTGTGAGGCTCTCCACCTCCCACTGTCCCGGAGACTGCCAACCCCCGCATCAGAGTTAAGTAGCAAAGTGCGGACAATGCAATATGTCTGTCACCCCTGGCAAAGGACCCAGAGCAGTGATGTGTTCCACTTTCAACATATTTGTGTCCCCTTTCAATTACAGTGCCAGTCAAGAGCTCTCAGCTCCCACGCACCCAGGTCCTTATAATGCTGGACTGTTCTCCAGCCACCCTGGGCAGCAACAGAGTAACAAACACAACTGCTAATCTCAGCTCCCCGGAGGAGCAAGGGTTCCAGCAGCTAACCTGACCAGCCCTGTAACAGCGACTGTCCTCTTTTTCAAACCAGAGCCCCCTGCCGTGCGTCAAGGAGCTGGGCCCTCTGCTGCCATGAACTTCCTTCTGCCCTGGGATAGAGAGTGGTTCCCAGGAAGAACTTCAAATCTGGTTTCCGATGCTATTCAAATCAAAGCACAGTACCCGAACGGGGAAACTAAGTGGGGAGATCTTAGCTCAAATGTTTCCATGACTCCACAGAGACATGTCTAAGGTCTAAATTGGATGGGAGTCTGTGATATAAGAAATATATTTGGTCTCTGCCCCTGGTTCCTGGCACAGAGCTTCTAAAACCCGTGGAATTTCCTGAGTGATAGTGAAAGGAAAGTCTTTTGTTATTCATAATAAGCCCCTTTTAACCATAACTGTTTATGCTAATGGGATGACTCATGGGGGATGGGAGCTTGTTGCCGAAGGAACCAACCATATGATTAAAAGGTTGGAACTTTCTCCCCCACCCTGGACCTCTGGGAAGAGGAGAGGAGCTGGAGATCAAATTCAATCACCAAGGGCCAGTGATTTAATCAATCGTGTCTACATAATGAAGTCTCCATAAAAACTCTAAACAACAGGGATCAGAGAACTTCCTGGCTGGCAAACACACAGAGGTGCCAGGAGGGTGGCATGCATGGAGAGGGCACAGAAGTTCTGTGCAGCTCCCACCCCACAATACCTTGCTTTTCCACATGGCTGTTTCTGAGTTGCACCCAACAATAAACTGGTAATAGTAAGTAAACTGTTTTCCTGAGTTCTGTGAGCTGTTCTAGCAAATGATCAAGCCTCAGAAGAGGGGTGTGGGACCACCCCCAAATTATAGACAGCCAGAAGCACAGGTGACAACCTGGACTTTTCAATTGGCATCTGAAGTGGGGGCAGTCTTATGGGACTGAGCTCTTAACTTATAGGGTCTGCAGTAACTCCAGGAAGATAGGTCAGAACTGATGTGAAATATAACACCCAGCTGTGTCCGCAGAGAACTGGAGACTTGTTTGGTGTGGAAAACCCACACATTTGGTATCAGTTCTGATGTAGCTCTGTTCTGTGTGAGTGTAGAAAAAATGCAGTGTTTCCTTTTTTGAGATGATGAATACTCAGATTTAGGATTCTTTTGGACAGAAAAGAACAGAAGACTGGAGGAAAAAAATGTCTTGGAAACTTACAGTCTGTTTGCTGAAATACAAATATTCCAATAACTCTCACTTTTTATTCAGAGAAGCTGCCAACGTACAAGACCTCAGATCTAGAAGAACAAGAGGATTCCAAAGCCTCAGACTCTTGGAGAAGAGGGTTCCACCTCCACTCTTTATCAGCTTCTTGGGAAGGTCAGTACAGAGATAATAATCTCTAAATTTACTTGCCACAAAGCTGGTCTTCAAAACTACCCTCTACTAGTGTCAGACAGTTATTTATAATCCTCCTTCAAGACTTTAAATGCAGCAACGAAAGTAATTTTGCCAATGTGAGTGTTTTGTGGAGATGGTCTCTTTGTATTGTATTTCCACACATCGAGAGTGAAAAATGCATAATCTGAATTTCAGTGATAAACTCTACCCTGGAATGGAGTTTGGGATGCTTGTGTCTTCTCCATTCTACTCTCTTACCCTTATCTCTTCAACTAATGCCTGTTCACCCTGGGGGAGGCTTATTTGGGTTTCAACTCCAACCCAAGTTACTTACTAAACTTTTCATCTACACCATTAGACTAAATCCCTGAGCTCTGCTTTCCTGAATTTTTAAGGAACTAGTATAAATATTGAGTGCCTACTCTTTTAAGGCATTAATTCCTGTTACTTCAACTACAAATAATACCAAGATAGTTGAATATCTATAATAGGAATTTATAAAGTATTTAACATTTTAAAATTGTCTTTATATAAATTATCTTTTTTTTTGAGCCTTCCAATTTCTATGAAGATGGTAAGATGATAAAATTAATAAGGTATTTTTATTATTATTTCCACTTAACAGAGAAGAAAATTGAAGCTCAGTGGAGCCAGAGCTTGGCTGGGTTTATATGGCAAGTCAGAGGCAGCACAGAAACTCAGGTTCTTGACCCTCAGCCTAGCAAATAACTACAGAAAATCCAACTTGTGTCTTTGTGAAAAATGATGCCAAAACTTCATAACAGTGTCTCTGCTCCTTTTCCAAAAGGCCTGTTTTAATTCCCAAGAGTAGAATCCAAGCTGATGGCCACCTGTTGGGGATACTGTGGAAAGGATTTCTCCATTGGGCAAAAGGCCAGACTACTTAAACAATTAAGCCACTATAATACCATGTAGACTGAGATAAGAACCCATTTCACGAAGTGAAGCCATGCGAACTCCACATTATTATGTAGACAGCAAGTTGCTAGACCAATGGTTCTGAGCTTGTAGTTATAGACACTTGGGGTTTACAATAACATTTCAAAATAACCAGGAATCCCATTGTGAACCAAGCAGCCTGTACACTGAATAAATATTTCTTGAGTATGTAGATGCCCTTGTAATTAATAACACAAATGTATTGAAAATGTGCGAGTGAAAAATAAAAATTATATGATAATCTCAATAGATGCAGAAAACACATTTGACAAAATTATCAGTCTTTCATGATAAAAAATACTAAATAAATATGAATAAAAGCAAACTTCCTCAACCTGATAAAGGGCATCTATTAAAAAAAACCCACAGCTAACATCATACTTAATGGTGAAAGACTGGATGCTTTCCCCCTAATATCAGGAACAAGACAAGGATGTCTGCTGTCATCACTTCCATCCAGCATTACATTGGGAGTTCTGAACAGGGTAATTAGATAAGAAAAAGCAATAAACAACAATAAACAGCATTCAGATTGGAAAGGAAGTACAACTACCTCGGTTAGCAGATCATGTGATCTTATGTACAGAAAACCCCAAAGAATCCACTAGAAATCTATGAGTACTAATTAAAAGTTCAATAAGTTTACAGGATATAAGATCAATACACAAAAATGAATTGTATTTCTTTATACTTACAGTGAACAATTTGAAAATGAAATTAAAAAACAATCCCATTTATCATAGCACCAAAAGGAAGAAGATACTCAGAAATAATTAAAATAAGTGCAAAATTTTTACTTTTAAGAACTACAAAACATGGTTAAAGAAAACACAAATAAATGGAAAAACATTCCATGTTCAATGTTCATGTATTGAAAGACTTAATATTGCTAAGATGTCAGTACTTCCCAAATTGATATACAGATTGAAAATAATCCCTGTCCAGCTGACTTCTTTGTAGAAACATATAGGCTGATTCTAAAATTCATATAGAATTGCAAGAGACTCTGAACATCCAGAACAGTCTTGAAAAAGAAGAAACAAAGTAGGAGGACTCACACTTTCAGATTTTAAAAGTCACTACAAAGAAATGGTAATTAAGACAGTGTGGAGCTGACACAAATATAGACATAAAGATCAATGGAATATAATTGAGTCCAGGGAAAGCCCCATACATCTCTAGTCAACTGATTTACAACGAGGTTGCCAAGACCATTCAATTAGGAAAGAACAGTTTCTTCAACAAACTTTGCAAAGATTGTCACATGTAAAAGAATAAAGTTAGACCCCTACCTCACACCATATAAAAAATTAACTCAAAATGGAGCAAAGACCTCAATGTAAGAACTAAAACTACAAAACTCTTAGAAAATATAAGAATGAATTTTCATGACCTTGGACTTAGCAAAGGATTCTTAGATATGATGCCAAAAGCACAAGAAAAAAAAGAAAAATAAAAAAATTGACTTAATCAAAATTCAAAGCTTTTGTGTTTCAAAGGACTCCATCAAGAAAGTGAAAAAACAATGCACAGAATGGGAGAAAATATGTGCAAATCATATATCTGATGAGGAACTTTTATCCAGAACATATGAGAACTATTACAAATCAGTAATAAAAAGACAACAAAAGTTTTAAAATAGGCAAAGGCTTTAAAGAAACATTTCTCCAATGAAGAGTGTGTAGTCATCAGGGAAATGCAAATCAAAGCCACAGTAATGTATCATTTCATATCTACTGGGATGGCTAGAATCGAAGAGTCAGATGATAAGTATTGGTGACAAAGTAGAGAAATCAGAATCCTCATTCACTGCTGGTGGGAATGTAAAATGATGCAGTTCTGTGGAAAACAGTTAGACAGTTTCTCAAACTATTATACACATGATTACCATAGAACCCAGCAATTTCACTCCTAGGTATACACCCAAGAGAAATTAAAACACGTGGTCACACAAAAGCTTGTAAACAAGTGTTTGTGGCAGCATTATTCCTAATAACCAAAAAAGTGGAAGCAACGCAAATATCCATCAACTGATGAATGGGTAAATAAAATGTGGTATATTTGTCAACAGACTATTATTCAGCTGTAAAAAAAGAAATACAGTATTGATACAGGCTACAACATGAACGAATCTTTAAAACATTATGCTAAGTGAAAGAAACCAATCGCAAAAGACCACATGTTATATGATTTGGTCCATATGAAATGTCAGAATAGGGTAATCTACAGAGATAGAAAGTTGATGAGTGTTTTTTAGAGCCTGGGAGGCAGGTGGAGGGGTCGGTGGGAGAAGAAGAATGTGATATCTAAACGGTACAGGGTTTCTTTTTGAGGTAGTGAAAATGTTCTAAAGTTGACTGTAATGATGATTGCACGTATTTTTTAATTTATTTTTTGAATTAAAACACAATTGATTACACATATTTATGGGGTACAGAGTTGCCTATCAGTATTTGTGTATAGTATGTGATGATAATAATTAAATATTAATCAATATTATTAGGTTAATATTATTAATTTAATCAACATTATTAAATAATCAAATAATGATCAATATTATTAGCATGTTCATCATTACAAATCATAAGTATTCATTGTGTCCCTACATATTTGTGAATAGACTAAAAACCTATTGAACTGTACATTTTAAATGGATGAATTGCATAGCACGTGAATTATATCTCAATAAAGCTGTTGGAAAAAGCTTGAGTGGCCTTTGTGTTATATAACATTCTCAAGAATACCCACCATCATACAAAGGTCCAGGGAATTTTAAATGTTAAAAAGGGTTTTGTTTTTGTTTTCTGTGAGCCATACACTAAAAATATTGATAAATTAGACTTTATCAAATTTAAAACATCTCATCAAAAGACTCTTCAGAAAATGAAAAAGATAGATACAGACTAAGAGATGATATTTGCAATTCATATATCTGACTGATGAAGGACTTATATCCAAAATATATAGAAAACTCATAACTCAATAGAAGAAGACAAATAACCCAATTAAAAAAGGACAGAAAATGTGAATAGACAGTTTAGAAAAGAAGGTATGCAAATGGCTAATAAACTCATGGAAAGTTTCACTTTCATTAGTCATCTGAGAAATGCAAAATAAATGCCTGAGAAGATTCTGCCATGTTCCCACTAATGTTAGCAAGGCCATCTAGTAACCGGAACTCTCACACTGCTGGGAAGAATGTAAAATGGTACAACCACTTGGGAAATGGGGCAGTTTCTTATAGAGTCAAATATACACTTACCACATGATACAGCAATTCTCTTAGACATTTACTCAAGACATATGAAAACATGTTCGCACAAACACATGTATATCAAAGTACATAGCAGCTTTAAGGAAAAACCCAGAAGTCCATCAGCAGATAAATGTATAAATTAATTGTGGTATATCCACACAATAGAAGAGTATTCAGCAATGAAAAGGAATGAACTACTGTTGATTCATCATGTAACAACATGGATGAATCTTGAAAAAATATCAAGCTGAGATAAAGAAGCCAGACACAAAAGAGTACATGCTAGATAATTCTATCTATATCAAGCTCTAGAAAAGAGAGGTCTAATCTACTACGTGACAGAAGTCAGACCATTTCCTGTCTGAGGCTAGGGGTGGGGTGAAATTGATTGAGAACGGGAACAAGGGGCTTTACAAGGTGATGGAAATATTCTAAATCTTGATTGTGGAGGCGGTTAGATGACTGCATTGTGTCAATACTTGCTGAACTGCACATTTAAAATGCATACATTTTATTGTATATAAAGTGTACCTCAATACTAACTTTGAGGTAAGGGGTAGGAGGACTGTTTTTTCTGTGGAGCTCAACTCAAAGCCTGACCACAATTTCTCACAGAGGTGAAAGAACTCCAAAGAACACCCATAATTTCCAGCAGCCAAGCTCTTGGTAAATACATTTTGTTATGGGTTTACCTTACCTGCATTTCTTGCTAAATGTTGCCTCCTTTTTTTTTTTTTTTTTTTTTTTTTTTGCTTTTTAAGTACAAAGATGAATATTCTTTCCTCCCCTGACTTGTAAAGTGTTCTTCTTATTCAAAAATATTGATTTCCATTACCCTAGACCAGCGGTCGGCAAACCATGGACCACAGCACAAATCCAGCCTGCCACCTGTGTGTGTATGGTCTGTGAGCTAAGAATGGTTTTGACACTTTTAAATGGCAGAACAAATCGAAAGAAGAATACTATTTCATGACACATAAAATGTATATAAAATTCAAATATTAAAGTTTTACTGGAACACAGCCATACTCACGGCTTTCAGGCTGTAACAGCAGGAAACTATATAACCCGCAAAGCCTAAAACATTTACTATTTGGCCCTTTCCAGAAAGAGTCTCCTGACCCCTGCTCCAGACAATAATCTCATCTCAATGACACCATCCCTTTGCAGGCTACGAGGAAGGAAAGAAGACAGACAAGACAGACCATTAATTTTAACTAGTTGATACATTTGGGTGGTTACAAGTTCATTACCTACATTGCAGCCTGAGGTCTTTCTTGTTTTCCCCCTCCTGGTAGTCACTTTCTACTTCAGTGACCACCTCAGTGTGTCAGGGCCAAGGCCATGAATTCTGCTTCTAATTCCTTAGGGGAATGTCTGTGAGTATACTTAATTTTACAGTCAAAGAAATGCTTCCTGCTCCTGTCTGTGAAGTTAAAGCCAGAAGCCTCAACTCAGAAATGCTCTTCTTAAGCAAATGGCAAAGCTCCTCCCACTGAGAACGTTTTGCCTCCCATGAACGCATCTGAGGAACGATTTGATGAGGTGGATGGGCCATTTCCTTTGGCAAAGGAAGACAAATGACAAGAGGCTAAGCATCTTTGTATTGATTCTGATAAAAAGGCAACTTAGTGCTTTATTTACCTAACAGAACTCTTTCTCCAGGTGAACACACGGAGATGGAGTGTCTTATTTGCAAAGCAGACCTAAGGCATCGAAAGCATAAGCCACTGTGCATATAAACCCCCTTTCAAAGAAACATAGGACAGGAGGATTTTAAGTAAAAACAAGCCCAAACTGGGAGATTACACTGAATAGTATGCTATTGGCTGGAACTGTGACTTGGAACCCATAAATTGCAATAAAAAGTGCTCTTGTTATTTCTTTAGGAACACACCTTCCTCCGGGGGCTTTGGTTTCCATACAAAGGAATGAGAATGGGACCGATCCACTTTCCTAACCCCATGGACAGGACACCAGAGCTGGAAGACACCCCCCCACCCAGCAGACTAATCATCTGAAAGAAGTCCCACCTCCATCTAGAAACTCAAAACCAAGCTGTCTAGCTGCCATGAAATTGGCCAATGAAAAATCAGATGTGAGTAAATCATTGACATCTTCCTGACTTTTTTCTAACACATTAAAGTACAGGGGTTCAAGGAAGCCATGCACACATTGACAAATGAATTTGCTGACTTAGGAGACTGCCTACAGCAAACTTTTGGGTCAAAATCAGTTCAGGGCCTTATGGCTCTCACCCCACCAGGACCTCCTCTGGAGGGCATGCTGGCTTAAAGAGAGTCAGTGTGGCAAAGTGGCAGTGCCTTGACCCAGAGTCAGAAGTCCCCGCCCTCCGGAGGTCTCCCCTCACTGTGCAGCATCCCACCCATCTCTCCTGGGCTTGGGAGGACCAGCTAAAGAGGATGACAAAAGCTTTTCAGAGATGATGAGGTAGGAATTAGTCTGTGCAAGCCGATCAGGACAAAGATTCGAAATTGTGGGGGCAAGGGGCAAGTGAATTCCGGATTCCCTCCTCTTTTTCTGGTTGTCTTCACCTCCGAGAACTACCCAAATTTGTCTTCCTCTCTCCTCTCCCTAATGCAAGTGTATTTCTCAAGCATATCCCATCTCCAGGGCTGATAGCTAAACTCAGTTACCCATGAGACACTAACGAGAGAGAGGTTTCGTGTGAAATGTCTCCATGTCTGCAACATGCGACGTTCAAGCTCTTCAACTCTATAACTTGAAAGTATGAGGGATCTCAAGCCCCAGGGGAAAGTTTTGGGGGAGACATTTTAGGTCACTCAACCTTCATGGCCCTTAAAAAATTATATAATGGACTTCTTAACCTGCTCAGGTTAAGAAGTTATCCTGGAAAGGGAAAATGGTAACTAGTATCTCTAAAAGACTGACTCTGGGCTGGATGCTCGGGTAGATCCCTTTATATACTCTACTCCATTTAATCAGGTAACTAACAGCTCTCGTTTAGTTGCAGGTGAAGCCAACGGTTAGCCCTGAGAAAGCCTTTAGAAAATATAGGGCATCTCCTCTTACTCTACAGCTGGTGTAGCTGGGGCTTCCTGGGTTGGGGGACTCCCCAACCCACAGCTGGCTATGACAGAACTGAGGAGAAGGTGGGCTTCCGACCAGGAGAAGTAGTCTTTCCTCATTCTAAGGCTAAGCCTCTCACACACTGTCATTCCATTCTAAGCCAAGCCTGAGCAAGACTTGGTGGAATTGATTTCTGAAGACTAGTTCTGCCACAGCTCCCCTTCATAAGCACTGGTCATATGAAGTCGATTAGATGATGGATTTTATCAAACATTCCTGTCCCACCCCTGTTAATCTGTGTGGAGATACTCAAAAGCAGTTTCCCAGATATGAAATCATTCATTAACTACCAAGGAGTCTCTTTTCTGGAAGCAGGAAATGTACACACGAACTGGTGTGACATGGATGTAGCATGTCCGTTCTCAATGAGAGTCACACAGAGTCTGAACTGCTTTTGCTTTTCATTTCTGCTGCACGGGCCCATGGTTTCTATTTCCCTCTTTCATTGAGTTCCTGGGGCAGAAATACAGCGACATGACAGTCTGTGGTTCCTGCAGACAGGTTGACCCAGGTCTGCTGACGCACCCTCCATTCCAGCTCCCCATCTGCAAACCTCACTGGTCTTTTTCCAAAACCATATTTAAAAATGATGATTACATCAGCTTTCTTTATAATTGCCAAAATGTGGAAGCAACCAAGATGTCCTTCAGTAGGTAAGTGGATAAATACACTGTGGGGCATCCAGACAATGGAATATTATTCAGCGCTGAAAAAAAAAATGAGCTCATCAAGCCATGAAAAGACATAGAGGAACCCTTAAATGCATACTGGTAAGTGAAAGGAGCCAGTCTGAAAAAGCTACATACTATACAATTCCAACAGTATAACATTCTGGAAAAGGCAAAACTATGGAGATAGTAAAAAGACAAATGGTTGCCAGGGACTGGGAAAGGAAGAGATGAATAAGTAGAGCACAGAGGATTTTTAGGGCAGTGAAACTATTCTGTGTTACACTGTCATGGTGGATTCATGTCATTATACATGTGCCCAAACCCATAGAATGTACAACACCAACAGTGAATCCTAATGTAAACTGTGGACTTTGGGGGACAATGATGTGCCAATGTAGGTTCATCAGTTCCAACAAATGTGGCACTCTGTGGGAGACTTTGATAGTGGGGGAGGTTGTGCATGTGTGGGGGTAGGGGAATATGAAAAATCTCTGTTCATTCAATTTTGCTGTGAACCTAAACTGCTCTGAAAAATAAAGTCTTTTTAAAAACGAATGAGAGAAAATTTGTGTATATAGCCTGGACTGCTTCCCCCACCCCTAAACTCCTTTTTCCTCCCTTTTTTCCCCCAAATCCAATTCCCACAGCTGCCCAGGGCATAAGATCATGCTGACTTTTGTCTCCCTATAAATGAATACCTATGATGGTCTTAGGACTTAATATGTAACTCTGCACATTTTTTAAAGGCATTTTTAAGGAGCATTTTTAAAGTGCAGCTTGAAGAAGGTAATGCTAGACCAGAGGAAAGAAAGTGGAATTTCAGGCACTAGTGAAGGAGCTATTCTGAGGACAGCTGGAAGGAACTTTCCTGGTGCCCTTTAAGTCACCATCAGCACTACCTAGGAGATCAATAGGCAGCCTCCCCGACTTGCTGCTGTTCAACTCAGATTCAACCACCATTCAATGAATTTCTATTATGTGCAAGGCACTGTAATAAGTACTTTCCGATATCCTACTTGGTTTAATTTGAAATAGGCATTTTAATTTAAATTTCATAGACATAGGGTAGGGGTCAAGTAACCTGCCCAAAGTCACCCACCAAAAATCCAGAAAAATTGTGATTAGCCATCAGGTCAAAAGTCCGTGTTTGAATGATATTTCCACTGTACTGTTTTCATTATACTCCACTCCACTATACAGAGACCTAAGTTTCAAGGGACAGAAAATGTCTTTGCTAGCTATTGGTTATTATGGCTGTTGCTGGAGACCAAGTGGTAAAGTGAGTGTCTCTAATATAGAAAATCGGTGCTTCTAATACAGAAAATTCCAAGTTGACAATGAGTCAATGAGTCAATTAAAAGGAAATTAACTCATTATCTACATCTGCAGGTTGAAAGGAGCTTTATGCACGGTCCCTAAACTAAGAACACCACCCCCTCACACAGTCTCAAGAAAGGTAACAAATTCTGATGGGATTCGCATTCAGTCCACCAACACATATTTATTGGGCAACTAGTACAGTTGGCCCTCTGTATCCGTGGCTTCCGCATCTGTGGATTCAACCAACCATGGATCGAAAACACTGGGGAAAAAAATTCCAGTAAGTTTCAAAAAGCAAAACTTGAACTTGCCAACCACCAAGTACTACATTATATCCAAGCAAATGAAGTGATGTGTATGGTATTAGGTATTATGAGTAATCTATAGATGATTTAAAGTATATAAGAGGATGTGCATAAGTTATATGCAAATACTATGCCATTTTATATAAGAGACTTGAGCATCTGTGGATTTTGGTATCCTTGGGATGTCCTGGAACCAATCCCCTATGAATACCAAGGGATGATTTGTATATGCTCACCAGAGATCTAGGTACTGGGAGAGATATAATAAGACTAAGACTCACTTTCTGTTTACAGGTTCTTAGAGACCAAAAGCTACACTTAAAAAGATACTACAAGATAAGGTGGAATATGTTTGGTACTAAAATTAGGAGGGGGTGGAAAATAAAAACTATTAGGGTTCAAAAGAAACACAAATCTCTTGAAGTTGGAGCAATTAGGAAAGGCTTCCAGGAGATATTTGGGGGCTGGATTAGATGGGGATTAAAGGGGAGAAAGACTCACAGAAAGGAAACCTGCAGGTAGGCTACTGCAATGGTCCTGGCATGAGACAGTAAGAGTGAAAGGTGGGAAGGGAATAAAAGGTGGAAAGCAGAATTGCTAGTATAATCAACAGCATATAGTAACTCACTGGAGATGAGCAACAAGGCAAGATCCTTTAGACTCAAAAGTAGCACAAGGATTTCTCCTGAAATAAAAGGAGAAGTCAGGAAGATTTGGAAGTTTGATTTGGGATATAGTGAGTAGAGTGGTATTGGAACATCCTCCATGTCTATGGGCAGATAGAGGATTCTAGTCTCTGGAGGAAGGCTGAAGCCAGAGTTAAAGATCTTGGTACCCTGTGCCAGAGGCATGGGAATAGGTAAGGCTGCAGAGAAACAAAGCAGAGTAACCTTAACTAACATTTACGAGGCACATTCTATGTTTCAAGGATTGTATTTAACACTTTAGAAGAATCACCTGAGCTAATTGTCCCAACAATCTCATTAGGTGAACAAAGTACCCTAAAACCATTAGTACTTATATTTTTATAGATAGAAAAACTGAATCTTAGAGACGTTTTCTAATTTTCCCAAAGTCACATGACAGATAAGCAAAGGTTGGAGCCAGGATTAGAAACCAGGCTTTCCAACTCCAAACTCGTCCTCTTCAATGTGACTTCTCACACATAACAGAAAAGAAGATGAGCCACCAGCTGGTGACTACCAAGACACTAAGAAGTTAGATCAGCCTGTATGCCCTCAGCTTCAACAATGTGGGAGATCTAAGAGCAAAGAAGGTGGAAGGTTGGGAAGGGGCAGAGCCTTCCAACACCCGGGAGCGCCTCCCTCTCAGCTGAGCACTGTCAAAGCTTCTTTTGCTAAGAACACATGCCGGAGCCAAAGGGCTGAACCTGTTGTATCAAGTTCATCATGAACTCCTCTGTTTATCCTCTTTCTTAGCCACTTCCTGAGCAGACTCACTCACTTATCCAATCCAGCCCTGTGCACTTTTGAACCGGTCCCCTCCCTCCCCCAGACTTCCTAGATGCTCTTTCCCAGTCTCCCAGATTGGTTCTGCTGATGAACGGGGCTCCTGACATCTGTTTCAACCTCGTCATTCTTCTTCTGTGAGGAAACTGAAACAGCTTAGTACGACCTGGGAGTTAATGAAACAAGTGTCTTGGACGAGATCCAAGCCAAGCCTAGCAAAATTGTGAGGTGGGGAAAATCTGCCTATCTTCATCTCCCCTTTTTGGCTTTTCTCCCCAATTCCTCAGGTTCATGCTTACGATTCAGTTTATTTTGAGGGGAGCAAGTTTCAGTCTCCTTATGCCTATTTCTTCCTTTACAATCTTTTTAACATGTCTCTCCCTCAGGAAAAGGCATGATAAACTCTTTTTTACTTTAACATAACAATGACTGATAATAGCTTTACATATGAGCTCTACCAGGTATTTAACTGAACACACTGTCATTTGATTTATGCCAAAGGAATAAAGCTCTAAGAGCATAAACGTCTGAAAGTCAAGTCAAGGAGCAACATCTAAAGAAGGAAAATCCAGCTACTTATAAATTGTAGTGTCTCTGAATAGACAGTTTTTACTTATCTAGCCCATCATAGCAATTTCAGGTTTTTGCTTTAGGAAAAAAAAAATACACAAATTTAAATTCTAATCATCCATCACTTCATGTCAACACCACGTTTTATCATGTAGGCCATTTACACCCATTGAAAATGTTAAGCAGAGAACTGACTCAGTAAACACAGTATTTTCAGATGACTCTGGCAGAAAACATGATCCCTGACTTCAACTAGTTTACCATCTAGTAGGAAGAGAAGACTAACATAAAAAAACAATCAATACACAGTAAGTAAGCTGGAGACTTTCAGTGTAACAGACTTTGAATGAAAGAGACATCTCTATAGTCTGTGGCAGGTCCTGAGCTGAGCAGCAGGACCTGAGCATCAAGTCTGGAAACAACTTTTCAAGTAGTTCCCTGTGGAAGGTCTAGGAAAGGCAGGTTTATTTCTAATTCACCCTTAACCAAAGGTACAACCCTTTGGGGTCCTGGTCTTATGCAAGAGCTGCTCCTTTTAGAGTCCCCAAATTGGGTTTTACTCTGTTTCCCATCAGCCCTGGGGCCGTGTCAATCAAAAGTCAAGCACATCAGATTAGAAAATGTCCTCAAAGCAAGGTCTGGGTTCTATACTTTTCTTACCTCTCCAGATCCATACTTTCATTTAGCTTTTGGTGGCCTATTCTTTACTAATCCAACCAACTCATCAATACACAGAAAAAGGGTTTTGGGTTTTTTTAAATTTATTTTTGATTATTTTTAATTGAGGTTAAACTTGTGTACAGTATAATTTATCTTTAATATGCTAAGGGTAAAACAATATTTTTTTAGTAAAGAAAATTCAGGTGGGAAGAAATCTCAAATAGAAGTTCTGAGACACAAAAAGAGTGCTGAGCAAAGAAAGCAGTCATGTGGGTAAAGAAAGCATTGATTAAAACAATAATAATAATGTCAGTGCACTTTAAACAAAGTGATAAGTAGAGACAATAATGGCTTATAAGTCAGGAGAAAAGTTGACTGAATTAGTGTTCTAAGGTTTTTATATTGATTTGGAGGACAGTAAATATTGATTAACTTTAGACTTTGCAAGTTAAATTATCCATCTTAATTTTATGGGATAAAATCTAAAATATAGAAATAGTGTATAACTTCCAAATAATTAAACAGAAAGGGAGGGAGAGGGAGAGAGGAGCAGAGAGGGATACATTCAACAAAAAAAAAAGAAATGGAAAATGTAAGATGAGGAAAGCACAAAATAAGACAGATTTAAATTCAAATGTACTAGTAATTTCAACAAATATAAAAGGAATAAATCCTCCAGTTAGAATTTTGAACTTTTCAACCTAAATTATAAAAAAAAAAAAGTTCAACCACATGCCATTTATAAAAGACACACCTGAAAATTACTTACAATACAGAAAATTTGAAAACAAAGGAATTGAAAAGGATATATAAAAGATTTCTGGTATATCTCAGTATCAAACAAAATGGGCCATAAAGTAAAAAGCCTTATTAGAGATAAAGAGGGTCAATATATATTGTTATTGGAACTGATTCACTAGGGAGATAATGATTTTTAACTTGTATATGCCTTATACAACAGTCTCAAAATATACAGCAAAAATGTACAGAACTATAAGGAGTAAAAGCAAATCAACTATCATAGTGAGACACATTAACACATGTATAGATAGATCAAGCAGATAAAAAACACCCAGTATGACACATTAACACCCAACAGTAGATAGATCAAGCAGATAAAAAACAATCATTGAACACTTGAATAACAAAATTAATAAACTTGATCTACTAGAAAAAAATAGAATATTATACTCTACAGCTTCAGAAAACACATTTAATTCAAGCTCACATAGAGTATTTATGAAAATTAACCACATATAGGCTGTGATGGTTAATTTTACATGCCAACTTGACTGGGCCATGGGGTGCCCAGATATTGGATCCAACGTTATTCTGGGTATTTCTGTGAGAGTTGTTTGTGGATGAGATTAACATTTGAATAGGTAGATTAGGTAAAGCAGATTACCCTCCATAATGTGGGCAGGACTCATACAATCAGTTGAAGACCTGAATAGAACAAAAAGGTTGACCATCCCCCAAATAAGAGAGTGTTCTTTCTACCTAATGGCCTTTGAACTGGCACATTGGTTTTTTTCTGACTTCAGACTCAAACTGAAACATTGGCTCTTCCTGGATCTTGAGCCTGTTGGCTCTTCTGGAAACCCAGTTTGCCAACTCACCCTGCAGATCCTGGGACTTCCCGGGCTCCATAATCATGTGAGTTAATTCCTTATAATGAATAAATAAATAAATACACACACATTTATCCTATTGGTTTTGCTGCTCTGTAGAACCTTGAGTAGTACACAAGCCATTAGGTAAGTCTCAACAGATGTCAAAGGATTGGTATCTCTAACTATAATGTAATTAAGTAGAAAAAAAATTACAAAAGAAAACTAGAAATAATAAGATTTAAAATTAGAAAATATACTTTGCAAAAGACAGGAAACTTTCCCCAGGCTAAAGTCTCTGATGTAGATAAAGAATTGTAACACAGCAAAATTGTAGGCTCAAGGACAGACGTCCTTGGTGCGGGTTAAACTAAAGTTGCTTTATTGTTATGTAAAAATACTGAGGAAAATGCAGTGGGAAAAGACAGTATTTGCTAAGAACAAGCTTTTGTTGGTGGATCGACTTAACCTTTTGCAAATTGCATTATGGAATATCACTTTGTTATTTCACTAATGTTACCAGCTTCTATTGTTAAACTATACTTAGCCATAACTCCACCTATGTTCCTTTTCTGTAACTTTCTGGCCTGGAGAGTAAATACTGGGAGAAGACCCCAGTTAGGTGTTATTTTTCCAAGGAGGAATCCCTCTCTCTTGAGGGTTCCTGGAAAATTAACCCCTTCGGGGCTTCTCACTGCTCAGAAGAAATGGGCTTTGAGTAATCCTTTGCATCTTCATCACCCAGGGAGAGAGAGGTGACAAAGAGAGTGTAACATAGAAATTAGAGAATATTGGAAGTGTATTAGTTAGCTCAGGCTGCTGTAACAAAATACCCCAGACTAGGTGGCTTACATGACTGAAATTAATTCCTCACAGTTCTGGAAGTTGGAAAGTCCAAGGCCAAAGTTCAGCAGAGTTTGGTTTCTGGTGAGGGCTCTCTTCCTGGCTTGCAGACAGTTAATGTAGCACTGTGTCCTCACATGTTGGGGCGGGGAGGAGAGAAGAGAGAGCTTTCTGATGCCTCTTTTAATAAGCATACTAAACCTATGGGATCACCCTTATGAACTCATGCAATCTTATTTCTTTTTTTGTTTGTTTGTTTTTGGCAGTTGGCTGGTAAGGGGATCCAAAGTCTTGACCTTTGTGTTAGAACACTGTGATCCAACCAACTGATCTAACTGACCAGCCCTCATATAATTTTAATTACCTCCTTATAGGGTCTGTGTCCAAATATAGTCACATTGGGGAACAAGACTTCAACATATGAATTCAGTCCATGGCAAGAACTGAATGATAAGAAAACATGACATATCAACTTATGAGTATAGCTAAATTGATATTTAGAGAGCGATGTATAGCTTCAAAAATAAATATTGAGAAAGAAGAAAAGATTAAATCAATTACTAAGAATCAATCTGTAGTGCAAAATATAGAAAAAGTAATATATAGAAAAAACACCCAGAGGAAGTAAGAGAAAGACATAATCATGATGAAAATTAACGAATATGAAGATGCAATAGAGGATCAACAATGCCAAAAGTGGTTCTTTGGAAAAATTAATGAAATTAACAAACCTCTAGCAAGATTGATCACTAAAAAAGGTAGAAGGCAAAAAAAATATATATTAGGGAGGAAAAGGGAGATGTAACCATAAAAATTGCAGAATCTAAAAATATATTAAGAGAATATTATGAATAAATTTATGCCAATAAGTTTAAAGCTTTTGATTATACAACACATTTCTAGAAAAATATAACATCACAACTCTCTCAGAAAAATAAATTCTGAATGTCCTACAACTATTCAAAGAATAATCAATAGCAAAAATTTTTACACACACATGCAAAGCAAAAGCAAAAACATTAACATCAGACCCAAATGGTTCCCTCAAACATTCAAAAAATAGCTCCAGCCTTACCCAAAATTATCCAGGTATAGAAAAAGAGAGAATATGCCTCAAATCATATTAAGAGGTTAGCATAACCATGATAACAAAATCTGACAAAGTCACTGTGAGAAAAGAATATCTCGGGCAAATCAAATTCCTAAACATAATTGGAAAATATCCTATAAAATTAGCATCAACTCAGCAAATACATTTTTTTAAAAAGAGATAATGAATCATGGCTAACTTTGGTTTATCAAAAAATGCAAGATTGGTTTTACATTAGAAAATTAAGTAATATAATTCACAGTACAACCAAATTAAGGGATTGAGAAATATCCCATCATTCCAATATATGAAGAAAAGATAATAAAATTTAACATTTATCCATAATTAAAGTTCAACAAACTAGTAATACAACAGCCTTACCCTAATAAAGGGTATCTTCAAAAACTTAGAGTGAACATCAAATTTAAAGATGGAACTTGAAATTTTTCCCCTTAAGAGAGTTAATGAGAATGCTCACCCTTACCACTTGGTTTCAACATTGGTTTGGATGTCTTATACAGCTCAGTAAGGTGAGAGAGGAAAAGGTATAAGAATTGGAAGTGAGGAAAAAAAACCCTATTATCCATAGATGATATGCTTATTTATGTAGACTACCCTAATGTACATTAAAGTTATTGAGAATTTAGCAATGTTGTTGGATACTACATCTATGTTCAAAAATCCATTACAGCATTCACACACAAAAACCTGAACTTGAGTGTTTATAGCAGCTTTATTCATAATTGCCAAATGTCTTTCAGTAGGCAAATGGATAAATAAGCAACCAAGATGTCTTTCAGTAGGTAATGGATAAATAAGTTGTGATACATCCAGACAATGGAATATTATTCAGCACTAAAAAGAAATGAACTATAAAACCATGAAAATACATGAAGGAACCTTAAATGCATATTACTAAGTGAAAGAAGCCAGTCTTAAAAGGCTAAATACTATATGATTCCAACTACATAACATTCTGGAAAAGGCAAAACTGTGGAGACAGTAAAAAGATCGGTGATTGCCAAGGGTTGTGGAGGGGAGAGGAAGGAACGAATAGGCAGAGCACAGAGAATTTTTAGGGCAGTGAAACTATTCTGTATACCATAATGATGGTTACATGTCATTATGCATTTGTCAAAACCCATAGAACATAAAACACCAAGAGTGAATCCTAATGTAAACTATGGACACTGGGTGATAATGATGTGTAAATGTAGGTTCATTGACTATGGCAAAAGTACTGTTCTGGGTGGGCTGTTGATAGTGAGAGCAGCTGTGTGTATGCTGGGGCTGGGGGTATATAGGAAATCTCTGTACCTTTTGCTCAATTTTGCTGTGAACGTAAAACTGCACTAAAAAGTAAAGTTCATTTAAAAAATCAATTATACCCCAGAAATCTTTGTGACTCTAGTAAACAATGTAATTATAGTTCTATACATCAGCAGCAAACAGAAATTATAATTTTTTTAAAAAGATGAAATTTACAGTAACCTAAAAAATATAAAAATGTACCTAGGAAGAAATCTGAAAAGATGTGCATCCCTTTGTAAAGAGAAATATAAAAATATTATTGAAAGGCACTAAAGAAGACCTACATTAAGAGAGAGATGTACCATATTTGTGGAAAGAAAGAATTGATAGCACAAAAATGTTAGCCATCTTCAAATTTGAGACAGTGATTCTAAAAAGTCAATGGAAGAGCAAAGGCTCAATAATAGCCAGCACATTCTTGAAGAACAAGTAGAATCAGCCTCCAGGTGTCAAGAATTAATATAAAGCTGTAGTATTTAAGACAGTGGATAGACAAACTAAGAGAACAGAATAATGGAAACTTGATTCATGACAGAAATGGCCCTGCAGATCAATGGGGAATGGGTAGTGCTGAGAAAATTGGACAGCCATGTAGAAAAATTGAAATTGGACCCTAATATCACACAATCCACCAAAATCAATTCCAGGTAGATTAAAGACTTAAATGTGAAGGGCAAAACTGTAACACTTTCAGAGGCCCATATAGGATAATATAGTTATCACCTCAGGGTGGAAGAGGATTTCTTAAACAAGAAACAAAAACTACAAAGTATAAAAGACTACATAAAAATTAAGAACTTCCATTCATTGAAAAACATCATTTAAAGAGTGAAAAGGCCACACACCAGCTAATAAAGGATATTTTCCAGTGTATACATCACTATTATTTGAATAATACCTATAAATTAACAAACCAAAAAGCACAGATAATCCAAAAGAAAAATGGGCAAGAGACGTAAAGAGGCACTTCCTGGAAGAGAAAAGCTAAGTAGCCAATAAACGTTAAGAGAAAAGATAATCAACCAAAATAGTTGTGATCCACATGGGAAACTAACTAAACTGTGGCATAATTTTGAACAATTTATGAATGTACAAGAGCACAATCTATCTGAACAGGCCACTAGAAATAGTCTTCTTTGAATAACACAGGAATTGGTTACAATGATGCTTTAAAGAAAGTAAAGGAAATCGTGGAACCCAATCGGCATTTCCAATTTCATATGATTCTTTGATCAGTTATAATGTCTCCTTTTTCATTTCTGATTTTATTTATTTGAGTCTTCTCTTTTTCCCTTTGTTAGTCTAGCTAAAGTTTCATTAATTTTGTTTATCTTTTCAAAAACCAACTCCTTGATCAATCTTTTGTATTGTTTTTATGATCTCTAATTTATTTATTTATGCTCTGATCTTTGTTACTTCTCTCCTACTAATTTCGTGCTTGCTTAGTTCTTTTTCTAGTTCC
Source organism: Cynocephalus volans (assembly GCF_027409185.1). NCBI lineage: Eukaryota > Metazoa > Chordata > Mammalia > Dermoptera > Cynocephalidae > Cynocephalus > Cynocephalus volans. The sequence continues at coordinate 171,607,735 of NC_084461.1, forward strand.
TTGAGGATTAATGTTAGGTTGTTTATTTGAAGTCTTCCCTCTGTTTTGATGTAGTCATTTATTGCTATAAACATCCCTCTTAGAACTCCTTTTGCTGTATCCCATAGGTTCTTGGATGTTGTGTTTTCATTTCCATTTGTCTCCAGGGATTTTTAAATTTCCTTTTTAATTTCTTTTTTGACCCATTCATTATTTAGGAGAGTGCTGCTTAATTTCCATGTATTTGTATAATTTCCAATGTCCCTTCTGTTGATTTTTAATGTTGTAGTTAAGATACTTGACATGATTTCAATTTTTTTAAGTTTATTGAGACTCGTTTTGTGATATAACATGTAGTCTGTTCTAGAGAATGTTCCATGTGCTGCTGAGAAGACTGTGTATTCTGCAGCTGTTAGAGGAAATCTGTACATTAGGTCTAATCAGTCTGGAGTGGAGATCAATTCTGATGTTTCTTGGTTAATTTTCTGTCTGGATCATCTGTCCTTTGCTGAAAGACGGTATTAAAGTTTCCAACTATAATTGTATTGGAGTCTATCTCTTTTAATAGGTCTAATAGTGTTTGCTTTATATATCTGGGTGCTCTGGAGTATGGTGTGAATATATTTAGAATTTTTATAATCTCTCATTAAATTGTTCCTTTTATCATTATAAACTGACCTTCCTTATCTTTTTTTTTTTTTTTTTCTTTCCTTGGCTTGAAGTGTATTTTATCTAAGTATAGCTACTCTTGCTCTTTTTTAAATTTCCATTTGCATGAAATATCTTTTTCCATCCCTTCACTTTCAGTCAATGTGTGTCTTTAGAGGTGAAGTGAGTTTCTTGTAGGCAGCATACTGCTGGTTCTTGTTTTAGAAACCAGCCAGCCAATTTGTACCCTTCAATTGGGGAATTTAATCTATTTACATTTAGAGTTATTATTGATATATAGGGAATTGTTACTGACATTTTGTCAATTTTTTCTGGTACTTTTATAGATCCTTTTTAAAAATTTTTTTCCAGTCATGCTATCTTTCTTTGTGATTAAGTGGTTTTCTTTCGTAACATATTTGATTTCTCTCTATTTATGTATAGTACATCTATTATAGGTTTTTGTGTTATGGATACCACAAAGCTTACAAAAAATGTGTTATAGGTACAACAGATTATTTTAAGCTAATAGCAACATGACTTTGATTGGTAAGAAAAAAGAAAAATCCAAAGCCACTTTGGTTTTATTTATTACCTACACTTTGACCTCATTTCTCTCCACTTTTTGACATTCTGTTGTTTTGAGTCATGTCTTGTAATATTACCTATCTCATACGTTGTATTTCTTATGATCTTGTTAAGTTTGTCCTTTACTCTTCATACAAAAGATATACATGGTTTATTCACCACCCTTACAACATTGGAGCATTCTGAAATTGTGTACTTTACCAGTGAATTCTGTACCTTCAAATGCTTTCTAATTACACTTTAGTGTCATCTTTCAGACTGAAGAACTCCCTCTAGAATTTCTTGTAAGGCAAGTGTAGTATTGATGAATTCTGTTAACTTTTGTCTGGGAAAGACCTTGTTTCTCATTCATATTTGAAGGTTAGTTTTTCTGGCTACTGAATTCTTGGTTGATAGTCTTTTCCTTCAGCACTTTGATTATCTCTTTCCATTCTTGGGGTGTTCCTCTGAGCTTCCTGTATCTGGATGCTGTCATTGTCCATACTTGGGAAGTTCTCAGCCATTATTTTATTAAATATGCTTTCTAGGTCTCTTCCTGTTTCATCTCCTTTGAGTATTCCAATTATGCAAAGGCTATTTTGCTAGAATGTGTCCCTTAGTTGCTATGATTCTGTTTCATTTTTTCTTATTCTTTATTCTCTTAGCTCTTCTGATTGGATAATTTTGTATGTTCTGTCTTCAAGCTCACTGAATTTTTCCTCCATCTGATCAAGTCTGCTGTTGGAGCTTTCTATTGAGTTTTTCAGTTTAGATAACATATTCTTTATTTCTAGAATTTCAATTTTTTTTAATTGATTCTGTTTCTTTGTCATGTTTCTTGTTCTGCTCCTGGATTATTTTCCAAATATCATTTAATTTTCTATGTGTATTTGCTTGTGACTCCCTGAACATCTTTAAGAGCATTATTCTAAATTCCCTGTCAGTCATTTTTAATTCATTGTTCTTCAGGGTCCATTGTTGATGCTTTGTTGGTTTCCTTTGGTGGTGTCATATTTCTCTGTTCTTTTTCAATCTTTGTGTTTTTTATGTTGATGCCTGTGCATTTGAGAAGACTGCTACCTCTTCCAGGTTTTATAGGTGTTCTTCGGTGGTGTTAGACCTTTACTGCTCAATAGCAGAACGTAATCTCTGGCCAGTCTTTTTTTCCATTCTGTGGTGCATTAATAGCTACCATCACCACTTAAAGACTGTACCAGAACTAATTTGCTGTTTTATGGTTAATTCCTGGATTGGGGGAAACTTCCTGTGGAGACTAGAACTTGAACTCTGTGCTTGAGCTAAATTGCTACCTTTCTGTTTTTTCTCAGACTTGGGGAAAAGTTTTTGTGTGGGCTGAATTATAATTGTTAACCTTTTAGTCACTTTCAGGTCACATGGGGTCACCACAAACACAACTGGGCTGTGTGAAAAATCTAGCCCAGGACTGAGTCTTTCCTGTAAAATGTGCCCCTGCTGATGAGGAGGCAGATCGGCTGACAACACTATACCTCGATGCACTCCTGGTGGATCAGCCTCCACCCACACTGGCACCCCAAACATTTCCCATAAGGCAGGCCCCACACAAGTCCCCCATGAAGATGTTCAGACCTCTGGGCAAATCGGGTACCCACCTCCTACTCTTTCCTCTCACCTCTCAGACAGCAGGTCCAGTGGTGCTCTCAGTGCACAGTGCTATGCTAGTCCTGAAGGTGGGGTTGGGACTCTCCTAAGCGATTTCTTCCTCCCATTGGCTGCAGCCTGTGCCTCCTATGTAAGCACAGGAAAATCTTGCAAGTAGCTTTGCTGTCCTGGAATATGGGATGGGGCACTCCTAGGTGATTGTTTTTTTTCCCAGTGTTCACAGCACCCTTCTCCCCTGTAGACTCCAAGTTACTTCACAAAAAGGGCATTGCAGCAGCTTTGCTGTCTCCAGGTAACTGTTCTGTGCACTGTGTCATGCTGGCCCAGGGAGCAACAAGGGCTGGGACTGATCAGAGTGAGCCCTTCTTCCACTCACTGAGGCTTTCCATGCTTTTATGGACTCAGTGGGTCTCTCATCCTCTTCCCCTGAAGTTCCAGTTGTTCAGGATGGCAGTCTTTGTGTTTTAATAGTTATTCGTTGATCTCTTGTGGCTGGGGGGTTGGAGGAGGTGAGCAAGACCCAGGGACCATCTCCTCTATCATATTGGTGATGTCCAGAATGTTATTCAGCTTTAACAAAGAAGGAAATTCTGCCATTTGTGACAACATGCATGAACCTAGAGGGCATTATGCTAAGTGAAATAAGCCAGACACAGAAAGAAAAATACGCATGGTCGCTTTTATGCAGAATCTAAAAAAGAAGAAGAAAAAAAAAGAATACACAGAAACAGAGAGTAAAATGGTAATTACCAGGGGCAGGAAAAAAAGATACAGGTCAAAGAGTACAAAGTCGCACTTATGTAATATGAATAAGTCTAGAAATCTAATGTACATGAGGACTATAGTTAATAATATTGTATTGTACACTAGTGATTTGCTAAGAGAGTTGATTTTGTGTACTCTTATCACACACAAAAAATCGATTTAAAAAATCCCAAAACTTTATGAATGAGAGGAAGCAAAGAGATCTCTGTCTACAGACATCCCTTCTTTCAGAAGGACTCAACAATGAAATCCCATGAGTGGAGCCCTGAGGTGTCCTGTAGAGGTGCTGAAGGATGGCAGAGGCTGTCCACCATGTATGCAGGGAAGCAGGCACAATCAGAGAGCGTTTTCCATGGAGAGTCAGCAGTGACTGATACCTTCTTGGGCCTTTGGACTCAGACTGGAACTTACACCATTGGCTCTGCTGGTTCTCAGGCCTCTGAGTTTCGATTGGAACTACACCACTGGCTTTTCTGGGCCTCCAGCTTGCAGGCAAATGGCGTATCATGGGACTTCTCAGCCTCTGTAGTCACATGAGCCAATCTCTCATAATAAATCTTTCTGTACATATATATATCCTATTGGTTTTATTTCTCTGGAGAACCCTGATGAATACACTGCCTAAACTCTCGCTCGTAGTAGCCAGACAAAAGTTAAATATTTTCTCCAAACTCTACACAGTCTGGGTAATATATAGACTTTGCTTTAAAAAAAACCATATGCAGCAAGAATTTTATAAGCATTGACAGCCATTGATGATTCTTTGTCTTATAAATGGGGTCGATAACAATCAGGGGCCTGGCAAGAAGCAAGTGGCATTCTCAGAATGGGTAATTTAAGAGTTTAGTAAAGAAACTATTTACAAAGGTGTGGGCAGGGTTTAGGAAGAGTAGAAGGGGACAATGCAGTAGGAATCTGCTGGAAGTGACAGCAGCGTGGCTGTCCTCCCCACCTGCTGGTAACCTGGCAGAGAGGGACCAGGGAAAGCAACAACCTCCCTGCATTCCTCTGGCTACCCACACTTCAGACTTTCAAGGTGCACAATTACTCCAGAAAGAGTTCCTTCAATCTTAACCATCCTCCCTCCCAAGGCCCCATTGAAAGGTCAGAAAAAATATTTTTGAAAGACCAAAACAATGGCAATGCTGGAAAATTTTTTAAATGGGATTGTATGGTCAGAGAAAGCAAAGCAGAAAAGTCACAGAACGAAACACCAGAAGCAAGTGCCATCCTTTCTAAGACAGTATCAGGGAAGATCCAAGCTTGGGGCAAGGAGGAAGAGAAATTAGGGGTCACTGGCGAGATTATCAGGGTACATAATGAAAGAGATTTAACTATTTTCTTGATTTCAACTGATAAAGAAAGTTCTGGAATTTGACTCACAGGTTCCTTTTAATATATTTCCCTGTTCCCATCAATGATATGTGTTTTTCTTACTAAATCTCTGCTCTCCTTTGATTAGCACATCTAGCTCTGGAGCTCTTTCTAGAATGCCAGGTAATCTCTTTCCACCTCCAACCCCACTTCATCCCTCTGGACACCCTTTGTGCCCAGGATGTACCTGCACTTGAGAAGCAGTGAATTGCATAGGTTGGGGGCCTCTCAGTGTAGTTGGGGAGAGGCTAAGGGTATGGCAGATAAGCATTTAAAGGGGCTCTAGTGTGTACCACCACAACAGACGCAGAGGGAAAAAGAAAGGCAGAATCTCTTTCAAAGAAGAAAATACATAAATGTCCAACACACCAGAGAACAACTTTCCTCATTTCTCCTGCATCTCATCTACACAGCTGACATGCCCGTCCCCACCTGCTTCACAAGAAGCCCAGAGAGAAAACAGATGTATTTAACTGAAGAAGAAATCCATGCCAACTACTTATGCAAACCAAACGAATCATGATGTGCTGTACACACCATTCTGTACCTTGCTTTTTTAATCCTATATCTTAACCTAGTTTTGAAAATTTTCCTGTATCAAGATATAGGAAAGATTCCTTATTCTTTGGGTTTTTTCTGTTTGTTTGTTTTTTCTTTCTTTCTTTCTTTCTTTTTCTTTTTTTTTTTTTTTTTTTGCTTTTTTGTTTGTTTGTTTGTGTACAGCTGTATATTATTTCATTGTGTTGATGTACCATGATTTATTTGAACAGTCCTTATGGGTAGATAACTTAGGTTGTGTTATCAAACTTTCCGATCTTTACTAATTTATGGATGATAAATGGTAATTCAGGATACTTTTATTTTGCATTAATCTTATTATGAGGGAAACTGAACATCTTTTCATGTGTTCAATAGCCATCTGTATTTTCCTTTCTGTTAGCAGTCTGTCTATATTCTTTTTCTGTTCGGTTGTTGGTCTTTTATTATTGACAGTAATCCAGTGTTTAAATTTGGGGGCTAAAAAGCAATGGAATAAAAACACAATCCACTATTTCTGAACTAAAATACAATGTAATTCACTTTCACAAAGATACCCTGAGTTAAATAAATTAGATTACAAATTAGCTCCATTGTTTTAACATGCAGGGTTTTTATTTTTATCTCTATAAATTTAGTTTATCAGAAGAGAAAATACATTGTTAAAGACACCAAATTTCATAGAGTCTTAAATTTTAAAACTGGAAGGAATCTTCCAAGTTATTTAATTCTGTTGCTTCATTGTATAGATATAACTGAGAGAAATCAGAGCAAGTAGCCTCAGCTAATAGACCCTAAATCTCCAGATTACTTGCACAGTGATCTTCATATGATACTCTGTTGCTCCTTTTAATCTGCTACTTAGAGAATCCAGAATTTTCTGTCCTTGGCCAAAAGTTTCTTTTTAGGAGATATGTGAATAGCCAGCACCAAACCCTTCGAAGACAGCCTAGGACAGCTGACCTCAGAGTTTTGCTGTGAGTGCTTCTCCTAACTGGGTCCATTGTTCTCCAAACCTTGACCTTAAGCTCTTTTAAAGGAAAGAATTCAGCAGCACTGGGGAGACAAACAAATATTTTGGATTTCTCCCCAGTGATAGACAGGACAGAACAAGGTAGCCTGGGCAGGCGTGTGGCTAAGAAAGGCTTTCAGAGTTGGACACTGTGCTGAACTCTGCCATCCAAAGTAAACACACAGCTTAGCAAAATTTCAGGCACTTGGCTATTTGACTTTATGTCTGATCCCCTATAAAGGAGGAGTAATATTTGATGAGAAACAAAAGATTTGAACAAACCACATAATAATCACGTACTGAGACTAGATACAGGAGCTTAATTGTTCAGATCCTGGATTAATGACATGAGGTATAAAACTCCAAAGGCAAGGACTCCAGCAGAAGCAGTGGAGGGGAGCAAAGATTAGCCCCTACTCTAGGGGCTTTAGGCTGAGTGAGGGTACACTGGAGGGTGAGGAACCAGGGGCCAAGCTGTCTTTTTTTTAAGTAGAGAAGAAATCAGTTAATTTATACATGTCATCGTGGCAGTCTCAGAAAAAAATCAAACAGGTATTCCTGTGAAAGAATGAGTTAGGAAGAATGCCTTGCTGGGCTTAGCAGAGATGTGCTATGAAGGAGGAGAGGAGCAGAACATTTCTGATGGAGCAGAAGCAAGGCTGTCTTAGCACTAGCGCAGGAGACAGCTGCCTACAGGGTCAAAACTGCCCTGTACGGGTAAGCAGTTTGTACACTGCTCAAAGGCACTCTCTGAAGGAGTGCAGAGGCCGAAACTCATCCTGCCCATCACTAGCCAAACTGTGCAGAGAAAGGATTTCTCTGGCAAAGGCACCTTTGTAGGGCTGCATCTGCCCAGAGGGAGGCACCTTTTTCTAATACATGTAAAGGGGTTATATAGGCTACTGCTAGCCTGAGATCTTATTATAAATGTAGACCCTCAAGGCCTACCGAGAACTTCCGAATCAGAATCTTCCCATTAAAGATATCCCAGGTGACTTGTATGCTCATTAAAGTTTGAGAAGCACTGGCCTAAAGCACAGGAGAATACATTTCAGTTTGGAGAAGGGGAAACGGATATACATACACAGGAACGTGTTTTGCTTCGAGAAGAGGTGGGGATTGCACTTAGGCCTCCCGAGTTCCAGCCTTTGACTGGCTTTTCTAGACTAATAACCTTTTATTACCTCTGATCTATTTTATCATATTAGCACACGGATACGTGGCCTGAATCCTTCATTGTTTTGAGAGACCTAAAGCTCCTGCAACCCTCAAGACTTTGACACGGTTTTTTCAAGATCCCCTGTTCACTTCTCAGTGAGGATCCTTGGATTATATCTGACCAAGAGCAGTGCAGTGACCCCTGTTCTGACCCTGCTCAGAACTCCATTCTTCAGATTCTAGTTAAACCCCAGGTCTAGGTGTGTTGAAGAAGACTGGATTGAGTGTGTGTGCGTGTGTGCGTGTGTCGCAGAGAGCGCACACATGAGGAGAGGCTAGGTAAGTGTAGGGCAGATAGAAATACTATACTGTATGCAAATCTTGCTTTTCTTCCACTTGTCTTTTTATTTGGGGTTTAGCTCTCCTTCAAGAGAATATACCACCTGTGTATCTTGTTATACAGTCCCAAAGAATCTGCCCCCCCAATTTTCTTTGCACTCTCCAATTATGAAAACAGATTGTACTTCTAAACTTGGAGTGCCTTTCAACTTAAGTTGTTCCATTATTGTTGACACAATCTGTCTCCCTCTTGCTCTCCCTCTTCCTCCCCCAAATTAAATTACTTAATCACCTTATACTAGTCACTGCTAGGTGATGCCCAACCTATAGAAATAGACACAAAGTCTGGAAGCAAAAGTATCAAGGAGAGAAGTCAGAATCAAAAGGCCTGGCTACAATACATCCATTTGGAGTCATAAGCATCACTTCACGTTGTAACTATCAGCTTATCACCTCTCAGAGAAAAGCTGCCAAGTTTTTCTCCTTAGCATTATCTATCTCTTTCATTCTCTCTCTCTGTCGCTCTCTCTCTCTCTCTCCCTTCCCCCACCCCATCCCATCCCTCCTCTCCTTCTCTCCCTATATCAGTCTCCCTCTCTCTGCATCTCTCCCCTCCCCCTCCCATCAGGGAGGAAACCTTTTTTTTCCCAAGCTAATCGTGATTTTTACAAGCTCTCCTTTGAGAGTCCCAAGAAAGAGAGGATAGTGGAAAGACGTGTTCACAGCAAACTTCCACAGTACGAGAGCCTCCTCCCAAACAGGCTCCTCTTTATGCCACCTTCCTGCTCAAAGCGGGCTGCCTCTGTCCCCTCTGGACCCTCATGGCTCCCTGGGGCTGGACACCCTCAGTGCTCATTTATGAAGAGGCCACACAGTGTCTCCAGCTGAGCCACCCCGGGCCATCTGGCCGCTGGCGAGGAAGCCACTGACTTCTGTCCCTGCCCACACCCGCCCCCTGTCTCCTCCTCTCCCCACTTCTAGCCATGTGTCCCACGTGTCGGGTAGGTGGAAAGATGTTGAAGGAGTTTCCAGCAGATGCTTTTCATGAAAGAAAAAAACAAAGGAGGAGCAGCCCTCTTCTCAGCCTGAGGGAGTACATGGTGGGGTAAGAAGTTTAAGAAAAGTCAAGGGTTTTTATTGTTACACTGGAAAAAAAGAGTGAGACCTGACCAGGGGAAGAGAAGGAAGACTGGATGGTCTTGTGACTTTCTTCCAGGCTGCTCGTACTGATGGAAAGAAAACACGAACTTGAGATTCACACACATTTTCCTCTCTCTCACTCACTTTGCCTTGAGAGTAAGGAGGTTTTTTTTTTTTTTTTTTTTTTGCTTTGTTTTGTTTTCCCAAAAAGACTCTTGGCTCAAGAATAATCAAGGTATAGGGGATGGGGGAAAAGAGAAATGTTTCAGTAAAAGGTGCCTGGGACTCATTATTTTGGCATGTCACTTCACCTCTCTGAATCTTAATTCCCTCTCACAGAAAATCAGGATTTTGCTAACGATCCGATCTGCCACACAGAGATACTGAAAGAGGCATATTAGATAATGCACATGAAAGAATTTGAGAAAGTATAAAGTTGCTCTGAGAGTAGAAATTGCCACTGATAACAAATCACTGTTTTAAGTGCTTGGTGAAAAAATAAGTTTCAGTAAGGATTCTTTACCAATCAAGGAGTTTGCAGTAAAATTAGGGAGGCAATACGTTGAGCATACAGTAACAGGTAACAATATGCGATGGCATGTGTATGGTAAGGGCCACCGGGTGAGGGGCTAGAGACCTACAGACTATACAAATGTGGAGCAAAGAGTGATTTGGGAAGGTCGCATTGAAAAGAAGGGGGCTTCTATAGGTTAGGTTGTATCTTCCAAGGAGATATGTTGAAGATCTCACCCCCAGTACCTCAGAATGTGACCTTATTTGAAAACAGGGTCCTTGCAGATGTAATTAAGATAAGATCATAGTGGGTTAGGGTGGGTACTTAATCCAATATGACTGGCATCCTTACAAGAAGGGGAGAGAAAGGGAAGAGAATGCCATGTGACAGTGGTGGCAGAGAGTCAGATGCTGCACCCACAAGTTAAGGAAGGCTGAGGACCGCCAGCAACCAGCAGAAGTTAGAAGGGGCAAGAAAGAATCCTCCCCTACAAGTTCCAGAAGGAGCGGGGCCCGCACCTTGGTTTCAGACTCCTGGCCTCCAGAGCTGTGAGAGAATAAATTTCTGTTGTTTTACCCCAACCAGTTTTTGACACTTTGTTACAGCAGCCACAGGAAACTAATACAAGAGTTGCATAGGGCCTGGTAAGCTGTGTGGTTTTCCCACAGGCACAACAGAGAAGAGGAGATGCATATTGTTATATCACAGTAAGAGTGAGCTTCGCCAGGCCAGTTAATCTTTTCTCAGTATGCTGTACTATATTGGAGTAATATCTATGTTCCCTCAAGATAAGATCAGAAATTTCTACTTTACTGTATAGTAATCAGTATTATCATAGCTTTGCTGCCTAGTATATTTGGTTTGGCTGCACAAACTCTTTTTCAATTACTTCTCCTTGCCTATTACCTGTTTATTGCCCATGAAGAATCATGCTGTCCCTGTTCTCATTTTTTAAAAACCAATGTTTGGCTTTCACATTTATTGATATTCAGATCTTAGTGGTACCCAAATTTCCTGGTGATTTTTGACACAGAACTCTGAGGAGAGCAGTTTAAAATGACCTCATAAGAATCTCTTGAAGTGCTGTGAGCACTGTTTGAAACTCAACAAATTTTGCTGCAAGGAAATCCTGCTCTCTGAAGAAGCTGTTATGGTCTATTGGCCCAGTATCATACCTTGAGAAAGATCTAAGGGCCATATTTACACATTCAGCTGTCATAGATCCAAAGTAGCCATTACTGATCATTAGGTAAATAGAACAACTTCAAATGTCCCTAAATACATATTTGCAGGATAGTAGGCTATTGGGTGAGGTGTTTCTCTTTTAAATAGGCCCAGCTGTTAAAAATGAAACTCTTGTTAGGTTCCGAGCCCAGTGGGTAGTGCTGCCCTGTTTGTATGACCTACCAACTAACATATCATGGTCATATCTGAGCATGTCTTAGCCTTCTCTGGGCTCTCTCATGATAATGGGTAGCATGTAACATTTGTTCAATGAAACGTTCAGGATAGTAATCAGTATTCTAGTTTTAGAGCAGAGGTTTAAACTTAGGTGTCCCCAAAGGATATCTATGTGCTATTTTCGTTGTTTCAGAAAGTCTAGCAGAAATCATTCATTTATACTCAAATAATCATATGACCTAATTCAAGTGTCAGTTATGCATTATAAAGGTTAAGAGTTTAGACTCTGGAGCCAAACTGTCTATTATGGATTGAATTGTGTCCCCCCAGAAGTTTAATGTGTTGGAGGCTTGGTCTCCATTGTGACAGTGTTAAGAGGTGGGAAATCCTATTATACTAATTGAAACTGAGAGCCTTGAAGAGGTGATTAGATTGTCAGACCATGCTGTAGTGAATGGATTAATAACGGTAAGTCAGGGGAATGGTCCTGAGGGCTTTAAAAGGAGAGTGCATGAGGAATTATCCCTCTCTCTGTTTTGCTATTTTCTACCATATGAGACCCCTGGATCACTGTTGCTACCACCAAGACCCTCACCAGATGTATTCTCTGGACTTTGGATTTCTCAGACTCAGAAACTTTAAGCAATAAGTTTCATTTTCTTTACAAATCACCCAGTTCCAGGTATTTTGTTATAAGCAACAGAAATGGACTAAGACACTGTCTAAATTTCAATTCAGCATCACACCTCACTTGCTGTGAATCCTTGTCCGGTATACAAAAACTGAGGAGCCTTAGCTTCCTCATCGGTAAAACAGGGTGATACCAGTCCCTACCTCATCTCATGGTCATGAGGCTTACCTGATTGGATGCAGGGACACATGCTGGCATACAGCATGTTCTCAATAACCTTTTGAAGACCTTTTGCTTTTATCTAAATTATACCAATTCCAACCAGATAATTTATGCTGATCAGAGATTCTGTATGGCAATGGCATGTCTCTAATTAATTTTTATTAATTATTAAATATAATTTATTTATAAGATATCTCTTAAAACCTGCTTTGGTCAAAGTAGAAAAAAATAAAGGGGTTATTGGTGGTGAAAATGTTGGAAATCACTGTTTTTCTCTCTGTTTTTTAAAGATTATATTGTTTATACTGTGTTGACATGGTATCCAACACTGTAAAGGGAATATCCAGAATGCCGTCCTGTAAAGCACTGTAATCCCAATATAATAACAACAGTCACTTAGCAACTGGATACAGTCTCTAATTCTGGATCTCTTGATTTCTCATTAAAGTATCCAAGGAGATTCAGAAAAATGTAGAAATAAAAGATAATGCTGATTGACACTCTAATACCAAAATTTGGGAAGAATTTCCACCAGATGAGGTGGATGGAGCAGAAGTGAAGGAAAAACCTACCTGGGGTAGTAAAGAACTCAAAATGCAAAGTGTCAAAATTAAAACCCACATTGGCGGGAGTAAGAGCTGAACTGAGGCTGCAGACCCTGTCATTACCATTCAAGATGCAGTGTAGGGGTCACCTCCTCTGCAAAGTTGTCCTATAATTCCCCATGCTGGGCCAGGTTCTTCTTTGTCCATTGCCTCAGTTCCCAGTGCAGCTCTGTCACATCATGTCATTTGCCACATCATATTGGTAGTATCTGTTTAGAAGTGTAAGTCTAAATTGTAGGACCGTGCACTAGTCCTGTTTGCATCTCCAGTAACTGGCAGAAAGTCTGGCCCACAGCAGGCACTCAGACAACATTAGCTGAACTGCACTGTGCAGACTTTATCCAATGTTTTGCTGAAAGCCAGACATTCTGTCTGCTGTACCTTTCTGAAATACAAGTTTTGTAGTCTGTCAAAGGAAGGGTTTTGTTTTTTCATTTGGTCAATCACTTGTTCACTCATTTAATTAACATCTCCTCAGTTTCCATCATGTGCCAACGTGGTACATGTATTCAGCCTAGTAGAATTTGTTTCTTTGTTATTGTTTTTGTAGTTTTTATTTTATTTTATTTTTATTTTTGATTATACATACTTATGGGGTACAGAGCTGACTATCAGTATTTGTGTACAACATGTGAAGATCAAATCAATATTATTGGCATGTTCATCATTACACATCATAATTACTCTTTGTGTCCCTTACCCAATTACTCCCTAATCCCCCTCCCCCTCCCTCTTTCTTACCTCTAGTAACTATTGGTCTGTTCTCTCCTTCTGAAATTCAATGTTTTATTGTGATCTTTCTTTCTTTCCTTTCTTTTCCTTCCTTCCTTCCTTCTTTCTTTCCTTTTTATCTTTCTCTCTTTCTTTCTTTCTTGGCTCCCACTTATGAGTGAGGACATATGGTATTTCTCCACCTGTGCCTGGCTTATTTCACTTAACATAATTTTCTCCAAGTTCATCCATGTTGCTACAATTGGCAGAATTTCATTTTTTTTAATGGCTGAGTAGTATTCCATTGTTTTCTTTATCCAGTTGTCCATCAATGGACATTTAAGTTGGTTCCATCTCTTGGCTATTGTAAATAGAGCTGCAATGAACACAGGAGTGCAGGTATCCCTTCGACATGATGATTTCCATTCCTTTGGGTATATACCCAGCAAAGGGATTGCTGGATCCTATGACAGTTCTATCTGTAGTTATTTGAGGAACCTCTGTATTGTTTTCCATAATGGCTGCACTAATTTACAAGGACTTGTTTCTTTGTAACCCACGCTAACGCCTAGTCTGAATAACTCCTTTTCTAGGTTCTCAGAAATGCTTCCTCTAATAATTCATTCAAAAACCTTCATAAGATCAATGTCAAGCTTATTGGTTTGTAATTTGATCAACATATCTTCTTCAGTGTTTCAAAATTTAAAACTACAGCTATCCATCTCCAACTTCTGGTAGCACAGTCATTGTCTGTGGTCTTTCAAAGATCACTAGCAAAAAGTTGGACAATCTCAGCCACGAGTTCTCTACGTGGCACAAAAAATAATTTTTCAAGGCCAAAAGACTTGCAGTCATTGAGAGCAGGTATCTTATATTTCCTCGCCCACTTCAATTTTAATTCTTCTTACAGTTTATGTAGGAAGGTCATTGTCCCCAACAAGAATGGAAGGAAAAAAAGAAGGAAGATGGGAGAAAAATAGAAACTAGACAGTCATGCTTTCCTTGGTAAACTTTAGGCAATTCACTACTTACCCAAGTGAGGCCCGTCAATACCAACATTTAAATTTGTCCAGATTGAGGATTAACTACTATTGGAATAGGCCTCCCACTAAAAATAATTAAATAGTTAGAGAACTGGACAAAACATATGAAACAACTCTCTTCAGATATTGGACAACAGTCAGCTTAGGACCATAAGTGCTTGGAATATTCAGAGGTATTGATAGTGAGCCTTTGGCTGCTGACCTAGTGATACACATGTGGGGTGAAACTCCATGAGGGTGCAGAAAGAACAACCAGGAAGAATTGGACAAAACAATTTCCAGAGTTTATAAAAAGCTAGCAATAGTTTGTGTCTTGACCAGCTGAGGTGAAGAGACCTCATGCTATGTGGGGCATTGGCAGTGGTGTGCTGGAGCTTGGACAGAGTTGATTGTGAAGTTTTCAGGGATTATGAGAGCTATTTATGTCCCACTGATAGACTGAGACTGGCCATGATGGAAGTTCAGCAAATGCTACCAATAGGATTTTGTTTTTTCTTGGAGAACTAGTTGCTAAACATTTATCAGCATACTGATGGGCACTGGGTAGAGTCTTTAGAAAAATCATGTTTTAGGGCTGACCCCGTGGCTCACTCGGTAGAGTGCAGCGCTGGGAGCGCCGAGGCCGCGGGGGGCGCGGGTTCGGATCCTATATAGGGATGGCCGGTGCACTCACGTGCTGAGCACGGTGCGGGCAACACCAAGCCAAGGGTTCCGATCCCCTTACCGGTCACAAAAATAAAAAAAAATTGTTTCTTAATTATTTTAAAAAAAGAAAAATCGTGCTTTAGTAGTAAGGATAAATTAATCCTAGAACAAAATCTGCTCTGGATCCACCCTAATAAAGCTTTACAACAAGTCTCAAAAGAAAAAATCAAACTAGTCTATAAGTAACTAAACTTCAGTTAAGGTTCAATAATTTTTTCCCAATTTATTTTTTATTGAAAGATAATTGATTATAGATATTTGTGGGGTACAGAGCTGACTATCAATAGTTGTATACAATGTGTGATGGTCAAATCAGGATAGTTAGCCTATTCATCATTACAATACGTAATCATTCTTTGTGTCCGTTAACCAATTTCTCATTAATTTCTCATTAACTCCCTCACTGCTCCCCCTCCACCTCTCCCTTTCCACCTCTAGTAACCACAGTTCTGTTCTCTCCTTCTACAAGTTCGACATATTATTGTGATTATAGTTCCTTTCTTTCTTTTTTTTCTTTCTTTATTTATTTATGAATTCAGCTCCCATTTATGAGTGAGGACATTTGATATTTCTCTTTTTGCACCTGGCTTGTTTCACTTAGTATAATTTTCTCCAGGCTCATCCATGTTGCTGCAAATGGCATAATTTCATTCTTTTTTATGGCTGAGTAGTATTCTATTATGTATATATACCACATTTTACTTACCCAGTCATTCAATGATGGACATTTAGGTTGTTTCCATATCTTGGCTATTGTAAATAGAGCTGCAGTGAACATGAGAGTGCAAGTATCCCTTTGACATGATTATTTCCATTCCTTTGGATATATATGCAGTAGTGGGATTCTTGGATTTTATGGCAGTTCTATCTGTAGTTGTGAAAGAATACAACAAATTCTAGCCTTTAACATTATAGCACCCATAATAATATGAGTAGCCTTAAATCTATCAATTAAATTTAACTCATTGTCAGAAACCCTTCCAAAAAAAAAAAGAAAGAAAGAAAAAGAAAACAAGACCCATGGGGTTTTGCTGAATTCCAAAAATCATTTAAGAAAGAAATTAAACCAAGTCTACACAAACTCTTCCAGAAAATAAAAGAGGAGGAAATACTTCCTAATTCAAAATGCTATCAGATCAGCATTACCCTGCTATCAACACCAGGTAAGCACATTTCAAGAAAAGGAAACTGCAGACCAATACCCATCCTGAACATAGATACAAAGTCCTTCACAAAACATTAGCAAATCAAATTCATCAGTATAAACTAATAATATATCATGACCAAATGTGGTTAATCCCAGAATGCAATGTCATTTTAACATTTGAAAACCAATCCATGTAATTTGCCATATTTTCACATTAATGAAAGGAAGCAGATGTAAGACTCCATAGTGTATGATTCCAAAACTTTAGTAGCAAGAAGCAGACCAGTGACTGTCTAGGCCTGGGGTAAAAGGAGTGGATTTGGATTTTTTTTGTTTTGTTTGTTTTTGGCCACTGGCCAGTACTGACCTTGGTATTTCAAGGTAGCATTCTAACCAATTGAGCTAGCTGGCCAGCCCTGGATGAAAGGGATTGACTCAAAGGGCATGAGGAAATGTTAAACATTTCTTGAGAGTAGAAGTAGTTATGTGCCATTTGTCAGAATTTGTGAAACTGTATACATAAAATGGGTGATTTTCATTGAATGTAAATTATTTTCAATAAAGCTGATAAAAAAAAAGTTTTGCTCCAAATAAGCAAATGCTCTTATGGCAAAAGCAAATTCCATAACCCTCTTATTTCCCTAGGTCCCCTCTTTCCCTTCCTTTTCTAGCCTTGTAATACCTTAGTATTATGTCAGCTCTGAATGGTTGGTCCAAATGCCCTAAGCTGCCACTACCAGAAACAGGGGTCAGTAATCGACTTTTTCTCAATGGGGTGTGTCCAAGAGAAGATTCCAGGCTCCTCAGCAGGGCAGTGTGAGGAGTGGGGCAGGTGCTGGTTGAACGGGTGGGGGGTTCGCTCCTTCCTTTACTTCTTTTTTCACATAAGGAGTTTCAATTCAAAAGCACTTATTCATTTATCAGTGATGATAAATATGTCAAGAACTGAACTCAGGGGTCAAAAGGCCAGAAGTTTAGAACTAGCTCTGTGTGAGATTGAAGAAGTGAACAAGTTGCTTAACCTCTCTTGCCTTCAATATCATCCTTCATAAAATGAGGATCAGTAATTCCTAAAGTGCTTCCAATAAAATATGATTCCTTACCCTCCAGAGGAAAAAGTATACAACTACCACTCTTCTCCCATTCTGTTGCTGAAAACTATTCACTGCTTCTACTCATAACTTCAAAACTCTTGCTTGTAATATTTTAGTGCTCAATTACAGTCACTTTAGTAGATTTAAAATACAATAAAACCTCATCCATCCAGCACTCACTTCTTTTGATTTATTAATCTTCCAGAATATAATCAAGGGTCAGGAAGCAAGCTTTGAAGCAAGGAGAAGGGAAGGACTATGAGCAGTGCATTTACCAGTCTGAGCATTTTCCTAAAAGGAGAAACCAGTAGGGCTTACTTAGGGTTAATTTGTTGAGTATTTTACATCCAAACCTAATAAGATTAATTGGTTTGTTCTCAAGCCCGTGATAGATGATCTCAGCAAATTAAAAGGTACATTGACAAACCAATTACAAGGGAGGAGATAGAAAAACCATAAAATACAGGTACAATAAAATACAAATAATTCTAGAAAATAAATTGTCCAATAATCCTTTGATAGGCCCTCAGGGAGCTACTGTATTTGAGCTATATGCAATTACTGATTTTCATTAATGCAACTATCTTGTGTTTTAAGGGACAACGTCTCAGACGTCCAGAATACTCAGCTTTCCAAAATGACTCACCTTGGAACAGAACAGAGGCCAACAGAGGTGGAAAAGGGGAAGGGGACAGGAGATTAACGAGAAATTTGTAAAGGGCCATGAAAAATGATTGCATTGTGCAATGCTGAATATACTAATTATCTTGATTTGAGCACCACATTTTGCACATAGGTATTGATATTCAATGCTGTACCCCACAGATATGTCCAATCAATTATGTTTCAACAAAAATAACTAAATAAATAAATACGATAAAAGTCTGTGAATCTCAAAAACAAGATAAACACTTTTTTTTGCTCAAAAAGAGAAATGACTCCCCTTTGACAGTTCTGGAAAGCTGATGCTCACTACAGTATAATTCACTTAGCATCTGTTTCATATGTGTAAGTGTTGTGTTCTCAACTCTACTGAAGCTCCTTGAGGGGAAGACCAGCTCATGTACTTCTTGGTAACTCCCATACAACCATCCCCACCTGTATCATGAGACTAAGACACCGCCCTCACATGAGTGTAGGTAAAGGACCGAAATGCCTAGGACACATACAGCTGGTGCTCACCTGATGTCAGTCACATGAATGATGTTAGTGTGTTGTGCAGTTCAAGAAGTACTTGAATTATTATTGACCTGGGGATCCCTGCGTCTTCTTCAAAGCCGCATTGTATGCCAGGACACCATCCTTTTTCTCCAGACAACTTATTAATCATTCTGTCCACTTAATTAAAGTAATCTCTGAAATCGTGCAGATTTCCAAAGATTTTCCTGATTTTCCAGGAAAGATCTGATGGCTTCTCTTCAGCTCCATGAAGAGAGGATTGCAGACTCCCACAGCGGTTGTCCCTGTGCAATTCTCAAAACGCTCTTACTCTCCACGCAAAATTCCTTTGACCTCTGTCTGACACATATTTGACACGAATATTACAGATTGTGTTTAATATTTACATTTTATTTTCTTTTTTCTCTTTGTTCACATCCATATGGTTGCCTTAGATTACATATCATTAGTCTCAGTGGAACAGGTCTTTCTAATTATTTGTTACAGTTTTCTCTAGGCACTTAAGTGCTTAAAAATACCTTAAGAAATGTGAATCAGGGATTCAAGGATTCAAATACTTCCAAAGGAATGTTTTCATTGAATGCTTTTCAACAACAAAATATTTTTAAATGGAAAAAGGAGAGTACTAATTTGTGGTCAATTCTTCTGGAAAAGGCTAACAAGTCTGTTGTGTACCTTGCATACAGTTAACATGAGGCTACATAAGTTCGGTAGTATCAAAGTAACAGAATTCAGCAGTACAACAAGAGTATTTAATATACTTAGTTGGTCTTACTATAAGTATAATAAAAAACCACATTTTTAATCTTGAAAGTAAAAAAAAATAAGAAAAATGTACCCATATTCCCACTACCCTGACAAGACTAGCACTAGGAATACTCGCTGACCAGGTAGGCGATGAGGATTCTCAGCCCATCAACTGTGATGAAACTGAACCTTCAAACAAGTTGAATTATGGAAGGTTTTGCAAAGCTTTATTTCTATTACACTCCGGTTTAGAGATGGCTTGTCACCCCTGTAGAGTCATGGCCAAAACAAACCCAATGTTAGGCCTGAACACTTGGGCAGATACTAAAACACACCACAGCCAGTCAAGTTCTTGCCGTTCTCCCAGAACAAATGACAGGCTGGGAAAAACAGGCAGATATGCATATTTGCACTGGAAAATTCTTAAAATGTGCATTTTATTTGTGCAAAACATGTACCAAATCTCCACAGTCAGTGACAAGCACCGCCACCTAGATGCCCTGCAGGATTCTCTTTTTTTGTGAAATGGTGTGGAGGCTGCTTTTTGTCTGAGGCATGAGAATTTATAATGGTCAGGATCTTCCAATTTACTCCTGCAGTTTCCAGTTTTGAAAATCAAATTCTCTGCAGTTTAAATGTTATTTTCATCACTCAAAATCAAGTTAAAAATTAATAAACAAGGTAATAAATTTCCACTCTAATGTTGCTAAGTCACTGGCTGCTAATAAACCTAAGATTTTTTCCAAATCACAGTTATAACTTACCCTAGACTTCTAGAAAAATTCACTAAAAATGTTTCTCTTTTACCTTGAATAAAATAGAATCATAGAATATCAGAGCTGTACATGAGCCTTGGAGTTTATTTAGTCCCATGTCTTCGTTTTACAGTAGACATTCTGAGTGATTAAGAGATTAGTAAGATAACATAGTTAATTGGTGGAAGAATCCTTACAGAATGCTTTTACCTTCATGAGCATTCAAAGAACACTTGCTGAGTGTGTTACCTGTGTCATGAACTTGCATGTTTTTGCCTCTGGATTTACCAAGAGGGAAAACCTTCTCAAGGAGCTTACATCCAAGAAGGCACAGATTGCTCATAGTTAGATCTTAAAAAAAAAAAAAAAAAAAAAGTAATACTTTTTTTTGGTTAAAACAACAGCAACAACAACCTCTGCTTTCCAAACAACTCCCACTGTGTCTTAACCATCTTAATTTAAGGAGTTTGGCCATAATGTGCCTCAGATCCTAAGAAGTAGAATGGAAGAGCTGGAAGGCACCACAGGTTTTATCCAGTCCACCCACTAAAAGAGATCCTCATTATCCAGGTGTCCAAGCTAGGAGGCTATGTAAGGAAGCCAAAGTGTTTTTAATAAGACAATATTCACTAAATGAATTGCTACTTAAAAATTAGTGCACTTTCAAACCTTTCCCCTCACTCAGCACTGGTGTTTAGCTTCACCCTTTGGGTCAACATCACTGTTGGTCAGTCCATCTCTGATCATTGTGAATATCAACACAATGCAAACTGATTTCAAAATAATGTTGACAATGTTAGTAAAAGAATCCATCAAGTCAAGCACATTGACGTTGAAGCACTATTCAATCACATGCAAAGTTGTTGATAAATGAAGAGCTGTTAGAAATGAAATGGCTAATAGAAGAAGAGGAAACAGCAAGGAAGATGACATAAATTACATCAGAAAAGAATGATCTGAGTTTCCTTGTATTGGAAAAATTGATGACATCTTTGAATATTTTTTCAAAAAAGGATTGTCTTTGTGTCAACAATGGAATGCAAACAAGAAGAGGCCATTGGGTAGCATTGTATATACATTTGCCAGAAAAATCACACACCCCAGAAAAGCATGACTATTTATGCCATTCCTTATTCATTCTAAGAATGAAACAGTTTTAATTTAAATATATATTTTAAAGACACAATAAGAACAATTTATTTTAAGGTTCTTCAAAATATAGTTTCCATTGCTTTTTAATTTGGACATTTGTACCCTCTTTTAAGTAGACTTTGTACCCAATAATGAAGACCACGTATAATTGTGGAGATGAGGACTGAGACCCAGAGAGGATGGCAACTTTTCTGAGGTCACACACCTAGGAGCGTCAAAAGTAACTCACTGAACATTCCCATCACTGAGAGATTGCTAATCTCTATGCAAAGAGGTAAAGCATTTGCCTTACATTTAACATGGCTTTTCACTCGAGGTAAGAATATGATGGCAGGAGAAGTAAAAGACATTGAGGAAAGATCTTATGGAAGATCAAATAAAATTTGTTTTCTCTTCACTTTAGCTAAAGGAATGACATGTCTAAAACTGATCCTAATCCAAAACGTACATTCCAGGGATAAGACTTGCCCATTTTAAAGTGTGTTCTGGTGCAATTAAGAGGTACGCTTAAGATAGGGATTAATTTTAATTATTCTGTTTCGGGTTCCTTTCAAAAGAGAGAGTACATAGAGGAAACTATAACATTCCCTGCTGCGTGGCTCCTTCCAGCAAGTGACAACATCAGGCTAAAAGTTTCAAGGTGTTAGGACTGAATCTTTGTGTCCCCTCAAACTTTATATGTTGAAGCCTTAACCCCCAAATATGATGGAATTAGGAAGTGTAGGGGGGTGGCTTTTAGGAGGTGATTAGGTTTAAATGAGATCATAGAGTGGGTCCCACTAATGGTTCGTTTATTCTTCTCTAGCAAAATACCTGAGACTGAGTAATATATAAAGAATAGATATTTACTTTGTCACAGTTCTGGAGGCTGAAAAGTTCAAGATCAAGGTGCAGGCAGGTTTGTTGTCTGGTGAAGGTCCAGACCCTTCTTCCAAGACGGCACCTTCAGCACTGTGTCCTCACATGGCAGAAGGCAGAAGGGGCAAACTCCTGTCAAGCCTTCTTATAAAGGCACCTAATTTCATTCACAGGGGAGAAGCCTTCATGGCCTAATCACCTCTTAAAAGGCCCCATCTGTTACTATTATCACATTGGTGACACCTGAATTTTGGAGGAGACAAATACAAACCATAACCGGCCCCATGATGGGATTAGTGTCCGTATAAGAGGAAGAGAAACCAGAGCTTGCTTGTGCGTTCTCTCTCTCTCTCTCTCTCTCTCTCTCTCTCTCTCTCTTTCTCTCTCTCCTCCAGACATGTGAGGACACAATGAGAAGTGGCTGTTGACAAATCAGGGGATGAGAACCCTCACCAGGAACTAAATATTCCAGCACCTTGATTTTGGACTTTCCAACCTTCAGAACTGTGAGAAATAAATGTTTAAACCACCTGGTCTATGGTATCTTGTCATGGTAGCCTGAGCTGAATAGGGCAAAAGATCTCCATATTAGTCAGGGTTCTCCAGAGAAACAGAACCAATAAAATAAATATAGATACACAGAATTAGATTTATTAATGAGGAATTGGCTCACACAATTACAGATGCTGAGAAGTCTCATGACCTGTTATTTGCAGGCTGGAGACCCAGGAAGGCAGTTGGTGTAGTTCCAGTCCAAGCCCAAAGGCCTGAGAACCAGAAGCATCAATGCCTGAGAGCAGGAGATTGATGTTCCAGCTCAATAAGAGAGCAAATTCAACTTTCTTCTGCCTTTTTTTTTTTCAGACCCTCAATAGATTGGATGATGCCCACCCACATTGGGAAGGGTCATTGCCTTTATTCAGTGCACCAATTCAAATGCTAATCCCTTCTGGAAACACCCTCACAGACACGCCTAGAAATAATATTTTACCAGCTATCTAGGCATTTCTTAGCCCACTCAAGTTGACACATAAAACTAACCATCCCAGTCTACAAACCAGGTTTCAGCTCTTAATTGACATTTTTCTAATAGACCACAATTTCTTCCTATATACACATGAAGGAGACCGCAGCATCTGGAGTAACAAGGCTAGAGATGTCCCAAAGGATGCTCAGAAGGACAGGGACAGCCCAGAGGTGATACAGAGACAAAGCATCTATGTATCACCTCTGGGCTATGCCCTCGGCTCTAGAGCCCACTAGTTATGTTGCTTTGGCCTGCCTGATAGACCTTGGACTAACTCAGTGGCAGTCAGTCTAAACAATAAACATTGAGGCCTCTGCTCTGCTATGGGGAACACAAAGATGTAATAGCCATGGTCTCACCTTTGATCACATTTGGGACTAGTCGAGGAGAAGGGAGGACATCCCTAGACTATCAGGCCTAGCTCAGGGCTCCGTAGTGGCTAGGCCTCTAACCCACCAGACTTATTTGCTCCTCAGCATGGAG
The DNA here is from genome assembly GCF_027409185.1 of Cynocephalus volans. Taxonomy (NCBI): domain Eukaryota; kingdom Metazoa; phylum Chordata; class Mammalia; order Dermoptera; family Cynocephalidae; genus Cynocephalus; species Cynocephalus volans. The sequence goes on from NC_084461.1 coordinate 171,631,169, forward strand.
CAAGAGAGAAATCTAACCATCTCTACCCTTGACAAGGATGTCCTTGGTGACTGCTGTGATGACAAAGGGAGACCAGATTGGATGGGTGGCGGGTGAATTTCCTTAGCAGTCATTGTTGGCTGCTCCGCATGGAGCCGTGTCAGGTATGGCCATTCACAGTGGCTCTTCCGTTTTCCTGTGTGTGGTTGTCCTCAGTCACAATGCCCAAGGACTAGCAGCAATTCCTGCTTATGGGGCCTGTTTTCCTGATGGTCTTGTCCTATCCATCCTCATGCCTCCGGCCTCTGGAACCACTTCATGGCCCCAGCACTGGGCTGTGGTGTGTTCTTTTAGCATGCCACCAGAGGGTAGCTCCCAGCAGAATTCCTGTGCAACCTTCATGGTTGCAGAGGGTATATTAGTCACCTTCTGTCTGCACACAGAAAATCCAACCAGCACAAGTTTGGCAGGTCTAAGGAAATCCACTAGCTCACCCTTCCATCAGCATCAATGACCTCCTCCTCTAGTGGTAAATCCAACCCTCGTGGAGGCAGTGGCCTCCGTTAATGGAAGCCCCAAGCTAGCCAGCCAGTCTGAAGTCCTCTCCCCTTTCCCACATGCTCAAATGAGCCATGACTTCTAGTCTAGGTCCAAATTCCACACGTTCCCTTTTCACTGACCTTGCACTGATTAGACTATTGAGCTACATTCTAACTAGATTCTATGACTATGCCCTTTGACTTCTCTAACTTATTTTCCACCCAACCCCCACATTTGTCCTTTCTTCCCCATGCTCAGTAATCTTGGGTGGTTCCCTGTTATCAAGAGTTTTAAATCCAAACACCTTCATAAGATATTTAAGACACTGTACCATTAGGACCCAATCCAACTTTCCTGACTCACATGTCACTGCACTCTACCTTAAACCCAAGTTCCAGTCTCACCAGAGTTCATGGTATGTATTCCTGGAATTAACCATCAATGTCCCTGGAGTGTACCTCTCCCAAGAAGGCCCAATCTTACCATAATGAGCATATTTATTCAAGTGCCAGCCCAAAAGTTACATTCACCAGTTAGCCTTTCCACCTTCTTCTCCAATGCAATTCATGCTCTGTTTTCTCAATTTGTGTGGCACTTGTTAATTAATAGGATGACCCTACATCCCAATTTGCTTGGGATGATCCCAGTTTATGCCTGATGTCCCTGCTTATTAATTAATAATTAGTGGTTCCCACCTTTCACTATCAAAAATGCCCAAATTAGGACAATAAATTATAGAGTCATTTCGTGTATATATAATTCTTATATTCTAAAACCTTGTATTCTAATTATTTGCATACTCACTTATGCCTTTCCCTCCATATCCCTAGGTTGGAAGCAGGAATGACATCTCTCTCAAGGTTGTCTTTCCTCAGGGCCCAACACATAGTAGATGCTCAGTATTATTTGAGTATAGTGCAGTTTAGTTGGGCCTCAACAGATAAGTATAATTTGAGTAGTCAAAGAATAGAGAAATAATAGAGAATATTATAATGATATTAGGGATAAGAAATTCCTTTGCAGAAAATATTAAATAATTCCAACATCCCAGACTTGACAGGTGGATTTCCTGATCTGCTGAGCACAGAAGCACATGGAACATTTCCAAAGGTGAATTCAGGGCTGTGGCTGCAGCTGCTCCTCAGGAGTTGAGCAGCCCCAGATAGAAGGTGAGTGATGTGCACACAGATTCACCTAAAGGCATGTCTGTTAAAGTGAAGTAGACACAGGGTGAATAAGATAATATGAAGCAGCAATTGCAGACTACTCGTATCCATGCTAAATCCATCAGGAAGTGAGCATCACTAGACCAATGTCCATTCACTATCAGTGTTTGAGAAATTACATGTGAAATGCCCCTCAATCCAGTTATCCCCAACTTAGCAGAGCTCTGAAGGGTCATCCTACTTTCAGAACTCCCCACAGGGTTGGTGATGGCTTCTGTTGGGACTGCATCACAGCTCAAGGTCTTCCTCTGCCCAATCGTGCTTCCTTTTCCCTTACGTTGGTGTTGATCCTCAAATCTCCTGCAAACTAACCATGGCAGCATCTGCTTCCAGGGAACCCAACTCGCAACACTGCCCAAAGAAACAAAAGATATAATCCATGATTTCAAGACTCAATGTAGCTAGAAAGGTCAAATGCACACACAGAAATAAAGAGTAACAGTATAGGACAGATTGTAGATTATAACCCTCTTGAAGGTAGACACCCTGTCTCTTTTATCTGAGTATCTTCAGAGCCCAGCAGCAATCCTGATTCTAATGGCTGTTTGTGGAGTAGATGAACAATGTAATTACCACACATGAGAAGGGCTATCAGAGTTCAGAGGAGCCCAAGTCACTGTGAATTTTGGTTTCTAGGAAAATCATCACTAAGGAAATGGCACTTAAGTAAGATATTGATATACAGCAGAGAGATGAACACAATCCAATACACAGGAGAGAGATCAAAAAGAACCAAGATCAGGTTAAGAAGAAGGAAATACGACCGGCAATCTAGACTGCAAGTCTGCAAGGGCCACTAAAATATCATCAGAAATATAACAACATGGAGAACTGTGTGCTTCTGCATGTCCATATTCCTCTCAATGATGGTATTAGACATGACTGAAAGTAAAACCCTGATAAGCCTATTGGGGTGAAGGAGAAAACCCAAAGGAGCATGCTCAAGTAACAACACACAGCCACTTGACTTCCTTCTGAGGAGGAAGGGCTGGGTAAATGCAGGTTTCGGGGAAGAGCTGGATTGCTGTGGATGTTAAGGAGGCTGGGGGCAGCCAATCTCATTGCCCATCTTCTTCTTTGATTCTCTGAGTTCCCCCTCCCCCCACCACAGCCATCAGCCACTCCCCCGATAAATATTGCAAAAACACTTAAAGAATATAGGTTTAAAAGCATGTCAATTTATTAGCATGCTCTGAGAGGACACATTTCTCAGTTCAGCCCTAAATCTAGAGATAAGCACTAAGGAGAAAAAAGGAAAAAGATATTCTAAACGTCAGGATGTGTCACTCCATGAATGTAACTAAGCTGTTTCTGTTTGCATTTTTGCTAGTTCCATAAATGTATGACTGTTGCATGTTTGGGGGGGGGGCGATAATGAAACATCAAAAGGAAGGCCGAAGTCACATTCTCACTGTAAATCCAGGGGTGTCCAGACACCCATGGGAAGCTCTTCAATGACTCCTTGGGTTTAACTCCCAGCTCCCAGGACCAAGACTCTTAACTCTCTATAACAAGAGCCTCCCCTTTACTCATCTGGCAGACAATTGGATGAAAACAGAACTCATGGGGGCAGGCGTATGGTGAGCCTGGGATTACAGCACTGTCTGTGAGAAATGACCAGAACTGGGATGCAGGTCACTTTAAATATAGCAAGGCATGCAGTAGGATTGTTCTCTCCACCAGTCTCCAGTGGCCAATGCTGGAGGCCTAGGTTTGCTCAGTCTTAGAGCTCACAGGAAGCACAAAGTTTTGCAGTCCCATCACAGTTGGAGGTTGTAAAGGTAGAAGGCAGTTTCCACACTTTTGCATTCACCTGTTGGAGCACAGAATGGAGGCATAATTAAGGCCACCAGAATGCAGCTCCTCCTAGACTCTGGGGAGGATATTATTGCAGAGGCCACAAAAGCTGCTTAACAAGGTCAGGACAAGATGGGCAAATCCAAATGGCCATTTTTGAGCCCAGATGAGACCCTGGGAACTCCAAAGGACCAAAGGAAGAAGTGAGTGGTTGGGATACCCAAAGTTTGAGGAGGAGCTAAGTCAGAGAAATACTATTTTGTTGCAAATATTATGACCGTGCTGTACATCCCAACACCAGATGGCTATTCTTGGGAAACACAGGTGTGTGTGCATATGACTCTATTTACTGAGTTCACCAAGAGGACACATCTACATCTGGACAGCAGGAAATCACTCCTGACAATTTATATCTCGGGTGGCTTCCTAGGCAGCAGAGAGAGAAGTACTCGCTTGGCTAATCGTGGGAGAGCTCACCAGCAATGCTCGGAGAAGAGTTTCATTGATTTTCCTATCCTGGAGTTTCTGGTCTTGACGGCTTCTGGAATAACCACTCGGATGCAAAAGTGAAAACAGAACCTTCAGGAAGGAAGAGTAAATGGGTGTTGATGTGATCAGAGGTTCTGAGCGCTTAGGGGAAGTCCCAGGACTTAAATTTCTCCCATTCATGTCCCTGACAGATACCTGGAATCCCACCATTATGGTCCTACTCAGCTGGCTGCTTATGACATTTTGGAGTATTGTGCTGGGTAGAGTGTATTATTTCCTTTTTTTCTTTTCTTTTTTTTTTTTGGTGGCAGGCCAGTATGGGGATCTGAACCCTTGACCTTGGTGTTATCAGCACCATGCTCTAACCAAGTGAGCTAACTGGCCAGCCCCACTATTGTTTCTAAATACACTTGAGTTTGTCTTTTAATTTAATTGTTAAAGCAGATACTGAATTCACTGGCTCAAAAGTTTTTAGTTTTTAGACCTAAGTTTTTAGTTCACTTATATACATGAAAAGTTTCCTTTCCTCTCCTGTCCTTCATCACCCAGTTGCTGCCTGTATCTTTCCACCCATTGTTATCAGTGTTCTTTGTGTCCTTCCAGAGTTTGTTTTTGCACAGACAAGCAATATAAATGTATATCTCGTTCCTCCCTTACCCAAAGGTAACATATTATAACACTTTGCTTTGCTTTATTTATATTTTGTTTATTTTTGTGTGGGCTTTTTTTTTTTTTTTTTTTACTTAAAAGATTTTTACTTAAAAATACAGGTGCCTTTGACACCCTTCCATATCAGGAGTTTCCTTGTTATTTAAATAGCTGGATGGCATAACCAGGCACACTGCGCCAGAGCCTTGGGGTCCACCCAGGTTTCTGGGGTATGGAGCCAGGAACCGGACCCCCCTTCCCAAACCAGGGCCACCACACCAGTGCCTCGGGGCTTGCCCAGGGCCCTGGGGCATGGAAAAGGGGACTGGACCTCCCTCCCACAACCAGGCAGCCACACCAGCACCTCAGGGACTGCCCAGGGTCCCAGGGCATTGTGAAGGGGGCCAGGACCCCCTCCCACAACCAGGCCCACCACACCAGCACCTCAGGGCCTGCCTGGGGTCCCGGGGTATGGAGAAGGGGACCAGATCTCCCCCCCAAAACCAGGCACACTGTGCCTGTGCCTCAGGGTCCACCCAGGGACCCGGGGTATGGAGAAGGGGACCAGATACCCCTCCTGCAACCAGGCTCACCACATCAGTGCCTTGGGGCCCACCCGGGGACTCGGGTTATGGAGCCAGGGATCAGGCGCTCTCCACAATCAGCCACACCACCAGCACCAAGGAGCATGCCAAAATCATCTCCTCCATGTGGGTGGCCCACCACAGCCACCATGATATCCATGGCTGCCGTGAGGGTGGCTAGATGCCACAACCACCACACAGATGGTCTGCCAGCCACTGGAGGAGTGCATTGACACAAGAAGAGTCACCAGCAGAGATAAAGAAAGGAGGAGGATGTCTCTCCCCACAGAGCCCATTTCAGAGTGACAGAAGAGGCATCTGCTCTATGCTTGTATTGGAGGATCTGATCATGCCTCTCAGCATTGGACAGATCATTTGGGCAGCAAATCAACAGAGTAACCATTATTCTTTCAAAGGGAGAGATGAACTCGAGGGTAATTAAAGGGAGGAGGGAAAAGGGGATGGGGAGGGTTTGGACAGGGGGCATGAAGAGTAATTATGATTAGTAACAATATATATGCTAGTAATATTGATTTGATCAACATATCTCAATGTTGAACCCCCAAAATATGTATAATCAATTTTGATTCAATAAAAATTAAAAATAAATAAAGAAATAAAGCTGGTATTCCATTATATGACTATACCTTGATTTTTAAATCAGTTCTTTTTAATTGTCATTTAGGTTGTGTACAGTTTTTACTATTACAAATAACCTGGCAAGGGTGGAGCCTGGAGAAGTTACCACAAGGGTCATTTTGTATATGTCCAACTATATCTGGAAGATAAACACCCAAAAGTGGAACGAATATACAGACTTGTAATTTTTGTAGGTATCGTGTGGGTGATTATTTGCGAATGTGTGTGGGGTTGAATATGTGTGAGAGTGCGTGTGCATGTGTGTGTGTGTGTGTGACTTTTTGTTTTTGAATAATTTCAGATTTGAAGAAAACTTGCCAACATAATACAGAGTTCTTATATACCCTTTTTGATATTGTATGTTTTTTGATATACAGAAATTTAAAATTTTTATGTAGTCAACTCTATACATATTTTGTTTTGTAGTTTCTATCTTTGCAGAATAAAATCCATTATTTTTGTTAGGTTTGGGGTTTTTTTTATCTTTTACACTTAATTATTTAATCCACGTGAATTTATTTAGGTGTATGATATGAGGTGTGAGGTTGGGATATAATTTAATTTTTTTAAATGAAAATTCCCAATTATTCTAGTATTGTTCACTAAATAATTCTCTTCCATCCTGGTATGCACTCTAACTTTATTATATATATTCATTCTTGGGTCTGTTTGTGGGTTCTCTAATCTGTTAATCTGGCTTTCAATTATTGGTGCTTTGAAGACAAGTTAATACTATTAACTGAACTCATTATATGATCTGTTGGTTTTTCAGCTGATTTTCTTGGATTTCTAGGTAAATCATTATATTTGATTATAACTCCTAACAATGGTAATTTTGTCTTTTTTAAAAATATATTTTGCTCTTGTTTAAATTCCTTACTTTATTGCATTGGGTACAACTGAAGAGGTGGACAAAGAATGGTATCAAATGCACAAATAGAGGAGCCTCACCTTAGAAAGGGAAAGAAACTTCTCTTTCCATTGGGGTAAGAAGGAAGGACAAAAGGGGCAGCACCATGGAAATAGGATGGTAGTGAATAGAAGGCATTCCCATCTGATGGGTCACACCTCTGTGGAGTAGGCAGTGAGGTTGTTTCCTTAAAGACTGTGGATGGCGAAGTGGAGAAGGGAGACGAAAGAATGAGCAACCTCCTCTTGGGAGGACTGCAGAGGAATGTGTCCTTGGGGTAAGAACCAGTTTTTATTTAAGATGAGAAGGTAAAAGGGACATTCTGAGAACAGGGTTGAGACGTAGGGGAGTGTGTTCCAAGAGGACACAATGGAACTGTTTAGAGTGAAAGGAAAAGTAGAAGTTTGGGTCATGGAGAGAAGGCTCCAAGCACTCTGGGCAGAGAGCATTGGAGAGGATGGATGGTCAGGGAGGCTTCCAACTAGGACTGATTAAGGATAACAGAGCTGTAAGACATGGGCATATTAGTTGCTGCAAAGTTTCTATAAGGAGCAGAGTCTCCTGGTGTGCAGGCAAGTATGCACCTGGGTAGAAGGTGCAGCAGTAGGAATTGATTATCCTCTTAATCGGGTCCCAATCCAGGAGAGCAGACAAGCAAAAAGACCATCATGTGTTACAATTCAGCAGTCCAAGGACTTCCAGTGCTGGCTAAAATGGAGTAGGCTCAATACAGCTGATTTCTTCCAGTGATTACAACAAAAATTCTACAAAATATAAAAAGCAACTACCTGAGGACTCTGAAAAGTAAAAAATAGCAAGTAGATTGAGAAAGAAAGACCAAACATAAAGAATAACCAGTATAAGGATGAGTCTCTTCATTTTTGTTTTGTTTGGTCTCCTTTATCTCCCAGCTATGACCTCAGGGTAGACCAAGTTGCTCCAACTGCTTGGTGGATGCAATTAGCAAAATTCTGAGAGAAACCTCCTCTTTACAGTCATAAGAATAGAAAAAAGACCTTTGTGAACCAGAAAGTGTTGGGGAAATCACCATTGTTTTCTTTTTTCTCCCATCTTTTTTCTCTGGGCCCTGCCCTGAGGAAAGTCCCAGTCACAGAGCTGCACTGCCATTGCAGTGACAGCAGTAACACAAACACATGAAACTGTGGCGAGAAGCTCCTGTCATCCTAAGACAGGAAAAATTACCACTATTTTTTCTCTCTCTTTTCCTCACCGCTTTGTCTCTAGGTTGGCCCAGTCACAGGGAAATATTTGACATCACAGATGAGATGAAGGGCTAAAACTCTTAGAGAAATTCATATTTCTGGCAGAGGAGCTGGGGGAAAAAAAACCTATGGAATCATAGAGTATGAGGAAAATTCTGTAAAGAGAGCTGAGAAATCTGACATCATAATTCTGTGTATAAACTAACACAAGTCCTGAGCTCACTATTAAATGTCACATGTGTGGAACAGATTTGAAAAAGCATAGTATAAAGCTTACGTATGATATAAAGCACTGACCAAGTCCAAGACTAAACCCTGAGTGGCACATGCATAGGGCAGATTTACATAGCATAGCAAAGGCTTTGAAAACTAAACTGACATTGGGTCCATCAACCACAGAATGTGAAATAGACCTTACAGTATCAACAGAATCATAAATAAACCTTACAGTCTCAGCAGGATTGCCTGCTAAAACAAAAAATAAATAAATATTCTTCAGAAGATTTTAATAGGACACAGATGCTCAACATAATATTTAAAATGTTCAGGATACTACCTAAAATTACTCAACATGCCAACAACAATGAAAATGTCATCAATTCTCAAGAAAAGACAATTAAAAGATACCAATTCTGAGATGACCCAGATGTTGAAATAACCAAAGACTATAAAGAAGTATTGTAACTATACTCCATGAAATATAGGTGTATAACTTTGACAAGAATGTAAAGACAGATATTCTCATCAGAAAAAAAGAAACTATTTTTTAAAAACTTAAATAGTTTAGAATTAAAAAATATAATATCTGAAATAAAGAATTCACCAGGTGTGTTCAATGGCAGAATAGTGATGACAAAGGAAAGAGCAAGTGAACCCGAATATAGATTAATAGTAATTTTCCAGTCTGAAGAAGAGAGAGAAAATAGATTGTAAACAAACCAAATTGAGCCTTCAGGACTTGTGGGATGATATCAGAAGTTCTAACTTCCATGTCATTAGAGTCCCAGAATTAGAGTAGAAACATTGGTGCAAAATTAATATTAGAAGAAATAAGGGTGAAAACTCCAAATTGTGTGAAAGACATAGATTTACAAATTCAAAAATTTCAGTGAATCCCAAGCAAGACAAACTCAGTGAAAACCAACAAATCATAATCAAACTGATTAAAAACAAATATGAAGGAAAAAATCTTGCAAACAACCAGAGAAAAATGACACATTACATATATAAAACATCAATACAAATGACTGCAGATTTCTCATCAGGAACCATAGAGGCCAGGAGACAATGGAACAGGACCTCTAACTTGCTGAAAGAGAAGAATTGTCAACCCAGACTTCTAGGTCCACTGAATATACTCTTCAAGAATGAAGGCAAAATAAAAACATTTTCAAATTAATAAAAACTAAGAATTTGTCACCAGATGATCTTCTCTAAAAGAAATGCCAAAGGAAGTGCTTCAGGCTGGGTAGACTTGATATCAAATGGAAACTTAGAACTTCAGGAAAGAAGAAAGATGAAGAGCAACAGAAATAATAAAAATATGGGTAAAAATAATAAACTCTTTTGTCTTAAGTTCTTTAAAGTATGTTTGACTGTTGAAAGCAAGAATTATTTTACATTGTCTGGTGGAGTTTTCAATGTATATGCAGAACAACTGGAATTCTCATACATTGCTTGTGGGAATGCACAATGGTACAGCCATTCTACAAAACCATTTAGCAGTTTCTTATAAAGGTACATAAACACTTACAATATAACCCAGCAATCCCACTCCATAGGGAAATGAAAACTTATATTCACACGAAAGCTTGTATGCAGATGATTAGAGCAGCTTTATTCATAATCATCCAAAACTAGAAACAATCCAGATGCCCTTTAATTGGTAAATGGATAAATAAACTGGGTACATGCACAAAGTAGACAATAGTCGACAATTTATATGCCATCCTGGTAAAGACAAAACTGTAGAGATGGAGAACAGTTTGCCAAGGGCTGGGGATAGTGGGAGGAGTTGACTACAAAAGGACAGCACAAGAGAATTTGGGGGGTGGTAGAATTATTCTATACCTTGGTTATTGTGATTACACGACTCTACACGTTTCTTGAAACTCAGAACTGAACACCAGAGAAGTGAATTGTTCTTTATGTAAATTTATAAATTTTTTTTAAATGTAGCTGTCTATTAAATTCTCAATTTCATGTGTTCCTCCCTTAAGTCAGTATATACAACATCTAAAAGTTGAATTTAAGGCTGGCTGGTTAGCTCAGTTAGTTAGAGCACAGCCCCATAACACCAAAGTCATGGGTTCAGATCCCCATATGGGTCAGCCAAATAAATAAATAAATAAATATAAATAAATAAAGGCTGAATGTAAATTGAACTCTTGTAAATTTAAATATTTAAAAATTAATTGAGGAAGCTTGATTTAAAAAAAAAGCGTGAATTCTTTCACAAAATAAACTTGGTTAGTGCATTTGATGCTGTCTATCATCTAGGCAAACTGGAGTTTGTGATTTTATCATGTGTTTAAAGTGAGATGCCATGACTGGAAGAAAAATATGGAGGACTGCTGGGCAGTTCAAGTCCCCTAGGACCTGCCATAGGAGGAACCCAACATTCTCTGACTTAGTGTAAAGGATACTGAAAGATGGGACTTGGGAGCCCTGGTGTGCTGTGACTTGCCCATTTTTATACTGAGCCCCAGTGAGCCGGATCATAGCCACATCCCTCCTCTCACCCTGACAACCTCAGAACACCCTGATGTCAAGTGCAAACAGCAACGCCATGAGAAGGAGGAAGTTGCCTTTGTCTCAGCTTCATGCTTAGTGATGTATGTCAGAGATGACACCTGTTCAATAAGCCAGGTAAACTTTGCTCTTAGTTCTTGGCTTCTCTCTAGCCCCACAGTTAGCTCAGGTGCGTTATTCGGCTAGTTTGCACATCCTGGTCACATTTCCTCAGACTTCACTTTCCCAAGCTGTGTTTCAGGTTCAGTAGTCTTCAAAAAAATCATCCACAAATCTGCCTTTGCCCCTCCTAGGAAGGTACTTTGCTCAGTAACTTCCTGAAAAAACAGGGGATGCAAATCTCATTATCAATCAAGGAGCTTAATAAATGCCTAGGGAAGTTCCTTACAAAGCAAGCCCAGTGTGTGTCCTTCTATAAATTAAGTCTCCTTTTGTAAAGGAGTAAATCCCACCTCCGCTCCTGAGCTGCACACACACAGGCACACACACTCTCTCTCACACACACACACACACACACACTTGCTAATATCTCTAGCTGGTGGGCATTTTAGTAGTCATTCTCTTGGGCTCCTTAAAATGACCTACGCTTTAATTCAGTGAGAAGAATAAGCTTGAACTTAATTGCTGGATATCAAAACTTCCAGGAGCCCCAGGCTCCTGACAGAAGTATTTCCTCTTCTTTCTATGCCACCTGCTGCTTGTGCTTTTCGCCCAGCTCCACCAGCAGTCCACATCTCCTTCTAGCACTCCCCATTGAAGGGACACTTCTTACAGAAGGAGAGATGGTGCCATAACTGCAGAGTTTATTTTCTTTTTCTGGGGCTCTCACTAGAACTGGAAGAGATTAGTGAATATTTCCAAATTTAAAAAATAAAGTTAAGTCAAATTTAAATTGTTAACTTCCTTACTATTGACAAGCCCAGGAGTATCCACTAATGAGAAAGAACTTGTAGACCCCTGGTCCCATCCATTCCCCAGTCTCTGCTAGGCTCCCTGCTATGGTCTAAATGTTTGTGTTCCCCCAAAAATTCATATGTTGAAATCCTAACCCCCAAAGTGATGGTATTAAGAGGTGGGGCCTTTGGGAGGTCATGAGGTAGATCCCTCATGAATAGGATTAGCACCCTTATAAAAGAGGCCCAACAGAGACCCATTGCCTCTTCCACCATGTGAGGACACATTGAACTAGAAGGTGGGTCCTCACCCAACACTAAATCTGCCAGTGCCTTGATCTTAGACATTTCAGTCTCCAGAACCATGCGAAATAATTTTCTGTTGTTTATAAGCCACCCAGTTTATGGTATTTTGTTATGGTAGCCCAAATGGACTAAGTAAGACACCAACCATTCGAGCAGAGCTGATTTAGGAATTTCATAGGCCTGAGGTTCTCCTATTTTTGGAGTCCTCATTCCATATCAAATCAAAAGTTTAAAATTTACCCACATCTCATACTAAATATAATTTTTGCTTGACTACATAAGAACTAGAAGCAGTTAACTAGTTGATATAATGTTTCATAGACATTTAATTAAATATTCATTCATTTTGATTTTTTGTTTGTTTTCTTTTTATATTTTGAAACCAATGCATTTTTCGGATTTTAAACATTTCTGCTGCCCCCTGCAAAGCTGGTATACCTAAGGCACTGTATCTTTAGTGCTTAATGGAAATAATGCCCTTGCACAGAGAAACATAAGAATGGCACCTCTGAGCCAAATACATGATATATCCAGCTCAAGATACTCTTACCAACCGTCGCCCAAAATGTTTGCATAGAGGAGAAATTCAGAGTTCTAACACCTGCTGTCAGTCAGTTTCACTGATATTATTTGCTCAGCCTTCTCAACAAAATTTTGAGTTTGTAATTATTATTCTCATGTTGCAGAGAGGGAAAATAAAGCAGGAAAGGTCTTAGTGACTTGCCCAAAGTCCCACCACTAGAATGTGGGCTTTTGAACCCAAGTCTCATGGATCCAAAGTTCACAGTCTTCAACGGAGTCATGACTCCAGGTACAGCAGAAAGTCCCAGCTGTCCTTCCTGACATTTAAAGTTAGATAAATATTAGCCAATTTCAATGGTTACTTAATCCTCTGCCGTTCATAGATCATTTGAAGCTACTTATTTATTTTTTGTCTGTATCTTTTTGTCCAAAAAGGCTATGTTCAAGCTGTAAAAACTACTCCCCATGTAAGTGTTGTTTGTTTTGCTTTGTTTTTGTGAGGAGCTGGATTCCAATGACCTTTTGTGCTCCCTCTCAGCTTTAGCCATTATGAGCAACCTCTCCTCTGTATGCCTAGATCATATGCCATCTGCAGAACTCATCTGGCACTTGGAATCCAATGTCACTTTTTTATTCCTGCTTACCTGGCTTCTCAAACTATACTCTGGGACCCTCCAGGCAAAGACTGGGTCTTATATTCCCTGCTGTCTCTCTTAGCAGTATGGTCTAGTGGTAAATGAGAACAGGTCTCCAATTCCCCCTATGATGCTAAGCAGTTATGTGATTTGGGGCAAGTCAAATAACTTCTCAGTTTCCTTATTTATAAAATGGAAACAATAGTGGCCCTGCTTAACCTCCAAGATTATAGAGGTGAGAAAGCAAGTTAATGTATATGTAAGCGCTTTGCAATCTAGAAAACACTACACAAATATACAGGGTTGTTAGCCAAAAGTATCATTGAGTGACATTGGCAGGAAGAGTAGGTTTCTGGGGTCTTTTGCTGAACTGAAAGAGTTCATGAACTACAACAGGGACACGACTACACCAGAATTCCCAAGATCACAGCCAATGCACAAACCAATGGGCCAGATTTCATGGGACAGCTGGTTTGGCAGTTAGGGTTCTGGGAGAGTGAGGAAAAATTATCAGGCAGTGGCACTCTTGAGAACTGGCAGATCTCCTGGCTCTCTCAGGAAATGAAGCAGAAACTCAACCTCTAAATGGTACCATCTGATCACCGGACATCTAGATACGTCAAGAGCTATTGCCAGCACTCAACACACTCCCTACCCTCAGCACTTACCCTAAGAAAACATCACAGGTGCCAACACAGATGCCTGTACACAAAAAAGGCACCTTGCCAAAGCCTTTTCTTAAAGCCCGAAAGTGTAACAATGAAGACATTGTCAGGATAGGATGGGCTAAAGCACAATGAAAATTTCTGAAGGAAGCTGAGGCTGAGGAAAGACTCAGACGGAAGGAGACTCCAAGCTTAGAATGGACTGGCAGGAAGAGAAAAATCAGATTCTTCAAATAGTAGATCTGGGCTTAACAATTCACTCTGGATACGTTTGCTACAATAAAGGAATTCCCTCCACAGCATGACTTAAAATAGAAGCAAAGCCACCACCTTTTATAGAATCCCAAGCAAAGAGAGACACCTGGGCACTCAAGACCCCACATAACCAGGCCTCAGCCTACCTCTCCAAATCTAAAGCCTATCACCCTGTCACCTAGTCTAACATATGCCCTGGCCAAGCAGGCTTCTTTGTTATTTCAGCTGTTTTCTGAAACACCCAACTTTTTTCTTGCAACAGTCCATCTCTCCTAGAATGGCCTTCGCATGACACGACCCATACAAGTATGCAGTGTATTTACACTTGACAACCAGGCAAGTCTCTCCTCCTACACAAAGCCTACTCCGTTGACCCCAACAGCTCTGAGATCGTAGATGACTTGATGTGTGCATCGCTTGTAGAGCAGCTTTTCTAGAAAAATGAGTGAGCAAATGTGTGTGTGTGTGTATGTGTTTAGTTTAAGTTCCCCAAAAAGCAGAGCCTGAGTCAAGGACTTGAGTGCAGGTAGTTAATTTGGAAGATAAGGGCAGAAAGCATAAGTAAGGGAGGACACAATATGAGACAGCAGAGGAAGAAGAGCCAATCAAGGACACATTATAAACTGGTTACACCTTGAGCAACTGGGCCTCAACCTTATTGGGATCCTCCAAGGAACCACCTAGAATGTTCCTGGAAATTGTCCCAGCTAGTGAGGGGAGGCTGGAGCACATGGCCATGGAGTCCTGCCCCCATTGTCAGGGTTGCCCTAGCAAGCTTTAGCTTGTCTCTGCCCCCTTTGTGCTTTTAGAGCACACCTGGCACAGCAGAGTATGTCACCTCTTTGGTGTGACACACCTTCTTTGGCTTCAGAGAAAGCCCTGAGGCAGCAAAGCTGTGGGGATTTGCTTGATGAACGAAAAGACACCACAAGATCTGCTACAGTGAGCATGCATGGGCTTTCTCTCTGCAACTAAATCACAAGCACTTGGAGTGTGAAGATCATAAAAGGAGAAAGAAAACCATGCAGATGGAGACTCACTTAGTGGCCTCACCCATGGCCTGAGAAGCAGCAACCCAGACCTCTCTCTGCAGGTCCACCTTGCAGCCTTGCCTACCACCCAAGAAGCAGCTCGGCAGCCTCATCCTTGGCAGACCCACTCCTGAACCACAAAGAGACGTGCAACCTCACACCTGGCCCCAAGAAGTAGCACATTGGACCAGCCCCTGGCAAACCCACAGCCAACGAGCTGAGCAAAAGTTTGCCCATGCACCTGGCTCAGAGAAACAGCCCAGTTGTCATGCCCCTGGAAGACCTGCCCCTGAGTCTTTGAGCCATCACACATATTCACATCCAAGTGAGAAATAGCCTGGCTGATGTGCCCCTGGCAGGCCTGCCCCCAATCAGAGAATCAGCATGGTGACCCTACCATTAGCGTACAAGTCCAAGAGTATAACATGCCACATGCCCACACCCCCATTCTGTGAATCAATCCAGCAACCCAATTCCCAGTGAGCCAGCTCCTGAACCACACTGTGCATGAGCACACCCTTATCAACAGAAAATCACCAAACCATGAGGATGTACAATAAAAGAGAAAGGAAGGAACAAAAGATACACAAAAAAATCAGAAAACAACTAACAAAATGACAAGAGTAAGATGTCATATCAATAATAACCTTGAATGTGAAAAGATTAAGTGCCCCAACAAGAAGACATAGACTGGCTGAATGGATTTTTCTAAAATGACCCATCCATATGCTGCTTATAAGAAACACACCTTACCTACAAAGACACACACAGACTGAAAGTGAAGGGATAGAAAAAATATTCTACACAAATGGAAAACAAAAGCAAGCAAGAGTAGCTATACTTATATCAGAAAATAGAGACTTAAAAAAAAATTTTAAAGACTCAAAATGGAGAGATATTCCATGTTCATGGATTGGAAGAGTCAGAATGATTATTCTACTCAAAGCAATCTACAGATTCAATGCAATCCCCATCACACTAACAATGACATACTTCACAGAAATTAAAAAATAAAAACTCCAAAAATTTATATAGAACAATAAAAGATCCCAGATAGCCAAAGCAATCCTGAGCAAAAAGAACAAAGCTGGAGGCATTACACTCCCTGACTTTAAAATATACTACAAAACTATAGCAGTCAAAACAGCATGGTACTGGCATAGAACCAGACACATAGGCCAATGGAATAGAATAGAGAATCCAGAAAACCCATGTACTTAGAGCCAACTGACTTTCAACAAATGAGCCAAGAACATACGTTGGGGAAAGGACAGTATCTTCAATAAATGATGTTGGGAAAACTGGAGATCCATAACACAGAAGAATGATACTAGACCCTTATTTCTCACTATATACAAAAATCAAATCAAAATGGATTAAAAACTTAAATGTAAGACCTGAAACTATAAAACTTCTAGAAGAAGACGCAGGGGAAACACTTCAGGACAGGAATAGGAAAAGGTTTTAGGAATAAGACCTGAAAAGAAAGGCAACAAAAGCAAAAATAAACAAATGGAATTATATCAAAAGAAAAGAAAACAATCAAAAGAGTGAAAAGACAGCCTATAGAATGGGAGAAAATATTTGCAAACTATGCATCTGAAAAGGAATTAACATTCAGAGTATATGAGGAATTCAAACAACGCAATAGTAAAAAAACAAATGATATGATTTAAAATACAGGCAAATGAGCTGAATCAACATTTCTCAAAAGAAGACATACAAATGGCCAATAGATGTATGAAAAAATGCTTAATATTACTAATCATCAGAGAAATGCAAATCAAAACCACAATGAGATATCATCTCACCCCAGTTAGAATGGCTATTACCAAAAAGACAGAAAACTAATTCTAGTGAGGATGCAGAGAAAGGGGAACTCTTACACATTGTTGGTGGGAATGTAAATTAGTACAGCCACTGTGGAAAACAGGATGAAGCTTTCTCTAAAACCTACAGATATTTACTACCATGCAATCCAGAAATCCCGCTACTGGGTATACATTACATCCAAAGGAATGGAAATCAACAAGTCCAAGGGACACCTGCTCTCCCATGTTTACTGTGGCTCTATTTACAATAGTCAAGAGTTGGGACCATCAATGGACGATTGGATAAAGAAAACGTGGTGTTTATACACAGTGGAATACTACTCAGCCACAAAAAAGAATGAAATTCTGCCATTAGCAGCAACATGGATGAGCTTGGAGAAAATTATATTAAGTGAAATAAACCAGGCACAGAAATAGAAATACTGCACGTCCTCACACATATGTGGAAGCTAAAAAAGTTGATCTCACAGAAGCAGAGAGTAGAATAGTGGTTTCTAGAGACTGGTAAGGAGAGGGGAGGGGGGAGGGGAAGAGGATGGTCAATGGATACAAAATTGTAGAGAAATAGGAACAATAAGATCTAGTGTTCTATAGCAATATAGGGAGACTACAGTCAGCAGCAAATTACTGTATAACTTCAAGTAGCTAGTTGAGAGGATTTTGAGGTTCCCAACTCAAAGAGGTGACAAATTTTTGAGGTAATAGATATGCTAAATACCCTGATATGATTGTTGCACACTGTATAAATATACCCAAATATCACATTGTACTCCATGGATATATACAATTGTCACGGGTCAATCAGAAAAGAGATAAAAAGAAAAAAAATTCCACAGATAGGAGTAAATTAGAGGTTACTAGAAATGGGGGTGGGGGGGATAGGAAAAATTATGAGAAGTAATTGCTTAAAAGGTACAGTGTTTATTTAGGATAACAGAAAGTTTTGGAAATAGATAATTTGGTGGTCACACGTCATTGTGAATATTATTAATTTCATGCAATTGTATGTTTAAAAATGCTTAAAATGGCAATCCTTATGTTATATATATTACCACAATAAAAAAAAAGAAAACCACGCAGATATTTTCAACTGATTAACCTGATTTGGCTAAAACCTTAAGATAGTTTGCTCCTTGTTATTTGAACTTGGTGGTATTTTGCCAATCCCTTACCCCAATATTCTCATTGAAAAAAGAAACCCTCATACCATTATAGGGCAAAAACATCATATATGGGAATAATACAAGAAAAACAATACCTTTGTTCATTGCAGTAGCATTTGTGTCTATCACCGTCTGTGGGCTGTAATACTATTAAGAAAGAGAAGAGTTCACTTCTTTGCCTTTTGGCTAAGATCAAGTATAGAAAGAGAAGCGAAGGAAATCTTACTTTTGTCTTTCAGACCCTTTGTTGACCCTTTTTCTGCCTGCTCTTCAATAAGCAGAGTCAGAGCCGAGAGCCAAATTAATCTTGGGTGAACTGAGTCATTTAATCTCTCTGAGCCTCAACTTCCCTATCTGTAAATAGGTAGTAACTGTGCTGACACCACAGGGATTTTGGAAGCATTAAATGAGCTAGTGTCTGAAAAGATAGTTTGTTACCTGTAAAAGGCCATTCAAACATCAGCCCTTATAGCAGGCCGGGCTCAAGGGCTACTTTTCCCTGTAGCAAGCCCTGGTGTGCCCAGCCAGACAGATCACTTCTGTTTCTGAAAGAGCTAGCTAGGGTTTTATATCACTTATGGATATGTGTTCCACAGTGCCTTGTGTTATTATTTACATGGGCACTACATGTCTTTTTTGGTGTCCCCCACTGACAACAGTGCCTTGCATTTTGCATTTTGACAGTCCATAAGAATGGTTCTCAACTTTTCCCTGGAGAAAGTGCAGGTACCTTGGCATGACCTCAGGGCCCTGCACAGATGGAGACCTGGACATGACAGCACGAGGCTGACTTCTCACACTGCTCCCTGTACTCCTGCACATTGTCTCTCCAAATTGCAACACGCCCCACCCCCCAATTTCTCCTTCAAACTCACACCCATCATTTTAAAGTCGGTTTCACTCCACTTTCCCATGAAATCCATCGTACGCCCTTTCACTCATGCATTCTATACATGTTTTCTGAGTACCCACTCGGTGCCAGTACTGTGCAAGGTGCTGGGGCCACAGTGGTGAACCCGTAAGTCCCAATCCCTTCCCTCATGGACCTAGAGACCTTGCTGATAATACTAATCTAAGACTTAGACAATTTGCCTTGTCATTTTTCCTTTTATGGTTATTTCATGCATGTACCTTGTGTTTACCCAGCTTGAAAGCTAGGTCTTTGAGCTAGGCTCAATGGCTCCTTTGTACCTTCCTACTCCCAAGCAATACAATGTGGGGCATATGACAGGCATATGTAAAAATGGTACATGCCTCAACTCTTGGCTGCAAGGCAAAGCAATACATGGGGAAAGTTTCCAGACTATGATAGATGTTCAGTACAATGATCGATTAAAAACTTTAAAAATGCACAAGCATCCCTTGATACAGATATGACTTCCCCAGATACAAGAAGGTTTAGTTCTAGGCTCCTAGACAAACATAAGTTAATGCAATTTCCTTTAGAAATGCTGCCATTTGAAAAAAAAAAAAAAAAATTCTCATACAATAAGGGTCCAGAAACTGAGATAGATGTGGGTTTCTAGCTTAAGAGACTGAGTTGTGCGATTGTATATTAATGAAAATCAGGTGCCACCTTGTGGCCAGAAATAGAAATTCAGGCATTTAGCCGTGCAAAAGAATTGACAGCTATGGGAATCAAATATAAAACTGGATCGCACAAGTAACATATACCATCTCAGTGAGGACAGTCTATTCCCACATTAACCCTCAAAACACTTCTTTTCTCTAGTATATGACTTCCATACAGCGATAATCCTTAATTCACATACACACGACTTTTACAAGCCCTGTAAAGCTGCCACTCTAATCTACAGACTGGCTGTCACCTTAGTTTAAATCCAGTCTATTTACCCCTGACAAACTCTCAGGGAAATTTTGATCTCTGAAGAGGAAAGATGACATCACAGGTATTTTCAAGGAAATTAGATGAAACACAATTTCCTCTCGTGAGCAAATAAAGTTTCAGTGACAAGGGAATGGATATTTTGAAAAAGTTGACTATATGAAGTAATTTTTAACCAGTATTTTATTTATAGTCCCTGTAAGTGACCAATGCTGGCAGTACTGGAAAGTTTAGAATTTCTCTCAAACTGAATTGTTCAATAGGAAAGGTCAATATAAACATAACCATGCCTTATTGCAGATATTATATATCTTGATGCTTTTTTTAAAGTTTAGATATGCACAAATTTAAAGATAGAGATTATCCGAGTAGAACCAAGAAACAGGACTCAATTATAGGCTTTTTACAGAAAACTAACTTTAAATATAGGGATATATATAGATTAAGAGTAAGTGAGTGGAGAAAGATATATCATGGTGATACTAATCAAAAGAAAGCAGGAGTATCTATATTAATTTCAGACAGAGCAGACTTTAGAGCAAAGATAGTTATCAGAGATAAAGAGAACTCTACATAATGATAAAGGGGAGAATTACTTTAGAAGAGAAAGCAATCCTCAATGTGTATGCACCTAATAACAGAGCAAAAATGATAAAACTGTAAGTAGAAATAGATGAATCCACTATTATGCTGGAAACTACACACCCTTTAATGGACAGATTCAGCAGGCAGAAAATCAATAAGAATGTAGTGGAATTCAACACCATCAATCAATCAACTGGATATAATGAATATCTACAGACTATTTCATCCAACAACAGCACATATTCCTGTCAAGCTCACGTGGAACATTCACCAAGAAAGGCCACATTCTGGGCCAAAAACACACCTTAACAAATTTAAAAGGACAGAAATCATATGATGTCTGCTCTCAAACTACAATGGAATTAAACTAGAATTCAATAATAGAAAGATAGCTGGAAAATACTTGAAGATTAAACAACACACCTCTAAATAACACATGGGTCAAAGAAGAAATCTCAAGAGAAATTTTTTAATATTTTCAACTAAACAAAAATGAAAGAACAATTTATCAAAATTTGTGGAATGCAGCAAAAGTACTGCTTAGAAAAAAGTACTGCTTAGAGAGAAATTCATAGCATTGAATGCGTATCTTAGAAAAGAAGATCTAAAATTAATCATCTAAGCTTCAACCTCAGGAAACTAGAAAAAGAAAAGCAAACTAAATTTAAAGTAAGCAAAAGAAAAGAAATAATAAAAAGCAATGAAACAAAAGACTAATGAAACAAAAAGTTGGTTTTTTGAAAAGATAAATAAAATAGACAAACTACTAGCTAAGTTAAGAAAAGAAGAGAGAAGACAAAAATAACAAAAATTAGAAATGAAAAAGGAGATATTACAACCAATACCTCAGAAATACAAAGAATCATTAGAGACTATTTTAAAAAACTATAGGCCAACAAATTTGTAAAACCTGGAAGAAATGGATAAATTTCTGGACACACACAGAGTACCAAGTCTGAACCAAGAAGACACAAAAAACCTGAACAGACCAATAACAATCAAAGAGATTGAAGCTGTAATCAGCAGTTTCCCAACAAAGAAAAGCCCCAGACTGGATGGCTTCATTGCAGAATTCTACCAAACCTTTAAATAAGAATTAATACCAATTCTCTACAACTATTTCAAAAAATTGAGACAGAGGCCATTCTTCCAAACTCATTCTATGAGGCAAACATTGCCCTGAAACCAAAACCAAACAAAAATACAACAAAAAAAGAAAACTACAGGCCAATATCTTTGATGAATATAGATGCAAAAATCCTCAATAAAATATTAGCTAATAGAATACAGCAACACATACATAAAATTATACACCATGATCAAGTTGGATTCATCCCAGGGATGCAAGGATGGTTCAACATACACAAGTCAACAAATGTGATACACACATCAACAAAATCAGAGACAAAAACAATATGATTATCTCAATGGACACTGAAAAAGCATTTGACAAAATTCAACATCCCTTCATGATAAAGGCTCTCAGCAAATTAGGTATGGAAGAAAAGTATCTCAACAAAATTAAAGCCATATATGACAAACACACTGCCAATATCATCCTGAATGGGGAAAAATCGAAAGCTTTTCCCTTAAGAACAGGAAGAAAACAAGGATGCCCACTCTCGCCACTCTTATTCAACATAGTTTTGAAAGTACTAGCCAGAGCAATCAGGGAAGAGAAAGAAATAAAGGGTATCAAGATGGAAAAAGATGAAGTCAAATTGCTCCTGTTTGCAGATGAGATGATCCTATGTATAGAATAGCCTAAAGACTCTACAAAAAAAATCTTAGAGTTGATAAATGACTTCAGCAAAGCTGCAGGATACAAAATCAACATGCAAAAATCAGTAGCATTTTTATTCTCCAACAATGAACTGGCAGAAAAAGAAATCAAGAGAGCTAGCCCATTTACAACAGTCACCAAAAAAATAGAATACCTAGGAATAAAGTTAACCAAGGATTTGAAAAATCTTTATGATGAGAACTACAAATCACTGTTGAGAGAGCAACAAAAGGCCCCAAAGAGACAAAGCAATCCTGAGCAAAAAACCATAAAGCCAGAGGCAAACACTACCAGCCAAAAAATAAAATAGGAAATTAATAGAGAAAAATTAATAATACCGAAATCTGTGTTTTTGAAAACTGATAAGCATCTAACCAATTAACTGAGAAAAAAAAGAGAAGGACATGAATTACTAATGCCAGAAATAAAAAAGGGGAGATTACTACAGATCCCATGTATGTTAAAAGGATAATAAAGAGCTGTTATGAAAAACTGTATGTCCATAACTTTGATAACCTAGATGAAATAGATCAATTCCTTAAAGGTCATAATCTGCCAAAACTCACACAAGAAGAAATAGACAATTTGAATAAGACTATATCCATTTAAGAAATTGAATCAATAATAAATAACCTTCCAAAAGAGAAAGCACTTGACCCAGATGGATTCACTGGTGAATTCTAGTAAACATTTAAGGAAGAAATTATACCAATTCTTTAAAATCTCTTCCAAAAGACAGAAGCAGAGGAAATACTTTCTAGTTTATTTATGAGGCTAGCATTACCTAAATACCAAAACCAAAGACATCACAAGAAAGAAAACTATAGATCAACATTTCTCATGAGCATAGATGCAAAAATCCTCAACAAAATATTAGC
The DNA here is from genome assembly GCF_027409185.1 of Cynocephalus volans. NCBI lineage: Eukaryota > Metazoa > Chordata > Mammalia > Dermoptera > Cynocephalidae > Cynocephalus > Cynocephalus volans. Next base: position 171,654,349 of record NC_084461.1, read on the forward strand.
AAATCAAATCCAACAATGTATAAAAAGAATACACAACACAACCAAGTAGAATTTATCCCAGATATGCAAGGCTGGTTCAACATTCAAAAATTAATTAATGTAATCCATCACATCAGAGACCAAAGAATAAAAATCACATAATCATATCAGCGGATGCAGAAAGAGCATTTGACAAAATCCAACACCCATTCATGGTTTAAAAAAAAAAAAGGCTCAGTAAGCTAGAAATAGAAGAAAACTTTCTGAACTTGATAAAGAATATCCACAAAAAAGCCTAAAGCTAACATCATACAGTTAATGGTGAAAAACTAGCTTTTACAATAAGATCAGAAACAGGGCAAGAACATCCCTTCTCAACACTTCTTTTCAACATTGTACTGGAAGTCCTAGCTAATGCAAGAAGACAAAAAAAGGAAATAAAAGCTATACTGATGGGGAAGAAGGCATAAAACTGTCTTTGTTTACAGAAGACATGAGTGTCTATGTAGAAAATCCAAAAGAATTGACCAAAAAAAAAAAAACCTCCTGGAACTAATAAGCTATTATATCAAGGTTGCAGGATATGAGATTAATATACAAAAGTCAATAATCTTCCTACATACTAGCAGTGAACAAGTGGAATTGGAATTAAAAGCACAATAGCATTTACATTAGCACCTTCAAAAATGAAATACCTAGGCATAAATCTAACAAAGTATGTACAAGGTCTATATGAGGAAAACTACAAAACTCTGATAAAAGAAATCAAAAAAGAACTAAATAAATGGAGAAATATTTCATGTTCACAGATAGGAAGATTTAATATTGTTGAGATGTCAGTTTTTCACAACTTGATCAATAGATTCAATGCGCTTCCAATCAAAATCTCAGTAAGCTATTTTGTTGATATCAACAAACGAATTTTAAAGTTCACATAGAGAGACAAGAGATCTAGAATAGCCAACTGAATATTGAAGGAAAAAAAACAAAGACAAAGGACTAATAACACTAGCTGACTTCAAGGCTTACTATAAAACTGCAGTAATTAAGACAGTGCATTCTTGGTGAAAGAATAGACAGGTAGGTCAACAGGACAGAATAGAAAGCCCAGAAATACACCCACATAGATAAGAGTTAACAAATTTTGGACAAAGAAGAAAAGGCAATACAGCGGAGAAAAAATAGTCTTTTTAACAAATGGTACTGGAACAACTGGACATCCACATGCAAAAGGGTGAATCTTAGACACAGACCTTACACCCTTCACAAAAATTAACTCAAAATGGATCATAGGCCTAAATGCACTATACAAACTATAAGATGCCTAGAAGATAACATAGGAGTAAATCTAGATGACCTTGGGTTTGGCAATGACTCTTTAGATACAACACCAAAGGCGTGATCCAAGAGAGAAAGAAACGATAAGCTGAACTTCATTAAAATAAAAAATGTCTGCTCTGTGAAAGACACTGTCAAGAGAATGAAAAGACAAACCACATGCTGGGAGAAAATATGTGTAACACACATCTGATAAAGGACTGTTATCCAAAATATACCAAGAACCCTTGAAACTCAACAATAAGAAAACAAGCAACACAATTAGAAAATGGGCCAAACACCTTAACAGACACCTCACGGAAAAGATATAAAGATGTTAAATCAGCATATAAAAAGGTGCGACACATCATATATCATCAGGGAAATGCAAATTAAAACAACAATGAGGTACCACTACACACCTACTAGAATGGCCAAAATCCAGAACACTGATGACACCAAATGCTGGTGGGGATGTGAGCAACAGGAACACTCATTCATTTTTGTTGGGATGCAAAATGATATGGCCACATGGAAAACAGTTTGGCAGCTTCTTAGAAAACTAAACATACTTTTACCATATGATCCAGCAATTGCACTCCTTGTTATTTTCCCAAAGGAATTGAAAACTTATGTCCACACAAGGACTTGCACATGGATTTTTTTTTTTTTTTTTTTTTTTTTGGCGCTTGGCAGGTTCCAGGATTCAAACCTGTGATCTTGCTATTACAAGGCTGTGTTCTAACTAGCTGAGCTAACCGGCCAGCCTGCATATGGATGTTTATGGCAGCTTTATTCATTATTGCCGAAACTTGAAAGTAACCAGGATGTTCTTCAGTAGGTTAATAAATAAACTGTGGTACATCCAGATAGAGTGATATTCAGCACTAAAAAGAAATGAGCTATCATGCCATGAAAAGACATGGAGCTTAAATGCATATTACCAAATGAAAGAAGTTGTTCTGAAAAGGCTACGTACTGTACGACTCATACTATATAACATTCCAGAAAAGATAAAACTGCGGAGACAGTAAAATTGTCAGTGGTGGCCAAGGGTTAGGAGAAAGAAAGAAAGGGAAGAATGGGCGGAGCAGAGAGGATTTTGGGGGCAGTGAAACTATTCTGTGTGATACTATAATGGTAGACACCTGTCATTATACTTTTGTCTCAATCCACAGAATGTACGACACCAAGGGTGACCCTAACAGAAATCAGAAACTTTGGGTGATAATGATATGTCAGTGTAGGTTCATCAGTTGTAACAGATGTGCCCACTCTGGTGGGAGATGTTGATAACAGGACAAGTTGTGCAAGGGGGAGGGGGCAGAACTTAAATCTGCTCTAAAAAATCAAGTCTTTTTTTTTTAATTTAGAGATATAGACTCTACAATAAAACATGCCATAGAAAAACCAAATTGTGTCTTCCTATAGTAATGGGCCTTGTGAAAATAAGGGCATCACATCCCCAAGCTGCAGGTACTCAATGTGACCTATTTTGTTTCAGGCACTGAAACCAAAGCTCACCAGAGACCAGCAGCCCTCACTCCGAGGTTAGAAAGACGTATAGGCAAATAAATTAATTAGTGGCACAGAAATGTAGCAATTAAAAACATATTAATGAGAAGGATGTGAAATATTCACACCCATCATTTTCCTATACCAAGTTCCTGGATTTTTATATTTTATTTGCAGAGTAGTTTAGGAAGTGGGAACTGAGAAGTAGTGAAGCAAAATGATAATGAATCATTCTTTATGGTAGGTGGCCTAAGAGGCCTGTAAAACTTTCCTTCTAATCTTATATAAAAAGCATGCAATTATATTTTAATTATACACATAGAGAACGGATAGAGCCTTATTATACGGGCATTATCATAGGCTACTGCAGCTGAAGGAGCTATTACCATCTGGCCCAACTCTTTCATTTTGCAGATGAGGACCAGAGAGATTAAGTGATATATCCAAGGTCGCACAAGATCTTCCAACCAGTTAGTGACCCCAGGACTTGCGCCCAGGCCTCTGGACATACTGACCCATCCATTATGTGCTCAATGGTTAAAATAGACGAGAGCAAATAAATTATTTTATTATATTAACAGATAAAAATTTATCCTTGCATTGGAATTCACTATAAGGTAATTTTGTGCTTTTCAAATTTGGTGTTTAGAAACTTGCTGATCTTAAAAACAAGAGTTACAGAGGCTAAGGTGGAAATTCAAGATAGCATCAATAAAGATTTCAATCAAAGTCAAAATCAGCAAAAATCATCTCTTCAAAGTAGGAAGCTGGATCAGATGGAGCATGACAGTAGGAATCCAAGGACATTTGTTGAATGAGTGCTCTTGGCAACTTGAGCTCGCTGGAACACCACGAGGCTTAGAACCTCATGTTTCAATCTGTGTAAAGGAAGTTTTCCTACCACAGCGAGTAAGAGGCTCAGGGTGTGGTTCATTCCACATCTACAACACTCTTCTCTCCTGGCTGCTCTTCCCAGTATGATTCCCCTTTCAGTCTCATTAATCATGACCCCCTTAATATGTAATTAACCCAGATTTCACCCATATCATGAGCTTGACAGGAAATATGAAAGGAAGTCACGCATGACAATTTGCCCTTAGACACTGGACGCCACCTAAAGATTGTGAAATGACCACAGTGTTTCATTGTTATGGATATACGCTAGGCCACGGACATGATCACTGGAAGTGCTGCAGAATAAGCAAGAACCAAAGGAAGTTGCTAGCGCTTGGGTATTACCAGTTTCCAGGGTGGTGGTGTTTTTTTAGTCTTGGACCAAGGCAGCTGAAGCTTGATCATCGCCTTGAGTCCTCCGCCCTTCCTGCTGGGGTCAAGGACTCTCAATGTTAAAAGCACTTATAGAAAGCAGCACCGTTCAAGCCTCGAGCTACAGAAAGAATGCAATATAGATATCCACAATTATTTTCATTAAAATTTGCACGTGAATTTATTCCACACTTTACACAGATACAATCAGAGAAAGTGAGAGAGGATATGCTGTGATATTTCTCTTAGCTGGTTGCATTAGGCTCAAAATACAAATCTCAGGGATACATATTTGTCACCTGTCAACCCAAGCTAAAGGCCAAGGACATATTTTCATTATTCAGTGCACAGCCAGAATCTACTTCCACAAACTCATATACTGATAAGAACAAACATCCCCAGTACTATTGTCCATTTCTTCTTTTTAAACCACTTCTTCCTTTAAAGGCAGCCACACATGGGCCGGTATGACAGTAATGGAGAGCCCAGAAATCCACAGTGCCTCTTTCTGTAACTCTGGGCTTTATGAGGTTTCAGCAGGGCACTGCTTTCTGTGAGCCCTTTCAACATCTAGTCTTTGGCAAGAGCTGAAATTCACACGGGCTCAAGGCTACGCACATGTTTCTCCTGCCTTGAGCTAAAGACTAAAACATCACCAGCATGATCTTGATCTGCATTTTTTCTTCTCACAGAGGAGTTTCTGATTACAGTGGACATGGACTGGGCTTTGTGTCCTCTCAGCAGTAGTGCTGGTGGCTCTGCCCAGAGGTCCCACTTACTATGGAAAGCAAAACACCACGACCACCACAAGTAAATAAGAACATGAGCCAAGAGCCTCTTAAAGCAGCCATGGCAACAGGAACCTGGAATTCTAAAGTGTTACCTCATATCCAGGCCTTCATGAGAGAGCTCACGTGTCTCCCATAGTAATGTTGCTTTTACAAGACAAGGCCAGAGAAATGCGGGAACTTGGAAGTACTCCTGAATTTGACAAATGTATTGGGGAGTCCAGATTGTAAATATGGTATCTGGCTGGGGAGCCTTGATGAAACTTCCTTCCTTCCCATGAAAATACTGGGATAGTTCAGACATTCTATAAATCACTCACCTTCCTGACAGATAACTAGTTTATTTTCCAGCTGTTCACTTTCCTGAACAAGCCCAGGATGTGCATTTTTGAGTTTCCTTTAGGTAGCTTTTGGAATATTATATCAGGTACATTAGGAATGGCTCTTGGGCAGAAAACAGCTGGACTTGATGAAGGTGGGATTTAAAAAAGAATCTGAAAAGGCAAGAGTAAGGAGAAGGGGAAAAAAAACAGGGACAAAGAAGACAAGAGCAAGGAGAGACAATCTGAGAACTTTTTTTTTTTTTAGTTACTGAAATATGTATTTATTGGCCAAAATTTGGTTTTATTAAACTGATGGACGTATAAAGTAATTCTATTCAAAATTTATTTTCAAAATAAAAATTTCTATAATATTTTTAAATGACACATAACTATGAACATTAAAACAAATACTTTAAAAACCTCAATGATTATTTGAACATTTAACAATAGCACAAGTAAATAATTATTCTTGATATATATTCACATACTTTAATTGGTTACTTAGCCATTGCTGTCTCTAACATTGTGATATGGAAATTTTTCTGAAAAATGTGGGTTTTTTTCAATATGGTGGCATTATTTTCATAGAATTGAATTGCTGATGCTTTTAATTGATGCTTCTCTGTAGACGATTGTATGTATCATTTTTAATTGAGAAAATACTCCCTCTATAGCTACTGATGAACCTATAATTTCAGAGAAAATTCTGCTAAATGGAAGATATTCTCAATTCTATTTTTTATATTAAAATGTGTAAATATTTCAGGCCAATATTTTCACAGGTACTGTCTTTCTGCCTCCATTCAGAGCACCTTTCTTTAATAATATTACAAGACAAAATTTACAACTTGTCTCTATTTTTGATTCTTTTTAACATTTCACCAAATATAGACACTGCAAATCACAGACTTACATAATTTTATTACATTCTGGTGGAGAATATAAATTTATCCAATTAAAATTAGGAGTCAAAATCCATCTAAGTCAAGATTTTCCAAACCACGATTTTCAAGTTAGGTAATTAAATCATATGGGCTCTCATATTTTGATTTGTTCAATTTCTCTCCAGCTTTTGTAGGGAGAAATTTGAGCTTCTTCCTTTTTGCAAGCTTTATTTTTACATAATTGTAACTTGCTAAAAGCTTCAAAAGCCAAATTTTTCATGCTACATTCATTTAATAATTTGATTAAAGATTTCCAACTGATTTTGCACATAATGCAACCTAAATGTGGGTTGCTTTACAAAGTGGTTTTTCAGAAGCCCAGGAATTTTCAAAATTCAATTAATGATAGGCAACACAGAGACAAAATACATACAGCCATGCTGAAACCTTTCTTTGTATTGTACTGTTTTTTCCTACACATACATACCTATGAATAAATTTAATTTATAAATTAGACTCAGTAAGAGATTAACAATAACTAACAATAAAGTAAAACAATTATAACAACAACACTACTCTTGTGCTTTGGGGTCATTAAGTTAAAATAAGGGTTACGTGAATATAAGCACTGTGATACCATGACAGTCAATCTGATAACTGGGAAGGCTGCTAAGTGACTAACAGTTGGGTAGCATGCACAGTGTGGATACACTGGACAAAGGGATGATTCACATCCAAGGCAGCACAAAGCAGGATGGTGTGAGATTTCATCATGCCACTCAGAACAGCATGCAATTGAAAACTTATGAATTGTTTTTTTCTGGAATTTTTCATTTCATAGTTTCAGACCGCAGTTGACCACAGGTAACTGAAACCGTGAAAAGTGAAACCGCGGATAAAGGGAGACTACTGTTTTTGATATCATCTTCTGTCACAAAAGTTTTGTAGATCAGTTACTTATATACTCTGTGTATATATATATGGCATTTATAAATTTTGACAATTACAGTTTACTATGCCACCATGGAGCTCTTCCTGATTCTCATATCGAATGTGATCTCTCTGTGTATATATATAGTATTTATAAATTTTGACAATTACAGTTTACTGGGGTAAATTTTGACAATTACTGTTAGAAGCTGGGAACTTTTTAAATGGCATTAGTTGCTTTTACTTTACACTTAAGTGTGTAGAACTGGCGACAACCCATCCTTCGTAAAAGCCTCACCTCTTGGCTACCTCCATAATTCTCTGACCGCTCCAGTCTCTCCTGGTTCCTATTTCTCTCTTCACTACGAAATGTCCGCATTCCATAGGGTTCTTTCTCTCTTGGGACTCCCACCTGCGCCCATGGCTTTAGCCACCACACCCCTTCAGACAGCTGCCAAGTCCTTAGCTCCAGTTCCGGCCTCTCTCCTGAGCACCACATTGTATTTCCTTCAAGGGGTCTCCACCTGGATGTCCCACAGGTGTTTCAAACTCAACAGGACTTCAGATGTTTGCTAATTGCAATTACAATGACTGTTGCTCTTATGCAAAATGGAGGAAATATTGGGCTGGAGGGCTGTGGAGAAAACAAGAGTGAGGACAATGCAGTGTCTGTCCTCACCGGGCACACATTCTGGACAAAACGCAGAAAAATGCCAAATGAGGAGGGGGGGAGGCCAGCCTCAGCAGGAGACAGGCCAGGTACTGACAGAGGAGAGATCACATTCGACATGAGAATCAGGAAGAGCTCCATGGTGGCATAGTAAATGCCATCTTCGGGGCGGCCTTAAAGATAGGACTTTGATGGGCAGAGCAGGGAGGTGGGGAGGAGGAGGGAGAGGGAGGAAGACATTCCAGTGGGAGCAAAGGCCTGGAAAGAATGTGGCACTAGCCTGTTCGGGAGACTGAGACCTAAAGGTCCTATGCCTTCAACCTGCTGTCCTGTTCTGTTTCTCTCTATTCCCATACACATGAAGCCAAATTGGGCGCTACCTTTTATATAGGGGAGCCTATTCTTAAATCTAATAAGCAACGAGGAGTTCTTGCAGGTTCTGAGCAAGTGAGGAACATGCTAAGCCTCTGGCAGCAAGGAGGGGTAGTCTCTTGAGAGAGGATAAGTTGAAATTTGGGAGATCTCCTGCCGGACATCAAAATCTGGGGTTCAAGAGAAGCATTGAGGTGCTACAGCCCCACATCTGAGGATCGTCTTCCCAGAGGAGGACAGATCAGCACCAAGTGAATGTGGAGAGACAGGAGGCCCAGAAGCAGAACCTTTCCAAGCAGGCACATTTAGACAGCCTGGAAAGGAGCTGCAGCTGGGGGGCGGCGGGGGGAGGCAAAGAAGACAGTCATGAAGGTGGGTGACCTGGAAGAGGGAGAGAAATGGAAGCCAGGAGAGGGGAGCTCAAGAGGGAGCCATTGAGTGTTCTGCACAGCCAAGGAGGACTAGGGAGAGAGCTACAGATTTGGAGATAAGCATTTTCTCTGCCGACACCTGCTAGCCCTCTCAGCCAAATCTTCCCCCTTCTTTCAGCTTGCCCTACAGTCCTGTGCCCCCAGCCTCCAGTGACTCCGCTCCACACTCTTGTCAGTCCAGTGTTCATTATGTTCCAGTCTCTCTGGCCTTTATCTTAGTTATTGCTCTTCTGGACAATTCTACTATAACACCAGACCATCTCCTGGCCTCCTGTCTTCCTTCTCCACTTGGTCCTGTGCATTTCTGCCAGCTGACTTCCTAGATCCGAGCTCAGTCATTGCATCCCCTGCTCGAAGACCCTTGTTGACTCTCCATTACCTACTGATTCAAGGTCAAACTCCTTACTATGGCAGCCAAAGCTCTCCCTTGCAGTTTATCTCCTACAGAGTGCTTATGGCTACCATCCAAGCTCTGTCCTACCAAATTGCACTCATTATTCTTACGCCACTCCCTGCATTCTGCCTTAGACCAGAGACAAGGCTTTATTCCCCTGTAAGCAATAGAAACTCACCTCCTCTCCCTCCTGGTGCTGTGTCTCTCTCCAGAGCAACATTGGGATTATTGTACTATTCTCTGAGATGTTTGCCTCATTAAGGCCACTCCTGTGGGTGGGAGTGAAGTCTCTCCTAGGAGGGTGGCTGATCGACTAGAGGCAACACCTTCCTTTGATGGCCTTTCTGAGAATTCGAGGAATGTGGACATGCTGGAGAAAGCTCTCGAATATTGAAAGAAGATGGCTTCTGGCACAAGGAGACAGGCCAGGAACTGGGAGGGGCAGGACTAAAGAGACCCCAGGTTGAAGATGAGCTCTATCTACCATATTTTTACTCTCAACAAAACTTTACGGAGCACCTAGCACACACCAAGCATTGTGTTACAAGCCACCAGTGGTGTTCTGGTAAGCCAGCTCTTGGAAAAGCAAAAGCCCTGATTTGTAGCACTTGCCTATTTCTGTGGTGTAATTATTCTGTTACCGATTTCAAGCTACCAACATGCTATTACTGAATGTGAGGCTGGGGGAAAGTGCACATCATCTGCTCTAGGGAGCAGGTGCAGGGCTGGCTCCAGTGCACCACTGGCTGGGGATAAAGCAGTGAATCAGACAGACAAGGTGGCTGCCTCGTGGAGCTACTGGGCATGATGCTGCTGTTTCCTTCCCTGAAAGCCTTCACTGCCATCTTGGTGGGTCAAGATTGGATTGTATCAAGGAAGTCTGTCTCTCCTTGTATCCTGTTAGGCTGTAAGGCCTGCAAGGACAGGAACCACATCTTACACTTCAAGCCTCTTTGCCCCCCAGCACCAGCATGAGGCTCTGCAGATTCACTGGCTGACTGACTTCATGGGGCAGGGAGAGGAGAAATATCTGTTGAATGTACTGAAACAAGTCCTCCCTTAGCCGCCACTCACCAGATAAGTGGAAGAAAATGCAGGCCACAGGTGAATTTTCAGTAGCTCGGTGTTGGCAATTGGTAAAATGACAAAGCAGGAAGTTTCTCTCCAGTCCTCTCCACCCTCTAACCAGTGCTGCCTTCCCACCTCTCCTGGCACAGTTGCCCTTGGCCGGGTCTCAGACCTGACCTCAGTTCCAACTCTGCACCCTCGCTACAGGCTTCAATGGTCTTGCTGAAAGGCACTGTGACCTTCAACATTGTGGGAATCAAGCTGCCCTTAGCTTCTCAAAGGAGTCCAAGACCATCCCCCCTCCAGAAAAGGTTACGTTCTCTGGCTTAAGCTGTAACCTTCAGGGAGTGGAGACTCTGGTCACCCTCAGGAACTTCCACATACAGAGGGATCCAGACTAAACCTCCACAGAGGGATGTGAGAGAGAAAATAGGCAGCAGCACACCCTTTTCCAGGGCACCGCTGCAGCCCACCACACCCAGAAAGAAAGGCTGCCACCCTCCCTGGCATGGTAGACATCACCAGCAGGAGGCTCCCAGCCCCTGCCCTGGCAAGACCAGGCGAATGCCTCTGTGCTGAGCCAGGAACGATCTGCTTCCACTTTGGGAGGAGGGATGAGGGAGAGCAGGTGCTACCAAAGCTGTAGACCGTGGTCCTTAATGTGCAAAACTGGACTAGGAACAGGCTCTGTGAATGAGGTCTCTTGCCATCCGCTCTCCTCTCGTGCCAATACTCCCACCACAGAGCCCACAACACTTCAGAAATCAATGTTTTATTTTCTCTAGCTCCAGTGTTACAACTGTAGCAGCATATCAGAAATATTCCCACACGCAAACAAACATTTCTCCCCTTCTTCAAAGAGCTGGCAACAATTGAGAGGCGGAAACAATATTTACTACAGGCATTTAAGAAATGTAAGAAACAACACTTGCTCACCATTATACATTGTGCGTCTTGCAGGTGGGAAGCAGCAGTACATTTGTATTTCACAGACACAATCATCCTTAAATAAAGTTAAATAAAACCTTATAAGCATAACAATGTGTTGGAGATGTAGCCTTAGGGGGATTTTGGAGGCTGGCACTTAGCAAATAAGACATTAGCATTAAAAAACAAAAGAAAAGAAAGATAGAAAAGAGAAAAACACGAACTACACACAAGCCAATAAATTGCTAGATTCAATCCAGAGTTAAGAAAAAATAGTCATGAATTGAAGATGTATCCCATTTGAGAAAAATCTATTTTTTATTCTAAAATAAAAAAGTACAACAGATCTACAAGTGGTTGAACCTCAAATCAGTTTCAGCAGAAGAGCTCACACACACTCCATGTTAAAGTATGAGTACTGCGCTCAAGAGACATTGCCCTGGCTGTAGATGTCACTCCAAAGACACTAATGACCAAGATGTGCCATGGTTCATTAAGTCGGTCACTGGGGAGGAGGTGGGAAGACATTTTCCTATTCAGCACTTTGCAATGTCAGTCACAATCAAAAACCAGACTGCAGTTTGCATGGGCAACAATTCCCACAAAATTAACAAACACATCTGTTTACTGCTCCCCACTTTCAAAGCTTTTGCCCTACATCACTCACTCGACCTCCGGACTGCAGGATAGGCAGCTACCAGCCCCACCATCCATCACCACGCCAAGAGGGCTCCCACTCCACACCCACGGGGCTCTGAAATCCAGTACCTATTTCTCCTTCTTACAACCCCTTACCCAAAGGAGCTTTCCCAGCAACGTCAATAGTTTCTTTTCTAAATGCCACCAAAAAACAGAAATCTACAGAAAATTAGGAATATTTTGCAGCAGTCTGGCATAATCTTAAGTGGACAAAAGGGGCAGGGGTAGGGTAATGTTTTTAGAATTTGATTTAAATTCTACTTTAGCATTTAGAATTTGATATCTTTCCTCCGTTAGCAGAATTTGAAACTATCCAACACTAACCCAAGGCAGGTTTAGAGAGCAGATGTAAACATTTCCAGCAGCAGCATAGTCTCTGCGGACTTTCTGTACCCTCGTGTGGGCCAGAAGGTTACTATAACTGGTTTCCGTGGGGGGTGGGGTGGGGTGGTAAGGGGAGGGGGTGGGAGGTTTTAACTCTAAGGTGGGACAGGCCATCAGCAAGGCCCTGCTCATGGGGCCCACGTGGGAGGTACCCAACGTAGCTCTCTCCTATCCTTGATCTGAAAAAGGAAGTCAATTGTTTTATAAAACTGCTCATAGTTATTAAGACAAAAACTCAGGCGTAATAGCATCCAAAGGAGCCCAGGCCTGACTCTCGGGCTGAGATAGCTGAGAAGCACACATGGGCCATGGCCTGTGGCGGCAGGTTAGGACCAGGCCCACCAAAATGAAAACATACATGTTCTTTCTGCCCGTTTTCAAAGACAGGTTCAAGGGAGGGGCTCAAAAAAGGGAATGGTGAAGCCATTCAGCCTTCCCTTGGATAACGGTCTGGCAGCACATCAAATGGAGTAGCTACAGGAAACAGGCTTGTATTCTCTTTTAGCGATACTCTGACTCCGTAGGAACCACTGCAGAAAGCAAGAGGTCTCGTGTTCTCAGGTGGCTCCAGAGAGGCATCCTCTGGCTCAGTCAGGTATGAGGGTCCAGGTCAGGTTTCAGCAGTGGGGCCCTGGCTGGAGGGCCTAGCTTCTGATGCTATGCCGGGAGAGGCTGTGACAGGACAATGAATGGCCGGGACAGAACAGGGGGATAGACAAATGCTTGAGACATGCTTGCTGTGTTTTTAAAAATCCCTAGACTGCAGAGTGAAACAGGAGGAGATTAAGTCAAAACACACATAGACCAAGTTACCTGAAGTGCCTGAGTTAAAAGGTTGATGCAGAAATAGCTCCTAGGATAAAAGTAGCATTTATCCCAACTGCCTGCCAACAAGTAGCCAAATGTTGGCATGTTAAGGGCTTCTAAGTGCTGACCCAGGGAGGCAGATATTCACATCACTCACAAGGAGAGGAAACAGTCTCAGTAGGTTAAAGACTAGACATCCTCATTCTACTGGGGCCCACCTTCCCACAGTGTAAGAGACCCTGCCACCCCGCACGTGTGCATGTGTGTACACAGCAGGAGAAAAAGTGCCAGGGCCAGACCTTTGGTCCTGGAATTTTTAGGAAAGACACAGGGAAAAGGCACATGAAAGTGACTGAATTAGGAAAAAAAAAAAAAAAAAATGTAGCTGCAATTAATATATCATTATTTTGATTTTTCAAAAGTACCTTTTTCTCCCCCACAAAAAAAGAAATTCAAAATATAAACTTAATATTTATTACTTTACATTCAAGTGAAACTTCCATCTGGGTGTGCTAAACACAGTTTTAGGCCATATTCAGCAATTTATTACTTTGGTGCCATTTTACTTAACCGGATGGAAGAACTCAGCCCTCTTATTATTTAAAAAAAAAAAAACAGCTTGATATTCCCAGCTGTAATACTATGTGTAGACACACACAAGCACACACACAAATTCAAAAACTTCTACATAGAAAAATAAAGGATAAACATTATCCATCTATTTTATACTGTTAATGGAACTTTTATATACATAAAATGTTTTTTTCTTTAATGATCTCAGTCACTGCGTATTTTCTTCCTCACCGTGTGATCTAAGGATCAAGGCAGGAGACTGCCACAGTGAAGAAGGAAAGCTACATTCCTCCCAGGGGAAGAGTAATCGCTCACTCCCCTTGCAAAGTCTTTCTTGTCCACCACCACCTGGGATGTCCCCATGGACGGCCTTCTGGTAAGCGGCTGTCCCGCCCTGCTCTCTTTCTAAGGCCTCAGGGAGCAGATAGCCCACAGGAGCACCTGCAAGCAATCCTGTGGGTTTCAGAGTAAGGGGATGGAGGAAGCCTTCTGAAAATAAAAGATTCAGGAACCACTTCCCATGCCTGTTCCTTTAGTATAGAGTTCGGTTCTCCAGCTGGCGCTTGGTGAGGAAGTACTTGAAGAACTCATAGACAGACCAGGAGATGGCTGTGGAGGGCATCTGGTAGATGACTCTTGCCTGGATGCCTTTGAAGTAGCCGGACAGGCCATTGAGCTGGTACACCGTCCGGAAAGCATTGGCCATGCCTGACAGCCGGCCACTGATGTTGGCCAGGGAGAGAGCCATGTTCTCCTGAGTGTTGAGGAGGGTCTTGCAGACGTCCAGGGGGGTGGTGGCGGCCGCGGCGAGGGCCCCGGCCAGCCCACCTGAGATAATGTGGGACTGCGGGTTGTAGCCCCGGTGAGGGTTGACCTGCTCCTGCAGGAACTCGTAGGTGATGAAGTGGATGGACTGGAAGGGAATGTTCATGGTCAGCTGCGTGGTGTAACTCCGGTAGAAGGCCCCCAACCCCTCGGTCCTCCACACCGTCAGGATGCAGCTGAGGGCTGAGCGGTGCTGTGAGTTGTACATCTGCATGCGCTGCTTCACGACTGTGGCCAGACGGGCAGCCAGCGGGCAGTTGGTTGGGTTTGGCCCCACCCCAGGTTGGGAAGCCAAGCCATAAAGAGAAACAAGCAAGTTAGACACTCTGGCAGCAGGTCTCACAGGGCGAGCACACACACAGCCCCAGCCGGAGAGGCCCCGAGGGCCAGCTCCAGGCAGCCCCGGTTCAAAACTCCACTTTTAGCTCCAGGTCCCACTGCCAGGAAGGTGGGTGTTTCCTTACGGCTCTCTTGCCTGAACCTTGCTTAAGGCAGCCTCCAAACCACTTTGGAGCAGATCAGCTGACCTGATCTCACAGACCCTGGCAGTAATCTTCTGCCCCACTGCAAATCCGAACCCTGCCTCCCAGCCCCTCTGCCCTCCTCTGTCCCCAACCCTCCTATTGGAAGCATGTCCCCTCACTTATTCTCAGAGCTCTGTACTTCTGACAGTGATCTTAGCTTCAATGTCAGTGTGCTTGGAACAGACACTAGAATTATGTCTGCCCAAGTTCAAGGACAGCCTCCAGTGAAGACCCTGGCTTTGTTAATACAAAAGTAACTGGTAGTTACCAGGACAAAAAGCAAATGAGGCTAACTGGGGTGCCCAGGCTTAGAGTTTTAATGGTCCGCACGTATTGCCAAATAAATACACACAATGTGTTTTACTTTTAAGGAAATAAAGACTTTAAATCAATAGTAATGACAAGGATAACAGGAGGTAAGCTGAACCTCACTTTTTGCCTCCTTTAAAAAATATAAACAAAACCCTTGCTTGGTTAATGCAGTCTAACTAACCGGTCACTAACTACGTCCCTGTATGAATTGCCTTAAAAAAAAAAAAGAAGCCCAAGATATTAAACATGAAAGTCTGTCACTTTTTCACTGAACTACCTGCTACCTATAGGTAAACCTCCTCGTCACCCTGCCTACCTGAGAACATCTCTTTCCTGGCCCCAAAGCACCCTGTCTTGAACACATCATCATAGGACAAGCCATGAAGACAGGTTTATTCAAGGATGTCACATCTCTTAAGATAACGTGGTTAGATAAAACAGAACACAGGCTGTCTTTCTGAGTCTCTACTCTCTAAATAAAAAGGAGGGTGCGAGTCCCCCAGCGTGTCTCCCGCTGCACATGGAAGGAAACCAGAGTGAATGAAACAGAGCGTCTTTCTCCACCCGTCCATCTGGTAAATCTCAGCACCCAGGAGGTAAGACTCCTCCCCTTCTCACCTCCCAATCTGACCCATCCCGGCCCTGAAGGTCAGAACAAGTCCCTTGTCTGCTAGGACATGGGAGACAGCTGAGAGCAAATAAGAAATGTTAACTTTAAAAGGCAAAAAACAAACTTACAACCCAGGACTTTGAATGTTGAAATTTTTCTCTCCAATTCTCCCTTCTAGTCCCCCCCCCCTTTTCAGATGGGGGGAAAAGGTGGAGACATCCACATCTCATCTAAAGCCACGTCCAGATAGAGAATAACCCAGCTGAAGGCATGCTCAGCACCAGGTCCAAAAGTCCCTCACTGTTCAGACCCGAGTCAACCAAAGACTCTAGGATATATAAAAAGCAAACAGAACTCAAGTCTGCACAGCTGAGATTTGCTTTATAATACTCCCAAAATTCAAAAGAAAAAAAATGTGGGGACAGACAGCTAAAAGGAAATGGCCAAATGTGGATTTTTGAAGCAGAGTGATGGATGGCGGGGAGAGGAGGGGTTCATAAAACTATTCTGTCTACATTTTCTTATTTGCAATGTTCCGTAACACTTCAATTTTTTTTTTTTTTTAGAAAGCAAATTGAACACAAGCTCTAATAAATGGCCTCTGATGGTTCCTCTGAAGTTTGCCTAGGGTTGATAAAGATTAACAAGGCCAGAAGCACGTGTGTGAGGTCTTAGAAGTGGAAAGGCACACAAAAGAATCACCAGGAGAGTTTGTTACAACAGAGTCCTGGTCCCTATCCCCAGGGATCCTGATTCAGCAGGGCTGGGGTGGGGCCTGAGGACTGGCATTTTTAACACCTCCCAGGAGATGCTGATGCTACTGGTCTGTGGAACACACTTGAATGGATCTGTTTATAAGACCAGAATTACCATAAAGCTCAAATGCTCATGTGTCTTCTTAGACCTTTAATAAGGTAGTAAAGAATTCAATTCTCCTGCTTGCTCTCTCCAGGGGCAAGGAGTCCCCCTGGCCACCTTCCCTCCCCACCGCTCCCCACATCTCCTTTTCTTCTGCCCCTTTGCACACCCCCTACTGCCCTCCCTGGGACCATGAAACATTACCTTCTGCTGGATTCATTACCGCATCGTGGAGCAGGGTGGCCATACTCCCAGCTATCCCTGCAAAACAAACTCCAGAAAATTACCCTCTGGAACAGGGTGTTCTGAGGAAATTCCTGGAACCTAAAATTCAGAAGGAACTCTGGACTTAGCTTTCTAAGAAGCAAAATTTACTACCAGCTCCACACAGGTGAGCATTGACTCTTAAGACCCTAAAGTGATTGTGGAAATACTGGATGAAAATAGGGGAGGTTAACATAGGCACACTGACATTTTGATCTTGCAGAAATCTCATTTTCTTTCTTGTAGTCAACCCTGGGGAAAGGATAGATCTGATGACGTTGGATGGTATCCAGAAATCACCACACTCTGTGGCTTTTTTCACGGTCTAGATTTTAGTTCTCTCTTTGTCTACAGATTAACTCACTCTACCCATAAACTGGTGCAATCAAAGGAGATAATATCATGTATATGGCTGAAGTAGGGGAGGAGAGTCAAAAGATAAATCTTTTTTAAAATTCCTTAATTAAAACTCCAGCCACTTTTAAGAAAACGGGCAAGAGACAAGGAAGACAGAATCAATCATCTGCATCTGGTAGATTTCCAGGGCAAGTTTGTAAAGCCGTGACTGTCTTGGGGATGACCCAACCCATTAGAGGGTCTCCTCAGACCTGGCTTCACGAACCAGGACCTTCAAAAGCCTGAATTAGGTCTGGAATTTTGCTTTCAGCTTTGGGTTTCCTCCCTCTGTGGTGACACTGCCCAGTAATTAAAATTACCACCGGAAAGTGGGAGGAATGAGGGGGACCAGGATAACTCTCCAGAAAGGCACAGAATACCCGCCTCCCTCCTGCACACAAACTTATAATTATTCCCAGAAAGGTCAAAATACAACCGCAGCACACACCACAATGTTGCAGGAACAGCGCTGGGCAGAACTTGGCATAAAGTGGGTTCTGTCAAACCCCCTTCAGGGAGCTCAACTGTTACATAAGGCAGTTTCAGCAACCAGAGGGTCCCCAATGTCACGGGTTTGGGGGTAGCATCAGGGCATGATTCTTAGTGACCGTCTCAAAAAATGCAACTAACAGCCAATTTTTAAAAAGCAAAAACAAAGGTCTGCAAACCAGCTAGATGCACTTATTACCAAGGTCTGCTGATGAGAGGGGCACTTTTTGGTTTTCTCTGAGTAGAGCAAGAAGAGAAAGAAATAAAAAAGCCTGTTGCTGGTCACATCCACCTCTCCATTGTTGAAAAATTAATGTTGTGAGAATAAGTACACTTCATGGGGCCATCCATATTCCCATTCCATATCCAAACAAAAAAACAACAAAGGCTGACCTCCCCAAAGAGGAGAAAATAACCATGCAACCTGGCCTAGTAAAACATGCCTTATGTAAGAGCCGCCCGCCAACTCGCAACCCCACTCCGCTTCTCTCCCCCAAAACAACAAAACAAAATCATTTCAGCCCTTGCTCGCAGAGAGATGCAACTCAGGCAAACGGAAGAGAATGGGGGTAAAATTCCAAATCCCCAGAAGCTTAACGTGGGAAAGGCCATCTGCGCTGGTGCAAGTCTTTGTCAGCCATAAAACTTCTTGACCTTTTAAAGCTTAGTTAGATCTCGGCGTTGTAGAGACTTTTGGTACCAGTTTTTAAATAGTCTCAAAGAAGCTGTCCAGATAACTTTTTTTTTTTTTGAATCCAGCATTCAAAAGTTTTGTTTCTATTCGGGGTGCTTTTTCCTAGGTCTGATCATTAATTTCTTTTGAATGTTTAAAAAAAGAAAAAAAAGGAAAAAAACCCACACAACAATAAAAACTGAAACACCTCTGGGACCGATTTTCCCCAGGCTTCAGAAAGCTGAGAAGGGGCAAGAGAAAAGCGTGTGTGTGCGTGTGTGCGTGTGTCTGGGCGTGTGTGCACACACGACTCCAGAGTTCTTTATTCATGAGCACGGTGCCGAAGACGAGGCTCGCGGGCAAGAACACCCGGGGGGAGGATGTGCTGAAGAAGAGAACTTTCTAACTCCAGACAAACGCTTTCAAAGTACCGTTGGCTAGGTGGCTGTTTCCTTGGTGGTGGAAAACATCATTTAAAGTCCTTTTCATGTTTTCGTAGCAGGCAAAATACATGGCATGGGCCGGCCCCGCGCCCATGATCATCACGTTGAGGCCCCGCAAGGGCCTCCAGAAGCCTTCAGTCCGCATGATTTTCTTGAGGGCTCCATAGATACTTGTGTACTGGGCTTTGGGATCTGGATTCAAACTCTGCATTCGTGTCTAGGGGGGAGTGAGAAGATGAAAAAAACGGAAGTTAACGAGGATGGTAAGACACAGAGAGAGAGAAAGAGAGAGAGAGAGAGAGAACAGGCAATTTTTGAGTTTCACGAGATTTCTGGGTGAAGAACATATATTTATTCTCTCTGTCTTGGAATACTTCCCCCCCAGCCCGCCCTCCCCCCACATACACACATTCACATGGATTTCATTATGCCCAGTGAAGAGAGAAAAGGATGGGGACAGGAGGGTAGGAAGACCCTGCCCTGCCATTGGCAAGCTGTGTGACCTCTGATGAATCACTTAACCTCTCTGGGCCTCAGGACCATCAATTAAAAGAACAGGGTTGTTGCAAGCAGCAAACAAATCAACGTATGTAAAAACCCTTCATAAACTCGGAGTCCTAGACAAACTGAAGCATTATTATTAGGTATTATTATATATTATTATCCTGTGCTTCCCACTCTGGTTCTGAAGGCTTCTGTGTCCTCACTTACCTGAAAACTCCATGTTCTGAAAGCTCGTGTTCAATACCCACTATGAAATCTCCCCAAATCCTCCAGCCCTCATCCACCACATCACTTCTAAATACTTTTCACATTTCATTTTTACAAGTTAGCACTTAAATATAAATGGTCTTGCTCTTAATTTCTTCCTAGGCACAGTCCTGTCTCCTTGAGGCAGAGACCTGACTTTCCCTTCTGTTATCCCCATCACACCACCCAGGCATAAAAGGTGCTGGAGTAGGCTGGATGGTTTATTTCATGTCAACCTGGCTGGGCCACAGGACCCAGACATTTGACCAAACACCAGTCTAGATGTTTCTGTGAAGGTATTTTTAGGTGTGATTAACATTTAAATCAGTAGACTTTGAATAAGGCAGATTCCCCTCCATAGTGTGGGTGGGCTTCATCCAATCAGTTGAAAGCCTTAAGGGAAAAACACCTGAGGTCCCCAAGGAAGAAGAAATTCCGCCTCCAGACCGCCTTTGGACTCGAGCAGCAATATCAGTTCTTCCTGGGTGTCCAGCATGCAAGCCTGCCCGGCAAATTTTGAACATGCCAGCCCTCAAAATCAGGTGAGCCAATTCCTTGAACTAAATCTCTCAATCTCTTGCTCTCTAAATAGACAGATTTAGATATAGATCGCTCTCTGTATATAGATATAGACACACACATGCACACATACCTTACTGGCTCTGTTTCTCTGGAGAACCCCCGACTAGTACAGCAGGTGAGAAATACTTGCCAAGTGAAAGATGCACTTTAGCTCAGTCCTATCAAAGAAGCAGCCTCCTCCTACCCTCCCTCCTGTCCTCCCCCCACTCCTCCACCCCCACAACCTAGATGAGAGGCTCTCCAGCTTCTGGAGGGGATATCCTTCTCTCTAAACAGGACCATACAAAAACCCCAATACATAAAAAGGAAGACAGGCTTCTCTGACTGAAAATGGGGCCAAGAGCGCTGGGCCCCACCCATGAGCTCCCTGCCAATCCTCAAGGCAGAGACTCCCCAGGAACCCCACGGCTCAGAGCCACAGTGTGAAAACCAATCACCCAAATAATGGCCTTTTTCAGATTTCAGATTTCACCAGGTACTAAAACCACAAAGAAAACAGGCACACGGTTGCCAACCTTTTATTTTGCCAAAAAAGGACATAACAATGACACCGTAAGCAACAACCACCACCACCCTCTATTACAATCGTCATTTCCTAAAAGAAAAGGACTTTTTAATACTTAAAAGAAAGAACTGTTCTTTAAGTTAAATTTAGCTTTATTTGAAACTCACTATTTTCCCCTTTATTTCCTACCACAGAGTGGTGAAAACTTCATCTGGCCCATCGGGAGGCAGTCGCCGGACATCTGGGTCCCAGGGACCTGGGCAGGTGTCCTCTGGGAATGGATGGTGTCAGGTCCCTGCATCTCTTTGTTTTTTAATTGATTTCTATTTTAACCCATTTCAAATAGGATTCGAGGTGGTTTAGTAAGAGGATACATTATAAACTAACAAGACCAAGGGAAGGAGAAATAAGCCAAGGCACCTACCAGAGGGCACCTGAATCATGGTCACGAGCTCTGCACTTAGCGCCTGGGTGGGCTGCTGGTCGGGGGCAAGGTGAAGCATTCACTTTGGAAAGAAAGACCAGCAGAGGCTCTCCAGCACAAAATTCTAAAAGACATTTGAAACTGCTCAAGTTTTAGAGCAAATAAAGTTTCGTAATTCACCTGACTTTTTCTTACAATTGCCCCTGATGACAAACAAAGGTATACCACAGCAGGCAGGACAACGTGGCAATCGAGCCGGACTTTGAGACCAGAGAGAACTGGGACTGAATTCTGACGCCCTCACTCATGGTGCAGCCCTGGGCAAGTTAGTTACCCTCTCTGAGCTTGAGTTTTGTCATTGGAGGGAATGGATGAGAAAATTAAATAAGGGAGTATGTATCTATTACCATCATTATTGTGAGCAATAATGAAGGATTCGTCAAGAGGAGACCTGAAGGTGATTCATGGACAGCCTAAGTAATATGGTTCTAAAATATGACCTTCTAGTCAGGGTGGGGACTGTGTCTGACAGCAGACTTCCAGTGCCTAGCAAGATGTACTAATCCTGGGGCCCAGTCAATATTTGTTGAATGAATGAATGGATAATCAAACAAAGGCACCTAAGGATATAAACTATGGTAAAGGGACACTTCCCCTAAATAGAACCAGCTTCCTTGAACTTACCTGTCCTTGCTACCAACCCCTTCACTTAGATCTTCAATGCAAAGTCCACATGACACAGCATTTCTCAAACCTGGATGTGATCTGCTGAACCACAGGCAGAGCAGGGGTGGCCTGTCCCTAGGGGCCTCACTTGGGCCTGTGAATGAGGGGTGTCTCCTGCCTGTCGTATCCCAGGGAAGAGGTCCACACACCTCAGGATGGGGCTGCAGCAGCGCATCTACTTGAGGGATGAAGCCCTGGCTCAAGCCTGGGTCACCTCCTCCTGCTGTGGGATTTCTGGCCTGGGACAAGGTCCTGCCAGTTTGCAAGACCAGCCTACAGTCGAAGGCCATCTTTGGTGGGCAGAAACCAAAGATCCCGGGCAAGCAGGGTGGCAGGTAGTGTGAGGAAAAAATCAGAGCATCCAGGACTAGCTGTTGCAAGAACTCTGGACCTGATGCTGGCTCAGGCTAGGGCCCAGTAACCCTGGGCTATGACATCTCATCTCTCTGGTCCCCAGTGTCCTCAACTGGAAAATGAAGGTGTGGATCAGAGCAGCAGTGGATTATCAGAATTACCTGGGAAATGTTTTTTAAAAAATACTCATCCCTGGGCACCACCCCAACATGCATTGATTCAAAACTTTTTTTAATTCCCAAGATGACTCTGATCAGCACTCAGATTGGAGAACCATGGAGTGACCATTTAGGCTCCTCAAGCCTAGCACTTTCTAATAATGTCCTCCATCCAGCCTCAGTGGTAAGGGATTCACCCCTGGTTAAGTGAGGAGGTTGTGGCTGGGCGAGGGCAGTGGGTGAGGAATGGGGGGAGTGGGGCAGGACAGGAAGCAGCGTGGTCCTTGGGAGGTCAGCCCTGGGACCTTGGCAGCCTCCTTATCCTCGGGGCATGGCCGACCTCCTCTGTAATAATTCCCAAGAGAGCTGTTGGGAAACACCTGGCTCACCAGCAGGCAGTCAACAACTACTGTCCCCCCATATGTCAAGTCATTGGGGGGTCTCCCCCTTAGACACCACTCATGGCAGCCAGGAATTAGCATCACACCAAGACTTACAAGGGAAATTTAGGACTGATTTTTCACCCCCTCCCCTTTTTAAGTTAGGGCTGAGCCAGTTGGAGTAAATATTACTAGCCCAAAATGCACCATCCTCTTATGGAAAAGAAAAGGACAACTGGGTACCTGTGTACCCTCCATGGACTTCTCTGTCCCCAGGGGTGGTCTACTCAAAGGCAGGCCAATTTAATGACACTCACCCAGGATACAGGCAAGTGGCCCATGAGAATGGAGGGGGCCCAGTCAAGTCCTGGCTGGGCTCGTTGTGGCTGCGGGGGCCAAGGTTTGGGCCAGTGCCTCTTTACTCCTGTAGCACCTTCACTTCCTCCATCTGCCTACACGGAGCACCCGCTTGAGGGCAGGAAAAAACAAGGAGAGTGGGGGATACGAGGGGAATGGCTTGGACCTCCTGGGGTGCCAATAAGGTGCACAGAGACCAGGAGTGGCCAACCCCACACCAGACTCAGAAGAGAGTCCGAGAGAGGCTGAAAGCAGGCAGGTAAGGAGGGAGGCAGAGGTGGCCAGAGTAGGAGAGACAAATAATCAGTCTCTGCTTTAAATTTTTGGTAAAGTGTAAAAGCGAGCACTGGGTATTTTCTATTTACTTTGTGTACTGAAGAAGGGGAAAAAGTCAGGGGGTGAGTGAAAGCAGACCCAAGCATCCATCGTGGTTATCCATACAGTGGAATATTATTCAGCCCTAAAAAGGGAAGGACATTCTGACACATGCTGTGCAACACGAATGGACCTTGAGCACGTTATGCTAAGTGAATAAGCAAGCCGCAGAGGAAAAATATTGTAACATTTCACTTAAGTGAGGTAGCCAGAGGAGTCAAATTCAGAGACAGAAAGTAGAATGAGGGTGGCAAGGGGCTGGGGGAGGGGGAACAGACAGTGTTTCATGGGTATGGAATTTTGGTTTTGCAAGATGAGAAGAGTTCTGGGGACGGATAGTGGTGACGGTTGCACAACATCGGGAATGTACGCAATGCCGCTCAACTGTACACTTCAAAACGGTTAAGACCAAATTCTGTTACATATATTTTACTACAATTTTTAAAAATACTGAAAAAAGAGTGAGGGTAGAGAGGAGGAAAAAGGAAATGAATGAATCAGGATGAACAGAGAGGGAGCAGAGATTAAACAAAAACAATAACACCACTCCCCCCACGCACACGCGCACGCGCACGCGCGCACACAGGCACATATCCGGAGACAGAATTTCACAAATCACTTTTCCTGTTGGGTTTCAGTTCCTGTCCAAGACCTAGCGACATGGCTCTCCCCCTTTCTTTACAATTTAGCTTCCCATTCACAGTTTCACAGTTTGTCCTGCCCTCTTGGGAATTCATAATGCATATTAGCATATTAAAGGCTCTGGGAAGTCCTTCGGGAAAGAAACCTGTTTAGCTGGGTTTAACAAGGCACTTCCTAAACGTGAGTCTTTGGCAACGAACTGCCTTTCTCATTTCATAAGCAGTCACACCTTGCCCAGCACACTTGTGGAAACACAGCTGGAGCCAACGGGAGGGCGAACCGAACCCTCGTAGCCAAAGTGCAGAGAACATCCAGGCGCTGGAAAGACCTTCTAGCAAGCCATGCAGAGACGGTTGGGGTCAGCGGGGAGCAGCCCAGAGACAGGAGGCTGTGTCACTGGCGCCTAGAGGAGACAGGGAGTGTCGAAGAAACCGAGCCCGCTGCGTGTTGTGAAGCGTCCTGCATAATTGCAGCTCAGTCTCAAAGGGGAGGGAGGGGAGAGAGGGCTGGTCCAGAAACCGGGAGGCCTGGGGCTGCCATTCATTGTGTGATCTGAGCAAGCCCCTCCAGCTCCAGAACCAGGACTCTACAGGAGGGCTCCAGGACAGTGCTGCTCTCTCAAATTCTCCCCTAAAGGGACAAAACATCTCAGGCCTGCCTTGTCACCTGTCCTCCTATTGAGGGGAGGAGGGAGAGTGGAAAAAGTGTTCTGTCCCAGGGGAGCTCACGAGATCATGTAACAGCAGCTGCAAGGGCCCTGGGGACAGAATGCGTGTGGCCTAGCCCCTGCCTTTCAGATGGGAAACTAGGGCCCCAGAAGGAAAGCGACTTGCCCAAGATCCTGTGGACAAGAAGCCTCAGATCTGGGCCTAGGAGCAGAAAAGTGAAGGAGCCAGCTGAGCCTGGCAGGGGGCCCTCTCGCCTCCCTGTCCTGCAAAGGACATCGCAGCCCAGACCCAGGTCCCTACAGCATCCATCACTCAGCCACTGACTGCCTGTCTGATATGGGGATGCTGATGTCTCAACCCTCCCTTCTCAATTTCTCAAAAATAAAAAACTTCCCATGTTCAGAGTACATGTGGCACTTTTAAGATCAGGAGATGATAATGCAAAATCTACTCATTGGTCCATTCCAAAGTATGTGCTGAGCTCCTCCTTTGAGACAGGTGCAATGGGGTCACAGGCAGGGACATGCCAGCTTCACAACGCCATGAGCAGCACAACTTGGCATCAGGGAGCCTGGCAATCTCTGCGCAGGCTTCCTCTCAGAGAAAGGAAATAAGGTTCATGCACCTAGAAAGCACTACAAAAATGCCCCAAAATGTTAGCCTCTGTGGCCCAGTATCTGCTTTGGAATTAGAAATCAAAGTAGTAAGTTTAATTCTATCCTGTGTGCCAACTGTTCCTGAGTAACACTGACATTTACTAACTCCAACCACAGGAAAATGCCTACACTAGACTGCAGGCCCAGACCACAGCCCCTCCCTGTTTTTCAAGCCTCCTCTTCAGCCCATCCATAGTACCATGTTCCCGCAGGTCACGCACTTAAGACACCGACCGTGAGGCCTGCTCTCCTCAACAGCCACCCACGACAGAAAGGATCAGGCCCAGGAGCACGTTCCTACAGAGTCCACCCCTCACTGAAATACCACACCACAAATCAGTGCACTAGGCCAGGAGGAAGAGGCTTTTTTGGCACAGTGCTTTGTGGAAAGGATTGTCTTTGGAATAAAGCCACAGACCTCATCTAGGCCTTGGGAAGCCCTGTCTCACCCTCCAGAATCCAGAATAGGAGGCACGCACTACAAAAGCAGAAACCCAAACCACATCAAGGAGCACCAAGCGCAGTAAAACTTTCAGCACCCCGAGTTCAGAACTACCAGTGTTCCTAACTCATTCACAGAAGATGGATTCTTAATAGAGCTTTTGACAATCACACCCCGGCCCTTGGAAAGCCCATGTAAAAATCATCCAAAATGAAGCATGAGGATCAGCATCCTCCCCAAGCAGCCGTTAACCACAAGCAGAGCAATGCAAAAATCCTTTAGGGGGACCTCGACATTCACGGTATCAGAAGCACAGCCACGTTTATTCACAAGTTCAAAATTCCAAATCACATGCTTGTTTTCTTTATATCTCCCAAACTGGCAAACATAAATACACAAAGAGAATATACTTTTATATAGAGTTGTCCCTTGGTATCCACAGGGAGGATTGGTTCCAGGACCCCTATGGATACCCAAATCCACAAATGCTCAAGTTCCTGATATAAAATAACATAATCTAAGCACATGCTCCTGTATCCTTTAAATCATCTCTAGTTACTTACTTATCATACTTAATACAATGTAAATCCTATGTGGATGGATGTTATACTGTATTGGGGGGGGTTGTACTATTTTTATTGTTATATTGCTATTCTTTATTTTTACTTTTTTAATATTTTCGATCCATGGTTGGTTAAATCCACAGACACGGAACCCGCAGATATGGGGAGGTAGGTGACAATATATACATACAAAAAGAAAATTTGGTCCTCTTAAAATTTAGAAACTAGAAAAAGAAAAATGACTCCCCCAAAATAGTCATTGCCCCCCTTCCAAAAAGGGGGGGTGGGTGGGAGAATGATTCCATGTCAGGATCACATAGTGGGGTTGTGCAAGGGGAGTCCAGGTATATACTCTCGTACATTCTGAAAATGGCTCCCTAATGCATTCTGAAAAGCCCCTGCTGAGATCCACTATTTTGGAGCAAGCAGAAGGGCCGGCTCTCTGGGAGATCAGGCAGAAAAGGTAGACCAAGACAAAACAGAGATGAGACCTGGTGGAAAACACAGGTCCAGCAAAATCAGATCTAGTCAATTTCCCTTTCTCATCTACAGGAAGCCCCAGATTTCCTCTGGCACTCAGGTCACCGACGTTGAGGGTAGGCGGGAGGAAGTGGGTTCGTGCATATGAAGACAAACCATAAGGGCTCTTCTGCCTTTTCACTTATGCCTCATGGGAATCCCAGTCTTCAGAAGGGTCCCATTCATCCTTCTCAACAGACCAGACACAGTCTCGCCTTCCTGGTCACCTGCCACATCTAAAATGTGGGGCCAGGACCACCCAGGACTCATGCCTCCTCACATCCATGCCTCAGATACAATCCTAAAAGCTTCAGGGTCCACTGGGGCATGCTTCAGGGGGTACTGCTGTTTCTAGGGACAAAAAGATTAAGTGAAGAGATTCCAACACACATATGGCAGAAAATACAATTCTACCAAGACAGCAATAACCAAGTTCCTCAGCCTCCCGGGGAAGAAGCCACAGCACCAAATCCCATTTCTCCTTGGGTCAGGCCACAGCGGGAGTGCCACAGTGTAAAGATGAAGACCCCAGATCATGTCAACCCTGAGAGGGTAGCCAGAAGAGGAGCCATTTGCGCCGCACCTAGAAAGAGGGACGGTACATTAAACCTCAAGAGATGGAGATAGAGCTTCTACACTAGTTGATTTTTTGACTATGTTACTTTAGGAGAAAAAAAATGGGCAAAGTGGTCATTGAAAGGAGAACAGTTCTGGCTGCAGGGGCATGTGAGCAGGCTGGTGTCACTGGGAACCAGGATCTGTGGCAGAGGGTCTGGTGTGCAGGGGCTGCAGGCAACATAAGGCTCATGTGGAGAGGGAGCCCCGGACTCAGGAGAGGGGCCACAACATTAGACTATCAATAAGTGTTTGCCGGAAGAAAGGCAGGTTGGGGCTAGACTATGGGAGGCTCTGAATACCTTGCTAAAGAGTTTGGAATTTACTGTACAGTCAAGTGTTTTCCATGGTTACTTCCTGCACATGATGGCGAAATGACAGCAGCTATGGAAAGCCACACAGTAAGCAAGCAGGTCAGGTGGGCACTCCACATCTGGGAGGAGGCAGCAGGCCCAGGCAGTAGAAGCCCCCACTACTAGGCCACTGGACAGGCTGGCCGTGCTCTGAAGATGCAGCCACTTGCAAGGATGCTGTAACATCACACAGTACTTAGGATTCCCTCCCAACCCACGGTCAGCTGCTCGCCACCTTGCCTGTGGCTCAAAGGATACCATTCCAACATTCCTTGACCCTGGGAGACAAACCTGGCTTCCTCCCCTTCTCTAGAATATGCTATGGCAGAAGAAGGGAGGGGCAAAAGGATCCGTGCCTAGCCAAAGCCAATATACCCTGGAGATACTCAGAACATTCCATTTGTGGCCAGCCCTAAGGGATTAAAATATCTGCCATACAGGTAAGGTAAATTCCCAGATTCCAGATAACAGGGCTGAGATTCCATGGGTGCGACTGGTAACCTCACTAGGAGATGGAAAGGAAAAGAGCATTGGGCTGGAGGGGAAGCCTGAATAGCTGTCACTCCCACCCACCTGCCCTGCTCTGGCAAGAGGAGCAGGGGGCTAGGTCAAAGTTCTAGTCCCATATCTGTCACTAATAGACTGAATGGCCTCAGGTAAATCAACTTGCTTCTCTGAACCCTTATGCCTCTATTTACAGAATAATTATAATAGTAAAAACAGTAATATCAGCAGCTAGTTATCTCCATTTTACAAAGTTGCGTCACTACCAGGCATATGGTAGTGACACAGCTTCACTCTGTTCCATGACCCTGGCTATCAGCTTGGCCACTGGACTCAAACGGGGCTGGGCCATAGCAAGTCGTTCAATACAAACCCATCTTCCCTCCTTGAAAAGAGCCTGAACCATTCGCCTGCCAAGGTCATGGGCAGGAGGACATCTTGACAGACACCAGCCTGGCACTCCATCAGTATTCAAAGCCTTCCAATGTTCAGGCTGCTTGCAAGAAAGAATTCAATTCACTGCTAGTACACTGGACTGCTAAGGGCCTCCCACTGACTCAGCCAGCCTTGTCGATGTCACTGGCTCATAAACATCCCACTGACATGCAAGGACAAGATGTCAGAGGCAGACTGGAGAAACGCCTCATTCTCAAAAGTCTTTTATTTTCCTGGCATATAGGTAAACTTGCCGAAGCATCATAATGTTACATAAAAGAACAAATTGAATACAAGAGTCCACAGGGAAGTGCCACAGAAACACATCTACCCAGCCCAGAATGGGGTACCTACTGTGTGCAGGGAGAGAAGAGAATCCAGGCACCTCGAGGGTGTTCAAGATTCACCAGACAGAGGCTGTGCTCCTGGCTTTGCAGGACAGGGGTCCTGGGAGCTTTTGTTTGATTTCAGAGTTCTACCACCTTTCTGGCCCCCTCCCTTTGTTTCACTAATGAGGATACGGTTTAGTGACTTGCCCAGGCACCCAGAGCTGGACGGTACTGCACCAGGACTGGCCACGCCAAGGCCCCACCCCTCTGACCATCCTCCCACCATATTTTGCGTAAAATCCCAGCCAGAAATTCTCAAAGAAAATTTGTTCAGCCTCCAACCCAGTGCTCAGAGACAGCCTGCCCTCAAGGAGCTTATATCCTGGTTGGAGAACTAAACAAATGAAAGGCTCAAGGGCCATAGAGATGGGGGTGGATAGGGATCAATGGGGTGGGGAGGGGGGCAGGGAGGGAATCAAATAGTCAGGGCAGACCTCGCTGTAAGGAAGGCAGTGTCCCTTCTGGGCAGAACTGGATGAATGGGCTCAAAGTTCCTCTATTCACTCAGCAATAACACAGTGAGCTTCTACGCTGCTGCTATCATCAAGACCTGAGGACACACAGATGGCCTCTCTCCACAACCACCTCACAATCGAAATCCTATTCTACGTTTCAGCTGTGTGAAGTTGGGTAGGTTATTTAACTTTTCTGAACTTCAGTACCCTCATCTATAAAAACCCCTATCTCGCATGCTTCCTGAGACAAATAAATGAGAAAACTTAAGGGCACTGATCACCTAGCACAGAACAGTCGGTGCTCAAGTCTATCTTCATTGTGATTATTTTTAGAAAGGCTCCAGCATGTTCCCTACCTGGTCAGGAGAAAATCACCCCCTATGTTAATATAAATAGCTTGAATTCTCATTAACAACCACCCCCAAAACTATCCTAATTTTGCTAGTGTGTTTTTCTCTGCTTGCCGATAAATGGCATTCTGGCATAAAGGACAAGTTTGAATTGAATCCCATTAGACTACAGAATAGGATGACCAGCAACCACACACATGACTCCAGGGTCCCAAAACGAAGCTACCAGCCACAGGGCTCTGGTATTGGGAACTCCAGGCCATAGCCCCTGCACCCTCATAACAAAGGCACAAGAATGAAACCCTACCCCAATCCCTCTGACCAGCAAAGCTTGACATAGGTAACGTGGCCTTTAAGTTTCTAATGGAATAGAGCCCCAGGAAGGTCCAAGGCTAGCAGAACAGGCTCTGGAGCCCCACCTGTGCCTGAATCCCAGTTCTGCAGCTTCCTGGTAGATGTGTGGCCTTAGGCAAGTTATTTCATCTCTCTGAGCCTGTTTCCTTATCTGCAAGTGGGGCTCATACCAGCTCCTACATTCTACAGTCTCTGTGATGATGAAAGGAAATAAAGAATAAAAAGCCCCCTGCATTCGGTCTGGCATAACTGCTGCTTTTATTTCTGCTTTTTTGGATAAACAGAAAATTCCTAGAAAGATGTGCTTTTTACTAATTCCTTCCTAAGACTCTTCATTGCTTAGGGGGACGGTGGCCTGGTTGGGAACAAACCCACCTGTAATCCCTGCACACTGGCACTGGAATGTGTCACAAGACCTGAGCAGCCCCTCCTTCTGCTGTCCCTGCTGACGGAAGAGAAACCAAGGGCCATAAGAGCGAGGGGACTTGCCCAGGGCAGCCCCATAAGGGACTCTGACCCTCTCGCATATTCACCTTTCTTTCTAACCATGTCTAAATGAATGAACCAGCCTGCTTAAATTAATCCTGATTATGTAACAAAGGAAACTTGGACAGCTAGCTAGTGAGGTGGAGGGGGGAAATCACTAGTGTTAGTTTACACAGGCGCAGAGTCCCAAATAAAGTGCTACAGGAATCTCGCTCACCTGGCCTGGCTGCTCTGGCTGGGCAGTTCTGGGAACCTTTGACCGGTGCTAAAGTCCAGGCTCAGGGCTGGGAAGGAAACTTCAGTACCAAGATTCCCTGACACTACTGATTGGTCTGGTGTGGCCAAGTTCAACACTGTGGAAAAGGCCCTCTCCACAGCTTATTGGCTCTCTACACTCTGAACAATAGAGAAACAGCCTCAGGACAACAGCCAGAAGCAGGCCAAGTTCAGCTACAGGACTGGGCACAGGGGCCCCCTTTGTGGGTTCTGCCCCCTCTCCCATGCTACGAAGTAGCCCTGCCTGTGGGTGTCGGAAGGCTCTCTGGTCCCTCAGACGCTGGGTGCACAGGGCACAGATGTTTACACTGAGTGTGTCTCAGTTTACCAAACATGGGCAATTCCTCCAAAATGTACACCTAAATGTGAGCATCATAAAATGGAGAGAGCCCTCAAAAAATTAAAAATAAGAATTACCATATGATCCAGCAATTCCGCTTGTGAGGATATACCCAAAGAATTGAAAGCAGGGTCTCGAACAGATATTTGCATATCCATGTTTATAGCAGCACTATTCACTATAGCCAAAAGGTGGAAGCAACTCACGTGTCCACCAAAGAATGGATGAACAAAATGTGGTCAATCCATACAATGGAATAAATAGTATTCAGCCTTAAAAAGGAAAGACATTCTGACACATGCTACAATGTGGAAGAACCTTAAAGACATCATGCTAAGTGAAATAAGCCAGTCACAAAAAGACAAATACTTATGATTCCACTTATATAAACTACGTGGAGTAGTCCACTTCATAGAGACAGACAGTAGAATGCGGGTTGCCAGGGGCTGGGAGGAGGGGGAGTATGGAGCTGTTATTTAATGGACAAAGTTTTAGTTTTGCAAGATAAAGCGTTCTGAGATCGGCTGCATAATAAAGTGAAGGTACTTGACACTGCTGAACTATACACTTGAAAAAGAGAGTAAATTTTATGTTTTGCATATGTTATCACAATTAAAATCCTAAGTCTAATCAACAGCTCACTCCAGATGTATTTCAGAGCCTGAAATCCAGGCAACATCAAAGAATTCCCTGAGGTTTCCTGTAACACTTGGGATAGCAGGTTGTTTTGTTTGTTTTGGGTAAAGGCAGGTAGGGGTCTCAAACGCACAGTGTAATCCTCTGTACACAGCAACATCCCTGGCTCGGGGGCCTGCGTTGGAAGGAAGCACCTAGAAGGTCAGTGCAGGGGCTCTTGGAGGGAAAGCAGAGCTTACCACTCATGACCCAGAGCTCGAATCCCCCACCTTCCCCACATGCAGACCTCCGATCCCGAAAAT
This sequence comes from Cynocephalus volans, assembly GCF_027409185.1. Taxonomy (NCBI): domain Eukaryota; kingdom Metazoa; phylum Chordata; class Mammalia; order Dermoptera; family Cynocephalidae; genus Cynocephalus; species Cynocephalus volans. The sequence continues at coordinate 171,686,666 of NC_084461.1, forward strand.
GCAGCACCTTCCTCGCCAGGTTGTGCTGGCCTGGGCCAGCCCGAAAGATATTATCCCAGGAACCAGCACCCCAAGCATGGAGGTAGCTCATGAAAACCAGTCAAGTATTTGTGTGTGAGACTAGGGTGTGATGATGCCCGCAGCTTTCAGACACTGCCCTTGGCATCAGAGCCAGGGGCACAGAGGGGCCCCAAGTGCTGACAGTGCTGGCTCCCACCAGCACCTCACATGGCCCATGCATGTCCCAAGCCAGGTGTGGTGCTGCCGGCTTCTACAAGACCAGCTTCGATGACCTGCACAGAGGCCACACCTTCTAAAGCATGCCCCACGATTATCCCCAGAAAAAAGGATTTTTCAAAGCAGCCTGTCGCCAGCCTTCTCTTGCTCACTGTCCTTATGTCAGGAGATGCGTCTGCACATCTGCCTCCCATGAAAGTTGGACAGAAGGTGAAAAGAGGGCAGCAGGTCCCTGTGCCTCGCTGAAACACACAATAAATGATTGACGAGAAGTCAGAGATGGACAAATTTTCACCCACAGGCATGTGCAAAGCAGGGACTTTGAACCCTCCCCAAACTCTTCTCTACCTGCTGCAGATCTGTGTCCCCAGCAAGGTGCACCTGGCCAGATCGGGGTCCACCGTGTGGGGTAACAGCTGGGAATGTGAGCCCCATCAAAGCCAGCTCTAGAGTTCAGGGGATGCTAGAAGCCTAACTAGGGGTCTAGATGTCACTGAAGCCAGATTTCCTGTAAACACTACTACCAGATTATCTCCATAATGCAGGAAGATTTATGTACAGTCGGCACCAGGTCATGGCATGGGAATGGCTCCTTCCTTCCTTACATACCTTTCACACCAGACAACAATAACAAAGAAAGGTAACAGAATACCAGAAACACCAGGATTGACATTCTGAGGGTCTTGGGGAAAGACACAAAAGGAAACAACCAGAAGACCCAACTTTCAGCCTCTGGGACTCACTTGCTAAATTTAAGCTAGACAATATGTACAAATTATTTCCTATGCTTTGGGGAGGGTCATTTTTAAGTTTTACTGGACACCAAAGGGAATGGCAGGAACCTTCAATCATGAGATTTTATGCTGACTAAAACCCTCTCCTTGGAAACAGAGTTCGGGTGTACAATTTAAACTGAAGCGGCCTGACAGGAAGGGTTTCCAGAAGGGCGAGAAGGAGATTGGTACCAGGGGTGACAGCAGGTCCCCAGCCTACAGTGGTCTCAGCTTGTAAAACAACAGGGCCATTGTACCAAAGAGTTCCACCCACTATCTAAACATCAGTGCACAGTTGGGGAGGTGGGAGATCAGCAGAGCAGGCAGAGCCCTCACCTTCAAGGAGTTTACAGTGCAGTAGGGGAGGAAAAAAATAAACTAAAAATCATAAAAATAAAAAATTCGAAACTCTGAATGTCATACAGCAAAAGTAGATGCTACGAGGGCAAACACAGGGGACCTAATTTAGATTTGGGAGGGGTCCTGAAGTATTGGAGAAAGGGGCTTGGGGCACAGGAAGCAGCAGGTATGGACAGAGGCCCTGGGAAGGCAGGTGTCACCTGAAGCCTGCTGAGTACCAGGAGAAGAGCCTGGGAGCAGGCATAAGGACTTAGAGTCCACACTAAGCCCCAACACTGGGGCATAAGGAAGGTCATTTTACCTTGACACTACGATTCCATCTGCTTGGTCGATTAGGAAATGGAGGAGGGAAGAAATGAAGTGAATGAAACAGAAGAACGTTCCTCACTGTGAAATCTATGGGAGGGCAAACCACGGTGCAGGAGAGATGTCACAGGGAACCCCCCCGAGCTCCCCATCGATGCTTCCCCCCAAGTGCATGGGCCATCTGGGATAACCCCATCTGTGCTGCTGGCAATGCTGGGTGACCTTGGCCAAGCCAGCTGACCCCTGGATGACTCAGCTTTCTGGTAGTGAACTTGTGAAAGGTCCCGGCAGGAAGGAGTCAGAGAGCTATAAACAGGGCCTTCCAGAAGCACTGACCACACTTCTCCCCTTGATTCCAGGGTGGGGCTGTGGCCACTCAGCATTTCTGGAATCGCCTGGATGAACGGTTTGCAGTCTAGAAGCATTGTCATTGGAGGTCTCAAGTACATTACATAAGCTATAATTTCTGGGCAGGCACTTTGGAATGCAGGCACAAGCACGGGCCCCAAGTGGTATATGGGCGGCTGGCCACTCCCACGGCTGCCCAGTCCCCCAGTAGAATTCCACTGCAGGGTTTCTTCCTAGATTCCTCTTCACGCAGAAGTGCTTGTGACTCTATACTTTGTATCCAAAGTCGAAACAGGGAGCCAAAGTTACACTGCCACGTGGGAATAAGGAGTAAAAATTTTAGAACTGGAAACTTCCCAAGAGACTATTTAGTTCAGTCTTGCCATTTTACAGAGAAAGAAACTGAGACTCAGACAAGAGTTTTTCCTAGGGTCACTCAGTTGGTGGGCCCCGGTCACCTCAGGCTAATTACAATTCACCCTAAAATGCAAATATGGACATCACATGTGTGTGTATTCAGAAAGATCTGCTTTAGCCTGCTTCTCCTCGTTCCCTTCTCTACCCTCCACCAACAAGCAGCAGTGCCAGCCACTGGTTTGGGGTGGACAAAGGCTCCTGATGGCTCCCCAGGTCCCTAAAATCAGCTGCTCGGAAGAGATCAGGAATCTGTTTTCCACTTAAAGCAGTTTCTGGTAAAAGCCCAGCTTTGTAGTAACTTTCGGTTTTTAGGTTCTGAAAGAGAATTTGAGACATTTTCTGATGATTGGATTGTCAGAAAAAAAGAAAAGATCCTTGGAAGAAATACTCAAGAGAAGTTGAAAGCAAGAATTCTTACCCAAGGTCAGGCAAAGCATCACCAGCCAGCCCGTTGTCAGGAGGCAACAGCACTAATTCCAAGGACAAATGGAAACTGCTCCCACCTAAAGTTGTACGGTCAGGCACCCCATAATGGCCAATTGCACTTTCAAGTCCTTCTCTACCTCGTTCTGAACCTTGAAATATTTTTTTGGAAACAAAGAAGTAGCCAAGAGTCATTCCAACTTGTAAATATACTCTTAATTGTTATTATATCATTTTTACAAGGAAAAGTCATTTCTGAGCTGATTTCTTGACGCTCTAAGGGCTACAGATAAATCTTCAGTAATTATCTAAGTAAGTGAATTTAACACCCTTCCTGGCCTGCATAAATACATGTATGTTAAAATTCAGTTATTGCTCAAGAAGCCAAGATTCAAGGAAAAAAATTTTAAGCACAGTTCCACTGAAAGAGAGCTCTCCAGTCTCTCATATACTTTAGGTTTTTAACCCTCTCACAGACAACTCTTCTTCCCCAACAGGGCATTTACTACAGTTCCGCTGCAACCAGATCAAATCCTTGCTTCTATCCTCACCGTTTCTTCTGGGTAACAGCTCAGCATTGTCTGATGACACTGAGAAAGGCCCACACGTGTCCTCCTTAAAAACACCCACAGCACACAGATCTAGCAAGAAAGACTTCCAGTGCCAGGGGATCTGCAGACACAGACATAGAGAGGTGTCACTGGGGTTAGTGGGTTCATGCTTGTGTCACTGGACTGGCCTCTTGGGAGGAGAGACATGATTCAGTTTCCAGAAGCAGTGAGACCCAGGAGCCTCTGTCTAAACCCTGGACTTAATACAAATGCCAGGAGGAAAGTCCTCAGCATTGCATCTTGGGCCCTTCATCAGGCCCAACTAACAGGGAAATAAAATTTCAGAACAGGAGGAAAGGTCCTGCCAAGAGGCCCCCTGGTCTGGTGACCCCAAACCATAAAAACTTTCTCAGCTGATTCTGTGCTCAGAAGACTCACAGCAGAACCCCCAAATCAGAGTGTTGGCAGGGTACAGGCATCCTAGGGATGGCCAGGCACCTTGGAAACAGGCCACAACATTTTGGGGGACAGAGACAATCGTACAGCTTTGTTGTCTCCTTCTAGTCCAGACACAGACACTGAGATAGTACTTCTGCAGGGGGCCCTTTCTGACCCCTCCCAATGAGGTTCAGGATCCCTGAGGACAGTCTGTCACCCCCTAGAGGAGTGATTCATTGGTACATCTGTCCTCCCTGCCATACAGGGACCCATGCGGGGACAGACCTGGGCTGTGTCCAGCCTCCCACCTCCCTAGTGCCCAACACTCATGGTCGTAACCCCTGTGCCCCGCCCCTCCTTAATTAATTTAGTTATTCAGTGAAGGCCCGGGGATGAAGTTACATTTTTGCAAATGCCTTTCAAATTTTCCTAGGTAGAGACATTACTATGAATCAGTCTAATGCAAACCAACATTTAGCAAGCAAACCACAAAGACAGCAACTATGGAAGCAACTTTCTTGATCATTTGGCTAAAGACACCGTTAAAGCCTGCATTAGGGCAGAGAGAGCAGAGGAGTGGTGTTCCGGGGACCAGAACATGGATGAGTCAGGGTCGGTGGCCCGGCCGGCCAGCTTCCTGCAGGCACAAACTTCTCCTGAAGCCAGGCCTCCGAGAGGCAAGGTGCCAGCCAAACCCTCCACATGGGCACTGTGGGGACCCCAAGACAAAGGCACCTGTGTTCTGGAGAACCTCTTAAGCAAGCCAGGAAAAGAGAGGGGAAAGACCAAGGTGGGAAAGTGCCCAAGTACCAGCAAACAGAGACATGCTTCAGGACGATTAGTCACCTTCCTGCTCCTGGGGGACTCCCACCCCACAACGTCCCCAGAGTCATCTGCCTGACACTCAAAAGGACAGACTCTTGAAAAATAAGAGTGAGCATATAAAATGATAACCCCACAGAGGCCCTCGCCCTAATAGCCCTGGGCTCACTGCACCTCTCCCTCCCCCAGGGGGGGTCTCATCCTTCCTGAACCTGCCAGTTACTGCTCTACACAGCTGTGTTGTCACCCATCCTACATAACCAACTTAAAATGCATATCTGAGCACCCTCTGAGCATAACTGGCTCTTCTTCATCACCCAGCTGAAGAGGCAGCAGCAGGTGGCCACCTCATCTGTACTCAACAGATGGGAGACACTGTGTAAGGAGAGAGCCCAAGCGCCCAAGACCACACAGGGCAGGGAATCCTACAGCCTGCTGGAATGAGAGCCTGGATTTTCCATTCCAGTGAGTTCAGCTCATCCCTTCAACAAGATCCCAGTTTGATAACATGACCTATCACCTGCACAGGCCTCTATACTTTTTAAAATGTCTTCCCTACATACCTGCTGTATTTTCCTACTAGATGCAGTAAGTGGACCTGAAAGGTAGGCAGGACAGGCACTTACGCTTCAGATGAGAACTTTTTATTTAAGATGAGAAAACTGCAGCCCTAGCAGACCAAGGAACTATGGTGTACTGATCTTCTCAGCAGGGCACTTTTATACTGTGATCTGCAAAGGAATCCTCAGACCAATCCGAATTCAAATCACTATACTGAGTGCAACTCCGACTCCCTGCTGAAATGAGAAGGTGCCACAGCAGCTGCAATTTGTTCCGGAGAAAGAAGCCAGGCAGAGCCAAAAATATCCTGCAGCAATAACCATCTGTCATCATCCCCTTGCCCTCCTTACCAGAGTATTTGCCCGAAGAACTCCTAACTATGCGTTAGAGCCCTGCATTCTGGGCCACACTTTCAGGGTGCTATGATTTTCTGCTGGGGCTCCCTCAACCCTGGTTCCTCCCCCTACAAGAAGGCAGCTGGACCCCATCAATCCCAGCCCTTTCCTTCTCATCTCCCAGGCCCCAGCTCAAGGGCTGCACTGTCATGAACATGAGTCTGTGACCCAGCAACCCACATACTTGCTCCTGCCCAATTCCCTTCCTCACCTCCCCCATTCTGGCTCCGTTGCAGCAGAAAAGGGCCCGAGTACTAGGGCATGTTATTTTTCCGAAGCTCAGTTTTATCATCTGTGAATGAGAACTGGCACATGCCTTTTCTCACATTCAAAGGAGAGCTAAGAGGATCAACTGAGTGAGTGGAAATTAAAACAACTCAAAAATACTGCAATATACAATTGCAACAGCAATGTATAGACATGTTCAGGCATTCAAGTAATAATACTTGTAGAAATAATAATAGCAGCTAATGTTAACTGAGTGCTTACCATGCTCCTGGCACTAGTCTTAACACTAAGTATATCATCTCAATTAATCCTAATAGCAACATTTGAGGTGGGTGCTGTTATTATTTTACAGATGAGAAGAAAAGGCACAGAGAAGTTTCAGTAACTCAACCAAACGCCACCCCCCAAGGCAGTCTGGCCCCAGAACCTGTGCTGTTAACCTGAATGGCTCTAATCTTTAAGTATTTTACCTGATACAATCTGTCATTAGTTTAGCAAGTTTAGCAAGTTAAAAGCCATTCCCAAATATGATCTCACATAAGCTTCCCAATAGCCCTGTCAAAAGGTAAAGCAGATGATATTAGTCTAGTTTCATGAGGGGAAACCAGCTCAGAGAAATGATTCGCCCAAGGTTTCCTGGCTGGTTAATGGCAGGACATGGACTTAAATTCATGGGACCTGCCCCCTAGTTTGATGGTCTTTCCAGAGGCCTCAACAGCAGCATCATTCTGACATGCACACACCTCTCCTGAGCCCCTGTCCACAGCAGCATCTCAAATGTACCCTTTCTGGTTGTGCTAGGGAACAAAGGCTGTCGGCACAATAAGAGATGGAGTTGGGGGTTTTCTCCAGAAGCAGGCACCGCAGACCACACAGCCAGCCAGACCTCAGGGCCCCGGGGCTTTCTGAGTCTCCTGCTGGACATGTCTGATGGATCCAGAAGTTCAGTGGACCCAGAGGAAGTCCTCTCAGTGACACAAAGCTGCAGTCCCTTGATTTGACCCACAATGGCCAGACGTTTCCTAAACCTGTTATGCAACTCTTGCTTCAAACCAAGCTGCTTCTGGGTTTTCTCCCCATTTCAACATGTTTTGTTTTCTCCTCAGAAAGAAAGCACGAATGGGAAACCATAACATCTCTTAGTGACCAGACAACGGCCCTCCTGGACTGTCTGGGATTATGAGTAGGGTGGGGGATGTTTTCAAAAGCATCTACTGTGAGCCAACTTGAGGTTCCAGAATGACTCACCACCACAGGAGTGAGGAAGAGGATGCGGGGTGGGGGTGAAGAGAAGGTATTACAACTGAGGACCACTGTCTCCTATGGGAAGGAACCACCCCAAGAGCGCCAGGCAGAGAAACCAGAATGGTGCTGCCCTGCAGGCCCAGATCTTCGAGATGGTGGCAGCTGGAGCACTCCAGCGTCCAGAGAGCCCAGACCTTGTTCTTTTAGCCCATTTGAAAGTTCATATCAAGACAGGTGATTCCTCTTTTCAAAGGGAGCAGTCCTACTGCCTAAGCTCAGGGTCTAATTATAGGGAGCATGCTTACTTGGGGAACTAGGGCCAGGCAATGTTATTTTTGCAGCTCAGTGTGTAGCGCAGTGCCTGGCAAAGAGGGTACTTGGTAAATGCAGAGTGAAATGAGCGGCCAAATGAGGAAACAGCCTCATCATGTGGAGCTGCAGCTGGCTGGCTTCTACTGCAAAAAAAGGGATGAACTGAAGAGCCAGGAAAGTCTTTTTTGGAGGCAAGATACATTATGAATCCAGAAACAGCTCAAAACAAAATAAAAACTAGCATTTGTTGAATAGGAGGTTTTAAAGCTTTTTTATTATTATTAATCTCTTTAAAACAGCAATGCATTCATTCCTTCAACCAATATTCACAGAATACCTTTATGTGTCTCTAGTAGACAAGCGCTGTGGATGGAATGTCTCCCCTAAACTCACTGAAGCTTAAATTGTGTCCCCCAAAGTTACAGGTATTGGAAACTTGGCCCGCGCAGTAAGTGTTGAGAGGGTGGGAAATCCTATTACGGTAATTGAAAGGTGGGGCCTTGAAGAGGTGATTAGATTGTAGGAACGTGCAGTAGTGAATGGTTTAATGACAGTGGTCAGGAGTGTGGTGCTGAGGGCTTTAAGAGAAGAGCACATGAGAGGTTACTCACTCTCCTCCACCACTTTCTGCCATGTAAGACCGCTGCACTGCTGTAAAGCCGTCACCAAAGACGACCCTCACCTGGACTTTGGACTTCTCAGCCTCTGAAACTGTAAGCAATAAATTATGTTTTCTTACAAATTACCCAATTCCATGTATTTTGTTATAAGCAACAGAAGCTGACTAATACAAGAAGTCAGAGGAAAACTAGAGAGGAAAGAGTTTCAGTTTCTGTACACGCCACATGAAGAAGTTCACGCTTGATCCGGAAGGCAGTCAGAACAGCTAAAGGATTATCAGGTGAAGACAGACTGCCAGGTGTAAACTGCAGAAAGATGTGACTGTCCCCTGCCCCCTGCCCCGAAACTTTTGCTGCACCATGGAGAATGGCTGGACCTTCCATTACAATGAGCTAACCTTACTTCTACAACAGGATCCCAGTTTGATAATAAATACCATGACCTAGCACTTGCATAGAGCTTTATACTTTTAAAACTGTATTCCCTGCAAACTTGGCTACATTTTCTAAATTAGATGCAATAAGTAGACATGTAAGGGAGACAGGATGGGCACTGTTTATCTTCCATATTTCAGATGAGAAAACTGCAACCAACCAGGAGCAGGACCAGCTGTGAATGATTTGCAGAATGAACTGCAGTATTTCATTCAACGAAATACTTTTATGTGCTGGGTATGGTTTCCAGCAATGGGAATACACCAAAGACCAAAAGAGCAAGAATCCCCTGCCCACTTGGAGCTTACATTCTAACGAGGGGTGAGAGACCATAAACAACATAAATAATATTATAGATATAAACAAAATATATAAACAATATAAATAAGTGAATACCATGTGTTAGAAGGTAATAAACTCTATGGAGAAAAACAAAGTGGGACAGGCAATAGGGAAGTGTGGGGAAGGGGAGGGTACATTCACTTTTAACTCAAGTGGTCAGAGAAGTCCTCAAGGAAAAGGACACATCCAAGTCCCTCAACCCAAAGCAGTAAGTAGCAGTGGGGAGGGAGAGAAGGAAACAAATTCAAGAGCTATCACAGATGCAAAAATGGAGAGGCCAAAGGTGCCACCCCAAGTTCTAAGGGAAGGACCCAGGCACAAGGGCTGGCCCAAGGGGAGGGCCAGGACGTCCATCCCAGACACACTGAGTCCAACCCATAAGGCAGCCAAGTGGACAGGTCTGCGCAGCAACTGGAGATTCAGCTCCCAAGAGAGTCTGGACCCCAGATACAGATCTGGAAGTTGGCAGGTCCCAGGTGGAAACTTGAGATGTGTGTGGGGCAGAACAGAGGTTAGGGCAAGATCCTGCGGCACAGGAAAGGAGGAGGAATCAGACCAAAGAGAGACCAGAGAACAGCAAAGTGTACAAGCCCCTCTCAAAGGTGCCTTCACAGCAAGGTTTGAGGTAGCAGATGGGCTGGAAAAACAATAGCCAAGTTTAGCAAAAGGAGATCACTAGCAGCCTCAGGGAAGCTTCAACAGAGCAGTGGGTGCGAGAGCCAGGGACCTGGGGGTGACAGGTAGAGACTCAGGGTCAACAGTACTTTCATAACATTTGTTATTTTAAGGAAGAAAAAAAAGGGCAGCAAGAGTTTGTTTACAGGAGGAAAGGGTCAGGGTGGTACTCAGAGTATATGAGGTCAAGGTGAGAAGTCTGGGTTCTGGTTGTTTACTTAAGATGAGACAGGCTTGGACCTGCATAAATGCTTTTGGAAAGGGGCCAACGGAGAGGAAGGCTAAAGATCCTGGAATTGGTCACCCGAGAGAGATAACAAAAATATAACTACCACCATCACCATTGACTGAGAATGTACATGCCAGGCACTGTGGCCAGAGCTTCACACACGCTGCCTCTTTTAATTCTTTCCACCACCCACAAGGTAGGTCTTGGTATTAATATCCCCACTTTGCAGAGAAGGAACCTGAGCTTCCAGAGGTCAAGTAATGTGCCCAGGTGTGGAGTCAGGATTCAAATCCAGGTGTGTCTGGTGGTTCATACACATCACCTTCCCTGCCCCCATTGATTCACCTTACAGGAGGGAAGGAAACCTGTTACTTTATCATGGGAAGGCAGAAGGCAAGACAGTTTGGAAGGACAGTGGCATGAAGATGTGTTGAATTGGGTCCTGGTTTCTCTGTGAGCTAGGACAAGACACCATGCTGTGGCCAGACACACCAGAGGGTGGGAGGGCTAGGGAGCAAGTGGACAGGCTGCAGCAGCATTGTGGAGGACACAAGCTGCTGGCTGGGACACATAAGGACAGGCAGCAGCCCTGAGGGTGCGCAAGGCCAGGAGCTTGGAGCGCAAGACCCCGCAGAGGCAGTGTGTGAGTTTCTCCAGCAGGGCTCAGCTGCGCCATGGACAGACGGGCTGTCCAGGATCAGGGTGGGGCAGGCCAAAGGCAGAGGAGCTGAGGCCAAGAGAGGCTGCGGTGATGGGTCAAGCTACGAGACATGAGAATTTAGGATTTCGGAGGCGGGAAGGCTCTGGGCTTAGACGAGATCCAGTGGAGGTAAAGGCCATTGATCTCAGGGGTGCAAAGAATGGAGAAATGTGGATGTGAGTCGAGGGGTGACCTAGAGGGGCCATCCTCAGGGTGAGGACAGGATCTGTGTTGGGGAAGCAGCCTGTGCTTCAGCTGCCAAAGTCCTCAGAGAACACGGGAAAGTGACCCATCATGTTGATGATGATGACAATAATGATCATCAGGAAAGGTGAGGGCTGACGCCTAGAAAACATTCACTATGTATCAGGGACTGTTCTCAGTCCCTTAGGTCCTTAACCCTCCAACCACCCAGGGAGATAAGTGTCATCTTTTCCCCTTCACAGATGGGGAAACTAGGCACAGAGAGGTTAAGAGACCTGCCCAAGGTCACACCGGAGCGGGGACTGGGACCCAAACCCAGGCAATCAGGCTCAAGGGTCCATGCTCCCTACTGTTGGGAAAAGCAGCTGGGATTTCTATCAGGACGGGGAAGTAGAAGGAAGAAAGGAAGAGGTAAGGGGCTTGTTAACAAGGAACTTCCACGGGGTCCGGTGGAAAAATAAGGAAAGGAAAGAAGCAATGGAAAGCTGGGTCAGGAAAGAGAAAGCGAGAAGAAAATAAGCGTCCGCATTTTACAGAGAAGGAAATTAAAACTCAGAAAAGCTAAGTGTCCTGCCTGACCAGTAAGTCAAAGACTGGCATTTGAATCTCTCCAACACAGTCCTCTGCAGGTGAGAAAGTAGGAGCTTGAGAGAAGGCTCAAAGTTCAACAGAGGAAGTGATTGGACACATCCCTCCTATAAAAAAGTCAGCTGTGGACACTCAAGGTGGGTAGAGGGTGGGGGAGTGGGAGTGGGCAGGCTTTGGGCAAGCCGTGCCTTCTGGAGTGGTCCAGCAAGTGCCATGACTGTAGGGGTGTGTTGCAGCCAGCACTGATGGGGCTGGACAGCTTGCTTTAGATTAAAAACAAACAACAGAAACTCTTTGAGAAGGAAAGGTTCAGTACTAGGGGAGATAAGAAAAGGGCCAGAAAGCTCTGGGGTTCAAGAGAGACTGCCAAAGGCGTCAACCCAAGCAAGTGAGGTCACCCGATGGGTCAGGGAAGGGCAACTGCCCTGAAGTCAGAAGGGGGACAGAAGCCCAAGACTATAAAACAGGGAACATGGGACGGAAGCCCTGAGATCAGTCTCTGCTCCTAAGAACAGATGGGACGAAGCCTTCTTTGCCGAGATGGCCACAGGAAGCTAAACCATGCCCAAATAAAAACAAGGAAAAGGTGTGGGAAGCAGACTCCTCCCTTCCATGTGACACAGACCTCCCAACCCCCCCACCCATGTGGTTTAAGCAATGCAGTCCATTAAATCCCCCCATTAAACCCCATATGCCTCTCCCTACTAAAAAGCTGAGACCCCCTTTGCTGGGCTCCACCCTCCAACCCTGTGTCCCAGCCTACCTCTCCCCACTTTCAGGGCAGAAGGAGAGGGACATGTGGAGCCAAGTTCCGACACTGAGATTGGGAAAGGTCCCCACCCCCCTCCTCCCACGGGTGGCAGGTCCGAGGGTGGCAGATCCTGGCTATGGATATCAGCATGCAGCCTGGGAGTTCCTGAAAGATGGAACAGGACTGCAGTTAATAATACCCTTTTTTGACTCCAGGCTTCACCCCCCTCAAATCCACCTTTTTAAAAAGCACCTCCCATTGGAGAAGGACAGAGAGGAAGGGAGGGGAGGATTTGAAAAAGAGAAGATGGGAAGGGAGAGAAAAATCACTATAATTTTGTTCCAGGAACTAGAGCAATTTGGGATTTCACGCCCTTTTGAAACTGAATGGCATCTACTGTACTGTACTTTGTTTCGAAAGTGCTAGGTGGGCGGAAGGGGACTCTGGCAGCTGTCTGCACCCCCTGAGCACCCTTCCTACCAGTCAGCCTGCGAGGAGGAGGCCAGGAGAGAGAAGGCGGGAGTTGAGGAGCACAGAGCCACCTGGCCCTGGCACCTGCCTCGCTCCACAGGTCTGTGGCCACAAGGTCAAACCCAAGGGGACAGTGGCTGGGCACCCCCAGCTCCTAGAGCCTCCAGGCTCGCTGGGCTGGCAGCTGGGTGGTGCGTGGGCCTCTGGGCAGGTGGGAAGGAGGGTTCCTCCTAAAGGCAGGGTTGCCCTGACACGCCAAGCAAGAGAAGGGCTGGGGAAGGGTCAGCGGAAGTTCCCCCCTTCAAATCTTTCCTGTTTCCTTCTGCCCCTGCTCGCACCGCGGCGGCCTCGGTATGGTCTACAAGTGGTGTGCCTAATCCAGATGGAATTTCCTCCTCCACCCACCTGGCATGCTCCCCACAGACTTGAGAACTCCCAACCAGACCCGGGTTCTCACATCCACCCCGAGGGCTGGTCTAGGCCCCCAGGCAACTTGTCACTTTAGAACACCAGGAAGAGGCTCACGGAAAACCTGCTGCCCAGCCTCAGATTGAAAGGAGAGGGTCATGGCTACCGTTTGTGGGAGCTCTGCACAGACCCTGTGCTCCCTTCCCTAGTACCCACTTACTGCTCACTAGAATTCTGGGGACAGCCAAAGGTCCCAGTAACCAGGCCTTTTCAGATGAATGAGCGCTCACCCCCCACCATAGTGGGACTAAGTGAGGGGAGAGACACAGGAAGGATTAGAAAAATTGCCCAAGGTTTTCCAAATGACCATTTAAGAATCTCAGGCTGTTGACTGCTGGGGCTCCACAGACATTCAGTGGTGCTCCTACTTTGTTGACAACAACCCCCCGCCAGAAGCCCATTTTACACTGCCACCCGGAGAACACATATACGACTCCAGCAGGCTTTCAACAAGCAACATATCACTTTCCTGCATGCCCAGCACGCCTCCTTGTTGTAATCTCAACAATCTTTTTTTTTTTTTTTAACATACTGAACCCACAGTTTGGAAATCACCAGTCCTTAAAGTGACTTTGGGGGGGTAGGGTAGGGCTTTATGAACAAGCAAATTTAATATTATAATCGTAAGCATTCACGAGGCTGGCTTTCTGCACTTAGGTCCACAAAACAAACAGCAGCAGGCTGGGCGCTGAAAGTGAGCAGTACTGGGTTCTACTGCCCACATGACCAAGGATAGAAAAACTGGAAAAAGCAGGCCGACTCAACACTCTTACTTAAAACACATGCCTTTCAAAAATCAGAGAAAACCTTTGTTCTTCCAAGATATGGTTTACATTCATTTGGTTTCAGCTGTAATAATTATTTTGAAATTTCAAGTAACATCAAAGAGGACAATGGGTGTTTTGTGTTCACAGAAAAGGGACATGGGTTAAAAATGTGGAAAAACGTTGAACAGGATCCACTGCCCCTATTTTACCAGTAACAAAATTAAGGCACAGAACAGTGCCTAAGGCATGAAGCAAGTTAGGAGCAGGGCTTGAAACCCAACCCAGGTCTCCTGACTCAATTACTCATGGCCTCTGACATCCAAAATATTTAAGAGAGCAGTAGTGGTCTCCCCCAGTGAAACATTTCCCTAACTGCGGCACGGATGGATCTCTGACGCCTCATGCTGGGCACAGACAACTGTGCTGATCTTGGTAGACCTTGGCACTCTGCTGCAGCCTTCCTGGGGTCATGAGACCTGGGCCCTCTTGTGCCTTTTGTCTCAGTGGAAAGTTGAAATGAACAATCGTTGCTACCCCTTCCAAGAAAGTTGTAGGGAAAAAGCAGGAGGTGCTTCATGACCAATCCTGCATGTTTAAGAACAGAAGAGGCCCTAAGGGTCATTATTTGGGGTCAGAGTTAGAATCCAGGAGACCTTACAGATTAGCTAATCCAAGCCCTCATTTTACAGACAAGCCCCATAAAGTGAGTGACTTGTTTGGGTCAGCCAGACCAGCTCCTACAACCACACACAAACCCCGTCAACCTGTTCACAGGTGAAAACTGCCACAGAAAGTAATACTAAGTACACAGGTGACGTCTGAATCAAAATGTACCAATGTCTCACGGGCAGGAGGAGGGGCACAGATCACACAGTTTAAACATGTGAGACAAATGCCTCTTGAGAAAGTCAAAGAGAGATCAAAAGGCATGACTAACGATTTCTACAATCCTAAAAATAAACTAAAATAATGCTCTGAACCAAACTTACAGCAAAGAGGCCTAGGGCCTCAGAGGTGGCAGCATTCCATCTCCGAGACACCAGTGGGTTTGGAGACTGATCAAATAACATCCCCCTGCTCCTAACTTTCCCCAGACTCTGCCCAAGGCACTTGAGACAACAGCTTCTAATATGGGGAATTTTATTACATTTGAGGGATCTTTCCTATAAAAATGCTACCAGGTATCTGTCCAGGGTCTTTCCTGGAGGAGCTCTGAAACCATAAAAGACAAGATATCCCCATTCCCCTCAGGAACAGTGGCACGCAAAGACCATTCCTCTATTTCCCCACTGGGACAATGGAGGGACAGACGAGTGATGGATCAGGTGATCAGGTCCAGGAGTAGCTGGAAGACAGGTCTCGCCTTCCCATGAATGCCCACGCCTTTTCTCACTGGACTTGTGCCTGTCCGACCATGGACTGCCAGGTCTGAGAGAGATGCCCAGAGCCGGGAAAGCCCTCTGCATTGGCCATTCTGGCCCCCACACCTGCTCCCGTGGGACAAGCATCAGGAACAAGAGACGGCTGCTGCTGGGGGAGCTCTGTGGGCCTGCCTTGCAAGATAACCGACACCTCCAGAGGCCTCTGGATCCCCAAAAGCACACTGGAGCTGCAGCCAGAGGATTCAGGTGGCAGGTGAACCTGAGCAATTTAATAGCTCGCCTGTGTGTGCCTCAGTTTCTTCATCTGTTAACTCCCAGGGTTGCTGTATAAATTAGATGAGTTACACCTATAAAAGTGCACCGTGTAACAGTCAATACTACTTCCTGCACCACTCTACCCCCTGGCCATTCGGTGTCTGGACAGGTTGACAAGCAAGCGGCAGTTCTCAATCTAACAGGCAAAATCCGCCTGCTTAAGCTGCCTCCTTCCAGAAATGCATGAAATGCATTTAAAACTTCCTGGGGGAAGTGACCTGGGCGGGTTTATCATACAAACCGAATGCCTAAGAAGAGGCACTCCCTATAGTAAGGGCTAGTAAGGGCTGTCTAGGACAACTCTCCCTGCCTGCCCACCTCCCCCGAGAGCAAAAGAAGGCAAACGTCACTTGCAGGTCTGACTGCCTCCCAGCTGCTAGGCTTCCCCACCTACAGGGAAGAGGTGTAGGAAGCCTGAGAAAAGGGGCTCGCTGAACCGGAACCCCCAGAAGAGCTGCCAAGAGTCGAGAGAGCCCCCAAACCACCCAGGGAGCAGCAGCCACTCGCCAGGACCGGAGGGCGCGTGGCCGGCCCGGGGCCACGTTTCTGGGCGCCAGCGTGGTTGGCGCTTGCCGGCAGCGGGCTCCCCGGGAGACGGCGCACGTGTGGGCAGCCGCGGCCACCGCGCACGGCCGGCGCGCTCACCCCGGGCAACGCTGCAGCGAAGCCTGCCCCGGGAGCCCCGCGCCGCCGCCGAGACTAGCGGGCTCGTCACCTCTCCTCCCCCGCCGCAGCGCCGCCAGCAGCCGGGCCGGGCACGCGGCAGGCGGGAGCAGAGGTGCGGGGCGCCGGCGGCGGCGGCACAGTGGTGTGGTCGGGGGCGCCCCCGGGGCCCGGACGCGCGGCGCGCTCCCGGAGAGACCCCGGCCCGCCGCAGCCCCGGGGACAGCGTGGCTGCGGGGCGCTGCCCCAGGCTGCCCGGGCGCGGGATGCAAACGCGCAAGGACTCCTGCGGCGCCCGTCCCTGCAAGGTCCCGCGCCCCACCTTCACTGAGTCCACCGGGTACATGACCGAGTGCTCCAGGATCCCGGCCATCGCTCCGGCTGTCATGTGCGTGGATACAGAGGCGCTGGTGGGCAGGTTCTCATAGTCCTCCGACCCGGCGGCGTCCTTGCCGCCGCCGCCATCTCGGCTGTCCCCATCCATCCTCCGCCCCACCGCCTGGCTCCCCACGCCGCCTCTGCGCAGCTCCATCCGCCAGCTCTGCGGGGCGCGGGAGGCTGCAGGAGGTGGGCAGGGAGGGGGAGGGGGCGACAAACTTCACTTCTTAAAGTGGGCACCACCTCCCCGGGGCTGCGGCGCCTGACGCCATGGCGGGCAGGGGTGGAGCAGAGGGCCCCGAGACACCAATGGCTGGAAAAGAAAGGACCAGCCGCGGCCGCGCCATTGGTGCTCTGGGCGGTGGGGACCCGCCTCCCAGTGTGACGTCACTGTCCAGTGTAAATTTCCAAGCAACCGGATGGGGGCGAGAGGCGACGTTGGGGTGTCCCGGGAAGTTGTGGTAACTACCTAGAGGATGGTGCTGGTCAGCCATGGTCAGACGGCAGCGGCCACTGAGAAGGGGCAGCCGGGCTGTAGGGGAAATATACCCAGAGCTGGGGGAGATCTATTTGGAACAGTGGCTCAGAGAAAATGCTCCCCCAGAGCCCAGGATTGCTCAACAAGCTTTGGCATTCCTGAGGCCTGAAGTTAAAACTCAAGGTCCCTTTCTAGGCTGCTTTGTTGGGGAGAACACCCATTTATGCGAAACTGTTTGTCACAGAAAACAGTCTACATAGCTAAATTTGTTCCTCCTCTTGTTCTCACAAAGAGGCCAAATCCACCTGCCCTGGGTTGATCAAGACAGTCAGTAGTAACCAGGATGAAGCCCTTCTGAGGAGGCACCTCCAGCCAGTTTTCTTTGGGTTTGATATGCCCGGAAGGTCTTCAGAGGCCTAGTCTCGCAGCAGGAGTGCAGCCTTGCATCTGCTGTCTTTTAAGACTCTGATCTCCTAGTTCTTAAAGTCATTCCGAGCTGGCTTCTTCAAGAAATTGTAACCCAGGCTGCTTTATTTTAGCTTTTATAACATTGTTTTGCTATACCTAGGGGAAGGGGAAGAAGTAAAAAAAAAAATAGGGGAGGGATCTGTCTGCTTATGGAAGTCTCCATCTAAATGTGTATGTTCCAGGGCTCGAAGCCTCGGGTTGATCACCTTCTACAGCACTAGGGCCTCCCTGCCTTATCTAGACAAGCTTCTGGTCAGGAAGGCTGGGACTTGAGATAGCAAAGGGTGGAGGAGACACTGAAGATGCTGAGCCTGCTCGTTGCCTTTACCCCGGTCCCAGGGTTCAGGTCACAGCATCCCATGCAGCTCTTAGGGATTTGAGATACAGTTATGTATCGAGGGAGGTCAAGGCCAAGGGCACCGTTTCCCCATTTTTGTTAGCTGCAGAGACTATCTCCCAAGGTGTGTGCTAAAGATTTGATAGGTAGAAACAAGCTCTGTGTTTAGTGATGGCTAGAGAAAAATTCCTCTACTTTTACCAAAGGCGATTTTTAAGAAATGTTGATCAGAAGCTGTGGATACGTATTTAAAAATATATGCCCTTTAACCAGTGCATATGAACCTGTTGTCCTACCTCTGGCAATGTGACCCAAAAACCTAAATATGCATGAAGTTCTTCTTTAAAGCATTATTTCTAGTAGTGAATAATTGGAAACAACCTAAATATTCAACCAGAGGGGAATGACTAAGTAAATTATGATAAACATATTAAGGAAATATTATGCAGCCATTAAAATTGGTGGCCTTCCGATTCCTCCCCTTTGAGTATGTGGCATAGGTAGCCATTCCCTTGGGAAGACAGTTTGGCAGTGTGGGTCTGAGGTTATCCCCAAAGGACCAGCCTAGAGTCCACTCCTTTACGCCTTCTACCCATCTTGCACATTGCAGCAAAAGGGCAGAGTGATAGAGGAGGCACTCCTGGATGTTAGAAGGCAGCAGTCAGCCCTGCTCCTAGGCCTCTGCGGAAGGCGTGTTAGGAGAGCGGTGGTACCCCAGACACCACAACCCAGTGCTTTGGCTACACTGCCAGCAAGGAGAGATAAGCTCTTGCTTGGAAGGGCAGGAATATGGAGACCCAGGAGCAGAGGAGTGGCAGTGAATTTGATCCTTTTTTGTGGGGCAGGCCAGGAGACGCAGAATGACTTGTTGGTTCTACTGGAGTCTTACATAAAGTTCCTGAATGTTGACTTTCCAAAGATGTCACCGTGTTGCCATAGCCCAACTGGGAGCGCAGCTCTCCTTAGAAAGGTGAAGCTCCAGAGCGTGTAGGGTGAAGAGCCCCCGACTTGGAGTCCTGGGCCCGTGTAAGCCCTGGTTCTACCTTTCACGAGCTGCGGGGCTCTGGCTATTTGGCCTCCTCCTCTGCAGACCGTGATCACTGATAGTTACCACGTGGCAAATGAAACAGAGGAAAGACAGAATAAAAGCTCACGGTGAAGTACATATAATTTGGGGGTGTTGGGAGGAAAGAGGACAGAAAGTCGGGTGCAGAGGAAAGAGATCCAGGCTTCTTCCAAAGTCCTGCTTTTTTTTTTTTTTTTTACAATAATTACTCTAGCCTTGATATCTGCCCACCTACACTGCACAGATACATTACCACCCCACCTGGAATTTAGCCAGTGCTGGGTCTCCCACTGGATCCTCCACTGCCAGACAGAAGGCCCTTTTCCGTGGAACAACTGCCACTGACATGTCTTCTTGGGCACTGGGTGGCATGATGCCAGGGTTGTGGGTTGTGCTTCCTGTTTTTGTATGTTACAATGTATTCTTATCCATATCCCAGTTGATTTTAAGTCAAGTGTATAAGAGTATATGTTGGGAGGGCCATGAGAGCTTCTCGACACACATGGCCCCTCACTCCTATACATGTCTGGTCCTGTAATTCCAGAATCGCTTGCTTTCCCAAGGACAGAACTGTGTTTCCAGAAGCTCTACCTGGGATTCATGCTCAGGGATGAGTTTCCCATGAGATGGAAGAGGAAATGAAGCCCCAAGTCAAATGAAGAGAAGGGAGAAAGCCATCAGGTGCAAAGAGCACAGAGCTGCCCCACTTTACCTGACTTCCTTTTACAAGGGATGGGGACAGCAAGGGTCAGAGTTGGGGGCTTAATCAGTGCGTTGAGAGGGAAGTGTTGACCTGCTCTATCTGCCAAGAGCCTGCCTGTGTTCCTGCAACCTCAGACTCTACTGCTCAAATCCACTAGTAACTGTGCCACGTGATGTCGGGTGGCCCCCCCATGTGAGACAGCCCCCTTACTCCTCTCTTGGAGATGCCTATGCCATCCTCCATGATTCAATGGTGACAGCCTCCCACTTCATCCCATCTTCACTGCTGGGATTCTCACTCTCACTCCAGACTCCACTAGGATGGCTCAAGGCCCAGAGGTGGATGGAGGGGGTGGCAGAGGAGGGCTGAGCCCCAGGGAAAGCAAAGCACTGGGCAAATTCCAGGTGAGGTGGGCCTTGGGCCATCTGTTAGCTGTGCACCACAGCCACTGACCATGACTGTTCCCTCTCTTCACCTATTACCACAAATACACTTGGTGCCTCCATGGTCTAATAAAATCTCCTCTCTCTGCTCCATCCTAAGCTATCACCCTGTTTCTCTCCTCTATCCTGAAGTCCTTGAAAGAGTCATCTCTCCTTACTCACAGTGCACTCCCTCCTGAAATTATTGTGTGGTGGTTTCTAGCCCCTGCAATTTTCTACAGGAGTTCTGCAGAGGTCACTGACATCCTTGCTGCCACATGGGCTGCCCCTCCCAGCTGACCCTCTCCCCTCCACCTCCTCTGGAATTCCTCCCTGGCTCCGTGCTCTTTCTTCCTGCCCTTCCGCCTTTGCTGCCTCTCCTTCCTCTCCACACTGTCCTCAGAGGTCCCTTCCTCTTCCCTTTGGGCATCTCTCCCATTCCCAAGTCCCAGATCCCAAACCCGGCTCCTCCCCACTCAATGGTGTGCACGGCTCTCTCCAGCTGTCTTTCTGATCTAAAACTAAATTCATCATCTTAACTCACAATCACCAACTCCTTCTAAAGCCTGTTTTTTTCCCCTGCATTTTGCCTCCTTCTTACCAGCCAGCCAGCTGACAAACTTAGTCATTCCTGTCTCTCTTTTTCTACCTTTCAGGCCCTATTAGCTGTGTGTGGATTCAGCCTGTGAGACAGCCTCACATATGGCTAAGGTGACTATAGAATTTATGGCTTAAATTGGGACTTTTTTTTTTTTTTTTTTTTGAGAATGAAAAGAAGCATTGTTAATAATTCCATCAGGGCAGGAGATATAAACTGAGACTGTCCTGGGAAAACCAGGACATACTGTTCCCCTAATTATAGCCAACACTTGCTCGTCATCCTCAAAACCATCTCCCTAAATCTGCGGCCCTTTTCTCTGCTTACATCTTCTTCAATGGGAAGTCTCTTCATGTCTCCACCTGTTGAAACGATGTTCCATGTGGATTTCTCAGTTCAGATGTCTGGCCTTCCAGGGGGCCTGCTCTAACCTCTGAGAATAGGTGCGCACTAGAGCTCTTCCCTGCCTCTTTCACGGCTTCCACAGCCTTCTGCTTTATACTCCCGTACCAGTAACCATGTCGTATTGCTCCCTTTGCACTCAGAGTTCCTTGAGGACTTATATTGAGTAAACAGTTTTATTAAATGAGTAAGAGTTTCTTGGAAAAGAGCTCCATGTTCCTGTGTAACAGCCTTAAAGTACTGCAGACATCCATGCTTTCCAGGGAATCAGAAAATATGTTGCACCTCATATCCACAGTTTATGGAGAAGAGAGAAAAGAGTGACATTTTCTTCCCAAGTATCTATCAGAAGTGTTAAATGAGGGTGCTGCCTTTCGTAGGATAACACAGAGTTACAAGCCTGAGGACCTGGAAGAGACCTAGAATACAAGATAGTCTATAAGTCCATCTTACAGGTGAGCAAAAGAGATTCAAGGTAAAATAACTTGTCCAAAGACCCAAAAGTTGTTGGTGGCAACGTTGGGATATGCCCCCAGGCATGTCAGTCAGTTCCCTTTCACTCACTCACCTTTGAAATAAACTCTGAGGCTGATAAGACTCCTTTATTGCTGTCATTAGCCATATCTCAGATGCCTGCTCTGTAAAAATCAATAGTCATCAATTCTCTGCTCTGGCCAGTCTCACCTGACACAGCACCTTAGCACACAGCCACATCTGCCAAGTTCCCCGGGTGTGTTTTACACTGAGCTCTGCACATCATCAAGAAAGTTCATTGATCACAATCCTTCAAGCAGTATGGTCGCCCTATTTCCAATGCCTCAAATAGACTACTAGCCATAGAATTGGCAGTCTTTAGGAGAATGGAGATAATCTAACATAAAAATAAGAGACATGCTTTGGAGACAGACCAGGATTAAGTGAATACATACCTGTTGCTTCCAAGAGTTGCCTTTGTGAATAGCAGCTCATTTGTGATTTGGAACACCAACCATTGTGATTTTCAATTTGGGTTTCATGTTTGTTTTCTCTGTACATAGCATTCAGTTATGCATGGCATATCTCTCCTGACTTCCAGTCACACATGTCTCTATCTGAGCCTCAGTTGCAGCTGCTGTTGGAGAGCAACTACAGAGCAATTATGAAAGACACACAAATTGTGAAAGACACACAAAGGCTCCCCAGGTCGCCTGCCACCTAACAAAGCAGGGGCTGAGTTGGCACCAGGAGTCTGTCACATGAGGCAGAAGAAGGGTTAACCAAGGGTAAACATTTGGTTGCCCATCTCCACAGTCTCCTCTGGAAACATAGAAATATTTCTATATTTTGCAAAAAAATGTAATAAACATTTGTTTAATCAGTTAAGGAGGATGCAGAGCATGGTAGAAAAGGTAAACTTTGAGGTCAGAACTTCCGACTTAACACTTACTACCTAGTTGTATGTCCTTGGAAAAATTGCTTACCATCTTTGGGTCTAGTTTCTCAATTATGAAATGGGCACAGGAATTTCTACATTACAGAATAAAAAGAGAAGTCATATAAAGCACCTAATATATATTAGTGCTATGATACATATATATAAGTGATGCATATATTATATATAATACATGTATTAGTGATATGTGTATATATTTTAAAATGTCAATTCCTTTTCAGTGTTTGGCAAATATTTATCAGCCCTTATCTTAACCATGGACATTTTATGCTCATAGCATGCTTATGTTCACCAAAAGATCTGTCTCTTAATCAGCAGATAATTCTGCTTTTTAAATGTCCCCTTTCGTGCTCGCTTCAGCAGCACATGTACTAAAATTGGAACGATACAGAGAAGATTAGCATGGCCCCTGCGCAAGGATGACACGCAAGTTCGTTAAGCGTTCCGTATTTTTTGAAGTTGATACGACAAGCAAACAGAAAGGACATTGTTGGGGGGCAGGGAGGAGAGGGAGGAGGGAGGGAGGTTTTGGCAAGGGGCAACAATAATCAACCACAATGTATATCGACAAAATAAAATTTAAAAAAATAAAAATAAAAAAATAAATGTCCCATTTCTTTCTTTTTTCTTTTTCTTTTTTTTTTTTTTTTCCTGAAATCAAAATGTTTTTGACAAATCCAAGTATATAAAATCAGGGCATGAACATGACTTGCTAAATTTAATAGACTTAATTTCAATATATGGACCAATTCAAATTCCTACCATTTGTGTCTCATCCATAAAAGTTACTTCAAGGACATTAGCAGTCTTTAAAACTGATCAGTTTGGTGCCGGGAAACCATGTTTCTCTTAAAAGGCTTGTGGGCTTGCCCAGGCACAAGGATATTACAATATAGCACATTTATACAGGTAGAAATGCAGAGAGTCTTCATTCAGCATTACTGTCTTTTGCTCTGTCTTCAGACATTTGTTCTAGGACAGCAGTGTGTTCAGTCCCCGAGTCTCTTCATTCCAAGAAGTTGGTAGCCAAGTCATACTGAAAAATGCCAACTTATATAACACCTGATAACTTTCAAGCTCTTTCACGTATCTTATCTCATTTGCTTCTTAGGGCAATTACTAAGGAGTAAGAGAAATGCAGGCCTTGTAATATTACATAATTATATAACGGTTGGGTCTGTTTGTAGCTATACCCCAAGAAGGTTGATTAATGGTGACGATAATAGCAGGAAGGGAGGTGTGACACAGGACTCTGTCCTTGACCAGGTTCAATTCAACTATTTTTTTTTAATCAACTATTAGAAAAAGTCATGGAATATAGACTTATTAACCTCTTAGAAGACAGAATGCTAGGAGGAAGAGCTTCTTGGAATGCTAAAAGCCAAAGTTATTTTCTAAATCTTTAACAGTATAAAATTTTATCCTTAAATCCTAAACATTAGAGATACACAAGATGGGATAGAGCACTCCTGTACCAGTAAGACTTCACATGACACTGTGGTTGCCTGCAAGCTTACTACAAGCTCCAGCTCCTCGAACGTTTTTCCCGGCTCACTTCAGCTAGATAGCTGCTACTTCTCCTCCCAGTCTCCTTTTAGATGTCACCTCAGGAAGCCATCCTGACCTCACAGGTTTGCTTCTAGTTAACTCAAGCAAAAACCCTGCATACCTAAGTCCTCACTGTCATTCACACAGACCATTCCATCTATCAAGAATCATGCTGGCTCTACCTCCAAAATATCACCTTCCAGTATACAACATAGCTGTATTTTTTCTTGATTCATGTACAATCTAATTTGATTGTTTATTATGCTTATTTGTTTATGTTTGTTGTTTTTTGTTTATCTCCCCACCACCAATAAAATGTAAGCTTCTCAGGAGAGAGATCTTTGTTGTGTCCACTGGTACATTCCAGAATCTGCAACAGTGCCTAATGCATGGTAGAAACCTAGTTGATACATATTTATTTTTAATAAGTGGATGAGTGAATAAATAAGGGTGAGGTAGGTGCCCCACTTTTGTGTTCCAATATCACCCTGTAATTCTCTCGTCGTAAGACTTTATAAAATGCAATGTAATTGAGGTTGGCTTCTACATAAAACATATCTTTTAATTATACTTTTGCCCATGAATAAATTCTAGTTGTCATGTAATGGTTTATTGGTCCAACCATTTCACTGGACTGCAAACCACAGACAGCCCATAGCTGGTCAGCCTGGCTGACTGCTGTAGCCCCAGCACCATGGGTCAGCGTCCTGCACAGACAGCACATTTATTGAGTGCTAGGTACTCTTCTTATGTTTTACATGCATTAATTCATTTAATTCTCACAAAACCCCAAGAGGTAGGGACTATTATTACCTCTGTTTTATAGATAAGAAAACTGAGAAGTTAAGAAACATGCACTGTAGCACATAGCAAGAGGTGGATCTTGGATTCCGACCTAGGAAGTCTGGCTCCAGAGCTCAAGTTCTAAACTACTACACTGAATGACCTCACCTTCACAAGGCACCCAATTAAAATTGTTTGACAAATGAATCAGTGAAACACAGCTGCATGTATTCTTAAGCTGCATTAATGAAGTGTGAAGAAAGGTTGTAGTCTCAGAGTAGGGGGTTCAGGAGAGCTCAGTTTAGGAGATTCCTTTTCCAACAGAGATTAATCAATCAAAGTGGATCTATAGACCTAAGCCACAATGGCAAAGGGTCTGGAAATTATGAAATAATCAATGAAACTTCTTAATCTTTGAAGAGTCGATATGGGAATTCAGGACCTCTCTTCAAATCCAGGGATTCCTGCAGGAAGGGGACTTGTCTGATGCTGTGGGGCCCCAATGGCAGAGCTGAGGGATGGGTGTAGGTTACTGGAAGGCAGATTTCAGCTCACTGTGTGAAGGAACTAATGATTAGCAACTTTCAAAAACCAAGGGTCCATCAACAGATGAACAGATAAACAAAATATGCTGCATATATGCAACGAACGGGACATCATTAAGCCTTAAAAAAGAAGGAAATTCTGACACATGCTACAGCATGGATGAACTTCGAAGACATATGTTAAATGAAATCAGGCAGTCTCAAAAGGACAAATACTGTATGATTCCACTTACATGAGATACCTAGAGTAGTCAAATTCACAGAGACAAAGTAGAATGGGGGTGGCCAGGGGCTGGGAGAAAGGGGAGTGGGGAGTCATTGCTTCATGGATAGAGTTTTAGTTTGGGAAGATAAAAAAATTCTGGAGATGGATGCTGGTGATGGTTGCACAACAGTGTGAGTGTACTTCATGCCACTGAATTGTACACTTAAAAAATGGTTAAAATGGCAAATTTCATCTTATGTGTATGTTACAAAATAAATCATAAAAAAATTTTTTAATTAAAATATTTTAGAAAACTAAAACAAACAAACAAGGGTATGTGCTGTGAGACACTGAGCTTCCCACCCTTAGCAGCAAGCAAGCAGGAGCTGGGCGTCAGGGAAAATGCAGAGGCATTCTTGAATTGGGGTGGGAGTTAGACTAGATGACCCTTAAGGGCGCCTTCAATTCTTAGGTTTATATTTGTCTGTTTTCCACTTTTACTGAGCACTCACTATGTCAATAACTATGTTAAGCATGGATTATCTCACTGACTGTCCACTACTCTATAAGACATCACCATTACGGTCCACATTTTGCAAATGAGGAAACTGAGGCTTAGAGATCTCAAGTAATTTGCTCAAGGCCTCCCAGGTTCTAAGCATTAAGAAGGAAGGATGAAAACTTTGGAGACAGCACTATGCAACAGGGCACAGAGTTCCTCCATGAGGAAATCTAGAATGTTCCATGGCTTACACGAGGTCATGTAGAGCCAGTGTCAGGGCCCACATCTTCCAATGCTGTCTGGTCTCCTTCAGTGACTCCTTGCCATCTCCCCACTGCCTCGTCATCAAATGCTCCTGTTCAGTCACAGAAGGCTCTCATCTGTCCTCAGGAAGGCACATACCCAGCTTCTGAGGACATTGCTATGGCCAGTGTGTGTTGTGAGAAACACAAAACCTGGACCAACTTGGCCATACCATTACTGTCCTTCAAGGGTCAATTTTCCTGGTTAACAATCAAGCCACTTTGTTATTTCCACAACAGTTTTCCATGTCAAAACCTCTGTGTTCTCTCTTTTTAAAGGCGGTTGTAAATGATGGTTTGAGAACACAAGCTCTTCCGTAAACTCAGTGCGCATTTTAATTTTATGAGCACAGTGCTTTGTGTTTGATATGGTCTGTAAACGCTTTAAAGTGAGATCTAAACAGTAGAAATAGAATGCAGACCACACATGCAATTTTTAATTTTCTAGTAGCTACGTTAAAAATGTAGAAACAAGTGAAATTAATTTAATGATATATCTTATTTATCCCAATTTATCCAAAATAACTACTGATGAGAAATTTTGCATTCTTTTTTTTATATGTCTTTGAAATCAGTATATATTTTATACTTAGGTTACATCTCAATTCAGACTAGCCACATTTCAAGTGCTTAATAGCCACATGGAGCCAGTAGCTACCGTGTTGAATAGGGCAGGTCTAGACTCATTTTTTTCTAGGAGTTCCATACTGAAGGATAAAAGAAAAATCAGGTCGTGTTTTGAAGAGAGAACTGGTGAAAGTTTAACTTAGTATGAGATGCTGATGATAGATGTCACCTATGGTGGCTAATGAGGGGAGGGACTAGAGATGGAAGAGAAAGGAAATAAATAATTGTGCCTCATCCAGAAAGAAGCTTGATGGGGGTGAGTGGGAGACAGGAAGAATGCCAGGGTGGGGGGGTATCAAGGACACAAGACAAGGGCAGGTTTTGAGGCCAATGCTGGTTGAGTTCTTCTATAATTACTAAAAATCATTTTACTCTTTTTATGATTCCTAATTTTCACCCTTATTTCCTTCTCTCCGCCTCTACTCTCCTCCATTTATTCAGTCGCTATCATTGTGATATCACAACCAAAGAGCTGGGATGATGTCACCGACAAGCCAATCGCAGGTGCCACTGACCAACTGTGGGATTTAGAACAAATCAGCTCCCCCCCATGGCTTCAGCTTTCTCCTTTGTAAAATGAGGGGGTCAGACTACTCAGGTGTTCATTTCTTCACCCAGACAATCAGTCACTCAATAAATGTCAAGTTCCTATCCTGATTAGAGCATCACATACTGCACACAGGTATTGATATTCAACACTGTACCCCACAGATATGTAAAATCATGTTTCAATTAAAAGAAAAGAAAAAAAAAAAAACCCAGGGGAAAAAAGTGCCTAATAAGCACTGAACACTGTCCTAGGTGCTATCTGATTGTCACTTCCTTCTGATTCTAATGTTTTGTGTTCCCCGTGACTTCCAGCTGGTGCTTTCTCTGCCGCCATGTGTGTCGGATCTCACAGGCTGAAATTTTCTGCTCCCAAACAGAACCAGAGGCACCGCAGACAGACCTGATAGTCCCTGCAAGTGACAAAGAAAGGGAGGGTAGTGAATGATCCATTAACAGGATGGGCCAAAGCAGTGCTCCCCACACTTCTCCACTCGGGAATTTCCTCAGTGACAGTGTCCTCCTTAGCTGACATGCAGAGGTTCTGACCAACACATGCAAGGTTCTGAACTCTTTGTACTACATACCACAGCATTGAGAGTGAATGGGAGAAAAAGAAAAACATGACAAAAATCCCTAAACGGATCTTCATATCTGCAGGAAAGGACCTGCAGGAGACAGGTGGGGGCAATCACGTGCACAGGCGCCCAAGAGACAAATCCTCCCTAAGGTTACAGTCATGACAGAGTAACAGGAATCCAGCTGGGTTCAGAGGCTGTATTTTTCAGTTGACTTCTGTTTGGAAGTATCTGGCACAGCTGACAGGTTATGACAATGGCCCTTAGTGGGCATTAGGAGGAAGCTTCTGACTGTCCATCACTTGTTCCCATACTGTACTAAACCTCCCCAGAGGCTCCTCCAGGGAGATTTCAGCAATATTTATCTCCCATGGTCTTGCCAGATCCTTTCTTGTTGATTAGGGAGAGGGTGGATTCAGTCCTGTATCAGAAACCATCTGCTCTCAGGCCAAAGACAGGTGTATGAGGCGAGATGTCTGTGAGAGGTGGTGGGTAGGGTAGGATAAGCTGGGAGGGACCTGTCACAGGGCACACCCATCCTAGACCCAAGGGGAAGAAAGGCTGTTAAAGGGGAAATGTGAGGTATGTTTTATTGCTCGGGCATGCTTTGATTGTTCAAAACATTTAATTGTTTGATTTTGGCTTAAAGGACATTGAGCTAATTGTCATGTACCATAGCTAACTGAGGGCATGGCATTATCCAGTGGCAACTAATAGGATATGTTCTTTTTCTGTTCTTTAGGAGACATGTTATTAATTAATAGCAGCTACTCTACATAAATCATTTACAAGGAAACACTTCAAGGTGTTGTTGAAATAAAGCAGGGCTACAGAAGGCTCACTTGGTGCTAAAATGCAGATTCCCTGGTACCACTCCCAGAGATTCTGATTCAGTAGGTCTGAAGTAGGTCTGAAGTAGGACCCAGGAATCTGCATTTTAGCACCAGTCCTCACTGCTACCACCATCTCTCCTGTACCACCTGCCCCTCCCCGCCTCCCACGGGGTGATTCTGAAGTGCAATATCAGAAGACGCCACTAACAGAAAGTGCTTGGAGAGGACCCTAGGCTTACCATCTGAAGGCCTGGATTTGGTAGTAGCAGCTGTGTGACCCTGAGCAAATTCCTCCACCTCTCTGGGCCTCCACTTCTGTGTCTATAAAATGAGGACTTTGATTTATAACACCCTTTCTGAAACCATTATCCCAGGAGTTCAGGCACATTCACCATGCCCTCCCAAAGCTATGGGTGTTCCAAATCTCCTATTATGGCAGCCAACCCCCAGATTGCACTGCACCCTAGAGAGGATCAGTTGCGTCCATCTCCTGATTTCCTTATTCACAATTAGGCCTTTTAGGAGAGACGATATTGTCCTCCAAACTAACACAATTCCCCACCTCTCCAAATACCTGTAAGAACTTCCTCAGCCGTACTGTATTTTCACCTTTTGCAAGGCTACCCTTCAGAGAGGGCAAAGGGTGACACTCCCCATTTATTGAAGGGACACTAAGGCACAGAGAGATGGAAAGGCTCAGAGACAGCCCACCTCTCCCTGACTCCTGTGCTTTGTCCCGGACTCTCCTTCCTCACCAGATCTTCAATGCAAAAAAGTTGACTCACTGGGAGCCATCTTCTGCTGAGATGGATGGTGAAGCCCCTGCAATACTTATATACAACTGTCTTTCATTCACATTTTTCTATGAGTTTTTCTTGCACCTACACATCATAGGAGCAATTTGCATAAGTCCTTTCTTGCCTTGTGTTCTTTGGAGAGAGAGCACTCCTTCCAGAAGGAATTTGGAACTTTGATCCTATGTGTTTTTATAAAAGCTGGTCACCATCAGCCCAGCTAACTGATAACATCTGATGAACCGCAACTTCCTGGACTCAGGCCTGGAATTCAGCTGTGAATCACCACCCCTTTGAATTACTCCCTAGTTATTGCAGTATAAAGAAGAGTGAAGAATGGTAACATACAAGTAAGAAAAGTCCTTATTTGTGAGACTTGACCCTCACTGCTTGGTTTTCCACTCTCCCTTACCTTCCCCTTCTGATCTTGCACAGAGTAGGCTGAAGATTACAGCCCGGTTCTATACAAACCTCCTTGGGCTCCCACTTTCTTAGCTGTAGGAGGGTGGTGACTTGCAGAGGCTACTAATAATCACTTGCTGTATCTTGGAAAATTCTTGTATAAAACCACAAAACCTTGTAGCAGATACTGTACAACTCCAGTTTCTGTCTCAATTTGGGGTTATTCATACCTTTCATTTATTGGCAACTCATTTCTGTGGCAAGAGCTCTGTGCCAACGGCAAAAGCTTTGACCTTGTAGAGGTCACAGTTTAGCGAGAAATGTAGCTGTTCTTCCTCTCTACCTTATACCACCTCCCAGACTTGAAGCCAGCACCTCAGAACACCAGCACCACCGAAAACCAGAACTCAGTAGTGAAACAAACAAAAAGAAACCACACTGTAAAACAGCCAAAACAGATGCTAGAAAGTTTGTGTGTTCTTATGGAAAGCTCCCTTAGGAAATCTTAAAGAATCCTCTTGGTGTGAGCCCTCACACTGATTATTTCATAAACCATTCCAAAAAGTTCATTTCTAAACCCATGGTGGTTTAGAACTTGTGGTTCTAATCACGTGTGGATTAGAAAGAAAGAGGGGGACACGTGGCAGTTTTAGAAATGTCAAGGCTGGGAAAGCTGGAACTAGCTCCTTTGTGTTCTGTTTAAGAAGGCAGGAAAGCAAGCAAAATATTCTGGAAATATTTCCACTCCAAATCATTACTGTGTCAAAATGTTTCAGAGATTAAAAAGATAAACCCTCAGCTATCTGAGAAGACTCATTCCCAGAAAGTAGCTATGTTTAACTCTTTTTTTTTTTTTTTTTTTTTTTTGGCATTTGGCCAGTACAGGGATCCAAACTCTTGACCTTTGTGTTATCAACACCATAGAGTTAAGATACTGACTGTCAGTTAAGTCTGTAAGTCGAATCTAGGAGTGTGCTTGGTTGATAGAACAGATGAATAGAGAGGAAGAACCAGGTACCTAGAATCCCCTGACCAGTCTTGGCTAAATAAATCTTAGAACCTATTTTCTGTACTTCCAAATTTGGGGGAATTATGTACTTTTGTTATAAAATCTGCCACCCCTCCCAAACACAGTGCTGTATATCCAAGTGGTGTGGGAGGGAGTGTTAGTATATTTAAGGTGACCTAAAACTAACTTTTTGAGGATGTTTGAAACTTTCAACAATCCTTTAAAATAACTTTTCTTATTACAAATGTAATGAATGAACATTGGGGAAATTTTAGAAAACGCAAATAAGAAAAAAAACAACAAAGTAAAATCACCAATAATTTCATTCCCAAAAGATAGGACTGTAAACATGCATCCTTCCAATTTTTTGTATTTTAAGTTATTTTTAATTGAGCCAGGGATACATAAATACATGCACCTTTTAAACAAAACTAGATATATTATAGACACAATTGACCACCTCTAATAATCCCAAGCCCTCCACCCTATCTAGGTAACCAACCAGTCTTGGGAATTTGGTCTGTTCCCTTTCAGAATTTTATGTATTTATAACACATATAATTTTATATACAAATAACTATATATAATGTATTTTGTGGGTTGAGTAATATTCCATTGCAGGGATGTACTCGACCTCTCCCCTGTTAGTGGACACTCAGGATCATTGACAATTTTTCACTGCCATAAACAGTGCTACAATAAACACTTCATACGTATTTTCCCATGTCTCTCTATTCTAAATTCCTACAAGAGAAAACTGTAGTTCAGAGGTATGCCCAAATTACCCATGTCACTTTAAATATGAAAGCGGAATGTGAAAGTTCCCGCTTCCCAGCGGATCTTGACAGCCCTTCACCTACCAGACCTTTCAATGTGGCCAGTGTAGCAAGTGCAGAAACAGCATCTCTCCATTGTTTTAATTAGTGTTTGCATGATAAAAAATGTGTTTGACTATCTTATATGTTTGTGGCCTTTGTAGTTCCCCTTTCATGAATCGCCTGTTCATATCCTTAGCTCATTTTTCTAAAGGGTGTTTTTGGTTTTTGGTGGGGTTTTTTTTTTTTTTTTTTTCTTGTATATCTGTTGTACTGTTTCTTTGTTACATATGTTGCAAAATTTTCTCTGTCTTTAACATTGTTGGGGTATCTTGTTATACGGTTCTTTTTTTATGATTTAGAAGACATTTTAGTCACTAACTTAGTTTAAATTTTTCAGACTTCTACTGTATGAATTTTGCTTTCCATGGTTTATTTAAGGTCTCCCTTCCCTGGGATGATAATATTTTCTTATACATTGTTTTTCTAATAATTAATTTTTTTTAATTTTGAGGGGTTAGGCTTTTAATTCATCTAGAGTATAATTTTATGTATTATGTAGAGGGACTTAGTTTTATTTATTTTGTCTACATAATATCAATATCATTTATTAAGTAATCTGTTTTTCCTCACTGATGTGAAAGGTTGCCTATGTCATATACAAATCTCCTAGTACTCTTTCAGGATTTTTTTTTAAATCATGTTTTATTTACCTAGTTCTATTCTAGTCTTACAACAAAATGAGATTGATTTCATTGCTGTGCAGTAGGGGTGTGTGTGTGTGTGCAAGTATGTGTGTGTATACATGTATGTTTACAACCTGCTTTTGTTTTATAACCTACTGCTTTTATTACAAAACTGTAACAGGAGAATAAATTCTGGTAGTCACTCAGTGGGATACTAGACAGCTACTAAAAGACACTAACTCTATGTATATCAGTATGGATAAATTTCCCAAATCAAATGTTGAATGAAAAAAACAAGTTACATAAAAGTGTCATAGAGAGTACCATTTATTTAAAGCTTAAAAATATGTAAGACAATATTTAATATATTTAGGAATATATGCGTGTAAGAAAAACTGAAAGGAAACTCGTATAAGTGATAAAAACCAAATTCAGGATTAAAGGTGGATTTACTATGAAGTTTTAAAGCTTAAGCTCAGGCCCCTCACTTACATGACCTCTTTCAAGGTTCTGTACTTAAGTTTGGTGTCTTAATTTTGTACTTTTTTTTTTTTCTTAAAAGAGGCTCTCCTCTCAAATTGTATTGGCTTTAGGCCTGTTTACAGGAGGGGAGGGGAGGAAGAGGGAAGGGGAGGAGAAAGGAGGGGAGGGGACAGAAAGCAGGAAAGGGAGGAGAGAAGAAGACAAAAAGACTGCCAGCTTCTTGGTGCCTGATGGCCGGCCCATGGGCACTTGGGCCTGCACATATGTTTACTGTAAACTGGAGGCTGGGACAGCAACAGTATTTGACTTGATGCACAGTTCAGTACCTTGCACAGCGCCAAGCCTGGAGGAGAAGCCACCAGATGTTCTCAGTTCCCAGAAGTGCTGCCAACTGCTCCACTGCACACCTCAGCCAGTTCTTCCAGCTCTGGTGGACTATTCACACTAGGGCAGAGCTGGCAAAGCCCAAAGCTCGTCCCAGAGAAGTCCTCTAGGCAAGAGGCTGAGTGCTTTGGGGTTAAGCCAAGGAGGATGGTTTGAGACACCAATGCACCCTGGAGCCAAATTCTGCTCCAGTTCTTTAAACTTCCAGACTAAGTCTCATTCTTTCACTCAAAGCTTATACCATTTAAAAACAAAAAACAAAAATGGACAAACCATGTAGAACAAATAAATAAATGACAATTATTCCAGCAATGGCAACAGAAATATATACCATGAACATTTTTCCGTGCTGTTGAATGTCTTCCCACAACATTGTTAATGGCTGCATAGTACAATGTTCTGTGAATGTGTCAAAACTGATTTAACTCATCACCATGGTTATACTTTTAGGCTGGTTCCAGTTTCTACTCATTATAAGCAACGATGGAGCAAATATTCATACAGCTAAGCCCTGACACACAACTCTAATTATTTCTTTAGAAAAAAAATTCGCATAAGTGGCCTTCCATTCTCAGAGTCTGAATATTTTCAAGGTTTCTGAGATATACTGCCAAATAGACCTCCCAAAAGGTTGTGTCAATTCACCCACACACACATCAGTACACTAGAGTTTCTGTTTTCTCTAAATGTTTACATTAAACAAAAATATATGGTCCATTGGATAGGACAAAAATGATATACCATAGCTTTGACTGGCCAGCAGTCATCAGGCTGAATTAGGATATGTTGACTGAACACTTGTATTTCTTTTTGGATGATTTACCATTTATCAACTTTGCTCTGTTTTCTATTGTGGCATCCCTCTTTTTCTTATCAACAGTAAGAGCTGCTCCTATATTAGCTGTTCTTCATGTTTCTTGTTAATATTTTCCTTTTTATTTTGCCAGTTGCCTTTTTATTTATTTATTGAGTTTTGGACATACAAACATTTTTTGGTTAAATATATCAATTTTTTTCATTTCAGATTTGTGTTCAGTGGTTTATTTTTTTAGA
This sequence comes from Cynocephalus volans, assembly GCF_027409185.1. NCBI lineage: Eukaryota > Metazoa > Chordata > Mammalia > Dermoptera > Cynocephalidae > Cynocephalus > Cynocephalus volans. The sequence continues at coordinate 171,721,071 of NC_084461.1, forward strand.
AAGCCTTTTCCTCAAAGATTACATAGATGTTCATCTATATTTTTCCCCAATATGTCCATGGTTATATTTTTGGAATTTATTCTAGGCTGATGGCTGTAGTATAGCTCTTGGAAAAAGAGTTCACCATTTCATGAATAAGCCATCTTTTTTTTTTAAACTGATTTTAAATGGGACTTTAATTATATACTGAATTGAGTCTGTTTCTGGGCTGTCCTCTCCTGTTTTAATTGATGTATATTCTTTTGTCAGCATTATGTTGATTATTGTAATTATGGTATATGTCATTTCAAGCATTGCAGAAAGTCCTCATTATTTCCTCTCTTTCTTCTGTTTTTGGTTTCAACATTAGTTTGGTGGCACTCACATATTCATTCCTCGAGAATAACTCTGGAAATTCTGCTTCTTTTTTCTTTTCTTGTAATTTATGAGCATTTTCCAAATCATTAAAATTTTTTCTTAAACACAAGTGTGGTCAAGCCAAACTTGACCAGAAGATGATGGCTGGAGAAGAAGAAAAAAAAAAAAAAAGTATAAGGAAACACATACCAGACTAGTAAGATATTATGGACTCTTTAAGCCATTTCACAAATATCAGACCTTAAATTCCTTCAATACATTCCAAAGCCCTACCACCCAAGGCACAAATGAAAACCCTCTGTGTGAAAGAACAGAGAGAGAGAGAGAGAGAGAGAGAGAGAGAATATATATAGTGACATATGGATAGCGGTAAAAGAAAGAACCTAGGATCTGAAATCAACAGGAACACCAAGACACATGAAAACAGAATGCTGAAAGTAACCTATAAAAATTATCCAGGTTCTTATTTATTCTCTTTGATTCATTTTTTACTTTTGTAAACAGACAAAAGGTGGAAATGTTTTTAAGAAGCTACTGAAAATGTTTAGTATATCTCCTTGTCTAATTTATTGTATATAGAACTTGCATTTCACAGAATTACAGAATAACAGAATCTTCAAGTTCATCTCCTACCCAGTGCAGGAATCCCCTTGCAGCATTCCTCCAGGAGGTGAATGTCCAGCCTCTGCTTGGCCCTGAGGAGGCTCTTACTTACTATCTTACTGAATTCTTCCCATGCTTAATTGGCTCTCATTATTTGAAATTTCTTGCTACTTTAAAGTCAAAATGTGTCTCCCGTTATTTCCCCTGCTTTAGCCCTGGTTCTGCCTTTTAGAATCAACATGGGCTCTTATATCCCCCTTCAGTTTTATCTTTAACAGGCTTAGTCCTCCTGATTCCTTAAACTATTCTTTTTAGGACATAGTTCTAGACCTCTCAGCAACCTGGTCCCTCTTCTGAAAATTTTGGAAAATAGCCAGTATTTATTTTAAAGGTGAAACCTAGGAGTTAACATAGTTCTCCAGAGTTCATCCAGCCTGTGCAGTAAATTCATCCCTTTGAATGAGTGTATCTCAGGTTACATTCCTTTTTGAGATAACAGATAGTTTATGCCCTTTTCACAGTAACTAGAGAACAAAGTTCACAGGTGAAGATGAACTCCTAACCTGCTTTGGTGAAGAAGCCTTTGAGAGAAGTCTTCAAAGCCAAGACTAAGGAAAGAAAAGGCCCTTCCATGTAAAATGGCAGAATCTGGGTTGTGAGATATGGGTGCCAGGGAAGGCGGGCACCTGCCCGTCAATGAAGAAAGCCGTAGATGCGTCACTTTAGGGTGCTTTGTTCCAGGCATGGGCAGAAAGCATTGGCTCTTTGGGTTTCTGCCACTTCGCAATCTTGCTTCCTCTTTCTCAGGATTCTTGGGAGAGAGCTTAAATTGCTAAAATTTCTGCCTGCCAGTGAGTGTGCCAGCTGTGCCAACTGGAAGTGAATACTCAGGACCCCAGTTACTCTGTGTCTAGCTAGTACCCTTGGGTCCTAGAGAGCTTCAGTCGGGCCTCCTGACAGCTTCTCTCTAATCCCACAGAACAGAGAGTTAACTCCAAAGATGCCCACCTCCCACTCATGTTTCCCTCTCTAGGGAGGAAATGCTGCCCTCAGGCCGGCTGGGCACATGTGAGTCCACTGTTAGAGCTGTGGCCCTGGGGTGGACCCCAGTCTCAGGGGCAGATCCAGAAACTGGAGGCCCCTGGCTGAGTCTGATCGGCCCTCTCCTGCTGCTTCCAGACTGGAAAGATCAGGAATATTATCAAATGGGCCGTGCTTGAAATCCAGAAGGAGGATTAATTCCAGGGCTACCTAGCTCAGTTTTTTCTGTCAACCTAAATCCTGGCATAGATCACTGCAAGTTAAGTTAGGAACTAAACACTGGCTTTAAAGGCAGAGAGGAGGCAGGGCAAGGGCAGAGTGGGCTGCGGTGGGCGTGGAACCTCTCCCAGCTGCTATTGGCAGGAGAGGAGTGTGTGATTCTAATGACACTGGGTCTTCCCTAGCAACATAGAAGTTCCTTCCACTGGTTGCCATGGGGCCCAGCCCCTCTCACCTTTTTTGGGCCTTGTTTTCTATTAATCACTTAGAATGTGAAGACCAGTTTGGAGTGGATTACATGTATCCCCTTACACTGCTAGCCTTCCCGGAAAATTCAGTCACAAAAGAAATAACAAACAGCCTGGTTTGTCTTAACTTTTGCACCCACATAAGTCAGAGAAAAGGTGTTAATGGAGAGAGAGGTGCTTCTCTCTCTTTGGTTCAGCCAGCTGGAAAGTAGGTCTCTCTTTGTAATGGGTATAGCTGAACACGAGGCCCCTGGTTATAAAAATAGATGGGGGTGGGGGGTGGGGCAGCATCCTGCGTCACCCCTGACTCCCCGGGTCAAAGGATGGGACTGGGAAAAGAACCCCGCGCTGTGCACCTGCCCCTCTGTCCTCCCTCCCTTTGGAACTCTGCTAAGCACTGGGCAGGGGTCTGAGCGGTGAACCAGACACTGCCCTTCCCCCCTTAGTTTCCTCTAAGACTTGGGACAGCTGCTGAACTGTTACTGTATTGTCATTTAATTTTTCATTTGTGTATCTCCTCTCCCCAAACTCAGCTGCATCTCTCCCAGCTCATGCCTAGGCTCAAAATGAAAAATAACCATTCTTGAATGAACAGACAAACCTAGACCACTCATTCCGCAGGTTCATTGTGAGGAGCCAAGCCCTTAAGGGATGTTTCCCCAGAATAACTGAAACTAGCAAAGCTGTTTAGAAAGCTGCAATAGAGCTGAATTTATTTTTATGGTCTATGCAGAGCCTTTACATGCCTGGTTAGAGTATCCCCACAAAAGACAATGATTTGAAATACTCCCCCCCACACTTTTCTTTTTATTTATTTTTTCTTTTTTTCCCTAACATATTACTATGGAAAATTTCAAGCAAACAGAAGTGTCCTTCACAAAGTTCATGGAAAAATGGAATTGAAAGATAATACAAATCTTTCTATGAACTTTTTGAAGTACCCACGTACAAGAGAAGAGAGAACCTCCATATTTACATCACCCAGATTCAAGAAATTCCACTCATGGCTAGTTTTGTTTCATTTGTCTACCATGCATTCATTACTGCTCTCCCACCAAGTATTATTATTTTATTTTTTTAAATTTTATTTTCTTGATATACATTGTGGCTGATTATTGCTCCCCATCACCAAAACCTCCCTCCCTTCTCCCTCCCCCCCTCCCCCCACCATTGTCCTTTCTGTTTGCTTGTCGTATCAACTTCAAGTAATTGTGGTTGTTATATCTTCTCCCCCCCCCCCGGTTTTGTGTGTGTGTGTGTGTGTGTGTGTGTGTGTGTGTGTGTGTGAATTTATATATTAATTTTTAGCTCCCACCAATAAGTGAGAACATGTGGTATTTCTCTTTCTGTGCCTGACTTGTTTCACTTAGTATAATTCTCTCGAGGTCCATCCATGTTGTTGCAAATGGCAGTATTTCCTTCGTTTTTATAGCTGAGTAGTATTCCATTGTGTAGATGTACCACATTTTCCGTATCCACTCATCTGATGATGGACATTTGGGCTGGTTCCAACTCTTGGCTATTGTAAAGAGTGCTGCGATGAACATTGGGGAACAGGTATACCTTCGACTTGATGATTTCCATTCCTCTGGGTATATTCCCAACAGTGGGATAGCTGGGTCGTATGGAACTCAAACAACTTTACAAGAAGAAAACAAGCAACCCAATTAAAAAATGGGCAAAAGAGCTAAGTAGGCATTTCTCTAAGGAAGATATACAAATGGCCAACAGACATATGAAAAAATGCTCAACATCACTCAGCATCCGGGAAATGCAAATCAAAACCACACTGAGATACCACCTAACCCCAGTTAGGATGGCTAAAATCCAAAAGACTCTGAACGATAAATGCTGGCGAGGTTGCAGAGAAAAAGGAACTCTCATACATTGTTGGTGGGACTGCAAAATGGTGCAGCCTCTATGGAAAATGGTATGGAGGTTCCTCAAACAACTGCAGATAGATCCACCAAGTATTATTTTGAAGCAAACAAAACACATCAAGTCATTTTATCCCTAAATATACAGTGTGTGTCTCTAGAAGACAATGACTCACATGTTAAATAATTACCTCCATGCTATTATCAAGGTGCTCTGATCTTTGAGGCTGCTGATCTCCTTTAGGATATGTCTGCCAGTCCCCTGTTACTACATCACTCCCCTGGTGCCCCTAAATCTTGCATCACACCCATGCTACTGCCCCCCCCATTTCCCGGTAGCCCACCCTCAAGGGCACTGGCTTCTTAAGAGAGACATAAATAAACTCTGAAGTTTAGAATTTGAGCTACACCACTTCTTGCTCTGTGACCTGGAACAAGATGCTTAACCTCTCTGTGCTTCAGTGTCCTCATCTAAAAGCTAAGGTAATTAATAGTACCTACCTCACTGGGTTGTAGTAGGATTAAAATATGTTAAAATAATATGAAGCACTGGCATATTATTCGGTGCTAGAAAGAAATGAGCCATCAAGCCGTGAAAAGGGAGGGAATTTAAATGCACGTTACTAAATGAAAGGAGCCAGTCCAAACAGGCTGCATACTGTATAATTCCAGCTATACAACATTCAGGAACAGGCGAAGCTATAGAGAGAGTAAAAAGATCCAGTGGTTGCCAGAGGTTGGGGGGAGGTAGAGATTAATATGTGGAGCACAGCGGCTTTTTAGGGCGGTAAAACTACTCTGTATGCTACTCTAATATGGATACATGTCATGATACATTTGTCCAAACCCGTAAAACATACAACACAAGAGTGAGTCCTAACATGAACTGTGGACTTGGGTGACTATAATGTATCAATGCAGCTTCATTGATTATAACAAATGCACCACTCCCGTGGGGGATGTTGATAGTGGGGAAGACTGTGCTTGGATGGAGTGGGGGCCAAGCGGTAGATCAGAAATCTCTGTACCTTCTCCTCAATTTGCTGTGAATCTAACTAAAACCGCTCTAAAAAATAAAATCTATTAAAAAAGTAATAACAACGGGAAGCACTTGGAGCAGTATCTGGCAATAGGAAGTGTGATGTTAGCGTTTGCTTTTACTACTGTTGTTTGCGTAGTACATACACCATTTCTACCAGTACCACCAAGTCCCTGAATTAGCTGACAGTGATAACCCCTCCCATAGGCACAGCAATGTATTTTTCAAAGCATTTTTATGGACACTGTCAGGCAAAATCTTGCCATAATCTACAAGGGCTCTAGCACTGGCAGTTTTCAAGGTGTTAAAGCAGAACAGGAAAAATTAAAAGATTAAGTTCCAATTAGCCTTGCTTAAGATGGGAAGAAATTAGAACCAAACCAAAGGTCTAACAATAGGAGATTAGTTACATAAGATATAGCACATCTGTATGTTACTGTCATCATAAATGCGGCAAAAGAACATTTAATGATATAAAAGTTACTCATGCTGAGTTGCGTGAAAAATGATAGTTACATAAAATTATGTAAAGTATGAATCTACTGTGCTTTTTTTTCTTTTGGTATGTTATGTTTGTTAAAAACACAAGAAAGATGTGCATCAAAACAGTAATATTTGCTATTTTTCAATGGCCCAATGAAAAGTCATATTTCTCATCTCTCCCGTGTTTGAATTTTCTAAATGTTACATAACGAATGTGTATTACTGTTACAATAAAGAAAGGTTATTGTTTAAAAACAGGATACATAATTGTACATGTAGTGTGATTTGGTTATGTAAAAGACATGTGAAAATAGCAAAAAGTTAGCGAGAAAATGTAGATGATTTTTTTTCTTCATATTTTTCAGGTTTTTCCAAATTTTCCATTTTGAGAGCAGTAAGTTGTTTTTGTGAAGATGGTTCAGATAGGGAAACTGAGGCATGATAGGCAGGCAGAAAGGCCTTCTCGTAACAGACACACACCTCTGCCAACCCTGTGCTGGAAGAATCAGAGCAGTCTGGTCAGTTGTCCCCAGAGATGCCTACCTTTGGGTTCATCCCTGACCCATGACTTAAGGCTCGAGGCTATGACTGGCACATAACAGCAGGTGCAGTCTCTGAACCTCTCCTCTCCTTCTTGACTAAAGAGCAGTGAGAAGATGCCACAGAGGAGAGAAGGAATGAACTGCAGGGCCCCATGTGTATGGGGGTAAGGGTGGGGCTGTTCAGAACCTCAGAGGCATCCCCTGGAGATCTGTAGGTGCCGCACAGATGGCTTTGCCTCTCCAGATTGTGACACAGCAGTCATCTCCCTGTTCCAGAGGCCAGCTGTTAGGGAGGAGTGAACTCTGGAGGCAGATGTATCTGCCATGATAGCAGCCCACCCAGTCCAAATTTCTTGGGCCTCCCTGATCCTTGACAAATGTATCTGGAACAGAAACAAAAACAAATAGAAGTAGGGAAAGAAAAGGAAAAAGGGAGAATGAGAGAAAAGCATTTTCTAGATAACACAGTTGGAGTTGAAGAGGAGCTAGCCCTCAGGGAGGGTGGGGTGCTTCAATGGGCAAAGCTCTGGCTTGGAAGTCACAGGCCGAGAGCCCCTGTTTCACCCACTGCCTATGACTGTATGATCCAAGGCATGGCCCTGTCCCAGGCCAGTGCCTCTCTGTGCCCCCAAAGGGTTCCTTGCTCCTAGAACGGGAACTACCAGCATCTCTGCCCAACAACCACAGGAAAAAAGTCTTCGCTTAGGCCTTCCTGTTAATGCCCATTTGGATCTGTTGTCAGTGCAGATTAGTGCCAATATCAGGCTCACTGCTTCCAGATCTGCAGGTGAAGAAGTACCTCCCAGCTCAGCGATGTCACACAGCAAAGTTCAGGGATGGAACAGAACCAGACCTGGACTTGTGGGTGCAGTTGGCTCTGAGCACAGTCACCCATGGCTAGCCCTTCCTCAGGTCCAAGCTGCCCAGGAGATCATTTTCTTTCTTAGGTGAAAGGAAATAAAAAAAAATATCAGTGGCTTATTGCTATTAAAATTTTACATATAGCCCTAGCAATTCTACAGATTTCTCAAGTCTGTTTGAAGGTAGTTACTTACCTGTCTTTGGACAAGGGGAGTCTCTAGCACTGATTCTAAGGCAAGTTTGCCTTTGTAGGTTGCTATTCAAATTCCACCAAATCCTTCCACTGGCATCTTTGGCTTTTTGGATTGATACAAGTTTAGGGGGCACCCCTTGGGCCCAGCACAGAACAAGACATAGCAGAGGAAAAAACATGAGAATAAGACTTTTTTTGGTGTCCCTGAATCCAGAGAGGGTGACTGAAACAGGACAGGTGACAGATTCTGAACCAAATTATGTGATACAGTCCAGGAGTACATTCACTCCAAAAAAACACCAACCCCAAACCAACATATAACCTAAATCTTAAAATGTACCCCTTGTATGTTCACACTAGCCTGGGCTGATAATAAATGTGCTGTAGGGGTGGTCTTTTGTCTTGGAATGCAGGAACTATAGGTGATCATGAAAGTGCATTAATGTCAACCTGCACGCAACAGCAGCGAGGCCTTTTAAAAATGTATCTGGCAGTGTTTATATGTGTCCTACCTAGAGTATAATATAGAGGAGAGAAGATATTTACTGGGACCCAAAATTAACCTCAATAGCATCTAAGCTGTTCCATCAGGGTCCCACTGCAGGCCTCAAATGAACCCTGCAAGTTCATCCCTCATTTGGGGGGCGGGGTATTCTTTTAATCAACTTAAGGTTTCTTTCTCTCTTTTAAACATCCAGTTCAAGCCTCACGTTTTTCTACTCCACCATCACTAATGTCTGCAACTGCTCTTCCAACTCCAAGTTACTATTATTAAACTAAAACTAGTTAAAGATCTATTCTATGTTTTAGATGTACGTTTCTAATCTGTATATGTCATAGTTCCAGAGGGTGTAGCAGCCAATACTACTCTGAGTCCCACCATGGTGTTTCAACCAAGCTTGACAATTCTGTCCACAGAAAAAGAATGGTAAACACCATTCTAAGTACCTAGTGATGGTTCATGCTATTTATTAACTGACTCTTAAATGAACATGAGTGAACAGTTTCATAGTTGCTTTGGAAAGCAGGCGGATCAATACCTAATGATAGGTATTGCACCTTAACCTATGCCAATTAGATTTTGGGGTTATATTGTTCAAATTCATGTTCATTGGCAGAAGGATTATACTCAAAATAGTCGTTATTACAGACAGTCATTTGTATAGTCAGTGGTAATTTCAACAAGATAATATGTGTAATAAACATCATCTTTGTGAGTAATAACTACACACAAAACACAAATACATCCCAAAATATTTCAAGGCTGAAACCCACCTGCTAACTCCCTCTGAAAGAAGAATTATAAGCAAAGCATGAATTTCCTTTCCATTTATCCACTTAGTCCCAAAGCTAAAAGTTACAAATTTAGAATTATGAGCTATTTATATCATGCATACGAAGTTGATGAATTGCATTATGTGCCAAAAAGATATATATTTCTATGTAGATACCTCCATTCAAGACAGAAATATGAGCCTGAATGAATGATTCATCAGAATAAAAGTGAACACAAACATAATACCAGTTAATTTACAAATTCTTTCCACCCTTGCTTAGAGTATTAGTCTTTGTTTTATGCACTAAGTATACTTCCTTAATAGATATAATGAGAACTAGTAGAAGTCTCATATAGAGATTGTAAAACTTACTTTCAAATACATAAACAAAAGCTGCATATCTCCAATACAAAATTAGGCTTACAAAGCCTGGCCCTGTATAGTTTTGGCTTTAATGAGTAACTCAAAATGACTTTCAATTCAAATATATAAGAACCAGCCTAAGCAATCATGGATTCTGCTTACAGTGAATTCCTGTAGATTATTTACATATAAAAGGGAACACTTAAATGCTTTAAATAGTTTATTATCTTAAGTAGGTAAACAGTACTTATATTAGTTTCCTATGGCTGCTCTAACAAATTACCACAAAGTGGTGGCTTAACACAGCATGAATTGATTCTCTCCCTGGTGCTCTGGAGGCCAGAAGCCTGAAATCAGTTCCTCTGGGGTAAAATCACGATGCCCACCCCAGGATTGCTTCTGGAGTCTCTAGAGGAGAGTTGTATCTTGCTTTTTCTAGCTGCTGGATGCTGCCCTGCCTCATATCACTCCAGCGTCTTGCTTCCAGTTTCGCATTTCCCACTTCCTCCTTAACCTCTTGCCTCCCTCCTATAAGGACACCTGTGAATACCTGTAGGACCCACTCAGATAATCCAGGATAATCCCCCATCTCAAGGTCTTTAATTTAATAGGAAGTAACATCCATAGGTTCCAGGGGTAGGATGAGGCCATTCTTTTTTCTTGGGGTGGGGGAGAATGGAGTCATTATTCAGCCTACTTCAATACTCATCTGATCTTATTTACACTGTGCATTTATAGGCGCCTTCTTTTAGAGGTGGTGCAAAGATAAACTTCAGACTGGGGAGCCATGATTACATGGCCTGTGTTGAAGAAGGTGCCAGACTGACCATGAGGAGGCCTGAGTTTGAGTCCTGCTCTGCCTCCACTGCAGTAGGGCACAGTGATTACTAATAGACGGATCTGCTTTGAAATCTGGGTTCTGACTTAACAACGGAGTGACCCTGGGCAAGTTGCTTAACTCATCTGGGGAGTAATAAAACCTCCCAGGAAGGGCTGTCCTGGAGATTAAATTGGCTCCTAAATGGAAAGTGCTAGCAGAGTAGGTGTTTCAGAAATAGCTGCCTTGCCTGTTATACCCCGTTTGCCTTTCCCACCCCACCTCACAGGGATGAAACGCTGCTTGTGAGGTTTTTTAAAAAATTTCCTACAAGTTGAAAGCCTCTGACAAATATAAATTTGTGTTATTGTAAGAGACAAAGTGCATGCAGACCACCCTTCTTTGGTTTTCCCTTAAACTGGGAGGAGAGCTGAGACTAGGGGTCTCCGTAACATTAGCAGGATAGATGAGTAAAAGTTCATGTCTGGAACAGCTTTGGGTATAAAGGGACCAAAAGGATGAAAGAAAAATATGAGACAATACGGGTTCATGGGATTTAAGATAGGAAGGGCCATTGTGGTCACCTGAATCAACTTAACATCATTACGGATGACATGACATCCTATTTGTAAAACATGATGAAGTGTATCCTGTCTTGCTCTAATTAGATGCAAATCGAGGTAATGGTTTGGGCAGTGTCGGGTCAAGGGCATTAGACTCCACACATTGGGGGCAGAGAGGCAGTAACCTTCACCCAACTTCAACACGGTATTAGCAGGAGCGTATCAGCCTAGAAAAACATGCAACCCAGCTAAGGAAAGGACTTTGCAACAAAGTGGTACCAACCAGCCGCTACAGATCTCCTATCGGCCTCATTTCTTCCCTACATGACCAATACAAGCACTTCCCTCTTTAGGACAGGCTGCAAGTCATGTATGTTTGTACCCAGACACCTCCAGGGAAAGGCAGCCTGCCAGAGTAAGTCAGGCCTCCAACCCTGAATCTCCGGGTGTCTCATTTCAGCCACTCCTCCAAAACTCAAACACCCTTTCTTGTTTCAGAGGAAAATGGCATTAGCAGTGGCTTCTTTGGAGGCTCAGCAATCTTCAGTAGCCTGGAAGGGAAAGGATCAGAAGCAACCAGCTTACTTTTCCTTGAGCACTCACGAACCAAGGGGAAACCCACACCAGGAGGAAGCTCTCAGAGCTTTGTCAGACATAAAAGGATTGGGAAATGAAAGTCTCCTCCCCTCTCACAGGGCCCCCACTGGGCTCATTCTGGGGTGTGGAATTCTATTCTTAGTAACTAAACAATTTTCTTCTAAAGGTCAAATATTGGTTTTTTTTTTTTCTTTTCTGTCATTGCTCCAGCTACTTTCTGGGACAGTCCTAATCCCTGGGACTCAGTTTCCTCACCTTCTCACTAAGTGGGGTGTGCTCAGTTGATCAGCAATCTTCTAGGATAACCCTCTCATTGTGCAAATAAAGAAACTGAGGCCCAGAGAAGAGAAGTGACTTGACCAAGCTCGGGGGGTGGGGGGTGGGGGTGAAGCTGAGTCTCTGGCTCCCTCTTTCTAGTCATTAAGTGCAAATAGTCTCATCTCAGCAGAGTCCGGCCTTCTTCACTGGTCATTCCATGTGTCCATGTCATGTCCCCTCAGCCAGCTCCTCAGCTCTGCAGGGGCAGGAGCTATGGCTTGGCCTTCCCTTGTGTCCCTCCACCTGCCCAGGCCTGTAGTGGGGTTCCATGGACACTTGCTGGCTGGAAGGGCTCCCTCATGGAGCACAGACTGGTGGATTTGGGTTGGGGAGAAGATGTCAAGAGTGATCCAGGGTTTGAAGCAGGGAAGGTGGGGGTGGGTGGGGCTCTGGGCAGCCTCTTACCAGTTGGGTGATCTCGGACAAGTTTCTCCACTTCTCTAAGCCTCAGTGTCTTCAACCATAAGATGGGGATGACAATACCCACTCCACGTGGCTTGAGGTTTTAATAGAATACTGCATGCCTGACCCACGCAACAGATACCAGCTTATTTTTGTTGTGGTTATTCTTACTGTTGTAATTAGGTAGGGGTAGGGGTGACTTGGCACCCACATGGAGCAGGAGGAGGAACAATGAAAAGGTAGTTGTATGATATAACAAAGCACAGGGAAACCAGTCCCTTGTCACCGCCTCAGAGACTGGGGAGCACTGAGGGTCTGCGGCAACTTCTGGTGGTTCTGGTGGAGAAGGTGAGGCAGAGCGGGACAAACAAACACAGAAGACCTTAGGCTCCTGCACCTGTATTTAGCCTGTAAACCCCACCCTGTCACCAAGGTGAGGGGGGTGGGGCTGCCACTCCTTTCACACACATTCTCCAGCCCAAGTTCTCCTTTTGGACACCTTTGAGGCAGGAGTCAGTGTTCATGTTGACTTGGTTTCACCTGTGTACCTCTGGCAGCAACTTCCCCGGCCACATACCTCTCCTAGAAATGGATTGTCCCCGGCAGTTAGCTCCTCCAGCTGCGACTTACGAGGTGCTCAGGGGACTAAGAGGCACAGCAAGCTTCAGCTGGGCCAAGGAGATAAGGAGGGCCATGTGAGCAGCTGGGCGGGCCACCTTGCTGGGTGGACACTGGGTGGGCCCCCACGCTGAAGGGATGTTGGCAAGCCATGGGGGCAGAATCCCCTTCTCACTCCTGGAAAAAATAATGTCCGAGAGAGAGATTGGTTGCAAGGTACTTTCAGGAAATCTCATCTTAGGGGTAAACTGAGATATTAATATCTACATTAGCTCCGAAAATGGTTTCTGGCAGTGTGAGGTTTGGCAGGTGGTTCTTCCAGTGTCCGAAGTGGGCCCCCTCCCAGATGTCAATCCTGTAATTGTCCTTGCTCTCAGTGAAGTTTTGTTTACTGCTGCCCAAGCATTCACTGAGAAGCACGGAGATAATTACCAGACCACAGGAGTCTGCCAATTTAAAGGAGGCATAATAAAGAGGGAAACTAGTAAGAGTAAGGAAATTTTCTTGGGACTCCAGAAGACCTGGGTTTGAGTTCCAGTCATACCACTGCCTTGCACAAGCTGTGTTTCTTTTCTGGGCCTCAGTTTCCTCATCTATGAAATGGGAACGACAATCTTGTTTGTCCCCAGCAGCTGTGGTGAGACCCAAGGGGGATATATGCCTGTGAAGGTGCTTGGGAAGCTGGCCTTCCTCGCAGTTTCCATCAGGGAGTTGTGAGGTTGGGAGGGAAGTCCTCCACTGCGGTCAGGCGATAGCGGCCCCTGGGCTGCTTTTAGGATGTATGTGTGCCCTCCAGTCTTCGGCCACTGTGGCCCTTCTGAAACAGCAGCCACACGCTTGGCCGGAACCAAGGGAAATCTAGCCTTTCCCGCGGGTCAGAGCAGGCCAGCTGGAAACAGCCCCTCTGAGATGTTGTGGGGGACCTTGTTCCCACCTGGATGGCCCTAAGCCTTCAGGATACCCTGCACATGGGAACAAAATAAGACAATGCTCTACTAGCTCCCGAGGCTGCCATGCTGGCACCGAGGTGAGGGTGGCAGAAGGGAGGACACGTGTGTGTGTGTGTGTGTGCAGGGGAGAGAAGGTGGGTGAGAAAAGGGCGGGGAGGGGCCCATTCTGTCTTTCACTTCAAAGTGCTGTTTGGGAAAATGCGGGGAGAGGTAGGCAAAGCACAGAGTGAGGGAAAAGGGAATAGGAGTGGGCAGGGAGGAACAAGAGCAGGAAGGAGGCTGTTTGATAGACTTGCAGCATGGGAGCTTCCCAGGCAGGTGAGAAGGCAGACCAGCCGCCCGCAGCTGGAAACCTCTCAAGTCAGGTTGTTTCACCCTCCCAGGCTTTCCTTAACCAAAGACTAGCATGCAAAGCAGTTAGCAGGGCTTATGCTGAAAAGCAGCAGCAGCCCATTCCAGTTATGCCACTTAGTAGGTACCCAGCAAGTAGTAGCAGAAGGCCAGGACAATGGCCAGGTGTCAGTCCCCAGAAGGAAGCTGGGTCTAGGTCTGACCAAGTTTCTTTAGAGAGTCCTGAAGCCCAGCTCTGAGGCTGAGGGAGCGAGGATGCTGCTGATTTCCTCTGCTCGCTGGCTCCCTGGGGGCTGGCCTAGGACCTCCCCAGGACAGTGCGTGCTTCCAGCTCTCAGTGGCAACCTCTTTCCTGTGGACTCAGGCACACACTTTGCAGAGGACATTCTGCAATTGGGTGGTAGATAGCACATTCCGTGTCAGTAATTCCACATCAGCAAAGTGTCTTTCTCTAAGAAATGTGGGAGCATTTTCTAGGCCTTGCTTTTCCCATTCTCAGCCCCTTGTGGGAGTTTAGGGGAATTCATTCTAGCCAACTGACCTTGATTGAGTACACCCTATCTGCCACAATACCCTGCCCTTAAGAAGCTCTCAGTCTAGTGGGAAAGAATATAATTGCTTGAATTTTACAGATGGAGAAACCAAACATTAGGATTGTGATGTCACTAAAACATTCATTTCTGGGGTTTTTTAAAATTCATTTATTCAGAAAACTTTTATTGAATCCACATGATGGGCCAAGCACTGTATGAAGTGCTGTAAGCTTATACAGAGGAAAGTCAGGCACATTCTGCCCCACACGGGATGCCAACATGGGCCATGACAAACACATGGAACACTTTGAGAGTTTATACACTCGTTGTGCACTGGAGCCTTATGACTTTTATCTCTGTAGGGTTGAATGCCATTCAGTGGGATACTGAGAAGCTATGATTGAAGTCTGTGTGTGTGTATGATATAGATAGGTACACACACACACACACACACACACAATGTGCGCTACTGAAACAGCTGCCCCAAATCTCAGGGGACTGGGGGAGAAGGGTGGCTGGAGAACGATGTAAAGAAAGCCATACCCAGTTTAAATAATGCAGTGATACCTGCAGCAGGACAAACAGACAGTACTGGACATGGGCTGCACATTCTACCTACACCAAGACAGCAATTAAGAGCATGGACTTGGGGATAGTCAGTTGGAACTGTCACTTACCAGCTGTGTGATCTTGAGGAAATTACTTCATCTCTAAGTCTCAGTTTCCTCAGCTGTAAAATGAGGATAATAGTATGGTAATTTGATAATACACTCTGGGTGTGTATGTACCTCAGGTTGTGAAGATTCACTGCAATACTCCATGTCCTGTGACTGGCCTGTCATGGGAACTCAGTAAGCTACTATCACCCAGCACCATCTTCATTGTCCAAAGTGCTGCTGACGAAAGCAGCCATAGCGAAGGAGTAGCAGAAGGGGCCGTGAATCTCACAAGGGGATTTTTGTGGTTGGGGCAGGCTGGAGAAGAATGAGCTGGTAGAAGGCGCTCTCCCTCTCTTTCTGGAGATCTCAAGCATCCCTGGGAGAGACCCACATCCTGACCTGGACCTTCAGGGGCCCAGGCTGCATCTGGCTGGCAGAGAGTGTGTTCTGTTTGATGGTGGGTGTAACTGGGGGCCCTGGGTCCTTGAATTAAAACAGCAGGTTATCAGTTCTGTCTCCACCCAACTCTGGGAGGCTCTCCAGAAAGAGATAAGCTCACTCCCCAGTCTCCCTCCATGGAGCAGGTACTTTAAAATAATTGTATATTTTTTTCCTATTTACACAAATAAGATATGATTACATTCTGAAAGTGTAGAAAAGTCTAAATTACATTTCGTGATTACCCTAAGTCTCACCACCCAAAACAATCACCTTTCTGTATTCCTGATTATTTTTAATGTATTTTTTTCTTTTTAAAAATAACATAGTTGTAATAAGAATATAATTTTATTCTAGGTTTTCACTTAACATAATTTCATTCATTTTATTACAAACTTTACACACAATTTTTAAAGTCTGCCTTTGATTTTAATTAGATGATGTCATCTTCTCTAATTATTACTGTATTGTTAGACTCTTTCCATTTTTACACTATTAAGCATAACATCACATTAACATCTTTCTATTATAGCATATTATGTAACTTGAGTTATTTCTTAGGGTGAATCCCCGAAATGGAATTCACATAGTTACAGGGCATAAGCATTTATAAGGCATGTAATTTATAATACGTATATCAGGCATATCAAAATGTTTTCTATTTTTTTCCTACTGTATGTGTAGTACACGCTCATTGTAAAAATGTTAAAACATAGAGACAACTAAAAGAAATAAAGAAATGATTAATAATCTCAACACCCCAAATGACCACTTTGACATTTTCATATATTCCCTTTTTTCCATGATGTTCTGGAATCATTTTGTATATAAAAATTGCATTTTTCACTCATTTTCACTTACTCCTTCATATCACTAAGAATCCGTGTTTTTTAATTATTGCAAAATGGCCCGTTGTGTGTGTGT
The DNA here is from genome assembly GCF_027409185.1 of Cynocephalus volans. NCBI lineage: Eukaryota > Metazoa > Chordata > Mammalia > Dermoptera > Cynocephalidae > Cynocephalus > Cynocephalus volans. The sequence continues at coordinate 171,737,344 of NC_084461.1, forward strand.
GTGTGTGTGTGTGTGTGTGTGTGTGTGTGTGTGCATCACAATTTATCTCTTACTGGTGGTTATGGGGATTTTTTTCCTCACTTTTTCACTATTATAAATCTCACTAAAGCAGATGCTAAAAAGCCACTGCATTCGTGATGAGGATCTGTCTTCATGGGTGTCACAGAAATATAAATCTCAAGCACTCCTGAACCTCAAGAGAGTCACTCATCCAGCACCCTGCAACAAGACTTAAGAGTGTTTATGTACTCATTCTACAGATGAGGCTTATTTCACTTAAGAGAATTTGAGTGGCTTGTGCAAGTTCATAGATCTGGTAAGTATCAATAAATAAGAGTTGTGGGCTGCCCTGTTAGCTCACTTGGAAGAGCATAGTGCTGATAACACCAAGGTCGTGGGTTCGGATCCCCATTCAGGCCAGCTGCCCCATCCCCTCAAAAAAATGAGAATTGAAACCCAGTGTGTTGGGTCCAATTCTCCTTCTACATATGATTTAGTGGGATAATTTTTATTCTGAAACTTTCCTGTTTTTTTCAAGTATTTTGAGTTCTGGGAGTGCACAAGATGATAATATAGTAAAGGGAGCCTAAAGAGAATTGATCTTTTATTCATATCAGCCCGAGGGAAGGGGAGATTCTCTATCAGGTCATCTCAGGTCTCTATTCTTGACTCTAACGGGAGAGCAGGCTTATCAAGCTTTCAGATCTGTTGAATGACAAAAAAAAGATTCCAAATTCAATGGACCTAAAGGATGAAGCAAAACTCTTCTCTGTTAGGAAGAACTATGAAGATTTCTTTTCTATCCAAAAAAAGAAACTACATACAGAAAGGAGGAAAACTGACTTAATAGCATATCTATTAGAAAGATTTTGAAAATGCAGTTAACTCCCCCTCTAGTTCTGCTCAACAATGTAACATAGGGAGCCACCAATTTGCACAACTCTAGGGGGCATTGTTTACACTGCACTTCAATAGCACAGCTTTGGACATGGCTGCCAAAGAGCTGCAGTGATTTGAGTCTATATTAATAGAACTATAGGGTTGTTAAAGAAAAAAAAATTCATGGCACTTATTAAAGACAGTAAGGCAGTCTTTTTCAGGGGGATTACTACCATGGGGTTTTGTAGTAGGGGAGTGAGATAGAGCTTAACTCTGTATTACAAGGACAAGTGGAGATTTACAGACAAGGAGCAGGGTGGGGGGGGGGTGATCAGTGGATGGAAAATTACCAAGAGGAAACATCAGGGTTTAGGGGGTGCTGTGGATTGATTGAATTGTGTCCCCCAAAGTCCATACATTAAAGATTAGTCCCCACTATAACTGTTGAGGGAGGAAAACCCTATTATGGTAATTGAAAGGTGGGGCCTTGAACAGGTGATTAGATTGTTGGACCATGCCCTAGTGAATGGATTAATAACGGGTGGTCAGGGGCGTGGTTCTGGGGGCTTTAAAAGGAGAGCACATGAGGAACTATGTCTCTCTCTGCTCTGCCATTTTCTGCCATGTGAGACCCCTGTGTTGCTATAAAGCCACCACCAAAGAAGGCCCTCACCAGATGTGTTCCCTGGCCTTTGACCTTCCCCGCCTCTGAAACTGTAAGCAACAAATTTCATTTTCTTACAAAGTACCCAGTTCCTTGTATTCTGCTATAAGCAACAAAAACAGACTAATACGGGGAAATTCTGGCTAAACCAACTTAACAGAATTATTGCTGAGGGCAGGCCAGGGTGCTAAGATATCCAGTGTCAGGGGATAAGGACTTTGATGAGTTTTTACTAAACTGACCCAGCAATTCTTGCTGAAACTGGACTGAGCAGAAACAAACACGTAAACCCAAAATTGAGGGCTTAGTTGAGAAGAAAGTTTAGAGGAGCCCAACTAGAGTTAGGTCAATGTGAAAATCTTTGCCAGGGGCCAAAGTAATTATGCTCATCTGGGTCTCCAAACTGGCCATATTCTTAGAGGGATACTGACTAAGTTGGGTATTTATACCAAGAGAAAAGTGATCTGGATGATAAGAGGTCTGGGAAAATGGTACAGTTATCTCTGAAAACGTATTTATTGAGCACTTACTATGTGCCAATTGAGCAATACAGACAACAGAAATTGAATTCTTTTCTGAAAGAAATTTACATTCTGGACAATATAGAGAGAGACTAAAAATAAACTAAAAAATAAGCAAGATGATTATAAAATAAGTATTATGAAAGAAATAAAGGAGGTGGAAGGGTAGAGAATTGGATATAATCTCTATAACAATCAGCAAGGCAGAGGAAGATCAAGAGTTTGGGATGTCACTTGGAAAATGAGGGACAGGACTACCACATTGAGTGCTGCTGAAAACGCAAGTAAGATGGGAACAGAAAAGTGACTACAGAATCTGGCAAGAGGGCAGTCACCTGAGACCATAACCCAAGAGCAATTTTAGTTGGAGTATTGGGCATGGAAGTCTAGTTGGACTGGGTTGAAGAGAGAACAGGAGATGGACATGGTTCTCAGAGCCTGCCTCTCTTTTCGCACCAGTGAAACCCCAACCTGAACCAATCACTGTGGATAGTGTGGATACATCTCTCAGTGGCCAGGCCTGGTGGGCAGAACCCACCAGAACCACATGTTTGCTAGTAGGGAAGTGGCTTCTCCAAGGAAAACTGCTTTGCTGTTCATCCAGAGAAGAAAGACAGGGTACTGGACATGCAAAACATGGATGTCCACATCAGGTGCACTCAGAGGAGGACAAGGATGAGGGTCAGGGTGACGGCGGATCCTTGCCGAAGCAGGATGTGCACTTCTGGTGGTCACCGAGGAAAACAGGGATATGAGGCATGATGGGGCTGGCACTGAAGTGGGCAACTGCTACGTTGGTCCTGTGTACCCTGAGTACTAGTATGGGGCCTTGGCCATCATGCCATCTAGCGCTGTGTCATGACATAGCGGGAAGCCAATGTGCAAGGTGCCTGGCAGTGATTGCTCAATCCTTTAGTTCCGGACATGGGACTGGTGGTCTGAGAGGGGCACGGGATTATCTGACAAATGATTGAAGGTAGTGGGGAAGTTTTTGTAGAAAAAGTTAAGGAAGATGTGATAGCAGCTCTTGGCAATTTGAAGAACAGACCTCCGGAAGAGGGATGAAATCTAATCTGCATAGCTCCAGGACAGAAGAAGCACCGGGAAGTGAAAGCTAGAAGAAATTTGGGGGTTAATAATTACAAAGTCCACTGTCTAATGAAGAAGTGGACTTTCTCCCGAGGTAGTGAGTTCCCTGTCCATAAAAGTGTTTAAGCAGTGAATTGAATGCCTCTAGCCAGAGATTTTATATAAAGACTCCTGTGCTGGGTGTGAGATCAAGCTAGAACACTTTTAAGGTAGCCTGCAGATTTAAATTTGATGAATTTATTCACATCCTGAAAGAGAAAGAAATCATCGGCCAGATGGTGCAGAAGCTAAATGTTGTCTTCAACGTCCTTTTACTTCCCTTTTTAGGTTCCTTTTTTCAGTCTCCAGGCACCTCCATCCCAACCCTGGGAGCTTGATTCTCTCACAATGCCTACTGGATTCCCAGGTCTGCCTTCTAGACAAAATGTCCCTGCTGCAAAATTAGTCATCTTCCTCCCCATCAAAATTCCCAGGGTCTTGCTGCCACCAACCCCCACCCTCTGGAGCTCCATCAGCGGCCTGAGGTGTGGAGCTGAGGGAAACCAAACCCAGCTGCAGCCAGGTAAAGAGCACACCAAAAACACCATTTCCACACCAACAGCCCATCATAGCCACTGCAATTGCCACGGCTGCCACAAAAGCTTCTCGTCTCTGTAGCAGCAGTCACAGTCACCGTGCAGATGGCACGCCAGACTCTCAACTGCATTGACACAGGGAGAGGCACCAGCGGAGACCAAAAAAAAAGAGGTCCTCTCTTTCCACAAAGCAAACTCCAGAGTACTAGAAGAAGCACCTAATTTATGATAATAGGAGAGGACCTGATCACACCTGTCTTAGCACTGGACAGATCATCTAGGCAACAGACCAACAGAGGGACAGTCAGTCTATCATATGGGGAGAACAAATGTATGGTTTATCAGAGGGCAGAGGGGAGAGGGAAGGGGAGAGATTGGCTAAGGGGCTTAAAGAATAGGTATGATTTGTAACAATGAATATGCTAATAAAAAATAAATTTAAAAACAAACCCAGGTTCTGACAAACAGACTATTATCAACAAACAATCCAGATGTACACTCACACCAGGAGTGTCAGAATTTGAGAAACTGAGCCCTGTTTGAGGAACTATAACCTTAATTATGAACAGTCTGTAGCATACGTTTTCAGTCACTTTTCATTTATTAGTTTCTGTGTTCCCTCTTAAATGCGTTTTAATTCATCATGGCTCCTCCAGTCAGATTTTTAGAACCCACGGGCGGGAGTTGTGTCATATAACCTTCTGAACCCTCACAAAACTGGGTGTTTCAGTAACAGGGGAATAGTCAGTTAAAATCTATGACAGCAAGCTCCGTCGTAAGCTGCTGTGCTCATTTGTTCAAACCACGCGTGGAGGATGTCACATGCCACACACTGGGACAGCAGAGAATGTACAAAAGTGAATAAACAGAGCCCCTGGTCCATCAGGAGTAAAACAACATAGAAAATGCTTACTAAGTGCCTGAAACTGTGCTACACACATACATCATTATTGCATTTTACTCTCAGTCAGCCCTGTAAGGCAGGGATTACTAGTTTCCTTTCTGTAAGTGAGAAAGCAAAGACCCAGAGAGGACTTGGCCCAGAAAATAAGAGCCCAACCTCAAACCAAGTCAGCCTGCCTTCATTTTGCCTATTAACAAATAAATAAATTACAATTACAAAACAAATCGGTTTTCACTGGAGAAGATGCACTTTTCCTGTTAGGAGTCCCCAGGAACAAAACGACCTTAATTTCCCTATTTTGGGATTCAGAGAACAGAGTGAAAACTTCCTGGTTTAGCCCTGGTGGGTAGCACAATGGAATGAAGCAAACCCAGGGGCGAAAGTGGCTATGTCTTATCAGATAGAACTCTGTCACGTCCCTGCGCAGACGTGAGACAGGACCAACCCCACAGGAGGGCCTCAGGACAGCTCCTGGCCCGCCTTGCTGCTCCGCAGTGAACAGCCACAAGCTTGGCTGCCATCTAGTGGTGGGTCCAAAGTCTCACTGTGGGGCTCAGAAGGGATCCGGTGCCAATGTGCCTTCATGGTCCGCAAAGAGCCACGTTTCAGAGCCAGCTGTAGTGGGTCCCAGAACCCATCCCAAAAGGAATTCCTTTGCTGCCTATGTTGTGCTCAGATCCATATCCCTGAGCTCAGGGCCTCTCTCAGCCCACACCCTCACCTTCCAAGCATTCCGGAGGGAAATGTGAATTCCCCTCTTTACTCTCCTTTGTGTCTCCATTCCTGTTAGTCACAAGTGAAAAAAAAAAAAACCTCAGCTAGTTTTTTTTGAGTCTTGCAGCTCCAAAACACACACGCACACACACACACACACCCCTGCATCTGTTGGCAGAGTCATTCAACATAGAGCCTCTCCAGGGGAAGTTTTCCTGAATACAAGACCTCAGCAGACAAAATCCTGCAGCCTGGGGAGGCAGATGGATGAGGACCACCAAGGAAGAAAATGCTGTCTTTGTAAAAGGAAGCCCTTCAAACAGCCTAGCAAAGAGGGGCATCCCCCAGATCCACCTTTAGGACCTCCCTCCTGCCCTCCTCCCCTCCCTCCTTGCCTGGTGGCATGTGACATCTCTGCTCCAGCCCCACCTTCCAACAGCAGCAGGCAGTTGTGCAGAGCTGGGACTCACACAAGAAGGGAGATAGGCAGCTTCAGTGGCTCAGAGATGCAGGCCCAGCCTCCATGTCAGTGGTGATGGACAGCCTACATAGCACCCCAGAGAAGTTTCTCTGATGAAGAGAGTTCTCTGAGTTCATACTGACTTTCATACTTGACTTATACAATTTAGTCATTTGCTACATACAAGTGATGAATAATGTACTGTGTTCTGTGAATGCATATTTTTTTAAATTAAAAAAATACATTTCCATTGTAGGTCTTGTGGCAGCCAGAATAATTCTTCTCCCACCCCCAAAGATGTCCATGTCCTAATCCTAGAACCTGCGCATACATTACCTTACACGTCAAAATGGACTTTGCAGATGTGATTAAGGTTAAGGATCTTGAGATGGGGAGATTATCTTGGATTACCCAGGTGGGCCCAATGTAATCACATTAGTCCTTTAAAATCAGAGAACCTTTCCAGGCCCTGGTCAGACAGAGATTTGACACTGCTGGCTTTGAAGATGGAGGAAGGGGCAGTGAACAAACCAAGGACTGTGGGTGGCCCCTGGAAGCTGGAAATGGACTTCCCCCTAGAGCCTCCAGAGAGGAATGCAGCCCTATTGATACCTCAATTTTAGCTGCTGCTTTAAACCACTAAGTTTGTGATAGTTTGTTGGAGAAACAATAGAAACTATGAATGGATGTGTCCCTTAGGCTTTGAGATCATGAAGTCTCTTTAACATTAAAGCAAGGGCTGCCCAAACCTACACTGCCTCTCACAGGCTTTGCTCTTCTGATAGGGATCATGTTTTTGGATTTTCTTTCAGGTCCTGGGGGGAAAGGCATTATTTCTGTTAATAATCTATTTTATTACTCAGACACCAAAAGACCTACTCTATTCCACCAAATGGAGTTGGTCACTAGTGCCCCTGGCCTCCAGTGAATGTTTTCAGGCTCTTCAAAGAGGTCTGAGGGCTGGCTGGTTAGCTCAGTTGGTTAGAACGCAGCCTTATAACACCAAGGTCACAGGTTCAGATCCCTAAACCCCAGCCACCAAAAAAAAAAAAAAAAAAAAAAAAAAAATCAAAGAGGTCTAAGTTAGGGGCTTTTGGAGGCAGCTTCTGTGCCCCCCATTGTAAACTGGGACATGCTCTAGAGACAGATGTATGCATATGTTGTGTGGAGAGGTCACACATTGGATCCTCTCTACCAAGGAGCATTGGCTCCTTATGAAATACACATTGAATCATAAAGTTGTTCATATCTCTTGACCACAGTGATTCCATTCTTCGGAATTTATCCTTAGGATAAATTTATTCCAAAGGAGCTAAATGAAATATGTATGAAAATGTGTATGATTATCTATAACAGTAAAAGCAACAAAAACAACAAAGGAAAGTCAAAATTCCAACACACAGAGACCTTTAACAAATAATGATTCCATGTCATTATGGAAACACTTAGAATTACTACTATTTATACTATAGAAACATAGAAAATGTTCTTGTTATGGTAAATGAAGACAGCATATTATAAAATAGCATTCACTCAACATTTATTGACCACATGCTATGTATTAGGTATTGCACAAGCACCAAGTAATTAAAGGGTATGAAAATAAATATACTCTCTGCCCTCATACACAGGTATGCCATGATCACAAAAAAGTAAAGGGATCTATCCAGGCGGTAGGTGTTGTACCAGAAAATGAAGGCGTGGTAAATATTCTACTTTACTTTCTTATATTACCTTTTCTGTTTTAACGATTGTATTAAGGGATAGAGCAGGAAGAAATGTAAAAACCTTGCCGGAGCAACAGACTCATTGCTGAGGAAGCAGGACCTGAATGTGTTGTTTAGAAACACAACAAACAGCCTGGCAGGTCAGGAGGCCAGCTTCTTCCCCAGCAGGGGAGCCGGCGGCCCGCTGCACATACAGGTCACTCCCAGTGGCGTCAGCTTTGGGGGGCCACATTTGAGCCTGAACTGACACCCTCTGTGTATTTGGAAAACTTTCACCAAACTAAGCATGGCCCTGAGGAGCAGCAGCACCTGTCTCTACCTGTCTCCCCCTCTGCTGGGAGGTCAACTGCAAAAGCAGATGGGTTGCATTACTCAACATCACAGAGGAAGATGTTCGGTTGAGAAGCCATATTTGACTCTCCCTCCCCAATTCCAACTGAAATGAGAACATTTTTAAAAATAGGGTTTCCTTTGCAACACCCAAGTGGAAAATGGACCATCCAAATCCAAAATCTCTAAGGAATTTCCTGCTTTGCACACAGGACACGTGGGGTCAGAATATTGTGAGGAGACATAAAACTTATCTCTGGATCAATGCTCTCTCTCCCTTTTCCATCCCTGATTTTCAGTGATTTTGAAGGGTGGTAAACCAAAAAGTGACCTCTCTCTCCAAGCTCCATCTGTCTTCATAGATGCTTCCCTCTGATTAAGAAGAAGGAAAGTAATCTCTCTCATTCCTTCACTAGTCACTCAGCAAACATGATTTGAGTATCTCCTGTGTGCCAACCTCTGAGCTAAGCACTGTGGAGGGTACAGAGCTGAAGACACAGTTCCTGTCTTCAAAGAGCTTAGAGTCTAACGGGAGAGGGATGGGAGATGAGGTGTATGCCAATAACTCTTATTCAAAGCTCAGAAGGATAATGAGTATGTTAGATAACAAAATATGAATTTCAAAGACTCTGACAGATGAAGCTGCTAGCCCAACTTGCACAGAATGAAATTAATTCTATTCAGTTTAAATAGACATTATTGAGCATCTTCTTCAAAAAAATACAGCATGGATTTCCACCAAGGAGGAGTTTGGAGACATGGCAAACAGGGAAGAATTGCTGCAGGAGGAAGGTGATATCTATTCTGCCTGAAGAAGGCAAGGTAGCCAGAGTCTTCTTAGCTCTGTAGGGTGTGGCATGAGCACAGCATGGCACACAGAATGTATTTGTTAAATTGAACTCCTATTTGCTCCAGTCTGGGAATACACAGAGGAATCATAATATAGGAGGTGCTCAGTTTCCATGGGCTCAGGTTTCAGGACACACCTCTGGGTAACAAGCCATTCCCCAAGGTTTCAATCTTCTCCTTTTGACTCACCCCTAGAAGAAAGTTACTGTTGATAATTAGACCTATTTTCAGCATCAATGCAGGGAAAATGAGACCACAAGGTGTTGGCTTATGCCTATCCAGTGGCTGGGCATGCTCAATAGAGAGCACAGAATATTCTTGATTATGCCTGGTTCATGTGATAGGATCTGACCAGTGAACATGCTTCAGGCAGAGACTGATTGAGCATGTGCAAGACTAAATGTTACATAACTGGGAACCACCCCCTTAATTGAATAATCATTAATAGAGAAACTATGAAAGCCAAATCCCAGGTGAAGGCCGAGTTGTTGCTCACTCTCCTGGAGGCAACCCGCACTTCCATGGCTGAGGTGTGTATACTTTACTTTGTATCAAACTTACTTTCAGCAAGCAGCTGCTCACTCTCTTGAGCCAGCCTACACTCTGTTCTGAACTTTAAGTGTGTATTTCTTGCTTTTGTGTTAAATTTGGTGTGGGCCCTGCTCAGTCTCTGGAGCTATGCCACACTCTCTGTGTGGAACCTGTATTTCTTATCTGTTGTATTAAACTTGTTCTCACTTTCTACTGAGACTCTGCCCTTGAATTCTTTCCTGTGGCAGAGTCAAGAACCTGGTAAAAGGATTGGGTTGGTTGAGACCTACACTATTGGGTTGGTTGAGACCTACCAGACCCTACCTCCGACATCACTCAGATGGTAGCAGAGACCAACACGGTTATACCAAACAATGGTGCTGAGAGCTGTTAAGGAAAGAGACTTTCTTGCCTGGGAAGGTTGGGACCAGCTAAGGACAGGTAACTTCTGAGGGGCAAATTTAAGGATTAGTAGGAGTTTTCTATGCAGCCAAAGGAGGGAAGATTATTCCAACCACAGGAAACATGTGCGAAGGCACAGAGGCATGAAAACAAGACACAACCTGAGAACAAGGAAGTAGTTAAGTGTATTAGAACCCAGGGAATACATATGGGGAAGTGTTTGACTGAAAAGTTGAAAGTTGCTCAGTCACGGCCTTGAGGTGTCACTTGGAGGTGAGTGTGAGGCTGATCTGTCAATGACATCTGACCACTCCCAGTGATCCCCAGAGTGGGTTTGCTCAGGAATTTCAACTTTAACTTAAAGGTGATGGGAAATTAATGAAGGAGGCTGAGAAGCAGAATGGTATGTTATCTGGAGTAAGGAAGGAACACAGAAGTGTAGAAGCTCAAGTGGTCCAATAAATAACCCTCTGCTTCTCTGCCTAAGTCTGAATAATTTTAGGAATAAAATAAAATCTATACTAAAACAAAAATATCTTGATTGCAGATGAAGCTGATATTGAAGAATAGGCTTAGATCTGATCAGAACAGCATTGATTCACGTGCCAATCCTAGTGATCAGGGGTGAAATTACCCTGCTTAACCAAGCCAGAGTCATATTATCTGACCCAAATGGACTGAGTATGAGATAAGTGTATTCATTTGGAAATTTGAGCTACTGTTACCAAAAATAGAGAGACAAGTTCTTTGTAGCAAAAGCAACCATGTCCACTACCTCTCTCTGTGTGTGTGTGTGTGTGTGTGTGTGTGTGTGTGAGTGTGTGTGTGTGTTTAATGGATCCATATCCCATACGACTCCTTCAAGATACAGCTTGATCACTCCGCTTTGATGAGAAAAGGTTGACGGAAATCCTGAATTTTGATGTTGGTTTGAACAAGTCACTTTCTTTTTCTGGATCTCAAGTGCTCTCTCTCTCCACAAAAGAATGCCATAAAATAAGAATTCTCTTGGCCCATTCCCTGCCTTAGGAATGCTGGGCTCATAAATGAGGTCATGTCTGTAAAATGCTATGTTCTCCTTGAAGACATGCTGTATAAATATATAGGATTATTAACCAAGCCACTCAAAACTGGTCTGTGCATGAATGCATCAGAAAGCAGACAGGGCTAGGGAAGGGCAATAGGATTCATTATTTCCAAGGGCTACGTGATTCTTTTGCTAACATGACATCTAGCACCACAGTCACCTTCCCACAATCCTCCACACCCACACACTGGTGACTGTGTGGTGCCAGACAGGGACAGTTTAGCCAATCTAGGCTCCCTGCTAGATGGGACAGTTTAGCCAATGTAGGATCCCAGGAATGATGGGTTAAAACATTTGGGAGCAAAGCCAACAGAATTCCAAGTAATTGCCATGCTGGAGTCAGTTTTCTATTGCTTATAACAGAATACCTGAAACTGGGTAATTTATAAAGAGATAAAATTTATTTCTTACGGTTTAGGAGGCTGGGAGGTCCAAGGTCCAAGGAAGGCATCTGGTGAAGGCCTTCTTCTTGGTGAGGACTCTGCAGAGTCCCGAGGTGGCACAGAGAATCACGTGGTGAGAGGACCGAGCAAGAGCATGTTAACATGCTCACTTGCTCTCCTTAATAAAGCCACCAGAGCCCCTCTGGTGATAACCCAGTCATGCATTAACCCGTCAATCCATGAGTGGATGAATCCATCCATGAGGGTGGAGCCAATCACCTCCCAAAGGCCCCACCTCTCAATATTGCCACATTGGGGATCAAGCTTCCACATATGTTTTGGAGGGGACAAACATTTAGACCATAGCAGAGGGTTTTTCAGAAAGATAATTCAAAAGAATTGTTTGAGTTTTAAACATTGGTATTGTTCATCTGCCCTAATCCATTTATAAAGGCTCCCAAATATACAGTTTTTTAAAAGATCAGGAGTTTAATTAAAATAAAGGAAAAGTGCTTTTCTATTTTATGTTTGATTTCATAAGGAGAAGGAGAAGGAGGAGGAAGAGGAGAGTGTCTTAGTCCATTTGTGCTGCTATAACAAAATACAGACTGGGTAATTTATAAAGAACAGGAATTTATTTACAGTTCTGAAGGTTGGGAAGCCCAAGATCATGGTGCTGGCAGGTTTGGTGTCTGGTTCCTCATAGATGGTACTGCCTAGCTCCTTGCATGGCACAAGGAATGGAAGGCAAAAAGGGGATGAATGGTGGAAAAAAGAAAGAGAGAAAACTCATGTCCTCAATCCCTTTAATAAGGCCCTAATCCCGTCTATGATGGCTTGGCCCTCATGACTTAATCACCTCCAAAGGCCTCACTTCTTAATACTATCACATTGGCCATTGAGATTCAACATATAAATATTGGGGGACACATTCAGACTACAGCATTCCTGACCTGCCAGATTCATGTCCTTCCCACATACAAAATACATTCATTCCATCCCAATAGCCTCAAAAGTCTTAACTCATTCCTAAACCAACTCAAAAGTCCAGAGCCCAAAGTCTCACCTAAATCAGACATGGATGAAACTCAGGGATGATTCATCCTAAGGCAAACTGTGCTCCACATATGAGCCTACGCAATCAAACAAGTTATGGGCTTCCAACATACAATGGTGGGACAGGCATAGGATAGACATTCTCAGTCCAAAAGGGAAATATAGAAAAGCAGAAAGGGATAACAGGTCCCAAGAAAGCCTAAAGCCCAACATAGCAACCATGAAGAATAATCTTCTTTGACTCCATGTCCTGCCTTCTAAACATACTGGGGCAGAAACTGAGCCCCCAAGGCCTTGGGCAGCCCACCCCCATGGCTTTGCTGAGTGCAGTCCACACCATAGCTCTCATACATTGAAATCATATGTCTATAGCTTTCCCAGGCTGTCACTGCATTCTGGGGGCTCTATAGTTCCTGGTCCTCGAGGATGTGTCTAATCCACAGCTCCACTAGACATTGCCCTATGGGAACTCTCTGCTCAGGCCCCAATGCTCTCCAAGGAAATCCTTTGAAATCTAGGTGGAGGGAGCCGTACCTTCATAACTCATGCACTCTGTGTGCCTGCAGAGTTAGCACCATGTGGATGCTGCCCAGATTCACAACCTATATTTTCTGGAGTGGCAGCCTGAACCACGCCAGGCCCTCTTAAGCCATAGCTATGCTGGTTGAAGAGCAATGCACTGGAATTCAGGGAGCAGAAGCTTTAGGTGGTGCCGGGCAGCAAATGCTGGAATGGTGATGTCCTGCAGGCACCCTGGGAACCACCTGTGAAACTGTTCTGACCTCAGACTCTGGCACTCTAACCTTATATGAGAGTGGCAGCCTCAAAGATGTCTAAAATGCCTTCAGGGTCATTCTTCCATCTAGACAAATAGCATCTGGCTTCCTATTAATCTCCTTATCAGAGGTTCATTTGGTCACACTCTGTTATTTTCTCTCCAACACAGCTTTTCATTCTTTACTTGGCCAGGCTGAGAATTTCCCAACTCTTTTTAAATTCTGTTTTTCTTTTAACTATAAATTTCATATTTAATTTGTTTCTCTCTTCTTGTGTTTTACTACAAGCAGTTAAGAGAAACCAAGCAGCACCCTGAACACTTTGCTTAGAGAATTCTTCCACCAAATATTTCAGTTCATTGCTCTTAAATTCTGCCTTTCACAAAGTACTAGGACATGAACATAACTCTGCTATACCCTTTGCCACTTTGTAATAAGTATGGACTTTCCTCCAGTTTCCAAGAAGACATTCCTCATTTCTGTCTAAGACCTCATCAGAATGGCCTTTACTGTCCATATTTCTACCAACATTCTGATCACAGTCACTTGGATAATCTCTAAGACTGAGGCTTTCTCTAGAGCTCTCTTCTGAGCCTTTGCCAGAATAGCCCTTACTGCTCCTTTAAGGACTTAATTGCCTCCTAAAGGACCTACCTCTTAATGCTATTACATTGGGTATTGTTTTTTTTGTTTTGTTTTTTTTTTTGGCAGCTGGCTGGTATGTGAGGCTATTAAGTTTCAACACAAATTTTGAAGGGCACATGCAGGCCATAGCAGAGAGGACAATGGAACGAGAAAAAGGGGAAAAACTTGTTTCTAGTCTTCTGCCTCTTAGAAATCATTAATTTTATACCTGGAAAGGACCTTAGAGGTCAACCTACTGATGACTGGCAGCCCCTAGGTAGATTCAGGATGGAGGCTGGTCACCAGAAAGACCAAGGCAGGACCCCCAACCTCTAGGAGAGGAGAGAAGCGAGGTTAAGTTTATCACCAATGGCCAATGATTTAATCCATCATGCCTATGTAACGAAGTCTCCATAAAAACTCAAAAGGACTGGGTTTGGAGAGCTTCCAGACAGCTGAACACATGGAGGTTCCTGGAGGGTGGCTCGCCCAGGCAGCACATGGAAGCTCTGGACCCCTCCCCAACACCTCACTCCATGCACCTCTTCATCTGTATCCTTTGTAATATCCTTTATAGTAGACTGGTAAACATAAGTAAGTGTTTCCCTGAGTTCTGTGAGCCACTCCAGCAAACTAATTGAACACAAGGAAGGGGTCGTGGGATACTCATTTACAGCCAGTTAGTCAGAAGCATGGGTGAAACAACCTGGAGCTTGAGATTGGCATCTAAAGTGGGGCTGAGGGCAGTCTTGGGGACTGAGCCCTCAACCTGTGGGATCTGACATTATCTCCAGGTAGATAGCATAGGAATTGAATTGGAGGACACCCAGCTGGGGTTGGCTGGAGAATCGATTGCTTGCTTGGTGTATGGAGAAAAACCCGCACACATGTGGTCACAGAAGACTTGTGTGCGATGGTAGTCTGAAAACAGAGGAAAAACACTTGGTTTTTTTCCCCACTCATCTGTCCTAGCTCTTATCAGATAATCGATACACATGAATTATCAGGAAATACTGATGGTGTAATAACACATACCAGTTAGAAATTGTAGTAGAGGCTTCCTTAAAAGAGACTGCCATAATACAAACAGCATCTCAAAGTCCTTTGGTAAGGATTTTGTAGGACAAATAATTTCGAGGGAGCCTGACCGTAAAATCACAGCATGTTGGTGGCTAATTACTTCAGCTTCTCAGTGCTGACCTTGAATACTCGTCACAGGATTTTCTAACGTGTAAATTATCCAAGTTGGTAATTTTTTATAGCAACAGCTTGCCAAGAATGAACACTGAAGCAGGAGTCAGAAACTCTGCTCCCTGCTCTGCCTCCGGGGAGTCTTGATCCAGACACTCAACTTCTCTTGGGACTAGATATTTTCTACAGTCAGTTTCGTTCAACCTTCTGCGACTTCATGATTCTAACGTGGAACAATGTTAAAAAGTCAGTATCTACTTCTAAAACACAAGGCCCTGGTCACTGCTAGCCTTCCTGCTTAAACAGCAGCTGAATCCAGGGGTGAAACATGACCTGGAGGAGGAGGTGACCCAAGCTGGTGCCGGACCAAGAAGGATTCTGCCTTAAAATGTAGAACCACCGGTTCTGTCCAACGTTTTAAAGTGACTGGGCTGGCTGGTCACTTTCTGTCTCCGGGCAACAGTGTATTCTCCTGTATAAAAGCGGGGAAAATGGATAGAACCAAGGTCTCTTCCAGCTCTCAAGGGCAAAGCTCTGTGACTCCAAGGCAGTTAGCTGACTGTTAGGCTAGAGCTCTAGAGGGGCCTCGAGCAGAGAACGGGCCATTGGGTCAATCTCACGAACAGTGCTCTTCACCTTATCTCTTCTCGTGACCACTGTGAGTGTTGGGGGTGTGGGGACAGTCTGTCTCTAACACATGCAATTTAGGGGCAAGGATGAAATCCGGGCCCTACCTCTCACGAATTACGTGGACCTCAAGAGAGTCACTGAGTGGGTGTAAGCCTTCATTTCCCCAGGGAGCGTTACTGGCAAAGTTGTGAAAATGTCCACAGTTGAGCAGCTACTGCTGAGGAGCACTAAGCCTAAGTCTTGCTCGGTTTTCACGTGTTATTTTTGCATAATCCTTAGGAGCACTGCCGGGAGGATGAACTGCAATGTCACAAGCACATTGCGGGCGACAACCTGACTGGCTGGGACAGAGAGGACCGCTCCACCGCTTTCCACATTTCGCGTTCACAGCGCGGAGCCGCGCACGCGGAACAGCCGCGCACTCAGACGCCAATCACCGCGGCCCAGGCCCCGCCCCCCGGCGCGTGCCCTCCCGCCGCCAGCGTGCGCGCTCCGGGAGCTGGCGGTGACGCGGTGACGCGACGCCGGGGACGGGAGGGCTGGCAAGCGGGGGCGCGGCTCCCGGAAAAGAGCGGAACGTCCAGGAAGCCGGGGCCGGTTCTGTCCCGGCCGCTGCCGCCTGCTTGCCGCGGTGGCCGTGATGCTGCCCGCCCGCCCGCGGAAGCCCCGGCCTGCCGAGCAGGTGAGGCCGCCTTCCGGGCGCGGACCAGGGGAAGGCGGGCGGCGTCTGCGAGGACGGCCGGGGCGTGCGGACCGGCGGGCGGCGAACGGGCCGCGGACGAGCCTCGGTACCCCGGGCACCCGAGGATTCGCCCGGAGCTCTCCCCGCACCCGGCCCTCCCCGCGGGCCGCCCACCCCCGCGGGCCGTCCCCGCCGCCTGGGACGCGCGGCAGGTGCTCCCCACCCCGGCCCCAGGAGCGAGCAGCCGCGGGCCGCGCTGGACTTTTCCTCCCTCGCACGCAGTGTGGGCGGAACCCGGGACACGGGATGCTGCACCGGGACCCGGGGCCGGCCTGCCGCGTTAGGTCGTGACATTGACACGATCAGCAGCATCGTTTCTGCTTTGCCTTGCTCTGCTCACTTTCGTGTTAGGTTTCTCCTTGGGAAAATGGAGCTGATTGGGCGCAGTGTTTGTCAACTTGAGTGATGCGTGGACTCCTGTTAAAAGGACAGGTCTCTCATTCTGTAGACTATGTCCCAGAGCCGGCAGGTGTCCCCAGACCCCAGTTAGCTGAACACTGGTGCAGAACATTTTTAAGGAACGTTTATCACTAAGGAAACAAAAGAGATACTTTATAATTCAAGAACTTCCATGCTAAATAAACTAAAGGTTACGAAAGAGCCTGAATTAGAGACTCAAATCCCCGCTTAATTTCACATCGCAGTCTTTATTGTGTTCTGCTTTGTATGATGAAAATTCCTAAATGTCTTGCCTTGGAGAGGCCTGAAAGAATCATATCCTTTCTGTTATATTTGATATTATCTTGTCTTTGTTATCAGGTTTGTTTGTTCTGTATGGCACATTAGCAGAATTGTAAAATGGAGTACTAATTTGTATAAGTAGTTTAATTGTTTTTTTCTCTGTTTACTTTCACATAAATATATAATCTGTATTTGTTGCATATTGAATCCGTGGCTTACGTCCTTCTAGCCCTAGTAGGAAATGTATGATCTCGGCCCCTGTGTATATAGTCTAGGGAGAAGAGATAAAAATGAAAGTTGATCTAAGGATTTATATTCTCTACATATTTATTCAGCATGTTTATTTAAAATAGACTACACATGAATAAAGAGGAGATTCAGAGTGTGGGAAAACCTTAGGAAATAACAAGTTAACTCTTGACAAATATTGACCTGTGCTTTGAAAGAAGTGGAATATTGAGAGCAGGCCACATGAGGGTACTTTAGAAAGTTTGTGGAAAAATAGAATTAAAAGATAATATGAGTCTTTCCTCGAGCTTTTAGGAGGAAGTGGCATCATTAAAGGCCAGAAGCAAGCCTGACAACAACTTGGGAGAGGAGAGACCCACCTCTTAGAACAGAGAGATGTTATCTCAGACTGATGAGAGAACAGGTTGGTGAAATGGGACCACTTGATGGATGGAAGGTTTCAGGTACCACATAGGGAAGTTGGTGTTGATCCGTAGGCTTCCAGAAGTTTCTTGAGCTGGTCATATTTTGAAGGCAGTATTTTAAAAAGAGGTGTTTACAAAGAGTGGTGTTCACAGTGTAGGCAGAAGGTGAGTGACCCACCAAGAGATCTGTCTTAAGTGCTGATGTCTGCTGTGGTCGTCTTAGATGAATGGAATATTTGAGGAAGAGTTGAAAGGGCTCAATGAATGATAAGAGTATGTTGACAAAAGAAGTAGTCATCAAAGTTGAGAACCAGGTCATCTCATTGGTGCTGATATACTTCTTAGACCTGGAAAATTCTACAGGTGATACTAGTTTTCAGCAAAAGATTGTGACCCCAGACGTGGGCTAATTGAGTTTGCCCTGACAGGGCTTCAGCAAGCTTGGGATGTGGAACTGGAACGGGAGGAAAGAAGAAATTGACCAGAAAAAGACCATTTAAAAATGGGGACCAGAATTTTGCAAATGAAGAGGTAGGAAGAGGTTGTTTACTACTCGATACTGAAAAATAAAGGTAAAATTTTTAAAGTAAATATTGCCGAAAAGATGTATCTTAAGTGCAGCTATTGCATTCTTCTTAAAGAATGAATCAAATTGTCGTGATGCGTCTTTTGCCACAGCTGAGTGATGTGCCCTGGCAGCCTTCCCTTCACGCTCAGGACAGTTATTTCTTACAAAACTCTGCTGAAGTGCTGGAGAGCATCTTTAGTTTTTCCAGGTCCTTTTGTAATCCTTTGATTTCAGATTACTCTTTTTTGCAGCAGCTTCATGTCGTCTGGTCTTTTCTTATTTAGAGGTCTAGCTCTTCCAGAGCCAGACTCGTCTGCGACTTTATTTGCGTGTGACTCGAGAGTTCCATAATGTCTATTCCACTGCATCCTGCATTCTTCTCCCCAGGAGCCATTTGCCTTTAAGGCTGACCTGCATTATTTTCACTGTTGTCCTTAGGATTGTCTGTGAGAGACTGACAGACAAAGACATGGGCCCATGACCAGATGTTCTCCACTTCACTAAACAATGTTCAGCTAAGGAGGGCACCACTAGCTGAAGTCACGAGAGTTGCTGCGTCTCTCTGGTGATGGGTCTAACACAATTTAAGCCTTTTTAAAACGTGGCAGTTTTATGTAGTATTCCTGAGAGTTTGCCTCTTAAAGCTCTGATAGCAAGATTCTTAGCTGCAGGGAAAATTGGAGTTTACATTTCAATATCAAATTACCATATATTGGCTGCTAGACAGTAATCGGCCATACTCTTGTCCTGAATAAAAGTAATCACTTAAGCAAATTATAAGTTGTCCTATTTACTCTCTGCCTTTAAACACAAATTTTGTAACTTAAATAACATCGACTTATCCTTTTGGTCAAAACCTCATATATCTCAAAAAAAAGTCCCAAGACAAACACCAGCTGAAATAAAGTTTCCTAAGTATACTGTGATAGTTCTAATGGTACATCTCCTTGGAAGTGTATTCTCCTTTCTTACCCCCATCCAATCTACCTTCCACCTCCAGGAATCTTTCTCTGTTAAAGCTGGCTTCACTGTGCCTACTCTGACCTCTTTTAGCAAGCATCCATGTAATTTAACATTGCCTTTGGTTCTTCTCTTGGTAATTTCCTGGATATTAGTATTTGAAATTTGGGTTTGTTATTCCTTTTCATACCATCCTCAGTATGGATCATTGAGTCGTTAAAGACCTTTCTTCCCCAAGGACCAGTTTGCCTTTAACCATGATTTTAAGCTGTTACCTGAAACTTTTCTTTTGGTTCTTAGTTCAGCTATCACATAACTATCATGGATTTTTTTAAATGTTCAGATCGGAATTCCTATGTCATGAGTTTTTAAGACAGGCTTTCTCAACTTATCCAAAAGAGGATTTGATGCTGGAAATAAGATATCATCAGTCAAAGGGAGCTCGTTAAAAACACTTCTGTTGTTTCTTCTGATAATAAAATTAATCTATACGCTTTGAAAAAGATAGGCAAGCCTAGGGAAGAAAATAAAGACCCGTTATCTCACTATTCAAATAACTAACCATTGTTAACATTTTGGTTTCTCTCCTGCCATTTTTCCCCCAATGCATGATAAAATTTTTTCACTTAATATATCATGAACATCTTTCCGTGTCAGTAAATATAATCTACATCATCACCTTTAAAAGTAACATTGTATTCCGTTGAAGAAAAGTACCCTGTTTAATTTTACCCACCCTCATAGTGGACATTAGTAACAGTGTTTTGCTATTATGCTCAGTATTATGATGAACATCCTATATAAATTTCAATGAATTTACCCTATTGTTCCCTAAGGGTGAGTTTCTGAAGTGTGGTAGGTAGAGCAGAGGGTAAGCACATATGAAACATTCATGTATGTTACCCAGAGGCCCCCCAGATGGTTAGTACCTGTTCAGCTTCTCACCAACAGCATTGGAGTACCTTTTTAGTCCCCAGCACTGTTAGTAAAGCATTGTCAGACTTTAATCTCTGCCAATTTGGTAGTTATCAAGTCTTGTTTTTATTTCTGTTTCTCTGAATACTGATGAAGTTACATTTTACCAGACATTTATATTTCTTATTTTGTTAATTTCCAATTATCCTTGCCCATTTTTCTCTTTCTTTTTTTTTTCTTACCCATTTTTCTATTCCAGTGTTTCTCTTATTTCTAAGAACTTTTTATATGTAAAGGATATTTACTTTTTGTTGTGAGTTTTACATGTACATTTCCCAAGCTGTGTGTATTTGCAGAGGTATTTTGTTGAAGCACACAGAAGTTTTTATTTGTTTTTATTTATTTTTTCTTTTGTGTGTGTGTTTATTCTTTTTTTTTTTTAACACACAGAAGTTTTAGATTCATGTGTAGACATTTTCTTTCACTTATGATTTGAGACATTGATATTACTTGTGAAAAAAAAAACCTTACTCATTCTGAGATTATGTAAGTATTTACCTACATTTTCATCTTACCTTTTTATGGATATTTTTAATATTTAATAAGCCATTGGAATACAAGGTGCAATGTAGTAATCTCACCATATTCAAATGCTAAAAGATAGCTATTTTATAAAAACACATTAAAATTCATTTAAACACCTAGTTAATTGACATACTTTTTAACACTTTGTGTAAACTTTTAAATCACAAATGGTCCTAAATTTTGGGTACATGGTACAGTGTGGACACCATATTAAAATCTGAACTAATTAAAGTGATTTTCCCCTTTTGTCAGGCAGGCATTTTTACTCTGTAATATCTTTGTGTGTGTGTGTTTTATCTTCTCTGTCAGATTATAAATTCTTTAAGGCCCATGTTCATATCTGATTTATCTTTGTATCTCCTGTTTCCATCTGTTTGTATAACTAACAGTGGTGCTCATCACCAGTGTGACAGGCACCGGTCACTGGGAAAATAGAAAAAGAAGACACTGTCCCTGCCCTTGTGGGGCTCGCCATGTAATAGGAAAGTTAACCACAAGTGTAATACTGCAGTCCACTGCTGTGATGAGTAAACTCTGGCGACATGAGGCTTAGGGAATTTCTCACAGAGGGATCATGCTGATTTGTGTCATGAGGTATGCACAGGAATGCTAAGTGATGGACCCAAGAGAGAGATTCATTCTACGGACGCAGAGGAATGTGAAGCATTTCAGAGCTCTGCAGCTTGTGTTAGTATGGCTGGAGAGTAGAGTACATTTAGAGATCTGTCAGGGGATTAGACTAGAAGGATAGACAGGGACCAGATCAGTGCTGTCCACAGAACTTTCTGCAGTAATGACAGTGTTATGTATCTGCGCTGGCTAGTGCAGAAGCTCCACATGGCTGTTGAGCACTTGGAACGTAGCCAGTGCAACTGAGCATCTGCATTTTTAATTTCATTTAATTTTAGGTACTTTAAATAGTCACACATGGCAAGTGGCTACCATATTGAACAGCGCTGGACTAACATGTTTAAAGACTGTTAGGGACGCCAGTGTGGCTAGAACAGAGTGAAGAGGAGAGAGTAGATGATGAGGTCGGAGCTGTAACAGGTGGCCAGATCCTATAGGACTTTGTAGGTCAGAGTGTAGGCCTTTGGTGTTAAGTGTGATGGTAGCCGCTGAAAGATTTTGAGTGCAAGAGTAATGTAATCAGGGTCCTGAGCAGGGAGGGAGTGGATATCAGCTTCAGAAGAAGAATCTGTGCCTGAGGGTGTTGATAGAGCACTGGAGAGCCACTGGGTTGAGACTGCAGGTGGAAAACCAGTTAGGTTGCTGTTTTGTCAGAGTAGGCAAGATATAAAACCTGACCTCAGGCAAAGGTGGTCAAGAAAAGGGACAGATTTTAGATAAAATGATGTTAAAGAAATAGAAGAAATCCATAGGAAATTGGATTTGGGAGATGAAAGGGAAGGATCAGTTTCTGATTTGAGCAGCTTGGTGGGGTCAGGATTGGGACTGCAGGGGGCAGAGCAGGCTGGGAGGAAAGGGGGTGAGGATTGCAGTTCAGGAGTTCACTTGTAGAAATGTTTTTCATGGTCCTGTTCATGGAGATTTTCACGGGCAGCTGAAGGTGCATGTTGTAGCTCAGAAGAGAAGCCTGAGGTAGAGAGAGAAGCTTTTGAGTTATCTGATAATGGAAACAGGAATGAGGCTGACCAGTTAGAAGAGAATGGACAGAGAGATCCCTCGGGAGCACAAGAGCAGACAGGGTTGGCAGAGGACAATGGACTTGAAGGTCCTTAGCAGGAGTTGTCCAAGAGATAGTAAGCAGACTAGAGGAGACAGCTGTCTGGAGAGGCCTGAAGAGGGAAAGCAGTGCCCTGAAACCCAGAAAAGAGAGACACATCCATCCTTGGCTCTGGCACATGGGAGGAGACCCTGGCTGTAGGCCTCTGTCTTCCCTGTGATTTGAGGTTGGAGATTAGAGGAGGGGCAGTAATGGGGAAAGGGACACGGAACTGACTAGGGATATAGTACCTTGCATGATACTTTGCACATGAAGGGTAAGTCTCATATTTACCAGATCAATGGATATGTCGGTTTCCCATTCAATCACCTGCCTACCTCCTGCCTCCACCCCAAGTCTTCCTTGTACCATACAGTATTTAAGGCCCATTTGATGTCCTTATATTTCTGGTTCACTGATGTGCTTTTGGGTAGAGGGCACTAACTGGTGCCAGACTGTTATCATCTCTTTTTGATTTGGGCTTCTGTGCCAGCATGAAATTAACTTAGAAGTGTGTCGCTCAGAATAGACCCTTCTAACAGTTTCCGTGCAAGGATCACGTACCAGGTTATGAGGGGTAGGATTTAAGCACACACATGATAAAACGAACATAGACATTTTCTTTAATTGTGCTCTCTTTGTGATTTTTCTCACTTCCTGGAACAGGAGGGCTCTAACTCCGTGAGGACCCCAGCTTCGTTTCTGTAAATGTGTGTGAGGGCCTGACTCCCAGAATCTTGCTGGTCGCTGACTTTTCAGTATGGGGAGGTGAGTGATGGGCCTAATCACTGGTACTGTAAAATCTGAGATTTTGGTGCCACAAAAACAGGTCTTGAGAGGAAAAAACATCCAAATCCCAAGTGGAAAGCGTTGGAAGTTGTGTTGCACTTCTTCTGTTTAACACCTTTATTCTTCCAGGGCCCACTGGGGCGCCTGTCATGGGAGAGAGTGTCAGGTAGATTCTACAGACAGTTGTGCAGTTTCCAGTCAAAGCTGCACACTGGGATCTGTACGGGGGTTATAGAAACACAGGATAACTGTGTGTAGCCTCTGTGCTGTGGGGAGGAGGAGGACAAATGCCGTGGTGTGGCCCAAGATCCCCCGTGGAGACTAGACACTACAGGCAGAAAATTCTGTTGGGTTAGCAGGATACCTCTGTCTTTCACGAGGTATTTTATTCTATGAAGTGCTCTTCAAAGTGAAGAGCATAGAAATTAACTGTAAAACAATAAAATTTATCCTGAAGTCAGTGCAGTTTTTTTAAAAAGCCTAATAATAGTTCTAGAATGAGCCTCTCATTCCTGCCATAAACTGAGAAGAAAAGTTCCTGCTTATTTGCAAAAAAATGTGTCATAGGACTATTTCTAAAAATATGGGACATACAAAACTCATTTATTGATTTTGTTATGGGGATGTTGTTAAAGATGTTATTTCTCCCATTACTGAGACGTTAAAGAGAAATTCGCCTTGAATTCAGTGTTAGGAAAATCTTACTCCTCCTGAGCAATTGATATGGTTCTAACCTAGTGGACAGTGTTTTGGCCGCTGGGATACTTACTGATGTTCGCAGGCCTACCTCACGACGTGCATTTCTACATACTAAATTTCCCTTTGCTTTCATCATCCTTAAACCTGATTTCATATTGTGTATATATCTATCTTATTGCACTTATTCTTGTAAGCTGTCTTTAATTCTTCTTGGACCAAAGCAGGGTAAAATAAAAATCTGCATAGTATTCTCAAAAAGGGGGGAAAACCCAAAGTGTCATAATCAACAGGGTCTAATTCTCATTCATATAATTTTATATTAATGGGTTCTGTAGCAAAATAGAAATGTAAAAGATGTTGGTGTACGGATACCTACAGACAGGGAAATAGGGGTAGCTCAAGTTGAGTATCTTGCTATAGGATCAGTTTAGGTGAGTGAGGGGAGGCCTCTTTGGAGCAGATGGCTTTAAAATCTGGGGGTTTTTTTTTGAATTTCAGGATCGGCATCTCCTGTCTTTTTCCTGCTTCATGGCATTTTAGCATCTCTCCAGTGGGGTGTCCTCGAATTCTGAATACCAATTTTCGCCAGATTATTGTCATTAGTGTCCTGTCTGCTGCTGTTTCTCTTTTATACTTTTCTGTTGTCATAATCCGAAATAAATATGGGCGGCTATCCAGAGACAAGAAATTTCAAAGGTAAGAGATAAAAACATTTGTTTTCTAGATGGAATGCCACACTTTCTGTCTTACTTGGTTTGGGCTGCTACAATAGAATACCATAGACTGGGTGGCTTATAAACAACATAAATGTATTTCTCACAGCTCTGGGGGCTGGGAAGTTCAAGATCAAGGTCTCAGGAGGTTTCGTGTTGGTGAGGGCCTGTTTTCTGGTTCATAGATGGCGCCTTCTCACTGTGTCCTCACATTGGGAAGGAGTGAGGGAGCTCGCTGGGGTCTCTGAGGTCTTTGCCCTCATGATTTAATTGCCTCCCAGAGGCCCCTTCCTCCAAATAGCATCACATTGGTGATTAGGTTTTCAACATATGAATTAGGGGTGGACACAAACGTTCAGTGCCTAACATCTCTATTTCATAGCCTCAAGACATTTGGGGCTGGGTTGGAATTTAAGGAGCATGTGACTGTAGGAACTAGATTCTGTACTGAATATAGCATAGCATGAAAAATTTAAACTGTTTGTTAACTGCTGACCACTGAATCCATATCATAAGAGGCCCTGGAATAATTATTTAAACATAAGCTTCTCCTGTAATGTGTTTTAAACTGATTTTTCAGTTAACGTTGGCAGTTTGGAAATACAATGTTGCATTTTGGAATTTGTGTGAACTTCTGTAAAGGAATAATGAGTGTGTATCTGATTTAGATGATCTTTATCACCATCATTTGTTTTATTTCCTTTTGACTCTTTAATGATTTTAATTGTGAAGAAGTGTTACAGTGTTGCTATTACACAGCTTAGAAATCACTGACTCGGTATTTGTCTTCTGTATTTTCTCTGTTAGGATTAGGATGATATGCTCTGTCTAAATAAAGGCATATGTGTTTTTCTGCACAAGGTACTTGGCACGAGTTACTGACATTGAAGCTACAGACACCAGTAACCCCAATGTGAACTATGGTATTGTTGTGGACTGTGGCAGCAGTGGGTCTCGAATTTTTGTCTACTGCTGGCCAAGGCATAATGGCAATCCTCACGATCTGCTGGATATCAGACAAATGAGGGATAAAAACCGAAAGCCAGTGGTTATGAAAATAAAACCCGGTATGTAAACGAGAACTGTGTGGCTGGCAACCAGGTTCTGTCCTCTTGATCTCGGTGGTGTCTCTCCTGCCTTTCCCTTTCTCTTCACACTGTCACCACCCACTTCAAAGCTCACGTGAGGACTTAATGGGGCTCTCTGTTTCACTTTTCCCTTTTTGGTCCATTTTGCATAAGGTGACTAACACCTTGATAAAACATCCAGAAGCCATATCTTTTTGTCTTCTGTAGCATTTGTCACATGCCTTACTCATGGTGTCTACTCAGATGTTTGCTAGTTGACATTAATTGTGGAAGGGATTTTCCTATTTGGTAGCCATTCGTCTCTATCCTTAATGACAAGGTAATTTCAGATAACTCATAAAAATCTATATTCTGATATCTTGGTATATATTTGTCATTTTTTTTCTTTATTTTGTTATGGTTATCATTTTTAAAAATTCCTGCCCAAATATATTTCTGATGATCTAGATTATTTAATGAAGGTGACCATAGAACTTAGAAGAGCTGATATAATTATGTCCGGTTTTTAAAGATATTACAATGTCTAAGCCAGTGTGATATGTAAAAATTGAAATTTGACTTCGATATTAGATCATTTAAATCAGTGATTTTCAGCCTTTTTCTGTGTCATCATCACCATTTCCATGGACAGCTTTTGTCGGGAGCATTAGGAATGGAAGATATTAGGAGTACCTTGAAACAAGCTTTTGATGTCTTGATAGTTGATAATCACTGATTTCAAACAGTGACCATAGATCTTATTAGAGATACAGTGTTTACTTCATCTTACCAATGTATTGATTAGTAAAATATTAAATCCAAACAATCTAAGGAATTTATCTTTTAAAATATTAGAGAATATTGATAAATAATTATCCTAGCTCATTATCCCCTATTTCAGAAATATAAGTAAAAAGTCTATTCAGTTTAGCATGATAAAATACATGTCTTCATAAAACAGTTTCTTACTTCATAGAATGTAGACCCCTTGAGTCCTGTTCATTCTTCGCTGAGTAATTCAGACCCTCTTCAGGCAACACTCAACAAGTTGATCGTTCTTTGATGTTTGGGCAGCTGGGTACCAGCATATTACTCAGAAAATTAAAAATCTCTACCTCATTTTTTAGGTTAAAGAGAGAGAAGCTAATCTGTCTATAAATAAGCATTATTCTGATATCAGAATACATTTCCATGAACGAAGATTAACTTTTCTCAAAGTCTTAATTTTTAGTTTTCTGTTTTCCCACCCTTTAAGTTTTTATGTATGCCTAATCTAGAAACATTTTCAGAGTTAAAGTAATATTGATCAAATACAAAAATCACTGAAGACTAAGAAATAAAACTCTATAAAGCACTTTGCATTTCTTCTAGCTTCATATACCGTGTTCTATCAGTGATTAAATTGGTCTCATGGAGTAAGATGAGGCCTTTCATGTCTTGGAGTTGTCCTTTTAGAACAAAGGGTCAGCTACAACATCATTCCAGGGTACATACCAGAATCTCATTAAAATCAGGCTTAACATGATTCTTTCCCTCACTCTATATGGAGTGTTTGAAATGGAAATCAAAATACCTTTTTATAGCACTTCTCTGTCCTGACACATGGAATCCCATTTATAGCACATTTCAGGGCTCTAGAAATTTCCTTAAAGATTCTGGCTAGTTTTGGGCTTGGTGTCCATTGTTTTTTGTTTTTGTTTTTGTTTTTGTTTTTGATGGCCGGCCAGGGGACTTGGTGTCCATTGAAATTGCATTGTATGTGGATTCAAAAGACCCGTATTTTAGTCTGTTTTCTACTGATTCCGTTGACAAATTGCTTCATCTTTCTGGGCCTACAATTTTTGAATCTGTGAAATGAGTAATTTTTTGACTTCTCAAGTCCCCATTATTTTTAATATTGTAGGCTAAAGGACAGTGGGAAATATTCATTCACTTCTGTGCACATTTAATAAATATTTGCTGAGCACATGCTCTTTGCCAGCCACTGTGTAAGATGCTGGGAACATAAATTTGAGCAAGACACAGTTTGTGCCTTGAGCAACTTCCAGTTATAATAAGACAGGCAAATAAATAGGTAATTTTGATACAGTGTAATGAGAGCACAGCTAGCAGTAGAGGTAAGCATAGAATATCATGAGAGCCTGTTTTCAGCTCCAGGGTTCTGTTGGGGAAGACTTCCATGGAGAAAGGACCCGAATGGATGTGCAGGAGTTAGCTGGCTACAGAGGGGTGGGGAGTGGGAGGTGCACCTCTTCCTTGGGGAGGTGCAAAGGCCCGAGTGGTGCTTCACAGAAGCGTTAGTTCAGTGTAGCTGAGGGCAAATGGAAGGGACATGGGAAAAGAGAAAGATGGTGAATATGCGGCACAGGCAATGCCAGTCTAGAGTTGAGCTTAATCTGGAGGGTGTTGAGGAGCCACAAAAGGATTTGAAGTGGGAAAGAGGTATCCTTTGGGGAGGGAAGCGTGGAGAAGGTCAAGACTGGAGGATAAACTTGTTACAGCAGGCTGGCCGGGGTTGGTGGCATCCCAAGAGATGAGGAGAAGCAAAGTCACATGAGAGGAACCAAGTAGAGGTGATCTCTCAAACCCAGGATGCATAAAGGGGTGAGGGAGAGGGGTTTTGTCTTGGACACTGGCTTGGGCCACTGGACAGTGCTGGTGGTCAGCGAGGTAGATAGCAAGCTGTGAGAGCCGTTTGCAATAGAAGTTGAGTTCAGATTTGGGTACATTGCATTTGGGGTGGCTGTGAGGATGAGCATTGGCGAGGTCCAGTGGATGGTTGCCATATACCAATCTGGGTGGCTGGTGATGAGCCTTGGAGAACTACATCATATGGTGGCCGTGGAAGCCTTGGGGGTGAGTGAGCCTCCCTGAGGATGGGGGGGACATGGTTCTCGAGGGCAGGGCTGAGCTCTTGTACATGGCACACGGTAGATGCTCAATCCAGTCTGTGTCTTTGATGATTGAGAAGAGGACACAGTGCCATCAACATCTCAGGAAGAGAGACTGTGGCAGTAGTTGCTAGAGAGATAGGGAAAACCAGGAGAGTGTAGTGTGTAACTTGAATTTCTCTCAAATTAGCCACACCAAAGAAACATAGCATGTTACTAAATGTCTTCTTGTTAACTGAAGTGTCCTGTCTCCCTAGGCATTTCAGAATTTGCTACCTCTCCAGAGAAAGTCAGCGATTACATTTCTCCACTCTTGAACTTTGCGGCACAGCATGTGCCACGGACAAAACACAAGGAGACCCCGCTCTACATTCTCTGCACAGCTGGGATGAGAGTCCTTCCTGAGAGGTGATCCAGGGTGCCAGGATGGGGATAAGGGCAGGGGCGAGGGGGTCTATGGGGGTGTGTTCTTCCCCCACTTCTCTTCCTCCCTTGCCATTGTCAAAAGGAAGACACTCAGAATTATTTCTTCAAATCTGGAATAGTACCAGGACTATTCCCTTAATCAGAAACCACCAAATATCTTTTAATTTACTAGTTTATGACTATAAGCTTTAAAGTTGTCATTTTAAAAAAGCTCATCTATTTTATTAATTTAAGGAATACTTGCAGTTGTAGTTTTACATCTAGGAATCACGTAATTCACACAACTTGCTCATTTTGAAAAATCTTTCAAAAATAAACAATCTTTTCAACAGATTGCTTGGTTTAGTTTTTTTCTTTTCTTTTTTTTTTTTTGGCAGCTGGCCAGTATCAGGGAATCTGAACCTTTGACCTCGGTGTTATCAACACCACACGCCAGCCCTGCTTTAGTTTTTAAATTAATAACTTCATATAAGATATACCAGAGCGATGGGTTTATTTATTTAGGAAAAAAAAAATTCAAGATGTGATATTTTGATATGTAAACTTTTGGATTGCCTTACAGCCAGCAGAAAGCCATTCTGGAAGACCTTCTGACTGATGTCCCCGTGCACTTTGATTTTCTGTTTTCTGACTCTCACGCAGAAGTAATTTCAGGGAAACAAGAAGGTTGGTATATTGGTCTTCAACTTAAAATTTGGGAAACTGTTCCTTTAAATCCTTCCTATTTTCCCCATTGTATACTTTATTAAATTACTCTTAATATCTTAAAATTTGGGAAATGATAGCATTGAAATATTATATTTTTTAAATGAACTAAATTAGTTTTTTATGACATCTTTTTTTTTAATTATTTTATTTTTATTTTTTTTTCAATTTTTATGACCTGTAAGGGGATCACAACCCTCAGCATGGTGTTGTCTGCACCATGCTCAGCCAGTGAGTGCACTGGCCATCTGTATATAGGATCCGAACTCGCGGCCTTGGCGCTACCAGCGCCACACTCTCCCGAGTGAGCCACAGAGCCGGCCATATGACTGATCTTTATTACCCAATCATTAGGCCATTAAAAAATAACTCAGTTTGTCTTCACCACATTTAGGGAACATATTTTGAACTCATTTTGATAGAAAACTGTGTGTTCCCTGCCTAAATTATATGGCTTTCTGAGATGATAATAATTATCAAGCTATTGGAAACTTCTGATTTGCTCAGTAGAAGGAAATTCTTCCTGACTATGATACACTGAGGGAATATTAGTTCTATTTTCAAACAAACGATTCTACTTGAGAATGAAATTGCAGGTCAGTGAAATTATTTGGGAAAAAGCTTGCTAGAAATGGAGACCAAAGTATTTATTTCACAATCGTCTGTCATTTCAGCACATACTTCCCATGTGAAGGGCACTGTAGAGAACACAAAATCAGGTGAAATTCAGATATTGCTACTGAGCTGCTTATAGACAAGTGAGGTACTCATTGAGCTGCTATATGAGGTAGTTTTAGGTGCCAGAGGAAGATAAGGAAAAAATATCATGGGAATTTGAAAGAGGGAGCCTTTTTTTTTTTTTCTTTTGCACTAGGGCCATCATAGAGAAAGTGACACTTGCACGGTGGCTCAAGGGATAGTAGTAAATAAAGCATGCCAGCCAGAGTACGGGAGGGGCTCTCAGGGAGGCATAGGCAGCAGATTACAGGCAGAAGAAATGATTTGAGTCAGTACGGGTTGGAGAGGATGCACCAGACAGAACAACAGAAATGTTTAGCTTTACTGGACTGCAGCCCTCTGGAAAGGTGGCGGTGGTAACAGTTGGACTGGTCTTCAAGTGTCGGTGCAGGGTTTGCACCTCCTTCTGCGTATCAGCCCAGTGGCAGAGGACAGAGTGGGGGCAGGAGGATCCAGTAGATGGGTTCTCACTGCCTCTCTCAGTAACAGCTTAGATCAAGGTGGCCTTGGAAATGACTAGAGATTGCGTATAGGAAATGTAAAAATAGAATCAAACTTGGCAACTGAGTGAACACGAGGGATAAAGGAAAAAGAGTAGGAGATACCTTGAACGTTTAAAACCTTGCAACTGATGTTTAACTTCAAAAGATAAACAGTCCAGCATTTTGAAATAACTCATACCTTTCAAAGGAATACCAGCACCTGGGGAATTATATTTTCAACCTATGTAAATGATATAAAATCATAAATATTAAAGTTAAGAGTTCTTGGGAAACCTTTAGGAAAAGATCACAACATCAGTAGAGATGTGTTGTTTCACATGGTGTTTTCGCAGGTTGTCAGGGAGTAAAATAAATGAGATGTTTGCACAGACTAAATTGAGAAGAGTTACACGAAATGTTTTAAAACTTTATTTTTCTTCACCCTGTGAAATGTCTATAGGTGTGTATGCGTGGATCGGCATTAATTTTGTCCTTGGACGATTTGAGCATATTGAAGATGGTAAGTGTCATGTTTCCAACTAATGTGTGTAACTGGAAATGATGGCTTTTCTATTGAATCCAGAGGCTGAGAAAGGAGCTAAGTTTTGTGCCGCTGCCAAGTGTGTAGGATAGAGCGGGAGGAGCTGCTGTTGAGCACACTTACACTTGGCTTTAGTCGGGAGGAGTAGACTGCGTTTGCCTAAATATGCTTGAAGTGTACCGTGGAAACAAGATGACTCTTCAGAATGTCCCAGTTCTCTGGGTCTGTTCCGTTCCACTGAACATTTCTTGTTCTTTCCAGATGACGAGGCAGTCGTGGAAGTTAACATTCCCGGCAGTGAAAGCAGTGAAGCCATTATTCGTAAAAGAACGGCGGGTATTCTCGACATGGGAGGCGTGTCCACTCAGATAGCGTACGAAGTCCCCAAAACTGTAAGCTTTGCCTCCTCACAGCAGGTCATTATCTGTACAGATTTCCTTCCGTTTGCTTTCTTTTCATTTAACATGTTTCCATCCGTTTTTGTTTTGTTTTCTGAGTCTGAACACACCTTTACTGTGCTTGCTGAGAGGTACCACCTTCTCAACCCAGGAGAAAGGAGACAGGAGGGACAAGGCAGACCTCGGCTAAGCCACTTGTGTTTGTTCATTGAAATCAGCTGGTTTGTTTTCTGAACTTAGGGTTTTTCTTTGGTATATATGTCAGTCACATGCTCGAGTTTCTGTTTACATTTTCTCTTCGGTCACTTCTTTTCTCAACAGGTTTTTAAAAAATAATATAATAGCATCAGATTTCTTAAGTTATGATTGGGGAAATATTTTTTTAATGGCTCAGACAGTTTTTGAATTTTCTGGAAAGAATCAATGTTTGTATCCACTACTTCCACATTCCTGAATTTGTGGTTCACTCTGTCTTTTCCCCATCACCTACAGAGCTCTCAGTCACTGCCTGTGAGCTTCCTAGTAGGTGGGGAGCCTTGCATAAAGAACATCAGGATGGTGTCCAGATATATTCCTGAATTGCTACCTGTTTTTTTTACAGGTTGAGCATCCCTAATCCAAAAATCCAAAATGCTCCAAAATCTGAAATGTTTAGAGCACCAACATGATGCTCAAAGCTGATGCTCAAAGGAAGTGCTCATTGAAGCATTTCTGATGTGGATTTTCAAATTAGAGATGCTCCACTAGTATGTATATGGAAGTAATCTAAAATCTGAAATCCAAAACACTTATGGTCCCAGGCATTTTGGATAAGGGTTACTCAACTTGTACTCTTATTTCTGTTCAGCTGTGAATTAACAACAAAGCCTGGTTTCCTACATTTTCCCCCAGAAAGTGGGGGGGCAGCATACTGTGCTGGTGAACAGGGAGACCGTGGAACTGGATGAGCCTGGGCTGCCTCATGATCCTGTTCCACAGTAGTTACGTGACCTTATGCAGGTCATGTAGCTTCTGTGAGCTGGTTTCTTCATCTATAAATTAGAAAAAAGTACCTACAGTGTAGGGTTATTTTAAGGTTTACGTGAGATAATGCATATGATAAATCTAGTGCACTGCCAGGCACCTCAACTGTGCTCAATAAATGTTATTGGCATCTTTATTAAGCTCCTTGGAAAATTGCTTTGTAAATTCAAGTATTATGACTTGTGTTTTCTAATTTCCATTCAGACTGCCTCTAGAAGCTATTACTAATGTCTTTGTAAAAATTCTTCCCTCTCCCCCGAAATAAAGTAAAAAATACATATAAAAGGAGTTTGTGAAAAATACTGAAAAATCAAGATTAAAAATTTCCCAGAGACTCATCTTCCCAAAAAACCATTGTTAGCATTTTGATGAATTTCTTTTAACAATGCATGAGCACGTTCCTTCATAAACTATTGATCACTGTAACCAACTTCACCTTCCTTTGATGTTGTATATTTAGATGAAATTCAGTTTTTTCTGTCATAGAATTGCAAAGGAGGTCTTTGTGTATAGAGACTTTTCTATGTTTATTTCCACACATAGAATTCTATAAATAGATTTACTAGGTCAGAGGGTATGACTTATATTGCTAACTTCCTTTTTCAAAAAGTCATAACAATATCATAAATGTGCCACCCATCTGAAATTTCCTAAGTCAGAATTTGTCATATTGAATTATGTTTAGAAGGATTTTTGGGAAACACAAAAGCAGGAATTTTGGGCCCTCTTAGATGAGACTCATTTTAGACTGTTGAACAGGAGGTTAAAGTTGCTTAAAATATTAAAGTTTGTTATTCTTATGTCTGCAGGAGGAAGTAGCTAAAAATTTGTTAGCTGAGTTTAACTTGGGGTGTGATGCGCACCAAACTGAGCATGTGTATCGAGTCTACGTGGCCACATTCCTTGGATTTGGTGGCAATGCTGCCCGACAGAGATATGAAGATAGAATATTTGCCAACACAGTTGAAAAGAACAGGTAAAGTGCCTTCCACTACTCAGCAGTCATTTGCAAACCTAGGTCTCCTCTCATAAACAAGAGGTCCAGACAAAGCAGGAGGGCTTAAGCAGCAAAAGTGTGTTGGCACCATTAGCTTGTTAGCTTTTTACTCCCCCATCAGTTGAGTAGGGAGAAGGAACCAGAGGACATCAGGGTCCTGCCTCCAGCCCTCTATCCTACTCCAAAGGTGGCTCACGCGCCCTCTCCCTCAGACCGACCCCTCACCTGATGGATTAGGAATTTCACCAACAGGCTGTAGAATAATCTTCAGCCCTGGGTAATGCAGGTCACAATTGCAGACTCCTAGAGAAGCTCAGCTCTGGGGCACTGCTGGTGTCTTGGAGGCCTGCAGCTAGTGTGCACACTTGTCATCATGAGAAGGTGGAAATGTGTGATATTCTGGAGATTCTATGCGTAAGCAGCCTGTGCAGCTATTTAGTAGGTAAAAACCATAGTGAAGGGAGTTACTCAAGAGAAAGAAGTGATCTGGAAGTCAGAGCTACTGGTTTTTGAACATTTTTAGGGGTGAAACTTTTAAAAACGAGCTGTGTAGAAATCTGGCATAGAAAATATAGAAAACAAATAAAAGCTATCAGTTTAAATTTATTTTGTAGGTTTAAGTATATAGCAATTATTTATGTGAAATTAGTTCATAAGAACAGAAAAGCTGGAAGAATAAAAAAATTTGAATTTTGGGTTTTATAAGATATGTTAACTACTGTGTTTTATTTGTTTGTCTTGGTAACAGAACTTTGAGGGGGAAAAATTCCTAATTCATGGAGCTAAGCAATAGTATACTTCCTTGATCAATTTAATCTTAAAAACCTGTGAAATCCTTAACATTAAAAAAGACCAAGTTGGAACTATTCAGCACCCTATTTACCAGACATTCATGCATGTAAATAGGAAAAGCAATAAAAACTTTTTCCAGTGTCTGCTCTAAAAGTTAATTGAATAGTGTTAATTATGAAATTCGTAGTCTCATGTTTTGTTTTCTTTCTTAAATTGGTGTCTAGCACATTTTGATATTATTTTTTATAGTAGTCTTAAGATAGAAATATTTTATACATGATATTTGAATCATATTTTTCCTGATTCACTGAACACCTTCTTCTGAAACCTTAATCTTTACTGATTGGTTTTAATGTCAAAAAGCTATGTATAATGGACAGGTCAGTGGTACTTCTTAGTTTATATGTAGGCAACTAAAAATAGTAGCATGAGGTATACATTTGACTGCTTTTGGACTTTTATAATAATTGTAATGTTTTTATGTCATGAATTAAGCCTTGAAATTCACATTTATCTTTTTGCCATTTGTAGCAGTAATTGGTTTTTTTAAACTGAGTAAAACATTTTTATGGCAAAGACCTTAATTTATTACACTCACGTGCATTATGAGTATCCCTGATTTAAGGAATACACACACATCTTGTCAGTTGAGTGGAAAGTAAAAACTTGACTTATCTTCAGAATGATGAACTCTCATACTGAATTCCAGCAGTATTTAACTTCTAACAGTTAAGCATCCATAAGGCAATTTTATGTTATCCACCACCAACGTCACTTCAGTTTTTGTAAGTTCTTTTCTGTTTCTCATTTGCTTGAAGGTACATGCACACAGTAGGTTGACAGATGTTAATTCCCAGAAAATTCATTGGGGAGTAGTAAGCCTCATGCATTTCAATAAAAGTTAACAGAAAGCATTTCTTTTCTACAGGATTTCTGAGAGCCTGAAGTCCAATAGGAACTTTGCCATCTGCTGTAATTGGGGCCAATAGTTGTTTAGTAAAAAATTAAAACATAAATTAGTTGGAACAGAGAATCATAACAATAGAGTCAAGCGTTAAACATTTTGTTTTAACTTCTATGTTCATTTGCCGTTTTTTTGCTGTGAGCTAAGCTTTCTTAGCCTACGTTCATCATTTCTCTGGCATTCAGTGCACCCCTCGTTGAGATGTCAACTTGCCTTTCTTTAAAGAATACCAAAGATTAAAAGATATTTACAAAGCAATTTGGTACCGAATTCTTCTATATTTTTATTAATTTTTCCCAATTTTCAAATCTTGCCCACACCTAGTTTGACAACAGTTTTTTAGCAACTTTATCAGGTTTTTCTAAAGCATCTAACTTGGTTTCCCTGGGTCAGTTCTTTTTACAGTCACATTTCATTCATCTATAGATAGTTAAAATCACAAGCACTAGTGGCAAAAATGGGGCTGGGAGCAACTCAGCTGCTGGGAGGGTCTGGCTGTGCTGCAGGGAATCGAAAGCATCGGGTAATGGGACAGGCTGTTTAGCTGGGCTCTGTTAATGTGTCTGCTGCACACAAATGTCTACCATGAGTCTCCGAGGGTCAAGTGCATATTTTCCTAAATGAATTATCCCAGAGCCCCTTTGTGTTCCCTGGAGCATGTTTTGAGAAACGCAGGCTTGCAGTCACTTCTCTGAAGCACGGTTTTCTGTATGACTCATGATAAAGTTTCTCTCTGTGCTGTAGGCTCCTGGGTAAACAGACCGGTCTGACTCCTGATACGCCGTACCTGGACCCCTGCTTACCCTTAGACATTAAAGATGAAATCCAGCAAAATGGACAGACCATATACCTACGAGGGACTGGAAACTTTGACCTGTGTCGAGAGACTATCCAGCCTTTCATGAATAAAACAAATGAGACACAGACTTCCCTCAATGGGGTCTACCAGCCCCCAATTCACTTTCAGAACAGTGAATTCTATGGCTTTTCTGAATTCTACTACTGCACCGAGGACGTGTTACGAATGGGGGGAGATTACCATGCTGCTAAATTCACTAAAGCTGCAAAGGTAACCTTCAAAGAAACCATCTGCTCCTGCATGCTTCTGAGAGACTGGTGTGGACAGCGACAGGCTGTGTCCTCCCTTCCCATCAGGAGGGAAAGATGGGGTGGGAATCCTGTTCCCTTTGGTTGGGAGAGGGAAACAGTTACAGCAGAAGTGAAAAAGCCACTGTAAGCCAACTTCTACTCACTACTCCATGAACTGCTGTGGTCACCATGACCTCCAAATTGCAGTCTTGTGTTACTGTTCTCTGCTGTATCTGACAGTGCTTCTCCCAGCTGCACACTCCTGGCCTCTTGTGCTCCCTGCCTTCTGCCAGTGTCTCCTCGGGCTCTTTCAAGCCTGTTCCCCCTCTTCTCTTCTACCTTGGTGGTCCAGACTTCCACCCTTGGCCCCCTGACCTTCAGGTTCGTGGATGATCTCATCCATGCTCACGGTTGCTGCTGCTGCTCAAGAAGAGGTTCCAGCCCTGACCCCGCCCAGTTGCCTGCTAGATTTCACAACTCCAAACAAACCCACCATTTTCTCCCCATTCTGCTCTGGTTGTGCTGTCTTGGTTAATGGTGTCACCAACCAACCAGTCCCCCTCCCTGAAACCTCAGAGTTATGACTTTTCCCTGTTGCTCATTCATCTCTCCCTATACACCCCTGTATAACCAGTCACCACATGTGATATTCTGTCTCACAGGTATCTCTCAAGCCCATCTCTGCTTCCTGTGCTGTAATCGTTGTCCTAATCCAAGCTTCTGTCTGTCATTTGCGCTATTGCAGGAGCCTCCCAGTTGGTCTTCCTGCATCTAGTGATCTCCATCATTCACCCTTCATGCAGCTTGCAGAGCATCTGAAACACACATCCGTCACCTTGCTCTCCTACTGACAACCTTCAGTGGCTTCCTTTTGCTTACAGTATTGATTTCCTGTCCCTTCGCACGTCCTCCCCACCTCTGTAGCCTCATCTCCCTACCCAGCTCTTGTATTTTAATCGTATCAAACAGCTGTTAGTTTCCTGCACTCGAGGCAACATCTCATCTGTGTCTCCGTTTGTGGTGTTTCCTCTTCCTACAATGCTCATGCTGCCCCTCTGGCCCCAGGCTGAGTGCTGTTCCCTTGTGTTCCCTAGCGCACACCCAGGCATGTGTCACCACCTCTCTGAACCTCAGTTTCTTCATCCTTTAAGTCAAGGTTAGAGTAGGAGGCATGTCGAGTTGAATATTACATTCAGAAGAAGCATTTGCACTGCACTCAGTGGTGTTCCTATTGGGACTCATGTTATTACAGATGACCCCAGAGAGAAGTGGTACCTCTTTCCCTTCTCTTAAAGATAAAGGCTTCCTTAGTCACCATTTTCTTCCCAGTACCTTGTGCTATGTCTGCCACAAACATAGTACTGAGTTTGAACTAGCTAAGATACTGCTTCACTCTCCCAAAAGTTTAGCTGTAATGTGCAGTCATGGAGGGAGAAACTAAACAGTTTTCAAGAGGGAGGTTGGTTGTGGCAGTGAAATGCTTTTTCACAAAACCTTTGGCAGAATTTTAAAATAAAAAGCAAGCATCACATTTGCTGATCAGTAAGTGCTCACTGAGTGTGTCTGTCTTGCATTCATTTTACACGTATGTAAGTGAAGCTTGTGTATTTCCTAATTGGAAAGACGTGCTTGTTATGAATGTGAATGTGGTGAACCATTTTTAAAAGAAAAAGATGTTTTAATAAGCCTTTACTGATGGTTTTTGGGATGACATTTCTTGCAGGATTATTGTGCAACACAGTGGGCTACCTTGCGGGAACGCTTTGACCGAGGCCTGTATGCCTCTCACGCTGACCTCCACAGGCTTAAGTAAGTAGTGGGTCGGTCAGGCCTGGGTGGGTGTTTCTAAGAAACCAGTAATTCAGAGTCGGACCCTCCGGCTCCCCATAGCCTGGCCCCGATCTACCTTTTTATCCTCCTCAGTCTCTATTCATCTACTCTTGGCTCCTGTCAAACAACACAAATACTTGTGCCCAGCCATAGTATGATTTTTTTGTCCAGTTTTGCTCTTCTTCCTCCTGAAATTCCCCTGTTTGTATCTTGGCTTGTTCACATCCTGCCCAGATATGAAAGCTAGGTCAGATGCTATCCCTCTCCACTCTTCCTCTGTCCACTCCACCATACTCCATCCCTCTCTCTTCAGGTCTGCGGGATGCTCATCGCACCTCTCTGATGTATGTATCGTGTTCTGCTTTGTTGTATAGTTATTAGTTGCTTTTTAAAAATCCCCTTTCATTATAGGTCACTTAAGTGCAGTAACTATATCTTATTTATTATTGTATCTTATTACTTTCTTAGCACAGTGCTTTGCAAAATATAAGACTCTAATAAATACTGAGAGTCATAGAATATCAGAGCTGGAAAGGACTTTCCTACCTTCTCATTTTATAGTAAAGAAACTGAGTTCCAAAGAGGTTGGAATTTGCTCCATATTTAATCAATGAATAAAAGATGGAATGCCTGAGGGAGGAAAATATCTGTCATGGTAACAGATTAAATTATGCCAAAACAGAAAAAAGGAAAATAAATAAATAAATAGATAGATAGATAGATCAAGTTGCACAAGCTAATTGATTTTGACAGGTGAACTGTTTCGTCTGTGGGATAAGGAGTAGAAACCAAGCAAATCAACTTGAAAAACATGCAGTTGGTTTGGCTGCTCAGCAAGCTGGCCAAGGAAGACTTTGCACCAGCGCTGTCATAGAGAAAGGCCATCTCCATGTACGGTGCCACTTTGATGAGTGAATCGGCCTGACTTGTGTTTGTGCTTGGCATTTGTAGGTACCAGTGCTTCAAATCTGCCTGGATGTTTGAGGTGTTTCATAGGGGCTTTTCTTTTCCTGTCAACTATAAGAACTTAAAGACTGCCTTGCAAGTTTATGACAAGGAGGTTCAGTGGACCCTGGGAGCAATCCTTTACAGGACCCGCTTTTTACCCTTAAGGTAGGGCTGTGAGATGGGTAATGGAAATCAAAAAAAGATGCTTTTTTGCTGTCACAGTGCCTCATGGCAACTGTGCTTTGTAGATGTTTGGGGTACTGCTGTTAGAGCTGGCTGTGGACAGAAGCATGGAGTCAGAGAAGTTTGACTTTGGTCTTCCTCACCTCCCCCAAATACTTCCTCCCTTCCCTTCCTGCCTATCCAATAATATGCAGCACTTTTGTGCTGCTGTTCTGTTTTGATTATTCTCAACTGTCTATTCCCACACCCTGTAAAAGGATTAATTCAGGGGTTCTTCACCTTTATGGCCTGTTTTTTAAATGTATAGTATAAATATAGAGGATTACAGAGGAAACCATTATACTGAAATACATTTAGCAAAATAGTACTGAAAACAAATTTGTGATACAGTAATATATGCTATTCTTTGTTAGCCCATTAAATAACAAGATCTGGCCGCAGAACTAATAATTTCTGTAATGTCCGTGTGGTGATGAGTGTCAGTGATATTTTGAGGCACTGACGGCACTGTAATGGGGTATAAAAGATCTGTGGTATTCATTAGTAACAAAGTCACAGGTCCTGCTAATACTACAATAGTTTGTGGTCTACATTCATGATCAAAGGAAATAATAGATTTCAGTCTGAGATTGGTAAATTAAAGATGTGCATTTTTCCCCTTCTAAGTTTGCTGACCCAGCTGTCAACTGACCCCACGTTAAGAACCCTAGTTAATTGGTAAATGAGATACTAGCTCCTGTTTTTCCCATTTAATTGAACATCTCCCAGCAATACTTTTAACTGGGCTAACTATAAAAATTGTGACTAGTGGTTATTACTGCTCACAAACATGTGGTTTAATTCCACATTGACTTCCACGTATTAGTGAAAACCTCACAGTTGTGAATTTCTCTGATTTTTGGTACCCAAGTTGTAGTGATGGTAACTGCCACGGACTCATAAATACACTTTCACATGTTATCTCATTAATAATTAGAAGTACCCTATGTTGGGCCATACTGTCCTCGATTTCAGAGGTAAGGAAAATGAGTCTCAGCAACTGGGGTCACGGTTCCTGTCTGTGGAGCTGGGGGCTACACCAGGCCCCCCTCTGCCACCCTCAGCACCCTGTTTCCATCCACTCCCTCTCTTACCTGTCCTGTTTGTTTCTGTTGTCCTATCTCCATGTGGGCAGAGACATCCAGCAGGAGGTGTTCCGGGCCAGTCATGCTCACTGGCGGGGTGTCTCCTTTGTCTACAACCACTACCTGTTCTCCGGCTGCTTCCTGGTGGTCCTGCTGTCCATCCTGCTCTACCTGCTGCGGCTCCGGCGCATTCACCGGCGCACACTGCGAAATGGCTCGGCTGCCACTCTCTGGATGGAGGAAGGCCTTCCTTCCCAGAAGGTGGCTGGTGCCTTATGAGCCCGAGTTAGACAGCTCCAGGAAGACTCTCTAAAGGAAAAGCCATTTTTGCCTCAGGGTTTCTCCTCTTTATTCTCCTATGGTTTTGTTTTTACTTTCCTTTTTTGTTCCTTAAAACAAAAACAAAATTCATTGTTTGTAGGCCCTGCTGTCCTAGAAATATTGCATTTAACTGTTTTGAATACAGCTTTAAATTGTGGAGTAGGAAAAAAGGAAATTCACTTGATTTTTGCTGCATAGGATATCTGTCAAAAATTACTAAAATTTTTGGGTGTTCTTTAGGCATGTTAAATTTTAAACTAATGCACTTTGATATTGGAGGGAAGTGGAACAGATGCTTTCTATTAGTGGAGATAGGACTGAAGATTGATACTTTTACAGAATGAAAGAACTTATTGACCGAGATTATAATTCTCTTTTTTCTCTCTAGAGAGAGCTCTAACCTAAAGAGAATGACATTTGATTTTTATTTATTGTTCAGGTCTGTCACTCTGTGTGTTTTCTTTTCAAGTTTAAAAATTCGAAACCATTTGTATCCAAAATAGAGAAATATAAGCACCAGGAGGTAACCATTTTTAAAATTGATGGTGAAGAGATGTGAAAAATGTGAACTATTGACTAGAGTTTTGTGTACGTGTGTGAAAAATGCTAATGAAACAGGATGAGGAAATGCAGTGCTTTTTCTTTTAAAAACACACACTTCAGGATTTATTTTTTCATTTCATTTTATTTAGAAAATTCCCATTACTGTTATATTTTCCTGACCACAGATTACTTTCTTTATCCCATCTTTCAGCAGCCTTGGAACACTTTGTTTTTGAAAGAATTAGAAAATTCATAGAGTTTCACTGGTTTCAGTTTTATTAGAACCAAAGCTGGTCTCCACTTCTAGGCACTTCAGTAATTCTTAGTAATATGTTTTTGCTTGTTTAATTTTGTTCCAGTTTCTTCCAAATTCAAATTGGTATCTCCCTCTCCCTCTTAATTAAAAGTTGTCTGAAGAGTTTTATTTGGGTAATCCCATACATAGCTTGACATGTTCTCTTTATTACTGCTGTAGTTGAAGT
The DNA here is from genome assembly GCF_027409185.1 of Cynocephalus volans. Lineage (NCBI taxonomy): Eukaryota > Metazoa > Chordata > Mammalia > Dermoptera > Cynocephalidae > Cynocephalus > Cynocephalus volans. The sequence continues at coordinate 171,779,311 of NC_084461.1, forward strand.
GTAGTGGCCAATGCCACTGTAAATCAAAACTAAGGGAAGAGTCTGAATTAAGTGCAAGAAATAAACTCACATTTTGAAGAAAACAACTTTGACATTTTAAGCAAAAACTTACCTAAAAAGATCAACTGGCTTGGCATATGTGAGACTGGTGGTTTTTAACTTGTTTAGTTTAGAAGTTTTGGGAATTTTCATAGGTGAAGTTCTTTTTGTGCAAGTGTGTGTGTATATGTGCATGTGTGCACACTTGTGCTATTTCCAAATTCCAGAACAGTTAAATTCATGTAGTTGGTAGCAAATTGGCACCAGGAAGTGGGGTTGTTACTATAACAGATACTTGAAAATGTGGAAGCAGCTTTGGAACTGGATAATGGGTAAAGGCTGGAAGAGTTTGTAGGAGCAGGCAAGAAGAGGCCTATGTTGCCATAAATGGAGCATTAAGGGTGATTCTGGTGAGGGCTAGGAAGCAAAGAGTAGGAAAAGTTTGAATCTTCTTAGAGATTACTTAAGTGGCTATGACCAGAATGTTGATAGAAATACAAACAGTAAAGGCCATTCTGATGAGGTCTCAGATAGAACTGAGGAACAAGGAGCAAAAGTCATCCTTATTATAAAATAGCAAAGAACTTGACTGAAATGTGTCCTTGTCTGAGGGCTTTATGGAAGGCAAAATTTAAGACTGATGATCTAGGATATCTAGTAGAAGAAATAACAAAGCAGCAAAAAAGCATCCATGCTGCTGCATGGGCACTTTTAATGACTTACTGTAAAATAAGAGAGGAAAGAGATAATTTAAGGGCAGCTTTATAAGTAAAAGGGAAGTAGAGTGGAAAGATTTGGAAATTTTGCAGATTGGCCATGTGGTAGAGAATGAAAGAACATTTTCAGCAAAGGAAACCAAAGAGGTGTGACCATGCCACTGGTTGATAAGGAGATTAGTATAGATAGAATGAAGCCAGAGGCTATTCACCAGGACAATGGGAGAAAAACTCTAAAGGTATTCCAGATATCTTTGAGGCTGCTCCTTCCATCACAGGCTCAGAGCTCTAGCAGGGCAGAATGAATTGGATGTGCCTCTGCCCAGGACTGCCTTGGGTTTCTATTTCCTGTTTTCCTGTGCAGCACACCTTAGCACCCTCAGCTGTGGCTTAAGTGGCCCCAGTTGTGGCTCTGTCTGCCACTTAGAAAGAACAAGTCATAAACCTTGGTGGCAAATGTGTGCTGGTAATTCTCCAGGCACGCAGAATGCAAGAGCTGTGGGGGCATGGCTCCCTCCACCTATAATTCAAAGGATGTCATAAGCAGCCTGGGGGCCCAGGCAGAGACTGGTGGCAAGGGCAAAGTAGTCAAGCCCGTTCATCTTGAGCACTGCCTTGGGGAGCCACAGAATCTCATCGTACAGTTTATCAGTCTCTTCAAGGCGCTTCTGCCTGTCTTGGTTAAATTTGTTTGCATCATATGTACACTTCATGGTCAAAGTCCTTAAGAAAGGAGGCAAGAACCCGGCTCCATAAGGCATTGCTTTTGGCCACTTGAGTGCCACCTTCCTAACTGGAGCTGTGGTGCTTTGGCAGAGGCTGTGGGGAGGTGGGGACCGAGCCACAAGGGGCCAGTAGCAGATATAGGAGGACGAAAAGTAAGGGGGCTGTAAAGGGTGGAGAGGGTGGACAGGGACCCACAGGAGTTAGTAGGAGGGACCCCCCACCACCTTTGAGGTCTTGTCATAAGTCTCAAGGCCTGTACCTGAAGGTCCCGAAACAAAGACTGATAGAAACATCCTGCTCCAGCTGAGAGGGAGTGGTGGATTTTCAATTTTTAAAGAGTTCTTTAAAAAAAAAAAAGTTGAAGAATTTGCAACAGACACTAAATGTGACCTGTAAAGTCTAAAATATTTACAGAAAAAGTTTGCTGGCCCCAGCAAAAAATAATCATGTTCAAGAAAGGATTTAGACGGTAGCATCTTAATTCAGGAATGTGGTTACCATTTTTGGGCACAAAAAGATGGGCAAGAGAAGTGACTAAACTTCAACTTTAAAATATTTGTTTATGCACAAGAATTTCACTTCTTATCTCAGGTTCTAGATTACTTTCAAGATGAGTTTTCTAACAAACCAGGAAACCTGGTGCTCCCCAAAATAAAATGAAGTGCTGTTGAGGGGAGCTCATTATGTTGTGTCGAGATGTCTGCAGTCACGACAGGTCATGTTCCAGAGAAGGTCTGGCACTGTGCCTCGCAGCTCTGTGCATACCACAGAGAAGACAGCAGATGCTTCTCTGAACTTGCTAAAAGCTTTGTAAAAGCTAAGCATTCTTGTTAAATCTTGGCAGGGACACTTCAACAGTGAATGCTTACGTTCCATATCTTCTGGGGATGTTCTCAAAGTCTTCTCAGTCCTTTCAAGGTTTCAATATAAAAGACAAACACATCAATTTGTACCAGTGATTTTTGCACATTTTCGCCCCTAAACTTCTGGCTTTAGGCAGTGCTTCCCAACCTGGGGTAAAGAGAAGATACTACCGGGGGCTTGAGGCCAGAGATGGGGCGGCTCTTCCTGGCCACCCCGAGGCTGAGGAGATCAGTATTTCAACACCAGGTTTCCACACCTGTTCACTCTAGAGTAACAACTCTCAATGCACAGATACTTAAATTTTAAACTCAGGCCTACACAGAATAGTTTTCCTTATAAGGAGCAAGAAACTAAAACATGCAAATGTGTTTTCCAAGCTTTAGAACAGATCAGCTTTAGAATTCTGTGCGGCAGTGTGCAATGCAGTGTGCAATGCAGAAAACCTACCTTTCAGTAAATTATTGAGTTATTTATTCCAGTGTTTCATTTTGTATTTTATTGAGTTTCCCTTTCTGTAATGAATGATGTGATGAACCGAGGAGAATTCTTTGTTCTGTTACTAAAATTATATTTTACAGTTAGGAGTACATGAACACAAAGTATTTTTTAAGTGATGTTTTCCACTCAAGGTAAGAATTGTTATCTTGGAAGTTTGTCATGGTGCCATGTCACTTTCTGTGTCTGGCAACCTCGCGTTTCCGCACTTGCACACGGGAGGGTGCTGAGAATCAATAAAGCAGAAGTTCACTCGATGGCCTGTAGTCTCCGTGAGCTTGCTTCTTCCTGATGAATCTTTAAGTAGAAGTGTCTGTGGTGTTTGAGTCTAATTACTTGTTGGAATGACTAGTTGAATTTGAGTCTAAATTTAGTAATTAAAAGGTCTGAGTCTGACTGCATGCTCTGCATTCGTTGTATGGGGTGTGATCCAGGGAGTGTGCGGGGAGGCATCTGTGCCCTGCAGCACAGAGACCCATGTTTCACCAGGAGAAATATCAGCCAGCACGCGACAGTAAGCCATGCACCAACAATAACTGCCAAACCGAGACAACTGTTTATAAGGTCACCATTTTACAATAGCCATTTGTGTATAGACAAGAAACAGAAATAAAACCAATCACTTTGGTGTATTTGTTCTTGTAAATAGTAACAGCAAATGCTGACTTTATATTACTCCATTTTGCAATTAGGTCTAAGCTTAAATAAAGCTTTTGGCTTATGTCCGGAGAATGTGAACCTCATTATTAATGTTACTAGTAGCTGGCAGAAAAGATGAGATCAGAAGCGAGGCGTCTCTTTCAGCTGTTCTGGAATATATAGAGGTTTTCCTGGTGGAGAAAGGTGGGCCTGATACGTAATCTGAAAATATATGATAGAGACAGATGGGAAGGGAAAGGGACCAGCTGTTAACAACAACAGAAACAAAGGCCTAAGGCATGTATGAGAAGAAGAGAGGGAACGGCAAAACACAGTGGGGGTACAGAGAGCAGAGGCGGCTGGAAAGCGTGCTCAAGCCGTTGATGGCCGGAAGGAAACAGTAATAGTGTTGAAACAGAGCATGCTGAAATAATTTATGAGGCAGTGTAATAAATATAGGTCTTTTTGCCTATGGATAAATACATTGCAGTACCTCAGGTGGCTGAAGATGTCTAAATTTTTATTCTACTTGGTGGAAGAGAAGTACCTGTTTCTAACAGCTAACCATGTCAACATATCCAAAAGGACATGGTTCTGGGTTTTTTTGTTTTTAATTAGCTTCCATTTGTTCCATGGTTTGCACAGGGGGGCTGTGGTCTTGTCCCATACTGGTCTGGGAGTGGAGAAGTATACATGACCTTTGTCAAGTCAGACTGTCTTCTTTTGGTCATCAAAAGACAAAGGAGCGCCCCACTGATCCCAAAGCACAATTTGGCAGGTTCAGATCAATTTGCCTGGACCATCAATACAGGATGAAAGGCAGTACCTTTAAGAGCCTTCTCAGTCCCTCCTTGTCTGGGAGCCTGTGTCCTCAGCCTGTGATCCTTCCTCCTCTTAACAAAAGAAAAGAGTTTATCTGTTGATGTGTTTTCATTTGTTTTAACAGGTTAGTTCCCCCTCCCCCCCTTTCAGTGAATATATCCATTAAGATTGACTAAAACCTGCTGCAGGGGAAACAAGGGGGCACTTTGGCCTTCGAACTTTGCCCTTCACCCTTGATCCTGTTTGACAGGTGAATTACATCTGGGCTCCAGACTTCACGCCAGTTAGCTGTTTCTGTCAACAGCCCAAGTCTGGTGCCTGCCTGAGAGACCCAAGTAAGAAGTCCAAACAAGAAAACCAGGCCTTAACGATTCTGTCCTGAGAAAAGTACTGAAAGCTCCTCAGAACATAGTGGAGATGGGCACAAAAGACAGGCTTCTTGTATAAATAGGTAAACTCAACTAAATGGAGAGAAAAGATTTTCCACCCTCCTGTAAAACCAGTCATCAAATAAATGGCTCAGACATCTTATTTTGTTGAGGGACTGGGATTTCAGTGAACCCCGTTTGACGTGAAGGGGAAAAGTTAGTCTTTGGCAAAGTCATCAAAAAACAAAGGGTGCCTTTCTAATTCCCAGCATGAGACTGACTTTCTTTGCATTATTTCTAGAAAGTACCTGTGCTGGCTGTTCTTGCCGTTCTCTCAGGCTTGTAATTGGTAGTGTGAGTACCGCTGTCCACCTGACACAAGCTTTATTACCCAGATTTTAGATTCAAAAAGATGGAGACAGTTAACTGATTAACGGGCTCTACTCAGATTATAAAGTCCTTTTATTGTGGTCATGGTAACGCAGGAGAATTTTCTGGAAGTTCCTGCCTGTTCTCCATAATGTTCAAGTTACATTTGTAATTGTCTGACTTCCTGTGACCCTGTTGCCCATCAGTGTCTCTGTTCCATCCCTGAACTTCTTCATACATGGATAATGAGGGGTACTGTATTTACTTTCAGTATTTCTATATTTATAACTGCATTGCAGGAGCGCCAAATCTGAGAGGGCACTTGCGTAGTGTTCACCTATTCCAAAGAACTCACCCAGGCCAATAGGTAGAGACTTCAGTTTATTAGACTTAATGAGAGTTGCTGGCAGCAACTGGCCAGCTGGAAATCTGCACTGCCACAGGGTACATACAACAGTTATATAGTGAACAGATCAAAGTAGGGGTGTAAATCATTTGCAGGCTTACACACAGACTCTCACCCAGCTCTCATAACTCAGAGCACATGGGAGATCTGGCTGAGCAGATAAGTTAATCTACTTGCTACTCTTTGGCACCAGAGCGCTTTAACAACAGTGTGCTAATTTACACAGGTTCCCTGCTTCCTCCAGTCTTCCCTTTGTCTTAAAGAGGTCCTGCCTTTCCTTGGGTAACTACCTTGGCCAGGGGTAGTTTCCCAGCAGGTAGGGGGTACTCTAGTATGCACAGGGAGGGGAAATAGGGCAATGCCCAGCATTTACCCTCCAATAACCAACCCAATATAGTAAATACCTTGTAGTTCAGAGCGTTTTATTTGGAATCTAATCAAAATCTGGTTTCTTTATCAAATTACCTCTGTAGGTTTCTAGAATTTGTGAAACAAATCTTTTAAAAGTCTTTTATTCTTAATCTGTGTGATTCTTTCCCGATTGCAGAGTTCTGAGTGGTGTTCAACCAAATGCAGTGGGATGTGGAGGGCGAGATGGAATCCCAGGCCTCATGCCTGGTCATCTCTTCTGGTTTCCCTCACACCACAGAGTTGTTATGCGAGTGTTGCATTTTAATGCCTGCTTGGAAAGACTTGGGAGAACCAAATTTACTTAAGTGATTTCCTTTCTTCTTAACCCATTCAGGCTTAGGGGGGAAAAAGAAAGGAAAAAGAATCCCCAGAATTAGGTAGTCATAAGTAGAAACAAAGTAAGATTGATATTTTCTGAAGCCCAGTTTAGAGAAAATAATTCCCGTATACTGTATATTTATCTTATTTTAAGCATAGCCTCAGATTTTGTTTTCATTCTAAATTGTCCTTAAAAGTTAGTCATTTTTTTTTTTAAATCTCCCAAAAGCACCAAATGGAAGGGGGAAGAGGAGGGATTTAACGACATCAAAAGTAAAGATTTCTGTTCAGCGGACATCATAGTCAAAACTAACAGATGGCAGACTGAGAAGGTATTTTCAGTAACTAAAATAGAAAAGGGATTAATGTATTATACAAGGTTTCTTGCAAATCACTAAGAAAGAGGAAATCCAAAATAAAAATGGCTGTGGATATTAATAGGTGATTCACAGAAGGGGAAGCCCAAACAGTAAAAAAAAAAAAAAAAAAAAAAAAAGGAGATAAGCTAAGAGAACCAGAGAAATGAAATGAAAAATAGCCACTACCTAATGCCCCTCAGAATTGTCAAACTGAAAGTGGTGGCAGTGACCCAGAGACAGTAACTTACATATTGCCGCTGGTGGTGTATGAAAGAAAGTGAGCTGAGATGCCAGGTACCGTTCAAGCTTTATTAAAGAAAGAAATCTGCCGGGCTGTGCTCAAAATGGAGGACAGCCCAGGGCTGACCTGAAAATGGGGGACAGCAGCTAACAGGGTGGTAGGAGCTTATATTGGTATGTTGGCACCAAGAGCTGGCTGATGTAATTCCGGGGTGGGGATTGAGTTAGGTCATGGGAATGGAGAGTTCTGCGCATGTGGAAACACTGAAAATTTCATTTTCTCTGAAACCATGAGGCTTATTGTAAAAGAGAATGGGGGAGGGGAGGGGAGGAGGCGGATGGTGCCATTTTGTACTTGGGCTTGTCTAAAGTGGCTCTGGTTATGTTGCAGATCTATTAGTGTAAACCACTGCAGGAACTCAGAAATCCAGCTGGCAGCCCTTAAAGTTAGCTGTTCATTTATTTGCCCTGTGATCCAGAGAGCCACCATGCGTGCATTCCCCAGAGAAATGTCTACCTGGGTCCATAAATGGACATATAGAAGCATGCTCTTGGCGATGTTTTTGGCTTACTGCATTGTTGGAGGCAAGTAAGTCGTTGGATAAGTAAACATAGCAGATACGTACCATGGAATGCTGTGCAGCTGTTAGAAACAGCAAACTAGAAGTACCTACAGCAAAATGCATGGCTCTTAACACTCTTTAAGTGTTCAGTCCTTAAAGCAAGAAATGAGATTTGTACCATAATGCCACTTATGTAAATGTAGGGCACACACACTATATGTTTTATGAGGATGTGCACATTTTGACTATCAAAACACATTAAAATGGATGTTATGGGGGACACCGATTGGTTATAAAAGGAAGACAAAAGATAAAACTGGTCTCTTTGTTTTAGAGTAAACACCACACCTGTTTGCTCAGGTCTTACCCAGTTTTAGTACTGAACGCCTCACATCCCAGTGAACCCCTTGGTTCAGGACCAATGGGGATGGCTGGTCACCCCACCCCCACCTGGTCTGTTTCAACATGGCAGCCTTGTAAATCCAAGTTCAGATCATAAGGCTTGTTTGGCAAAAACCTTTCAGTGGGCTCTGTGTTTCACTCAAAGAAAGAGCCGAAGTCCTTACAATGGCCTGTAAGTTCCTACACTGTGTGCCTCCTGCTTTCCATGCCTCCCTGACCACATCTCATTTCTCTTCTAGAATTCCTCAGCACCAGCCACACTGACCTCAGTGTCGCTCTCCCCTGGAGGCCCACCTGGCCACGTGCTCCCTCCCCAGCACTTTCCCAGCCCCTTACCCTGCTTCTGTTACCTCCATGGTGCTCACTGCCTTTTAGCACATTCTACATCTGTTACAATTCTCTGAGGCTCTCTTTACTAGAACGTAATCCAAGGGGACAGGGAGTTTCATGTGTGTGTTTCTGTGTGTATCCCCAGCACCTGGGGCAGGGTCTGACACACAGTCAATACTAGATAAATACTTGCAGAATGAATGAGCAGGGGAGGATCCTTGCAGGGAAGGCAGAGGACCAGGGGCTGAGAACTGAGGAATGTGCTTCACTCCACTGACTGCCCCTGGGGTGGGGGCAAGAAACATGACCCAAACTCCTGGCTTTATTGGAGGGAATCATCATAATAGCATAATGATAGCTTATCATGTGCCAGGCGCTGTTCTGAGCACTCTGTCAGATCACATAATCCTTAAGACAGTGCCACAAGGTGTTTTTATTATCCCTGAGAGAGGCTACATAACTAGCTCAAGGCTACACAGCTACAGGTTGGGGGTGGGGGGAGGGCGGCTGTGGTTTGGATTTGAGCAGACTGGCTCCAGTCTGTACTGCAGAGCTGCACTGTCCACACCATACAGAGTCCAAACTGAGATGGGCTGTAAGCATAAAATATCCACCAGATTTCAAAAACCTGGTATGAAAAAAAAAATGTCAAGTGTCTCCATTTATGTTGGTCACATGAGACATAGTATTTTGGATATACTGAGTTAAGTAAAATATGTTGTTAGATTAATGTCACCTGTTTCTTTTTACCTTTTTAGAGTGGACACTAGAAAATCTTAAACGGCCTCTGTGGCTCACAGTGTATTTTTATTGAACAACACTGTCACTGGTCCTTGCTTCTCTAAGCGCAGTACCTGGAGCAGCATCAACATCACCAAAGCCTAATAAAAGTGCTGAATCTCAGTGCTTCCTGAGTCAGATTCTTCATTTTACCAGCTCTCCAGGTCATTCCTAGTGCACATTAACGTCTAAAAAGGGCTGTTCTAGACCTGGAGTCAGCAAAACTTTTCTCTAAAGGGCCAGATGGTGCGACTCTCTTCACTGCTTTTGTAGTATGCGGTGAGTCACGGAATACATGAGAGACTAGGGATTTTGCCCACAGGCAGTAGTCTGCCAGCCCCTACTCTAAATCCTACACAAGGCTGACCTCATGTTAGGGAAGGACGTGCTACCTCAAGACAACATCCTCTGCCTTTCATTTCCTTCCACCCACTCTTCAGAGGGCCAGACCTTTATTTCCATTTTCTACTGGGTTAAGTACTTACATTGTCCCAGAGGATCCTGAAACACACGTCCAAGTATGGGCCTTTCCGCTGCTGTGCCTATTCTCTCTCTACACCACCTGGTAGCAAAGCAGAGACCCAGAAACCACTCTGTGTTATTTCTCTCTTATCACCCCTCGCTCTCCCTCTAGTCCATCACCGATCAAGTGTTGGATCTCTGTTCCTGTCCTTCCCTAAGTTAATATTCCTTTTACCTCGCACTATTCTATGATAGTGCAGTGACCTCCTAACTGAGCTCGCAGGCACTGGCCACTTCAGACCCTTCTAATCTGCCACCAGAGTGAGCTTTCTAAAAGGCATTTGACTTAAGTCCCTCCCATGGCTACAGGACAAACCCAAACAGTTCACATCAGCCCTTTCAGGTCTGGTCCCCCACCTGTCTCTGCAGCCAAGTCCCCTCTCATCTTCGTTCAGTCCTACCCAATTATTTGGGGTGCCTGAATGTGCTGCGTTTTTGCATGTGGTAGGGCCTTTATTGATGTTGTTATCTCTGCCCACAATGTTTCTCCTGTATCATGCACTCCAAAAGCTACTCAGCCTTTAATATTTGACTATTACCTGCTTCTGGGAAGTATATTCATTTTCTAGGGACATACTAACAAAGTGCCACAAACTGGGTGGCTTAAAACAACAGAAATGGAAACCATTCTGTATTATTTCTCATCATCCTCTCTCTCCCTCTAATCAGTCGCCAATCAAGTGTTGGATTCTCTCACAGTTCTGGAGCCCAGAAGTCTGAAATCAAGGTGTCATCAGGGCCGTGATCCCTCTGGGACACTAGAATCCTTCCTGCCTCTTCCTTGCTTCTGGCAGTGGCCATGGCTTGCTGGCGTTCCTCGGTTTGCCGCCGCACACTGTAATCTCTGCCTGTCACTTCTTATAAGAATATCTGTCATATTGGCTTGGGACCCACCCTAATGGCCTCATCTGAACTTGATTACATCTGCAAAGACCCTGTTTCCAAGCAAGGTTGCATTCGGAGGTACCAGGGTCAGGGTTTTGACATGTCTTTTGGGGGGGATACAAGACAACCCCTAACGGGAAGTCTTGCTTGACTGAGTCCAGGCCCTCCTCTGGCATCTTTTCATAATATTTGTCATTGGAAGCATCTGTCGACATGCCTGTCACCCACTCTCTGTGCCACCCCCAAGACTGTGAGCTCTTTAAGAACAGGGACCATGTGCCATCTCTCTTTGTAAGTCCCCGTGGCCTAGCAGACTGCATCTCTTGTAGCAAGGGTCTGATGAAAGAAGCTCAGTGGTGCAGAGAGCCCTGGCCATGGCCCAGAGTTGGGAGCCCATGTGAGTCCTGTCCTTGTCATTTCAAATGTGGCCTTCAACATGCCATTTCATTTTTCTGGGCTTCAGTCTCCTGTCCTATAAAATGTGAATAAAAACTCCTGCCCTGTGTCCCTCATAGAGAGGTTGAGGGGCTCCAAAAAGCTTGTATGTCATGAAAGCTCTTCGGAGCTGTCAACAGCTGTCTGTACAAATAGACTCATTATGTTCATTCTTTTGCAACCCAGGATTTTATTTCCTAGTCGATGTTTCTTGGCTCTAAGGTCCCTGCCACAGCCTTGATCATTCTGCCTGGATAGTTTCCCCTCAGAGCCTGGCCAGAGGCCCTGGTGGTAGGTCTGGACATCCCTTCTGCTGATCAGGGGCTGGAGGTCAGCCTGCTACTTAGCCACAGAAAGAGATATCGCCCCCTAGTGGCTTCCTTCCTCCCTCCCTCCCTCCCTCTCTCTCTCTCTCTCTCTCTTTCTCTCTCTCTCTTTCTCTCTCTCTCTCTCTCTCTCTCTCACTCTCTCTCTCCACCTCTCTCCCCTGAACTGCCCCTTGCCCTTCTGAAAAGGGATTGTATCTTTTGTGGTTTTGTAGTGTAATCACAAGCTCAAAGTGGTCATTTCATCAGTGAAAGTCCAGAGATGTTGCGTGAATTTGTCCAAAGTGACAGAGACAGCAAATGTGATGCTTTCTGCTGCCCCTCACTTCAACTCACCTGCTGGGGGGTGAGCCACAATGTGTGATAATGTGACCAGCTATTTCCCCTGGGTGACACACCTGTATCTCCATGCCACCCCCACCCCCAACACCCCCAGCTCCTCTGTATGTTTTCACTGTTTGGTGCTCACCAATGTTGGCTTAAGACCATGAGAGCTGAGGATGGAAAAGTCCACGTGGACCCGAGGATCGTTGAGCATGACAGCCTTGTCCCTCGCTCTTACACAAACAGGTCCTAACCTATGATGGTCAGGTACAAGTGGCAGGCTGGAGAGAAATGTACTTCAAATCAATGAATCAAAATAGCAGGCATATTCGTTTTCTGTGGATGTTGCAACAAATTACCACAAACTTGAGGAGCTTAAGATGACAGACTTTTTTTCTCTCACTGTTGTGGAGGCCAGAGGTCCAAAATCAAGAGGTCTGCAGGGCCCTGCTCCCTCTGAGACTCTAGGCAAGGATCCTTCCACGCCTCTTCTTGGCTTCCGGTGGTGGCCAGCCACTGTTGGTGTCCCGCCTGTGGCAGCATCACTCCAGTCTCTGCCTCTGTCTTCTCTGGGTGTCTTCTCTATGTTTCAAATCTCTCTCTCCTCATAAAGACACCAGTCACTGATTTAAGGCCCATCCTTATCCAGAATGATCTTGTTTTAACTTGATTATAAAATCTACAAAGATGTTATTTTCAATCAAGGTCACATTTATAGGTACCAGGGGGTTAGGACTTCAACATTTCTTTTGGGGGACACAGTTCAACCCACATAGCTCAATTGGTTGAGCACCTCCTAGGAAGAAATGGTTCTTGTGATGGAATAGTTAACTGGTGTGTCATGGGACTCCTCAGAAACGTAGGGAAACCCTTGTGAGAAATAGACAAATTCACTATCATAGTAGATTTTAACACACTTCTCCCAGTTATTGAAATCTCAAGCAGCAAAAACCAGTCCATCCACTTGAATAACTTGAATAACAAGATAAGCTTCTATAGTGCACATTTATAGAACACATACTTTAAGCACATGTGAAACGTTTTGCAAAATTTGAGCTTAACAAATTTCAAGTAGTTTTATACAAACCACATTTTTCTGACCACAATATCATTAAGTTAGAAACTAATAACAAAAGATAACTTTTTTAAAAACTGAATATTTGGAAATTTTAAAACACATTTATAAATAGCTCATGCGTGGATGAAGAAATCACATTGGAAATTAGAAAATAATTAGAACTGACCATTCATTAATGAAATACCACATCTCAAATCTTGCTAGATGCAACTAATATTTTGCTTAGAAGAACATTTGTTGTCTTAATATATATATATTAGAAAAGCATAAAAGATAAAATTCGACAAACTAAGTAGACAACAGAGTAAATGCAAAAAAAAAAAGTAATTAGAAGGAAGCAAGTAATAAGCAAAAAATAAAGGGTCAACAAAGCCAAAAGTTGGTTCTTCATAAAAACTGATAAAATGGACAAACTCTGACAAGATTGTTCAGGAACAAAAACAGAAGGCACAAATAATTTTAGAAATCAAAAGAGAAATAGATACAGCAGATATTAAAGAGAAAAATTATGAATATATTCATGACGCTATGTTTGAAAACGTAGATGAACGAACAAAATCGTATGCAATTATAACTTTACCAAAACTGATTTAAGAAGAAATAAAGAACTTGAATAGTCCTAAATTTGTAAAAGAATAAATGAGTAATTTTAAGTCTTCCCACTTGACCCAGGCAGTTTTATAGGGAAATCTGACCAAATATTCAGAGAATAGATAATTCCAATCTTATGCAAACTTTTTCAGATAATACAAAATAGAAGGAACACTTGCCAATTTATTCTGTGAGACAAGTATAATCTAACACTAAAACTAGAAAAGGACAATAGAAGAAGGAAAAACTAAGAAACCTATTTATGTGATCCAATACGTTAAGATTCAAGGAGAAAGACCATATGACTACGTCAATGGATATAGGAAACACGTGATAAAATTCAAAATTCTGTGTAATAAAAATGTACTTATAAACAAGGGACAGAGGGAAAGCTCTTTCTTTCCTTTCTAAGGGTTCCATACATAAGCCTACAGCAAGCCTGATTTCTAATGGTGAGATGTTATGGTCATTCTCTGTAGAATCAGAAACAAAACTAGGATTCCCACCATGACCATTCCTATTCAGCCTTCTCATTGAATGACCAGGCCTGTGTACAAGGCCAAGGAAAACAAAATTATAAGAATTGGAAAGGAAGAAACAAAACCATCATTTTTCACAGACGGTGTGCTTTATCTGTATAGAAAACCTAAAAGAGTCTCTTAATTTATCAGAATTAATAGATCTTAGGACAGTTGCTAGATATTTTAATATCCAAAGAGCAATTGCATTTCTATACATTGGCAACAGAATTAGAAAATGTAGTTTTTAAAATGCCTTTTATATGAGCAATAAATCATACAAAGTGCTTAGAATAAATCCAACCAAAAATGGACAAAATCTTTATGGAGAAAATTATACAATTTTATTGAGAAACAATAAGGGAGACCAACGATGAAAAACTATACCTTATTCATAGGCAGAGATGCTTCAGACATAAATTGTAAGACAGCAGTTCTCACCAAGTTGATCTTTTGAGTCAATGCAATTCCAATCAAAATTCCAAGAGGGTTTTTAATAGATACAGTGGTTCTAAAACTTATGTGGAGGAACAAATGGTCAAGAATAGCCAAAACACTCTTTAAAAACACCAACAAGGTAAGATTCTTTATTATAATGTTATCATGTCATATTGTGCTGATACTGGTGCCATCCCAGTTTCCTCTCTGTTTCCATGGGTGGGATCACTCAGCAGTCAGCTGGAATGTGACAGTCTGTGCCAGGATGTCTCCTGATTCAGGATCCTTCTAACGTGATACTTGAACCTGAAATTCGAATACATCTGGCAGGATGGACAAAGTAAGACAAACATTTAATTTATTAATTAATTAAGTTATTTGATTAGTTTTTTTTCTCATCAGATTGGCAAACATTAAAAACTAATACCCTCCATTCTGGTGAGGGTTTATGACAATGGTCAGGTAATCTCCTACCTACTGCTTGCTTGTGGGAATACGAACTGCTGCTACCTTTGGGGCAAGCAATTGAATAGTATCAATTAAAATTGAAAATACCCATACCTCTTGATCAGGTCATCCCACTATTGGAAATCTATCCTAGAGAAATACAAACACAAACGTGTGTACTGTGGAAGAGACAGCTGACATTCATGAGCTCTCACAATGCAGCCAGGCATAGGACTACACTCCTCTTTACATGTCATTTAACCCCTACAATAAGCCCATGAAGCAAGAATTACTACTATCTCCGTATTTTATGTAAAACATGAAACTTAGATCAAATGACTTGGTAAAACAGATTGCTAGTTAAGGTGAAGCTGGGATTCAAACCCAAGCAATATCACCCTTAAACACTTCAGTACACAGAATTGCTTATAAATCACAAAAACAGAATAATCTGAATGTCTAAATAAATTATAAAACATTTGTGCTATGAAATATTGCAGTTACTAGGAGGAGTCAGTTGGATCTCAATGTGTTGACTCATAAAGCTGTCTTTGATGTATTTTTAAGTGGATAAGCAGGTTGCAGGGTATTTCGTGTATTATTAAACCATCTAAAAAATCTTTATGGAATCCATTTTAATATATTTGTATAACAGGTCAAATAATGGAGTTATTAATATTAATCTCCTGGCTATATTTTACAAATACCTTCTCACTGTTTTTAGCTTGTATTCTCCTTTTTTTAAAGTTGTATTTTGATGGACACAGACGTTCTTAATTTCAATATAGTAAAACTTACCAATGTTTTTATAGTTAATGCTTTTGGATTTAGTTTAAGAAATGCTTCCTCACCCCAAGATTAAAAGGATAATTGCCTATACTGTTTTCTAAAAGTTTTAAATTTTTGACTTCGATGCTTAAATTATTAATATCTCGATTTTTTTGTGTGTATGGTGATAACTAGGAATTCAATTTTTTTTCATATGAATAATTAAACTTTTCAACTCCTTTTGTGGAATAGTTCCTTTTCCCCCAGTAATCTGACTTGACATCTATCATGTATTAAAAAATCGATAAACGACTGGGGTTGTTTGCCAGCTCTCTGTTCTGTTTCATTGTCAATACTATGCTTCCTTAATTAATATATCTTCATATTACAATCCATCTTTAAATCTAGTAAGTCAGTTCTTCCCTCTTCCTACTTTGTTCCTTTTCCTCAGAAATAATCTGGGGCATTCATGATTCATATTGCTTTTTTTTTTTTTTTTTTTTTTGGTGGCTGGCTGGTAAGGGGATCCAAACCCATGACCTTTGCATTGTAAGGCTGTGCTCTAACCAAGGGAGCTAACCAGCCAACTCTGCTGCTATTATTGTCATGTTGCATTACCAAAGCAAACTTGGGTCTGCTCACCTGAGCCCAGCTAAGCCAAGACCCTGACACCGGATTGCAGTGAGGGAAATTAGGCATCTAATTACAAAGCCTGGTTAGAGCAAGATCAAGGGTTCAGATCCCCTGTACTGGCCAGCGCCAAAGAGGGAGGTGGGGAGAAATTACAAGGCCAAGTAATTGGAGCCAGACCAGCCAATGCTGAAAAACTACTGAGCTCCTAGAAAGCTTGCAGGCAAGGATTTTTAAAGGAAAGAGTTGTGGGTTTGGGTTGCACAAGTAGCCTCTGGATGCTTCTGATTGGCTGAATCCCTGAGGACACAGAAGCAGAATCTCCAGGAACAAAACAGCAGCATTTGGTCTCTGCTTATCACTCCTCTGGCCCTGAGCAGTCTGGGGTCCTTGCAGTCCACATCTGGCCAGTACATTCCAAGGACTGGGAAATTTTTGTTGTCTGTCCCTGTAACAACATCTCAAGGGTACGTGTCAGGATAATGTCTTCGTTTTCTTTTGTTGGTGGCTGGCTGGTACAAAGATAATGTCATTGCTCCTGGGAACTTAGTGACTCTGATTTATGGCACTTCTTAACACTTAGATAACATTCTGTTTTCGCAGCTGCCTTCTTTGTACTACCTTCTGCCATTGCTAACTGTAAATCTTAGCTCCTTATTTGGAGAGCCCAGCTTCCAGATCTTAAATCACTTTCAGTTTGGGGAACCAAGGCCAGAGCTTGCTCTCATCAAAATTTTCAAGAGGCTTTATCTGAATGAGGTACCCACCGGGTTTCACTTGTAAAGATCCTGCTAGGATTTTTGCCAAAGTTGAAATAAACACATAACTTGGAATTAACATCTTTATGAGATTGTCTTCCTAATCTATAACATGGTATGTCTCAAAAAGAAATGACAAACAGCCCCGAGAAAACATGGGCAAATAGTCCCAAAGGGAAAATGAATAGGCACAGAACAGAAACCCATGTGGCCAATAAACAAATGAAGAGATACTCAACCTCACTAGCAATCAGGAAAATGCAAATCAAAATCACAATGAGATACTATTTACACTCATTCAGTTGGCAAACATTAAGATGTCTGATAGGTTTCAGTGAGGAAGTGGATCGTTTGGATTATTTATAACTTGCTGCTGGGAGTGAAATTGGAACAGCTACTTCAGTTAACATCCTGATATTAACATGTGAGGTTGATATTCACACATTCTGGGATGCAGAATTTGCAGTCTAGGTAAATAGGCACCTAGAGAATCTCTTGCTTTTGCGAACTAGGAGGCACAAGAATGTTCCTCATAGCACTGTTTTTTAATAGTTTTAAACTAGAAATAATACAGATGCCTATTGATAGACTAGATAAATAAATCATGGTATAGCCACATTCTTGAATATGACATTACAGTGAAAACAAAAGTACTTCAACTACACTCATCAGGATGAATTTCAGTATCATAATATTGAATGAAAAAAGAAAGTCCCTGAAGACTGCAACTGCACACAGTAAGATGCCCTATCGAGAAACATTGAAAAAAGGAAAACTAAACAGCACATCAAGTATATATTTAACAACAAAAAAAAAATTAATAAGCCAAACAAAAATTAAAACTGACAAATACAGGCTTCAGGATAGTGGTTGCCTCTGTGGAGGGTATGGGAGGAGCATGTAGGTAAATGTAATTTCTTGATAATGTTCCAGATCTTTGGGTGGATGATATATTCATGAGTGTTCCTCTTATTAATGAATAACGAAACAAAATAAAATAATCCTGGCCGTGCACAATGGACCAAGGATGAGAATATATCATGAAAAGAGGTCATGGAGGGTTCAGTTCTGGGCTCCAAATTAAAGTGCACACAGAAGGATACACAAATGCTTGCAGTGCTTACTTCAGGGAAGGATTTTCAGGGAAGAGCATTAATTTTTTTCATTATATACCTCCATAATATTCAAATTATAATAAGCTTGATACACTAAAAAAATGTACCCCAGGTGCTATGTTCATAGTGTTTCCCAAAGCTGATGTATTGGAAACTGAATCCCCAAAACAACAGTGTTGGGAAGTGGGGCCTAATAAGAACTGATTACGTCGTAAGGGCTCTTCCCTCATGAACGGATTAATGTCACTGTCATGGGAGTGGGTTAATTATTGTGAGAGTGAGCTTGTTATAAAGTTAGTTTGATCCCCTCTTGCTCTCTGGCTCTCACTCTTGTTGCCCTTGGACCTTCTTCCATGGGGTGATGCAGCACAAAGGCCTTCACCAGATGCTGGTGCCATGCTTTTGGACTTCCCAAACCCCAGAACCATGAGCCAAATAAATTTCCATTCATTATAAATTACTCAGTCTGTGGCATTCTTTTATAGCAACATAAAATGGACTAAAACAGAAAATTGGTACCAAGAAGTGGACCTGTTCCTGTAACAAATATCTGAAAATGTGAAAGTGTCTTTGGAACTTCGTAATGGGTAGAGGCTGGAAGAATTTGGAGGAGTAGGATAGAAAAGCTTGTATTGCCACAAATAGAGCATGAAGGGTAATTCTGGTGAGGGCTCAGAAGAAGAGGAGAACAGTAGGGAAACTCTTAGTTGTGATCAGAATGCTAGTAGAAATACAGACAGTAAAGACCATGCTCATAAGGTCTCAGACAGAAATAAGGAGCAATGGATGGAATCTGGAGTAAAGGCCATCCTTGTTATGAAGTCACAAAGAAGTTGGCTGAATTGTGTCCATGGCCAAGGGCTTTATGGAAAGTAGAATTTAAGACTGATGAACTAGACTATCTGGCAGAAGAAATATCTAAGCAAAATATTGAAGGGGCTACATGGTTGCTTCTTTAAACCACATATAGTAAGATGAGAGCAGAAAATTATTTAAACATGGAAGTTATAATTTAAAAAGAAGCAGAATGGAAAGATTTGAAAAACCCACAGCCTGGCCATGTGAAGAGTGAAAAGGTATGTTTAGAAGAGCAAATCAAGGGTGTGGCCAAGCTACCCTTTGCTAAAGAAAGTAGTATGGATAGAAGGGAGCCAGGTGCTATTCATCAAGACAATGGGAGAAAGACCTCAGAGGAATTTCAGAGATCTTTGAGGCTTTCCCTCCCACCACAGGCCCAGAGCAGGGCCTTGAGGGCAAGGTTTACAGAAAGGCACCCACCAGACGTCAGCATTCATTGCCCAGAGCCACCTTGGGTCTCTGCTCCCTGCATTTCAGTACAGCACTCCTTGGCTGTCCCAGCCATAGCTCAAGTGGGTCCAGGTATGACTCATGCCACCACTCCAGAGAGCGCAAGTGGTAAGTGTTGGTGGCATCCACAAGGTGCTGATTCTGAAGACGTGCAAGTACATGAGCTGTGGAGACCTAGCGGCCTCCACCTGGGTTTCAGAGGATGTCATGGACAGCCTGCAGGCCCAGGCAGAGACTTGTCATGGGGCAAAGCCACCATGAGAACCTCTACTAGGACAATGCCCAGTGGAGCTGTGGAAGTGGAGCAGCCCTCAAGACCAGAGAACTGTAGGCCACCAACATGCAGCTCCAGCCTGGGAGAGCTGCAGGCATGAGATTCCAGCCCATGAGAGCTGTGGCATGTCCTGCACCCAGCAAAGCCAGTATGCCCAAGATAGGGGACATGGAGTCAAAGAAGACATCAGTGTGCATGATCAGGCAGAAAGTGCCACCAAGCTTTGTTGTCCAGAGTTTTTATTGAGGATTCATTATGTAAGCATGATTGAATCATTGGCCATGGGACTGGACTCAGTTTCCAGGCTCCTACCCCAGAGGTGGAGAGGTCAGGCTCAATTTCTCAATCTACAAAAAAAGAAAGCCAGGGGCTGGCTGGTTAGCTCAGGTGGTTAGAGCATGGTGCTGATAACACCAGGGTCCAGGGTTCAATCTCTGTACCAGCCAATTGCCAAAAACAAAAACAAAAACCCCAAAACAAGACTCAGAGAAAATAGAACAATGCCATTTCTATAGCTAGGAAGGACCTTCCTTATCTAATTCAACTTCATGTTTCCTGAGGAGAAAACCTGGGGCTGGAATCCAAGTTGCCTGATGTCCCTGGAACTCTCCCTGATGACACCATTTCCTCTGTCTGGAGGAAGTAGCTCTGGCTGCTCCCGACCCATTGCCAGCTCCAGAGAATGAGAATAAAAAGGCAAGTAAGATTTTAGTTTTATTATGAACATAGTTTGACCCAGCAGATCCCTGAAAGGGTTTTTGTAACTCCCAGTGGTCCCAGGACCACACTTTGAGAACAATGGCTGGCCTAGAGCATTCGGGGCTAGGTGGGGGACAGCAGAGGGGAGGGGGCATGCGGGGTAGCACCACATCTCTTAGGGCACCTATTTTAAAAGGCAGATTCCTTTGGCAGGGAAGGCGCCGGGGTGCTGGTGGGGGAGCCTGTGTGTGAGGGAGGCCAGAGTGGCTGTGGAGGGGAATGGACAGAGCCCTACCCTTGGGTCACAATGGTGACCATGGCCAGCTGTGACAAAATACCACAGACCAGGCGGCTTACAGGACAGACACTGATTTCTCACAGTTCCAGAGGCTGGGAATAAGTCCAAGGTCAAGGTGCTGGCTGATTTGACTCCTGGTGGGGGCCACTTCCCGGTGCACAGACAACTGTCTTTTCACTGGGTCCTCACAAGGCAGAGTCAGAGAGAGAGAGAAAGAGAGAGAGAGAGAGAGAGAGATTGAAAGATTTCTCTCGCTCTTCTTATAAAGCCACTAATCCCATCATGCCTTTTTATGACCTCAGCTAACCCTAATCACTTCTCCAAGGCCCCATCTCCAAATTGCATCCCACTGGAAGACAGAGCTTCAATATATGAATCTGGGGGGGTTCATCACAACTCTGTCTACAGCATGTTCCTGCTGTTCTGGTGAATAATGCTGTGGAGGTTTGGGGGGCTTCCTCTGAACTTTTCATCCTCTTTAGCTTCTGGCTGGCTGGCTATTTAAAATAAAGCAACTGCCCACTGCAGCCCTGTCCTGGCCCTTCTCCCCAGGTACAGGAGCTGCTGAGCAGAGCAGGACTTGCGTGTTCCCTGCCTCTCTGCAGTGCTGCCATGGGCCTGGGCACGCAGGAGCCTCATGAATACCAGTGGCTGGAATGCAACGAACTCAGGCTGTGTCCTCAGCCAACCCCGAGCGCCCTGGGCAGGCAGTTCGGATGCCTTCTTGGAAGACCAGCGAGGCTTGGCTGGGCTGTGGCGTGCAGCGTGGGCCCTGGAAGATGCCAGCTCGTCTCTGCAGAAAAGCTCCCATTTTTGTCTGGCACTCCTGCCTTCCCTGTTTCAGCCACATCTTTGAGACAAGGTGGTCAGAGCTGGCAGAAGCCAGGTGTCTGGGAATGAGATTCAAACCAGCTTTTTTTTCTTCTAAATGACTGTGCTGGGTGAGTCTCCCTCTTCTCCCAGCAGGAGACTTCCGTGTGGAGGGGGCAAGTAAAGAGTGAAGGGGAACAGCAAATTTATAATGCTGGCCACACTTGTCTTCTGAACCTGTCACCCCACATTCTGTGCCTTTTCCAAGTTTCCAAGGTCCACCGTATCCCCACCCTACCCACCCTGTTTCCAGATGTCATGGGACTCCTCCCTGAAGAAGGGTTAAGGTGGTGTCCCAGGTCTGTGTCTTTCTCATGACACATCCACCTGCCCCAGCCTGGGAAGCATCACCCCTCCTTCCCAGCCTGCCCAGTTCCTACGCTCTTCTCAGCCCCCTCTCCCTCCACATGCGCACCCCCTCGGACTTCACGCAGTCCCCCCACCCTGCCCAAGTCCCTCTGACCTCTGCTCACTGCATGGTACCAGGCACTGTGCACTGACTCTCATATGCTTTTTCTCGTTATTTAATATCTATGTGATCTTCTCTCCCAAACCAGAATGTAAGCCCTGGAAGACTGCCTCAAGTGTTAGTCATTCCTAGTATCTCCCTGGCTTCTAAATGCTGTCCATTATACACACGTGCACGCGTGCACACACACACACACACGCGCGCACACACACACTCACTCACACATTCACACACAGAGACAGGGAGGTATGTTGGCATTCTAGGTGCTTGTGGAAAACTCTTTGAAGAATGAAAAGACAAGACACAGACTGGGAGAAAGTCTTTGCAAAGCACGTATTTGATAAAGGACTTGTATCCAAAATATGCAAAGAATTCTTAAAACTCAACACCCAATTTTCAAAATGGGCAAAAGGTCTAAACAGACACCTCACCAAAGAAGATGTACAGATGACAAATAAGTGTATGAAAAGATGCTCCACATCACAGGTCATCAGAGAATTGCAAATTAAACAATAATGAGACGCCACTGCACATCTGTTAGAATGGCTAAAATCCAGAACACGGACAACACCAAATGCTGGCAAAGATGTGGAGCAACAGGAAATCTCGTGCACTGCTGGTGGGGATGCAGCATGGAACAGCCACTTCAGAAGACAGTCTGGCCGTTTCTTACAAAACTAAACATACTCTTACATTAAGATCCAGCAATTGCACTTTTGGGGATTTATCCACAGGAATTGAAAATGTAGGTCAACACAAAAACCTGCACGTGGATGTTTATAACAGTTTTATTTATAATTGCCTAAACTTGGAAGCAACCAAGATGTCTTTCAATAGGTGAGTGGATAAATAAACTCCATCCGGATAATGGAATATTATTCAGCAATAAAAAGTGAGCTATCAAGCAACGAAAAGGCATGGAGGAGTCTTAAATGCATATTACTAAGTGAAATAAGCCTGTGTGGAAAGGCTACATACTGTATGATTCCAACTATATGACATTCTGGAAAAGGCAAAACTATGAGGGGTCTTCAAAAAGTTGATGGAAAGATTTGTATCATCTTTTTCACAAACTGGGGACAGTGAAGAGATCAGTGGTTTCAGGGCTAGTGGGGAAATATGACCAGGCAGTGTACAGGGGATTTTCAGGGCAGGGAAACGATTCTGTATGATACTGTAATGATGGATACATTATGCCTCTATTGAAACCCATAGAATGTACAATACAAAGAATGAGCCCTTAATGTAAACTTGGACTTTAGTTAATACTAATGTATCAATAATGGTTCAACAATTATAACAATGCAAGATGTTAAATAATAGCTGAAACTCAGTGTGTAGAGGGGGGTATGTGGGCATTCTCTGAATTTTCTGTTCAATTTCTTCTGTAAACCTAAAACTGCTCTAAAAAATTACAAAGAATATGACTAGGAAAAAAGCTGTCAATGTGAAGTGAGTTTGTGTGTAACAAATCATGTTCATGTAAATTAGTTTAAGATGAACTGGCGCTGGCTGGTGCCAGACACTGGGCTCTAAGCACTTCACATGTATGAACTCATTTCAGCCTCACAAGAATCCTGTGAGGCATCTCCTCATTTGGCAGGTGAGGAAACTGAAGGCCAGGTTAAATGTTGTGCTCAAGTTCACACGGCTAGTACGTGGTGAAGCTGGATTCAAGCCTAGATATGTGGCTCTGGCACTGTGCTCTTAACCACGCGTACCTCTGCGTTGCTCTTCCCAAACTTTTCATTTTAAAAGAGGATATAAGAGGGGGCCCCGAAACAAATAATTTCTTTAAATCAACTTTATTATGGAATAATTTACATTAAGTAAAATCACCCATTTTAAGTGCTCAGTTTCTTAAGATTTGGACAAATGTATATACCGATGTAAACACCACCACCATCAAGAAATAGACCATTTCCATCGCCCCAGAAAGTTCCCCCATGCTCCCTCCCAGGCCCCCTCCACCCGCGGAACCAGCCTGAGGTCACCACTGATCTGCTGTCAGTTGCTATAGTTTAGTTTTGACTTTTCTGGAGTTTCTTATGAATGCAATCATATAGGATGTTACTCTTTTGTGACTGGCCTTTGTGTGTGTGTGCGCAACATAATACTTTGGAGACTCAACCATACTGTTGCACATAACAGTAGTTCATTAAAGGAACTAATTTTAAGGCAGGATTTCAGACACGGTAATTCCCAGGAGCGGAAAGTAGGCTTTTTTTTTTTTTTTTTTTTTTAAGAGTAGGAACTTCTCAGTCTGGTTGAACTGCACTGACCTTAGTCTGGCTTCAAGTTAAGGGAGGTACTGGGCAACATCAAGCTGAACTGGACCCCAAATGGGCTCCAAGTACTGAAAGTTATTGGAGGGGCCAAGTAGTTCCCCGGATCCCCCAGGCTTCGGGCAGGAAGGGCAGGTTAGTCATCGTTTTCTTCTCTGCATAATGTAAGGGACTGCCTTGCTCTGCTTTCTGCATTGCACAAGGCTATGAGAAGCTTTGAGCTCCTCACGTAAACTGTTTTGCAGTCTCAAACATGGTGTTAATGATGATCATTAGCAATAAAGTAAGAAAAAGAAAAGCAGAGTTGGAGGAAGGTTAGCCCACTGTAAGGAATGGTCTTACATTCTAGAAAATAGGTTATATGAATTAAATTACACCTCCAATGTAAAAATGTGTTTCCAGAGGAAAGGTGCACCCTAACCACTCCTGACTACACCACGTGCTGTTTACAAACGTGCTTTTTGAGCAGATTTGGTACTCTCCCAGGGGCTTTGCTGACCTGGGTCTAGATTTGATCTCAGCGCTGCTGCTAAACCCTTCGAGGGACCGTGCTCGGTTCCACAGCTGTTTGTCTGGGCCTCTGGTTCCATGTCTGTAAACGAGATGCTTGCACCTAAAGTTCTCTTAAATGTTCTGGTGGCTCTAAAAACCCCTTTGCGGGTTTTATTACTTGGCCCTCAAGAGCAAGCTCTCATTGCTATGTGAGGCGTGGGCCACGAGGGGGCGCCGCCTCCTCGGAGGAAGCTGGAGCTGTGCTCACACTCTCCCCAATCTTCCCTCCTGTACAGTGTCCACGCTCATTCAGAGTGGTTGTGACAGAAGGCTTCAGGCTGGTGATAATGAGAAACACAGAAGCCAGATCACAGGGCCCGATAGATATCTGGCCAACACAGGAACACTGGAATATGTAAAATAGGCGACCAACCTGACTGCTTTAACCACGATCCTCTCCCCCAGACAGCACCTTGACATATATTTCCAAATCACCTTCCCAAACTGCTCAACCCATGTTTGTTTGGTCGGTTGATTGGTTAGTTTTCCTTTTAATTTAACAAGTAGACACTGTGAACCCTCTTCTGCTATAAATATAAACTACTAGTTGCTACATTCTTATTAGTCTGGGTAGTCATCGATAATACTGACTGCTATGATTTGAATGTATGTGGCCCTCCAAAATCATGTGTTAGAAGCTCATACCCAATGTAAAAGTCTTAAGAGGTGGGACGTTTTGGAAAGTGATTAAGTCATGAGCGCTCTGCCTCATGAACGGGATTCGTGCCCTTATGAAAGAGGTTGAAGGGAGCGCCCTAGCCCCTTTACCCCTCCCGCCATCTGTGAAGCAGAGAGCAGCCCTCACCAGACACTGAATCTGCTGGCGCCCTGGACTTGGACCCTCAGCTTCCAGAACTGTGAGAAATAAATTTCTATTATTTATATATTCCCCAGTCTAAGGTATTTTGTTTTCTCAGCACAATGGACTAAGACACATGACTAAAATTTTTCTACTTTAATCATGCATTATAGGCTTCCAGGTGTTTTCAGTTCAATCTGATTGACACCAACACACACTGATGGCCTGGGAGATGTGTAAGGCCTGGCTCCCAGGAAGGCCACAGAGGTTAACAGGACGCAGGAGGGACAGGAGACAGGGAGAGGAGTTCAGTTCCACCAGCATTCACTGAGCATCTCCTACCTGCAGCCACTGTGCAGAGTGTTCACTGTGACAGCTGCATGAGTGTTGCTAGGCAGACCAGCAAGGGGAAGGCATGTTCAAAGGTCCTGGTGTGTGAAACAGCAGACATGTGGGAGGACAGCAAGTAAGGCCTACAGGGCAGAGGATGTGGCTGGGAGATGGGCAGGCTGGAAATGCTTCTGGCTTGTCAGCTGTATCAAGGGGTGCAAATTGCATCCTCAGAGCCCTGGGGCCACTGCAGGTTATTTTTTTAATTGAAATGTTGTTGGGTGTATTAAGTTCAATACAATTTTATCACCCGTGTAGTTTCTTGTATCCATCACCACACCCAAGATACTAAACATTTCCAACATGAGAATCCCTCTGCTTGGCCTTTTGTAACCATAACCACCTCCCATCTACTCCCTCCCTCCACTGCCCACCAGCCCCAGTAATGGATTTAGAGTGGAGGGTAAGGAGGAGGGGCCTAAGAAGATCCTATTTCTGCTTCTAAGAGCTCGTGGGGATTAGGGTGGGCTGTGAGTTGGGATGCCAAGTTTGGGGCTTGCTAGGTTAGTTGTGGTCACGGAAATGTTCAGAGGCCATGGGGGAAATGTCCCCGAGGCCAATGAGTTTACAAATCCCTGGCTGAGGAGGGAAGTCTGAGCTGGAGGTGACATTTGGGAGTCAGCACCTATCACTGCTGGTGTGGAGGGTTTGCCTAGGGAGGGAGTGGAGAAAGAGCAGAGGACCCAGAAAGGAGCCCCCAGGAGGATCACCACACTTCATGTAACAGACAGTGTCTGCCCAAGAGGAGTGGACAGTCCGCTTCAGGGTGCAGCCTGCACACAGGCCCACAGGCAGTCCCTTGTTTCACAGCTGGGCCTCCTGCATCCAAAGCCTTGCTCTTGCTCAGGGAGCCTGGGAATCTGCACAGAGGGCTCTCCCAACGTGCCGGCTGCCTCAGTTTGCCACCAGTGCAAGCCTCAGACGCAGGCACGGAATGTCCATCTGCACAATGTCCACCCCTCGGCTGTGTCCTGTTCAGTCCCCTGGGGACACGGCTTGTTAATCTGGGTCCTGCCATTCAGGAAAAGACCTCAGATGTCATGGAATCTAACGCCTTTAATTTACAAAGGAGAAAACTTGTCCTCGGGGAGAAGAGGGGCTTCGCCAAGGCCACCGACGTGACCTTCTGCAAGGAAGGGAGCTGTTTCTCTTCATGTCCAGAATCAGTTGTTCCCCAACAGGAAAAGGGGGTGAAACCCACGCGAGAAGGATAAGTTTCTGAATTCTTTCCTTCGGCAACTTTTATTGCGCGTCTACTCTGCTCCAGTCAGGGCTAGGGTTTTCCGAATACGGAGATGGATTAGTTACGGGCTCTAATGCTGGTGGATAAAGACATCGAAGAGTTAAATTCTGGGAGCGCTACGTGGAATGCGGGTAGAGGAATCTCCCCGAGGAACAGTTCCTGCCTCCCTTCCCAGGCTCCGGAAACCTGGGCGCGAAGAGCCCGGGAAGGGCTGCGCCGCGGGCGCGCGGCCTCCCCCGCCGAGCCCCCCGGCCCCGGGAGTGGCCGTTCTCGAATTACGAATTACCACAAAAGGGGGTGGAGGCCGGGCTTGCTTCGGTGGCCTCCCTCAGGGAAGGGGGTGGGTCCGGGGAGGGGTTTGCCGTCGGACTCTGGTTAAAAGTACGGGGGGGAAAGAGTAAGCGGGCGACTCCAGCGCGCGGCTTCCTAACTCGGGGCTCTCTTTCTGGAACGATCGGAGAACTCTGCTCGCCGCCTCTGCTCGGGAAAGGGGCTCCGCGGCGACGGGCAAGGACAACCCGGCTCCAGCGCAGCCACCGCGGACCCCGCTGCCAAGTAAGACGCTTCCCGCGCCACCCCCTCCCCAGCGCGGCTCGCGGGAAAGCGGGGCGTCCCCGCGGGGTCTCCAGGCTCGGCCACCCGCGGGGCCGCCTCCGGGGCCGGAGCGGCGGGCACACCCAGCGAAGACTTCTTGCCGGGGGCGATGCGAGGAGGTGCAGGCTGACGGGTCCCCCTCCCGACTCGCGCGGCCCCGCCCTGCCCCGCCTCGCCTGCAGCCTGCGCGCCCGGGGAGCGGGGCGCGGGGCTCCTCTTTGGCCGGGAGCGCCGGTGTCCAGGCGGGACAGAGCCAGTCCAGCCCTGGTGTGCACTGGCTGGGGGGTCAGGGGCACTGGGGGTGGTGCCCGTGGCCTGGGGTCTGGCTATGAGGATGTGGCGGCGCGGGGGACGGGGATCACGCTGGAATGTCCTCGGAGCTGCGGCTCTGGGGCTGTGCAGCGCGCAGGGCTGGGGCAGTTTGGGGGGTGGACACTGGGGATGTGCCCGGGAGCTCCAGAGCCATGGCCTGGAAGTGGCTTTTCTTCCCAGCCTGCTGGAAAGGCTCGGGGGAGCGCCCGAGCGCCCTGAGCCTTGCGGGACCAAGCGCAGTCCGCACGCCAGGTGTTCACTCCCAAGTCGCCCTGGCTCGTCCGGGACAGGAAACCTCCTTCCGCCGTTGTCACCACTGAGAGGCCCTGGAGTAGGAGAGAACCAGCACGAGCGATCCCACGGGTAGAGCCAATTCAGACCGTGTGCCTTAGTCCCACCGTCCCCAGTGCCTACAAATTTTATGTTCCCTCTTCACTCCCAAATCTGGGAGATGTCACTATAATCAGCGTTGGCATAGAAATGATTGGAAGAAACAAGAGAAGTTTCTTCTCCATCACTCCTGGGCAAAGACCACCCAAAAAACAGTGGGAGTGCAGGAAGGGGCGGGGAGGGGCGGTGGGACGCAGTGGAACAAGGTAGGGGAAGATACTGAACTGCTCCATGTGGTTAGGACACCTCAAGTCCTGATGAGAGGAGAGATATATGCACGACAGTCAGAAACATGCCCCAGAGTAGTTTCATCCCCTAAAATCCTGGAACTGCAGAGATCTTAAAATCAGTCCAGTCGTTTCTTTTGGCAGAGGAGGAAAAGTGCTGAAGCTCACGGCCACTGGGTTGGTCAGTGTGGGGACTCGGACCCATATCCCTCACTCCAACCCTCTCCCCTACAACACCACCAGCCTGTCTGTCCTGGAACCCTAAAAGCCCATTAGTCATTTTTGGTGGAATTCCTTGGTTATTTATGGTGTATTGTGTACTTAATGGTCAGAGATGGGGCTTAGGACGGAAGCAGAAGAGTTCATTTTCCTGGTCAGTTCCCAGATGAATGACTGACTCACTGGACTCTGCCTGGGCTAAATCATTAATCTCCCTCCCCCACGTTTGTCCTGTTCTTCTTCCTGGTCCCTAGTATCTGCCCCTGGGACAACCATCAAACCCAAGACAAGAAGTGTGCACCCCATGGGCCCCTGGTGACCCTCAGGGTTCCCCCCAAGGGGTTTGGGTCTCAGTGGTCTGTGTGTGTGTCTGTGTACGTGCATCTGTTTGTTTCTCTGTAAGTGTGTGTTTTAAAGCAACTAGGTCTAAGTTCCCTTAGCCATTAAGTGGCAAGGCTGAATATGAAACTCGTCTGAAGACAAATCATGCACTTGACATCACACATTGGCTGACATTTTGATGCTTCGCAGACAGGAGGTTCTGTGAAGAAGCTTCCATTGATCTGCTTTCCAGATGGGCTCCTTGCCAAGACTCTCCTGCCTCCTTCCTAGTCCTTGTCCTCTGACCGCTGAATGACCAGTGTGAAAGGGCTTTGTGAAGGAAACAGATTTTCTGTGCTTCAGATATGATTATCAGTGAAGCTTTCATTGCCCTAGGAAATTCTACATTGTTTATTAAAAAGTTTATTTTATTCTGAAAAGTTTTAAATATGCACAAAAGTGGAGAGAAGGGAATAAGGAACCCCATATACAGTCATGTGCTGCATAATGACATAATGGGCAATGATGAACCGCGTTTACAGCGGTGGTCCTGTAGGACTATAAGGGCTATACCTTCTAGCCTAGGTGTGTAGTGGGCTGTACCGTCTAGGTTTGTGTGTGTACACTCTGTGATGTTCGCACGACAATGAAATCTCCTAAGGACGCCTTTCTCAGAAGTGTACACGTGCCTGTGCTTCTCACCGAGCTTTAACGGTTATTAACGTTTTGCCTCACTTCATCTATCCCTTTTCTGTTTCTTTGTATTGACATATTGTAAAGTAAATCTCAGACGTCATGTCATTTCATCACTATGGACTTCAGTGTGATCTCTGAAGTTATTAAATAACTATTGATACCATTATTGCACCTACGAGAATTAACAATAATTATTTGTTGGTATCGTCTAATACCCAGTTTTCCCCAAAATATCTTTTCATAGTTGATCTGAGTTCTGTTGATTTGTATAATTTGTTACATTTCTATTGTATGTTACTCCTTTCAAGCTACTTTTCTATCTACTGTGTCATACGATTCTTACAACATCCCAGTAAAGAGTGAGGTGGGTACTGCTGAATCCATTTTATGGCTGAGGAAACTGGCAAACAGGTAAGCTGTCCAGATGGCACAGCTGGTGGCTGACAGAGCCAGGACCTAACCTCATCCTGGGCAACAGTGGTTCTGGTTCTTCAAGCTGCTCATGAAATATCAGCTGCTCTCTGAAGAGTTCATCTTGGTTCAGGCTTCATCCTGGGGCTTATCACGGCCTCTGCACACCTTGAATCAGAAATCCCTGAGCAAATATTTAGTAAATGGCCATTTGGCGATTGAGATAAATCAGCCACAAAGTTAGGAAGCTTGGCTTTGTTCTCCAGCTTATTGTGAAACTGTAAGAAAGCAACTTACCTCTCGAGGGCTCAGCATTGTCCCCCCTGAACTAGGGAGCATTATCCTTTCTCATTTTTGGCTTCTAGCTCAAAAAGGAGGCTTAGCGGGATGACTGTGGCTGGAATTTCCAGAAGAAACAATGGCTACCGAAAGAAATCTGGTAGAGAACAATCACCTCTCTTTGAGCATCTCCTGAGTATTTTGGCACCTACCATCTTCATACTAAAGCCCCTAAAGCATGTGACAGAGAAGAGCTGCAGACATATAGGCTTCCCACTAAAGTCCTCAGTTTACGGACAACTTCGTGTATTCCACCTTCATCTGCTGAAGATAAACAACACCAGAGTCTTTTGCTTTTAACATTTTTATTGCTTATGTTTATTTGCTTTTGAAAAGGGGTGATAAAGGAGAAATTTTTGCATCTTATAAATGAGACTCATGAGTCAGAATTCTTTTTTGGCCAGCTGTGTGGAAAAAAGGAATCTCTTGTTGCTCAACTCCCAGGTTTTCTACTGTTCTGGTGGTTGTGCTGAAACAGACAGGGAATAGACAGACCTTCCATAAAATAGCCAGCTGGGAGCAGAGGAATTGGTCAATCCAATCTCATCATTGGAGGAACTCAAAAGAAGCAAAACATTAACTTTAAACCACACTGTCTTCTGGCAGCTGTAAGTAAATTCTCTTCTCCCTTAGCCAAGAGACTGTCTCCACCTGGAAGGAATTCCTAGGTGATTCTGCCTCAGCAGCTGCAGTTGCCTGGGCATGATTGCTTCCTTCATTTTATAGTTTTGGGAGTCTTAGGAGGTACCGTTCCCCACTCCCAGGGGCTGCCTGGCTGTAGAAGAGCAACTTGTAATGACTCTTGTTCATTTTCTTTTGGGGAGAAAACTTCATGGTCAGTCTGCATGGCAGTCACACAGGCCCACCTGCACGTCACACCGTGGGTGGGCCATGACACCTCAGATGAAGTGGTCAGAGCCCACATTACTCCAGGTCCACAGAACCAGCAGACTAGCCATTGTGGGCTAGAAAAGGAAGAGCCAAGCAGCTATGCACAGAGATGCAGCAGCAACATGCAACTGAATTTTCTAAGTCTGTCTGAGTTGAAGCAAATATGCAGAAATGTCTCATTTTGGTAACCCCACAGATATGTTCCTGCCATTGAACATAGTGCATGCTCGGCAACCTGGCTACTGCCTGACCAGGTGTGTTGGCTGCTTTTCTACCACGACCTGGGGCAGAGAAGTCTCTAGGCAGCAGGACTACCTTTACAGAGTAGCCAACTTGTTTGGGGATGATAAAGCATGATTGTGACAGATTAGATAAGATTTCTGTCCAGAGTTTAAAAAAATCTTTCACACTTCCCTTGGCAGAAACAATATTGCCAGACAAGTTATGTGTGGCAAATAAGATTGTTAGAGCAGGAACTAACCAGCCAGTAATGAGGATGTGGTTAGGATCACAGTTAGTAAGTTCTTCTTGTCCGAGGCCTTTTGATCCCTTCACTTGGGATAGCTTTAGTATTATAAGTAATTATAATATTATACACAAATCGCAATATGTGTCCTTTTTTAGTTTTTTCATTGCCAAAATCCAGGTCAGACGAGCAGACACATCTGGCTCTCTGGGTTTCCTGTGACAACATATCTCACATGTCCTCCTTGATGTGTTGCCAACACAATACTATAAGTATCTTCTGCAAAAATAACATCGCTTGCCCATGAAAGATACTCTATGAGAAGATAACTTATGTCAATGACTTGTGAACAGCTTAATTTTCAGTTTGTTTGTGATGTCCTTCGTGAACTTGAGTCTGTGAACTTCCCCCACCCCCAGCCAACCACGGGTGTGCTGGGATAAACACACACAGCGTTTAGAGTGCCTGCATGACTCAAAGACATTTGGGTTGTTTCTACCTTTTGGTTATTGGGAATAGTGCTGCTGTGAACAGTGCTGTACAAATGCCAGCTACGGACAGACTCTAACCAAGTGAACGTGCCCTTGTAACTGTCACCTAGATCAAGAAAAGAACATTACCAAGAGTGCATGAGTTTAAAGGTAGAGCAGGACATTTCGAATACATTTCATGCCTGCATACTGCTGCTTCAACTACACCTCAAGATCCTGGAATTGGTATTTGAAAAATACGGTTTATAGTCTAGAAGACCACTGGAGTAGATGTGAGTTTTAAGCAGTTCTTTCCTTAAATGTCCAGGGAAGGGAACACAACATACTTGGGATTTGTAGTTGTAGCTCTCTTAGGGTGTCACCAGTAGGGATCATTCTTCCAGGCTCCCCTTCAGCTAGGGGAGCATTAAATCCACCTGGAGAGCACCTGCTCATTGTCAGCTTCTGCTGGAGCACGGCTTAAGCCTGAGCAAAAAGTTTTCTGGCCATCTCCTGCCTTCTTGCCTCATTCTCTGTTCTTCCTCCTTCCCTTCCCACCACGTCTTCTCTCTCCTTAACTAAAATGATTTATTAGTGACTCTCCAT
This sequence comes from Cynocephalus volans, assembly GCF_027409185.1. Lineage (NCBI taxonomy): Eukaryota > Metazoa > Chordata > Mammalia > Dermoptera > Cynocephalidae > Cynocephalus > Cynocephalus volans. Next base: position 171,812,122 of record NC_084461.1, read on the forward strand.
GTGCCAGACACCATGCCAATCATCATAGGAGAAACAAAAATGAATCAGAAATGATATTTGACATATGTTTTAAAAATAAATCTTCAGTTAAGAGTAATATTCTGATGGCCAGCAGCCAACCCAATGGTGCCTCCCTCGTGCCAACTGCAGCCTTAGAGCATAGCCCAAGCATTTGTCTGGGCTCATTGCAACCCTGATAAAGAGGGGAAAACTATCAACCAAGTTATCTGGAACTGCAGTTACTGCACTCTAGTATGCCCATACCAACCCATAAGAATGAGTCTTTAAAACACTTTGAAACTGCCTCGAATTCAAGTGCTTCGTCTGACAGAATTCTGCTAAACATGATGTTTAGTGACCATTTTAGTGATTAAGAAGAAAAAACTAAATTGTAGACATCAGTGAAACCCCGTGGGGTCCCTAATCCTTTTCGATGGCACTTGTGACTTTCTTATTTATTTATTTACTTATTTTTAAATTATTTATTTTTTATTTTCGGCCACAAAACAAGTCAATATCTTTAAAAAAACTAAGATCATAGAAAATATGTTCTCTGACCACAACAACAGAAGGAAATTTAGAAAATTCACAAAGATATGGAAATTAAACAACACTCTCTAAAATAAACAATGAGCAAAAAGAATATCACAGGGAAATTAGAGAGTATTTTAAGATACAAATCAAAGCACAACATATTAAATTTCATAAGATGCAGGGCTCATGCAGTGTTTAGAGGAAAATTTATACTTGTAAATACCTACATTAAAGTGCTACATTCTTTTTTAAGGTATTAATCTCTTTGTAAATTTCCTCCTTCATATCCTGGATTTTTTTTCTTGTTTCATTTAGTTGTCTAGCTTAGTCTTCTCCTATCTCAGGAGTTTCCTTAAGATTGTTTCTCAGAATGCCTTCTCAGTGATTTCAAGGGTTTCCCGCTCTAGAGGGTCTGGTATTTGAGAATTACTGTATTCTTTTGGTGGTGTCATATTTTCTTGGGTTTTCATATTTCTAGTATCTCTACACTGATGTCTGGTCATCTGGTAGAGCAGTTGCTTCTTCCACTACTCTGGAGTGGGCTTTGAGGAGAGAGACCTCTTCTTTTTCCAGTCTCTGCTGGCGACTCTCCTTATATCAGTGTAGTTGAGTGTCTGGTGGGCTGCCTGCATGGTAGCTGTGCCTGCTGTGACATCCACTGTTTTTGCAGCAGCCATGGTGGTGGTGGTGGCTGTGGTAGGCTACTTGCATAGAAGTGGTGTTTTTGATGTGCTCCTGGGGATGCTGCCCTTGGCTCCTGCTTTAGGACCCTGGGTATGCTGTTTCTTGCTTTCATCCAGCCCATGACTTTCTTAAGTGGATAGTCCTTTGGTGTTTTTTCTTCCTGGCAGCTCTCAAAGCCATGCCCACCTCTTCACCCCACTACCACCCCTTTACATCATCCATTGCTCCAATGTCATGACATTAAGTTATGGCATTACTTCATGACATTACCCTAGTGTCATCTGTTACCTGGGTGGTTGCAACAGTCTCCTCACTGGCTTCCCTTCCCTGGGTCTTAATGCATGTGGAACCATCCTCTGCAATAGTCTGGGTGATCTTTCTAGAGCAGGGATCAGCAAACTTTTTCTGTAAAGGGCCAGATAGCAAATATTTTAGGCTTTGGGGGCCATACAGTCTCTGTGGCACCGGGTCAACTCTGCCATTTTAGTGTGAATGCAGCTATGGACATTATGTAAAAGAATGAGTGTGTCTGTGTTCCAATAAAACTTTGTTTACAAAAACTTTATTTACAGGTTTGGCCCATGGGCTATGGTTTGGTGACCCTTGCTCTAGATCATAGATCTGCCCACATCGCCTTCCAACTTACTTTTCATTGGCTCTTCATCCCCAAAAGGAAATCTCACTTTTTTTAGCATTACATAAGGGGTTCTTAAGCCTTTTGTTTGCTTCTCCAGCCTCACTTCTTTTTATTCTCTTCACCATATCCACTACCCCAGCCCTTCCACTCTTCCTCTTGCAATTCTGAACCACTAGAATACCCTATATTATTTCAGACCTGCTGTACCTGCTGCCTGGAATGATGACACCTCCCTGCTCCCACTCTCCCCTCCTACCTATCAAACTCCTACTTTCTTTCAAAACCTGCTCAGGTGTCAATTGCCTAAAACTTTCCCTGTTCCTCACTCTCAGTTAGAATCAGTGCCTTCTCAGTTCTATTTCTGAACCTTGGATCTATTTCTCTTATTGCCTCTGGAAGTATACTGTGAAATCCTTGAAGATAGGACCCATATCAGATTCATCTTTGAATTCTCAGTGCCTAGTACAGGGCTTGTCATGTAGTAGATGCTTAGTAAATATGTTCTACTAAGCTGATTATCATTTAAGTAGATTCTTTTTAACAGCTTTATTGAGATATAATTCATATATCATACAATTCTTCCACTTAAACTATACAATAGATTTTAGAATATTCACAGATATGTTCAACCATCACCACAGGCAATCTTAGGACATTTTTGTCGATACAAAGAGAAGTCTGTATCATTTAGCCATCACCCCTAATCCGACACTAATCTATTTCCTGTCTCTATATTGCAGTTTCTGGACATTTCATGTAAATGCAATCATATAATATGTGATCTTTTGTGTGGCATCTTTCACTTTGCCTAAAATTTTCAAGCCTCATCGATATCAAAGCATGTATCACTTCTCCATTACTTTTTATGGCCAAATAATGTTCCATCATATGGATATACCACATCTTGTTTATCCATTCATTGTTGATGGACATTTGGGTTGTTTCCACCTTTGGGCTACTATGGACAATACTGCTATGAACATTTGTGTACAAGTTTTGTTTCAGTTGAAACACCTGTTTCAATTCTAGGAGTGGAATTGCTGGGTCATGTGGTAATTCTATGCCTGACTTTTTTAGGAACCGTCAAACTGTTTTTAGCAGTGGCTATACCATCTTGCATTCCCACCAGCAGTATATGAGGATTCCAGTTTCTCCACATTTTTGCTAGCAGTTGTTATTTTCCACTTTAAAAAACAATTATAGCCATCCTTATGGGTATGAAGTGGCATCTTACTGTGGTTTGGGTATGCATTTGCCTAATGACTAATGATGCTGAGCATCTTTTCATGAGCTTGTTGGCCACTTGTATATCTTTTCTGGGGAAATGTCTATTCAAGTCTTTGCCTATTTTTTTAATTGGGTTGCTTGTCTTTTTATTGTTGAACTGGAAGATTTTTATAAATTGCAGATACTAGATTCTTATCAGATATATGACTTACAAATATTTTCTCATTCTGTGAGTTGTCTTTTCCCTTTCTCGATAGTGTCTCTTTTTTTCCAGTTTAAATCATGTTTATTCAACATCTATTCTGTGCTGGACACAGGGGATCCAGAGATGTGCAAGGTACTGGTACTCACCCTCTAGTGGGCTCACAGACTTAGGAGAGAGACAGACATGCACACAGTGACAAAATAGTAGATTAAGTACAATAAATACTTGGTCATCACATTTTTTTGCCACTCCCACCACTACTGCTCTGGTCATGAAGCACCTTGATAGTATGTTTTGATGTACAAAAGTTTTAAATTTGGTGAAGTTCAATTTACATATTTTTCCTTTTGTTCCCTGTGTTTTTGGTGTCATATCCAAGAAACCATTGCTGAGTGCAAGATCATGAATATTTACCCCTATGTTTTCTTCTAAAAGTTCTACAGTTTTAGCTTTTACATTTAGGTCTTTGGTCCATTTTGAATTATTTTTTTATAAATGATATGGGATTGGGGTCCACCTTTATTCTTTTCCACGTGGCTATTCAGTTGTTCCAGCGTTATTTTTTGAAAACACTATTTTTTCTCCACACCCTTGTTCAAATCAATTGACCACAAATACATGGGTTTATTCATGGACTCTCAATTCTATTCCATTGGTCTATATGTCTCTCTTTATGCCAGTACCATACTGTCTTGATTTTCAGTATGTTTTGAAACCAGAATGGATGAGTTCTCTTACTTTGTTCTCCTTTTCACAATTTTTTTTGGCTATTCTGGGTCTCTTGCAATTCCATATGAATTTTAATCAGTCAGTTTGTCAATTTCCACAAAATAGTCAGCTAGGGTTCTGATAGGGATTATGTTGAATATGCAGATCAGTTGGGGGAGTATGCCCATTGTATTAGTCTGTTTCTGTTGCTTATAACAAAATACCTGAAGTTGGGTAGTGTATAAAGAAACAGGATTTATTGCTTACAGTTTCAAATGCTGGGGGGGGTCCAAAGTCCAGGGAACACATCTGCTGAGGGTCTTACACAGCAGGGCAAGATCTCATATGACAGATGGTGGAGCTAGAGAGAGAGCTAACTCTTCACTCCTTCTCCTTTTAAAGCCTTCAGAACCATGCACGTGGCCACCATTAAACCATCAAATGGATTAATCCATTCACTATGGCATGGTTCTCACAATCTAATCACCTCTTCAAGACCTCGCCTTTCAGTTACCACGATAGGATTTCCCACCCTCTTAACACTGCATGGTGGGGATTACGTTTCTAATACATGGACTTTGGGGGACACCATTCAATCCACAGCACCCATCTGAACAATATTAAGTCTCCTAATCCATGAACATGGGATGTTTTCCCCTTTATTTAGATCTTTAATTTTTTTCAACAATGTTTTATAGTTTTCAGAGTATATATTTTGAGAGTATATATTTTGCACCTCATTTGCTAAATTTATTCCTAAGTATGTCATTCTTTTTGCTGCTATTGTAAATGGGATTGCTTTCTTAATTTCATTTTGGATTATTTATTTAAATCATATAGAAATAGAGTTGATTTTTGTACATTGATTTTGTGTTCTGTAACCTTACTGAACTCATATATCAGTTCTTTAGTAGATCTCTTAGGATTTTTTTATGTACCTATGTCAGTAGATTCCTAAACAAGAGTAGGTATTCACAAGGTAGGTATGTGGTATTCTAGACTAGGGAATGTCATGTCCAAAGGCAGAGAAGTGTGAAAGCAGGTGGAACCATATGTACTCAGGTCAGTGTGGCCAGAGCTCAGGGTAGCAGGCTGTAGCTAGTTTGTGTCATGCTGAAGAGAGCAGAGGCACCAATGGCTGGTAGTGGGAACTGTGCCATGTCTGCAGATGCAGTAAGAATATTAGAATCATTCTTGGATGGAAGTCCAGAAGGCAATTGTGATCAGCACCAATAATACTGATGAGCTCCAAAGGTAGCTGAGAAAGTCTGCCCCCTCAGTAAAAGCAAGAACTTGTAGGTCTCTGTGTATATGACACTACCCTGTGGATGCCATTATCTTGAAAAAAGATTACTGGTGACCCAGCACCAGCTGGCATTGTGCAGCCAAGCCTGGCCAGCTCCAGTGATGTGGCAGTTGGTGCCTGCCACTATTGCTCACTGGGCTTCTGCACAGGAGCCGGTGCTGTGGCAGGATCTTAGTGAACTTTAGAACTGTGCTCCTATCCCACTCCCCTGCAAATCTCGACATTTCCAGACAAGGTGAAGTGGCTGGGGTCTGTGTACCAGTTGCTCCTTCCTGAAGCACAGGCCTGAAGAATTGCCTGTTGGCCCAGGCTGCATCACTTGGATGAGAGCTTGGCTGACAGCTTCTGGAGGCACAAAGGCGTAGAAAGTCCAAGAGCGAGTCCTGCTGTGATGGACAGCCCTTACCCGAGGCACACAGCAAGCTTAAGAGGGAGGGCTTGGGGAGGGTGTCACTTAGGGACTGGTCTCAGGAAGGGCCTCCCTGGGCAATTTGGATGGGTCATCTCTGAGAAAAACTGATTTGTACACTCCCTGCATCCCAGGACTCTCACCATCTCCCACCCAGCATGCTCATCGTACCCCCAGCTGTCCAAGCCCCTCCCTGCCTCAGTGTCTGTGGCTGGACCGACCCTCGGCACTCTCCGTCCAGGAGCTGGCACGCAGCGGGCCCCGTCCCTGGAGACACTGGGATTGTTTGCGGTGATTGGAGTCCTTGCTGAGTCTGCATATCATTCTGGACCTGGCTTCTGTTCTCTTCCCCCTGCCAGCCTTTTGTGGATTTTAACATCTCCCTCAAAGTGGCACGGAAACTCAGATCAATTTGACTGCTGGTTGTTCGCTCTGGGAAATGGCGTGCCTGAGAGCGTGTGTGTGTATGTGTGTGTGTGTGTGTGCGTGTGTGTGTGTGTGCGTGTGTGTGGTGGGGGAGGAAGTGAGAGGATGGTTAAAACCTGTTACTCAAGTGGTGTGCCGAGTGGTTGATGGGCATAGTGATACCCCTCCCTCCTGGATCTTGGACATTGGCTCTTCCAGTCATTACATGTTATCCTGGAGTCATACCATGCTTCCTTTTTTGTTTTGTTTTGTTTTGTTTCGGCGGTAGGGTGGGGAATGGGGGTAGGATAATTTGAACCTGATGGGCATCCTCGCCTTCCGTCTGTTGTTCTCCGCCACTGTAATAGTGTTGCTTCAAGCAGCAACACTGATTTTTGTCTTTTCCATGCCCCTTTAAGGGCTACAGGCTGTAGAGATGAGATGTGTCTCTTACAGACACTATATGCTTGGCTTTTGCTTTCTGATCCAATCTGAGAGTCTTCAGAAGCACATTTTAAAGTGTTTGAAATTGTACCTTCAGCCTCCCCAGGAAACAGCCTGGACAAAATGAGATTTCACCCAGAACTGGAGGTGGACTCTGGGGAACCCTGATTGGTCACAAATTATGCCGACAAAGGCCTCTTTTGGAAGGCTGAAAAATATTCAGCTTTGTATGCCCCTTTCTCACCGTCTCACTGTGCCCTGAATATTCCTGTTCTGTGGCCAGAAATAGACGGGACTGAGGTGAAAATTTTGGCCAGGGGCCAAATGGACCAGCCCTGGCCAAGCCTGGTGTCAAAGTCTCATTCTTGCCTGAGGTGGTTCAGAAGAACCCCTCTCCCCCCACCCGCTGCCCTCATCCTCCAAGCACACCCCATTAACCCAGGACTGCCTCCTTCCACAGAGGAATGTGTTCCACATGGGGCCAGAGCAGCACCCGGACCACAGCTGGGATGGCCATGAATGAGGCCCATTCATCACTCCTGTTAGTCTGAGCAGGAATCCCAGGCAGGGAGGGTCCATGGATACCGCCCCCACTGGCCCCATCCCCAAATCTGAATGCCAACATCTGGCAGAGACGTCAAGCAGAGCCTTCCGTCTGGGTGGAGGAATTCAGCAGAGGTCTGGCCCCACCATTCTAAGCCAGAGCCCTCAGCAACATGGGCCACTGCTCCTGGCCGAGAAGTGGCAGGTTGTTTATGTGAAGCTTCACATTCATTCCGGGAAGGGAGGACCGTGACTGGGAGCCCCAGAGCACAAGATGTGGAGCAAGTGCTGGAGGGACTGAAGCATCTCCCTACCTACCAGGGGCCTTGGAAGCTGCATGGCTGTCACAGCTGGGGACCCATCTAGACTTGCTTTAGAAGAGTCCTATGCCCCAGATATTCGTAGCGGGTGAGGGGACAGTTATGAGGATCCGATGAGGACCAGGTTGTGCAAGAGAAGTTTGAAAAGCAAAATGTATAATGTCCAAATACAATGTGTACTTTTTACAGTGTGTTTTTCTCCCTTATCTATGCATGACTAAAGATTACTATTGTTATTGTCAGTAACAATAATTGTTGCTAATAACTAAGAATCAGTTGGTCACACTGGGCATTATTTGACTGGGTGCCACAAAGTCCAGTGTCAGTGGTAAGAGGCCACTGTTTGTCCTATTGTTTAAGAATGCACTTCGGAAGCCAATAGCCACTTAGCTTTTCAGAAAGTATTGTTAGGCAGGTGAGTTCTACAACAGAATACCTTTTTCAGGAAGATGATAGAAAGATTCAAAAGGGATTGCTTTTGGAAGAAAAAGAAGTTTGAGTAGCCCCAAGAAAATCTTGATACTCACAATTTTTTGGAGTAGGCTTTTCATGTTTTTCCTAGGCAGGTGGACTCAGCTGTCAAGATGGTAGTCTAAGAAAAGAACACTGGAAATTTCAGTCCTACGTTTTCTCCTTTTTCTCCTCTAGGCCTTTTGGGACAAAATTAAGTAAGCCTTCATAAAGGATTTTCACATATCCACCCATTATCAGTACAGTGCCGCTCCTGGGATCATAGAAATCAGGGATTCTAGAATGTACTGGGAAGGTCCTGGGGTGAGCAACTGATGCTTCAGGACTAAAGATGTCCTCCAATGAGTGGTATTTGTTGGACACTTAAAGGAGCACTGTTCACAGTCAACTCAGACCCCTGAGCAAGATCAAGGTTTAGACTCTCTTCATCTCTCTCTGATCCCACCCTCATCCTCAACTGCCAGCAAGACCAACAACCACTGGCTGAGAAAGCCCTGCTTGCAAGTCTTATTTGCACACTCCCTGGAGCCCACTCTCACATTAGACTCTGCACAGGTTAGCACAAACCTAGTTTATATAGCACACATGAAAACACCTTCTTATTTAGATAATTAAAGGTTTTCTTCAATATTGTGTATTCTTTGGAGCAAATGTACACGTCAAGTTTTCAAGTAAGTTATTCTAAGAGCTGGATCCTGAAAGAACTACCTTGCCTCCTCCTGGGGATCTCCAAGTTCCCCAAATAACACTTGGGGAAATCAAAGATCAGAATTAAATATAACCAATTTCATTGTGCAGCTTAACATCAGCCAAAACCGTAGTTGGTGCTTGAACAGCCTGACCCAAATCTGGTAAGCAGTGCCTGTTTGAACCAAGATATATTTGCTGATATTTTTTTGACCACCTACTGTGAGCCAGGCACTTAAGAAACATGATCTTTGATTTTTACAACAGTTCCCAAAAAGTAAGTGTTCCTTGTTTCCTCTTTTAAAAAAGTTGTTTTTTAGTACATGTGGCTTTCATTTTATAGATGAAATAATGAGACAGAAAATCTAAGTGGGCCTGAGGTCCAATAGCTAATTAGTGGTAGAAATGGAATTTGAACCTGGTTCTGTGTGACTCTAAACCACTCGTCCATGCTGCTTGGTGTCAGTAGGGGTGGCAGGGCATGCAGCTTTCCTGGAGGAAGATTGTGCAGCTCCCTGTCACAGCAGGTGCTCAAGGCCTCGGAGAAGGTGGCTGATTCCATCCAATGTTCATCAGGAATGTCTCGGACCCTCAGTCCCAGTGACGTGGAGGAGTTCTTTCCCTGTCTCTCTCAGACAACCGCTTGGGGTACAGTGTCTCTTGTTACTATCAACTGTGTGAATTGTATCCTGGAAGGGGTTGAATTGAATGTTAGAATGCCCTCAACACTTAGTCAAGAGCCCAGTGAGAAAAATTGGGGAGACAATTTACCACTTTCTAATAAGCCACAGTCACAGCCAACTTTCTCCTGCCACTCACTCTCCATCAGAGACTTCAGGCTTTAGGCACCTTGCCTTGACCCACTCCTGGGCTCAGCCGTGTGAATAATTAAGACCATCTGCTATAGCAGTTTCTAGACATCACTCAGATGAGGTTTAACAGAATAATCCCCAAGGTGGGCCTTCGTCTGGTGAAACCCGAGCCTGCTTTGGCAGTGTGAGTTGAGGGGCGTGCTTCTCCTGTGTTCCACTGACCCATTTGGAAGATGCTCTCTGCCTGCATTCAGGGTGGAGAATGCTCCGGGAATTGCCATGTTGTGTGGTGACTCAGCTCCAGGGACATAGACTCTTCCTGGGTTGTCAATGTTAAGGGACATCCTTGGAGGTCTCTAAAGGTGAATGCTGAGAATACATCTTCCTGTCATCTAAAAATTCTCCCAACTGTGGTATCACAGAGGTGTCTTCACCAAGCTTTTGGATTTCTTTTGTGAAATAAAGTTCTCTGATTAAGGACTGATTCAGCAGGTATGAAGAAGAGAAATTGTGTCTTCCATCAATGCAAATGTCTTCAAATGTATGGAAGTGTAGATGGAGAACTTACCACATTTGTTTATGTTTAGGCATCAGAAAAAGAAGATATTAGAGCACTTCTGTTTGGTTTTCTTTCTTTTGTTTTATTCAAATTAAAATCCAAGCTTTTCTTTGTGTTTGTTTTTAATCATTTGGATCTTAGTAAATTTCTTAGTGAAGCTCAAATCCTTTAACCCAAAGTGGACTTTCCAAGTACCTCGGTCACTGAGCAGTACCAGAACGTGCTTGTCTCAGAGACAGGGATAATAACGATTAGTGAAAACGGGTGTCAACTCTGGTATCTGGCTGGCCTAGGTGCAAATCTCAACTTGGTCACTTTTTAGCTGTGTTACCACAGGAAAATCACACAGTCTTTCTGTTCCTCGATTTTTCCTCAGGGAAGTAGGGATGCTGATAGTACCTTGCTCAGAGGGCTGTAGGAAGCTGTGTTGTGCATGAAGGCAGCCACCACATGGAGCACTTTCAGCAGTAATGCACAAGTCTTGTGGGATTCTCCTTCACCATAAACTGATGTGAGAGAGGCCAACTTAGTCAGGGGAATCCCTGACCTGTGTAGGTCCAAGTGCACACTGATACAGGATTTCCAGTCACACCCACCAGACAAAACTTAAAGGAAAGTCTTTTTATTTTGGAAGACGTCAACCAGGAGACAGAGGGTAAAGTCTCAACTACCTCCCTGATCAACTGAGAGCTGGGGTTTATACAAGTAAATGTATTGGGGAGACAGGGTGCAGAGTTTTCAAGCATGACAGACAGCTGCTTCCTGACATTATCTATGACGCCAAAGTCTCATCTGGTTTCTGTTCCGTGATGCTATCTTTGAGAGATGTGTCAGGTGAGAGAGGAAGTAGGATCTTCAAGTGTGATAGACAGCTACTTTCAATATAATCAGAGTTAATCACTAAGGGCTAGCTACAAAGGGAATACAAAGTTAGTTTCATAGTGTATACACAAGTGTGGGGGTTTTCTACATTTACACAGTGTGCTAGTGGGAATTGAGATGTGCCATGAGTGTGAAGTACATGCCAGATTTCAAAAGACAATGCAAAAAGTGAATGTAAAATATCTCCATAATTTTCATATTATATATTGAAATGATAAAATTTGGGATATATTACATTCAATAAAATATATCATCAACATTAATTTCGCCTGTTTCATTCTACTTTTTAAAATGTGGCTACTAGAAAATTTCAAATTACATATGTGGCTCACATTACGTTTCTCTTGGGCAGTGCAAGTTAATATTTGTGAAGCACTTTTCACACATTGGTTGATATAGTACAAGTAATCCATAAATACAGGTTTTGTTCTTTGGAAAATATAACCTTTTCTTTAACAGAATCCCACCTCCATTACCAACCTATGCGGTGTCCAGGATGCTGTATAAAAGTAGAGGTCATGCTTTTAGAATAGGGTGTGGGGTGGGGAGGAGAAAGGGTGGTAAATAAATACATAAAAGAGGCAGAGAATAAGAAAGTCTTTGTACCCATAGCTGGGAGAAACCACTGTGGAATTGATCACCCCTGCATGATAAAATCACCAGATCCCCAAATGTACATTGCCTTGAAGCCCCTTTTTATACATGTTTTGTGATGAAAACTGGAACCTCATAAGTTACACCAGCTGGATGAATTTGACATGCAAGTTGACATCCACTTGCCTTCTCTGTCCTAGCCACCTTCTCATTATGCAGAAGAAGAGCTTGAGGCCAAGAGAGGCAGGGACTTGTTAAGGCCACAGAAGGGACTAAGGGGCTGAGCTCTTGTCATTGGCCCAGACTGTTTCTTGGAACCCAGCATGATGCTTCCAGGTCTTCTGCAAGCTGATCTCAGCCAGGAACTTAGACCCTGGCTGAGAGACAAAATGAGGACAGACAGAGACAAACAGGGGCAGCTGGTCTAGGAGATAGAATTGGAAGCCAGGATACCCCAGGTCAAGACCAGGCTCTGCCAGGCACTAACCATTGACCTTTGGGCCGATCAGTTAAACTCTTAGTCTCTATTTCTCTTATCTGTAAAGTGAGCTGAGATGGCCTTTAGGACTCTGAGGTCTCCTCCTGCCCATCCATCCTTCTTTCCCAGCACCTTCCAGACACTGTGTTCCAACACCATCTCTTTTCCGTCCCCCACACTGACTGCTTGTTTGCATGTCCACTGCTTCAATCACACTGTCTCCTCTACCTCAAACTACTCTACCTTTCCTTCTGCTAATTCTCCTTCCCATACCTACTCAAGGCCATCCTCCTCCCACAGCCTCTCCTGACCTTTGCACTGTAGTGGCAGGATTTCTGGATTTGGGAACCAGGAAAAACAAGTTATATTCCCTGCTCTTTCTCCCTGGACACAGCCTTGCCCATTTCCAGCAGCCCTCCTGGTCCTTCCTAGCTCTAACCTCCTCTGGTTTTGCTCCAGCTCACACAGACCTTGGACCCATCACTCCTAACACTCCCATGAAGTGGACCCAACTATCTGATTAAATTCTTTCCTTATAATTCTCCCATTCCAGATAGGAAGGCAGGACCAACCCAGGCGACAATAGGAGAATTATGAGGACAGAATTTACATTCCAGATGGGGAGGTAGGAAGTGAGAGCTTCTTGTTTCCCCATCTGTCCCACAGCAGCTAACTTCACACTGGTTACATGACAGGTGCTCAGCTAAGTACTCATTAAGTGTAATAATATTACTTTTCACTTACACAGCAGAATTTATAATGATTCTAAGAATGGAAAGGAATTGAAGAAAGACATGGACCACAGGCACTAAGATCATGCAGAATTTCATTTCATTCTTGCAGGAAAAGAAGGGAGGGCATATTTTTCTCCATCATCACCCTTATTTACCACCTTCTCTGGGAGCATAAATCCACAGAGGAATCTTTTATTGTAGGGGATGCCAAAAGCCAGCCCAACACCCTCTAATTGTTCAGTGACAAACCAGCATCTTCCACCTGCAATGAAGTGACCTTTGCTGGAAGAAACATGTGTGTAAAACAAGACATTATTTACTGTGATGGCAAAAAGCAGGGGAAATATTTCTTCTTGTTTGAGGTTTGGGTACCGACCATTACCCCTTCTCCTCACTGAGTTCTCACAACTGTGGATTGACCCAAGACACGAAGGCTGATCAAAGTAACCGCTTCGTATGATGGAGCTGGGATTGGGGAAGGCAGCGTGGGCCGAGATGGGCTCCCCGTCCGAGGAAGAAGTGCAGACAGGGCAATCGAGTTTCTCCTTTGCTTTGCCACCTCTCTCATTTGCTGATTGCATTTCATCAGAAGGGATGTGTCTATTTTATAGAAATAAAAACTGAAAAAAGGGGAAACAGCTTTCTGGGAGTTATAGATCCCCCCTACCCTCATTGTGACAACCTAACTATAATCCTAGGACTTCTGCCTGCTGCTCCTTCGTGGGCTCTGTGTTCTTTATAAATAACATCGTGGCTGTGTCCACCATCGGCAGGGCCTGTGGTTTGCCTGCTCCCGTCCACCACCTCTCCCGGGAATGAGGAGGGATCTCCTCTGACCCATCCATTCCCTGTTATTACCCCACCCACTTTAAATAAGCTGCCGGGAAGCCAGGGTCCCACCGCTCGGAGTCCCTGGTCACCAGGAATGCCTGACAGTTTTTCCCTCCTGAGGGTTGGATGGATGCCAATGTGAAAAACGAATCTTACAAAGCAATAAGGAAAAACTTGATAGAAAAAGGGGTAAAAAGCTGGAAGACACTCCAAAAAAGAAATACAGGTGTTTAATAAGCATGGGGGGCAGGGAGCACAACTTCTCTGATAGTAAAAGGAAGTAGTTAAGACAAAATGCACTTTTTTCCTTGTCTGGTGGAGGCAGGTTTGAAAATATGGGCATAGCCAGAGTTTTTAAGGTGTTGGGGAAACCTACATACTGCTGGCAGAGAGGTAAATTGGCACAGACTTTCTGGAAGGCAGTTAATATAGTTCTGCCAAAGTGTTGACTTTTCACATACCCTTTGACCCAGCATTTTCACTTTTAGGAATTTATCCCAAGATTGTACACCATTTCAGCTATGAGGATATGCATTTCAACAATGTTTATAGCAGTGGAAAATTTAGAAATGTGATTAAGGTTATCCATATGCTTGAGTCTATGTAATAAAAATCTTATAAAAGAATAGTCGGTGAGGCATAAGGTTTGCATTGTGCTGTTCAATGTGAAAACTAGTTTGCAAAGCAATAGATGGGAAATTACTCCAGTTGTTAAAAGGAAAGACATACAAACACCAAGGTCCAGCGTTTGATCTCTGTACTTTCCCGCTGCCAAAATAAAAAGAAAAGAAATATGCACAGAAGAAAGATTGGAAGGGTGGATGCCACAGTCACCCCCAGCAGTGGTATTACATGTTTTCTTCCTTTTAACTGTTTGCATTTTCCAGATTTTATCAGCAGCTTGCATAACTTTTACAATAATGAACAAAAAACCTTACGAAAGTTATTTTTTAAAAAAGAAAGAAGCAGCTGGGTCTAATATGTTACAATCCCCCAGAGGAGGAAGGAGAAGAAGGCCCACAAAAGAAGCAAAAAAAATCCAGGAGCCCTTTTCTAGTAAAGACCTAAGTACTGAACACTTGGCATTCACACAGATTGGAGAATCTGGGGACATGGGTGGAGCTGCTTGCCGATATACAAATCCAGAGATTGAGATTTACTTAAAAAAAAAATGCAAGGCTACATATTTTTTTCATTTATTTCTGGGACAGGATTAGAGGATCTGGAAGCTTCTGAAGCCCTTGTGAGAGGGGAGGGTGGGGAGTACTGGGCGGCAGGCAGTACCACATCATGGTGAGGGACACAGCCCTGGCCACTGGCCACGCGCATTCAGATCTCACTTAACACCTACCATCACTGCAACCTTAGGCAACTCACCAAAACTCTCTGAGCCTCAGTTTCCTCCTGGGGACAATAATGGTGCCTGCTGCATCAAGTGAATTAAAACACTACAGCATTGAGAACGTTGCCTGCACACAGGGGGCACTTTGTAATGTTAGCTGTTTGTAATGACTCAGCGTGACCTTTGGCAAGTCACTGACCTTCTGTCTTTAATTTTCGTAAGATGAAGATAAAGAGGCAGAGTAGAAAAGAAAAAACGTTCCTAAATTCAACATCAGGCCTTGGAATTGGCAAGTGCCTTACAGGGGTAAAAGCAGAGATAAACGTGAGCCTCTGCTCTCTGCACTTCCTCTCTCTCTGGATTCTTGGTTCTTTGAGTCCTCGCTGCCTCAGTGTTTTCCAGTGTCTTCAAAGTTGTTTTTTTTTTAGTGTTTGATTTACCTTTTCTAGTTCTTGGCAGGAAGTTTCATCTAATACAAGCTGGTCTGCCTTATTCAGAAACAGATGTGTTCCTGTGCAGCAATAACAGAGGGTTTCTGTCCCTTGGGGCTGAGGGTCGGGTGGTAGAGCCAGGCATGACAAAGTGTAAAACACAGCAAAATGCGATTTTAAAGTGAGTCAGACACTCGTTCTGGTTGGGAGGACCTGGGAAGGTGTCTCTGAAGAATGAGAAGGATTGTGACATATGCTATTTGGAGGGAGGGGGATGAAGGCCCGTCGCTCTAGGTGGTAAAACTTAAGCCAAGGACAGGCTGATATGATTGGATGTGTGATGCAAGAAGTGATGGAGTGAGGGAAGGGAGAGACAAGAAGGTGGAACGAAGCCAGGAATGTAGGAATGTGCCAAGTTGTATCCCTGTCTAAATGTGGACATTTTTTTTATATGCAATGGATATTGGCGACGTTTTTGTAGCTTGGGAGTGACCAGCTCTGGCTTTGCCTGCACTAACTGTGCAACTTTGGTCAAGTCTCTAATCCTCTCTGGTTCTTGATCTTCTCCCTTATAAAGTGAGACTCCTAAGACCAACCTCCTCTGCTCCCCAAAGTTCTTGAGACGTAGATGCATTTGTGGACGCACATGTGCTTTGATGGGAATGCAGTGTGGTCAGGACACTGTGTCTCTCAGAGCCACGTTACCAGTTTGTCAGGCTGTGGTCTGAAGGAGGCTGTTGCAGGAACTCCCACCCCACCACATTCTGGCCTTGCTTGTGAGTCACAGGATGAGGACCACTGGGTATCTGGTGACACCAGAAGGTCCTCAGTTCTGACTATCTCCTGAGCACTGACATCTTTGCCCCAGCACCCACCATGGGGCACCGGGTATTGCCAACCACCTTGACAGACACGGAACTGCCTTGTTCCAAGACAGATCATGCCTTCACAGGCAACTCTGGGCAGCTCCAACTACGGAAAAGTTATCTAGGCCTTCCTTGGTGGTTACGTGCCATGAACAGAGCAGTACGACTGGCCTGGTCCTCCTCATGTGGTTAAAAGGTATTACGTACTCTTTAGCTTCTACCTGTTCATCCTGGCTTGCCCTTTGGGACCCTGCATCCTGATCTACTTCCTCCTCCATGAGACACACCTGCAGTCTTCTAAGGCAGTCTGCCCTCTCTCTGAATTATGGAAGGACCAAGGCACATGAGGTTTCTTGCCACATGACCTCACTATGGAATTCTTACTGGGAGGCTCCATTGAGTATGGTGACTACAACCTTGAGCATTTAAACGTTTTCATTTTGCAAATGTTTCTCTAATGCTTATAAGGTACCATTCATTTAACCTTCAAACAATTAAGTGAGCTAGATATGATTGTAATTCCCATTTTATAGATGAGATAACTGGAGCACAGAAAATGAAGTATTTTGCCCAAGGTTGCATAACTAGTCAGTGCCGGAATGAGGATTCAAATTGAGACCATCTGGCTCCAGAGTCTGTGCTCATTCATCCCTGCTCTGTTGACCTGCCCTCCCTGGCCTGATGACAGGCCCCTCGGCCCCCCTCCTGTTTGTCACGTAGAGCTTAATGCCTCCCCTCTGAGCTAAGAGCAGGCTGGTCTCAGCCAGCCCCTGCACCCCCAAGGGACAGACACTATGAAAAGAAAGGGAATTGTCACCAGGGCATCGTTGGCTTCTCCGAGGGTGACACCTGCCTCAGGACTGCTCTCAGAGGCTGCTGCTTGCAGAAACTGCAGCTCAACTACAGGCAAGCCCTGTCTAAGAGCAGTTTGAGGGGCTTTGCACTGACCTCCTCATGTGGTCGACTCACCCATCCTGCGGTCCAGAGCACAAGACACAATAAGATCAGGAGCTTAGTGGGCGACTGCTGGTGTGTCTGAAGGCCTGGAGCCTGAAAGCAGACTGGAGGAGGGTCTAGCTGTGTGCACGGACAGAAAAGCAGCCCATGAGCCAGGACAGACTCAGAGCGTCACTCATGGTACCTTGAAGAGGCCACGTCTGTCTGGTCAGCTAAGGTCCAAGGGGAGGAGTGTCCCTTACAGAGGAGAACTGGAGATCCTGTGGAGGACTCTGTGTGGGCTTCCTGCTGCAGGTCTGCCCTTAGAAGTCTATAACTGAATTGGGGATGTGAGAGTACCTGGAAGGGTCAGAAGAGTGTTTAGGTCATAAACCTGTCTTGGCGGGAGAGATCCCTGGGGCTGGTTCAGCAGGGATGTTGCCTGGAGGCAGTGGGATCTGAGCCAGGCCTTGGAGAATGAGAAGCTGTAAGAGGTGGGGAGGAAGAGGAAAAGTGTGCCCAATATCCTGTGCTTGCCCCTACAAACCTGCTGCCTGCTTCCCACAGTCCTGGTGGTCCCCAGGAGGCCACCTGTGCAGGCTTCTCCACCAGGCTCCCTCACCCTCGGCTCTGGGTCCTGTTGGGTGGGATAGGGTTTGAACAACAGGAGGCACCAGGAAGAGATTAGAAGACAGGTAGAGAGTGAGGTCAGGTGTTTATAGTCCCCAGCCCCCCCCCCCCCCCCCCGCTGGTTGCAGTATGTTGGCTCTGAGACCCTTCAGTGACTGCCACAGCCCCTACAAGTCGCCCTCTCAATGCAGCCCCTCTCAGTTTCAGTCCGCACTCCCTCCCCTGGGAAGTCCTTCCAGCCTAGGGTGGTAGCAGCTCCCCTCTGGGGCATTACCCCATCCTCAGTCAGTTCCCCTGAACTCTGCCCACATCTCCCTAGACAGTCTTTTTATAAACTCTCTTCAAATTAAGTGTAAGTGTGCTGTTTCCTGCCAGGAGCAACCCTACCAAAAAAACATTTTAGAGATACAGGAAAGTGGGGGCAAAAGAGGTGGGGACCCCTAGACCTGCGTGGCGTTCTGTGGGTCTCTGTACCCCTCCATCCTGTCCTAACATGTTTCTTCTCTCTCCCAGGAAGCTCCTGCTGCTCCACGCTCTGTGTCGCTCCTGACTGCTCCGGGGTCCCATCCCTGGGATCCTCCTGCTGAGGACAGGGATGGAGAGGCCTCTGGATGCCTGCCTGTGCGGCTGTGTGGTGGTGCTGGCCCTCCTGCCCTCCCTGAGCCTGGCCCAGTACGAGAGCTGGCACTACTACCCCGAGTACTTCCAGCAACCGGCCCCCGAGTATCACCAGCCTCAGGTGCCCTCTGATGTCGCCAAGATCCAGCTGCGCCTGGCAGGGCAGAAGAGGAAGCACAGCGAGGGCCGAGTGGAGGTGTACTACGACGGCCAGTGGGGCACCGTGTGTGACGACGACTTCTCCATCCACGCCGCCCACGTCGTCTGCCGGGAGCTGGGCTACGTGGAGGCCAAGACCTGGACCGCCAGCTCCTCCTATGGCAAGGGCGAAGGTAAGACGCTCTGTGCTTGGAACTGAGTGCTCTGTCCCCTGGCAAGACCTGGAGCCATCTTCCATGAGGTTAGCCTGGTAAAGGAAGCTGTAATTACTGTCAGATGTGAATTACCGATGACACTCCAGCTAGTGCAACCTCCTGTGCGCTGCAGGAAGGTGGGAAGGGAGGGGACCTGGGGAGGAGCACAGTGGCCAACCATCTTGATTTGCCTGGGACATTCCTGCTTTGAGCATGGAAAGTCTCACATTCTGGGAAACCTCTCAGTTCCAGGCAAACCAGGATAGTTGGTGGCTCTGGGTAGGTGTGAAATCACGCCTCCAGACCATGTAGGCCCTGCCTGGGGGCTGCATCAGCCAGACTGATTGCGTCTTATTCCAAACCCCTCCCCCGAGAGGAGTGCCTTCTGCACTTTCTCACGAAGGCTCCCCACATGCTAGCATTCCCCATCTCCTAACACCTCCTCCTCTGTAGAGTTAGTCAGGGGTTTTGTTTGTTTTGGCATCTGGCCACTATGGGGAACCTAACCCTTGACCTTGGTGCTGAGTTCATTGTTTTAACAGTCATAAGATATGGTGGGCTTAGTCACAATGGGGACAGAGTTGCTTTGGGTTTTTAATCTTTGGCTGGCCTAAATTTTCCTCTGCCGTTAGGTACAAATCAAATCAATTATTATTTTTTTTTAATTGTTGTAAGAGCTTTGAGGGAGGATAGATCTTGGAGCCCCAAATCTTGAGCTCAGTCCTGGGGCTTATCTAATTAACTATATGCTTTATAGGAAGACATGTGTCCTCTTTGGCCTCAGTTTCCCCATCTGGAAGTTGTGCTACCCAAGAACTCTTGAAACTCTGATAGTCTGTGTTTCCAAAGGGAAAGTAGATAAGGGTGAAGGGCATTATTTTAAAGAAAAGAATTCCCGGAGCTAAGAGTTAGTTGCCCATCCTTGAGCTGACAAAGCCAAGGCAGCTACTCCACCGGGCTGAGCTGCTTCACAGGCCTCACCTGGGTCTGGCTGCTGGACTAAAGCAGAGGGGCCCACACTCCCACCCTGGACTAATCGGCCAATGCCACGCTCACTGTGTAAGAATCACCCTAGGGGGCTTAAACATACAGAATATTTCAGACCTCAAGCTATGATATTCTGATGCAGGAGGTCTGGGCGGCAGCCCGGGACTCTGTAGCTTTTGGAAGACTGCGAAGTGGTTGCACATTTAGCAAGGCTTGGGAGTCACTGAATAAATAACTGTTCGGCTCCCTTCCAACCCTCCTTTCTGTTATTCTAGAATTATAGGAGAAAGGAAGTACCATCTCATGCATATGTCACCTCCGTGCAATGGGAAATTTCCTGTTGGAGAAACTGGATCAAGAGACGGCACTTACAGTATCATGTTTTCAGAAGCTCCCCCTGGGTTCCTTAGCAGTGATACAAGCCAAAGCAGCAGAGATGAGTTAGCAAATGCTGCGCTGTTAGAGCCCATTTGCTGCCTTCTTTTAAAAACTCCTCCATACCTCCACATCTGTTTATTCTGCTAGCTGAGCAATCCAGAGGTAACATCAGATTCTTGTTTTCTATTCCAGGCTCTCCAATCCACATTATTTTATAACAAGCACTTTGCAAGCGTGGGGGATTTTTTCCAGTGATAATGTTATTTTCTTTCTACCCACATTGAAAATTCACCTGTCATCAGACAAGGTGGCTGTGGTTTTGCCCCATCAGGAGCAGGCATGAGGTAGCTGGAGAGGTGTGTCCCACCCAGGTACACACCTGGGTGGAATTTTTCATCCAAGAATGATGAAGGGCAGAAAGTTCAAGGGTGTAGAGAGGATATGAAAGGGAAGGATTGAAATCATGGTCCATGGAGTCCATGCTGGGTAGGGAGAAAAGTGACAGAGGAGTTGAAGGACTGTGCAAAGCTCCTAGGACCAATGGGTTGTGAGTCTGTGCTGAGACTGGAAACTAGAAAGAGTTTGTAGAAAGATGGGAGGAGGTGGGATGCAGAGCAAGAGGACTGCAGTGGAGACTGAGGAGGGGCACATTTATTGCTAATGACAACATCTGAGCTGTGACCATGGAGAGCAGCTGCAGTAGGGTGGGGGAAAGTCTCTGCAGGGAGGAGGTGTAATAACTAAGAGGCCAGGAGGACTGGAAAGATCTTCTGTGTAGAGAGTGAAACTATCAAGGGTTTTGACAGGAGCCATATCAAAGAGAGGACAGGGAAAAACAGATGCTAAAAAAAAGTGAACACTGGCTTGTGTCCAGGGCTTTAACAATTACACTGTCTGTATAAAGCGGTACTTGGTTTATGTCATGAGAAGCATCTTAAATATAAATGTATTTGGATTTCATCAGCATCCATCAAGGTTTTTTTAGCACTAGGTACACGGTGTGCACTCAGTGAATATTAGCTGACTGATTTATTTTGATTTGGGAGACTATAATAAAGAGTTGGCAAAACAGTAATTGGTATAGCGCCCACAGAACGTGGCCAGTGCTCTGGGTGTGCTCTGGTGGGAGCAGGCTCTGCACATGAGCTGGAAAGGCCATGGGAGGCCACCCCTCCAAGGGTCCTCAAACTCCTCTGACATCAGGCTGTAGTCACGAAGCCAGGGGAACACCAGGACCTCCTGGGGTTTCCAGCCTGGCCGGTCAACAGGTCTCTTCTCCAGAAGCATCTCTGAGCACAGGTAAACCATGGGCCCGGTTAGAGAGTTCCAATTCCTTGCTCTCTGGGTGGGACTCACAGCAACCTACACCTAAGGTGGCTCTTCTCCTTTACTTGTCTTCAGAATCAGAAGGCTGAGCCTGTTCCCAACCACAACCCCTATTCTTTAGGTCAGAGTGACAGAGCCAGCGACAGCCACAGTGGGGTCCCACAGGGTCTAAATTGAACAATTTCCATTGTCCCGACGGAGCTGAGAGGCTCTGGCATTCACACTGAATTTCATTTATGATCTTTATCTTCAGGTGATCTGTTGTTTATACATCTCTTCTTTCATTAGGACAGACATTTCTTAGAATAAATGGGTAGAAAGAGTAAGATGAAATTTTTTTTCTGACTGAATGGCTTTTTTGTTTCTAAAGTCTGAGCCTCATCTGTGCCCCAGGTGGTGCTTTTCTGGCAGCTCTGACGTGGCATCTATTGGGCTGTGTCTAGAACCACTCTGCCTTCCAGCAGGCAGACCCAGGAGCTGGTTGCATGGTGATCGGGACAGTCTAGGTGATGAGCATTAAGTGTATGGGGGAAAAAAAATAAACCAAAACATTGTCATGAAATCAGGGCAAATTTGTGCATGGCGATAGAGTCTTGGGCTAAGTACAAAGGTACATATCTGCCACCTAAGAAAAAAGAATTGACCAAGCATATGCAAAGGATAAGATTATGGGGGGTCCATTGTAGGTCCGTAAGAGGGCAGCTCTTTGGGGTAACTTAGCTTCATCTAGTACCCCAGGTGCTAATTTCTAATGCTACCCACAGGATCTCCGTTCTGCAGCTCTTCCCAGTTCCTTTAATGGTGCACTGGCTGGCCCACTTCCAGTCCCTTAGCGGGTGGTTTCTCTGCAGATGGAATAAGAGCGCTGCTTCTTTTTTCCCCATCTTTGTCCCTTCAGCAGCTTTGCTACAGAACATTCCAAGGAAGAGGCCCCGCTTAAAATGTGGAGGGTCTTTTCCGTTGCTAGCACTTAGTAAGACAAACATCGGTTTGTTGTTGAAACAGCCATCGATTAAGGAGCATATGTTTCAGTGGAGCTTGACGGCTCGGAAAGCAGGCCAAATTAAGAAACCAGTTGGAAAGCTTCAGCCCAGATGTTTTCAATAAGCTCTTTGTCCCCCACCGTACATCCAAGACGCGCTCATTTGAACCCTACCAACCGGTGAGGGGAGCAGACACATTTCAGTGGGGCCTGGAAGTCAGGAGACTGGTGGCCCCATGTCCTCCCTGACCTTAAAGAGCCTCAGCTTCCCTCCTTGGTTTTCTAATCCCTACAATGGGAATGTTCTATCTGCTTTTTCCTCACATCATGGAAGCAGTAGAATTCATTGCTTTTCTGACTTTTTCCTGGAAGAAGAAAGGGGAAAGGGAGGTTGAACATGTCCTGGGCATTACCTCCTTGAATCTCCATGGCAACCTTCTTGTGGGCATCATTGTTCCACTTTTGAAATGGGACACAGGCTTGGCTGAGTAACTGACCCCAGCACACGGTGCCCAAGAGAGTGGCAGACGGCATGTGAACCCAGCTTTGTGTGACTCTGCTGTTCTGTAGACTCCTAGAAGGAGCCACAAGCAAAATGAGAGCTTTGGTTTTGTTTTCTTTCATTTTGTAGTGGCACTTATAAAAAAATCAATAATTGAAAACCCTCCATCACTTTTTCAATTTTTATTTTTAATTGTGGTAAAATACACATAGTATAAAATTTACTTTTGTAACCATTTTTAAGGGTACAGTTCAGTAGTGTTAAGTCTATTTACACTGCTGTGCAACCGATCTCCAGAATTTTCCATCCTGCAGAACTGACACGCTGTCCCTATGCAACAACCACCCCGCTTCCCCTCTATCCCCAGCCCCTGGCAACTACCATCATACTTGCTGTGTCCTTGAATATGGCTTCTCTAGATACCTCACATAACTGGAATTATACAGTATCTGTCTTTTGTGATCGGCTTATTTCATTTAGCATGATGTCTTTATGCTTCATCCATGTTGTAGTATGTTTCAGAATTTCCTTACTTTTTAGGGCTGAATAATATTCCCTTGCATGTGTAGACCACCATTTGTCAATGAACACTCGAGTGGTTTCCCCCTCTTGGCTATTGTGAAGAATGCTGCTATCAACACAGGTGTACAGATACCTTTCCAAGATCCTGCTTTCCATTGCCGGATCATATGGTAGTTCTCTTTTTAATTTTTTGAAGAACCACTGTATCATTCTTTATAGCAGCTACACCATTTTATACTCCCACTAGCAGGGCACAAAGGTTCTAATTTCTCCACCAACACTTGTGATTTTCTGGTTTTTTGATAGTAGCCATCCTGATGGTGCGAGGTGGTATCTCGTAGTTAACCCTCTCACACTTTGCACATTGAATTCTCGACTTAGTGCAAGTGAGGCGAAAGGACAGGTGGTGAGCAGAGGTCCATGGGTCTGCGGGTTAGTGTAGGTGGGCCATCTCTGAGTCAGTGATGGGAAGGTCAAGATGTGAGAAGAGCACCAGAGGGGAATTGAGGCCCAGCTGTCCAGACCTCAGGTGGCCTGGCACTGAGGTGTTGGCCTCTCTGAACCTGAGCTCAGCATCTGTGAAGTGGGAATATTCATGCCACCTCACCCTCTCCCCTGAGGAATAGAAAGACCAGGAAGGTAATATTCATACATATGTGAACATGCCTTAAAAACTGCAAACCCTCAATTGCAGGATAGTACAGCCATTCCTTGCAGGGTCAGAGTTCAGCCTCTGCTGCAGGTGGAAGGTGAGGCTGGCATGTGCCATAGTCAGACTAAAATCATCATCATCATCATGGTTACCATTCTGGAGTGACTAGGGGCCAGCCCTAACTAGACATGTGCCATGTGTTATCTCTAAGCTGCTCACACCTCCTCAGTTCAAGTGTCCTCGTTATCCTCACTTTACTGTTGAGTGAAAGGGGCTTCAACCAAAGTTAGACAGCTAAGTGGCTGAGCCAGAATCTAAACCCACCTTAGCACCCAAAGGCCCCCACTCTTTCCTCTATACCACGTGACTTCTGGGCTTAAATCTGATTCCTATCCTAATGATGTTCAATCTAACACATCCCCCAAACACAGCAGCTGCCTACTCTGGCAAGGAAATCCAGATAGTCTGGAACCATACGCAATATCTTAACATAATAAAAATCAACTAATGGCCACGCTCAACTGCCAAAAGGAGAGAAAAATTCTCTTTCTGTGTCAGACACTGGTGACCCCAAAGATTCAAACCTGCACTGATGTGGAGCTCAGTTTCTCTCTTCTCTGCCTCCTTCAGGGCCCATCTGGTTGGATAATGTCCACTGCACTGGCAAGGAGGCGACTCTGGCAGCCTGCCCCTCCAATGGCTGGGGCGTCACTGACTGCAAGCACACAGAAGATGTCGGCGTGGTCTGCAGTGACAAAAGGATTCCTGGGTTCAAATTTGACAATTCCTTGATCAACCAGATTGAGGCAAGTCATCTGTTCCTTCCTGTGAACATTTTTCTCCTTCCGTGTAACTCGCTTCTTGCCTACCGATCTTAAGAAGTGTGTTTAAGCTGTGAGGAGGGGGACGTAACCCAACTGGATTTGGTGCAAGGGCAGTTTATTTAAGGATCTCTGGAGAAGGGGATCCCATCCATAGAGAAAGGGCATTCCAGGCACAAAAAACAACGTGGGCAAAGGCTCTGAGGTGTGGAGGTGCAGATTGGGGTATACCGGGGATGAGACACTCAAGAATAAGGTGTGAACATGGGAGCAGTGTGAACTGGAGCTGGAAATGTGGGCATGAAATGCTTTCTGTGCTGTGTTCAGGAGCTCACCCTTTGGGTAAAGAAAATGTATTAGTTGTCAATTGCTGTGTAACAAATTGCCCCAAATTTTGCAGCTCAGAACAATGAACACTTATTATCTCCCAGTTTCTGAGGGCAGGAATTCAGGAGCAGCTTGGCTGCTTGATCCTGCTTGGAGTCTCTTGGGAAGTTGCAGCAGGGCTGTAGTTGGGGTGGAGGCTTCTGTCTTGAGCTGACTCACACAGTCACTGACAGGCTTTAGTTTCTTGCCTGCTATTGGCTGGATCCCTCTGTTCCTCTTTATGTGGCCTCTCCACAGGCTGCCTGAGTGTCCTTGAGACATGGTTGTTTTCCTACCCTAGAAGAGGGATCCAAAGGACAGTGAGAGAGGGAGCATAAGATGGAAGCCACCATTGTTTGTAACCTAATCTCAGAAGTGACATAATGTCATCTCTGCTGTATTCTATTGGTCACACAGACCAAGCCTGGTACAGTGTGGGGGGAGATTACACAGGGCATGAATAGAGAAGGGCGATTATAGAGGCTGGCAACTGCTGGACAGATGTCCCCAAATCTAGCTGAGGATCAGAATCACTCAAACAATGCAGACTCTGGGCCCTCACCCCTGATCTGCTGAATCAGAGTCTCCCACTCTGGGGTCAGGTTATTATAATTACTATTATAGTTACTTTAAGCTCCTGCAGATGATTCCAATGTTGCCAGACTGACCAAATCATCATTTAGAAATGGCCAAACATACTTGTGACCCTTCTTCTACATCTATGCCTAATTTCAGATGTAGTTTTTCATCATGCTCTTTGTCCAAGCAACTGGATTAACAAGCACTATTATTGCACTACTCTTACATGCACAGTATGTGGGGCTTAGGACAGGAAGAGTCAGCAGCTGAGAGTCCCATCCTCAAGGAACATGTTGGATATCCCCTCCAAGGGGCTGTGGGATCCGCCATGAATCCAGGCCAAGGAGCCTTCACGGTGCTTTGGCCTCCAGCTGACCCCAGCACTAGTGCTGACTAAAAGTGACTTAAAATTGACCTATTTGGGCGCCAGTGGATGTCCTCCCCCGATTGTGGTCTCTAGGTTTTCCTCTCATGACTCACACTCTCCAACTCTTTCCTCACGTGTTCCTAGAGCACACCAAATATGCTAGGAACCCATCCAAGCCTGTATTATAATGGATTTCATGCAAAGGATTTCCAGCCTTCTCTCAGCTGTCACGATGTGACTACTTCTGCTGCTATTTTATTTGAGATAACTAGAGAGTTTGTTCTAGAGTAGATGTACTTCATTTAGTGTCCCAGTTACTGATGACAACTTTGATTCAGCATGAAGCTTATGATTGGGAAGATGGGCTTGTTTAGCCCAGTTTCACAAATCTTCCCATCTCTGCTCTGTATACCCTCATGGAATAATTAGCACCCACCGACATGTGTCCCATCTCTCCAAAGAGATTGGAAGCTCCTAGAGGGCAGGGGCTGTATCTTCTTCATTGTAATACCCAGTAGATATAATTCTAGGTCCCTAACGAGAACAGTATCTCTGACGCCCAAATGTTCTTCTCCCCAGAAATGCAAACCGGAGATTATTATCCTCTTAGGTAGAAAATCTCCCAGGGTAAAATATTAAACCAAACAGCAATGAGAAGCACATAAAAGCAAATTATTTCTTCATAGCATTGCCCTGCCTAATAAGACAATGAGCTCATTTACAGCAACATTAATGGGCATCTGTTCAGCCTGGAGCCTCAGGATAGTCGACTTGGAGTGTCAAGAGAAGACCCTGACTTCCTGGCATGAGAAAGTCATCGATGACTTGGACAAAAGGAAAGTGGGCCAAAATATTAGTGGATTTTGGTGTCTGCCCACCAGAGCAAATGATTCTGGAAAAAGGGACTCTTAGAGTGGCATTTCATTTGATAAATGTTTATTGAATACCTACTATGTGCCAGTTCTAACGCTTAGCATTTGAAGGGGATATAAGATGGGTCAGATCAAAAGCAGGACCTTAATGGGGTAGCATAGGCATAGAAAAGACTGAAAAAATATGTTGGAGAGAACATTTTTATTCTGGAAGGGCTGAAATTACATGGAAGGAGAGCTGAGTACCTACTTTGGGTTGAGTACACTTGTTGGGTGCTTGCTGCACACACGTACTGGTCTGGGACACCAGTCAGAAGAAGACCTGGCCCTTTCCTTCTGCCCTTAGAGCCTGCGAAGGCAAGACATTTGCCTTGCGGGGAGCATCCTTCTCAGACATGAAGCGCAGGCCCTACTGAACTTGCAGGAACCCGACAGGGCTACCTGGGGAGACGTCGGGCTTGAAAGTCCTCATGATAGCTTGCGTTTTCCCAGAAGGCCTCCCTCTTGCTGTCATTCAGATCAGAACAGTTACCACGAGTCAGGGTGGAGCTGTCTTGCCCAGCCACAGACACCGAGGGAACTTTCAGTGGATGAGCAGTGCCTGGGAGGGAACTTCTTCCCTTGGTATCCACTGAAAGTAGGTCACGAAAGGGCCTAGATCTCAGGATGTCTGAGGAGAATCTTTATGAGTCACCAGAAGATTCCTGCATTCAGGGCTTCATGGTCAAAGCTCATGCTTACTGGCAGCATTGGCCTGATGGGTAGGGATCCGCCTAAACCACCTACGGGGATGTTTGTGGGATGCTGAGAAGTTTCTCCAGAATACCTCATGCAATGGCCTGTGTCCGTAGCTGAAGTCATGGAATCATTCCTCTTGGCTAAAGAAATGCCCCCTATTAAATTTTTGTGGACAAGAGGAAGAGCCATAGCTTTGATGGACTCACAGTTAGGTGGAGTCGTAGAGTACTGACTAATGACACCCAAGAGCTGTTGACTAATCCAGGTCAACACTGATGAATGGATGGTCTCTAGTGGTGTGCCCAGGACTCTGCTCCTGCCTATCCATAACATATCAGGAATTTGCATGAAGTCGAAAATGTGTACTGATAAAATTTACAGGAAATACAAAACTAGGAGGAATTGCTGGAATATAAAACTATGAAGTGAAGATTCAGAAAAACTACATTAGTTTGAAACAATAGGCTCAAACTGCAATGTATTAGGGATGAATATAAGGGTCAATATGAAGGTTTAGTTGATTGATTACAGACTCAGTGTAAGCCAAGGGTATAATATGGCAGCTGAAAAAGTGAATACAAACTGCAATACTGGTAGAAGAATCCTTTCCCTAAACTCTTTGTTTTTTAGTCCAGCAACTGAGCGTGTGTTTCAGTTCTGGGTCCATCTCTTAACCAGGTCACCCAGAGCAGGGGTCAGCAGGATGGAGACAAGTTTAGAGATCATATCACATAAGGAAGTAGAGATTATTGTCAAGAAAAGAGATATGGGGGAGACCTGTACTGACAAATATTTGAAGTGCTACCATGAAGAAGAATATCTATAATTTATTCCAATGCCCAGAGCTAATATGGAGGAGAAGGTAATGGGAGGTAGATTTCAGCTCAGTGGATGCCCCACAGTGGATTGGTTTAGCCTAGTCAGAGGTAAGCTCCTTGTCCAGGCATGAACCGATGACCTCCTTCCAAGAACACTGTGGTCAGATGCCTGCAGGGGGAAGGAAGCAGGATCAGTGATGCCACATTCTGAGGTCCCTTGTTATTTAGCATCTATGAAAATGCACGCATCCACATTGGGGGTGTCCACTGGCTGCCTACTGCCAGCATTCACACACGTGTGTGTGTGTATGTGTGCGTGTGTGTGTCTCACACATACACACACACAAGATGCCAACTAGTGTGTGTGTTGTGCTCTGGCTCTCTCTCTCTGCCTCTTCTCCGGCTCCCTCATGACCTTTCTCTTGAAACCAGGTGCAGTCTTTATGGCCTGTTCTTTCACATCAAAGAAATTTAAAGCCCTCCCTTGACTTCCTCCAGTTTAGGGTCTGTAAATTCCAAAGTGGCCAAGAGCAAAGTGTGGTCAAAACTGAGTGTCAGTGAAGGCTTGCTCCATGTCTGTGATCCCAGCTGTGAGCCACTGGGCTGATGAAAGTGATGGAGACATCCCTGTCTCCTCCCAGCACTACCCTGCAGGGGCGTAGGCTGTGCTCTTTAACATTCACCCTCACTGACTCCTGGTGGTCAGGGATGGATCACAGACCATGACAGATGACCCTCACAGGCGTCTGCCTCTTCCGGAGTGCACCAGAATTCCCTAAGCAGAGAGTGGAAGAAAACTGTGCATCAGTCTAGACCGAGTTCATCCTACTCTGGAATGCCAGAGGCATGAGTCATTAAGCCCTGGAGCCTGGCTGATGGAATTTCACTTAATGAGCTAACCCTGCTCCCTGAACTCCTCCTACAGCTGCTTGGGGCATCCTTGGGGGCTCCCTGACACTTTGTAAAGTCCCCTCTACAGGAGGGGAAAATTGCACCTTCTTCATAAATGAAGGGAGAGTTTACAGGTTTGAACCCTAAGCTACCTATTGACCAGCGGCCAGAACACTGGCAACTGTCGAGCAGGTTGAATTCAATCCCTTCCAGCTCTGATGGTCTGTAATCCACAGTGGCAATGGTTTCCCCATCAGAATGACACAGCATGCTCTCATCATTTACAAGGTAATTTAAAACTTTTTGTAGGGGGAAGAAAAATCAGATGATTTCTACAAAAGTGCTTTGCAGACTATAACGCACTGCAGTAGGTTAGCCCTGCTACTGATTCTCCAACCTTGGTTTGTTTCTTCCAGGAAATTAACTAGGCAGGGTCTCAGCTCTCCCCTTTTCGAGTACAGGCTGTACCAGCATATTTTGCTGTGTATTTTCAGTTTTAGACCCCAGAGTTGAAGGCAGGACCTCCAGTCCCAGTCTCCACTGGACACAATTGCAGCTCTGTGTCCTGATTAACCTGACTTCCTTGTGTCTCTGGACACCGCACTGTAAAACAAAAGTTTGGCTGGATATAAAGAAAATGAGTCTTAGGTTAATTCTCAAAACTTTCTTAAAAGGGAGTAAGCAGGAGCAAATAGTGAAATCTGAAATATCATTGGTTCCACTTGAACAGATCATTTTCAAATGCAGAAAACAGCCCCAACCAAACCTTCCAGGATTTCAGAGGCTCTTAAATCGAGAGTCTTCATTTCCTGTCTGTGGCGGGCACACAAGTTGGAAAAAGCATTAGATAAGCAGAGATGACAGATCCAGATGCCCTTCTGAGCAAACCTCTGTTTCCTGGCGGGTTTGCACGTTGCTATGTCATGTGCTTATAGAAAGTTTTGTGGTGGGGGTGGTGGTTTGTTAGATCAGGGAACCTTCGGGTCTCTTCCCTCTCCTTCACCTCAACACCCCACTTCCTCCCCTACCCCTTTTAAAAAGGCTTCTTTGCAAAAAGCAATTAGGTTACCAGAACTGATCAGAAATTCCCAGGCTGTGAAATTAAGGTGTTGCCTTTGCCCTGAGTGACCTCTGAGCCTCAGTTTCTCCTTTGTGACAGTAGACAGCCCAGGAGGTCTTGATGGGCCACTGGAGGGATGGTGAGGACAGAGCCAGGAGAAGCCCACTCATTTCCACAAGAAGGGAGAATCTGGTACTCTAGCTCTGCTCTCTCACATTCTTTTGAAAGGACGCTGAGACCTGAAAAAGCCTTTTCTTCTCCTCTTCACCACAGGGACTGGGGCCGTTGTGAATTTTTTAAATTCCAGGAGTTCAGGTTTTTATTAGTCACAGTCAGTTGCCAAACGTTTCACCATTGCACTCCCAGCAGCCTTATTTGTCCATTTCTGGGGGGTCCCCACCACCCCCTACCAGAGAGTAGATGTGACAGAGAAATAGTTCTAAGGTGACCTATTTTCCCACCTAAAAATAGGTCACAGCGTCTGAAAAGCAAAAGGGTGTTTATGCGGATAACAGAACAAAATACTAGAAACTGTGCAAATCTGGGAACTTGGCTCCTGGCCAGGGTGTTGCATATGGACCCCTTTGAAAAGTATAAATAGCATTATAATTTTTTGTGAGGTGAAATCAGCAAATAAGTAACATTATACTTATTTGTTACATTACATAAATTAATAAGAAGCATCGTCATTCGTTTTAGATGAAATAAATGAATGAACAGTAAGTGCTCAAACTTTGAACAGTGTGGACTGGACTGTGTTTGGAGAAGAGAGATCAGTGGGAAAGTTGCTGGGTGACGGAGGTGGGGCTTGAGCTGGGTGGGAGCAAGACTCCCTGCCCTGGTTGGGCCCATCTGTTCTGTAGGGCCCTCTGGTGACATGACCAGGGTGGAGCTGGTAGTGTCTAGCCTGGCTCTGCAGTGGGCCCAAGTGGTCCATTTGAATCACCTCAGACATGCTGGGTGGTCAATACCAAGGAAGCCCCCATCCCATCCCCATGAGGCTGTCACTGAGGGTCTGTTCGTTCATTCACTGGAAATAAGTGCTAGACCTTATGGTAGACTTGAGGGTAAAGGGATCGGTGAAATGGACAGGCTTGTCCTCCTGGAGCTTCCCACCTAGCAGTGGAGAAAGACAATTTCACAAATCCTTACTTTAATAAATCATTACCATGGCTATGGTGCTATGAGGAGAATCACAAGATCCACCAGCAGGGTGTGTTGGAGGAAGGTCTGGCCTGGCCCAAGACTTGCGTGGTCTGTGGCCTCAGTGCACCAGCCAAGGCTGGAGAAACTGCTGGCTCAGAGGGGCTGGTTGCTGGAGCAGGTGTCCTGTGGCTTGCTGATGACAACAGGGCTTGCCCACTTTCCAAAGAAGCAGCCTCTTTTACCTACCTAAGTGCTTCCAGGTTGGAAAATGAAACAGAGCACTCAGTTTTCCAGCAGCATTGCAAAGCTCTTGATGTATGTTAGGAGGGCCCAGACAGACAGTGGCTTTTTCCTCTGGTGGCATCAACATGACCTCAGCTCTCTATGCCCCCCCATCCTTGACCCGCTCTGTCCCCTCTGGTCTCCATCATGCAGAGCTGACAGAAATTGCTGAAATGCCCTGCCTCTCTCTCTTTCTTCCATCTGACCCAGTTGGAAGTCACAGGCTAGAGAATGTTACTGGCGGCTTCTCAAACTATGAGTCCCTGACTTGATCATCAAAAGGGGATAATTACAGTGTAGCCAGACTCTTCTAATAGGAGGGCACTTCAAAAAGTTCATAGAAAACTCGAATTAAAAGAATATGAATCTTTCCATGAAGTTTTTGAAGTTTCCTAATACAACGTGCTTCATGCTGTTTACAGATCATACTCACTTAGCTAAGCTTTCTAAACATGCGCTGAGGATCAGTTCTGCTTCTATGTCAGTCTAGTAACTATATATTGGCGTCAGATCTCGAGGGAAAAGGGGGGTATGAAATAGCTCGGGTGCTGAGAGGATCCCAGGACAAAGTGCGATGTGCATGTCTATGCATAAATCACACAGTGGTGCTTACGTTGAGAGGGGAGGCAAGGACTGCCTCGCTGTTTATTTTGCAGTAAACAAAGAATAAAGGGAGTCTTTTTAAAATTTTTGACTTAGGAGCCCAACATTTCTAGCTAAGCTGAACTCCTGTTGTTGGATTTTTTAAAAATTATTATTGGCTCCTTCCAAAAATGTCTGAGGCCTCACTGTGTGTCTGGCAGTAGAAGCTGTAGGTGATACAAAAATGAAGGTGACAAAGTTTTGCCCTTGGAGGGGATTCACAGTCCTACCGGGTGGCAAAAACATGTGGAAGGATAAATAGCAGAACAAGAAGTCACTATGAACCAAGGTATAAATGAGTGACTAAGAAAGCAAATGCTCAAGGAATAAAAAGAAGTCAAATCTATGTGGATGAGATATTGGCAGTGGGAGAGGGGGCTTTGTGGGGAAGGTGGTGCTGTCTCTTACCCCCAGGTTAGGAACCTCATGACAGCGAGGAACTTGCCTATCTGGTTGACCTGCATATTCAGGGTCTTGAACAGTGCCTGGGACACAGTAGCACTCGACAAATATTTTTGAACGAGTGAATGAATGAATGAATGATTAACATTATCCCTGAGGGTTGGCAGGATTCTAATAGGTAAGGAGAAGGGAAGAGAGAATTATAAGGTGTGACCCGAGCCTAAGGCGTTGGGGAGCCTCAAGAAGGTGTGAGCAAGATGTGGACCCACCGTGGCCACAGTAGCTGGACCTGTCTATGGACTGGATTGGAGATGAGACCAGAGCTGAACGGACAGCACAGGGCCTAAGGGAGATGACAGAATCAGAATGCCCTTCTTGTCCTTCCACGATCCTCATGGAACACCTGACTAGAAAACAGCAGTGTCATGGAAAGCGTCTGGAAGTGCAGAGCAGTCATCACAGGGGCTGGATGGGCTGGAAGCGTGGGGAAGAGAGTTTGATGCAGGCCTGCTGGCTGGAAGCGAACAGTGGCTAGAAGGGGACAGCGGCTGGAAGGGCACAGCCTCACTCAGTGACTCAGTGGAAAGAGGAAGAACGGGAATGTTGTGGAGGTGCTTGGGTTGAGGTGCTGAGGAGAGGAACATGAGTCTGCATCTGGAAAGCTTTTAAAAAAAAAACAGCTGAATAAAGAAAGCTGAGGACTTTGAGAACGAGACACGAGAATTCGTTGGCTGTAGAGGGAGAGGGGTGCTGCAGGGCAGAGGCTGTGAGAACTAATGGCCACACGATCTAGGGGGATGTTGGCAGAATGGTACTTCTCCCCAGCATGATCCTCCCACCCCAACACCACCCCAAAAGTGCCTTCTTGGGTGGGAAGGCCTGTGCTGGTCTTAAACTATGACTTCTGGAACAGAGGGAAGAAGAAAGGAAACAGGGCTGAGACCCAGTCTTGCAAACGTGCCTCGCAGCAGGCCGTGTGCCTGGTGCTGAGTTTTCAGACCAAATGCAAAGTGGATTCTTGCAGGCTCTCTTGCTTTCTTGCTTTGCTTCTTGTCTCTTTCCCTGATGCAATCTCCAGCTAGACTTTCAAAATGGGTGACTTTTCCTCATTGGCTATCGCCCCAGACTGTCAGATTCTGGAATTTGCAAGTCGTTGACAGATGCTGTAAGTATTAAATGTCTTTCTCGGCCCAAGCCCGGAAGCCTGAGCCCTAGCACTCCTTGCCAGCCTTTCTTCCCAGCAACTCAGCGGCTGAAGCACGCAAGCCCCTTGCCTTGCTGGGCCCCACTGTTTCCTCCTGGAGGTGGGTGACAGGTCTTCAGGCTCCCTGAAGGATGTGATGAGGTCTGGAGAGGACAAGCCCAGGAGTTTCTGTGAATCCCTTCTCGGGAAGCCTTTGGCGGCCTGGGTGCACTATTGTCTCTGAAAAGAGGAACTGTGTTCAGGATTTAGTCCGAATTTTATTTTACTTTTTATCTTTAGTTTGTGGCAGCTGGCCAGTACAGGGATCCAAACCAGTGATCTTGGGTTTTTAAGGCTTTACTTTGAATTCTAAAATGTGCCAGATGCTTGACCAGCTTCTGGGCCATTGCTAGTTTAATTTTAAAGTAACAAGTCTAGAGAGTCCTTTGTTAAAAAAGAAAAATGTGTATGTATATTAATGTTTCAAACCTCTTCCCTCTTGGGACTAAACTTCTGGAGAAAAAAATCCTAACACTTGTGGTTATGGAAGAGATTCCACAGCAGTGAAGTAAGGGGAGGCTGTGTGAGCACGCCTGTGTTTTCTAAGAGGTCTCCGAGGAGCCAGTTAGCTAGCATGAGGGCTGAGTGTGTGCCACGGGGTTTCCCTGCCACCTCCCCGCTGGCCTGAGGACAGAGCCACTGGGATCACGGGTCTCCCCTCACGTACACAATGTGGCCTGGCTCACGGTTCCTTGGGTGAGGCACGGGACTGTGCACAGCACCAGGCAGAGGTGGGAGCCCAGGCCCTGCCCCATGTGGGTCACTCTCAATACCAGACAATGTACAGGACACGCACTTGGGGGCAAGGGAGGCTCAGAGACCAGTGGCCACTATGAGCCTAGACTAGTGACCAGGGGTCACTAGAGCCTACAGCATGACTTAGAGTCGAACCTGACTCTCGTCTTTGTTTACCTACTTGTTGGCCATGTGAACTTGGATAAGTTGCAAAAGATCGCCAAGTTTTCTCAAGTTTTCACCTATAAATGGATAGACCACCTGGAAGGTTGTCCTGGGGGCTGAGTGAGGGAGTGGGTGTGAAGTTCTGTGCACAAGCTGCGTTAGTGGGTAGTGGGTAAGGGATGGCCATTGGAATCATTGTTCAAAGAAGAGACAGGACTATGGTTGAGGTGTTGGGAGGAAGCCTAGCAAGGCCCATGTTGAGCCGAGACTGTATTTTATTGAATGAATGAATGAATGAGTAATTGAATGAATGAGGTGGACTTGAGTTTTACAGAGTGGGCAGGATTTGGTTCCATGGAGGAAGAAGAGGAGAACACGTTCCATTTTGAGGAACCAGGCGTAGCCTATACTACTTTCCTGGGTGTTGGAAGGTACAAGTCCCTTTCAGTCTTTCCTCCACCACACAGACGCACACACTGTCACACAGTCCACACATACAGAGACCCACATGATGTAGACACACCATCATGCACACATGCACAGACATGTGCACAAAGACCCACACGACACACAGGCACACACACACAGCACTGCCTTGCACACATCACACAAACACAGACCTGTGTTCCCAGAGACACACATACAGATATAGGAACAAACAGATACTTACATGACACATGGGCACACACACACAGACACACCAAAATACACACATACAGATGTCCAAATATGCACATACACACACACCATCACAAACACACACACAGACACATAGACCGTCATGCGTGTACCAACGTGCACACACACAGACATAGAGACATACATACCACCAGGCAGACACTGCCATGCAAATACACAGACACACAAAGACACATACACATATCATCACACACGTACACACAGACACATAGACCATCATGCACACAATACCATGCACACACACACACACACACACACACACACACGTAGTGAGTTGGTGAAAGATCGAGGACACAACAGCTGGTTCTAGCCCTTTCTCTCCTCCAGGCCTCCTCGCCTGCATCCTGGAGCCCACCTGCCTCCCCCACCTGTCATGTTTCTGCCAAGAGGCCCTGTCCTGTATCAAGGCAGGAGCAGTGCCAAGCTCCTCTGGCAGCTGAGGGCATGTATGCTGGCCTCAGGCCCTGTGGCCAGCATGGCCCTTCCATGGGGGTCTGCTGAGCTCCCCCAGCTGGTTCTGCCTCCTCCTGCTGTGGCAGCCAGTGCTGAAGGTCACATGCCCCCTCAGCAAGCCTGCAGTGCTACCTCACAGCAAGGGAAAGGATCTGTGACTTGAGTAAGGTCAGCCCAGCCTGCCCGCCCTGCTACTCAGTAACTTTCCTTCTGGGCATTACGCATTACACACTGGAATTCCAGCCTGGCCTCCTGAGGTGGGGAGAGGCAGAAGGGAGCTGGCCGGTGGCTGGGTTTAGACCTCAGGACCTTTCTTGGCTTATCCCTGTCCACGTGTCTTGGTGGCACGGGTCCTGTGGCCTCAACGAGGGCTGTAAAGAATCCAGGATCCAGGCTGGAAAACATAATCCTGCCACTGGCGGCTTTCCTTCCGCACTGCATGAAGAGGACCAGTGCCAAATGCCATCATTCCAGGCCCACATACTTTCCATCACCTCTCAGGACTTGCAAAGCAGGGCCTGAAGCCAGGGGCAAGGAGACGTGAATCCCTGGGCACCCAAAGAATGGTTCTGTTCAACCTTGAGGCTCATTTGCATCCTGGCTGGACAGGGCTTGGGGCACTCAGGTCACTGGTCTCCTGCCTTCCAGCCCCTCCCTGGCTCAGCGCAGAGTGTGTCTCACACTGCACCTTAGGGTGGTCCTGGGGAGGAAACTGGAGCCACGGTTTTCTCATCTGTAAATGGGGATAATTGTAACTACCTCACCACAGTTCTTGAGGATCAAATGAGAGAGTGCATATAGAGCACGTGGCGTGGGCTTGGCACCTGTGAGTAGTCCAGGTGGCTGTTAGTATTGTCTGTCGTAATTCGTGGTGTCTGTGGATCAGCCAAGCTGGAGACGGTGAAGGGGCAGGAGACATAGGCGGAATCTGTTGTGAAGGCCCATTGGCAGCTCGCTACATAATGTGGGTGTTCCATAGACAAAGAGGAGCCGGGCAAGGGGCAAGGGCAGGTCTGTGTTTGGAGAGAGCTCTCTGGTGGCTGGCCCTGCTGCAGATGGATGGAGGCAGGTATTCAGGAACTGTTGCAGGAGCCGGTGGTGGGCCCACTAGAGCAGGGGCCGGAGCAGAAAGAGGAGGGGCTGGACATGAGCAATTCAGGAGGGGGGCTTCCATCGTACTGGAGGACTGATGTAGCGTGCCTTGAAACAGCATAAAAAGTGTCACTGCAATACTGGGGACTCCCTCCCCCCATTCCTCTCATCCACCTTGGCCTCTCGGGGCCTTCTCCTGCCAAATCCCTAGGACTCAAATGTAGGCGAGGTGCAGAGACATTCCAGCTCAGTGTCCGGGGAGCAGGAGAGCCCACGTGGCAGGGAGGCAGGCACTTTCCTCCCCCCGCCCCTCCCCTCCAGCTGCTTCCACCTCCCCCTGAAGGGTCTTGACCATGAGTCCTCCCCGACCCTGATCCCAGCCTCTCTCCCTCACTGCCACAGAAAGATGGGTGAAGGGGGGTTGAGGAGGGTCTTTCCTTGCCACAGCCAAATAATTGTCCTCACTCCTACTTCTCTGGTCCCTTGGATGCCCCCACTGCTAGGCAGACGTGAGTCCCTGCACACAACGTGCTCAAGCAACACTGGGAGCCTCCGCCTCCTTTCTCTCCAAGCCCTGCCCTCTGTGGGGGATTTTTGAAAGGAGGAATGCCTACCCTGAGGTATGGGGTACTGCCCCCCCCATGCGTAGCACTTTATAACTGTGGCTTGTGCCATGTGCTCGTTGGGGAGGCCCATAGCCCTGTGCAGGGCCTGAGGGCAGAGGCGAGCAGAGGGCCTGCCGGTAGTCACCTGAGAAGGACCTGTTGCTTGGCACCTCTCTGTGGCAGACCAGGAAAGTAACCCCTCTCCTCCTATGCCTCTTTCTTCCCAGAACCTGAATATCCAGGTGGAGGACATCCGGATCCGAGCCATCCTCTCTACCTACCGCAAGCGCACCCCAGTGACCGAGGGCTACGTGGAGGTGAAGGACGGCAAGTCCTGGAAGCAGATCTGCGACAAGCACTGGACAGCCAAGAATTCCCGTGTGGTCTGCGGCATGTTCGGCTTCCCTGGGGAGAAGACGTACAACACCAAAGTGTACAAGTAAGTGGACGGTGCTGGGCGGGTGGCTTCCTGGGCCCCTGCCCTCCCTGTTTGTCAAAAGAGTCTGCCCTGGCAGTGGGCTTCCTGCTGCCAGTCACGCTGGGCAAGCTGGTGCCCCCAGCAAGCCCGTCTGCAGGGGCTGCCACGGGCCATCCTTACCTCTGAGGAACTCACTCTCCCGTGACCCAAAACAAATGACAAAAGTAGAGTGAGGGAAGGGTTACGTCAGAGGTAACATGCAAGGTACTCCCGGCCCAGAAAAGCCCAGCTCAGAGACTGCGGAGGCCGAACAAGGGCAATACCCAGCCAGGCAGGGCCAGGACCACACCGATTTAAGAAGCAATTTTACTCGTCCTCAGCAAGCAATCATGCTGAGAAATCTGGAAAGTGCAGCAATTGTTTGGTAACTGAGAAGCTGATGCGTTTGATTCAGCCAATCCCAATTAAATCTGGCACTGCCGTTATGGTTTCCAAGGTTAATATACATGGGGAAAGAAGCAGATAGTGAGGGCACTTAGAATAATTTGACCCGGGGGGCATCCAGTGAAGGTTTTCGGCACCCGGATGGCTGGCAGTTCAGGCATCCTTGGTTGGTAATGAGCTCTTCCTGTCTCCTTAATAATAGTAAGAATACTAGCTTCTATTTACTCAGTGCCTGCCACGTGTCAGGCACTCTTCTTGGTCATTTAATCCTCATAATCACTAGGAAATAGAGGTCTATAGGTAACCTAGAGAAAGGTGAGATAATTGGTAAGTGGCAGATCCAGGCCTCAAACACGGTGTCCAGCTACAAGGTCTACGCCCCAGAGTGTAGACTCACAACACTGCCTCTTTCCTTTTAAATAAGAGGAAGAGGAGAAGTAGTTTCAAAGTCAGGAGGCCTGGGTTCAAGCCAGCTGTGCCTCCAGTCCCTGGGGTACAGAGCAGGCCATGTGCCTCCTGGGTCCTGGCCCTGACCTACCTGGCCGTGGTCTGGACGCAGCTGAGGTGGGCCATACTTCGGCCCAAGCCTCCAGCCCACCAGTTGGGTGAGTTAGTGCTTCTGCAGAGCTGCCCAGCTGGGTGGGCTCACAGTGCCCCTGGGGGTGATCACGATGGTGAATCCCACCCCTGCAGCCCCCAGACATGGCCAGACCATCCTGTTGGCAGAGGGGTCCTGAGTACATTGGGGATGTCCCAATAGCTGACCATCTCCTTCCCTGGTAACACCTTCTCAGCTTTTCCTACCAATTGGACCAAGAAAAACAAGTCCCCTCCCCTGACAGGCTTCCTGCCTCCTGGCCCCACCAGAGCCCCCAGCCTGGCCACAGGGCTTGCTCCAATGGTGTTGATTGCAGGACCCCACCTGTGGCCTGTCTGGAGTCCTGCTGCTTTTGAGGGGTGATCTCAGGCTGGTTTTGGCAGCTGGGCCCCAGACCATCTTCTCACATGCTGGATTTGAAACCCCCGGCCCAGGAAAGCCCAGCTCAGAGACTGTGGAGGCCAAACAAGGGCCTCCGCCCCCGCATCTGTGGTTTTGTCTTTTCAAGTGGAGGATGGGGAGGAAAAGGCATCAAGGGTTGGGAGACGTCCAAGGTGGGCGGTGTTCTCTATGCGATGGGAGATGATTAAGAAGCTCTGGGAACCAGCTCCCACTGCGGACCTCTAGCTGGAGATGTGGCACCATCTGCCCAGCATCAAGCCAGAGGGTGGGTGCTAGACCTTCTCGGCTTGTCTCCGTCATTTTGTGTTAGTCCCTGGGTCTCAGTTCACATTTGTGCCTATGTGTACCCCAAAGAGAAGGTGCAAAGAAGAGTTCCTGTGTCTCAGTGGTGCTACCAGGGCTGAGATGGCAGCAGGCCAGAGGGAGGTGTTAGCACAGAGCCGGGACTCCCAGGGTTCGGAAGTCTCTGGCCCAAGCCCTCAGTCTGCACAGGAGGTGACTGAGGCCTAAAGGGCAGAGGACTCGGGCCACACGGCCCCTTCCTGCAGAGCCCACAGGACAGCCGGGGCTGCTCCAGGGAGAGTCCCTGCCGCTGCCCCCACTTTCAGGCCTGCTGCAGCTCCGATCCTCCCAGGAGGCAGGGCCAGCTGAGCAGCACTGGCCTGTCCGAGGGCTGGGGCAGGGCTGCGCTGGGGCCAGGGGCATTCATGGGCTCTGCTCAGAAAATGAGGACCACAGGGGTCTGGAAGCCAAACTGAGGCTGACACGCTGCCTGGTCCTGGAGCAAGTGGCTTCCACTGGCACCTTGCCCCCTGTCCCCTTCACTCCTCCAGCCAGCCTTGAGGTTTCCCATGAAGCACTGCCCACTCTAGGAAGAATGCTGTTTGCAAAGTAATT
The DNA here is from genome assembly GCF_027409185.1 of Cynocephalus volans. Classification (NCBI taxonomy): domain Eukaryota; kingdom Metazoa; phylum Chordata; class Mammalia; order Dermoptera; family Cynocephalidae; genus Cynocephalus; species Cynocephalus volans. Next base: position 171,852,852 of record NC_084461.1, read on the forward strand.
CTTGGTCTGGGGTGGGGTTAGTAATGTCCATGTATCCACCCAGCCAGAGAAATTCACCTCCAAGGTCTCTCCACCTGGGACCTCCTCACTGTCCTGGGGCTGGCTGGCTCCCTCTGCTAACCCACCGGTGGCTGCTCAGAGGCCTCCCAGTTACCCAGTGGCCGGTGACTGCAGCTCTTCCTCAGAGCCTCTGTTTCCCCGACCCCCAGTCACCTATGCGCCCCTGAGGCCTCTGCATCCACAGGCTCCCCCGAGAGTGCAGTCAGGACCTCCTCACCAAGGGCTGCTCCCAGCTTGGAGCTGACTTCTGGAGGGGCTGCGGAGTGCAGCGTGAACTCTGAAGCAAGTGAGATTAAAGCTGCAGAGTCCCATCCCCAGGCCCAGGAGCATTTTGTCATCTTTTCTTTTTTTCCTTAAAGCAGGAGCCCAGTATTGACATTGCTTTATTGATATGAGCTCACTAAGCAGAAATTCTGCGTTTAATGCCGCACTCAGGGAGTTAGGAAGGGCCCTAACAGTGGTTGATTGGTTGGCTACAACTCGGACCGGCATGAGCAAGCTGGATGTGCCCTTCAGAGGAAGGGAATCAGAGGCTTAGGGAGAATGAAACATTAGGGTGGGTTTGTCATTTAAGACCACTCGCCTACACTGGCAGTGGGGTGGGGGGTCCAGAAGACACACCTTTCCCCATGACTCTGAGGAATAAATTCGTGACTGGAGCCCCGGCATCCCTGCCGAGCTCTGTGATTGCTCTTCTCTGTGGTCCAGACCTCCCAGTGGGAGCTGTAGCCACTGAACTGCAAAACCTAATGCAATGGGAGTCATCCAGGAGGGTCAGGGGCCACGTGGGGGCCCTCCCCAGCTGAAGGAAAGATGGGCGTGGTTACCATGATGGACACAGAGACAAAGCCACCATCCGAATGTTCTGACTCATGCACTCAGTATCGATGGCTAGTTGGTGATGACATTCCCAGAAGTGAAACGGATGGGAAGCCTACCAAGTTCTTACTTGAGCTGTATAACCAGAGAAGGTCTAAGTCGAGTGAACAAAAGTCTAATTTGGAATCATAAAAACAGAATCACGGCCCCTCAATCAATTCTCAGACTTGAACCAGAATGAAGGGGAGGCTGGGTGCCTTGGAGGAAGAACTCCAGCACACTACGGAAAATTAACACAGCTAACCTTTCCCCCATCCTTCCCCGAAGGGATGTATGGTCTTTTACCAGGGCAACTGTGCATTGGGGAAAAGAAAAGAATCAGACTTTTAGGGAATACTGGACACTGGTTCTGAACTGACACTGATTCCAGGAGACCCCAAACATCACTGTGGCCCTCCAGTCACAGTGGGAGCCGTGGAGTTCAAGTGATCAATGGAGTTTCAACTGACAGTGGGACCAGAGGGGCCCTGGATCCATCCTGTGGTGATTTCCCCAGTTTTGGAATGCATAGTTAAAATAGACATGCTCAGCCATTGGCAAAATCCCCACACAATCTGGCTTCACACTGAGCTGGGAAAGCCAGTAGGACTTCCCATATTTAGTCCACTCAGTCCAGCTCAGTAGTCTTCCTTCTACCCAGCACAGACCTAGATGGCCCTTTAGCAAGCAGGCTTCTTTCTCACTGCCCCTAACTCCAAGTTGTCATCCAATCTCTGGCCTGGAGTGGGTTGTCCACTCACGCTCCCCTGCAACTCCTGTCTGCACCCCTGGGGTGTCTACGGTGGATTGTGTTGGGGTGGGGGAGGGTGGGCCACAGCCTGGTGGAAGGTCGGGTGGGTGGCTCATTCCTGGGAGCTGACATAAGAGGGCAGCCGCTGCCTGGGAGGACAGGAGTTCTTAAAGCTCTGCGTTTGCTCTCTGTTAAGAACTCAGCACATCCATTTCTGGAGAGCGTGGTGTTTATTGGCAGCTGGAGGCAAAAGGGTTTTGCTGAGCCAAGGGAGGTGTGCCCGGCCACATGGGGGGGCGTGTGGATGGTGGGGGTGCTGTAGGTTTTCCAGTGCAGGGGCCTTGCAGGAAGTGGGGAGGAGCAGGCAGTGGTTCTTGGACTTATTCATGTCCACCCGTGTAGTTCTCTGCTCTGGGCCATCGCTGTGCTGAGCATGCACCCCGAATTTCCCAGGATAGTCCTTCTAGCAAAGATTCCATGTTATTGCACTCATGGGTGTGGTAGAATTGTTACAAGTCTCACATTCTGGCTAAGGAGAGATGTGGAATTTGTCCTCACTGTGTGTTCATGCCCCGCTCAGACTGAGACAAACACGTACTGCCAGGCTGACCCCCATTGCACCGCCTCCAGGGTCAGCCTGCCCTGGGAGGCCCCTCCACTGGGCAACAATGCCGTCTGCTTTCTGCTGGCATCTCTCTGGGTCCTGCCAAGCAGGGACAAGCACACAGGCCACAGAGTGCTAGGACAGCGTGAGAGGACAACGGTCCTTCCTGCTGCCCTCCATTTCCAATCCCACCATCATTCAAGGCCCAATCAAAGCCTGGTCTTCCGTGAAGTCGTCCTCAACACTCTAGCCATGGGGACCCCTCCTGAGCTACCTCTTGTTTTTTCCTCCCTTTAACCAGTACAGTTCTATTGTTTACTTCACAAACACTTAGGTAGAACTTCCTATGTTCTGAGCACTGTTTTAAGTGCTTTATAAGTGCTTTAATTAACTCATTTAACTGCCAGAACAATCTTATGAAGTAGATACTGTGACTTCTTCTGATTTGGATATGAGAAAACTGAGGTACGGTAACCTTTCTGATAACCAGCTTACTACTTATCAGTTGGTTATTGTTTTAGAAAAATCTTTGAATTACTTTAATCCATATCCTGCCTCCATGCCCCCCCCACAAAAAACATAGGATCACTTTGCATGTGTAAAAAATACAGGCTAAGAGCTGCCATATGGTGTGGTATGGAGACCAGCTCACCTCTCTGATTTTCCCGGCTTAGGATCTGGTAAGGTCTGTGGCAGAGTTCATTGCCGGCATAGTTTCCTTTACCAAGCAAAGTGTTCATTGACCCCCCAGATGGTGTCATTTAAGACTGTTCCCTTGATTCCTGTTGTATTTACACACTGAATCTTGTATATCACTGGGAGAGAGCTTAGCAATCAATTTGTACTTTCATAGATAGAGGAAAAGAAAGCCAGGGAACCATGACAAACTGTGCTGAAATTCTCAGAAGAGTGGGGTGACCAACCATTCTGGCTTGCCTGGGCCTGAGGGACTTTCTGGGACCAGGGATCTCACCTCTCTTAGATTGCTATCTTTTAGATACTTTTTTGCATTTTGTGTTTGTAGGTTTTAGCATTATTATTATTATTATTTCACTACTCTGAGTTAGTTCTCTCCCTGAATGGAAGCTGCCTGAGGACAGGAGGTCGTGTGCCCCCTCTGGGCCCTGCCCCCAGTGCCCAGCGCAGTGCCTAGCATACACCAAGTGCTCAGTGAGTGTCGGTAGAAACACTGAGCAGAGTCCCTGTCTGTGAAGCAGGGCTGAGCTCCAGGAGCAGGGACCACGTCCGTCCTGTTCTGCCTAGCTGCGGAAGGAATCAGGGGTGGGTGCTGTGACACCCCGGTCACCCGCCCCTCCTGCCCCCTGCAGAATGTTTGCCGCACGGAGGAAGCAGCGCTACTGGCCGTTCTCCATGGACTGCACAGGCACCGAGGCCCACATCTCCAGCTGCAAGTTGGGCACCCAAGTGTCATTGGACCCCATGAAGAACGTCACCTGTGAGAATGGGCTGCCGGCTGTGGTGAGTTGTGTGCCTGGCCAAGTCTTCAGCCCTGATGGACCCTCGAGATTTCGGAAAGCCTACAAGCCAGAGGTGAGGACCAGGCAGGAGGGGCGGCTGCTCGGCACCCGGTGGGGTTGGGGGGTGTTACAGACCAGCAGGGACCCCCAGGAGAGAGCACCATTGCTGCTTTACTCTGAGACCAGAGTCCCCTCTGCAGAAGATGAATACCTGGGAGACGAGAGCACCCCACTGTGGGCTGTCACAGGTTTGGCACACTGTCTGCCAACCCGGCATAAGGAGATGATATCGGGGTAGTCAGACAGGGACCTTGTGCTCCTATGCAATTCCCAAAGGAGAAAAGTGTTCTGGAACTGTTGGAAATGTGATACCCTCTCAAAATCACAAGAAACCAGCTACAAATGTTTTCTAACATGCTTTGGTTTATATTGTGACAGAAAAGACAGCAATGTTAAAAAGCTTTCACCAAGATAGAAAACCTACCATTACCATGTCTAAGTCATCTGTGCATTAGTCACATTGTACTTATGCAAACCAGAACCTTTGTGTGTGTGTCTATGAGAGTGTGTGTGGGGGGGGGGGGGTGAGAGAGAGACTGTGTGTGTGTGTGTGTGTGTGTGTGTGTGTGTGTGTGTGTGTGTGTCTATGAGAGTGCGTGTCTATAAGAGTATGTGGGGGTGAGAGAGAGTGTGTGTGTGTGTGAGTGCATTCAAGAGATATAGATGTATGTCTTCCCATATAAATGAACACCACCATTTTAACAGTCTGACTTCTTAGGACAAGTAAATTATCCCAACCAGGGCAGGTTTAACCCATCTTCTAGAAAAGAGAAAGTACCCTGTTCTATCTTCCCTCAGTTAGTTTTGCTTTTTTCTGACCTTTTTTCAAATATCCACCAGAAGGTCTGTGATTTGTGTGCTCTGGAACTGCTAACACGGGGCTGCTGAGTGGGAACAGCACACAGGAAGAGCAGAGGGAGGTGTAGAAGAGGTCACTGATCATGTGTAGGGATGATTTGTAGGGTAAGGTAAAAACTTCCCCTTCATCCCTGAAGCTTCATTTTAAAAAATCAACTCTCAAGATTCAGTTAATAGGCAGAAAAAGCATAGCATGGGGAAATTTCAGAATGATTACCCATTAATCCAGCGGGGTGCCAATACTTAAATATACTTCTTCACAGGGGAAGGGAAGGTGGGGGTGTAGGAGCAAATGGTTTTCAGGGGGACACAATAGTCCTTGAGAACGCACAATGGCCTGGGACGGTGTGTTAAGCTGGCAGTGACTAGTAAATGATTCTCTTTGAGAAGACAATTGTCTGTGACAAAAATCTGTCCAGGTGTATTGACAGACTTTGGTGTTTTTTCCCGTGTTATGAGTTAAGTTAATGAAAATTCAGGGAAAGAACCAAAGGTACTAATTGTTTTCTTCTTTGGTGGGTTTTGACTTTGGGCAGATTAGGGAACAGCTTTGTCCTGTGCTTTGGAGAATGACGAGGACTGAGAGACAGGAGGGGCCGGAGGTTAGAGAGGTCTTGAGGCTGCTGCTTTATTCCAGCATGTCAATGCACCATATTTTGGGGTAACAGCCCCTGAACCCCAGCAATTCCTGGTGCCAGATAAAATCTTGGTACTTATCATCACCCTGGCAGGGGTGAGTTCCAAGTTAGCTCTGCCCAAATCAGGGCTGAGCAGGAGCAGAGGAGGGAGAAGGGCCCTGGGGGGTCAGATGGTGTATCAGCCAGATGGGGGCGGTGGGGCGGGAGCAGCAGGTGCACCCAAATCACCCCTGTGTCTCCTCTCCCCCTTCCCTTCCTCCCCCCCATCTTTCTCCCTGCCTTCCCCACTCTCCCTTCCCCATCAACACCCAAAGGCCTGCTCTTGGAAGGGGTGTGATAACACTCCTCCAGTGGAGAAGGAAACTAGGGCCAGATCTGCATAAACCATGTCGGGTGTCCCCTCCCAGGCTGGGGTGGTGCATTTAGACAAAAGATGCAGCCTTAAATGGGAGGAGTAAAATGCTTTTGGTGGGCCTGGCCCTCCTCAGCCAGAAAGTGTGGGAACTCTGCAGTGACTTCCAGGCACTTCCAGGAGGCGGTCCCCTCAGGGGTCTCAGAAGTGCATGGGCGGATGTGACACCATCATGTTCGCTCAGGCCACCCTTGCAGCCCCTGCACACCCCACATGGCCTTTCTCCAGCCTCAGCCTGAGCCTCTGCACTTTCCTCCTGTGTCATCAGAATACCAGATCCTACTGTTTTGGAATTCTTCTACCGTGTAGTTTAAAGCAAAGGAATCAAGTTCATACCAAACCAACTGAAAAAGAGCAAGAGCTCCTTATGCCACGTTCTCCCTCGTTCTCTTCCTTCCCTCCAGGGCCAGCTGACTCTGCCTGGCCACTGCCATCTGGGTTGAGGTTATGTGGCACTCTGCCTCTGTTAAGCTTAAGTCAAGGATGGTCTGCTCCATGGGAAGCCTCCCCAGCCCCCCACCCCCCAATCCAGCTAGACAGCTTGGGAAATGGAGGTCACAGTTGTATAGAAAACAGAGTCTAGAGCCAGCAGTTTGATTTGTTTTGTTTCGTTTTTCAAAGCTAGAATGAAAGTTCCTGAAGCCACTGGGTGCTTTGTACCCACCCCGTCCCTCCCTTCTTCTCCCCACAGTGCCAAGTTCAGAGCAGCCCCTGAGGTCTGTAAATCTGGGTGCTGTCACCACACCCCTCCCTGCCATAGCCAGCCAGAAGTGCAGTTGGTGGGGGACAGAGATGTGGCTGGAGGATGGAGAGACAAGTTCTAGTTTGACACCTTGGCCCTCAAAGTGAATACTCAAAGACACCACCTCTGGCCAGGCCATCGGTGGGTGGGTTGGGGGGAGTCATGCACTGCAGACAGCATCGGCCAGGGTGGAACAATGATTCTGGCCTGATCCGAAACACCTGGAACAGCTGCACAGTCAGTCTCACTCCCTCTATCGAATCAAATGAGAGACCATAACTCAGAGCCTCACAGACTTTTGAGCCTTCCCCAACACCCACATGTACATGTTTTTATACATAGGCACACACACACGCATGTGCATGCACACGTGCACAGAAACTGATGCAAACCAGGGCATGTGGACAGATGGTGTCAAGTGACCCAGCTCCCATCTTACACAATCCACTAGGGTCAAGATGCTGGTGGAGAGTGGGTCTTACTCCTTGTAATTCCATACACCCATAAGGAGATGAAGGCTTCCAAGCTGTCAGTGAGCATTAGGGGCATTTAAACTGTAACTTTCTACCCTCTCTGTATATCTGGTGGGGCTGTATCTTCTGAAGGATCAGGCTAATTTGGACTTGGTGTAGAATCAGGAGGTGGCCAGGTGTGTGACCAGCTCTGGGACAGGTCAGCGTGAGGCTCCCCATCCTTACAACATCCCTTCCCTGAGTCATGGCTACGTGAGGTCTGGCTTTTTTGGTAAGGCCTGCTGTTGAGTTCCCTATCTTTCCATCCTCCTGTCTGCTCCCTCCTGCCTCTCACTGGCGTGTACAGTGGGATCATTTCAGTGTAGTCTGCTTAGTACTGTGGAGTCTCCCTGCAGGGCTAGACCAAAGCTCTCTGTTATAAGCAAGGTGGAATTATGGCCCATTTGGAATCTGCGGGCCTTTGGGGGTAGGAGCTTCTTTCTGTAGCTCCAAAGCTCAAGGCTCTGGAGTCAGAGTGTGGAGGGAAGTCCTAAAGGAAGGACCCTTGAGCCAAGCGTGGGTTGGGGTGATGAGCTGATGAGGGTCCCTAGTGGACTCCTCAGGGGTCCAGGACAAAATTTCCATGCAAGGCTGCAAAGGGAGCTTGCAGTGGAGCTGACTGTGTGAGTGAGTCCCTCCCCACCCGCAAATCCAGCACAGTTTCAGCTTCCAGACTGGTGCCTGGACTGGGCGGGGGGGGGGTGGGTGGAGAGAGGAGTGGATGGTGGGTGCCCACCGAGCATGCATCAGCTTCTGCATTTAGCAAGACGGTGTGTCTCTGCAGCAACCCCTGGTGCGGTTGAGAGGTGGCGCCAACCTCGGCGAGGGCCGCGTGGAGGTGCTCAAGAATGGAGAGTGGGGAACTGTCTGTGACGACAAGTGGGACCTGGTGTCAGCCAGTGTGGTCTGCAGAGAGCTGGGCTTTGGAAGTGCCAAAGAGGCCATCACTGGCTCCCGGCTGGGGCAAGGTAAGGAACGGGGAGATGCTGATGGGGCCTCTCTTCACAGGAGAGCATGGCTCCGTGACCCCAGCCCCGGCTGCTGGCTGTGAGTGCTTCAGGCTCTTCCTGCTTTTCCTCCTGCCTTCAAGTAGCTACTGCTCCATTTGAGAATTCCTCAGACAGTCAGAGCAGGAAGGGGCCTTAGAGAACACTGAGCTCCCATTTTATGGATTGGGAAGCTGAGACCCAGAGAGCGGAGTAAATAACCAAAGTGAGACAACATATTAGCATCCAATGACCACTCCAATGTCCGTGTCCCAACTCCTAACCCTGTGCTCCCTGCTGCCCCACCATGGGAGCTGGGACTCTCAGGCTGTCCCTCCAAAAGAAGACCATGGAGTTCATCATGCTGTGAGTCATGCGACACGAAAGAACCAAATATCATCTTACTTTTCTGCCCCGGTGCAGCCCCACAGTCATTCTCTCCCTGACAGCAGAGACAGGGAACAGGATGCCCCCCTCCAGATGTCATGAGACACTAATGAGAAAGGACCTGGTTTTTATTAAGTGTCCTGAACAAATCTTTCATGTAAGCAAAGAACAAAAGTATAGGGGCTTTCAAATGGGTTACTCCGTTGAGAGCACTGTTGTAACCACAAGACGACACAGAACAGATCGCTTTCCTGTCCCCGACAAGCCCCATGAAGACCGCTCATCCTTGCAAGCCCCTGGTCCTTCAGAAGGAGGAGTCTTCACCCCACACAGAGTCTGCAACCTGGTGAGGGCCCAGCCCTCCCCTGGAGAACTGTGGTTTGAGCAAGGGACGTCATGGTCATTTCCTGGAATCTTTTCAGCACTGACCAGCAGGGAGCTGCTGCAGACCCAGGGGTGCTATGGCAGGGAGGGGTTGGGAGGAAGGACAGTGGGCAGCTGCAGATGGACGGACAAGGGGGCAGTGTCCTATCCTGCAGGGAGAGGATTTCCATACTGTCAGACATGAGGCCATCACCCCACAGAAAGGAATGTGGTGAGGTCATCAGTCACAGCCTGGAGGAAATAATAGTCCCCACTCTCCCAGGGCCTGACACCACATCCGGTTGTTTCCTTATGTGAGATTCCAGAATCCTGTGCTGAACTTAACTTTCAGCTCACTTGGAGAACATGAAGCTCTCATGTTTCTAGAAGTGGAGGTCATGTGTCTAGTGCCATTCGTGGGTTATTTCTACAGCATGCCCCAGCCTCAGCCTGCAGTGGGTCCATGCGTCAATGGTTCCCCAAGGTTGGAAGGAGGCCCATGTTCCAGTGGACTGGAGAGAGAGTCCCAGAATCATAGACAGTGTTGCTGGAGAGGACCTCAGACCATCTAGTCTAACAGAGGAGGAATTTGAGGCTCAGGACAACAAGTCTGACGTCACCCCATTCATTGGTGGCAGAGAAAGACTGAAACCCACATCTCCTTACTCTCAGATTTGGGCTTCTTCCTTTATACTCAGCTTGGTCCAGTCCCATTCACATTGGGAACGTCTCTCTAACTTCATTCTCTAGTCTGTGCAAGCCTCCTGGGTGTGCACCACAGTGTGGTGGTCTGGAGTGGACTTCAGTGTCACATCACGCCACGTGGCAGCTTCACTTACACACATGACAGTCGTCCTCCCCTGGTCACAGTGAGCTCTTCGGGGTCCCCATGGATCTTGAATATTCCCACAGTCCATTTTCCTGACCAAGCAACATGTAGGTTTGTGTTTTCCCAAGGCCTGCAGGACAAAGACCACTCATTCTGAGGGATAAACAAGCACTCGATGACACAAACATTCCATTTATCATGGGCGTGTGCTGTGTGACCTAATTATTTCACTGCCTGGAGCAGCCAAAGGTTTCCAAAGACCTGCAGAACTCTGGGAGAAAGAGGCATCTGGCATCTTTGATGCTGTCCTTGAAAGAATCATTTGATGATTTATCATCTCTGCCACGCTGGGCGGGGTCAACTCCAGTAGGCAGAAAGGGAAAAAAGTACCACATTCAATGTGAAGTCACAGAGCAGACAGGGTCAGTCCCCCCTGTCCTGGCTTTAGCTGATGGACCAAGTGACCACACCCATAGCCAGGAGTAGTGAAAGGGCCATGACTGGGAGTCGGGCAATCTGAGTCCTCAGCCTGGCCTGGCCACCCACTGGCTCGGTGACCTGGAGTAACCTCTGGACCCTGGGCTGTTCAGTATAAAATGAGGTGGCTGGACTAATGAGGCCTGAGGCTCTGTCTGGGTCCAGCCTCAGCACTGCCCTCTGGGCTTCAGGACCCCTGCGTACATCTGGACTCCAACTGTGGGCGTGTCCACCTCCCCCACCAGACTGAGCACCACGTGAGGGGAGGGTGTCCTTATCTCCGTGTCCTTAGCACTGAGTCTGTGCCCAGCACATAGTGCTCCAGAGATGTTGATGCTGTGAAAGAGGAAGGGATGGACGGATGCGTTCTGACTGCACAAGCAGGGCCAGCTGAACAAACACGTGGTGAAGATCCCGCACTCTAGACCAGCGCTGTCCAGTAGACATATAATGTGGGCCACATATGTAATTTTGAATTTTCTAGTAGCCACATTTTTTTAAAATGTAGAAGTTAATTATAATTATTTTTTAACCCAGCATATCCAAAATATTGTAATTTTGACTTGTAATCAATATAAACACTATTAGTGAGATCATTGGCATCCAGGCTGTATTTTACACTTCCAGCATATGTCAGATCAGGCCAGCTACATTTCGAGTGCTCAATAGCCATAGTGGCTGCTGGCTACTGTATTGGACAGGGCAGCTCTAAAGCAATGACTTAAAACCCTTTGCCTGCAATCCCCAATAAGAAATACATGTGTCAGGACATGCCAGACACATGAAACTGAAGCAAAACTTACGTGAAACGAAGCTTACCTTTACAACCTGCAAAGCACCGTGATATGTCCTGTTCTGTTCTGTTGTGCTTTCTAAAATTTGACTGTAATCTGCTTAGTTGACTCTTTAACCCACTCATTGGCCTGGACCCGGAGTCCAGAACATGCTCCAGGAGCTTAGATGTGCTTTTCCATAGTCCCCAATTCTGCTCCAAGCCTGTGGTCACCCAGGTCAGGCTCTGTACATGGGCGAGAAGGGAGCCAAGGTGGGGTGGGGAAGCACCATGGGGAGGAGCTGTTTGGGGGTGATCCAGAACCCAAGAGCGGGTGAAAACTGGAGGACACGGATGCAAACCCAGGTCAGCAGAAGGAGCCACGAACCCATAGGCACCCCGGGCATACTGCAGCTGGACACCCTGTCCATGTCTTTCAGCACCACTTCCCACCCTGCCAGACCTGCCATGGAACTGGTGGGACAGGGAAGAGTGTGAGGCACACTGGGCTCTGCCTCTGACGCACCGTGAACATGCGTGCTTCAGGGGAGGGGGCCCTGCCCTTCAGGACTTATCCCCAGATGGCTGCAAAGGCCAGAAGGAGGCTAACTGACTGTGACATGGTGGCAAAGCATGTCAGCCTCTTGAGCTGGCCTTTCCTCTCCTGCCCAGTTCTGTGCTATGGTCTAGCAATCCACCAATATTCACTGAGTGCTGTTTATGCTGGATCCTGGAAAGGAGAGTTCATTTATTCCACAAACATTGATAGTGTTTGTTTCTGCTCTCCAGGAGCTCCACTCAAGTGGGAGAAATAAGAAACAACCTGAGTCAAAGATAACATACACTAACAAACAGATGATGACATGCAAGAAATAATAGTGATAATAGTACCCACTATTACTGTGTTCCTAGTAACCCATTGTTCATTCCTCATAATCCCAACCCTGCAAAATAGATATTATTATTGCCCATTTACAGATGAGGAAAGCGAGGCTCAGAGAGGTTTTGTCACTGCCCAAGGATTTGTGAATCCCCAGTCTTCAGTCCTGAGATTGCATTAGTTTCAGGCTGACTACCCAGCTCCCTGCCTCATGAGTGAGAGGTGTAGAAAGTAAGCGCAGCAGTTCAGCTGAGGGCGAGGCCATTTCAAACTGCGCCTTGGAGGAGGAGGACAGGTTGAGGTGCTCTTTGGAGTCCAGCTTCTACTTAGATAGGCAGAAAGCAGAAGGCACTGCAGCAGGCAGGAGGCGGTGGGAGCTTCCCTGGAGGCAGGGGAACACGAGGTATGGACCGGATCGGCTCACTCTTTCCCAGACAAAACCTTCTGCTCTTCCAGCATTAGGTTTCTCACTCTCCTGAATGAGCTTCAGAAACTTAGCAAGATCGTACCCTGGGGTCAGGCTGCCTGGTTTGAAACCTGCCTCCCCCACTGGGCCAGTGAATCTTTGGTCCCCAGATTTCTAATTTTATTAGGTTGCTGTGATGATTAAGTGAGTTAAATAAGCGATGTGTTTAGGACAGAATCTAGCACATGTTCATGCTCGATAAGCAGGAGTGACGGTCATCCTCACTCCATCCTCCCTGCTGCCAGGGAGGTGGGTACCCAGGCCCAAACTTGCGACCCATTTCTGTGTCTACCTTACTCCTGAGCTGTGACCTTGCTTGCTCGGGGGCTCTGTTTAGGATCTGTATTTTGTCACAGCCTTTCCACTTAGTCCTTGGATGCTTGCAGCCATAGTGGCCAATGTGGTTTTACACATTTTATAAAATTCCAAAGAATTGGAAGCTGTGCCATTTATGAATTTCCAAGGAAATAGAAACTTGGCTCTTACCTACTAATATAGGTTGATTCTGGAAATTAAGTTTTGGCCTCCGTAAGCTAGATCCCGGCCATTTGCAGAACCTGTTGACAGAGCCAACGACCCATCCTTTGGACTCCAAAGCACTGTCATCGCCCTGTATTTATTACTGACCACATCTTTGTGTAAGTTCTGCCTCCCCCAGGAGCTAGGAGTGCTTTAGGGCAGGGCCTGCCTTCTCCATCTTTGCATCTGGAGCACCTGGCACAGAGGCCTCCATGTAGCAGGTGCTCAGGGAGGGCAGCAGAGTTTGTGAAGACACTTTGTTAGGTGAGCATTGGCTAGTTGCCAGGCTCTAGACGGGAATATACAAAAGGAAAACACATGGTCCCTGCCCTCACGGGCCCTCCAGTTTAATGGGGAAGACAGACATTCAACAAACGGCCACCTGAGACAATGCAGAGCAGAGTGCCCAGCGAGAGAACATAGGGGGCACCCAGCTTAGCATAGGGGGAGGGACCAACAAGGTTCTCTAAGGAGGTGACGTGAAGCCAAGCCCTGAAGTATGCACAGGAGCTGGAGGGTGAGGAGTGGAGGGAGAGTGGTCCAGGCAGAGGGGGCAGCTCAGCTCGAGGTGTCCGTGTGTCAGAGGTGGGGTGGAGCAGGCAGAACCAGGACAGAAGTGGGAGGCCAGATCACGCAGGGCCTGCACAGCCATTTGGTCACCATGGATCCATGCACTTCTCCCCAAGTGCAGTGAGAAGCCATTGAAGGGTTTTCAGATGGGAGTGACATGATTCAACATGTGTTAAAAACCTCATGGGCTGATGGGTGGTGAATAGAACGGAGTAAGCAAGAGGGAAGGAGAGTGAAGGCTTTTGCGTTATCCAAAGGGGAGATGACAGGGTCAGACTCGTGTTGTGGTGGCAGAAATGGAACAAAAAAGCATCCAGATTTGGGGGGATTGAGCAGAAGCTGGTGATAGATTCGTTGTCAGGGATACAGGAGTAGGAGGTGGTACCGGAGACGACCTCTGGGTTCTGGCAAGAGCAACTGCGTTGTTGGAGGTGCCGTTTGCCGAGATGGGGAGCACTGGCAGAGGAACCCAGAGGCACTGCTGGCCCTGGACGTAGAGAGGACAAAAACAGGTGACTCTTCCAAAAGTTTGCCCTGAAAGGGAGTGACAGGTTGGAGGAAGGCGTGGGATGAAAGATGGGAGGTGTTGGGGACCCTCAAGAGGAGGCTGGGGAGGACCAGGGGGAGGACTGAGCAGCAGAGCAGGACCAAGGAGATGGGAGTCGGTGCGGCCCAGGGCACTTGGACAGAACCGGCTTTACCTGTCCTGATGGACTCTACAGAGCAGCATTAGTTTTGTGAGCAGAAGTGAACTGAAGGCTGGCCAGGCTGGGACTTCTCTCTCCCCAGCAGTGGGAGGCTCTCTCTTGTTATCTCAATGACTGCACAAGAAGCTTCCCGCATCGTCCCCATGTTCATGTGCTGGATGTCTTCCTCTGTCCCTCTAGGTCCACTCTCCACGCTTGTCCATACTTTCCAGTACCCCAGAGGCACGGTAGGGCTTGGCCAAGAAGGAGCACTGGCAGGAACTGGGATGGGGGAAAGGAGAGGGGCTGGGGCAATTGTTCTCCCTGCAGAATCCCCCAGGTGCTGTGCTCCTCCACCAAGGGTGACAGCCCTGATCAGGTGGCTCCACACAGCCCTTTTCCTCTCCCGGGTTAGATACTGGCTTCTTCCCCTCACTCCTGCAGGCCTGGGGTGGTATCTGTGCCCAGTGTGAGTAGCCCTTGAGTACTGGACTATGCTTTATGATTTCAAAACACTCCATTCACACTTTAATTTTAAAAATCCCTTTTTGTAACTCAAATCATTCAATTTGTTTATGCCATCTGTTTCCTGCAGGGACCCTGACTGATATAGCAATAGATACCAGTTCCAGATTCATAAATGCATGGAATATTAAAGTTGGAAAGGAAACTTAGATGCCTTCTACTCTAACTCCTTTGTTAATGTGAGAAAACCAACATTCAGAGAGGCTGAATGGTCTGGCCGAGGTCACACAGCAAGTTAGTAAGAAACTTTATTTGCTCTTACGGGAGAAGTGAATGTCAAGGCAATTAGCAATGTTCTCTCCAGGGAGAAGCGGCCTGGGTCACTGAGCTGATTAGAATAGGCAGTTGGGAGAGTTTTGAGGATGGAAGAGGCAAGTTCTATCAGCCTGGACTTTCTTGCCAGTTCCAGAAAATTTTCTTCGGAAGTTTTCACAGCACATGTCTGTTTTCCCTCTCCAGGGATGGGCCCCATCCACCTCAATGAGATCGAGTGCACAGGGAACGAGAAATCCATCATAGATTGCAAATTCAACGCTGAGTCTCAGGGCTGCAACCACGAGGAAGATGCTGGAGTGAGATGTAACATCCCTGCCATGGGCTTTCAGAAGAAGGTGAGTGAAGGGGACCGTGTTGCTGAGGCCCCAGAGTGTAGGCCAGGTGGCCTCACTCTGAAGGACACTAAGGGCATGTTACACTGCTCTGAGATGAACTCAGAAAGGGTTCAGGCTCTGCTGCTGTCACTGTCAATGACATTGTCACCTACCATTTCTTAATGTGCCGAATGAGAAAACATGTAAAAGCACCACCTTCCTTAGGGGTAGATGTTGGGCACCCACTGTGTGCCATGCCCTGCTCTGGGACAGGACATTGATGTGATGGCAACTAAGTCTTTTCTGCAGGGGACTCAAGGTCTATTGCACCCAAGACACACTGGCATGGACCCTTTCCATAGACAGAGAGGCCACATTGGAAGAGCTCCCTGAGTGTGTATGTTAAAAATGAGCAGGTGCGCACACATCAGGCTTTGGGGTAGTTCCCCAGCTGGGCCCCTGCTCTGACAGCGCTTCTTGACTGCATGAGCATGGCGTGGGGTTCCATAGGATGTCACCAACAACTGGGCAGAATCAACACTTCTGAGTTTTATCACCGTAAGTCAGTTCAAGCTGCTGTAACAAAAGACCACAGATAGAGGCTTAAACAACAGACATCTGTTTTCTCACAGTTCTGGAAGCTGGACCTCAAAGATCAGGGTGTCAGTAGGGTTGGTTTCTCCTGTGGCCTCTCTCTTTGGCCGCAGATGCCACCTTCTCACTGTGTCCTCAGCCACTTTTTCCTCTGTGTGTGCACATCCCTGGTATTTCTTCCTCTTCTTATAGGAACACCAAAGTTTGATTGGATTAGGGCCCACCTATATGATCTCATTTGACCTTAACTACCTCTTTAAAGACCTTGTATCCACATACAGTCACATTGGGAGCTAGGGATTCAACATACAAATTGGGGAGGGGACACAGTTCAGTCCATAACAATCACTTACAGCTGATTCCCTAATGAATCTCTTTGAGTCTTCAGTCTCCTCCTCTGAGAACAGGAGGTTTGAGAGGTGATTCCTAGCCCCGTTCATTAGGAAATGGACTTTTCTACTGAGTGGCTAATAAAGGCAGCAGACTTGGAACTGGATCGTTTTGCTCGTCCAGCAATAGCAAAGCCTTATTTCCTTCTTTGCTGGGAGAGAGGAGCCTGGGCAGGAGGCCCTGGGAATGGCAGGTGGGTTTCCCAGGCAAGCTACTCCATCCTGGGGCCCCCCCTTGCCGACCTCCAGTTTCCCTCTGAACTGTGGGCCTGGCCCTGGCCTGGCAGCAGGATGAAGCCCTGTTGTGGAATGTGCCCTGGGAAGTGCTCAGCTTCCTAACACGTTAACATCTGGGTTGTGTTAACCTCCTACCCCACCACCTCCAAAAATAGGTGTGGGACTGGCTGGCCACAACCTTATCAAAACATGCCCTACTCCACTGGCTGGAGGTGTTTTGTTTTCTCTTTTTATGTCTGAAAAATGTAGCTGCCTGCTCTTCACTTCCTTCCTTCCTCCTTTACAACCCGTACTGCTGCCACAGAGGAGCAGAGAAAGGGAAATGCCTGGGCTGTTTTAAGAGACTTTGAGAAAGACTGACCTTCCCTGGCTGCTTCATTGGCTGGTGTGGTGGAGAGGGTGAGGCCAGAGTCTCCTGGCTGCCCCTGAGGCTTCTTGGGGCTCCATTGTCGCCGGTGAGGTCAGGCTGCCTTCAGTGCAAGCCAGGAGATCCCCAGGATGCTGGCGCCTTGGGAGAGGCTCTGGGATGGGTGAGCAATGTCCTGTGCCAAGCTAGAACTTCATGGCCAGCCCCTCTTGGGCACCCCAGTCTACTCTGGAAAATGAGAAAAGCCCCCCAATGTGTCAAGTGCCAGATTCCTTACAGAGCAGTCAAACTCTGCTCCCTGTCACAGAAACTGCTCCAGGTGCAGTCAGCCTTAGAGAACCATGGCGGCATCTTGGAGCTTTGGGCAGTGGTAGCCCCATGTTTTCCTGGCCCCAGAGTCGATGTTGCAGCCAGAGCCTCTGAGACCTCCCTTGGCTTTAAAACCCAGGTCAGGGACACTGCCACACGGGCAAATCACCTTAGGGGAGGGCCACACAAGCAGCAATGGACAAGGGGAGAGGACCCTAGAGACAGGAGCCTTCACCCTGAGCTTAGACTTGGGAGCTCTGCCGCCTCTGATAGCAGGAAAAAGGCTCCTCTATCCTCATCTTTTATTGGTCTCAAGGCAAAAAAGCAAAGTCGGTTTTTGCAGTGGCGGATGGGCCAGGAAGATCTGCTCCAGGGGCAGCAGTAAGGCAGGGCACGGTCTGTGGGGAAACCACCTGAGGGGACCCAGAGAGGACCCCCCAAGCTTAGCTTTAGGCTCCCAAAAGTCAGGGCCCAGGTCTTTAAAGGGCTCATCCCGAGGTCTAATCCGAGGCCTGCAGTCTCTATCACAGTCCCTACTGTGTCTGTCTGTCCTGGAAGAGAGGCTCGGAGGCTGGAGACTCAGAGGGCCAGGGGAATGGGAGGGAGGTGCCGGGGGGGGGGCTTCTCCTTGCCGAAGCAGCAGCTGCTGAAGGGCAACCAAAGGTGGTTTTCACAAGGGGCAAAATTAGGTGCTTTTGTGAGTGCCGTGAGCCCCAGGGGTCAGTCCAGACCCCAGGACCCCAAGGGACAGTAAATGCTTCAGAACACCTAGGCTGGGATCCACAGCTTGGCCCCCCAGTGGGAGCCCCCATCCTGCATCCCGACTGTGACTCTCAACGTGGTCTTTGGGTCTGATTCAGTGCTTCCTGCCCTTTGACAAATCCCCCTTGGAAAAGGGCACTTAATGAAGATGGTCTGCAGGTGGTGCAGTGTGGTAGTTAAGAGACACTTACCTTATCCGATACTCCACTTTCCCGTCTATAAAATGGGTTCGCCATAGTACTACCATAAAGGAAATATGGAGGGAAATACAGGCCATTACTAGGTCTCCAATAAATGAGCAGCAGAGGAATGGCTCGCAGTTACAGAGACGATCCTGCTGCGCTCAGATGCACTGACTGCCACCTTCCCCAGACGTTAGCACCGAGTAGCCTGCAGCCTGCCGGGGATCAGCCCATTCTAGGGCTTCCCCAATAGTTCTACTCATCTTGGTTGTCTGTATTTTTACATAGGCCTAAAGATATGTTAGCTGTGGTGATATAAATCCATGCCCAATGCAGTGCCCAGTGCCCACCTCCACCCTGGGCTCACGGCTAGAGACCCCAGGAGACAAACCTCAGCCTCCTCTCACTAGCCCTCCTCCTGCCTGTGTGACCCCCTCTATCTCCTCTAAAGAGACTTTCAGTTTCTGATGGGATGCCCACCCTAACAACGATCATTGTTAGGATTATGGCTAGCATGCCCTCAGCACTTACAGTGCTCATGGAACAGATGAGCTCATTTAATCCATCCACTCCTAACCCCGTAGGGAGATCTAGCATCAGGACTGCCTTGGCTTGTGTGTTAGTGCCTGGCCTCACTGACCCTGTAGCCCTAAGTCCACAGAAGAATTAAGACCCATTCCCTAAGGTCCATGCTGTTGCTAAGGACTGGTGCATTACACTTCTCAGAGGTGTCATGCCTTATCCCAAAGGGATTAGTGGCTCCAGGTGTAAAGGGAAGCACGGTAAAGTATTTGGATGAGGGTTGCATTTTCAAAACCCTTCCTCAAACTCCAGACCTCCCTGCTTGAGCTCATATATGTTGGTCTGTGCTTTCCTTCCATAAGATTGATCATTTATTCATTCACTCCAGAAATATTTGTGGAGTACTTAGGTATTGAACACACAGTAAACCATACAAATAACAGCTCTGCCCTTTGGAGCTTATATTCTAGCAGTGGCGACAGATGGTAAACAAATTGTGAATTAGCTTAACTAGAATTGCCATAAGTGCTAGGAAGGAGAGGTATAGGGAGCTATAGAATGTGTAACGGGGCTCTGACCCCAGTCGGAGGGAGGTCTCATTGTGTATGGAATCTGAAAGATGAACGGGGATCAACCATGCGAAAGGGGTCTGTACATAGCAGTCTTCAGTGTGAAAGGTGCCACTTACCGTGTGATGTGGTCAAGAAAATCAGAGAGCAAGCCATGGAAACTGGAAGAAGACCCAGGGCCTGGAGGTCAGAGAATAGGGATGAGAGACACGAGACAGGCTGAAGAGGAGATTAGCAGGGCAACGGGAAGCCACTCCCGGGTTCTGAGCAGGAGAGTGGCATGATCGGGTGTCTGTAAAACACGACTCTGGCTTCTGAGTAGAGAAGGGATCATTGACAAGCTCTGCAAGAGCAAAGGCAGTAAGAAGGCTGGGGAGGTCCGGCTCAGGCAAGGAGGGATGACACCTGGGAGAAGGAGGAAGACAGGAGATAAAATCCACAGGATGAAAATTATGACAGGATGTGCAACAAGGGGGGAGGGCAGAGATAGAGAACAAGTTTAGGGAGAGAGAAAAAAGAGGACAAGTTCGGATTTGGGATCTCGGAGATGCCAAGTGGAATTGTCATATAGGCAGTTGACTATATGGGTCTCAGAGAGGCCAGTGGGGAGTACCAGATGAGATCAGAAGCTGGAACCAGCCAGGCAGAAGTATGGAAAGAGAAGAGGACCCAGGAAGGAGTCTTGGGAAATTCTAACATTTTAAGACCCCTTGAGCACATCCTCCCAAGTGTCTGATTAGAGAGCAGCCCCCTGCTGATGGTCTTTTGAGTAGCAGCAGCAGCAGAGTCAGACTCTGCTGTGGTGCTTAGTAGGGGGCAGTGGGGGACAATGGGGGCAGTGGGGACAGTAGAGTGGGCCTCCCCAACTACTTGGGCCTCCAGGGCCCCAGGATGCCTGTGGTGGGGACCTCATCGTAAGACCGTGCTGGGCACAGTGGCTCCACCCAGGAGGCTCTCAAGAATGCTGCTGAGTCTGAGTGTGTCCCGGGCAGGACCGCCTGGCTCTGGGCTCAGGGAAATTGGGGCTGATGGCAATAGTGTGAGGAAGCTCCCCTGCGTCCCTCATGGTGACCATGCCTGCCTTTGTGTCCACAGCTGCGCTTGAACGGAGGCCGCAATCCCTACGAGGGCCGCGTGGAGGTGCTGGTGGAGAGAAATGGGTCCCTTGTGTGGGGGACGGTGTGCGGCGAGAACTGGGGCATCGTGGAGGCCATGGTGGTCTGCCGGCAGCTGGGCCTGGGATTCGCCAGCAATGCCTTCCAGGTGAGATGCCCTGGCTTCAGCCCCGGCACCTGCTCTCCAGGCAGTCTGACCCCTCCCATCTTCTGTCAGGCCCTCTTCCAAGGACCTTCCCCTGCCATGCGGGAAGCACAGAGCAAAGTGCCCTGGACTTGGAGGCAGGGGATCTCATTCTAGACACAGCTCTGCCTCTTGCCACCCTGAGTCTTTGGGTGGTTCACTCTCCACCTCTGGCCTCTGTTTCCTGGCTGCAGAATGAGGCGCTGGATGCCATTTTCGAGAGTTCACTCCAGTTGTGCACACTGTACCCTGGGCTGAGGGTTGAGCCTGGGTTCCCTGATGTGCCTTTTGCAGAGTGAAGCAGATCAGTCCTTCAGGGCAATGGTGACCACCCAGTTCAAAGCCCAACACCCCAAACACCTCAGCTCGCCCCCTTGGAAGTCCCCTCTTGTCAGGACATGTTTCCTAGCTGGTGTCCGTGCCTCATGCATTCTCCCATTGATAAGCTAGTAAATCTCCAAGCCATGGCCAGAGCCCCTGTCACAGCAGGTGCATCGGCCCCTTCCCCAATGAGAGAGTGACACAGGTGAGAGCCACTAAGCTCTCGTCCTCGTTCCCGCCCGTTCCTATCACAAGGCAGCCCAGGAGTAGGAGGCTCAGGGTCTATTCCTGACTGCACTCCCACCAGCCAGCTGCATGATGGACTGGGGCAAAGCTGCCACCCTGCCACACCTCAGCTGTCCTCCCAATGACGTGGAATGAATAATCTCATCTTCAATATCCTGACTCCAAAGATTTTCATTAAGCATCTTACAGAACAGCAAAGTGCTTTGAGACCCCCATCTTGCTCTGTTAACCCTGTCTCCAACTCTTGTTCCCAAGTGGCCTTTATTGGACCCTAAGAAAGGGGGTTGTTAGGGAGAGAAGAAAACAGTGTCCTTGCTGAGCCTGTCTGTCTCCCAGGGGCTGGCGGGGCCTGGGTCAGTTTGAGGGGAGGTGCTGAGTGCTGAGCAGAGGCTGCCCAGAGCCCTGCCCTGGGGATCCTCATTCCAGTGTACAGAAGAGCCAGGACACTGAAGCCACGGCCAATGCCCTCCAGGAGCTCGGCTTCCAGTTTCTGCTAACACTGTTTATGACAAGCCATGGCCCTCTCTAATTCTCCAAAGAGAGTGGAAAAACAGAACCAAATTTCGATAAAGTCATAGTCTAGATGTTTTTGTTCCCTGTCAGCTCATTCCTAAGACACCTCGGCCTCAGCCAGGGTCATGAAATGGGCCCAGGCCTCATGTCAGCCCCAAATCCTCCAATGACCACAAGCTGCATCCCTTCTCAGTTTTCTCATTTGGAGGATGAGAGGGGTATTGCTCAGGTTCTTCAGAGAAACAGAACCAATAGGATGTATGAATGCATATATATACACATTTATATATATGTATGAATGAAAGAAAGAGAGAGATTTTAAGGAATCAGCTCACATGATTGTAGGGCTGAAATCTGCAAGTCTGAAATTGGAAGGGTAGACCAGCAGGCTGGAGACCCAGGCAGCCGAAGTCTGAAGCTAGTCTGCAGGCAGAATTCCTTGCTCTTCCTGAGATGTCAGTCTTTCATCTCTTAAAGCCTTCAACTGATTGGATGAGGCCCACCCACATTATGGAGGGTCATGAGATTTAAGTGTTAATCTCATCTAAAACTGCTCCACCCAAGGGCTGGCCCGTGGCTCACTCAGGAGAGTGTGGTGCTAGCACCAAGGCCATGGGTTCGGATCCTATATAGGGATGGCCGGTTCACTCACTGGCTGAGTGTAGTGCTGACAACACCAAGCCAAGGGTTAAGAGCCCCTTACCAGTCATCTTTAAAAAAATAATAATAATAAATAAATAAATAAAAAATAAAAGTGCTCCACCCAAACATCTAGAATAGTGTTTAACCAAATATCTGGGTACTGTGGCCCAGCGGAGTTGACACATAAAATTAAATATCACAAGAGGGTTTGGATGAGATACTTACAAGGCCCTTCTTGTTCTGATGATCTCTCTCTGAGGATCCCAGGAAGACTTCCCTGAACCCTAATCCTGCCTCAGACTTCAAACCCAAGAGGCCGCTGTCCAGGAACACAGCATCTGTATTTTCATCCCAGCTCTGTACCTGACGGTCCCCCTCTGTTCCTCATTTTCATCTGCTAGAAACTTCTCTGAAGTGTGAGAGTCTATCCTAACAGTGTTTTGAAGCCCTACCAATCAAAAGGGACCCATAAATCTCAGGATTGTAAGTCTGCGCTCTCCTCAGCCTCCGTGCAGAACACTCTATTAATTGTCTTCCCCAGAATAAATCCAGACGTTAGGCTTCAATACCTAACTATTGACATATGCAGATAGATTTCTTCTCTCCTGCCGATTCCAACCAACTGACTTCCTGGAGCACTGTGTCAAGAAGGACATTCAGGCTTAGAGGAGAGGGAGCTATGATTGATTAGTGATGTCTGCGCTGGCCTGCATTAGGGAGTGGGCATCATGAGTTGCAGGCATCTGCCATTCCTGACATGCAACATTGCACCACTGGCCGACCACACCTTAGTTCTACCTTCCCAAGGGGCAGAGTGACAGAATCCAAATACTGGGGTCAGGAGACCTGGATTCCCATTCACTCTGCCACCAATTAACTGCATGGCTTGGGTAAGTGACTCTTTGTGGTCGTGCTGTCTCCATCTGAAAAGTGGGATCATAAAACCCTGGGATTTTTGTGAAGCTGCAAGTTGATAGAATGTAAGAAAGTGACACTTCAAGGTGACGCACTGGCTGTTCCCTTTGTTGATTCATCCAGGAGACCTGGTACTGGCACGGAGACATCAACGCTAACAAAGTGGTCATGAGTGGAGTCAAGTGCTCAGGCACGGAGCTGTCCCTGGCGCACTGCCGCCACGACGGGGAGGACGTGGCCTGCCCCCAAGGCGGGGTGCAGTATGGGGCCGGAGTCGCCTGCTCAGAAAGTGAGAGTTCCTGGGGTCACATCCCTGCCTCCGCACCCTGCCAGGCTCCAGGAAGGGACCGAATTCTCTCCAGTTATTCCTTGCAAGGCTCTGGGGCATCTGCTATGAGTCAAGCAATGGGGGAAGGCAGAATGAAATTCTTAAGTGAGAAGCATCGGGACCAAGAGGGACGCCCCCAGCCCCCAACCACAGAAACTTGCCTGTTGACGTAGCGGAGAGGAGGGCAGTAGAGAAGGACTCGGGAGGCTGGTAGACTTGGGTTCAAGTCGCAGGGCCACTGTGGACTATTTTGGCGACCTCAGGCAAGTGTTGTGACTGAGGGCTCCTAACACCTCGGAGGTCCCTAAAGCAGACAAAGCAGGCATGTATGCTCAGTGCATGCTGCGTCCTTCCCTTCCACCTGCTCTGGGGATCTGTCCCTGTTTTCAGACCCTGGAGATAACTTAGCTGCCTGGTGACTCCTGGGAGTCCTAGAAAGATGGGACATAGAGAAGGGGAACAGCAGCCAGGATTCAGAATGACCCAGTTTATGAGGGCTCCCTTCCATGCTAAAAGAGAGAGGACCGACCCCTTGGCCTTGTGCTCGTGGTGTCCTCCTGAGCCCAAACCCCACCTCCTGACCCCAGCCTTATAAACTCACACTTAGCTAGATCCGTCAGGGGACCCAGGAACTGGCCAGAGAACTTGAGACCAGACCCTGCCTCGTTAGCTGATCTTGGCAAAGTTAGTTAACTGCTGTGATCTGCACTTGTTGTTTTTCCTAGAAACTGAAAATTGAATGTGACAGTTGAAAGTGCTTAATAAACAGGATGGGTTGTCATGTCACCATCCCAGAGAGTGACTGAGAAGATTAAACCTGAGCTCTATCAGTCGCATTCTCCCACAGCCCCATTTAGACTCACTCAGCATTTTCTAGCCCTCGTAAAGCAGGATCCTCAATTCCTAGCACGAGCTCCTCTGGGCAGATGACAAGTGATTACATCCTGTCTGAGAGGAGAGACCAGAATCGCCCTTACCAGCCCCCCAGGGGCCTTTTTTTTATTTATCAGTTCGTTTGTAGTTGCAATATCTCTTCTTCTCCAAAAGGGAATTAAGATAATAGAAATCTAAATAAAATTCAAGATAGCATAAGATAAAAACAGATGAAAGAAAGGTCGATACTGGCAAAGAGGTAGTGGCTTCAAATGGAGCCAGAAGAGAGGTTAATTTAAAACATTTATTTACGTAGTTTTATACATCTACTATAGTAGATCATTAATTTCACAGTGAGCTTCCTAGCAGCCAGAGGAAAAAGGGAAAACTGGCCATTAATATGATTTACAGTACCCATGAGATGGAAACAAACCCGTGAGTCAAAGAAGCACACCATTCTGGATACTGAGATCAGAGGGAACTTCCCTTTATGAGGACTGAGAGTTGAACAATGCCCTCAACCTACTCATGGCAGAAGTGAATTTTATGCAGCTGCTGCTCAGAGTGCCCCTCAGCTCAGGCTGAAGGCATCACTCAGAATGTGTCTGCAGCAGGGCAGTAGCCATGTGGGCCAGGAGCATAGATAGCTGTGGGCAGGACTGGTTAAATGCATCTTAGAGGAGTTAGGGAAGTAAAGCAATTCTCCAGGTTACCCTTTATAATCACTTTTTCACATCCAGCCAATGGCACATGCCTGAATGTGTACGTCTTCCTTGAAATTTCTTTCTCACCACCCCCATAACCAGTCCATCATGGTTTTTACCTTTCCATATCTTCTCGACTCCTTCAGGGTCTTTCCATCCCACTGCCTGTGTCCAGATGACCACCTTCCATACTGTATCATCACGAAGGTCTCACTGGGGTCCCCACAGTGACACGTGCCCCTGCAGGCCTCCCACTCACATCTTCCACTCACACCTCCCTCCACTTCCAGTCCCGTCCACGGTTCCCACCACACTTAAGTGAACCAAGGGAATTGTGCAGGGCTCATGTTGTGCAGCCTCCTGCCAGGCACCCCCTCTCTTCCTCAGTGTCTTGGCCATGCTGGCCTGGATTGTCCTTCACACCTCAGTGTCCTGGCACGTCCACTGGTTTTGTCTGAAGCACCCAACCTACCCTCAGCCTTAGAGTTATTTCCTCAAATCCCTGTTCATCCTCCAGTGAACAACTAGAATGTAACTTCTTCCCCCAAAGAAATCTTTCCTGATCCCCCACCCGACAGGGTCCGTCTGTTAAAATTCCATCATACCCATGGCCGGCCCGTGGCTCACTCAAGAGAGTGCAGTGCTGATAACACCAAGGCCACAGGTTCGGATCCTATGTAGGGATGGCTGGTTAGCTCACTGGCTGAGCGTGGTGCTGACAACACAAAGCCAAGGGTTAAGATCCCCTTACAGGTCATCTTTAAAAAGAAAAAAAAAATTTCCATTGTACCCCATATTTCTCCTGCAAGTTCTTATCACAACCATCATTAAGGAATGACTATGGGCTTCTGTCTGTCTCTCTGCCAGAATGGAAGGTGGCTTCATGCCTTCCTTGTTCAGTTCTGGCCACAGACTCCAGCAGAGTGTTCCCTACAGAGAATGCTCCACTAGAGAGAAGGGTGGGTGGGTTAAAAAAAAAAAAAAAAAAAAAGCCTCAGAGGAGTTGCCGATGGCTGATGCATGTTAGGGAGGTCCATTCCCCAATCACAGACCATGTCACCTTAACAGCTCTGCTCCTCCTGAGCTGGAGGGAGGGCTGGCCTCCCCTCAGAAAGAGGAGGGCCTGACTGGAGAGCCCTGTGCTCAGCTCAGAGGCAAGCAGAGGGGCTGTCCATCTGGTGCTGCCAACTACGAAGAGACTCACAAAACACTCAGAAAGTGTGCCCAGAACACTCAGTGCTGAGCAGTGCCACATCCTGGCATGCCCTTTAAGAGGAAATATTTGCAGCAAACGAGAACCTCCTGATTTACGTTTTCATCCCCTCCCCCATGTCCCATCTGTATGCCTCATTTCTGGTCCATGCCCAGTTCTAGTGGGTGGATCTACCCTCTAGAGGGTGCCAGTGAGCTCCCACCGTCTACTGAGGACCTGCTGGGCTGCACGTGCAGGGGAGGGGCAGGTGACAGCCTGCTCCAGGCACTGGTGAACTTGAAGGGAGCAAAGCTCACAGACTACACTCACTTGGGAAATTTACAAGCAACTTGCCAAAATAGAAGACAGCAGGAGCTTGTAAATAATTCATACACTACTTTTCTGTGAATTGAAGTATACTAGAAATGCTCAATGGAAGCTCACTTTTAAAGGAAAACTTACAGTTAATCCTTCTGTAAAGTCACTAAGCCTAATACAATTGTTTAGTAAACATAAATTGTAGCCATTAGCCATTCTTTTAACACCTGCAATGTGTAATGCACTGAGTAAATTAAATTTTTTTTAAAAAAGACAGGCACTTGGGGAAAACTCGTACCTAGAGCAACATCGTGTGCAGGTGAAAACTGGAGGAACCCGTTCAGAAGGCAATTTGTCAATTATGTATCAGAGCCTTAAAAATGAGCAACGCTTTCTCCTAGAATTTCAGTTACACAAATATATTCTAAAGAAAAAAAATAGTTATATACATAGATTTACTGCAGGATGTTCATCACAGCTTTATCTTCAACTGGGAAAAATTCCAAACAACTGATGTATCTAAAAATATGGAATAGATAGGATTATGAGTTAAATGTTATGTAGCCATGAAATGAATGCTGCAATGGATACATATCAATGTGGAAATAGGGGAATAGTATTAACAGACCATAAATCTACATACAATATCATACATGTTGGAAAATATATCATTCCCAGAAGAATCAGACCAAGATGTTAGCAATGTTCTCTCTCTCTCTCTCTGGGTAGCACAATCACATCATTACTGTTCTGGCTTTTTATTTTGGAAAATTTGGAGCCCTTGAAACTGGCGAAAGTGATATAATAGACCCTTGTGTACCTGTCACCCAGATTCAACACTTGTCAACACTTTGTCCATCTGCACCAATAACTGAAGTGTCAGAGATGCTTCTCAGAGAGGGAAAGGGTGATTTGGGGTTGTGTTAAGCAAGGAAGGTAACCTTGGGGAGCCCTTGAACCAGTTCTAGAAAGGGGTGGTAGGCAGCGGCAGGGGTTTGTCCCAGCTTAGGAATCAGAAGGAAAAGCCTGGGAGAGGGGGTCTCTCGGCTTGTTGAACACCATGTCTGTCCTCCCCAGCTGCCCCCGACCTTGTCCTCAGTGCGGACATTGTGCAGCAGACCACGTACCTGGAGGACCGGCCCATGTTCATGCTCCAGTGCGCCATGGAGGAGAACTGCCTCTCGGCGTCGGCCGCCCAGACCAACCCCACCACGGGCTACCGCCGGCTTCTGCGCTTCTCCTCCCAGATCCACAACAACGGCCAGTCTGACTTCCGGCCCAAGAACGGCCGCCATGCGTGGATCTGGCATGACTGCCACAGGTAGGCCTCCCTCCCTCACCGGCGAGCTGCCCCCCCCCCCCCCATGTCCTGCAGTACTCCAATGGGGGATTCGGAATTTCCAGGGCCGCCTACAGAGAGCCAAGGGGCTGCATGGTCCAGGGGAAGGGTCTTCCTAAGTTGGAGGGGCCGGGTCTGTCCGACTGGCCTTCCCCAGTCACATTCTCCACTCCCAGCTCCCCTGGCCCACTACCCCTCCCCCAACGCTTCTAACTTTAGGAAACAAACTTGGTTCGGAGCCCCAATGCCTCCTTCACTGACCTTCAGCCAATGGTTTTCAAGTGCGTCCACAGCAAGTTTGTGCTCTGCAGGGCTTTTGCAATTGTCGAACTCTGAGTTCATTTAGAAATGTGTTTTACATACCAGTATACATTTTTAATGTGTCTAGGAAGACAGTGGGTGTGGAGACAACTGTTCTAGGTCCGGGAGTCCTGAGACTTGCTCTCTAAACCCAGTTGTGCCTCCAACCAGCTGCATGGTATTGGGCCAGCTGGGCCACATCGCCTGGGACCTCTAGTGTTCCTTCCATCTCTGTCAGTCTATGGATCTGATCCCAGTACTATAAATCTCCAGCAAGAACAGAATAGAGTGAAATCCAACAGCCAGTCCTTGCTGGAGCCAATAGAAGTCACCCCATTCATTCCTATCTTTCCTTCTTTCTTTTTATTTCTTTGTTTATTCGTTTTTTCTTCTTTCTTTCTTTCTTTCTTTCTTTTTTTTTTTTTTTTTGGCCTTGACTCTTAATCTAATCCAGATCTTGCTGTGCCTGCTTGTTCACATTTTCCTTCTAAGACTGGAGCTGGGCAGGTGGAGGGAACAGAAGCAAGCACAGGACTGAAAAGGGAGATAGGCTCCTGCCATGCAGCATGACAGTACCCCCCATCCCCAGGGGTCTACAGACAGACCTTGGCCTAGTGATTGCCCTTCTCTGTGACCAGATATCCCATCTGTAAGATGAAGCATCTGCACTAGATCCCTGCTTCTCAAACTGAGGTCCTTGGACCAGCAGTATCTGCCATCACTGGAGAGCCTGAGGAATGCTAAATCCCTGGGCCCATTGCAGACCTAGGAATCGAAATCTGCATTTTAATAGGATAACTAGGTGATTGTGCAAATCACAGTCTGAGAGGCCCTGGTCTAGATGACCTTTAGGCTTCCTTCCAGCCCTGTGATGTGGCAGTCACCGTGAGAGGCAGAAGAACTAAAATTTATTGAATGCTCGTTCTCATAGCAGAGGAAATGGAGGCTCGGGGTCATGTAAACTGCCCAAGATAACACAGGAAGTGGCAGAGCAGGGATCCCAACTCGGGCCTGTCTGACCCAAAGCGTGCCTTCTTTCCATTCCTCTGGTGAATCATCAGAAATCTATCTTTGGCTTCTTTTTCATGTCACAACTTATGGCCCAGACATATTCAAATCAGTTTTGGCATAGAGTTGTTCAACCCATTTCAAAAGAAACGACTATAATTGAATTGCGGGTGCTGATTTTCCTTTAAATGATGATCTGAATGTTGTGAAAGTCCTAATTAGCCAAAGAATTTCGGTCTTTATATAGACACATGTCAGTCTTCTTCAAGGTGTGTGTCAAAGAGCGGAGTCAATGTCATGACAATATTGGTGCTTGATTTTTGTTAGAGAGCATGTGGGTGGAAGCCCTGGCCAGCAGGAGCTGGCACTGCTTATATGTCTATAAGCGGAAGGTAATTGCACCCCAGCCATACATATGGCGGCCCACCCAGAGATTACATGGTGGGAGTCTCTGCTATATACTTACTCTCCAGGGAATCGGTCTCTCCTCTAAGAATAGTCACATGGTGATGTCAGGGAAGTGTTCTTCTGATCTGGAGCCCCGAGGACTCTGACTCCCCCAGCTTTTCCTGTGGTCTGTTTTATTTCTTTGCATACAGATGTTCCAGTCAATGGTTTGGGAGGGGAAGGGTAGGGAAGAACTTGCTGGCTAAGCACATGTCCATAACTGAAAAACTATGATCATAAGATCCCTGGGACCATAAGAGGGGTCTCCCCAGACCCCAGAGCTCCAGGTGACTTCTCTAGGCTCTATAAGAGGACTTTTCCATAAGGTTCTTGGCCCTAAGCCTCTGTTGGGTTCCTTTGGGAGGCTGATGAAAGCCAGCCATTCCTCTGCTCAAAAAAATTGTTTCTGGAAGAATTAGCATTCTATTTCAGCCTATTTACAAACACTCTGAACACCATTCGTGGAGCCAAGCTTGAGAATCCTGGCTCAAATTAGTGTGAAAAAATGCCATTCCCAATTTAATTGATGACACAATGAGGAACAGAGCTATGTTCTTTGAAAACCCTAGGCTGAAACGCAAAGACTGGTCCCTTGGAAGTGTCCTCTTCCCCCAGATGCAGAGGAAAACACTCTCAGAGCTGCTCTCTCTCATATGCACTGTGACCCGGGCTGCTGATCTTGAGGTGGTCCCTGTCCTGCCTCTTGTGCCCTGGGGAGTGGGCCGCACCTGCTCAACAGTCACGTCAGGTCACAGCGCTCTCCTCTACCAGGTGCACTGACTCTCTGGGTGAGAGTTTTATTGGGGTCATTAACCACCAAGAACAGGAAAGAACGTGCCCAAACCTCATGCCTTTCTCTCTGCTAGCTTTTTTTGTTATCCATGTATCCATCCAACTCCTCAACAAGCGCTGTGTCTTAGGACGCTGAGCTCTGGGTCCTTTCTTTTGTCCAGAATACAATGACCTCCATGAAGTGGCAGGCTATGCTCTCTCCTGGCAGCGTTCTGGAATTTCTTTCTAAGTCCACATTTTCCTGTCTTGATCCCAGGGATCAGCCCCCTCCTAGACTTCCTGGAAAGAGGAAGTATACTTTCATCACCAGGACTCACCCTCCCACCTTCCCAATGTCCCCGTTCTGTATATCCTGGGGGGGGGGGCACGGGGCTCTACATCCGGCCAGCCAGGAGGGAGATGTGGCCCTGGGGGGGTGTGCCCGCATACACCCGAGAGGTAAAGCAGATGTTCCAGGACAGAAGCCAGGGGAAGTGGGGGGGCTGTGAAACCAGCCGCTCGCCTCCCCATGTTTGTGGGGGAAAAACTGAAGCCAGGGAAGACTCTTAAATCAAGTCTGCAGGCAGCAGAGCCGCGGGACGAGGTGGGCCTCCCAAAAGTCTGTCTGTGGACACCGTCTGAATCCTGTTTAGACAACGGAACATAAACCTCCTTCTCTCCGGTCGGTCCGGCCCGGTAAACATGGTAACATAAGCCCCTCTCTGACGAGGCAGACATTTTTTAGGCAGTGAGTCAGACCTCATGTCTCATCTTGCTCCTTCCAGAAGCCAAAATAGACTCTTTCAAATTCATCCCTTCAGCTGCCACAGAATGCTGCCTTGTGAACCGTCACTGTGGGCCCCTGGCTCAGCATCATCGTACCCAGAAACATGAGTGGCCTGGGGGAAGCCCGAGTTAGCAACTTCGGACATTATTTTTAGCACAAGCAAACACAGGAGGAAGGTCTGTAATTTCCTCTCAGAGAACCTATCCTTTTCATTCCCCTCTGTCCTCCACAGCGGGGGGCCCGGGCCACCTGCACGAGGCTCAGGAGGTGAGCAGCCACTGTCGGCCTGGGAGTAGTAGCAGTGACAGTAGCGGCGGTGTAAAAACACTACAGTACCGCTGTTCCTGCTGGTAGTAGTAGTAACAATGGGAGAGCTGACAGATACCTACTATGCTTCTGTTACAAGACTCCCGTTAGGTATTTTGTCATTTATCTAATTCAGTCCTTCCAGTCGCCCTGAAAGTGGGTGAAGTTATCGTCCCCTCTGTACTGACAAGGGAACCCAGGTCATGCAGAAACACAGCACATGACTCTGCTCCCCCACCCTTACTATCCTGCCCTTCAGTTTTCCAAATGTCCTGCATTGATGGACACAGGCATGTTGGAATCATTGCAGAGGCTTGCGACACACATGCTGCAGGTTGCGATGGGGCTCAGGACAGCCTGATTCCTCCAGCCTGGGCCTGGGAAGCCAGTGCATCCGGAAGTCCCCACCACAGCAAAAGGAGGTGGCCCCGTCTCCCCTTGTGTGTCTTCAACAAAACGCATGGCTTTCCAAGACTCTGCATCTGCTCTGCATTCCTTCAAGTGAAGAGCAGGAACATTGTCATGTAAACAGTCCTCCAACAGCGCTGCAGCCTGGTGCACAGCCCTCCCCCTTCCAGAACCCCTGGGGTGCACCTTGCCAGCTGCTGGGTCTCTCCCTGAGATGACTCACTTCTTCCCAGGGCCACCACAGCTGGCTTCCATCCCCTCCTAGCTTGACATGCAAGGAGCACAGACGCAGCTGCCCACCTCCCGGCTCCAGCTCTGGAGGTGGAGCTGCAGGCCGAGGCCCTGCCCCTCCCAGTCTGAAGCGCGTGCACGCCACTGGGTGCGTGCGGTGCGTGTTCCGTGCGGTGCGTGTCCCATGCAGGACACACACCCTACTTCTTAGTGCCCATTCTTTTCTGTCTCCGCCCTCCCCTTTTGTTCTATTTCCCTCCCTCCCATATTTCCACTTTAAAAAGTTTTCAAAAGACATCAAAATGCGATTTCTTTTTATTGGTCTGCAGAAAGTGCACCAAACAAGAATGGGCTGAGAGGCAAGGGAGCACTCAGGAGGGCCCCAGCTTATTAAAAACCACAGCTTAAAGAACCGAGCTCACGGATGCCAGGTGGCACCCGTGCATCACGCACATCGTAACTCCCTCGTAGCTGACGGGAGGGCTGGGGCTTGGTGAGGGAAGTGGGTGGCCCACCTCCAGAGCACCAAGGCCTCCCCTGAAGCACCGTGGTTACCGACTCTCATCCCGCCTCTCCTGTGCCCCATTACCCACTGCTCTCCCATCTGACCATGCCTTTAGACCACACCATTGGAGGTGCTCCTGGAGGCAAATCGCCAGCCAGGCAGCTGCCTGCAGACAGCAGTTGCTCAAAAGCTGAGCTTGCACGCCCTTCTCTTGCTCCAGGCACTACCACAGCATGGAAGTATTCACCCACTACGACCTGCTGAACCTCAATGGCACCAAGGTGGCCGAGGGCCACAAAGCCAGCTTCTGCTTGGAGGACACAGAATGTGAAGGAGGTATCTTTGTGGGGGGAGGGGTGGTAGGAGACTCATAGGGACTTAGGTGCTCCCACCCCTGTGTCCACCCAGCTGGAGCCCCAGCCAGATGCCGGACTCCCTGTTCCCTGGCCACTGCTGACTCTCCATGTGGGGCCTTCATTTGCCCAGCTCTCTAGGGCTTCCATGGCTATAGCTTGGAGCTGGGGGGTGTGGGCAAGACCTGACTGTAAAGACAGGTCAGCCTGAGTTTTGCTGATGGTAGGTCCACACGGCCTCCTGGGTAAGGTCCACCCTTGGGCCTGATGCAGGCGCCCCTCCTGCTCTGGCTGCCACAAACCTTTTTCCCTGTGTGTCCTGACGTCTAGTGTCCCTACCCCACCAGGTTCTTAGCCTTCCAGTCCAAGCTCAAACAACCCCCTCTGAGGTTCCCTGCCTCTCTTGCCTGCCTCCTCCAGGCAGGCAGGGGCAGCACTCCACTCTCACTGTGAGTAGGTTGCCACATCTGCACTGTGATCACCTGTCAGCACACCTGCCACCTTGACACGCGGGGCTCTTTAAGGAGAGACATGTTCATTCTCACTATACCCACTGCCTAGAGTGGTGCCCAGACACAGCAACCTCTCAGTAAATATGCGTTTAACTCGTCACTCATTAAAGCGGCCTGCCACTGACATGCCGTGAAATCACACAGCAAGGGGTTTCGAGCACCTCCCATGTACAGACAGTGTGTAAGGATGCTGACATTCCAGAGGAGACAAGATGACCCCCACACTAAGCTAAACAGTGAACACCAAAGCTTTCCCAGATACACACACAGTTCATCCCCAGTGAAAGGATTTCACAGAAAGTCCAGGGTGGCCCGCAGTGGTCAGGGAGGACTTCGTGGAGGAGGAGGATCTTGATCCTGGTCTGAACAGAGGGGTGAGACGTGGATGGGTAGGGAATTGAATGGTGAGTCCCATTGAAATGACAGCAGACCAGAAGCCCACACAGTGGGGATGGGAGGCTGAGCCCAGAGGAAGCAGAGGTTGGGGGCAGGAAGTGAGGCCATGCACATACCATGACGGGCTTCCCTCCGGCCCTGCCTGCAGACATCCAGAAGAGCTACGAGTGTGCCAACTTCGGTGAGCAGGGCATCACCATGGGCTGCTGGGATGTGTACCGCCATGACATCGACTGCCAGTGGATCGACATCACTGATGTGCCCCCTGGAGACTACCTGTTCCAGGTGAGGTGGGCAGGCAGGGGTTCCAGGTCCTGCTGATGGGAGGAGGGGAGGCCGCCTCAGCAGCCTCCTTCCAGCTGGTGCCAGAACAGGTGTGCAGGCCAGGCTGGTGCGGGGTGCCACACCCGGAGGCTGTCACGGTCTGTCAGGCAACCTCAGTATGTGAGGCATGCAGGACTGAGAGTAGGGCCTGTGCAGGGCCTGTGGGAACCAAACACCTGAGATGTTCGCACTGGGTTCAGTTAATGCTTGGTGCTTGCTAATGAAAACGCATCTGCAGGCCAGATTCAGTCCTTGGGCCACGAATTTGTTCCACAGACTCTAGAGCAACCACACATTTTGTCTCATTTTGAGCTACTTTTCCCTCCACTCCGATTTCTCCCAGGGCCCTCACCCCTTTGGTCGGTAACGTCAAGGCTGAAAACAATCTGATAAAGGGCCAGTCACTCACAAGCGGTTGTGACTTAATGCTCCCAGAAATACCTGCCTCATAAAAGAGTATCTGCAGAGGCATGTACTAGTCCATTTCTGTGCTTATAACAAAACACCTGAAACTGGGTAATGTATAAAGAAATGAAATGTCTTTCTTACAGTTTTGGAGGCTGGTTAGTCCGTGGTCCAGGGAATGCATCTGGCGATGCCCTTCTTCAGGGTGGGAACTCTCTACAGGGTCCCACAGCGACACAGGGTATCGCATGACGACAAAACTGGCAAGCACTCTCTCATGTGCTTCTTATAAAGCCACCAGTCCACACCAGTGGTAATTTGTTACTCCGAGGGCACAGTCTTCATGATCCAATCACCTCTCAAAGGCCCCACCTTTCAAATATCATAATAGGATTTCTCACCTATTACAGTTTCTAACACTGTTACAGGGGGATCAAGTTTCCAACACATGAACTTTTGGGGGACACTTTTGACCCATAGCAGGGGGCCATACTCCATGCAAAGAAATGAATCTATGATGGTAGAAGTCAAATGCTAGGGACAGCCTGGCTGGGTGACTTTTGTAGGGACTTCCCAGGGCTTCCACATACTTTGCCCTGGCAGAAGGCCAGCTCTGGGGAGGAATCAGGGGAACTTGACCTCCCACCTTCCTTCTAACAGCTGCATGCTCCAGCCAGGGCCCGTTTGGTGGAGGAGACGAGGGGCACTGTGCCTGCAGGGTCTCTCTCCTGATGCATGGGTGCATGTCTGCCCACAAAAGCTTCATTTCACCCTCTCACTCTCTCCCACATCCCCACCCATCTCATTTGCCACCTTGCCCTGTTGGGTGGCAAAGTGGATGAAATGTGTCATTCTGCTTTGAAAGCCTTCCCAAGGGGGCATTCAGCCAGCCCAGGTCCCCACCTACAGGCAGTCCTCTGAAGAACCAACACCTGCAGGGAAGTGACCACAGAGGGGCTTTGAGAGGTTTCCTGGGGAATTTCAGAGGCTGGAAATGAGACAGCCAAGCACTTTTCCACCCACGAGCCCAGAACCGCAGACTTGGAGAGGCCCAACCAGAGAGCAGAGTGCGCTTTATTTAAAAAAAAAAAAATGAATATCCGTGACTATGTGCACGTATACAGTCCCTGGCGGTTTATATGTGAGGTTTGCTGTCACTTTGCCAGGTGAATGTATAGTCTCGTGTATTCTGATCAATACCGTCTATTCAGCAATTAGGATTTACTGCCTAGGCCCAGTGAATGCATTGTCTCATTTAACGTTCCAATGAGGAGCATCATTACTGTCCTCGTTTTACAGCCAGGTCACATCAACTCTGTATTCTATGTTCTCAACCTCTAAACTGTACAATTAGCAAATGGACTTATCAGGGACATGTCAATACCTCTGATTAATTGGAAAGAATACTTCCCTTGGGATAGACACGGAGCCTTAGCCGCAGGAAAGTCCTGGCCTGGGAGCTCGCTGGACACAAGTGCTTGACTTCATTGCAGACATCAGTGCCTGCTGCGAAGGATGGGAGGAAGGACCCGGCAGAGAGGAAGCCGCACTCCATGCAGAGAGCCTGTGTGCAGAGGCTCAAAAGCAGGGCAGGCAGCCCACTAGGCTCCTGTTTATCATTTCCCGTATGCACAGAAATACGGGAATCTAGAGCCACTTCCCACAGATCCTGATGAGATTCACAACTGCAGAGGATGAGGGTGGGAAGGGATTGTGGAGACCACGTATTCCAGCCCCCCCCTTGACCCCCAGCAGGCCAGGACCCCTTGCCGCATCCCAGTGCCCTCATGGCCACCCTGAGGGGACACCTGGCTGGGCACAGAGCTGCCTGGCCTGCCGTCTGGAGGCCTCAGTGTGTGGTTTTGTTTGCCTGGTGCCATGAGTGGGCCAGGGGTAAGGGGACAGCTAGGGCGTTGGCTAGAGAAGAGACCAAAGAAAAGTCAGGCCCCCCCAGAACGGCTACCACGGGGCCAGGACACAGGGCTGGCCTCAGTTTCCCACAGCACTTCTTTGGGCAGTCCCAGCTGGCCTGCTAAAGGGTCATGTCCAGGTCCTTCTGGGACCCCAACCCTAGAATGTTCCTTAATTAGCAGGTGCCCCCTGCACTCCTTGGGGTTTGTGGTCCTTCCAAATGTGGCAGGGCCCTTAGGAAGGGTCTGTCATTTGTGTCCTCTGCACCTTCGCCCACTGCCCCAAGGGACAGCATTTGTCTCTTAACCTTCTGCCTCTTTCCCCTTTCTCCTGGGTTCCTCACCCCAAATCTCCCCTCTCTGTCCCCTCTCAGACACCCTCTCAGCAGGACAGGCCTTCCTATTCCTGCTGCTTTGGGCCACGAATCTCCCCTCACTGTCCCTTCACAGACACCCTCTCAGCAGGACAGGCCTTCCTTTCCTGCTGCTTTGGGCAGTGCCACTTAGCTGGGGAAATGCAGAGGAAGGGGATGGGAGGGATGGCAGGGGCAGCAGGGGCTGAATGGAGGGTGGGCTCCAGCCTCCACCAGCAGCCCCAGAGCCAGGCCCTGGACCGGCAGAGCAGAAAGGGACTTCTGGATCACCTAGGCCATCATATTAGAGAGCAGTACCCAGGCCCAGAGAGAGGAAAGGATATGTCCATCCCAAATCACGCAGCTGGGACCAGCGTCGTCTCCAGTGCCCAGGGCAGCCCCTGCCTGCTTTCCATACCGCCTGGTCCTTCTCCCTGCCCCATCTCCGCACCCTGCTCCTTCACTTTTCTTCAGTGTCTTGTCCTGGAGCCTCCTCAGACCCCACCTCCTGCCTCTCCCAGAGCACCCAGGAGAGGGCGAGCCCTGTTTGAAGGCCTGCCCTTGGTGGTGGGGACTGTGTGTGTTATGCTGCAGTAGACAGTGGTGCACGAGCCTCACTCCTCTGGGCCAGCTCTTGTCTGCCTTACCCAGCTCATCTCTGTCCTGTCCCAAGGACTCCATCAGGATCCACGGCTCCCCTCTGGCCAGTCCTGTCCTGGGCTGCTCTTGGACCCCAGCGCCTGCACGCTCTCCTTACTTGAGGTCACCGGCTCTGGAAGCTGGGCTGGTCTCAGCAGAGCCCCAGGCCCGGGGTGGAGGATGGCTGAGGAGAGAATCACCAGTTTCCTCTGACTTGACTCTCCCCAGGTTGTCATTAACCCCAACTACGAGGTTGCAGAATCTGATTACTCCAACAACATCATGAAGTGCAGGACCCGCTACGACGGCCACCGCATCTGGATGTACAACTGCCACATAGGTAAGGCCCCAAGCTGCCTCTGCCCTCCTCAGGCCCCTCAGCCCACCACTGGGGAACAGGTGAGAGCTGCCCCCACTTTCCCAAGGAGCAGAGGCAGCTTCCTGATTTGGGGACTGGAGCAGCCTCACATTTCCATGCTCAGGAAGGAAGCCACAGAAAGGCAGGCCTGGATGGAGGCTGTTTTCACAGCCAGCTCTGCCATGGGAGAGGATGGCACAGAACTGGGCCAGCCCAGGGCACATCCCAAAGGTATTTAGGCCTGGGGCTGAGGCCACCAACTCATTATGCATGTGACTTCAAAAATGTGGGCGTCAGCTATTTGTGGGCTCTGCATGTCAGGTTTTCCTCTGTCAAGAACTAGAAGCCAGCAAACCACTGAAACTTCCTAGTCTCCGATAATGACACTTTCTCTTTGGGTTCTATGACCTGGAGGACACAAGGGAAAACAGGGCTTCCTCCTCTGCAGGAGTGACAGACTTCACTCTTGGTAAATTACAGGCACTATATTTATTCACTCATTCACTCAACCTTGTCAGAGCACCTGCCATGTCCCAGGCCTTAGTGACAGCCAGCGCCCAGCACCTGTCCTTGTGGGGTCACACAGAGGCCAAGTCCCTGGCTCAGGTAAGGGCTGAGTATCTCATTTGCCAAACTCTCCCCTGATTGCCACTCCTCAGGCGGGTCCTTCAGTGAAGAGACGGAAAAGAAGTTTGAACACTTCAGTGGACTCATAACTAACCAGCTCTCCACGCGGTAAAGAAGCCTCTGTGGTCACCTCCTGTCTTCGGGCCACACCGCATCTTCCCCGGGATGTCCCCCAACAACTGAGTCTGACCAATGGCTACGCCCCTCGCTCGGCCCCCAGCCCGTCCAGACCCCGCAGCCATGACCATGCTCAGGAGGAAGGGGTGCTGCTGCCTGACCGGGGTGCAGGGGCAGTCCCCAGGGCTGCGGGAGCCACACCAAGAACCAGTCTTGCTCAGGACCCCAGCCACACACACAGGTTGTCATCAGCCTGTCCCCCAAGCCACCCAGCTCCCTACAGATAATATGCAGTCCTTTTCTTCTCAAGTCACACGTGAGTGAATGTGAGCTTATCAAGCCCCATGATGGTCAGGCCGAATCCTGTTTCTCCTCTTCTGAGTTTGGTTACAGCAAACTTGAATATCTAGACCTCTCTTCCAGCTAAACCAATGGCCTCTATTCTAGACTATTATATTCCCATATATAAATAACGCTGCCATGTGTTTTGTGACTAGGTGAGCTCAGAGTTGGTGCTTCCCTCTCCACCCCCTTATTTTTCCAGACACTATTATTATATTATATTTTCACAGACTTTGAAACACAAAGTAACTTAGTGGCATTTAATATTGGGCATCTGGGCCTTTGCAAGTACAGCTCAAAAGAAAGACCAACTCACCTGTGTAAGTGACTCTCTATTGTTCCAATTCTGTGGGTCATTGAATCAACGGTGCTATAACCAGGGTCCTGGGTGACAAGGACACTCACCAAACACCATGTGTCATCACAGACACTTACACATACTTGAAACTTGGAATAAAAGATTTATAGTATGTGTGTGTTTCCTTTGAACCACTGCACCTGGGCCCCAAGCGCAGGTTTCCTGTATATTTAGTTGCAGTAACAGAGTTTCGGGTACCTTTATGGTTTCACTCCCATGGAGATGCAATCCCATATCCCCTATAATCCAGTGTGGCTACCGGGGCTTCCTTTCAGCACAGACCACAAAAGGAGCAACTCCTGTCCTTTGGGAAAAGCAGGTTAAGAAGATCACAAAAATCAACTAAAACACGGGTTGTAACCTTTCTTGAACTCCTGTTTTTTACTGAAACTTATCAGGGTGCACAACAGTTGTATTAGGACCAGATGGGACACCCAGATCTAAACAACC
Source organism: Cynocephalus volans (assembly GCF_027409185.1). Classification (NCBI taxonomy): domain Eukaryota; kingdom Metazoa; phylum Chordata; class Mammalia; order Dermoptera; family Cynocephalidae; genus Cynocephalus; species Cynocephalus volans. The sequence goes on from NC_084461.1 coordinate 171,892,403, forward strand.
ACAGGCGGCTTCCCAAAGGAAGGGGTGTTCACAGAGCAGGAGCTCTGGATGGCCTGCACCAGCGACTCTCACCCAGACACAAGTGCTCCCACTTGTACCAGAGCCCAGCAAGTGAGAGTCCACAATGACCCCAAGGTTCCAGGAAGGGCCACCCTGGCACCAATCCACCTAAATCCAAGAGATGAGGGCACTGGGCCCACCCCCACAGGGATGCCTCCACTTGTTACCATGAGGGGAGCAAACTCAGTACACAGCTTTCACCTCCTGGCTTCATTCGCATCTATTTCTCCGAGGACCCCTTTGTAACCAGCACCAAAAGGTGACTCTGGGACCAGCCCAAATGCCTGGGGCCCTCAGTACTGCCATTAGCCCAGAGCTGCTCTGCAGCACATGACGGCAGGCTGGGATACCCAAATGGCTGGAGGAGGCTGGGCAGGTGTCGCACAGCAGCTGTTGCAACGTATCCCCAAAACTGGGCGGCAGGCTCCATGCACAAATACCCTTGAGGCCCAGCTGGGGTACTCCAGGCCAGGCTCCTAGAGTGATTGTTTTTCCCCAGCAACTGCAGGCCAGCGATGGGAAGTAGGATAGCGCCCCCTAGTGTCCCACCGCAGATGGTCACATTTCGAAGCAATCACATTAAAGCAACTTTTAAGTTTTTATTTTTTCTCAACTTCTGGGACTAGACAAACTAAAGCCCACCATGCCTCACAATGAAGCTTCAGTAATGGTGCAGGGCTGTTTGGCGTCTGTAAAGGCTTGTGGTGTTGGGCCCCGGTGTAGTCCTGGGGTGCAGATCCAGCTTGACAGGACTCTTGGGACTCAGGATGGCAGGACACTCTGGACAGCAGGCTGCTCCTTCTTTTTGTGTTGGAGCCCCAGGGCCCGGGCCACCAGCCTCCGGGCCACTGCCGTATTTGTCTGTGGTCTCTCCTTTGCCAGACGCAGGAGCTCTAAAAGGAAGGCCCCACGGAGGCGTGGGGACTTGAATGGAGGCCATGTCTGCCTCTCCTCCCAGCGACACAGCAGCCTCAGGGACCATCTACATCAACTTCTAATTTTGCATGTGAGGGGCCCGAGGCCAAGCTGTGCCCATGCGTGGCCAGAGACCCGTGAAACAGGGCCTGCCTAGGGCTCCAGGCTTGACAATCCAGACTCCCAATGGATCTTGACCCAAACTTGTCACCTCTTGGTGCTCTTGTTTCTCTCTGTACAGTGGAGGTGGGGAGGGGTTAATCCTGCCCACATCCCTGCTTTGTAGGGCCCTTTGGGAGGGAGATGAAGTCAGCCTGGGACACCTGGAGCTCTTGGACCTATAGACAGGACATTTATTGCTCCCCAGGAGTCTAGGGCGAGGCCGTGTAACCTTCCGCAGGGACACAGTGGCCTCAGCAGGCCCCCTCCAGGGCTGTTTTGCTGGCCGCCACTGTACTCACAGAAAACTGGCCTCTCAAAGCCCCCAACATGCTTTCTAGGAGGAGAAGAGGAAAGTAGAGGAACTGACATTTATCTGGCACCTTACGTATGCCCCCACAGCTCCAGGCAGGTCTGCCATGCTCTTTTATCCAGTCCTCCAGTCTACCCTGTACCATCTGCTTATTTTATGGAGAAGGAAACAAACGCCTGGATGAAGTGACTTGCTCAAGATCAATGTAAATAAGTGACAGAGCCAGGATCATGCCCAGGGCTGACCCCAAAGCCCAAGTTTCTTCACCCCTGCAGGATGCGGTTTCCATGGCCCTCCAGAAGACAGACCAGGCATTTCCCTGAGCAACGCCCAGAACACGGTGTGAGCAGGAGGGCAAGCCTGAACCGGTGGCTGGCAGCTGCCACCACTGATGGGGCCCCAGGGAGGGAGTGGGAGCACAGCCCCCCTGGCTGTGGTAGCCCAGAGCTCCTAAAGAGCAAAGAACTGAAAAAGGGGGAACAGACGGAGAGGAAGACCCCTCCCTGCCAGAGCAAACCTTCACACACACCCACACAGCCTCCCGCCCCAGGATAACCGCCTCCTTACTTGGCCTCTGCAAGGCTTTGAGCTTTGACTGCTTGGTTCCCTGCACGAGGGGCCGGATCTTGAGCACCGAGAACTCCCTGGTCAGGGCGTCAGTAGCTATGGAGAGAAAGCAGATCTGGAGCCATCCCCTCCTCCTCCTGCGCCAGGCCCCCTCAGACCTGGGAGTACACGCATCCCCCAAGACTGATGCAGCCCCTTGTGCGCCCATTCAATGCTCGGGCAGGGCTGCTCTGACACCACCCTGGGCAAGAGACGGCTGCTATCTGCCCAAAATGCCCCCGTGCCTCACAGGCCTGCACGGGATGCCCGGAGCCACGCCAGTGAGGCTGCGGTTAGGACATGAGGAGAGGCAGGCTCCTGCCTCCTAAAGCCCCAGAGCTTAAAAAACTCTCCGCCTTTCACCGCTCAAGACCCTCTGGGGAACATGCGCTGTCCCAGTGATGCTCGGCCATGGAGTACTGGGCTATTTACAGGACATGCACAGCAGAGCTCGCAAGGCTCCAGGTCCCAGCCCCCCGATGTTTAGAGATGAGGAAACCTGCTCCCACCACACAGTTTGCGACAGAGCCCAGAGATGGCCACGGCCAACCCCTGCCAGAGCTCGTTCTTTCCTGGACACCAGGCAGCCTCCTTGCTCCCCTCCCTGCCTCCCTTTCCTCGGGATCCCTCCCTGGGGCTCCCCCATCCCGACCTGTTTCCTAAGCACTGCCCCCTCCCTGGACACTCAGGCTCCCATGAGGCCTGGGCCCCCACCAGCAATGGTGGCTCCCAGCTCCAGTGTGCAGGAGGCCGTGGGTCTGGGAAGGCCAGGTGAGGGGTGGTGGAGGTGGAGGGCAGGTACCATTTTATAAATACACCCAAAGTGAACAGTGGCATGGCGAGGGCAGTGCAGGAAAGTGACGAGAGGGCACAAGTAGCACTGGAGTCACAGTCAGGAGGTTGCACGGCATCCCCGGCTCTGACCCTGAAAGGCTTCGTGACCTGGAACAGACCCCTGATGTTCTGTGACCCTCAGTCTGCCCATCTGTAAAGTGCAAGTAACCTGACCTATGTCTTAAAGCTGCAATGAAAAGTGAATGGGAGGGTGTGGCCTGAGCCAGATGGCACTGTGGTGCCTGAATGATTTTGACCTGTAAAAACAGCACTTTCATATGGTTCTGTTTGTATATAGCAGTACCTGGGGCTTGGCCCATGACATGCGCTCAGTAAATGTCACCTGAACCTGAAACCTCTGCAGGGAAAACATAACACCACTGGGAAGGGCCAGACTCATTACCATGAGATTCTTGGGCCAGCGCCCGCTAGGCAACCCCCAGACTTTGGCTTGGACAGCTGTGGGTGGGGCCCTGTGACCCTCCACCCAGGGACCAAGGGCCCTTCCACTCCATGATGGTCAGAGAAAGGGCTGAGGCCACCATGGGCCGCAGTACCTGAGGCCAGGCAGGGAAAGATGCCGAGTGCATGGGTGTCGTCCACCCACTGGATCTTGAGCCCCGTCTCTCTGTGCAGGGAGAGCAGATGGGGTGGTTATGATAGCAGGCAAGCCCCTCCCCCCTCCAGCCCTCAGACACCACGAACCCGAGACTGGGGCTCTGGGAGGGAGACTGGGACTCTGGGAGGGAGACAGCACGCGGTAAACTTGCTCTGCAGACTGCACGGTTAGCTTGCGAAACACAAGCGTTGCCCCTGTTAATACAGCTAGCAGGTCCCCAATTCCTAGAACTGAGGAAGCCAGGACTCAAAGAGCTCATACAGCACAATGCCACGGGTGAAGAAGGCTTCTCACAGCCACTGTCACAGCCAGGCCAAGGGTCGAGGTGGGGAAGGGGACAGGACCTAAAATAAGCACATCAATATTACTGCTAAAGTCAACTTTCCTCCCATTGTGCAGGAAGGCGCCACTGACTCTGGCCTGAGAAGCCAACACAGCTGGGGGCCACCCGGCTCCTCTGGCAACAGATGAGCTCTTTGTCCCACCACCGGGACCCTTTGCTCTCCTCCAGCTCAGGTGCAGAGAGCACAAAGGAAGGCCATTCAGGAAGCAGAGTCAAAAAGGAGGGCCACAAAGAAAGGGATTTTAAAAAGCCTAAGCAGGAAAAGAGAAGTAGAGAAAGGAAAATGAAAATTTAAAAAAAGAAGAAAAAAGGAGACAGGCAGTTGGATCTAAAAGGCATTTGGGGACACCAAAGGGAAGGGATGTGTTGTCTCTCAATACATCCTTCTGGCTCCCATCCCGCCCTCCACCACTCTGCCCTGCTGGGTACTCAACCCAGTTCACCCAGAAACAGTTCCCGCAGCAGGATGGCCCTTGGCCTGCTGAGGACTGACAGACAACTGGCTGGGAGGTGGCACTGATGGAGACTGATGGAGGGCCTTATGGGGTCTCAACAGGCATGTGGCCCTGCAGAGGGGCTGGCCGAGGTCCAGGGCCTCCAGAATGTGTCTACAATCAAAAATCAGTTCTCTCCCTCCCCACAGTCACGGTCAGCAAACTGAACTGCCCAGGAGCATTGGAGCCCAGGCAACGCATCCACTTTCTGCCTTTCTTTCTGGAGCATTAGGTGCTGGGGGAGGGGCAGGCAAGCATCCCCAGCAACAAAGGGGCATCCTGGCTCCTCTCAGAGGGCGAGCACCACGCCTCCCCCACCGCCCTGCTGGCACTTACTGGAACTCAGAAAACTCTGCCAAGAGGTCCTCGGTCTTGAGTGCTGGCTCAAAATCGTAGATCTCCACCACATGGGCAAAGTCCTTCTCTCCAGGCAGCTCCTCTACGAAGGAGGACATGTCCATGTGGACCCTCTCTATCTGAATGTCCTTCTCAGTCAAGTTGTCTGTGATCTGGGAGAGATAAGACCCTTTAGCAAGGAGACACACAAGCCTCCAAACAACTAAGCCACACTCTGAGAGTCCTGCAGGGAAGAGGGATCCCTGCCCAGCAGGAAGCGTTTTAGGGGCAAGAGCTTACTTTTATGGAGTCCCCACTGGATGACTGGCACTTACACACATTATATTTCATATAATCCTAAAAACTACATTCTACATACAGCTGGCCCTCCATGTCCATGGGTTCCACATCTGTGGTTTCAACCAACCACGGATCGAAAATTTTGGGGGGAAGAAAACTGCATCTGTACTGAACATGCATGGACTTTTTGTCATTATTCCCCTAAAAAAGTCCAGTATAACAACTATTTACACAGCATTAACATTGCATTAGGTATTTTCAATAATCTAGAGATGACTAAGTATATGAGAGAATGTTTGTAGCTTATATGCAAATATTACACCATTTTATATGAGAGACGAGCATTCACAGATTTTGGTATCTATGGGAGGTTCTGGAACCAATCCCCCATGGATTCTAAGGGACAAGTGCACCTGCTTCACAGATGAGGAAGCTGAAGAGGGAAGTGATTTTGCCCCAAGTTGTAGTCAGTAAGAGACAGAGCTGGGAAGTCCAGGATCTTTCCTTCCCTTATTAACAACGTGGTATCAAGCAAGTCTTTCTGATCTCCATTTTTTGTGTATAAAATAGCAATAAAAGATGCCCACCCTCCCAACTGAACCCACAGCCAGTTTCAGGGGCAGACACACAGTTTCAAGAAACAAGATCTGTAAGACAAGCTCCAGGCAGAAGAGTAATTCTCATGACCACCATCTGTAGAGCATTACGAGGCACTTGTACATACGTTCCATTCATGTTACCTTGTGAAGAACATACTATCATTTTTTTTTCTTAATATGAGGAAACTGGGACTTAGAAAAGCAAAATGGCTTACCCAGGGTCACCTAGTTCCTAAACAGTTGAGCTGTGACCCAAATGCATACTCCTCCCCATGTCACCTAAGGGACCCCTATCACCCAGCAGCCAGCCCTGCCTCACCCAGCACATGCCCGCCCTCCACACCAGGACCCGTGTCCCCTTCCACCCACAGCCACACCCACCTCACTTCTGCCCTCCCTTTTCTGGGCTCAAGAGCCTCATCACCTCTTGCAGCAGCTCACTGTAATCGTCGTCAGAGCAGCTGCCGGGCCCCTCCTCCTCCACCTCTTCTTCCTTTTCCTCTTCCTCCTCGGCCGCAAGACTTTTCTCCTGCTGACTCCCAGTTCCTTCTTCCAGGGCCAGCTGTATGTTGGACCCAAGCTGCATGGCCATCTCTACCCTGTCTCCCTTCCCTGAGTGGCACTTGGGCCTCAGGGGTTCAGTGCCAACAGGGTCTGGCAGTGGCTCATTGTCACAGGTTTGGCCCCGTAGGTCCTCTGTTCCCTGAGTTATCAACACAGGAACTCCCTGGTCAGAGTTGGGGTCCCCGGGGCCAACATCTCCAGGCTCTTCCTGGACCTTGCCAGCGGGGGCCTCTCCCTTGAGCCCTGGGGTAGAGGTCGGTGCCCACTCTTCTTGCTTGCGCAGCACCCGGGGCACATACAAAGGCTGGTCTGGCTTGCGTCCACGATGCCACCGGATGCCCCGCGTGCCTCGGGGATCAGCAGTCGCTCCCTGGTTGGAGGTGAGCCGGGGACCACGGTACTTGCCGGGGTGGGAGGCAGGAGGGTGGCAGGGGCCAGAAAGACCATCTGAACTGGGTACCCTGGAGCAGAAGCAGGAGGAGGTCATCAGAGAGTGTTTGGGGCCAAAGGAAAATTGTTGACTGAAGCCACCTGTCATTCGGGCATGATGCTCTCAAGTCAGCCTTAGGCAAAAGAGAGAGCCAAAATTACACTCAAAACCAGAGCAGCCCCCTGCCCTCCAGTGCCATAAACCAAATTAGAGATTGCTAAATCTTTGGTCACACACCAGATGAGATAAATACTTGCATTTAGGAATTACGATAATAGAAAAACACGTAACTTTAAACACTAGGGTCATAATCATTATAATAAGATGCTCATTCTGTGACATGCATGTGGGAACAGAGATGACCAAAGGCCCACCAGGGGTTTCTCCCTGCCACTGTGTCTCCGGGGTACACACTCACCAAGAGAAATGTCGGGCAGACCCACCCTCGCTACTTACATGACTCTCTCTCTCTCTCTCGGCCCAAAGAGTACAGCTGAACTTGCCAAGTGAGTTCCATAAACAATGCATGTCTACTCCACTGCTGAAGCAAAGGGCAGCACTGACTTTAAGCAACTGAGGCTAGGGATGCAGGAAGCAGCCTGAGGGCTCCTGGCCCTGGTTCCTGCCCAGCTCTACCCTCCCAGAGGCTGACCAGCTGGCCCGACCACTCACAAGCAACCGCTGAGAGCCCTCCAAAGTGGTAGGATACACACCTGATGTCCTGGTGACAGATGACAGTCCTCCTCTTCCAGCCCTCCCCAACGGAGAAGCTGCTCAAGAGATCAAAATTCTCTGCTGTCCTATGGATCAAGTACCGCAGGCGACTGGAGAGTGGGGGAAAGAGAAGGACCCTGGGAAGGAACCGGAAGGACTGCTGAGCAGGGACTCCAGGTCCAGCCCTGGAGCCTGCTTCCTACCAGGTCCACTCCCAGGTTAATGGTGGCTTAACACTAGACTCCTCTGCCCCACGGGGTCCCAGGCCTACTGCGAAGGGACCAAACATAGGGATGATCACAAGGAGCTACTGATCCCGTCCCCAGCCCCGTGCAGGGCCCCTGCAGTCTCAGAGTGATGCTCAGAATTACAAAGAAAAGATGCAGGTGGAAGAGGACGACGGCAGATGTTAACAAGACTAAAGGCCAGCTGCCAGCCAGTTACCGCGATGCGCCACCTGGGGGAGGGGCACAGGTGGTCCACACCAGCTTACTTTGACAGCTGCTTCTGCAGCAGGAAGCGGTCCAGCTCCTCCTGGATGGTGTGGACAAAGTCATTCTCGGCTGGGGAGAGGAAAACACCGTCCAAGCAGAGAAGGGCCAGGGTGCCAGGTGGGACAGCCTGCAGGGGAGGGGCAGGGCCGCGATCAGGGCACAGACCCCGGGCCCACCCGCAACCCCTTACAGAGCTTCTAGGCCAAGGCCTCTCCATCGGCAAGTGAGAAAACGGGCTTGGAGGCGGTGACATGACGTGACGGGGTCCCCCCGGCAAGTTGATGGACAGAGAGGGGTCTCCTGGCTCCCGCTCGGCGCTCCCATCGGGCGGGGTCAGATGCTGCGCGGCCGCCGGGCACCCCGGGCTTCCCGGGGTCGGGGCCTAATCCGCGCGGCCCAGCCGCCCCTCCCCACAGGGAGCCAGAGGCCCGGGCCGATCGCCCCCCAGTCCCGACGCACTCACCGCGGCCGCCCCGCGCGTCGCCGCCGCCCTCAGGGTCCGCTCGAGCCTGAGATAAGGAACGCGCGAGAAAGCCCGGGCCTCGGCGGGGCCGCAGCGCCACCGCGTGTCCCGGGGGAGGTATCGCAGAAACGGCCCGGGGCGTGCTGGGATCGTCTGTGAGGGGCGGGGCGGAGGCGCCCCTGCCGCTGACATGCACGTGACCGCTTCTCCCACAACCACGCGACTGGGAATTACATTCAAGGAAAACTGAGACCCAGAAAGGTGAAATAACTCGTGCAAAGTTGTACAGATAATAATTTCTAGAGTCTTGCTTTGAGTAAAGATAGGTCTGATTTCAAAGTCGGCTCTGTTTTTCTCCCATGACAGCACCATGTTTTCTAGGATCAGTTAAGTTCAGCAAACACTTCTGAGTGGCTACTGTATTCTAAGTAGTGGCAGCGCTCGATTGTCCTTCCCTGGGACCCACCAGCGGAATAAGGAGGAAATTCGTTTCTGAGCACACAGTATTTCATCACCCTTTGCCCATCACTGCCCTTCTTCTCCCTACAAAGAAGTCTAATTCATTCCACGGGGTCACTGACAAGGTTGCTGACCCTGTGGGTAACCAGGCTGGGTTGCCATCAGCACGGTGATTTGCAGGTCCCCAACCTACACTACCTTGCTCCATCCAGAAATAATTCCAGCACCCACCTTAAATGGGGCTTGAAATTCCTGCCATTGGACAGCCTGTGGGATGAGCTATTATAATCTAGGGGACCACGTTTGAAATCCTCCTGTTCCCTGAAAGATGTTAATATGTAAGCCCTTGGTCATCCTGAATGGACAAGCCCAGAGCAAAGCAGAGCCCTGAGCCAAGAGCACTTACAACACAGGTTTTGGTGCAGGACCTAGAATAAAGACAAATCAATGTGCAGAGAAAATTCAGGGATCCAAGTCATAAGTCTCCTTTCTGGGCATGGTTGTGGGAGGAGATTCTGAAGACCCAATAGGTCCCCTGCCCCCAGCCTGGAGGGCATCCAGCTCCTAGGGGCAAAGGAGGAACAGGGGACTCCCCTCGGATTCCAACCCCACCAGCCCCACACATACTCCACGCTGATCTACTGGAAGTGGGCGCAGGCCACACGATGGCATTGTTTCACTGACCAGGCTTCCTCAACTGCAAGTAATGCAAGCCCACTCAGCAGCTATGGACAAGACATGACCTGGGAGGAAAATTCATGCCAGCTCAAAAAACAAAAGCCCAACCCAAAGTGGCTGTCTCTCCCTGAGATGGAGGAACAAACCCCAAACCCAGGAAAAATGCCATGCGCCCACCTCGTTAGAGCTGGTCTGTGATAGAGAGATTGTTCCATAAATTCAGACAGAGATGGTACAAATAAGCTCTCAGAAGAGGGCTGCCCATGAGTCCCTTTTCAGGGAACTCACAGGCTGAACTGGAAATAAGTGATAGCATCCAGGCTGCTCCAGGGGTGGAGGTGATCTAGGGTGCCTAGATAAATGGGGAAGGAAAGCAAAGTGCATCTGGCCACACTGTATGGGGGTAAATATCAGGTGAGGATAGAATGGTCCCCATTCAAAGATGAGTCAACACAACCACAGCAGCACAAAGGATATGCAGAATGTCCACAGCAGCAGCAGCAGAAGAAAAGAGCGTAGCAGGAACAAGATAGAGGACAAAGGTATTTTGGAAGATTCTCTTGAGAAAACAGAAGAAAATTCCAGTTAATAATTGCTTCACATTGTCAAGGAAGCCAAAGAAAGCCTGATTTCCTTGTTCAATGGATAGACAATGGATTGAGAGGAAATGGAACTATGCGAGCCATGGGAAGATGTCAAAAGGTAATCTTGTTCATCACGGAAGTAGCAAAAACCATAGTCGTCAACGCGGCAAATCAGCAACATGAAGCAAAGGCTTATGAAAATGAAGAAAACTGCTGTTTACGAAAACTTGACAGACAAACTGCGCTCATTTAATCCTTCCATCCGAAAGATGAACATTGTTACCCATATTGCAGGGGGTAAACTGAGGTTTATCCCTTGGCACCCAGTGACAAAGAGTAGAGCTGGGACTCAAAATCCAGATCTAGCCTGACTGCCAAGCCCCTGTTATTAAACACTACATTAAGTAAGGCTCTTCATCTTTAGATTGTCATTAGAATCGTCTTGATGCTGTGGCCAATAGCCAGACACAGAAGTAGGGAATTAAATAAATCAGGCGAATCCAATCAGTGGGGGGAGCAGGCTGGGTGTGTGCTATAGAATGGAGGTATGATGGAAAAATTATGAAAGGACTGAATCCAGAGGGCATGGGGTTGTAAATGGTCCCATCTGAAGGGATGGACCTAGAGCTCCCCGCTGCCATAGTGACTCTAAATAACAACCCAGTGCAATTTCCCTTGCCATGGGCAGGATCACCTTGGGCACCTGCAGCTCTGGAGTCTGTGTCCCAGTCTCACATCTCCTCGCTCCAGTCAATCCTGACCTGCCTGAGAAGGTAATACAGGCATTGAACTGTCCACCCAGTAACCTCAGTTTTCTTGAGATGACAAACTATTCTCTTTGTGTTTAAGTATCTTTTCAATCCCAGGAAGGTTAAGTTTAAGAATATCCAGTTTATGTTTGTTATTTAAAGTCCTTGAAATGTTTACATGGTTTTGGTATACTAGAAAATCGACCTAACACATTAGGTGGTGATTCCAATTTAAAAAGTGAAATGGATCTCAGACTTATAACTGCAAATGAGGAGATAGAATTAGACTAAGTTTGTAAACAGTATTATAATATTAAAGAGAACTGGATTTATTATAGTTTAAGATCAGTAAAAGTTGTTTAAGTACAGCACATAGGAAGGTTTGGCCCCGTAGCCTGCTGGGTGATCTATCTGATGTGTTTAAAAGAAAATCAGGACTTCTGGGAAGATAGATTAAACATACTTTTCCCTATTCCTTCCATTAAATACAACTAAAAATCCTGAACATTTTATATAAAGCAAACATGAGAAGACTCTGAAATGTGAAGAGAAGAAAGCAGGCCAGCTAGGGACCCCGGGATCCAAGAATGACAAAGCACAAGTTCCCTGGGTTTTCTTTATGCCTCAGATCCCCTTGGAGCTCAAGGAATCCAGAAACTCAGAAACGTCAATGGATGCAGACCAACACACACACAAACACACACACACACACACACACATGCATGTACGCATGCACGCACACACACACACCAAAAAACCAAAACCCCAACAAAAGCCTTTTTTCTTCAGGCAGAGGACCAGGAAAGGGCCAGCCTAGCAAGACAGAAGACAACTGTTCTTCCCCAGCCAAACATCATCCCACTCACATGAGCAAAGGCCAGATTAGGAGCCTGGATTGTCACCCTTGCCAGGTTATAATGGGCACCACAAGCTTTCCATCAAGATGATATCAGAGAAAGCCAAGAAGGGAGCTTGGATTTTCATCCCCTCCGGGCAGTAATCCCATACCTTGCCATGTCAGTAGAGACCCCTGGGGAACCTGGATTTCCACCGGCAGTGACAAGGCACCCTTCCTTTTCCCCACTGGGGTAAAGACCTAATGAATAGTAGGACTTTCACTACCAACCAAAGATCTCAAGACCACCCCACACTTGTGGTGTCAGTGGAGGACACATGAGGATCAGCAATGAGGCTTCCACCCTTCCCAGGCAGGAAGGATGTAGTGTCTACTGGGAGACAGAACTCCCGTGCTCACCCATCAGTAATGAGGAGCCCCCATCTTAGGTATCAAAGGAGGCCAAGTGCGTAACCTAAACTCTAACCCCCATCTGACAGTAAGAAGGCCATGTCCCACATTGCCCTGCTGGAGTGGTGAGAGAAAACAGAAGGTATGATAATAACGTCAAAGGTAGGGTCTCGGGGGTGCCCAGAAGTCACCGTCAACCCACCCTGCCCTCTTACCAGGTTCTTGACTAGGCCACAGGAAAGAATTCAAGAGCAGAGTCACAGTAGAAGGTGTGAACAGGTTTAATACAATGAATAAGAAATACGGATTTCACAGAGGGAGTGCAGCCTAGCAAAATAAAGAAATATGTTCAATGGAATGAAAATAAAAATAGCACATGTCAAAATTTATGGAACACAGGTAAGCAGTGCTGAGAGGAAAGTTTAGAATACTAAATGCATACATTAGGAAAAAAGGAAAAGTCTCAAATCAAAAGAAAATGATCAAAATAAACCCAAAGAAATCAGAAGGAAGAAAATATTAAAGAGTAGAAATCAATGAAATTGAAAATCAATAAAACAAAGAGCTGGTTCTTTCAGAAGATCAATAAGATTGATAAACCCCTAATAAAACTGACATAGAAAAAAAAGAGAAAAGACACAAATTACCGTTATCAGCAAAGAAACAGGAGATATCATTACAGACCCAGCAGACATCAAAAGCATAGAAGGAAATACTGTAAACAATTTTACACACATAGATTTGAAAACTTAGTGAAAAAATCCAATCCTAAAACATTAGTCTGTTGCATTTATATAAACTTTTTGAAAAGACAAAATTTTAGAAATGGAGAACAGATTAGTGGTTGCAGGGGTTAGAAACAGTGTGGGGGTGGGATAGGGAGATTGATAGAGTGGACAGGAGGTAGGAGGGAGGCAGAACTGATTAAAAGAACTACAGGAGGTGTTGTGTTCTGTATCTTGACTGTGGTGGTGGATACAAGAACCTACACATGTGATAAAATTATATTGAAGTAAATACACACAGTACAAGTAAAACTGGAAAAATCTGAATAAGATTAGTAGATTGTATTGATGTCAATATCTCAGTTGTGGTATTTATTGTACTATAGTTTGCAAGATGTTATCACTGGGAGAAACTGGGTAAAGGGTCCACTGGATCTCTCTGTACAAAGATGCCTCAAAAATTTCATGGGAATATACAAATCTTTCCATGAACTTTTTGAAGATCCCTTGTATTATTTCTCACAGTTATGTGATCCTACAACTTTCTCAATAAAAACTCAGTTGAAAAAATAAAGAAAATCAAATATATCAGATTTATAAGTACTGTTGAAATGTTTAATAAAAATGAATAAGAGTAAAACTGGGACCGAATGTTTGAGTAAAATTTGTTGTGTCATCTTGAGGTTATCAAAGTTGTTCTCATTTTATATGAAATATATACTAAACATACAAATAAAATTCCAATATTTATAAATTGAAGTTTAAAACTTAATGAAAACTAGGTATTTAAATTTGTTATTTTATAAGCTAATATAACTTAAAGTCTAAATAACTATAAGTCATTTGTCAATAAAAGCCAGCCTCCAGACATGAAAAACTCCACATAAAAAAGTACATGAGCTCAAAGAAAAAGCCAAAAAGATCAAAGCAGTAAAAGAAGAATATAAATATGAAGGCCTTCTCTGGAGATCCAACATACAGATAATTAGTGTCCCTGCTGAAGAAAACAAAATTACTGGGACAGGAAAAGAAATTTAAAAACAATATTTTCTTGAAACAAAAGAAAATGTGAACTAGAGTGTTTCATCAGATTAAAATGCTGTTTCAGAAAATAAATAAATAAATAAATGGCTGGTATAGATGATGAGAAAATTATTTTTTGTGGGCATTAAAAACAACACTACTAATAAGATTTAGGCGGAACACAATGAAAAAAAAAATCAAGCAGCTTGCAGATTTTCCTAGCTACTCATGTGTCAGAAGAAAATGGAACAATATCTGTAGAATTTCAAAGGGGAAGTGTTAAGACCAGAAAATTCTATAAACTGTGATGATGGCAACACAATGATGTTCTCAAACTTGCGATGACACCAGAAATCTCTCTCCCATAGTGTGACCCTGGCCTGTCTCAGGTGGAGATGCATCCCACCACACATCCTGCACAGATTAACTCTTGGCACTTTTTATGAAATCCACAAATAACTGACATGTTCTTCTCTAATGACCTATTCAACATATTCTGGAATAGATTGCCTAGACTGTCCTCTTTGACAGCCTCCAGCTAATCACCTCAATTAGAAAAACAAAATCCACTCTTCCTAGGTTGGCACATTTTCCCCTTCTCCTCTACCCACTTACTTTCACAAATCTTCCCCACCTTTTTTTTTTTTTTTGCCTTTGTTTGTTAATGAGAATCTAATGACTGTCTCCTTGATGGGCTTGCGAGTTATTTACCCAACTAGCTACATGTTGCTGAGTTATGCATTGGTGTTCACTGTCCTTCCTGCAAAGCTGTTAGAAGACATAGTCCAGACAATCAAAAGATGAATCAAAACAAATGACTCAAAAACTGGGAAGTCATGAGAGGAAAGGCCTGGTGATGAACATTTAATCTACTTACAACATTTACTTAACTAAAAGAATCACAGCAACAAATGATATACAAATATTATAAGTCTTTTTTTTTTTTTTGGCCTTTTTGTGACCAGCCGCACTGCGCTCAGCCAGTGAGCGCACCGGCCATCCCCACATAGGATCCGAACCCACGGTGGGAGCGCTGCTGCGCTTCCAGCACCGCTTCCAGCACCGCACTCTCCCGAGTGCACCACGGGGTCGGCCCCAAATATTATAAGTCTTGAAAAGAGGGTTGCAGAATGTAAGAACAAAAGCATTTTTTTTTTTTTTTAAAAGATGACCGGTAAGGGGATCTCAACCCTTGGCTTGGTGTTGTCAGCACCACGCTCAGCCAGTGAGCAAACCGGCCATCCCTATATAGGATCCGAACCCGTGGCCTTGGTGTTATCAGCACTGCACTCTACCGAGTGAGCCACGGGCCGGCCCAGAACAAAAGCATTTTTATCACAATAAATTAGGACAGGAACCCCAGAATACATTCTAAAGTGTGGAGGGAGGTATAAGGGCATGTAATTGTGTCAAAGTCAGTGCTATTTTTCCCAAATAATTGGCTGAGGTTAGGAAAGTTGGTTAAAAAAGAAACACTGACCATATTAAAAAAATATAACACAGGGAGAGGGGAAAGCTTAATAAAAAATTGGTAATAAAAGTAACATCAAACAAAGCTTTTATAGCAATTCATGAATGAGATAATTCAATTATATTACATATATTAAAATGGATTCAATATGCAAAACACCATTATATGTTCTTTACCCAATTCACACCTAGAACAACTCTATGCACATTCATTTAAGGATCTAAATGCAATAGTCAAAACACCACACCATGCTTAAAGGGGAAACACGAGAGGCACCACCTTAAATTGAGGACAAAACAAGAATATCTACTACTGCCTGTATCAGTCGCCATTTTTCTAAGGTACTAGCAAAAGCACATTGACAAAAAGACATAAAGACTGGAAAGTTTAGAAATTTGTTGAGATCAAATTATCATTGTTTGCAGAACAATTGATTTTTTTAAACCTAAAAATCTAAGAAGTTCAATAAGAAACTCTTACAAGCAAGAACTGTTTCTGGGAGTGAAGACCACTCTGGAGAGAGGTGGTGGGAGTGATGGAGAGAAGGGCAGAGTAAATTGGAGAAAGGCAGAGAGGGGCCCAGGGGAATGCGTGGAGAAAAGAGAGGGGTAGGAGAGGCGGTGGGGCCAGAGGGAGGGGGGAATGAGGAATCCACCCCCAGACCCTGCTTTACCTGATTGGCCTCCATGTGTGCTGCCCCAGCTGGCAAGGGTCCTCACCCCACCCCCTAAATCTCAGATGCTTTTATTGTTTGTTGTCCCTCAGTTCCCAGGATACCAGGGCCCCTGCCTCACTGGAGTTCTAGCTCCCTTCTTAAAGGACTAGAGTAATGGGACCGCAGGTGGGGTGAGGGGGGTCTCCCCAGTGGGCTGCGGGGCTCAGGCCTGTCCTCATCTCAGCCTCCAGGCTCCTGACAGATTCTCCTTACAGTGACGTGACTTTGCAGATGTTTGGACTCTACCTCCAAACCCAGATTTATTTCCCCCAGATCAAAGGCCAGTCTTCATATCAAATTAACTGAGCTCCACCCATACTTTCACGTAAATGGCTTGTTTGTGGAGTTTTATTTTACTGTGTTTCCTTGAATATATTTATTTTTAAGCCATAAAAAGTAGTGATTTCCTAATACTTCTCACTCAAGCTCAAAAAGAGGCAGCAAGAGGGTGGCTGTCCGCACACCAAAGAGAGAGGCCTCAGAGGAAACCAACCCTGCCACACTTTGATCTTGTGCTTCCAGCCTCCAGGACTGGGAGAAAGTATATTTCACTTGATATTTTCTGCAGCTCACCCAAAATCCCTCTGCACTGGCCAGAATAAACTCTGATTTTTTTCCCTCACCAAGTTCTCAAATTGAAAAGATAGAAACCACCCCAGGAGGTAGCGTATTTGTATTCAAAGATGAAATATGGAGCATTTCAATGGCATAACTAGCATATTTGACCCCTGGAAAGCAGACCATTTTTGAACACCTTCCTCCTCTATGCAACAAAATTATTTTCAGTAATAATCACATAGTAATCAGTAATAATCATTATTGTCTTGATTTGTTTAACAACAACAAACACTTGATAAAAAGAATAAATTTCAATTTAAGCATATTCAAATTTGCTAAAATATTTCATGAACTGAAATTTGCACTTCACAAACAAAAATATGCCATACAGTTCATTCGCTTTCAATGTTTTAAATTTTAAATGCAACTCCGAGTGGTCATATAGAGTGATATAATCATAGTTAACTCATGCTGTTCCTTTGGTCTTTACGATTGCTACACTATCCTGGCTTATTCTGTATCTACTGTATTAATATAAGAATATATGTATTATTATAAGGGTTGAAGACAGGAACTGCATGCAAAAACAAACTCTAATGATTGGAAACCATTAAAAATGTACTTGCAAACTGCACATGTGAGGCAACCCACTGTGCCATTGTGAGTTCTCTGGATTAACTTCCAAGTACAAGGGTTAGTAAAGGATGAGTAAGATGAGTGTGTAACCAATGGGTCCTGTGGGATTCCCCTTCACCATCAGCCAACGTGTGAGAGGCTGACTTAGTCGAGGGAATTTCTAACCTGTGGGGGTCTCAGTGTTAGCCGCTGTAAGATCACCAATCACACCTTCCACACAGAGCTTAAAAGAAAAGCTTTTTATTTTGGAAGGCGTTGACCAGGAGACAGAGGGTAAAGTCCCAACTGCCACCCCAATCAATTGAGGGCTGGGATTTATATAGGTAAATGTATGGGGAGATAGGATATAGAGTCTTCAAGTATGACTGACAGCTGCTTCAAGACATCGTGGACAACTGCATTTGATATTATCTATGGCGCCAAGGTCTCATCTGGTTTCCATTCCTCGACGTTTAGTCAGTCATTAAGGGCTAGCTATGAAGGGAAAACAAAGTTAGTTCTATAGTGTATACGTGAGTGTGGGGGATTTTCTTTGGTTACAGATGTGCCCATTTGAAGCTCAAATAGCCACAGCAATTATTTAGAACTTAAGCCAATGAATTATTTTTTTCAGAGAGAAATATTTTGTCACCCACACTGTTTAGAATGGTCAGCACATGGTGAAGATAAAAAGCAGACTGGATTTTTACAACATGCCCCTCTACACCTGCAGCCGGAACAGAGGGCTCCCAGTGACTGGTTCTCACTGGGGTGGGATCAGGGTGAAGGTTAGTTTAGAGAGGAAATCAAGATGAATTTGAGAGATATGAAGTATAGAATCAACAGACTCGATAATGGCTCTTCTCTTTAAGTTATTATAATACTACAGGTTCTGGTTTCCTCTTCCCCTGCTAGCCACTCTCAGTTTTCTTTGCCAGCACCACATCTAAAAGCTGGAATGCCTTGAGGCCTCATCCTGCGTCAGGCCTCAAGTTTATTCCTCCCTTGGTTTTCACCATCTCCATAAATGGCACCAGCATCCACCAACTTGTTCAAGCCTACAGTGTATCGATCATCCTTCATTTCTGCCTTCCTGCCCTACCTTAAGCCTTTGGGAACTATGGGTTTGGTCTCCAATGTATATCTGGAAACTGGCCTCTCTGACACTCAACTCCTATCTCTCTTTACTTAGGGAAATCCTCTGTTATGGGCCGATTGTGTAACACTCCCCCCAAATTCATAAGTTGAAGTTCTAAACCCCAGTACCTCAGAATGTAACTGTTTTGGAGGATCGGGTCTCTAGAGAAGTAATAAGATAAAATGAAGTCTTTAGGCTGGGTCTTAATCCAATATGACTGGTGTCCTTATAAGAAGGGGAGATTAAGAAAGAGGGAAGGTCATGTGAAAACACAGGGAGAAGGTGGCCAACTACAAGCCAAGGAGAGAGGTCTTAGAAGGAACCAGCCCTGCTGACACCTTGATCTTGGACTTCCAGCCTCCAGAACTTTGAGGAGATAAATGTCTGTTATTTAAGCCACCTGTCTGTGCTACTGTGTTATGGCAGTCCTAGCAGACTAAAGCACCCCCACTAACCCCAGTCTGAGAATTACCTATTTCCCTCTTGTGATTGACCATTTGTGTACTTTACTGGCCCCCACCCCCTGGGGTTTTCTATTTCTTTTGAATTTGTAGGAGTTTGTCAATTATGTAGGTCAAAATTATCTTCTTTTGGTTTTGGGCTTATGTTTTTACTTTTAAAAAAAGTATGTCTACTGATGCACAAACATTTTTAATTAGACCATAGTCAAATTTATGAAGTGTTCTCTTTATGGTTTGTGCTTTCTGTATCATGTTTAAGAAACCCTACCCTATCCTGAGGCCACTGGCTAAGTGCAGCTGAAGCTGGGATTGTGTCTTTGAACCCCAATATGGGGCTCTGCCCTGTGCCACCTGCCATTCTGCCTGATGCCAGTGCAGCTGAATGGGGCTGAAGATGAGAACTGACAGCAGCCAGGCCATTGCAGTGGCCACCAGAGCAACCCTGGGGGGTCACTACTACTGGTAGCAGAAGGTGCTGGCTATGCCCTGACAGTGCTCTGGGCTGATGTGGCATAGGTGCAGGATGGGGCCATGAAGAGTGTGATATCAATGGCCACCCAGATGTTTCAGAAGCCCCCAAAGGGCTACTAGCCAGCGATTTGGTTGTAGCTTTCAAGAGCATCACCTGCAGAGTCACCAGGGATTGGCGCAGTCCACGCCATGGCAGGATCCTAAAGCAGTCAGCTTGGGCTGCCCTCTCCGAGTTGGCAAGGCCGCTGGAGGGAGAGCTGCTGGCAAGGCCACAGCTATGAGCACTTGCTACAACCATAGGGTTCCTGCATCGGCTTTGTGGCTTTTGCCTTCTCTCTTTCGATATTTTGGTTAGCATGGCAGTTCTCTGAATTCCCAAAAGATTATAAAAATAACACAAATGACTTTGCAGTCATTGAACTAAACATTCCCACAGAGGATCCGAGTAAATTGGACAATTTAAAATTATCCCCTTATGATAAATTGACCACATCAACATATGTTCCAAAAGCACCGCTCATGACTAAATATGAGCTGCAGCCTAATGTAAGTTGGCAAACATCATTTACTGGAGATTATATTAATGGCAAGAGAATGGTTGGTATTGGTGGGAAATTATATAATTGGGATAAATTAAGTATATGGGAATGAAACTGTAGAACCCCCTTTACTTGGTGGTGTCCAGTTTTAAATAAATCATTAAAAATCAGGTATTGGGATAAAAATATATGCTGTAAAATTATTAAACCTACAAAATTAGATCTTAGAAAAATAAGGAAGTGTAACTGGTTTTGTGAGGGATGGTGCTGTGCACAAGGACACTTTAACATTTAGATCAAGATTACAGGGCCACAGCCAATGCATAACCTTAAAATGTGCATGATAATGCTGCTCAAATATCCACTGTTCTTTTTACATTGACTCCCACTCTGTTAACAGGATGGATATTAACCACAGCTTGCTAACAGAAAAAGGTCACAAGATAACTTCAAGACAATGAAGGGATGGTTTGAATCTGATAAACCTGATTCCAGGAAAAAGAAGCACGAGTTGATCACCTAAGAGGTGCTGACCTCTAAAAGTTTCCTCCCTGCTTTTTGGACTATTAATTTAAGCTTGCTGATACAATAAAAATAATACCCAAAAAAACCCTGCAGAGAAAAATCTAAATAAAGGCATTGTCTCATGCTCTACTGGGCTCCAGCTGCAACACGCTGACAGCCCGCAGAGAGAGAACATGCATATTGATGCATTGAGGTCTCCGTCTGTGTTTGTTATTTTCGCCGACCCTCCCTCTCCCTTTTTGGGTACCCACAACTCGACTGGAGCTGGTCTCCGCAAGGGATAAACAAGGATGTTGTTGACCTTAGGGTGCACGTGGCGGAAGTGCAGGAGGGCAGCACACAGCGGGGCACAGCCCAGCACCATGCAGGTGAAGAGCAGCCAGAGAAGCCCGCGACGCAGCGGGTCTGCCTCACCCCACCCTGCCCTTTGCTGGACTGTTGACCTCAGTCACCTCTGGTTGTTCAGAAGGTTCCTGAGCTGGACGGGGATGAGGGACAAGGCTCAGGCCATGCGGTCAGGAGTGCAGGTGGCCAGACCTGTCTTTCGTCAGGCCCGAGGCTCCTGGCTCCATGCTGAAGAAGAGCTGCTCCTGGCAGGACCCCGCCCTCGGAGGAGGGGACAGGTCCCTGCACAGCGTAAAGAATAGGATGTCCCAGTTTTCATCTGCCGAGGAAGCAGGGAGTTCCGCCGGTGGCATCCTGGCTCCTCCCACGTCGGAGGAGAGTAAGTTCCCGGAGCAGGTGGGGAGCTGGGGCGCAGTGAGGCGGCCACCAGCACTGGCTACCAACAGTGACTGAGATCCCTGAATCAGCAGCGGGGGGCGGTAAGGGGGACACAGAGGACCTGGGCTGGAGAGGAAAGCGTCGTCTGGGACGCACCAGGGCAGGGACCCGCTGGGGGGAGGGGAGGAGAGGATGGTGGCGGCGGTGGGTGTGCGGGGATCCGATAAGCGAGTGCAGTTCTTGGGGTCTGAAACCCAGCGCTCTTGGCCGCACACGTCGAATGCCTTCCAAAGAGCTCTGCGCGCAAACCACAGCCACCCCTCACCTCCTGCCTTGCCTGCCCCTCGGCTCCCAGGGACCCCGAGCCCCGCCCCGCCACATTGGGACTGTCGGGGAAAGCGCCGGCAGCCGCCTGAGCGCCCGCCCCGCCCCCACCCCTCCTCTTCCTCCGGGCCCCTCCCCGTCCCATCCCCGGAAGGGGTCTGCGGGTGTCTGAGGCCAGAGCCCCGTCAGCTGTGTCAGTGGTGGGAGAATAAAGCAATAGTAATCTCAACTCTTTTCCTGTCGTCCTCTCATTAGTGACCAGGTTGACAGCAAACTTCTAATCCTCAAAACTGTAAAGACAGCTGAGATTTAGATCCAGTCTATGAAGCCCCCTGCCCAGCCCAAGAAGGAAATGCTCATGGTATACAAAAAGCAAAAACAAATTTAGTTTGGGTTTTTGGAAGTTTCACTTCCAGTCCTTTCTGTAATCAAAGGGAGTCATTCATATGAAAACCCAGAAAGGCTGAAATCAATTATTGTAAAACATATCAGTCTGTGTGTGAGCATCAATAGTCTGGTGAGATCAAATTATCACAATCACAGTCAACCCTCGCCCCAACTGGGACAAGAGACGGCAGTGCACAAAGACCCCCATGGAGATGAGAACAGAGAGGAAAAAAGTGAAAGAAAACTGCAAAAATTGACCCGCCTAACTAAAACCCCTTTCCATAGCCCACTGGTAACCATGGGCAAATTACTTACCATTTCTAAGCCTCAGTCAACTCACTTGTAAAATAATAGCACCCGTCTCATTGGATAGATAAAACACATCCAAAGAGCTTAGCACAGCTGGCAGACCTGAGGATGCTCTGCCCAGGTCTCCCTCCTGGGTCTGCTACCCGCTGCAGGGAGAGTGGTCAATAGGCAGCCAGCTGTCAGCTCCTTCAAGGGCCATCTCAGCTACAGACAACCACCTCCGCTGAGGTCACCCCTTCTCCAGGGGTATTTGATGATGAGGGACAGAGCAGGGATGGATAAAGTCCTGGCCATTGCTGCTGACATGGGACACTGATGGGCAATACTCGCTCTAGAATTCCCTGCCAGGGTGGGCAAGCCTTTGAGGGCCTGCATTGCAGATGGACTCCTTCTTCCTGTCCCTTCACAGGTGACCATTAGGTGATTCCTAATAACTTTATACTCCAAACTTGGTTTTCTGGTCTGCTTCTGGAGACTCTCATGTGTGCGTTAAGCCCTGCTTCTTCAGGAAGTGTTGTGCAGCCCAGACCTGGGATTGTTTTCTGCACAAATGGGCTTGCTACAACATGCAAGTCCAAAAAGTTATCTACATGGTACAGATCAGCAAAGGAATGGTGTTAAGACTGTTCTTGGTTTTCCTATAAATTGGGAGATTCTGAGGCAGAGCTCTTCCCAGTATCTCGACAGGCAATTTCCAATCCATACAAGTCTGTGTAATTGCAGAACTGTCAGCCAAAAAGAGCTGACCTGCCAGCTCAAAGTATTCCTGAACCCAGAGGGGTCTGTCATCCACTGCCCAAATATCTAAGAAAGCTCTCATGCTTTCAAAGTTTGCAGTGTTGAAGATTAGCATTTATTTGAATGCCATTCAAAGGAGCCCATAGTAACCAAAGGGGCTTTTAAGACAGGCTTCTCGATAGCTTAGAATCACAAGCATTTACAGAGCAAAATCATGGATGGGGGGCTCCAGGAGTCACGTATGAATCTGATTGATTAGAAGTGAGGTCAGCATAATTATTTCTGGCATCTTGCATGGCAACTTAGGGTCCAGGGTGTATGCCTTTTAAAGCATGTTTGTAGTTGTCTGTCATCTACGAAGCATTACAGATGTTATCCTAAGCTATAAGGCAATTATTTAAGGAACGAACATTCTGACCCTCAAATCAAGTTGTAGCCTAAGGAGCAAACATACTTTTGATCAACTCCTAGCCCAGGGAAGTTTGTTTAATCACCTCTACTCTTATTGTTACTCCTCAGAATCCAGCCCATCCTGCCTGGTCAGTTTTTTTCTATAGTTATCACTCATCTCCACCCCCCACCCCCCCCCCAAACCCCTCTGCTGGGATCATGGGGATAGTTAGGAGAGATCAGGGGTTTGTTCCTTGGTTTCAAAAGCACTAACATGGGGAGGGGGTCAGAGGACGTGTCCACCATAGAAAGTCCTTTTGGAGTTATTTAGTTTTTGATAGTCTATTTAAGGGTCCCTTGGTGTCACAGAGAGAATACTGAACTGGAAGTCAACAAATTAAATTCCTCCGCAAGCTCTGTGACTGTGGGCAAGTCTCCTAAGCCTCAGTTTCCTCATCTGTAAAATGGAGGCTTTGCCTACAATTGTGGAGGCTCCTCTGGCTCTCATGTATTATTTCTGTGCAGGAGAAAAGGAACCACACTTTACCCCGAAGAGTAGCTGTAACTTGAGTAAAACTGAGACGGTGGCAGAGAAAACATTGATACTTCGAAAGAGAAGAGGTTTACCCAACTCACCCACAAACCTCAGAGCAGAGATTCACTTTGATTCCTTGTGAGTCAGCAGCTCTGTCGGTGGTCTCATTGTCCTTAACAGCTTTGATAGTTCTTTCCTCTTCTCTGATGGTTAGACCGCATTTTCAGCAGGCTGAACTGGGCTCATGACTTCTTCACAGAGGTCTGTGCAACCTGGCCACTTCAGGTAGGCAGTGAGGATTGCAGTTTAACCCTGTTGTCCCTTTCCCAACAGGATGGCTGACTTCAGAGCCCAGGCAGGTCCCCAGACTTGGGTTAAGAATACCTTTTAGGCATCTGAACGTGATTTATCTGGGCTTGATATACCTCCACATAGAAGAAAACTCACCAGCTCACTTACTAAACCAGCCCATTGTTTCAATAGAGAAACCCCGCATGGTGCTGACTACTGGTGGGAAACTCAGCCTCACTGTGGGGATCTCAAGCTTGAAACTGCAGCCACCACCAGACAAAAGCTATACACTTCCTCTTGCGGTTCTCTGATCCAAGCACAGACTCAATATCTTCTTCTAGTTTCCTGTAGCACAGCAAAGAACCAGGCTGGATCATTTAAACAAGGATCCTTCAGCAGCTCAGGGCAGCAAAAGAAAGAGTAACATGGAACCAGATGTTGAGACTCCCCGAGGGTGTGTTTCTACTGCACGTTTCCCTCTGAGGTTCCATCCCTCTCTTCTGCATGTCAGCTCCTTCTGATCAGGTCCCAGGCCTCCAGACTTTCCTGAGGCTTTTTGGGCTACTGCTCCCACACCTTTTCCTGTCTGGTTCAACTGCTGACCTCCCTGAAGCTGCAAACAGAGTGCTGTGGCCAATCATCTAACCTGTTCCTAACTTAGCCTCAAAACCATCTCCCCCACAGGGCATGGCCAACACCACACTCATAGCAGGCACTGAGAAATATTGGTGCCAGACTAAAATATGGTGCGGTCACATGGGCAGAACAAATCAGGCACTTACAGAACATAAAGAGAACAGACAATGGGAAACAAAACCAGTGGCACACTCCTAAAACCAAGCAGGCTGGTCAAAGAACCAGCCTCCCCTAGGACAGCGTGCGTCTGTGAGGGCGATCAGTAGGACTGACCAGGTTTCACCGCCATTCAGAGCTCACACTATTAAGCTACTCCACATTCTCCTGTGACATTAAATGAAAGAACCAAAGTGTGTACGTGGGGGCCCCAGGGGCAGCATGCAGGAACAAGAAACTTGATACAATCTAAAGAAGAGGCAAGGACAAGCACTTGGGTCTTTTAATTCTTTACCAGATAAAAAAGAAAAAATAGTGATTGTTTTTCTTCACCCCCAACATTTCCATTTACCAAAGTCGAGTGGGAAAGAAATTCATGGAACAGTGATTCGTGCTCCTGGCCTGGAGCAAATTTTTCTCCTCTGCTCTACGCTACCTCAGGCAGGAAGGATAAGGGCAAAGGGATCCAGGCAGAAATCCTTGGACCTGGGCAGCAGGGTGGCAGGGTGGCTGTCTTTTCTGCTCCCTGTTGCCAGAGCATTCAGACCCTCTCCTGTTCATCAGAGGAAGCAGGAAGATGGGACTGCAGGAGCCAGGGACAGGTGCAGGGCCCGGGCAAGCTCGTGGCAGGTGTGGTATAAGGCCACCTCCTCCCGCTTCTATTGCACATCCCGGCTCAGAACCCTGCCCTGACCAGTGGGCTGCAGAGTGAAATGCTTTCCAAATCCAAAGAGCCTGTTGCTGTATGCCAGGCTCAAGAAGGAGAGGTGTGTTGTTCTGTGGCTTATTCTGGAAAAAATACACATATTTTAACTTAAGTTATATCATGATGGGGCCAAGGCAAAACTTTTGCCTTTAAAAAAGCAGATGGGGTTTGGACACCCTGTAGCCCTGCATCTACCTAGGCCTCTCCCTGCTCAAGTTCGAAAGACCAAGAATAACCCTCTCTCCAGTGGGCAGATTTTCTGCCTAAGACGGAAGAGGCAGCATACACCAACCAGACGAGCCCCTCACCCTCCAACCCGTCATGACTGAGCCACTCAGGGGTGACCTTTTTCTGAACACCTGAAGAATCTGACAAATGACCTTAGAGAAAAATCTTTTACACTCTATGCTTCTTCATAGAGCAGCAGCTGTTAAGTCCCCTCGAATAAAACTTTTAAGTGTTTGATTCTCATTCTTCTTAACAAATGAAAACAGAGTAGGACAGGAATAAGTTGTTTAGCTGACTTTACAGACAGAATAAATCCTCCTAAAAGAAATGTGGGGGTTGCGGGGAGGAGGACTGATTTTGATTTGGCAGAACAGTGAATCTTTCACCTTCATTGGCTGGAAGGAAGCTGGTGGGTGAAGACAAACCTAACTGAGCCAATGCCAAGAACTGCAGGCTATGTGAGACGACAGGTCAAACACAAAACTGTATAAATTGTGGCACTATAAAGATGAGAAGGCAGGTCCATGATAACCGCGGGGAGCAAGCCTTCGGAGCATCGCTTCCAGAGATCATATCTGTCCTGTAGTAAGTGGTGGCATCCAGATAAATCAGAGTGGCTCTCCTTTCTCCTCTTCCCAGCAAATTCTGAGAGTTTCTCTTTTAAATAACTATGTACACACACACAAGCCTGGTCTCTCTTTTACATGAGGGTCCTTCACTTGAAGGTCCTACAATGGCTTTAGAGAGTAGGTTCTAATTGCCTTTTCGGAGATTTACTACTTGGGACCAAACCTGCAAGGAAAAGAAATGACTGAACACTAAAACAAAAAAGTCTTTAAGATGAAAGCATCCTAATGTTTAAGGTACTGATTCTTAATATAAACGATGTACCCCAGACCCCAACTCCCTTACAGGGCTTTGGTATCCTGGCAAACTGAGCAATTGGGCTGAGATCCATCGACTCTGTGCCCAGCTCCTCTGTCAGCCAGAGGGCCACATGCCCACCAGAAACTCTAAAAACCAGCTCCATACCTCCCTCTGATAAAGACAGTTTCTCAAGTTCAGCTTCAAGTTCAGCATCCGAGATCCTAGGGTTAGGCACACTGTTGGTGTAAAATGTCTCATGGGGGTTGCTGGACAGATCCAAAGGTTCTTTGGTGGTATCCTGAAGGAGGATGTCCAGTTCCTTCTCCAGTTCCTCACTGTCAAAATCTGGAAAAAAAAGACAACATAAGGACAGATAAACCCTGGGGATGCAACACATTAAAGAGTCCAGGACTGAGTTTACCAAAACCCTGCTCAGCTTTACAAAAGATGTCCATGCCTCCTTGCAGGTTAAAAAAAATGTGAGTCGGGAGACAGAGGGCACCTTCAAGCACATATTCGTTTTCCATACACACAGCTAAGTCACCAAGGAGGCACATTCTGCTAATCCCATGGACTGACCCTGTTCCCCTGCCCCTGTAGAAGGATCTTCCAGGCAGAGCCTCGTAAACAGGAAATGCTGGAGCACAAAGGACACATCCACACAGCCTATCAAAGAGGAAATAGCATTTCCCTCTAACTCCTCCTGCAGAGAAGCCTGTGCAGGGCAGAGCAGGGCAGGGCAGGAGAGGCCTGCCTGCACCAGGAAAAGCAAATCCTCCATCAAAGCTACCACAGCACAAGGAAGTGAAGTCCTCTGAGAAAGAAAGAAAGCAAGAAAAACAGTATCACCTTGTCAACTCACCTAAGCCATTGGTTACCCCCCCAGCCAGAGTCTGAGAAACTTCATCCTGGGTGTCACACAGCTGTAAGAGACAAATGCAAGGCATTGAACTGGGAATGGTGGTTCTGAGCATCTCAAAGTCTTTGAGGGGAAAACGCCCAGGGTTACAAAGCAGCACCACCCCATCTGAGAATCAAGGAATGCTCCCTCAAGTTCACAAGGTAATGAGTCAAGTTTGGGAAAAGAGGATGTCCAACAAAGTCAGATCTGTCCTCCATCTGTGTGTCCCTGCCTGGCCTCCTCCTGTACCTCTTGGATCTGATCCACAAGGCTCTCTGCCTTCTCCACTGTGACATCTTTCATGGAGAGTTTTAGTGCTCCTACCCCAGCCTGGTAGGCATTGAAAACCTAAAGAGAAAGCAAAGTTATCAGTGCCAATGACAAACATTTGGCAAAATACACACAATACTGTTTCATCTCCAGAGAATATCTTTGGGGTTTTTTTGGTCACCCAAGCTCAATTCCACCCCCCACCCTTGACACCCACTGAGCCCACACTTCCCGACAGGAAAGGCAAAGGCAACACCAGCCACATCCTGAAAGAAGCCAGGCATCCTCCAAACAGCAAAGCCGCAGCGGAGGGCATGAACAACACAAGCCAGGAGACGGCCTAGTTCTGGCGCAGCGGGGGTGGCTACCATCTGATCCGTCTGCGAGGCATAGATCCGGTCCAGGATGCCTTGAACAGTGTCCAGCTTGGCATGCAGGGCCTCAATACGCTTCTCCGTCCGTTGCTTGGCTTTGAGAGACCTCAGTGCCTAGGGGGGCATGGAGATTTAGGTTAGGGCTGGATTGGGCAGGCCAGAGGGCAGGAGGATATGGAATACACCCTTCCCAGATGATAAGACCATCCCAGGCCTTCTTCCCTCTTGTTTGTAAAACAAGCTGTGGTGCCTGGGCCACTGCAGACCCTTCTCCCCTTGGAGCAGGTTGCTCTCTGAACAGCTGGGCACTTCTCCCTCCTTACCCAGGCCCCTGCTACACAGCCGGAGGGGATGAGAACTCACCAGTTGCTTCTTTCCTGCTCGGCATGCCCGGCGGGCTTCTTCTTTACACCTGTAAAACAAAGAGACAGATCAGGATGATTGTGACAAAGAATGGGGGTGGCAAGGCCCTGAAGAGTCCCCAAGAGCAGCACTTATTTAAGGTGGCTTCAAATCTGAAGATCAAATCCACTCCACCCAATGGCAAGAAAAATGATGCCCAAGCCCTCTAGACAAATTCTTGCAGCAAGTCACACATCAAGATACAGGCTTGAGCATCTGCGTGTGAATGGCAAACTGACTAAGGATACGCTGTTTCAACCCACAGGGAGAGGGAACACGCACACAGGGCACCTTACACTTGGCTTCCCACTTGGGGAGATAGGCAATCAATTCCTAACACCAACAGTGACCTTGGACATATCCCTTTACCTTCCAACAAGGCTGGGATTCTCTCATCGTAAGACAGAGTGGACACCTTCCAATTCAATGTCTATGTCCCCCTTCAGAGAAGGACTCATGTGCCTTCACCAGGGACCCCTATATGGTCATCCAAAGGGAAGAGCGCGAGTCCCTCAGAAAGACCCCTGCTGAGGCAGAGGCTTATCTTGTTCACAGCTATGTCCCCAGTACCGGAGACAATGCCTGAATCAAATATTAGCTAGATGGACAATGGATTGGAAGAGCTTAAATATAACATTGACAGTCATAATCTTTGGGGGAAGGACTCATTTTTTTTCCTTTGTGATATTCTGTGTTTTCCATGATTTCTATATTGAGCAGTTACTACTTCTGTAATTAGTAAAAAAAAAAAATTACCATTTTTTTCTTTTTAAGAGCCTCCAGACACTAATGCATTGCCAGTTCTAAAGACCAGTCATGGTGGGGAGGAGGGTTCTGCTCAGGGGTAGAAGTTACCTCTCTGCTTCCTGGGATAAGGACTCCACTTTGCGCGAGAGAAGCTGCTCACTCTGCATCAGCTGGTATACCCCAACGTCTACGTCGTTGACAGGAGAGACCTTGGCATGTGGCCCCCGGGCAAACTTCACAATCTAAGAGACAAGGACAAATTACTGCTGCCCCAACCATGAATGCTGAGAAATTCCCAAGCAGGAATGATGGTGGGCATGTAAGTACAGACTTAATAAAATCATCAGTAAGTCGAGGATGAACGGATGAACTTCTATACCTTTTCCCCATTCTGCTCGAGGACTGTGACTCTCTTCTCCTTCTGCAGCTGCAGCAGCACTAGGTAGAAGGTCCTCTCATCTGGGCAGGAGTTGGCGCAAAGTGTGCTTAGCTCCGACAGGGCCACCACAGGGTGGGAAGAGAGCGGGGAGTTCTGATATAGACGATACACCTCCTCGGCCTTTTCCTGCAGGGAAAAGCAAGCAGAGAGCCCTGACCCTGAGCTTCAAAACCATGATTGTGCAGGACAAGGGCAGGGGAATGGGCTCCATCCTTCCTAAAGCAGCAGCTTTTTAACAAGGAAGAAAGATTTGTGATTTTTTTAAACCTTGGAGGAAAGTTCGGTGACTATGTACGAAATGAGGCACATGAAATACTGCAGCCAGCTCTGTGTCTGCACTTCCCTCTGGGACTTTACGTTTCTGCCTCTCCCTGGCATGTGGTTCCCCAAGGGAAGAATGAGGCAGATGGGCCATGAACCAGAGCTGAGGCCTCATTTCTGGCCCAGCCCGTGTGATCGTGGACCACAGTCTCACTGGGCCTCAGTATCCCTCTCGCAAACCAAAGAGGATGGATGAGATGACATCTAAATTCCCTTCCAAGTCTAGTCACTCTATTTTTATGCTAACTGGTGATACTGCAGACACAAACATTAGTGAGTTTATATGGAGCCTTAAGAGAAAAGTATGTGACAAACAGACAGGATCAGGTTAGTGAGAAAACAAGGGAACACTTCTGTGTCATATAAAGTGTAATATCTTACATGCCATCCTTCATTCTGCAGGTGGAGGGTAGTCACTGAAGGGAATGGACGTGGCTAGATTAATCGAGAGCCAGCTAACAATTGGGAAAGGATCGACTGTAGAGTTAGGATTAGCAGCAGGGAGACCATGTGAGCATTTAAGAGAATATGTGGGGCTGAATAAGATAGTATCTGGGTGATAGGAACAAGGAAGGGGTGGAATCAGGCAAAATTTAGTAGATAAAACTGGCAGTCCATGATAACTGGGTATGGGTTGAAAGAGAAAGAGGATTAGGTTCTGGCTTTTAAGTGACTGCTGGATGTTATACCATTGATTTATAGCAAAAATACAGTAAGAAAAGTCTATTTTATGGGAAAAACAAAGTATTCGATTTCGGACATGTCAGTTGGGAATGCCTGAGGGATATCCAAGAAGACCCGTATAGCACATAACTGGATATACAAATCTGAAGCTCAAAGGTGACGCCAAGACAGCAGATATAATTCTGAACGTCACCAGCACGGAAACGGTAATGAAAATCGCAAGTGCAAATGAAATTACCCAAGGAAATTCAGAGAGGAAAATAATAAGCTGCAGGAAGACCAATGTTTAGAAGTGAAGGAACCCACAAAAGAGACCCAGAAGACAGCTTAGGGAGAACCCAGGAGAACCTGCAGTGCAACGTGAACAAATCCAAGGAGATGGGAAGTTTTAAAAAGAGAGTAGTCAATAGTATCAAAGGCAGCAGAAGAGGCTAACAGGACAGAGAATAAAGTTTTCACTAGATGTGACTGCCCCGTCAGATACTAACACTTAACTGTAAAGCTACTATGTAACAACAGCATGGTACCCACATTCACATAAATTAACAATACACAACATTAATGAAAGGTTTTGAGAAAACTGGCTATCCATTTAGAAGAAAACAGCTTTTCCTCACCACATATACAAAAACAAATACTCAAGTTCTGAATTTTAAATTGAAAAAAAAAAAGTATAAAGTAATTCAAAGAAAATGTAAAAGAATATCTGATTAAGCTTGAGGCAGAGGATACCTTCCTAAGCAAGACCAGAAATTTGGCATCCATAAAGGAAAATATGAGAGATCTAACTGCAGAAATATGAAAAGTTCTATATGGTAAAAGACATCATAAATAAAAATTAAGCAAGCAACAGGCTGGGAAATAATATTTATATCCCTAATACCAAATACATTATATGTATTTACCTCTAATACATAAAGACCTCTTACAAATTAACATAAAAGACAACACAACATAAAAACAGCCAAAGGATATAAATAGGCAATTCACGAAAGGGGATATGTAAATGGCCAGTGGATAGAAGAAAAGATGCTCAACTCACAAACAGGAAGTATCATTGTTGTCCATCAAACTGGCAAATTTTAAAAGACTGATGTTACCCAGTGCTGACAAAGATGTGGGGAGGCTGGACTCTCTCATACAGTCTTGACGAAAGTGTAAATTAGTACATACTTTCGAAAAGTAATTTGGCAATTTTTTGGTAGCTGCCCAGTGCAGGGATCTGAACCCGTACCCTTGGTGTTATAAGACTGTGCTCTAATCAACTGAGCTAACCAGCCAGACTTTGTTTAAAATTTAAAAGGCACATATGCATTTCTAGAAATCAATTCCATAAAAATATAAGTAGAAATGTACAGATGTATGCACAAGGCTGCCAAAGTAGCATTTTTTAAAATGAAAAAGAGGAGAAATTGGAATGACTTAAATGTCCATCTGTAAGGCAACTGTTGCATATATCGTGGTATAGCTATAGATTATTAGGTAGCCATTAAAAAGAATGAATTAGATCTATTTTGTGTAGGGCCTGAAAAGATGCTCATGATATATTAAAGTGGAAAGAATAAAAAAGGAGGTTGTGAACCAATTCCATTTCTGGAAAAAAATGGAGTGTATGTGTACACATATATATATGTATGTGTATATTCACTGGTTCATTCCACAAATATTTATTGACTGTCTACAATGTTCCAGGCACTGTTCCCAGGGTTCCACAGCACATGGAACCTCTCCCTTCTAGTAGAAGACAGGGATAATAAACAACTGAACAAGTAAATAAGATTTTCAGGAAGTACTAAATGTTAACAAGAACATAAAGTGGAAAGTAACATAACAGAGTGTGATAGGATCAGTAAGAAAAGACATACCTTGTAAACACACGTAAACACACACACACACACACACGTACACATACACACACACAGATGGGATGAGAATATACTCAAAGAGATAGAAATGGGATGAACAGAAAGGAAACTTTTATTTCTTTGTACCATTTTTTTAAATAGCAAAATCATGGACAATTTTTGCTTTTTTGTATTTTTTTCAGTACTGTTTCAAATAAAGTAGAAAGTTACTAGCTGTTTCTGGTGCCCGGACTTGGGAAACGCAATTTACCTCAGAAGCAGGCTTTCTTTGTTTTATATAAATATCCAGATAGGACCTTTAGTTTCACAAATGTAAACAAGTCCCCATCCTAGGAGAAAACAAGGAAGTCACCATACATTTGCAAGCAGGTATCACTGAATGCGATGTTAAGTATCCTGTTTAGGGATGTAAAGTGGGTATAGATTAAACAGTACTGCACCCTGCAGAGCTAGAAGATTTACTTTTCTACTTAAACGGATTAGACTACATTGCTCTCAAAAATAGTTCTGAAAGATCTATGTAATTCCTCTCCTCACCCCCATATCCAACCTTTACACTCAAAAGATTGAGTCCAAAACCACATCTGTGGGATCAGTGGGTCTACCACTCCTCTCCTCCAGGCTAGAGAACCTGTGAGGTAAAAAACTGCACAGAGGACCTGAGCTTGGCCCAGAACCAACCAAACCATCCTGCAGACTCTGTGGGAATCTGGATTGTCCCTGGAGATCAGAGCTCTGGGTGGGGGAACAACCACACGGGTCAGAGAGGGGGAGTGCAGACAGGGACGGGGGAGTTCCCATGAAGAAAATGTGGGCTGCTCAGTCCCCTGTTGGGGACAGAGAGAGACTGGTAAATCCAGGAGACCTCCTCCTCAATCTGTGGCAGAGTGGGTTAGGGACTGTCTAGGTGAGGAAAAATTCATGCTTTTCTTGGGGTGGAGGGGGGTGATTTTGAGCTGGCTCCAGCTGTGTGGAAGCCTCCAGGGCTATCCAAAGGCTCTGAGGTTGGGCTTGTTCTGTGAGTTTGAAAAGTAACTACTATCTGCAATATATTTCTGCTGCCTGGTGTCCAGTCAACTTTATAAATATACACACACGCACCCAAACTTAAGGTTCCCTAAAACCTTGCCCATGGCAGTTTCAGGAGAGTGGTGGGGCTGGAGCAGGTGTGCAGTGGGTTACAGAGTGAATGAGAGATGAGTATGTGGTGACAACAAGGTTTTGTCAACAAGGAGAGAGACACAGTAGTAACCAGACAGGACTCTAGACACCACAAAAGAGTCGATTTTTGATGGGAAAAGCTTGAGTGGGTTTAGAGGCTGAAGAAGGAGAGCATCAGATGACAGGGAGATGGAATATATAGGGCAAGAGGCTAATCGTTGGGTCAAAGGAAAAAGATAGGTAGGGACAGACTCCAAAGCACAGTAGAACAGAGGAAGGACACCGTATCCTCTGAGCCAGGGGAGAAAGGAAGCCCCATGGGGGTCAGACTTCAGGTGAAAGGACAGAAAATTGAAGGCCGTACTCAGGAGCTTCTACTTTCTCAATGAAATGCCTGCAGAGAATAGAGAGAACAATGGACTGAGTGTGTGAGGGGGATGGGCAAGGATAAGAAATCTGGGCTGTTGGGTGGCACTGAGGGTGCTCCTAAAGCTGGGACCATGAAGGCGGCCCCAGTCTGGGAGACAGGGTGATTTTCTCCAGCAGGGATGGCAGACTGTGGGGCTGATGTAAGGCTGTGGATTTGCTGAGTGTCTTCTGGTGTGGCCCAAGAGATGCAAATGAGCTGAGGGCACTGACGAGGGAGTCTGTCAAGCAATCAGCCATAGGGTCTAGGCTGGGTAGGAAAGGCAGGCCGGGGGAAACTGCCTGACCAGCAGAGTCTGAAGGGACCAAGGCCCCAATGGCCTTTGGAGGCAGAAGAGCACGGACAGTGGAAGGCAGGCCTTCAGCAAGCTGGAAAGGGAAGGGGGAAGAGTCAGAAAGCAGGAAGACTGAGCCTCGGTTTTTGATTCAGGGGTAGGCAAAGCTGAAAGTCACAAGGTCCTCGGAAATCCTGAGAAATTCTTGTAAGCAAACTAAAGGAGGCAAAGCATTTCCCAAACTATAGCTTATCATTAATCGCTACAAATACTACAAAATAACTGTCTGTTACTGACAATTCCCAAAGGATCAATCTTGACATGAAAAAGTCCAATTAAAAAATAAATAATGCTACAAAGTACAACACAAGGGAGGTCAACCCAGTTGTCAACTCTGTTGCCCTGTTAAAAAAGACAATCTTTCTCTATGAATGTACATTAAAGAACATGGGTCCTGTTATCACATCAGATGACAGCCAGACCTCTCCCTTCTGAGCACCCACCTTAAGCAGCTCCACAGCCACAAGTACTTCCTCGGCTGGAACTTTATTATCCCCCAGCATGTTAGAAAGAGTCCACTTGAGGGGCTTCAGCAGGAAGACTCCGACCCCCCAGGAGATCCAGCTGCTGTCCACACTGGCCATGAAGTCTGACTCCCGCTGCAACTCTCCTCGACTGCAGGGAAAGAAAGAGGGCCAATGCAATGTCCCATTCCAGTCCTCACCTCCCCCATCTCCCAAAAGACAAATTTTATCATTGCATAACTTCCATTTATTAGGCACCTACAGCTGATATAAGCAACTCTAAGCCTCACAACAACTCTGCAAGATAAATGGTATTATCAGCATTTTAGCTACTGAGAAAACTGAGTGACTGAGAAGGAAAGGCCCAGTCTGAACCATGACTTGTCTGGGTCCAAAACGCAAGCACTTCATTAAGAGTACAGAGGCACAGGAGGCTACAAGACCTTCACTGAGATTTCCTTTTACAAACGGAGCTCAAAACAATAAAACGAAAATAATAATGAATCACCATCAAGTACAAGACATAAGGAAGAATACAAAGATGTACAGGGAAAGGCCTTTCTGCTATTCGTAAGCCAGAGTGGAGATAAGATGTAAGCATTTCATGGTACTGGTAATAATAACAGCAGCGAAATTTACTAAATGCTTACCATGGGTCAGGCACTATGCTA
The DNA here is from genome assembly GCF_027409185.1 of Cynocephalus volans. NCBI lineage: Eukaryota > Metazoa > Chordata > Mammalia > Dermoptera > Cynocephalidae > Cynocephalus > Cynocephalus volans. The sequence goes on from NC_084461.1 coordinate 171,927,953, forward strand.
AGGGCTACACTAGGAATATCTCTTCAAATCTTCACAATAAACCTTGTACAATTATCATTACCACTTTATAAGTGGTCAAACTGAGGCCTGAAGATGGCATAATAATTTGTCCAGGGCCACATAAAATGCAAATGGCAGAGCCAGGATTTGGGCCCAGGCGGTTTGGCTCTCAAGCTGTTAACTACTATGTAACGCCACTTCCATGGAGATATGTTGCCCTCAGAAATTCTTCAAGTGCCAGACCCAGTCAAGCAGCAGCAAGCTTCAGTAGAGTGCCAGAAGTCAGAAGAGGAGTTTTCGAAGTATTAAAGGTGTCTGGATAGGAAGTGGTAGATGATTGTCCTGCAATAAGAAGGCCCATTTCTAGTCTTGTCCCTCACTGACTTCTTCAGCTACTATCTCTCCTGTGCCTCACTTCAGGCATGAACTAAAACTTCTTCCACAGTACACTTTCTTAGAAAGGAGAATTTCAGAAGGGCTTGTAACTTCAATGTCAGCCAACAGAAAGGTGCTGGGAACAGTAGAGAAGGGAGACCTCATCCAGAAAGAGCAGCAAGCTAAAACCAACAGATCACATTTGACTTTCTCCTTCATTCAACGAGGGAGGAACCACACTAGGCTGGCCTCAGTATGATGCATACGCTGTGAAGTGCAAATGATTTAGAATCTGAAGACCAGGGGTCCAGCCATGGCATTACCCCTAACCAGCCATATGACCCTGAGTAAGCCACTTGATCTCCCCAAGATTCAGTTTCCTTTTCTGTCTGTTGAAGGTAGTTCTACCACCTCGCCACAAGACTGTTGAGAGGGTCACATGAAATGGTGTGTGCAACGTATCTGAATGCTGTGAAGTGCTGCACATCTACCTCGTCAAGTACCTCCAAACACTGCATCTGTCGCACACGTATCACCTACAGACCTTTGCAGGGCACCAAGATACTCAATAAAGACCTCAGCCTCCTTCATGTCCTCTCTGCTCCAAACAGCCCCTACCAAGGACAAGCCAAGATAGGTCAAACGCAGGTGCTGACAAAATCCCTACAGGCCTCTTCCCCTCGACTGCCCTTTCTCTTCTTAGCTCTGATCTTCCTTAGCTCAATAAATCCTATCTCATAGACCTTCTGCTCCAGTAGTAATTCAAATTTGGAGGCCCTTACGAAATAACGATCTAAGAGGATTCCAGTCTAGACAAATCATGATCACCTCTGCCAGTCTGGCTTCTCGTCTTACAGTGTGGAACCCCATCTAATCGGACTATCCCGGTCCCCAGCCTTTCCCCAGAGCCCTAAACGCCCTCCACCTATCCCCCAGCCTCCTTCATCGTCTTCTTTCTTCGCCTGCTGAACGCTCCGGGGACCTGCTCTGGGCCAGACCCTGGGCTGGGCGCGGTACACTGTCAGAGAACAGGACCAGGTCCCGGCCCTCGGGGAGCCGCTCCCGCCCGACCCCGGCCCGGCCCGGCCCGCCCCTCACCGCAGCAGGTCCTGCAGCACCGTGGCCAGCCCCAGCGGGACGCTGCCCTTGCGCTGGAAGGCCTCCTGCAAGTCCCGCAGACGCAGGCGCACCACCCCCTGGCGGCGGCTGTGGCTCAGCACCAGCGGCGCCCAGAAGCCCATCTTGCTGTCCCAGTCGGTGCTGTTCACCTCGCGACTCCTCTTGAAGGCGGAGAACAGGAAGGACATGCGCTCCTCATCCTCCTCCCACTCGGGGGGCAGTAGGCCCGCCGGGTCTCCCCCGGCCGGGGCCTCGGCCTCCCGCTCCGGGGACCACATCGGAACCCCAGCCCCGCCAAGGACCCGAACACAGCCCCCGCCCTGGTCCCCTTCCGCCCTAGGTCCCTCTCGGCTTCCGTTCCTTGACACCTCCTCCTCAGTCATCACGTCACCGCCGCTCCCAGCGTGAAATAAGTCCTACAATTCCTCACAGCGCATACGTCGCACCGCCCTCCCTTTGCAGGGAGGCGGGATGATGACGTCGTTTTCAAAGAGACTCAGAGCGCTTGAGCCGACCACTCCTCCCACGGTTTTTGTTAGTGGGGGCGGAGGGGAAGGCTTCGCGCGTGCGCGGCGGGAAGGAGCGCATTGCGCCGGCTCAGGAGTCATAGAGGTGGGCGAAGCTTGATAGAGGGGCCAACGATTAAGCCTGTAACTTGTGGTTTCAGGTAGCGGGACTGTGGAGTCTTCGCAAAGGGGCACCAGAAGCGCTGGGACCGCCCTGATGGATCTGAGCGCTTGCATCACTGTTTACCGCTCCCAGACCAGCGGTTTTTACTTTGGACATTTAAACTTCCAAGATATCTTCCTTTTGCGATAATGTCGATGATGTCAACTGTTAAACAGACCTGTCTGTCGGTGAAGCTCTGTAACAGTGCATACACTTATTTTCAGAGATATGTAACCTTCTACTATTGCCCCCCATCTTCTGCCCTGGAGTGTCCCCCTCTGTTTCTTTCTGAGAGTCAGTATCCCCGAAACCTTCGTTGACTGTCCGGACTTACTGTTCGTCTCTTTCCTGGACTATACAGTTTAGCACTTACTGTTCTGTCTCCTGTGCCTTTCCTAGTTCCCCGAGGGCAGATACAGTGACTCACATATCTTGCTATGACAGCAGGGCTGAAGAAAATATTCCATTAACTGAAAGGTGTATAACCTGAACCTTACCCTTCAAATATTTTAGAATCTAGTTAGAATGAGAGCTCAAATATGTGATTCTCACCAAGAATCTTACACGCAGTGGATCTGTCCAGTGTGTTCAGAATAAATAGATTTTCTTCTTAACTGAACCATTTAAATGGTGAAAGGAGTTTTCTGCTTGATGGAACTAAAGTAACAATCACCACAGTTAAATATAAATCTGGCCTCTGCCACTCACTGTCTGTGTGACCTTGGTCAAGCACCTAATCTTTCTGAGCCTGTTTCCTCTTATGTAAAATGATATATCTTAACGGAATTGCTTGAAGGAAATGTTATGATGCATGAAAAGCACCTAGCACATAGTATACTAGGTGTTATCACTGAGTTTTAGGGCGAATAGTAGTTGAACCTCAGTGTAAGGAAGAATTTTAATAAGGATTTGAAGGAGGGTGAAGGATATGATTGGTTACACAAATGTGCTTATCAATTGATTTCTATGTATTGTTATATTTCTCCAAGCACTTTCACAGTCAGTATCTCATTTAACAAGTTGAGAACATTTGAACTCCTCTCTTCCAGCCATTTGAAAATATACGATAAATTGTTAATTATAGACACAACACTACTACAGGACACTATGACTTATTCTTCCTATCTAGCTGTACCTTTGTATGTATTAACCAATATCCCCCTAATTCCCCTTTCCCTTCCCTTCCCATCCTCTGGTAAAATCGTTCAATATATATATATATTTGTGTGTGTGTGTGTGTGTGTGTGTGTGTGTGTGTGTGTGTGTGTGTCCTTTTTGTGACCGGTAAGGGGATCACAACCCTTGGCTTGGTGTCGCCCGCACCGCGCTCAGCCAGTGAGCGCACCGGCCATCCCTATGTAGGATCCGAACCTGCATGGCGGGAGCACCGCTGCGCTCCCAGCGCCGCACTCTCCCGAGTGCGCCACGCGGTCGGCGCTCAATATATTTTTTTAAATGAATAGATAAAGAAATGTGCTAGACCTGCATTTTGGTTTCATCTTTGTTAGTGAATAGTTGGATGATCTCAGGCAGGCAGGTTTCCTCTCACATTCCTCCTCTGTGAATTAAGATTTCTAAGACATGATCTTGAAGTTTTTTTCTAGTGCACATTTTCTGATCCTAAATGTAATATCTGCTATAGATGTTTGAATAATTGCAGAAGCTATTTAGTTCTGAGGAGCCTGCAGAACAAAAATTCACACAAATGTCACCTCATTGTGGTGGTGATATATATTTACTGATATTTCAAAATGTTTTTGGTTAAACATCTAAATGTCCCCACTTCAGCCATAATCTACAAACACCACAGAGGCTTCAAGCATTGTGACACCTCTGTAATAATGCTCCACATCATCTCTCCTGCTTGTTGGGAATGCCTCATCATTTTTGTAGAAATATGCAAGCCTTGCTATATTATCCAGTTAGTTCTAGAACTTATCTCTAAGATTTACAGCCTTTATGACTAGGCTAGAAGAGAAATGAAAAAAATAAATTTTTTGTAGTCTATGGAATTTGTAGGGGAAGAAGCCAGGCTTGTTAATATTCTGTTCCTGGATATATCACTATGTTCCAGAGTCCTTTCCTGATCTCTTCCTTTCTTCTTCCTTCCTTCTTGCTCCAATGATGGTTGGGCTTCCCTCATTTTTCTATTACTCCGTATACCCCTCTATCTTTTTATATACCACACAGTTTCCTAATACTCTGTTTATATTCTTATTTCTCTGACTAGCTGAAGTGCCTTGCTGACAAAGACTGTGTTCTTATATTTGTTTCTAGCATAGTGCCTGGCACATCCTAAGGACTCAGTTTGTTGAATAAGGGAATGAATAAATTTAATTAATGAACTATGAGTAAAGAGACAATTCCATCAAAGCCTACCCTTTCTTTATATTACAAGAACAGTTACTCAGAAATAATGTACTAATACAATACTTGTATCTTTTATTTATTTGAATGGCTTATTTGTTTCTTATACATTTTGAGCTGAAATGCCTGTAAATTTAATTGCCTACATGCCTGAACAGAACAATCACAGATGTGGGAAATCCCCTTGGTTTTTTCTTCAAAACATCCAAACCACAGGAAGCTATTACTAACAACCCACTCACGACCATGTCTTCTAGAATGCCTCAGCAGCCATTTGTGAAATTGCCTTTCTAATTTCATGTAGTGGACACTCCAAGGAATTTATCATTTTTAAATCTTACTATCTTCCCTCTCAGATTTCTCTTTCAAATTACTCTATATTTCTGGTCCAGCATGTAAGCAACTTGGAAGTCATCATTCCATCCTAACAGCAAGTAAAAAACTGGACAAACTAAAAATAAACAACCTTTTTTAGATCCACTAGAGAATGGAGGTCAAAAGGCAAATTGTTACCCCCAAAACTGGAGAGACAGGCAGATATAGAGAATACAGCTCACCAGAGTGGAGGCCCACAAGAGAAGCCTTGGCAGAAACCAATACCAGGGTAGGAAAACTAGAATGGTAATTGATGAATTGTTGGAGGCTCAGTGTGGACAACACTGTGAGTTAAAAATGCCAGGGGAGGCCAGTCCTAGGGGAACCCCAAACTATTATAAATTTTACCTCCAGAAACTTTATCAATTCTCAGAGGGAAGATAGAAATTTTCCCTCTCGCTTCCAGCAGGAGGAGAGGGGAGGTAGCATTTCGAAATATACAAGAGAGTTATGTTTTTAACAAGGCCTACCCTCAACAGAAGCTATTTCACCAGAATATCTAACCTATTGGGGTTTTATCAGAGACTAACTTACCTGAGGGAAGAGAAATAACCAACTCCAGCCTCCTCTAGCCTTCCATGTGGGGGAAGAGAAATACCCAACTACAGCCTCCTTTTGCCATCTCATCCTACCTAAGGGGAGGAAGTATGAAACAGAATCACCCGTGAAGTTCACAGCCCAGGAGCACAAGCTCACTCAAAGACTGAGACATAGTCGTAAGGTTACAGAATGCTTCTTCCCCTTTTCACACATCTTATCACAACATTGCTAATATCTATTTACCACAGTTCTTTTTACCCAGAACATTATGTCCAGATTTCAAAAAGGTAAAATAAAAATTACAAGGCATACAAAAGGGCAAAAAACAAAACCAAAACACAGTTTGAAAAGACACAGCAAACATCAGAACCATAATCAGATATGACAGGATGTTGGAATGATCCAATCAGCAATTTAAAATAACTATATGCTAAAGATTCTAATGGAAAAAGTAGACAACACACAAGGAAAGATAGGTGATATAAGCAGAGAGAAGGAAATCCCCCAAAAGAACTAAAAACAAATATTAGAGCCCAAAAACATTGTAACAAAAAAGAAGAAAGTCTTTGATGAGCTCATTAGTGCACTAGACATCGCTGAGGAAAGAATTAGTAAGCTTAAGGATATGTCAATTAAAACTTCCAAAACTGAAAAGCAAAGAGTAAAAAGAAAAAAAAAAATGGATCACAATTTTCAAGAACTGTGAGACAACTACAAAAGGTGTAACATACACATAATGGGAATAAGAGAAAGACAAGAGAGAGAGAAAGGAACAGAAGAAATATTTGAATCAACAATGACTGAGAGTATCGGTCGCCACCAAAAGAAATAAAATAATAATGACTGAGAATTTCGCCTAAATTACAGTTAAACACCAAACCACAGATCCAGGAAGCTCAGAGAACATCAAGCAACACAGAACTACAAAACAGAACTACACTTAGGAATATGATATTTAAACTGCAGAAAATTAGAAATGAAGAAAAATCTTGAGAGAAGCCTGGGGAGAAGAGTGGCACAGGAGGGGAGGAAACCTTGCCTATAGAGGAGCAAAGATAAGAGTTACAACTGACCTCTCCTCAGAAACCATGGAAATGAGAAAGAGAGTAGAGCAAAATATTTAAAGTGTTGAGAGAAAAAAAACCCCCACCAACCTAGAATTCTGTACCCAGGAAAATTGTCCTTTAAAATTGAGGTAAAAATAAAGACTTTCCAAGACAAACAAAAATTGAGAGAAGTGACCTGGCTTGCAAGAAATGTTAAAATACACCTGCCTTGCAAGAAATGTTAAAAGAAGTTCTTCAGAAGGATGGAAAATGGTATATGTTAGAACTTTAAACATACATGAACAAAGAAAGAGCATCAGAGAAGAAATAGTGAAGGTAAAATAAAAGCTTTTATTTTTCTTATTCTTTACTGATCTAACAGATAACAGTTTGCTCAAAATAATTACAACAAAGAATTCAATGATTATAGCTTATGTATAAATGAAATGAATGACAACAATGATACAGGTGTGGGAAGAAGAAATTAGAAATACTTTGTTATTATAAGGAACTTGCACTACCTATGAAGTGATATAGTATTATTTAAAACTGGATTTGGGCTGGTCGTTAGTATATCTTGCAAACTCTAGGGCAACCACTAAAAAATGTAAAATAGGGAGTATAATTGATATGCTAAAAAAGGAGAGAAAATGGAATCATATAAAATGCTCAGTTAAAGCCACAAATGGCAGGAAAAGAGTGGAAGACAAAAATAAGAACAAATAACACTGGCACTCAATAGAAAACAGTAACAATACGGTAGATATTCATTCAACTATATTAATAATCACTTTAAATGTCAATGGTCTAATTACGCCTTTCAAAAACAGACACTGTCAAAGTGTGGGAAAAAAACTATATGTTTTCAACAAGAAAACCTAACTATATGTTGTGTACAAGAAATCAATTTTTAATATAAAGACATATATATTAACAGAAAAGGAATAGAGAAAGATACACCATACTAACACTAATTTAAAAAAAAAGGTAGCTATCAATTTCAGACAGAGCAGACCTCAGAGCAAGGAAAGTTATCAGGAATAATGAAGGGCATTACATAATGACAAAGCAGTTGATTTTCCAAGAAGACATATTAATCCCCAGTGTGTGTGTGCCTAACAAAAGAGCATCAAAATACTTGAGGCAAAAACTGATACAACTGGAAGTAGAGAGAAATAAATCTACTATTACGGATGAAGACTTCAACAACCTTCTATCAGAAATGGACAGATCCAAGCAGGCTGAAAATCAGTAAGGGCATAGTTGAACTCAACAGCTACATCAATCAACTTCATGTAACTGACATCTATCCACCAAAAACAGAATATACATTTTTGTCAAGCTCACGCAAACATTCACCAAGATAGGCCACATTCCAGGCCATAAAACACACATGAACAAATTTAAAAGAATAGAAATTATACAATATCTTCTCTCAGACCACAGTGGAATTAAACTAGCAATCAATAGAGAGCTAGAAAATCCCAAATATACTTGAAGATTAACAACACACTTCTAAATAACTCATGGGACAAAGAAGAAATCTCAAGAGAAATTTACAAATATGTTGAACTAAGATAAAATGAAAAAAAAATTATCAAAATTTGTGGTATGCAGCAAAAACAGTGTATGAAGAAAAATTTATATCAATGAATACACAGTGAGAAAAGAAGAAGAAAGATCTAAAATCAGTAACCTAAGATTCCACCTTAGGAAACTAAAAAAAGAAGAGCAAATTAAATTCAAAGTAAGGGGAAGAAAAGAAAAAATAAAAAGCAGAAAACAGTAAAATTAAAAACAGAAGATCCATGAAGAATACTAACAAAACCTAAAGCTAATTATTTTTGAAAAATTCAATAAAATTGTTAAACATCTAGCATGTCTAACTAAGAAAAAGGCAGAAAAGAAACAAACAGCCACTTAGCAATGAAAGAAAAAACATTAATATAGATCTGTCAGACATTAAAAAGATAATAAAGGAATACTATAAATAACTGTACACCCACAAATTTGACAATCTAGATAAAATGGACCAATTCCTTGAAAGCACACTATGCCAAAACTCACAGAAGAAGAAATAGACAAACTGAATATGCCTGTATCTATTAAAGAAATGGAATGAATAATTAATAATATTCCAAAACAGGCCAAGATGGTTTCACTGATAAATTCTACCAAATATTTAAGGAATAAATTCCACCAATTCTGTACCATCTTTTTAAGAAGAAAAAAGCAAAAGGAATAATTTTTAACTTACTTTATGAGACAACCGTTATCCAAATACCAAAACCACACAAAGACATTACAAGAAGGAAAACTACAAAACAATACATCCTGTGAACATAGATGCAAAAATCCTCAATAAAATGTTACCAAATAGAGCCTAAAAATGTATAAAAAGAAATATACACCATGATAAAGTGGGACTTAGTCCAGTTATTCAAGGCTGGTTCAGCATTCAAAACTCAACTAACATAAGTTATCACATCAACAGGGTAAAGAAAAACAATCATATAATCATATCAGTAGATGCAGAAAAAATATTTAAGAAAAACCTAACACTGATTCATGATAAAAACTCTCAGTCCTCTAGAATATAGGAGAACTTCCTCAATCGATAAAGAATATCAACAAAACACCTAGAGCTAACATAAGAATTAATGGTGAGAGTGAGAAACAACATGTTTTCCCACTAAAATCAGGAACCAAGCAGGAATGTCCACACACACCATCCCTACTAAACATGCGCCTGGAAGTCCTAGCTACTACAATAAAACAAGAAAGGAAAATAAATGTATATAGACTGGAAAGAAATAAACAGTCTGTGTTTACAGATCACATGATTGTCTATGTAGAAAATCTGAAAAAATTGCCAAAATAACCTCCTAAAACTAATAAACAATTACAGCAATGTCACAGGATACAAAGTCCATTTATAAAATTCAACCTCTTTCCTATATGCCAGTAATAAAGAAGTGTAATATAAAGTTAATAACACAATACCATTTACATTAGCACCTTCCCTCCCCCCAAATGATATACATAGGTATAAATCTAACAAGATACGTACAAGAAGTTACATGAAGAAAACTACAAAATTTTGATGAAAGAAACCAAAGAACTAAATAAATGGAGAGAAATTCCATGTTTATGGGCAGTAAGACTCAATAATACCAAGGTGTTAGTGCTTCCCAAACTGATGTATAGATCCAATTCAAAACGATGTATAGAACCCAGTCAAAATCCCAGCCAGTTATTTTGTGGATGCGAACAAAGCGATTTTAAAGTTTTTGCGTGGAGAGGCAAAAGACCCTGAACAGCCAACACAAAATATTGAAGAAGAACTAAGTCAGAGAAATGACAGCCCGACTGAAAGAATTACTGTAAAAATACAGTAATCAAGACACTGTGGCATTGGTGAGAAAACAGACAAATAGATCAATGAAACACAACAAAGCTGTGAGAAATAGACAAACCTAAGTATAGTCAACTGACCTTTCATAGAGAAAGAAAGACAACACAACGGTGCAAAGACAGTATTTTCAACAATTGGTGCTGGAACAAGAGTACATCCAAGTGCGAAGAAACAAAAACAGAACAAGACACAGACCTTACACAATTCACAAAAATTAACTCAAAATGGGTCATGAGCCTACTTATAAAACTCAAAACCGTAAAACTCCTAGAAGGTAACATGGGAGAACATCAAGATAACCTTGAGCATGGCGATGACTTTTTAGATACAGTATGAAAAGCACAGCCCAGGAGAGAAATCACTGATAAGCTGGACATAAATAAAATTTTAAAACTTTTGCTCTGTGAAAGACACGGTCAAGAGAATGTGAAGATAAGCCAAAGACTGGTAGAAACTTTTTGCAAAAGACAGAGCCGATAAAAAACTGTTACCCAAAATATACAAAGAACTCCTAAAACTCAACAATAACAAAATGAAAAACCCATTACAACGTGGGTAAAAGATCTGAACAGATACCTCACCAAAGAAGACAGTTACAAGGATGGCAAAGAAGTTTATGAAAAGATGCACCATATCATGTGTCACTGGCACATTGCAAATTAAAAGCAACAGTGACCAATTAGATACAACTGCTCACCTAATAGAATGGCAAGAATCCAAAATACTCACTAAACCAAATTCTGGCAAGGATGTGGAGCAACAGGAAATCTGATTTGTTGCTCCTTGTACAGCTACTTTGAAAGACTGTTTGGCAGTTTCTCACAAAACTAAACATTCTCTTAACCACATAACCCAGTAATGACATTCCTTGGCAATACCCAAATGAGCTGATATAGCCACACAAAACCCTGTGCAGGGATGTTTATGGCAGGTTTATTCATGACTGCCAAAACTTGGAAGGAATCGAGATGTCCCTCAGTACCTATTATCTATGGTACAACCAGACAATGGAATAATTTTTCAGCGCCAAAAAGAAATAGCAAAAGCCCCAGGAAGAGACGTGGAGGAAACCTAAATGCGTATTACTAGGTAAAAGAAGCCAGTCTGAAAAGGTGACAAACCGTATAATTCCAACCATACGACACTCTGGAAAAGGCGAAACTATAGAAACCGTGAACAGATCAGTGGTTCACAAGGGTTATGGGGAGGGAGGCACGCACATGTGAAGCACAGAGAGTTTTCAGGGCAGTGAAACTACTCTGGTAGATACTGTAATGGTGGGTACATGTCATTATATGTTTGTCAGAACTCATGGGATGTACAGCACCAACAATACAGCCTAATATAAACTATGAATATTGACTGATAACGAGGTGTTGATGTAGGTTTATCAGTTGTAACAAATGTACCACTCTGGTGGAGGATGTCGGTAGTGGGAGAAGCTTTGTATGTGGGGGATGGGGTGTACGGGACATCTCTGTACCTTCCGCTCAGTTTAGCTGTGAACCTAAAACTTCTCTGTCCCATGAGAAGTCGCACATTTCCTGTAATTCATTGTTCACAAAAACATACCAGAACTTACTGGCAATCATTTTCTTGGCTGACAAACATTCAGTATGATTCGTGGCCACATGATTTATTTAACGAAGAGTCAGGAACTTTGTCTAAGTAGGGTGAAAGCTAGCATAAAACAAAGGACACGATAAACTGTGAAATGTCTCAAACCACCCTTATGCCAATTACCAATATCAATCACCCAGCAAGAAAGACACCCATCCAACAAATGCAGCCACATGGACTGTTATGCCTTCAACCTGGAGTTGCCAATAAGTTCTGTCCCATTAGACCACATTTATCCCTTGAGAAGAGAGGACATTAATTTGTAAACAGTGAGAAATGAGAGAGAGAGAACATTGTATTTACTGCACACTTACTGTATGCCAGCTTAGATGGGAGCTCATATATATTATGTTACCATTTGAAGGAGGTATTATCATGTAGCCCTGTCTATAAGAACATGTACAGAGAAGGAAACAGGTTCAGAGAGATTAAGTAACTCGCCCAGCATCACACAGCGACTGATGGCTAGAAGCAGAATACAGGAGTCATATTCTTTCTGCCACACCACACTACATCCAAGGTCATGGAGATTTTTGACTGTTGTCAACATAGTGGCTTGCAAACTATTTGCGTGAAAGACCTCCAGTTATAAGGCAGTATTTATCATCATAAAAAACAGTCCTGGTTATCCCCGCGTCTTTCATGATTGGTTGGGAATATTTTTCCATATTTTGAGGAGGTGAGTAGTTGTGTCTCAGCCTAAACCACATGTAATTTCTACATAGTCCTCTGAGAAACAGGACCACGTGTAGCTCCTCAAAACCTGTGACTTTTCTTCATCTATTTTTTTCAGGTTTGCATTTTAGACACAGCACTTTTATATGCTCCTCAACTTGTGATGGGGTTACGTCCCAATAAACCCGTCATACGCTTAAAATTTTTCGTTGGAAATGGGCATTGGTAGACATACTGATATTCAAAAACACAAAGCTCCATATCCCCCAAATGCTGGCAGCACAGTACGCTGTAGAGTAGTGGTTGGAGCTGAGGCTTGCTGCCGCTGCCCAGCATCACCAGAGAGTATCGTAGGGCATATTGCTAGCCCGGAAAAAGAGCAAAATTCAAAACCTGAAGTACAGTTTCTATTGAATTTGCATCACTTTGGCACGGTCATGAAGACAAAATATCCCTTAAGTCAAACCATCGTAAGTTGAGACCGTCTGTGCATGTGTGTGTATGTATATATGAGGGTACTTAAATAATTCATGGAAAATGGAGTTAAAAGATAATACAAATCTTTCCATGAGCTTAAAAGTTAATACAGATCTTTCCACGAACTTTTTGAAGACCCCTCGTAGCTAGAGTATATGTCTTTGTTGCTGTTTTTTAGTTCTAGCAATCTCTCTGAGAAAGCTTAAAGAACTGCACACAGTACAATGCCAGCAACTTGCTTGATTTACAACGTGGCTACTTTAAAGTGAACGCTGCTTATATTGGGCAGTTCGGGATGCTATATGAAAAGACCGCAGACTGAGTGGCTTAAACAACGTACATCCATTTCTCACAGTTTTGGAGGACAGGAAGTCCAAGATCAAGGTGCCAGCAGGTTCAGTTCTTGGTGAGGGCCAGTTTCCTGGCTTGTAGACGCCATCTCCTCCCTGCGGGCTCACGCGGCCTTTCCTCGGTGAGAATGTATGGAGAGAGGGAGCTCTGGTAGCTCTTCCTTTTCCTATAAGGATGTTAACGACCATTATGACTGCTGCATCCTCATGAGTTCATTGAAACCTGATTACCTCCCAAAGAACCACCTCCTAATACCATCACATTGTGAATTAGGGCTTCTGCATACTGATGTTGTGACGACTGCACTGGTAAATTGTATCAAACTTTTAAAGAATAATCAACACTAAAGTTTCTCAAACTCTTACAAAAATTGAAAAGGACATAACCTTTCCTAATTTATTCTATGAAGCCAGAATTGCCCTGACACCAACGTCAGACCAAGATACCAAAAGAATGAAAACTTCAGACCAATATTTCTTATAAATGTTGTAGCAAAAATTTTCAACACAATGGTAGTAAACTGAATCCAACATTTAAAAATGAGTATACGGTATAATCAAGTAGAACGTACTTCTGGCATGCAGGTATGGTTCAACATATGAAAATCAATCAATGTTATAAACCACATTAACAGAATGAAGGCCTAAAACCACATCAACATCCTCATCTCAATTAATGCAGAAAAAGCATTTAACAAGATTCCACACCCTTTCTTTTCAGAAATACTCAGCAAACTAGGAACAGTAGAAAATTACCTCAACATAATAAAAACCATATGTGAAATACGATAGCCAACATACTAAGGGTGAAAGACTGAAAGACTTGTTCTAAGATCAGGAACAAGAGATGGATGCCTACTTTCGCCACATCCATTCAAATAGTACTGGAAATCTTAGCCAAAGTAATTAGTCAAGAAAGAGAAATAAAGTCATTCAACTTGGAAAGGAAGAAGGAAAATTATCTCTGCAAATGACAGGATCTTATATATAGAAAACCCTAATCATTCACCAAAAATCTGTTAGAGCAAATAAATAAATTCAGAAAAGCTGCAGGAAAAGAAAATCAGTGCACAAAAAGCACTTTCTTTTCTACACACTAACAGTAAACAATCTGAAAAAAAATTAAGAAAGCAATTCCATTTATAACGGCATGAAAAAAATATTTAGCAATAAGCATGAAAAAAATATTTGGCAATAAACTTTACCAAGGAGGCAAATGTCGTACTGTAAACTACCAAAGGCTGCTGAAAGAAATTAAAGAAAACATTAGTAAATGGAAAGACACCCCCTGCTCGTTGATCAGAAGACTTAATATTGTTAAGATGCTAATGATACTCAAAACAATCTACAGATTCAATGTGATCACTACCAAAATTCCAATGATTTTTTTTTGCAAAAATAGAAAAATTTATTCCAAAATTTACATGGAATCTCAAGATCCCCAGACAGCCAAAACAATCTTGAAAAAGAAGAACAATGTTGGAGGACTCATAGTTCCTTATTAAAGAACTTACCACAAAGCTACAAGAATCAAATTAGTGTATTACTGGCAGAAAGACAGACACATAGACTAATGGAATAGAATAGAGACCTCATGGGCTGGCCTCAGTTGGTTACAGCATGGTGTTGATAAGGCCAAAGCCAAGGGTTTGGATCCCTGTACTGGTGAGCTACCAGAAAAGTAAATAAATAAATAAACTCTCATATGGTCAAATGATTTTTGACATTGGACCATTAAATGGAAAAAGGGCAGTCTTTTCAACAAATGGTGCTGAGAATACTGGATATCCACATGCAAGATAATGAAGTTGGAACCTTAACTTAAACCATACACAAAAAATAACTCTAAATGAATGAACAACCTAAATGTAAGAAGTAAGACTATAAACTCTTGGAAGAAAACATAGGCAAAAAGTTTCATGACATTGAATTTGGCAATGATTTCTTGGTATGACACCGAGAACACAGATGACAAAAGAATAGATAAATTGGACTTCATAATAATTAGAAACTTTTGCAAATATTTGCAATTCATATATTTGCCAAGGGGTTAATACTTGCAGTGTAAAGAACACCTACAACTCAACAACAGCAAAACCAAATGATGCAGTCCTGAAATGAGTAAAGGACTTGCCTTAAAAAGGAAGGAAATTCTGTCACATGCTACAGTGTGGAAGAACTTTGAAGATATTATGCTGAGAGAAATAAGCCAGTCATGAAAGGACAAATATAAGCCAGTTTAAAAAGGATGATACTGTAGGATTCCACTCTAAGGAAGTATCTAGAGTAGTCAAACTCAGAGACAGAAAGTAGATTGGCTACCAAGCTCTGTGGAAAGGCAAGAGGGGGTGGGGTGGGTGAGGCAAGTGCAATGGGGACTTGTTTAATGAATACAGAGCTTCAGTGTGAGAAGACGAAAAATGTTCTGTAGATAGATGATGGTTATGATTACATAATGATGTGAATATACTTAATGCCACTGAACTGTACACTAAAATACAATTAAAATGGTAAATTTTACTTATGTATATTTTCCCAAGATAAAAGAAAGATGAGGTTATAATGGGATAAGGTGAGCTTCTAATCCAGTATGACTACTCCCCCAGTAAGAATTTGTTCTTATGAAGTCACAGCCATGCATGGAGAATGCCAGGTAAAAACGGAGGCAGGAGTAGCAGTTATGATGCCACAAGCCAAAGAATGCTTGACGCTACCAGAAACGGGAAGAGACAAGGAAGGACCATCCACTACAGTCTTGAGAGGGAGCATGGTCCTACAAATAGCTTGATTTTGAATTTCTAGTGTCCATAACTGTGAGAGAATAAATTTCTGTTGTTTTAAGCCAAAAAAAAGATGTATTTTTCACAAGAGTCAATAGATAATGTATATAAAAATGTAAAGCCTTTTTAAATTTATACAGTGTAGTTGATTTTCATGTCCCTTTACCAATTCCTCCCTCCCCGCTCCCTCTCCCCTCTCCCACCCATCAACATCATATCTGTTCACTTGTCTTAACAAGTTCAAGGAATTGTTATTGTTGTGTCTTCTTTCCCGCCCTCCTGTCTTTTGTGTATTTATTTATTTATTTTTAGCTCCCACAAATAAGTGAGAACATGTGGTATTTCTCTTTCTGTACCTGACTTGTTTCACTTAATATAATTTTTTCTAAGTCCATCCATTTTGCTGTGAATGGTAGTATTTCATTCTTTTTAATAGCAGAGTAGAATTACATTTTGTAGATATACCACAGTTTTCTTATCCACTCATCTGATGACGGACATGTGGGCTGGTTCCAACTCTCGGCTATTGTAAATAGTGCTGCAATAAACATTGGCATACAGGTATCCCTTCGGCATGACAATTTCCATTCCTCTGGGTATATTCCCAGCAGTGGAATAGCTGTGTCATATGATAGATCTGTCTGTAATTGTTTGAGGAACCTCCATACCATTTTCCATAAAGGCTGCACCATTTTGCAGTCCCCCCAGCATGTAGCAGGGTTCCTTTTTCTCCACAACCTCATCAGCATTTATCATTCTCAGTCTTTTGGAAATTAGCCATCCTGACTGGAGTGAGGTGGTATATCAGTGTGGTTTTGATTTGCATTTTCGAAGGCTGAGTGACGTTGAGCATTTTCTCATGCGTCTGTTGACCATAAAAATGTAAAGCCCTTTATCATGCCAGATGTATTAACAGATTAAATGTTTGTGTTCCCCCAACATTTGTATGCTGAAGCCCTAACTCATAATGTGATGGTATTAGGAGGTGGTTCTTTGGGAGGTAATCAGGTTTCAATGAACTCATGAGGATGCAGCAGTCATAATGGTCGTTAACATCCTTATAGGAAAAGGAAGAGCTACCAGAGCTCCCTCTCTCCATACATTCTCACCGAGGAAAGGCTGCGTGAGCCCGCAGGGAGGAGATGGCGTCTACAAGCCAGGAAACTGGCCCTCACCAAGAACTGAACCTGCTGGCACCTTGATCTTGGACTTCCTGTCCTCCAAAACTGTGAGAAATGGATGTACGTTGTTTAAGCCACTCAGTCTGCGGTCTTTTCATATAGCATCCCGAACTGCCCAATATAAGCAGCGTTCACTTTAAAGTAGCCACGTTGTAAATCAAGCAAGTTGCTGGCATTGTACTGTGTGCAGTTCTTTAAGCTTTCTCAGAAAGATTGCTAGAACTAAAAAACAGCAACAAAGACATATACTCTAGCTACGAGGGGTCTTCAAAAAGTTCGTGGAAAGATCTGTATTAACTTTTAAGCTCATGGAAAGATTTGTATTATCTTTTAACTCCATTTTCCATGAATTATTTAAGTACCCTCATATATACATACACACACATGCACAGACGGTCTCAACTTACGATGGTTTGACTTAAGGGATATTTTGTCTTCATGACCGTGCCAAAGTGATGCAAATTCAATAGAAACTGTACTTCAGGTTTTGAATTTTGCTCTTTTTCCGGGCTAGCAATATGCCCTACGATACTCTCTGGTGATGCTGGGCAGCAGCAGCGAGCCTCAGCTCCAACCACTACTCTACAGCGTACTGTGCTGCCAGCATTTGGGGGATATGGAGCTTTGTGTTTTTGAATATCAGTATGTCTACCAATGCCCATTTCCAACGAAAAATTTTAAGCGTATGACGGGTTTATTGGGACGTAACCCCATCACAAGTTGAGGAGCATATAAAAGTGCTGTGTCTAAAATGCAAACCTGAAAAAAATATATGAAGAAAAGTCACAGGTTTTGAGGAGCTACATGTGGTCCTGTTTCTCAGAGGACTATGTAGAAATTATATGTGGTTTAGGCTGAGACACAACTACTCACGTCCTCAAAATATGGAAAAATATTCCCAACCAATCATGAAAGACGCGGGGATAACCAGGACTGTTTTTTATGATGATAAATACTGCCTTATAACTGGAGGTCTTTCACGCAAATAGTTTGCAAGCCACTATGTTGACAACAGTCAAAAATCTCCATGACCTTGGATGTAGTGTGGTGTGGCAGAAAGAATATGACTCCTGTATTCTGCTTCTAGCCATCAGTCGCTGTGTGATGCTGGGCGAGTTACTCAATCTCTCTGAACCTGTTTCCTTCTCTGTACATGTTCTTATAGACAGGGCTAGATAATAATACCTCCTTCAAATGGTAACATAATATATATGAGCTCCCATCTAAGCTGGCATACAGTAAGTGTGCAGTAAATACAATGTTCTCTCTCTCTCATTTCTCACTGTTTACAAATTAATGTCCTCTCTTCTCAAGGGATAAATGTGGTCTAATGGGACAGAACTTATTGGCAACTCCAGGTTGAAGGCATAACAGTCCATGTGGCTGCATTTGTTGGATGGGTGTCTTTCTTGCTGGGTGATTGATATTGGTAATTGGCATAAGGGTGGTTTGAGACATTTCACAGTTTATCGTGTCCTTTGTTTTATGCTAGCTTTCACCCTACTTAGACAAAGTTCTTGACTCTTCGTTAAATAAATCATGTGGCCATGAATCATACTGAATGTTTGTCAGTCAAGAAAATGATTGCCAGTAAGTTCTGGTATGTTTTTGTGAACAATGAATTACAGGAAATGTGCAACTTCTCATGGGACAGAGAAGTTTTAGGTTCACAGCTAAACTGAGCAGAAGGTACAGAGATGTCCCGTACAACCCATCCCCCACATACAAAGCTTCTCCCACTACCGACATCCTCCACCAGAGTGGTACATTTGTTACAACTGATAAACCTACATCAACACCTCGTTATCAGTCAATATTCATAGTTTATATTAGGCTGTATTGTTGGTGCTGTACATCCCATGAGTTCTGACAAACATATAATGACATGTACCCACCATTACAGTATCTACCAGAGTAGTTTCACTGCCCTGAAAACTCTCTGTGCTTCACATGTGCGTGCCTCCCTCCCCATAACCCTTGTGAACCACTGATCTGTTCACGGTTTCTATAGTTTCGCCTTTTCCAGAGTGTCGTATGGTTGGAATCATACGGTTTGTCACCTTTTCAGACTGGCTTCTTTCACCTAGTAATACGCATTTAGGTTTCCTCCACGTCTCTTCCTGGGGCTTTTGCTATTTCTTTTTGGCGCTGAAAAATTATTCCATTGTCTGGTTGTACCATAGATAATAGGTACTGAGGGACATCTCGATTCCTTCCAAGTTTTGGCAGTCATGAATAAACCTGCCATAAACATCCCTGCACAGGGTTTTGTGTGGCTATATCAGCTCATTTGGGTATTGCCAAGGAATGTCATTACTGGGTTATGTGGTTAAGAGAATGTTTAGTTTTGTGAGAAACTGCCAAACAGTCTTTCAAAGTAGCTGTACAAGGAGCAACAAATCAGATTTCCTGTTGCTCCACATCCTTGCCAGAATTTGGTTTAGTGAGTATTTTGGATTCTTGCCATTCTATTAGGTGAGCAGTTGTATCTAATTGGTCACTGTTGCTTTTAATTTGCAATGTGCCAGTGACACATGATATGGTGCATCTTTTCATAAACTTCTTTGCCATCCTTGTAACTGTCTTCTTTGGTGAGGTATCTGTCCAGATCTTTTACCCACGTTGTAATGGTTTTTTCAAGTTGTTATTGTTGAGTTTTAGGAGTTCTTTGTATATTTTGGATAACAGTTTTTTATCGGCTCTGTCTTTTGCAAAAAGTTTCTACCAGTCTTTGGCTTATCTTCACATTCTCTTGACCGTGTCTTTCACAGAGCAAAAGTTTTTAAATTTTATTTATGTCCAGCTTATCAGTGATTTCTCTCCTGGGCTGTGCTTTTCATACTGTATCTAAAAAGTCATCGCCATGCTCAAGGTTATCTTGATGTTCTCCCACGTTACCTTCTAGGAGTTTTACGGTTTTGAGTTTTATAAGTAGGCCCATGACCCATTTTGAGTTAATTTTTGTGAATCGTGCAAGATCTGTGTTGTGTTCTGTTTTTGTTTCTTTGCACGTGGATGTACTGTTGTTCCAGCACCAACTGTTGAAAATACTGTCTTTGCACCGTTGTGTTGTCTTACTTTCTTTGTGAAAGTTTAGTTGACTATACTTAGGTTGGTCTGTGTCTCACATCTTCATTCTGTTCCATTGATCTATTTGTCTGTTTTTTCACCAATGCCACACTGTTTTGATTACTGTATTTTTACAGTAATTCTTTCAGTCGGGTTGTCATTCCTCTGACTTAGTTCTTCTTCAATATTTTGTGTTGGCTGTTCTGGGTCTTTTGCCTCTCCACGTAAACCTTAAAATCGCTTTGTTTGTATCCACAAAATAACTAGCTGGGGTTTTGACTGGGATCTATACATCATTTTGAATTGGATCTATACATCGATTTGGGAAGAAATAACACCTTGGTAATATTGAGTCTTACTGCCCATAAACATGGAATTTCTCTCCATTTATTTAGTTCTTTGATTTCTTTCATTAAAGTTTTGTAGTTTTCTTCATGTAACTTCTTGTACATATCTTGTTAGATTTATACCTAAGTATATCATTTGGGGGGAGGGAAGGTGCCAATGTAAATGGTATTGTGTTATTAATTTTATATTATACTTGTTTATTACTGGTATATAGGAAAGAGGTTGAATTTTATAAATGGACTTTGTATCCTGAAACATTTCTATTATTGTTTATTAGTTCCAGGAGGTTATTTTGGCAATTCTTTCAGATTTTCTACATAGAGAATCATGTCATCTGTAAACACAGATGGTTTTGTTTCTTCCTTTCCAATCTATATACATTTTTTTTTCCTTTCTTGTTTTATTGTAGTAGCTAGGACTTCCAGGCACATGTTTACTCGGAATGGTGTGTGTGGACATTCTTGCTTTGTTCCTTCTTTTAGTGGGAAAACATATCGTTTCTCATCATTAATTCTTATGTTAGTTCTAGGTGTTTTGTTGATCTTTATCAAGTTGAGGAAGTTCTCCTATATTCTAAAGTGCTGAGAGTTTTTATCATGAACTGGTGTTGGGTTTTGTCAAATGTTTTTTCTGCATATATTGATACGATCATATGATTTTTCTTCTTTAGCCTGTTGATGTGGTGATTCACGTTAATAGATATTTGAATGTTGAACCAACCTTGAATAACTGGACTAAGTCCCATTTTATCATGGTGTATCCTTGTTTTTATACGTTTTATTGCTTGATTTGGTAAATTCTACCAAGGATTTTTTCATCTATGTTCACAGGATATATTCCTTTGTAATTTTCCTTTCTGGTAATGTCTTTTTGTGGCTTTGGTATTGCAGTAATGCTGGCCTCATAGAATGAATTTGGTAGTATATCCTCTGCTTCTATTTTCTGGAAGAGATTGTAGAGAATTGGTGTACAGCAAATTCTTGAACAACACGAGTTTGAACTTCACAGGTCCACTTACACACTTGTATGATTTTTAATCACCTGCATGGTTTTTTCAATAAATTTGAGGGGTCTTCAAAAAGCTTGTGGAAAGACTAGTAGTGTCTTTTAATTTTATTTTCCTATGAACTGTTTGAAGTACCTGCATATATTGTAAAATTTTTGGTTATATACTCATGACATAACTACCCAAACAGTTAAGTAGCCTACCTAACAGTAGGTTAGTAGTAGTTAAGTAGTTAACTACTTAACTACTTCCCAACAACTACTTAATGATGTGGAGCCCACCCGCACCCCTGGCTGGGGCAGGCAGTGCAAGAGGGAGGAGTTATAATGGATTTTCCACTGTGGGGGAGGGGGTGGTCCACACCCCCAGCATTGTTCAAGGATCAATTGTAGTTTCTTTTTTGAATGTTTGGTAGAATTCGCTAATGAACTCATCCTGTCCTGGTGCTTCCTGTTTGGGAAGGTTATTAATTACTGATTCAATTCAGATCATCTGTTTCTTCTTGTGTGTGTTTTGGTAGATTGCATCTTTCAAGAAACTGGTCCATTTCATCTAAATTATCAATTTTGTGGGTCTAGAGTTGCTCATAACATTCTTTTGTTATTTGTTAATGTCCCTGGGATCAGTAGTGATGGCCCCTCATTCTTTTCTTATATTAGTTATTTGTACCAATTCTGTTTTTTTCTTAGTTAACCTGGCTAGAGGT
The DNA here is from genome assembly GCF_027409185.1 of Cynocephalus volans. Lineage (NCBI taxonomy): Eukaryota > Metazoa > Chordata > Mammalia > Dermoptera > Cynocephalidae > Cynocephalus > Cynocephalus volans. The sequence continues at coordinate 171,950,071 of NC_084461.1, forward strand.
TTGCAAATTTTATTGATCTTTTCCAAGAACCACTTTTGGTTTTATTGGCTTCCAGTTTCCAATATTATTAATATCTGTTCTAATGTTCATTTATTTTCTCTTTTCTTTTGCTTATTTTGGATTTAATTTCCTCTCCTTTTTCTGGTTTCCTAAGGTAGAATCTTAGATTATTGTCATTAAATTTGTCTTCTTGTTTGATTAATGCATCCATTGTTATACATTTCCTCTAAGCACTGTTTTTGCTGCATCTCACAAATTTTGATAAATTGCATTTTCATTTAGTTCAAAGTTTTTTTTAATTTCTTTTTTAACTGTTGAGCCTTCTTCGTTGATCCATGTGTTATTTAGAAAAATGTGGTTTAATAAGTATTTTGCGGTTTTCCCTCTATCTTTCTGTTGCAGACTTACGGTTAAATAACACTGTGGTCTGAGGACATGCTTTGCATAAACGCACAGGGTATCCGATTCGATTCGCCTGGCACGGATTGCGCAACACCAGCCGACATAAAATTGGGCGAGGCCGCGGGCTCCGGGCATTGGCGTCAGATCCCGGTAGAGTAGCGCGTGGGGACAGAAGGCAGCCCCAGGCCACGTAGCCAGCAAAATGCTGGGATGTTTCTGTGCGGACAAAGTACACGGACGCTTCCTGATCGACTCTGGGGGCTTGAAACCTGCGGGGCCGCGACAAGGAGCGCTCCCTGACGACGTGGGAAGGCGGGGACAGAGCGCACTGGCCGCTTCGGGGGTCGGGGCAGTTCGCGCCCCACGCCCCGGGCGGGCGCCGGGAACCAGGTCTCGGCTCCGGACCCCCCAGATCCTTGTCTTCGTCGTCCTCGGTGCCCTCCTGCCGGTGAGTCCCCGCCGCGATTCCTGGCTCGGCAAGAGCGCGCCTGGTGCCGGGAGGGGCAGGAGGAGTGGGGGACACGGCTGGGGTGCCTGGCTCACGTGTCGTCGGGCATGTCCGGGCAGGACGAACCCGTCGTCGGAGCTGGAGTAAGATCGGGGTACCAGGCCCGGCAGGATCGACCAAGGCAGAGAGGGACAAGAGTCCTAGGCACAGGAGCCGCGCTCGGGGACTGCACCAGGCGGGGCGGCTGCGGTCCGCGCGCCTCCCTCCCTCCCTCCTCCCCGCTCCAAGGGGAAGAAACACTATTCGGGCATTTCAAAATCGATGGGGAGAGCTGAAGTGTGTAAACTCCTGAGCCACCTCCGAGCCACACCTGGTACCCTGTAGGGGAGCGATGCGGAGAGATCTTCCTTTCTCCACACCCCTCCTGCTCCCCCGTATTTCCCTCCCGGTCTCCCCTCTTCCTTCTTTTTTTGCACAAGCAACAGCTTAGTATGAAAAAATATACATGCTGACAGTTCTTTTCCAAGTTGATTGAGGCTCCTGCTAATTGCACTTTTCCAGGTTTCTTATGGTTTTTTTTGTTTTGTTTTGTTTTGTTTTGTTTTGTTTTTAAAGTTAAATACTGCAAACCAACCTTACAGGTGTCAAGAAACTTCAGATGGTTTTGTTTAGCAAATTAATACTAAATCCAGGAAACCACTAAAATTTTGTAACCTCGAAATAATTATAGAATTTATTTTCTGAACATCAACTTGTTCAAAAGAAACATCGGTGGGCGCCATGTTTAATACTGCTTGATGAATTGCTTATTTTTGTCAGACCAGTGTGTCTCCACGGGAATGTAGGGATCACATGTATAGACAAGGTAAAACATTTGAATTCGATGGCTTTGAATATGTGAGACCCAGGCCTTCTGGCATCCCAAACAGCCCTCTAATCCTCAATCAGTCAGCCTTTTTCTATGCATTTGTAGACATGATAGATTTTTAAGATTCTGAAGCTAGTAAATTACATTAGATCTTTTATGGTCGCCCATTCAGATATATCTTATGTTTAAGAAAGGTATAGTATTTTATTGCATGGGTAAGCCACAGTTTAATTTACTGTTGTCTCTTCTGGATAGCAGTTTAGATTGTGTCTTATTTTTGATTTTGGTAATTCCAACAGAATTGTAATAAATACCCCTGTTAGTATCATATGTGCATGTATCTATGCGCACTTGCATACTGGACAGCTCCTTATAAGTCGAGTTGTTGGGCCCTTGAGGTAAATGATTTTAGAATTCTGTTTAGATGTTGACAGATTTTCCTCCAAAAGAATGTTGTGCCATTGTTCACTCACACCAAGAGTCCGCAAATTTGCCTGTGTCCTTACACCCTTGCTACATTGGGTATCGGAACTTTAATTGTTTGCTGAAGTAAGAGGTAAACAGTTGTACATCACAGAGTTGTGTTTTTGATTCCTTGGTGCTATTAGAGAGTTTCAAGGATCCATGAGATTCATAAGAATAAGAGCAGAAGACCTGGAAACCCCAGATTAGACACAGAGGAGGGTGACAGGGGAGACTGAAATCCTAGCTCTGTACCTGAAAACTGGTCAGCTGGGGCCAGTTGTGGCCACCCAGCCACGCCCTGGATGGAGATGGGGTGTGTGTGCTTGAACTGTTAGGATCACATCAGGTGAGGCCTGGTGGTGAGCTCAGATCCTGACCCCAGGTCCTTGCTCTGTAAACGCTGGGATGCTCCAATTTCTGTTCTAGGTCTGTCCACCCTGGGCCCCTCTTTTATCACAGTAGGAATTAGGAAATTCTGATGGCTCAGAGCTCAGATGTCCAGACTGTCCAAGGGTCCTGAGACTGGAGGCTGGAGACCCTGGCCCTGCTCTGCTCCTTTGTGTCCCTGGTGTGGCCACAGCTTCTCACTGTGTGAAATGGTGAGGAGATAAAAGTCTGCAGCCGCCCTTTGTAAACCACAGGGAGCTGTAGTGGCAGATGTGAGAGGTCATGTGGGAGGACAAATCACATCCTCAGGGTTGGCGGCAGTTGCTATGGAGCTGGAGGACCACAGGGCACACATTCTGTGCCCACTAATGCCTGCATCTGTTTGCACTGGTACCTTGGTATGGGTGTGCTGAAGGTGAGACAGGAGCTTCGGCAGAGCAAGGTGGAGAGCTGTGGGGGGTGGTCGTGAGGACTGCAGAGGAGCCCAGTTGCAAGTGACAACAGCAATAGCATTGCAGGTCCCAGGCCAGGCATGGCTAACACACTTTCAGTTGTCCTCTGGTGGGCGCCTTGCTCGGGGTGCAGTTTGAAGTGAACCGGGAATGTCTCAATCCATGTGGCTAAAGAGGGCTAGTCACCCTGCCTCTCCAAAGAGGTCCTCAGTCCCTGTTCTTGGGCCACTGTCCCTCAGCCAGCAGCGGAAGAGAAGCGAGGCTGTAACTTGTCAGGGCTGGGGAGAGCAGGGCAGTCCTGTGCACTGAGCCTGTGCTGTGGGCAGTGTGTGTCCCGCTGTCAGCTGGAGAGTGCACACCACTAGTCAGTGTGTTTTCCTGACAACCTGGGGAGATAGGGATTGTTTGTCCTGTTGTACATATGGAGAGAATGACACTCAGTAGGAATAAGTCTCTGGCATTTTTCACCCTCACCTGCTTCATAAGGGCAGCTGTAACTTGTATTTTGGTCTGGGAATAGCATCTCCTGCCATTCCTAGTCAGGTATTTGTGATAAATGGGGGAAGGATCTGCTTTGTAGGGGACCGCACTACAGACAAGCACCTGGGACCTTGAGGAAGGTGAGATAATGACATTCTACAGATGAGAAAACCACAGCTCAGAGAGAGAAAGTGTGTGGGCCGGAACTAAACTGGTGTGCACAGAGGGTCTGGTAGGGAGAGGGGGAAGCTAGAAATGACCACTGTTAAAATAAGATAAAGACAATTTCAAAATAAAGCCATTGGAGATTTTCAGTGATAGATTTGAATGGCTTAGATAGTGGTAAGTGTTTCTACCCACCCCCTATATCTGCGCTTGGTCTGAGCACTGAATTGAGAGAGGGTGGAGCAGCTCTGATGAAGAGGAGGGGGTGAGGGGTCTCTGCCTCTGCCTTCTCCTGCTGTGGTTTCTCAGGGCTCAGGCTGCCCTTCTCACCTGGCTTCTCTGTGCTGCTGGGTCTTTGTTCTCTGACTGCTTTTTTTTGTTTGTTTGTTTGTCTTTTTCATGACCGGCACTCAGCCAGTGAGTGCACCGGCCATTCCCATATAGGATCCGAACCCGCGGCGAGAGCATCGCTGCGCTCCCAGCGCGGCACTCTCCCGAGTGCGCCACGGGCTCGGCCCTCTCTGACTGCTTTTAAGACTTTCTCCTTAACAGTGGTTCTGGCAACTTGATTATGATTTGCCTTTTCTTTATGTTTCTTTCACTCGGGAAAGAGATGAATTTCTTGGATCTTGAGGTTTAGTGCTTATATACACTTTGGCAGATTATTGGTCATTATTTCTTCAAATATTTTGTCTACCACTCTCCTTACTGGGAGCCCAACTACACTTGTGTGAGAACACTTGATATTGCTCCAGAACTGAGAATGTTCATTTTTTCAGCTGTTTTCTGTTTCATTTTAGAATACTCCTCTTTCTTGGTGTTCATGTTCATTGACCATCTGCAGCAACTAATCTGCCGTTGATCCTATCCAGTGCATTTTGCATTTTGGATGTGGTATTCTTTTTAATCTCTAGAATTTGCATTTGGGTCTTTTTAATATCTTTCATTTCTCTACTGAAGACATTTATGTTTTCTTTTACACCCTTGATATTTATAACATTTACAACAGTTGTTCTAATGTCTTTTGTTTATTAATTTCATTACCTCTGTCACTTTCTGGATTGTTTCCATTGATTGATTATTATCTTTGGTCATGGGGATATTTTCCTGCTTCTTTTCATGCCTAGTAATTTTTTGTTAGACGATAACCCTGAATTTTACATTATCATATATTGGATTTTGATGTGCTCCTTTATAGTTTGGATATTTTTCTGGTGCTCAATTAATAAACAGGAGCATGAGTTTGATCCTCTGATACTGGCTTTTTAACTTTACGCCTGGTCTACAGTCACTTTATTCTGGAACTATTTTGGTTAACTACTAAGGGTACAGTGGTTGACTTCTGATGACCAGCCAGCACCCCTGTGATGAGTTCTGTCCACCATGGGAATGGGAACATGAACAGTTACCTGCCCTGGGTAGTCTTCAGTCCTTGTCCCTCTGCTGATGTCTGATGGTCTGTCCTCACCTGGTGGCTTCCTCTCAGGCATGCACAGTCAGTATTAGCACATGCTGGCCGTGCCCACCGCAGGACTCCAGAGTCCTCTGTGCAGCCCTTTCTCCAGGCCTCTGCCCTGCACTGTGATCATTTGCCTGGAGTCCACAGAGCTCTCCAGGGTCCCCTTCTCCCTGTGCTGCAGCCTGGAGCCTGTCCTTAGGCAGGAACTGAGGCCACCATCAGGATCACCTCATGCGTGTCCTGGAGGAGGGGTGCAGCTATTCACCCATCACTAGATGATAAACCCCCCACTCTGAGAAAGTCTGTGTGGTGATGGGCGTTGGCGTGGGGCAGTGTGACTCCTGTGTGAATCCTACTCCCTGGAAGCCCACAGTCCTGTAAAAGAGGTGACACCAGGACCTAAATATCAGGAAGTAGCACAAGGGAGACATGAGATCTCACCGCCCTCCCCTCACCACACCCCCAGGGAGGCTCTAATGGTGCAGAGAGACCAGGTTATACTATTGTTGGCCTGGAGCATGTGGTTTTGATTAAGATCAATGTTGTGGGTAATGACAGTACTAATCAGCCCCCAGCTTAATTAAATACAGTACTTGCTGTGTGCCAAGCTCTGTTCTCAGCACTTTATACATGTATTAGCATACTTACTTCTCATAAGCTAGATTGTGAAGGAACACTTATTGTCTTTGTTTTGGATGAACAGTGTGAGACAGAGTGTTCAAACGGTGGAGGGAGGGGCTGCGCAGGGGCGAGCAAGCCTCAGGGGCAGCAGCAGTAGCAGAGATTGGGTCCCTGGGTGCTTCTGACTGTCCCCAGGTGAGTGTCTTGTGCTCGTCTGTGAGGCTGCACTTGGCCAGCACTGGGCCACTGTTCTGTGGTCCCTAAGAGGTCATTTAATCTGACCCTTTTATTTCAAGGATAGTAAACATGTTTAGAGAAGATGGGAAGTGAGACGTCCAGGACTATGAAGCTGTCTAACGGCTGGCCCTGAGCAAGAAGCCTGATGGCTTGATTCATAATCCAGGAGTCTTTTTATACCTAAAGAACAAACAGACAGAAAGACCACAAAGCTAAGAGGAAGCACATCTCAGACCACAGAAAGACCTTGAGAACAAGTCTGAAACAGACATCAGAGCTGCTCCTTTAAGATTAACAAGGCAGCTTTTAGGGTGTGTTTGCCCCAGAGAGGAAATAGCAAGAGGCTCTAGAAAGTCTAACACTCGTGACAATTGTGGAGGAGAAGCAAGGCAAGGAAACCCCCTCATGACTCATGTCTGGAAGAAGGCAGTGTCGGTAGAGTCCGTGAAGGAACAGACCTGGGACAACGTTCCCCCTACACACCGATCAGACGTATTCTGTTACGGGCACAACCTCAGGTCTCTGACTGTCCTCTTGGTCTCCCTCAGCCCCACCTCACTTGTTTTTACCCTCCACCCCCATACTTTGACTTCACATTTGTTTGTGATCTGTCTGTGTGGACTTTTTCTTCTGTGTCCCTCATTGTCCCTGTCACTGATGGCATTTTTCTCCTCTGCCTGGGCAGCCCCTCCAGACTGTTCACCTGAGTTGACCTTGAGGTACGTTTGTGCCTCAGCTCCCTGTGAATCGGAACTGTCGTAAGGGAATCAGACGTGCTGTCTTAGTCTACTTTCCGTCACTGACAACAGAATACCTGACACTGGGTAATTTATAAAGAAAATACTTTTATTTCTCACAGTTCTGGAGTTTGAGATGTCCAAGTTCCAGTGGGCACATTGGACGAGGGTTTTCTTACTGGTAGGGACCCTCTGCAGAGTCCTGGGTGGCACAAAGCATCACATGGGGAGAAGGCAAGAGTATGCTCACGTGTTGTCTTCTTCTCCTTATAAAGCCACAGTCTCCTCCTATTATAACCCATTAATCCATGAATGAATTAATCCATTCATGAGGACAATGCCCTCATGATTCAATCTTCTCTTAAAAACCATAGTCAGATTTCCCACCCTCTTAATACTGTTACAATGGGGATGAAGCTTTGTTAACAAAATTCAATGGAAAAGAATTTGGAGATAAAGGGAGACTTTGTCTGGCAAACAGTTTTCAAACTGGGGAGTTTTAGGCTTCGGTACGAAAAGAAAGTGCACTCTGCCAGAAAAATGACAGGGGTTGTCTTATATGGAGGAAGTTCCCATTCAGACTCATGCTCCAGTATGCTGTGTAAATGAGGGATGCAAGCCTGTTCAGTCCTGGTTGGTTGTCATTACAATTGACTGACATTGTGTAACCTCCACTCAGCAGGTGGCTGCTCTGCTCCATTCAGAATTTAGGCTCAGCCACTCAGGATCCATCTCAAGGTTTGGCTCTTTCAGGCTTTACATCTCCCATTTTTGATTGGAAGCTGTCAGCAGGCAGCATTGATAATTGATGATGTTGGTTATGTCCCATTTATGGTGCTGGAGTGGTTGGCTACCTTCACCAGTTCCATCTAGTCCCATGTTGGAATCCTCAGGGCAGCGTAGTGGCCAATTGAGCTATTAGAGCCATTTGCTTTCAGCAGGCACCCAGGTACCTGTCAAATCTGGATCAGAGTCTCATGGGCTAGGTTGGTTTCAATTTCTGTTTGGTGTGAGTTTAAAGCTTCAAGGTGTTGGGCCAACATGATTTAGGTCAGGGTTTCCTATAGGTATCTGTTGAAACAGGCTAGAATGACCTTAAAGAGGAGACAAATTTGTAGTCCTAGTAGGAGGAGGATCATTAAAAACTGTTGGGCAGAACATAAGAGGGAACCAATACCAGAGGTAAGCCAATAAAAATACCTGAGGATTGGAATTTTGCCTAGCTAAGGGGGCCCTTCAAGAGCCCTCCTTTTAGAGACAGCCAGTTTTAAAATTTGGAAGTTTCCAATTCAGCCTGGCTAGAGGTATTTATCCAAGGACAGCATGAGGTAGTAGTGGCAGCAGAAATGTTGCCTTTGCAGCAAGCAGGTAGTCTAGTGCAATGTGGTTACCTAAGACTCCATGAGGAAAAGAATATAAAGACCTTTGTTGGGTCTTAAAGATTCCAGTGATGGAGCAGACAATTCTAACTGCATGAGGTAGATTTCTAATCCTATATTTATTCCAAGCTGTATTAAGTCCAAACCAGGACCCCAATAATCTTCCAAGCATAGCTCCTTTACTGAGGTTGACATTTTCCAGCAAATCACATTCTTGGAAATATCTGAAGCTATTATGTTCATATTCAGATGGGTCCCCATCAGGGTAATCATCAATTATGGATAAGGCCCTCCTTTGTCTGTAATGAAGGGAATCTCCCTGAGTAACAGCCTTGAGGACAGTAAATGATGTGGTTAAATGTCCTAAGAAGCAGGCCTCTCCCATCTGCCATCAGTCAAAGCATTCATAGGCCCAAAGATCTTTCTCATTTTCATAAACACAAATATAGCCAGTGGGAGCATATAAAACTCCTGATACATTTTGGAAATTTAGAGACTCGCTATGAAGTATGTTTTGAGAATGGGGTTGAACTGAGAGTCAGAATAGGGCAAGGACCAAGGATTGTAAGTCATTTTTATCTGGGAGACCTTCAAGGGATTGAGTGTTGCAGAGAGGAAGCCCAGACCCCAGGAATGTGATGGTATCTAGCAGTTCTTATAAAGAGGATTAGTGTCTTCTTCTGGACATTGCTCACTAAGATAAAACCAAGATAGGGAGTTAGAGAAATCCTTATAGAGAAATTCACAATATAATTTAGAGTCATGGAAGTCAAGGGTATAGCAATATCGTGCCCTGTATTTTGCCAGTATGCTGTTAGTTGAGTGTGAACAATTGAATTTGTCCTGAGGGATATAATACCTACTTATGACAATAGGTGGTGGTAAGGGAAAATAGAGAACAGAAGTCTGGAGAGTAAAGACTTAACTCTCGATAGGTTTCATCAAGGGGCCTTTTTGTGTGAGTGACAGTAAAATCAGAACATTAGAGAAGTTGAAGATGGGTACAATGATAAGATCCTTATTATGTGCAAAATAACCAGTAGATAAACAGTGACAATTTCAACATTCTGATAAGTTCCCAGAAGAAGCTAATGATTGAGAAAATTGGACAATAGCATGGTTTTTCTATGAATTTCAATTGACTTTTACAGGAGAACAGGGAAAGGGCGATGGTCAAAATCAAAACTCTAAGACTCATGGTGAAAGAAAGGCCTGACGCATAAGGTATGAATAATCCAATTGGGAGTCAAAATATGATCTTTAGTCCACCCAGGGTCATCATTGATCAGATCTAGGGTGAGCAGAGCCAATAGGAGTGTGATGGGAGTAGGTTCTGGTGGCTTGACTGGCACAGGTCACAAAAAGCCAAGACAGGCAGATGTGGATAGCTGGTTGACAAAGTAGAGGTAAGGACAATAACAGCTGTTATAACGGACTGGTTTTGTCTGGACTCTTGGGAATAGCAGTCTATCTCAGATGTAGTCATCTTCTCATCCTGGTGGCTGTATGAGGGGCATTCAAAAAGTTCATGGAAAATGTGTATTATGAAAAAACTGCATGGATTTCAAAATTTTTTGGCACCAAAATAAACTTGAACTCACCTGTTATAGCATATCTGAACTGGATGTAGTTTGAGCAACTAAAAAGGATAAGATATCAGTTTGAAGAGAGCCCCTACAGAGCAACACAACTCCTGCTAAAATTGAAGCAAGAGCAGACATCAAACTTATGGTGAAGTTTGGGTGGAAGAATGGTGAAGTACAATGGAAATGCTGATAGGCCAAATTTTACAAGCATTTTGAGCTATTTGTCCTATAAAATGAGTCCCTCAGTCACTGTGGAGTTCTCCAGCTTGGTATAATTTTTTCCTGATGTCAGGGGAAGGCTTCAGCCCAATATGAAAACATTCAAATAATAACAAGCAAATATTTGTATCCTTGTTAGGTCAGGAGTTGAATAAAATCTAGTTGCCATACTTCGAAGGGACCATTTGGTAGTGGGAAGTGGCCCAGGATTGTACCGTGGGCACATTCTGCAGTTGAATGACCTGGTGGGCAATGGAAGGAGAAGGACCCCAATAATATTATTTTCCCCACTGGACTATTTAATTGGTGTTTCAGTGGGTTGGGTCATGGTAACTTTTCTTTTTGGAGGCTGTTAGAAAAAATGGGGAGGTCATTGAGACCCACCCAGAGGCATCATGAAAAGTCAAAAAACATCCTCATTTAATCTGTTTACCTCTTTCATTCTCCAGAGATAGCCTGGGCTTTAACCAGCATTCACTGTAATTGGGGGATGAGAGGAAAGGCAGAAAATGGTGAGGTTTTGTTAATAGAACAGATGATATATCTTGAGAAGTGGCCAACTTGGCAGTAATATTGGATGTCTTGTTTCTTATTCTTTTTTATTTTGGGCAGAGGAATGTCCTTGAACTTTAATAATGGCTAAAGCTCTTGGAGTTTGAATGGTGTCCAAGAGCACCAAGATGTAGTCTTTGCTTTTTACATTCTGTCCAGATGAGTTAAGAAAGCCATTTTGTTTCTAGAGCATGCCAAAATCATGAGCTGCTCTGAAAGCACACATGCTCTCTCTATTAATATCAATTGTTTTACCTTTGACTAAAAGGCATGCCCTAGTAAAAACACATAGTGCTGCTTGTTGGGTGGATTTGGCATCAGGAAGGGGGCCAGACTCTATAACCTCATGAAGGGAGACAATAGCATATCCTGCTTGAGAATTACCATTGGGCCTCCTTAAATTTGGCCCACCAATAAGCCAATTGTAATCTATATTGGGTAGGGGGGTGTCTTGGAGATCTAGTCAAGGCATAAGAATTTGATCTTTCAAGGTAATACAGTCACGGGGAATGTCATCATCTGAGGGGGAACAAAGTAGCAGGATAGGAAAGTGGGGCAAAAATAAAAAGAACACTTCGTGGTTCCTAGACGGCTGGCAGAGAGGCACTGAGTGTGAGAGTGTGACGGGAATTGAGGAGAGCCCGGGCAGAGTGAGACCCATAGACAGTGAGAGGAAGCCCCATAACTATTTTTTTCTATAGCCTTTAGAGGGATAGAAACAGCAGCAACTACTTTGAGGAGAGGGGAAGTCCACGAGCAACTGGATCTAATTGTTGACTGTGATATCCTGTGGGTCTGTTCTGTCCCCCATGGAATTGAGTAAGAATACCCAAAGCATTATCTTATGTTTACAGGTGAACAAATGGGAAGGGGGTTATAGTTAGAATGCCCTAAGGTTGAGGCTAAGGTAAGTTGGGTCTTTATTTCCTTGGAATACTGTTGGGAATCGGTGGTCCATTGAATGGGATCAGGAAAGGAATTTTTGAGTAAATTATAAAGCGGCTGAGGCATCAAGGAAAAGTTGGGAAGCCAATTTTAGCAATAGCCTGCAAGTCCCAGGAACCTTCAAAGCTAGTTTTTGGGGGTTTTTTTGTGTGTGATGAAGGCAGATGACTAATACACCTTGTAGGCATGAGGGGTTAAAATTTAGTCCCCCTGAGGTTAGGAGGTGTCCCAGGAATTTGTCAGAGGTTTGACAAAACTGGAATTTTCCCATGGAGAATGTGTGTCCTGTGACTGCTAGATTGTGGAGTTGGTGGAGGCTGTCAGTGAGGCAATCCTCTGGGCAAAGTGAACATAACAGTAAATAATCGATGTTTGGGGCAGAGTGGACCCACATTGAAAGGAGATGGTGGCCAAATCAGCCTTAAGGATTTGCATTAAGTAGGTTCGGTTGTCCTTGGAAAGGACAGTCCAGGTATATTTCTGGCCTTTCCAAGTGAAGGCAAAAAGAGATCAACTGTCCGGATCTGCAAGTACGCTGAAGAAGGTGCTGCAAAGATTGATAGCTGAGAAATATTGAAAAGTAGGGATTATAGTTATTATAGGGATAGAACATTGCAAAGTAGGGTGTGAGGGTCGAGGACCGCTGGGTGTCAGGAGTTGACTGTGTTATTGACAGCCCTAAGATCCTGAACAAATCGCCATCCTCTTCTGTTGGGTGTGCAAATGGGTAGGATGGGCATATTGCAAGGATTAGAGCAAGGACGACAAGATTTTTATGTATCAAGTTATCCATTATGGGTTGTATGAGGGTGTGTGCCAGTTAGGGCCGTAGGGTTTAGGGGATATTGTCCAGTATTGGGGAGGGGTTTATTACGGTCTATCTGGATTTTAATTGGAGGTGCCAAATGGACGTGACCAACATCAGCGTTGGATTGTGTCCAAGGTTCTCAGGTAGTTCTTGGAGAGCAGGCCAGGTAGCGCTGGTGAGGCTAACTGAATAGGTGGAATTTGGGTAAGAACTGTTTTTGCAGCAGAGTCTCCTGGTTAGGACAATTCAAGCATTGAATTGGAGAAGGAAATTTGGGCCTGGTAGGATTCAACGATGTCTCTTCCTGGGAGATGTATAGGAGCTCACAGGATGAGTAAGAAGCAAGGATTGCCAGTGAGAGGTCCCACTTGAAAAGAGAAGGAAAAGATTTAGGAACTGTCATAGGCTGGGTGAATAACAATAACCATCTGGGTGAATTCAGAACTCCAGGAAGGGGACATTGAAAGCATGTCAGGGTTACGGAGGAACAGAGTAGTCCTGGTGTCAACCAATGCTCTGACTACTTGTCCCCTATTTTAATATCTAATTCCCCTAGTTGGTTGGTTTTAACTAGGGGAAATGTCCCTTGAATGTCCCCAGAGCACCCCTAGTTCCGTTGAGAAGGAGGGCTGGGGGTTTTATCAGGATTTAGTTATAGCCATTGTTTATAGTTAAGGCAGTCCCTTTTGAAATGTCCAGTGCTGCTTCAGAAGCAGGTCTTCTGATTTTGGAAAGTGGGCATATTTGGGGAATCTCTTTTTAATTGTTGTAGCTGAAAGAGCATTAACTTGGTGGTCTTTTCTACACAATATAAGGCTCGGGTAGCCCTAGATACTTTGTCCTTTTCTGAGGTTTTCAATCATTCATTGGCCAGAGAGGTGATTGTGTGGAGTCATTTTGCTGCCCAACTAAGGTTGTGTTGTTTCACTAGGGTAGTGAGGGCCTCAGAAAGACTTACTACAAAAATGGGATTAAATAAATTCGTTGTTTTGTCATTTAAATTTTGATCCTGAATTTTGTTGAAAGTTAGCTCAATTCTGTTAAAACAGTGAAGGATGGATTTGTCCTTCTTCTGTGTGCAGCTGTATGGCTTTCCCATTTACTTGACAGGGAAATATGGAGGGAATGGCCGTTAGCAGTTTCATAGCCTGCTTCTGTGTTTTATCAAATCCTGGGGCTTGAGCTAATGTGAAATCTTCAAGAAGACTTTCCCATCCAGCAGCTGGCATCCAATCTTGAGTAAAGCATTTCCCACAAGCATGTGCGTGAGCTGAAAAAGATCACAGAACCCAGGTTGATAAGCTCTGATGATTAGACTAAAATGTCCTTCAAATTCAAGGTAGTTTTAGGACTGGGGACATGTTTCGGTGGGGCCAAAGGTTCTGATTTAGCCCAAGGGGCATATGCAATTTGTGGGTTTCTATCTCCTTCTGTCTGGACATCAAAGGAGGCTAGTAAAGAGGGACTGGAAGAATCAGTTGTGTTGGAGGGAGTGGGGATGTCAGGGGAGGAGAAAAAGGGGAGGCAGAGAGAGCAGAAGAGGAAGGAGGCAGTGAAGGATAAAGTGGAGGTGACAGGAAAGGTGCAGAGAGCAGACAGGGCAGCAGCCGGGGGGTCGGTGGAAGAACAGTCTTCCACAGTCATATTAGCAACTTTGATTTTGGGTTCACAGGTGCGAGGACCAGGGAGTGGGGGTGGGGTGGAAAGAAAGGCATAAAAATCAATGACCTGAAGATCCACATTAATTACCCATAAAATAAGTGTAAGTTAAACTCAAAGGAAGTAACAGGAAGCAAATAATAAGACTACAAATCAGTGAAATAGAATACAAATGATAGAAGGAATTGACAAACCAAAAGTTGGTTCTCTGAAACGATCAATACATTGAATAAAATAAAATCAATAAACCAAATTTCAAATGAAAACAGCAGGAGCACAAAACATCAGTATCAGGAATTAGTGATTGGATAATCTCTATGGTCATTAAAAATAATAATGGGATCTTATCAATAGCTTAATGCCAATAAATTTGAAAACTTGGAGGAATGGACAAATTCCTTGGAAAATACTACTTAGCAAAATAGCCACAATATGTAACGATAGTCTGAATTATCCTGTAATTATTTACAAATTAAAATTCTTTATTTGAAAGCTTACAATAATGAAATTGCAGGCCTGATTTATTTCACACATATGCGGACAACTAGTCAAAGTAAATAAGACAGGTATATTAATGGATGCAATTTCTGGTTGAGGGATGTGCTTATTTTTATTCTTGTAAAAACTTTCCTATACTTTCCCACTATCTGGGATAAAAGTGTTTTATCTTTTAATAAGAGAAAGGAAAAAAGGAGAGTTTTTCAAGTGTGCATTACTTGGCTAACCCCAAAAGGCAAAGAGACTAATACAAATACACACGAATGGTTGAGAGTTTCAGAACTGGGGGAAAGATTCAAGTTCTGTTTAGTTTTGGAGGCTGGGGGTGGGAGAAAAGAATGTGAGATTGATCTTGTGATAGGTGAGATCTGGATGCCACTCATGCCTGTCCCTATTTTATCCCCATAGGTCCTAGCTGAGTCAGCCACAACCACCAGACTTCATAATCAATCAGCTGCCCCACAGCAGTGGAAGCAAGGCTCCTTAGAAGGATTGTGTCCACCAGGTACATTCCAAGTTTGATCTCTATTCTTTATACCACCCTTGTCTCAATGTTCTTCTAGTCTTCTGTTTCCAGTCAACAAATATTTATTGATCCTTTGCCAAATTCAAAGTTATGAAAATTTATCCTCATGTTTTCTGTTAAGAGTTTTGTCATTTCAGCTTTGCATTTAAGGATTTGATCCATTGTGAGTGAATTTTTGCATATGGTATCGATAAGGGTTTGCCTTCATTCTTTTGAAGGTGGCTATCCACTTGCAGTTGTCCCAGCATCATTTGTTGAAAAGACTATTCTTTCCCATTGAATGGTCTTGGCACCCTTGTTGAAAATCAGTTGACCATAAATAGATGGGCTTTTCTTTTTGGACTCTCAATTCTATTCCTTTATCTGTTTGTCCTTTTTCACTGACCAGACTTTTTTTCCCTGTCCCTTTCTTTCTATATTTTTAGCCACAAAACAAGTCTAAATGTATTTTAAAAGACTAAGATCATAGAAAATACGTTCTCTGACCACAGTAACATAAGGAAATTTAGAAATTCACAAATGTGGGGAAATTAAACAACACTCTTGTAAATAGACAGTGGGTAAAAAGAAAATCACAGGGAAATTAGAGAGTACTTTGAGATAAAAATCAAAGCACAACATATCAAAATGTATAGGATGCAGGGCTCATGCAGAGCTTAGAAGAAAATTTATACTTGTAAACAACTATACTAAAAATAACAAAAATCTCAAATCAGTTATGTAAACTTCTACCTTAAGAAAATAGAAAAAGATGAGCAAACTAAACTGAAAGCAAATGTAAGTAGGAAATAACAAAGATCACAACAGAAATATACGAAATAGGGAATTAAAAAATAATACAGAACATCAAAAAACCAAAAAGATCTTTAAAAAGATCAACAAAAGTTGCAACCCTTTATCTAGAATGACCAAGAAAAAAAGAGAGAAGACCAAGATTACTAAAATCAGAAATAAAGATGGGACATTATTACACTGTCATTATGTTTTTTGCAGTGGTAAAGTTTAGTTTCTTTCTCTTTCTCATTTGCATTTTTGCTCTACCAGTGGGTTTTGTTCTTTCTTGTGTATTCATGGTAGTGATTGTCGCTTTTCAGATTCCAGATGCAGGACTTCCTCAAAGATTTCTTGTAGGACTGGTCATGTGGTGGTGAACTCCCACAGTTTTTGTTTGTCTGGGAAATACACTATCTTCCCCTCATTTCTAAAGGATAGCCTTGCTGGGTGAAGTTTTCTTGGCTGGCAGTTTTTTTCTTTTAGTATTTTGAATATATCATCCCATTTTCTTCTGGCCCATACAGTTTCTGTTGAAAAATCTGCTATTAGTCTGATAGGGACTCCCTTATAGGTGACTTGATGCTTTTCTCTTGCTTCTTTTAAGATTCTCTCTCTGTCTTTGAGCTTTGCCAGTTTGCACTATAATGTGTTTTGGATAGGATCTTTTTGGGTTGAATCTGTTTGGTGATCTTTGTGCTTCCTGGATCTGAAGGTCTGTGTCTCTCCCTATAACTGTTAAGTTTTCTGTTATTTTGTTGAATAGGTTTTCCATGCCTTTTCTTTTCCCCTCCCTTTCTGGAACATCCATGATTTGAATGTTTGTGCACTTAAGGTTGTCTGCTAGCTCTCTTGGATTTTCTTCATTTTTTAAAATCCTTTTTTCCTCTTTTTTCTTTTTTTTTTTTTGGCCGCCTGTGTTATTTCGAATAGACTGTGTTCAAGATCAGAAATTCTTTTTTCTGCTTGTTCTAGCCTGCTGCATAAGCTCCCAGTTGTGTTTTTTATTTCACTGAGTGAATCTTTCAGTTCCATGAGTTCTACTACATTCCTTTTTAAGGTATTAATCTCTTTCTAAATTTCCTCCTTCATATCCTGGATTTTTTTTTTTTCTCATTTCATTATGTTATCTGATTGAATCTTCTAGTATCTCAGTGAGTTTTCTTAAGATTGTTGCTTGGAATTTCTTTTCAGTCATTTCAAGGGTTTCCGGCTGTACAGGGTCTGGTATTTGAGAATCACTATATCCATTTTGTGGTGTCATATTTTCTTAGGTTTTCTAGTATTTCTGGTATTTCTAGTATCTCTAGTATCTCTAGTATCTCTATGCTGATGTCTTGTCATCTGGCAGAGCAGTTGCTGCTTCTGTTACTCTGGAGTGGGCTTTGAGGAGAAAGATATCCTCTTCTTTTTCCAGTCTCTGCTGGTGACTCTCCTTGTGTCAATGCAGTTGAGTGTCTGGCAGGCCACCTGCAGGGCAGCTGTGGCCACTGCTGTGATGTTGAGCTGCTTTTGCAGTAGTTGTAGCTATGGAAGTGGCATGGTGTGCCACCTGCATGGAAATGGTGTTTTTGTTGTGCTCCTTGCCTGCTTCCAGACAGGAGATGCTGCCCTCAGCTCCTGCCTAGGACCCTGAGTGTGTTCTGCTGCTTGCCTGCTTCTAGGCAGAAGGGGATGCCTTTCAGTCCCGCCTTAGGACCCCAGGTGTGCTGTGCTGCTTGCCTGCTTCTGGGCAGAGAGGACTGCCCTTGGTTCCTGCCTTATGACCCTGGGCATATTCTGCTCCAGACTGTCTTTAATACAGTTGCTTTGTGGTGAGTTTTGAAATCAGGAAGTATGAGTCTTTCACTTTGTTTTCTTTTTCCGTAATTATTTTGGTTATACTTGGTCCTTTCCAATTCCGTATATTAGAATCAGATTGTCAGCTGAGCTTCTGATGGGGATTTTGTTGAATCTGTAGCTCAGTTTGGAGAGTACTGTCATCTTAACAACGAAGCCTTTCAATTCATGAGCATCAGCTGTTTTTCCATTTATTTAGATCATATTTTTCTTTCTGATTTGTAGTTTTTAGACTATAAGTTTGCATTTATTTTGTTAAATTTATTCCTAAATATTATTTAAGACTTTTTGGTGCTATTTTGAATAGAATTTTTTTCTTAATTTAATATTTGGATTGTTCATGTGTGTAAAAATTTTTGTGTATTGATCTTGTGTTCTGTAACCTTGAGGAACTTGTTTATTATTTTTAATGTTTTTTTTAGTGGATTACATATGATTTTCTATATATAAGATCATTTCATTTGCACATAGAGATAGGTTTACTTCTTCCTTTTGAATCCAGGTGACGTTTTTTTCTTTTTCTTGCCTAATTGCCTTGGCTAGAGTTTCCAGTACAATGTTAACTAAAAGTGGTGAGAACAGACATCATTTTGGGGGGAAAGTCTCTCAGTCTTCCACCATTAAGCCATTAAGTATGATGTTAGCTGTGAGTTTTTGTAGATGCCTTTCATCAGGTTAAGGAAGTTCACTTCTAATCTTAGGTTATTCAGTGATTTTTATCACAAAGGAGTGTTGGTTTTGGTCAAAAGCTTTCTCTGCATCTTTTGAGATGATCTTGTGGCTTTTTTTGTTACTCTATTAATATGACTTTTTACATTAATTTATTTTGGGGAGTTGAATCAACTTTGCATTCCTGGGATAAACCCCACTTGGTCATGGTATATAATTCTTTTTATATGCTCCTGGATTTGATTTACTAGTATTTTGTTGCAGACTTTGGCATTTGCATTCATAAAAATTACTGGTCTATAGTTTCCTTTTCTTGTCCTATAATGTCCTTTTCTGGTTTTGCTGTTAGGGTAATACTGTCCTCATAAAATGAATTGGGAGGTGTTTCCTCCTCTACTATTCTTTAGAAAAGTTTGTGAATAATTGGTATTAATTTTTCTTGAAATGTTGGGCAAAATTCAGGGTTGAAGCCATCTGGGTCTGTGCTTTCCTTTGAGGGTAGTGTTTGATTACTAAGTCAAGCTCTTTACTTGTCACATGTCTATTTAGATTGTCTATTTTACATTTATTAATTTTCAGTAGTTTATGTCTTTCTAGAAATTTGTCCATTTCATATGTTACCTAATTTGTTGGCATCTAGAGGTTCGTAGAATTCTCTTATAACCCCTTCTTTTTCTGTGAGGTGGTAGTAACGTCCCCTCTCTAGCTTCTTTTTGTGCTGTTGTTGTTAAATATTTTATTGAACTATGATTTCTTTTGTCTCCTTTCTTTTTTTTTTTTTTTGTGGCTGGCCACAGGAATCAGACCCAGGACATTGATATGATCAGTACCATACTCTAACCAAATGAGCTAGCTGGCCAGCCTGCCTTCTCTCATTTCTCATGCTAATAATTTGAGGGAGAACCTATTTTCCTGGACAATTAGCTGTGGTCAATTTGTTGATCTTTTCAAAACACTGGCTTTTGGTTTCAGTGACTTCTGTTTTTTTTTTTCTCTCTGTTTCATTACTTTCTGATTTAATCTATTTTGTTTCCTTCCTTGTGCTTTAGTTTAGTTGCTTTAGTTACCTTAGTTTGCTCTTCTTTAACCAGTGTCTTAAAGTGGACTATTACATAATCAATTTGAAATCTTTCTTTTTCCATATAGGCATCCACAGCTATAAATTTTCCTGTAAGCTTTAGCTATGTTAACTGTACCCCATAAGTTTTGCTATGTTGTGTCTTCATTTTTATTCATCTCGAAGTATTTTCTGATTTCCCCGTTGATTTTTTCATTGACCAACTGGTTCTTTAGGAGAGTGTTGTTTAATTTTTGCATAGTTGTGAGGTTCCCCAATTTCTTCCTGTTATTTATTTCTAATTTCATTCCATTGTGGTGTGGGAGTATACTTGGTATTATTTTTATCTTTTTAAGTTTATTGAGGTTTGTTTTATGGCCTAGCACATTGTCTATTCTGGAGAATGTTCCAGGAGAAAAATGTATATTTTATTTGGTTGGGTGGAGTGTTCTATAGATGTCTCCTAGGTCTAGTTAGTTTACAGCATTGTTCAAGCCTATTTTTTTTTATTATTGTTATTGTTGTAACATAGTTGATTGTACATATCTGTGGGGTACAGAGTTGAATATCATTACCTGTGTGCAACGTGTGATGCTCAAATCAGTATGGTTAGTATATTTAACATTATACAATGTAATTGTTTTTCATGGCCCTTTACCAATTTCTCCCTTACCCCTCCTCCCCACTCCCCCTTTCCCACCTCTGGCAGCCTCAGTTCTGTTCTCTCCTTTTGAAAGTTCAATGTATTATTGTGATTGTTGTTTCTTTCTTTCTTTCTTTTTAAAATTTGTTTAATTTTAGCTCCCAATTATGAGTGAGGATATGTGGTATTTCCCTTTCTCTGCTTGGCTTATATCATTTAATACAATTTCTCTATGTTCATTCATGTTGTTGTGAATAGCAATATTTCATTCTTTTTTATAGCAGAGTAGTATTCCATTTTGTACATATACCACATTTTCCTTATCCAGTTGTCCAGTTATGGACATTTAGGTTGGTTCCAACTTTTGGCTGTTGTAAATAGAACTGCAATAAACGTGGGGGGTGCTTTTATCCCTTTGACATGATGATTTCCATTCCTTTGAGTATATACTCAGCAGTGGAACTGCTGGATCATATGGCAGTTTTATTTGTAGCTGTTTGAGGAACCTCCATAGTGTTTTCCATAATGGCTGCACCAATTTAATTTCCCACCAACAATGTGGAAAGATTCCCCTTCCTCCACATCCTTATCAGCCTTTGTTATTCTCTGTCTTTTTGATAACAGCCAGTTTAACTAGGGTGAGAGTATATCTCAATGTGGCTTTGATTTGCATTT
Source organism: Cynocephalus volans (assembly GCF_027409185.1). Classification (NCBI taxonomy): domain Eukaryota; kingdom Metazoa; phylum Chordata; class Mammalia; order Dermoptera; family Cynocephalidae; genus Cynocephalus; species Cynocephalus volans. Next base: position 171,970,618 of record NC_084461.1, read on the forward strand.
CTCTGATGCTGAGTGATGTTGAGCATTTTTTCATTTGTCTGTTGCCCATTCATCTATCTACCTTTGAGAAATGCCTATTCAGCTCCTTTGCCTGTTTTTTAATTGGATTATTTGGGTTTTTTACTATTAAGTTGTTTGAGTTTCTTGTATATTCTGTATTGTAATCCGTTGTCAGATGTGAAGTTTGCAAATATTTTTTCCCATTCTCTGGGTTGTCTCTTTGCTCTTTTAATTGTTTCTTTTGCTGTGCAGAAGCATTTTATATATATATGTGTGTATATATATATGTATTTGTGTGTGTATGTATATAAATATATATACAAACCCCATTTGTTTATTTTTCCTTTTGTTGCCTGTACTTTAGGGGTCATATTCGTAAAGTCTTTGCCCAGTCCTGCTTCCTGAAGTGTTTCCCTTATGTTTTCTTCTAGGTGTTTTATAGCTTCAGGTCTTATTTATTTATTTATTTATCTATCTATCTATCTATTTATTTATTTAATTTATTTATTTATTTTAGTATTCATATTGTTTCTTTTTTATTAGCATATTCATTATTACAAATCATAATTTTTTTGCCACGTACCTAATTTCTCTCTAACCCCACTATCCTTCTCCTTTCCCACATCTATTAATCATAGATTTGTTCTTTCCTTCTAAGAGTTCTGAAAGTTCAGTATATTATTGTGGTCTTTCTTTCTTTCCTTCTTTCTTTCTTTCCTTCCTTCCTTCCTTCCTTCTTTCCTTCCTTCCTTCCTTCCTTCCTTTTTAACACCCACTTATTAGTGAGGATATATGATATTTCTCTTTCAGTGTCTAGCTTATTTCACTTAGTTTAATTTCCTCCAAGATCATCCATGTTGCTGCAAGTGGCAGAATTTCATTCTTTTTTTATGGCAGAGTAGTATTCCATTTTGTGTATACACCACATTTTCCTTATCCAGTCATCTGATGATGGATATTTAGGTTGATTCCATATCGTGGCTATCAAAAATAGAGCTGTGATGAACATGGGAGTGCAGATATCCCTTTGACATGATGATTTCCATTCTTTTGGGTATATACCCAGCAGTGGGATTGTTGGATCATATGGTAGTTCTATCTGTAGTTGTTTGAGAAAATGCTGTACTTTTTTCCATAATGGCTGTGCTATTTTACAGTCCCACCAACAGTGTAGAAGAGTTTTCCATTCTCCATATCCTTGTCAGCATTTGTTATTCTCAGTCTTTTCTATAATGGCCTAACTACTGTGAGATGATATCTCAATGTGGTTTTGATTTGCATTTCCCTGATGATTAGTGATGTTGAGCACTTTTTCACAGACCTGTTGGCCATTTGTATGTTTTCCTTTGAAAAATGTCTATTCAGCTCCTTTGCCCGTTTTTTAACTGTATTATTTGTGTGTTTTTTTTACTGTGAAGTTGTTTGATTTCCATGTATATTGTGGATATTAATCCCTTGTTAGATGTATAGTTTGCAAATATTTTCTCCTGTTCTGTAGGTTGTATTTCTGCTCTGTTGATTCTTTCCCTGGCTGTTCAGAAGCTTTTTAGTTTGATATAATCCCATTTCTTTTTTTACTTGTGCTTATGTGGTCTTATTCATAAAACCTTTGCTCAGTCCTACTTTCTGGAGTGTTTCCCCAATATTTTCTTTTAGTAGTTTTATGGTTTGGGGCCTTATACTTAAGTCTTTAATCCATTTTGAGTTGATTTTGGTATATAGTGAGAGGTACAGGTCTAGTTTCATTCTTCTATATATGGATGTCCAGTTTTCCCAGCACCATTTATTGAAGAGGCAGTCTTTTCCTCAATGTATGGTCTGGTTGCCTTAGTCAAAGATCAATTGGCTGTAAGTATGTGGGCTGGTTTCTGGATTGTGTATTCTGTTCCACTGGTCCAAGTGTCTGTTTATATGCCCTTTCCATGCTGTTTTGGTTACTATAGCTTTGTAGTATAATTTGAAGTTGGAATAGTTTTATGCCTCTGGTTTTATTTTATTTTTTTTGCTGAGGATTTCTCTGGCTATTTAGGGTCTTTTGATGTTCCATGTGAATGTTAGGACTGTTTTATTGATTTCTGTGAAGAATGTCATTGGTATGTTGATGGGGATTACATTGAATGTGTAGATAGCTTTGGGTAGTATGGACATTTTCACAATGTTGATTCTTTCAATCCAAGAACATGGAATGTCTTCCCATCTTTTTGTGTACTCTTTAATTTCATTCAACAGTGATTTGTAGTTTTCATTGTAGAGATCTTTCACCTCCTTAATTAAACTGATTCCTAGGTGTTTTATTTATTTATTTATTTATTTATTTATTTATTGGTGGCTATTGTAAGTGGGCTTAATTTCTTGATTTCTCTTTCTGTTAGTTCATTATTGGAATATATAAATGCAGCTGATTTGGGGGTATTGACTTTGTATCCTGCAACCGTACTAAAAGTATTAATCAGCTCTAAGAGTTTTCAATAGAGTCTTTAGGTTTTTCTCTGTATAAGATCATGTCTTCTGCAAATAGGGACAGTTTGACTTCATCTTTTCTTATCTGGATGCTCTTTATTTCTTTCTTTTGCCTGATTGCTTTGGCTAGTACATCCAGTACTATGTTAAATAGGAATGGTGAGAGTGGATGTCCTTGTCTTGTTTCTGTTCTTAAGGGAAAAACCTTCAGTTTTTCCCCATTTAGGATGATTTTGGCAGTGGGCTTGTCGTAGATGGCTTTAATTGTGTTGAGATACTTTCCTTCTATACCCAATTTGATGGAGTCTTTATCATAAAGAATGTTGGATTTTTTTGAGTGCTTTTTCTGCAACTTTTGAGATAATCATATGGTTTTGTCCTTGATTTAGTTGATGTGGTGTATCACATTTATTTTATTTTATTTTTTTTTTTTTTATATTTTATGATTTATTTCATTTTTTAAATAAAATTTTTGTGTGGGAAATTTTAAACATATACAAAAGTCTGTCATCACTTAACTTCAACAATTTTCAACTCATTAGTGGAATTTGTTTCATCTATACTCTCCCATGCCCCTTGGAGAGTAGTAAGAATGGACATTGTCTCATTTTATCTGCTATATTTAAGCATATATCTCTAGGATTAAAAGGACTCAAAAGAGCATAAGCACACTATTATTATAATACCTAAAAACTTCAACAATTTTCCCTTAATAGCATCAACTAGCCAATCAGTATTGAAATATCTCTTTTTTTTTTTTTTTTTTTTAATTTTATTTTGTCGATATACATTGTAGCTGATTAATGCTCCCCATCACCAAAACCTCCCTCCCTTCTCCCTCCCCCCTCCCCCCAACCATGTCCTTTCTGTTTGTTTGTTGTATCAACTTCAAATAATTGTGGTTGTTATATCTTCTTCCCCCCCCCCCCCGGTTTGTGTGTGTATGTGTGTATGTGTGTGTGTGAATTTATATATTAATTTTTAGCTCCCACCAATAAGTGAGAACAAGTGGTATTTCTCTTTCTGTGCCTGACTTGTTTCACTTAATATAATTCTCTCGAGGTCCATCCATGTTGTTGCAAATGGCAGTATTTCATTCGTTTTTATAGCTGAGTAGTATTCCATTGTGTAGATGTACCACATTTTCCGTATCCACTCATCTGATGATGGGCATTTGGGCTGGTTCCAACTCTTGGCTATTGTAAAGAGTGCTGCGATAAACATTGGGGAACAGGTATACCTTCGACTTGATGATTTCCATTCCTCTGGGTATATTCCCAACAGTGGGATGGCTGGGTCGTATGGTAGATCTATCTGCAATTGTTTAAGGAACCTCCATACCATTTTCCATAGAGGCTGCACCATTTTGCAGTCCCACCAACAATGTATGAGAGTTCCTTTTTCTCCGCAGCCTCACCAGCATTTATCGTTCATAGTCTTTTGGATTTTAGCCATCCTAACTGGGGTTAGATGGTATCTCAATGTGGTTTTGATTTGCATTTCCCGGATGCTGAGTGATGTTGAGCATTTTTTCATATGTCTGCTGGCCATTTGGATATCTTCCTTAGAGAAATGCCTACTTAGCTCTTTTGCCCATTTTTTAATTGGGTTGCTTGTTTTCTTCTTGTAAAGTTGTTTGAGTTCCTTATATATTCTGGATATTAATCCTTTGTCAGATGTATATTTTGCAAATATTTTCTCCCACTCTGTTGGTTGTCTTTTAACTCTTTTAATTGTTTCTTTTGCTGTGCAGAAGCTTTTTAGTTTGATATAATCCCATTTGTTTATTTTTCCTTTGGTTGCCCGTGCTTTTGGGGTCGTATTCATGAAGTCTGTGCCCAGTCCTATTTCCTGAAGTGTTTCCCCTATGTTTTCTTTAAGAAGTTTTATTGTCTCAGGGTGTATATTTAAATCCTTAATCCATTTTGAGTTGATTTTAGTATACGGTGAGAGGTATGGATCTAGTTTCATTCTCCTGCATATCGATATCCAGTTATCCCAGCACCACTTGCTGAAGAGGCAGTCCCTTCCCCAGTGAATAGGCTTGGTGCCTTTGTCAAAGATCAGATGGCAGTAAGTGTGTGGGTTGATTTCTGGATTCTCTATTCTATTCCATTGGTCAGTGTGTCTGTTTTTATGCCAGTACCATACTGTTTTGGTTATTATAGCTTTGTAGTATAGCTTAAAGTCAGGTAGTGTTATGCCTCCAGCTTTATTTTTTTTGCTGAGCATTGCTTTGGCTATTCGTGGTCTTTTATTGTTCCATATAAATGTCTGAATAGTTTTTTCCATTTCTGAGAAAAATGTCTTTGGAATTTTGATGGGGATTGCATTGAATTTGTATATCACTTTGGGTAGTATGGACATTTTCACTATGTTGATTCTTCCAATCCAAGAGCATGGAATATCTTTCCATCTTCTTGTATCCTCTCTAATTTCTCTCAGCAGTGGTTTGTAGTTCTCATTATAGAGATTTTTCACCTCCTTGGTTAACTCAATTCCTAAGTATTTTATTTTTTTGGTGGCTATTGTAAATGGGCAGGCTTTCTTGATTTCTCCTTCTGCATGTTCACTATTGGAGAAAAGAAATGCTACTGATTTTTGTGTGTTGATTTTGTATCCTGCTACTGTGCTGAAATCATTTATCAATTCCAAGAGTTTTTTTGTAGAGGTTTTAGGCTGTTCGATATATAGGATCATGTCATCCGCAAACAGGGACAGTTTGACTTCATCTTTTCCAATCTGGATGCCCTTTATTTCCTTCTCTTCTCTGATTGCTCTGGCTAGTACTTCCAACACTATGTTGAATAGGAGTGGTGAGAGTGGGCATCCTTGTCTAGTTCCTGTTCTTAAAGGAAAAGCTTTCAGCTTTTCCCCATTCAGTATGATATTGGCAGTGGGTTTGGCATATATGGCTTTAATTATGTTGAGATACTTTCCCTCTATACCTAACTTATAGAGGGTCTTTGTCATGAATGAGTGCTGAACTTTATCAAATGCTTTTTCAGCATCTATAGAGATGATCATATGGTCCTTGTGTTTGAGTTTATTAATATGGTGTATCACATTTATTGATTTGCGTATGTTGAACCAACCTTGCATCCCTGGGATGAATCCCACTTGATCGTGATGAATAATTTTTCGTATGTGTTGCTGTATTCTGTTTGCTAGTATTTTAGTGAGGATTTTTGCATCTATATTCATCAAGGATATCGGCCTGTAGTTTTCTTTTTTGGTTATATCTTTACCTGGTTTTGGTATCAGGATGATGTTTGCTTCATAGAATGAGTTTGGGAGATTTGCGTCCGTTTCAATCTTTTGGAATAGTTTGTAAAGAATCGGTGTCAATTCCTGTTTGAATGTTTGGTAAAATTCTGCTGTGAATCCATCTGGTCCTGGGCTTTTCTTTGTTGGGAGCCTTCTGATAACAGCTTCAATCTCCTTTATTGTTATTGGTCTGTTCAAATTTTCTACGTCTTCACGGTTCAGTTTTGGGAGCTTGTGTGTGTCCAGAAATTTATCCATTTCCTCCAGATGTTCAAATTTGTTGGCGTATAGTTGTTTATAGTAGTCTCGAATGATTCCTTGTATTTCAGATGAATCAGTTGTAATATCGCCTTTTTCATTTCTAATTTTTGTTATTTGAGTCTTCTCTCTTCTTTTTTTTGTTAGCCATGCTAATGGTTTGTCAATTTTATTTATCTTTTCAAAAAACCAACTTTTTGATTCGTTGATCTTTTGAATTGTTTTTTGGTTTTCAATTTCATTCAGTTCTGCTCTGATCTTAATGATTTCTCTCCGTCTGCTAACTTTAGGATTGGATTGTTCTTGTTTTTCTAGTTCTTTAAGGTGAAGTGTTAGGTTGTTCACTTGCCATCTTTCCATTCTTCTGAAGTGAGCATTTAATGCAATAAATTTTCCCCTCAATACTGCTTTTGCAGTATCCCACAGGTTTTGGTATGATGTATCATTGTTTTCATTAGTCTCAATAAACTTTTTGATTTCCTGCTTGATTTCTTCTTGGACCCATATGTCATTAAGTAGAATGCTGTTTAATTTCCATGTGTTTGTATAGTTTCCTGAGTTTCGCTTGTTATTAATTTCTAGTTTTAATCCATTGTGGTCTGAGAAGATACATGGGATAATTCCAATTTTTTTGAATTTATTGAGACTTGATTTGTGACCTAATATGTGATCTATCTTGGAGAATGATCCATGTGCTGATGAGAAGAATGAATATTCTGAGGTTGTTGGGTGGAATGTTCTGTAGATATCTGCCAATTCCAATTGGTCTAGAGTCTTGTTTAGATCTTGTGTTTCTCTACTGATTCTTTGCCTAGATGATCTGTCTAATATTGACAGTGGAGTGTTCAGGTCCCCTGCTATTATGGTATTAGTGTCTATTTCCTTCTTTAGGTCTAATAGAGTTTGTTTTATAAATCTGGCTGCTCCAACATTGGGTGCGTACATATTTATGATTGTTATGTCTTCTTGATGGATCAGTCCTTTTATCATTAAGTAGTGTCCCTCATTGTCTCTTTTTATGGTTTTTAGTTTAAAGTCTATTTTGTCAGATATAAGAATAGCCACTCCAGCTCGTTTTTCTTTTCTGTTTGCATGGTAAATCTTTTTCCATCCTTTCACTCTTAGTCTGTGTGAATCTTTATGGGTGAGGTGGGTCTCTTGTAGGCAGCATATAGTTGGGTCCTGCTTTTTGATCCAGTCAGCCAGTCTGTGTCTTTTAATTGGGGAATTTAAGCCTTTAACATTAAGAGTTGTTATTGAAAGGTGTTGATTTATTCTTAGCATTTTATTGGTTGTTTGGTTGTCTTAGGTGTCTTTTGTTCCTTGCTTTCTGATTTACTGTTTGGTTTCTTTGTTTGTTGGTTCCTTAGGTTGTAGATAGTGTTTTTGTTAGCTTGTTTTCTCTTCATGAATGCCATTTTTATTGTACTAGCGGGTTTAGATTTTTCTTAGGTTTTTATGGCAGTGGTAGTTATTTTTCAGGAACCAAACCCAGTACTCCCTTGAGGATTTCTTGTAAGGGTGGTCTTGTGGTAGTGAACTCCCGCAGTTTTTGTTTGTCTGAGAAATATACTATTTGACCCTCATTTCGGAAGGATAGCCTTGCAGGGTAGAGTATTCTTGGTTGGCAATCTTTGTCTTTTAGTATTTTGAAAATATCATCCCATTCCTTTCTAGCTTTTAGGGTTTGTGATGAAAAGTCTGATGTTAACCTGATTGGGGCTCCCTTATAGGTGATTTGACGCTTCTCTCTTGCAGCTTTTAAGATTCTCTCTTTGTCTCTGAGTTTTGCCAATTTGACTATGACATGTCTTGGAGAAGGCCTTTTTGGGTTGAATACGTTTGGAGATCGTTGAGCTTCCTGGATCTGAAGATCTGTGATTTTTCCTATACCTGGGAAGTTTTCTGCCACTATTTTTTTGAATATGTTTTCAATGGAATCTCCATTTTCCTCCCCTTCTGGAATACCCATGACTCGGATATTTGAGCGCTTGAGGTTGTCTGATATCTCTCTCAGATTTTCTTCCATGTTCTTGATTCTTTTTTCTTTCTTTTTGTCTGCTTGTGTTATTTCAAACAGCCCATCTTCAAGTTCAGAGGTTCTCTCTTCAACTTCGACAAGCCTGCTGGTTAAACTCTCCGTTGTGTTTTTTATTTCGCTGAATAACTTCTTCAGTTCAGCAAGTTCTGCTACATTTTTTTTCAGGACATTGATTTCCTTGTATATTTCCTCTTTCAGATCCTGTATACTTTTCCTCATTTCATCATGATGTCTAGCTGAGTTTTCTTGTATCTCATTCAGTTTCTTTAGAATTATCACTCGAAATTCCTTGTCAGTTATTTCAAGGGCTTCTTGTTCTATAGGATCTAGAGTATGAGATTTATTAACTTTTGGTGGTGTACTTTCTTGATTTTTTGTATTTCTGGTGTCTTTTTTTTGGTGTTTATTCATTGTGGCAGGGGGTTTCACAGTCCACCGGTTTAAGACTAATGACTAACTAGGATGTTGCTGTTGTTGCCAATTTGGTATGGCTCCCGCCGTGACTGCTCAGTTGGCCTCTAGTGTCTTGTGTGTGTGGTTGCCTCGGGTCTTGGGCTTCTCCGGGGATCCACCTTTCTGGTCAGCTTGTACTCTGCTGGGCTGGTGGATCACGTACCACAGGGTGTGTGATCTCTGTTGAGCTTTCACTTTCTGTACAGGACTTCTCCCCGTTCCGTGTGCTCTGGCCCAGGCTGTTAGATCGTGCAGTGGCGACCCCACCGGGTGTGTGGTTTCTGTCGAGTCTCCGCCTCCCTGGCCGCACGTCTCCCCCCTCTGTGCACACTGTGCTGGGTTGGGGCGTGTCTTCTGCACCCCTCGTCTATCAGCTGGGCCTTCAAGACCCTGCTCAGCACCGCCTCGCCCAGGAAGTCTACCAGGTTTCTGCTAGGCACAGACGACCGGTCTCTCTGGGTGCCTTTGTAACACTGTGTAGATCTTTCTCGGGTCTTGTTCACCTTTGTATCCCCCCGGTATAAACCGAGTCTAGTGCCCGCCTGCAGCCTGCTCTCCGGCAGGTTCAAGCGGACCTGGGAACTCTCCTACCACACTATTCCCAACCAGAAATTCGTTAGGCTTTTTTCCAAACTGGTGGTCGCAGAGATGGTATCTGCCTCCCAGTAACAGGAAGTTTACCGGGGCCGGAGTCCAGGGTGTGGTGGAGTGACAGTCGGCCCGCCCGTACTTCCTAGCCCTCCCAAAACTGGTCGGGACGCCCCACACCCCCAGTCCTGCCAGAGAACCGTGGAGGGAGTGGGAGAGGAAGCCGGCCCGCAGGGTCCGGAAAGCCCTGCGCCAGGCCAAGCAAATGGGCTCAGTGATGGCCGAGCAGGGCGGAGCTGCCCGCACCTGGGAAAATGGAGGCAGCACCGGGGCAGTGAGTGGCCTGGTGGTGCAGTCGGGGAGCCGCGTGGGCAACCACCCCCCGAACAGAGCTGTGCCAGGGATCACTCACAGTGCTGTGCCAGGTCCGGCGCTCGCTCTGTCTCTGGTTTGTTGCCTTCCGTGTTCTCGGCGCTGCCGCCTCGGGCTGTTCAGTCGCGGCGCCGCTCGGGCGCTCCCAGGAGTCTTCTTTAATGCCGGCCTGAAACCTCGAATCTTGAATAGGGCAGCTGGCCGCCTTCAGTGCGGCCCCAGCCTCCGGGATCCTGGCTGCATCCACAGCAGCCCTGGCGCCGTGTTCCCTGTTTCAAGACTCACTTTTGCAGCTAAGAATCAGTTCTTTTCCTGCTCCACACTTCAAAGCTGTTGCCTGTAAATGAGGCAGCCTCTCCTGCCGGGGGCAAAGTGGCGTTGAGCCCCCACGACCGGCCAGCAGCAGCAGTCCTCCCTTAAGAGATGGCCAGAGGAAGGTCCACAAGTTTCCCGGCTGCCTGAGGCCCAGTGGCCACCTTTTCCACCTCAGCTACTCCGCGCCAGCCGCCGCAGCCGCCGCCATCTTGAAACCTCCCGTATTCTGTATCACATTTATTGACTTGCATATGTTGATCCATCCTTGCATCTCTGGGATGAATCCCACTTGAAAATGGTGTGTAATTTTTTTGATGTGCTGCTGTATTCGGATTGCTAACATTTTGTTGAGTATTTTTGCATCTATGTTCATAAGAGATATTGATTTGTAGTTTTCTTTTTTTGTTGTATCTTTGGTTTTGATATCATGGAGATACTTGGGAGAGTGGCCTCTGTTTCAATTTTTTGGAATAGTTTGAAGAGAATTGGTATTAATTCCTCTTTAAAGGTGTGGTAGAACTCAGCCATAAAGCCATCCAGTCCTGGGCTTTCCTTTGTTGGGATGCTGTTGATTACTGCTTCAATCTTGTTGCTATTTATTGGTCTGTTCAGGTTTTTTGTGTCTTCTTGGTTCAGTCTTGGTGGTTTGTATGTCTCCAGAAACATATCCATTTCCTCCAGGTTTTCATATTTGTGGCATATAGTTGTTTGTAATAGTCTGTAATTTTTTTGTTTTTGTTTTTTGGGGGTTTTTTTGTATTTCTGTTATATCAGTTGTAATGTCTCCTTTTTCATTTCTGTTTTTTGTAAGCTGAGGTTCTCTCTTCTTTTTTTTTTTTTTTTTTTTTTGGTCAACCTAGCTAATGGTTTGTCTATTTTGTCTGTCTTCTCAAAAAAAAACCAGCTTTTTATTTCATTGATCTTTTGGATTGTTTTTTGGGACTCTGTATCATTTAGTTCTTCTCCAATCTCAATTATTTCTTTCCATCTACTAACTTTGGGAGTGAATTATTCTTGTTTTTCTAGTTCTCCTAGGTGTAACATTAGGTTGTTTACTTGAGATCTTTCTATTTTTTTGATGTAAGCATTTAGTGCTATAAACTTCCCTCTTAGTACTGTTTTAGCCATATCCCACAGGTTGTGATATGATGTGTCTTTATTTTCATTGTTTTCTAGAAATTTTTTGATTTTCTGTTTAATTTCTTGTTGGACCCATAGGTCATTCAGGAGTCTGTTGTTTAATTTCCATGTATTCGTAGTAGTCCTGAGTTTCACTTGTTATTAATATCTAGTTTTAATCCATGGTGGTCTGAAAAGATAGTTCAGATGGTTTTGATTTTTTTTAAGTTATTAAGACTTAATTTGTGACCTAACATGTGGTCTATTCTGGAGAATATTCTGTGTACTGATGAGAAGAATGTATATTCTGTTGTTGTTGGATGAAATGTTCTGTAGATATCTGCCAGGTCCAATTAATCTAAAGTGTCATTTAAATCCTGTGTTTCTCTGTTGATTTGTTGCCTATGTGATCTGTCCAATGTTGAGAGGTGGGTGTTTGGGTTCCCCACTATTATCATATTTGTGTCTATCTCTTTCTTTAGGTCTAATAGTGATGGCTTTACATGTCTGGGTGCTCCAGTGTTGGGTCCATAAATATTTATGATATGTCTTCTTGCTGGATAGGTCCCTTTATCATTATATAGTGACCTTCTTTGTCTCTTATTATGTTTTTTGGTTTAAAGTCTATTTTATCTGATACATTAATAGCTACTCCTGCTAGTTTTTTATTCCATTTGCATGGTATATCTTTTTCTATCCCTTCACTATTAGTCTGTGTATGCCTTTACTGGTGAGATGAGTCTCTTGAAGATAAGCATATAGTTGGGTATTGCTTTTTGAGCCAATCCATCAGTCTGTGTCTTTTGAGTGGGAAATTTAATCCATTTACATTTAGGGTTGTTATTAAATGGTATTGTTTTACTCTGGGCATTTTATGGCTTCTTGTTTAGATGCTTTGAGTATCATTTGTTTCCTCTCCTTTGATTATTGGTCATCAGTGTTTGCAGGGGTTTTTTGAGATAGTAAGATTTAATTTATTTTATCTTTCTCATTTGCACTTGTGTTTTACTAATGGGTTTTGTTCTTGTGCGTTCATGGTAGTGATTATTGTTTTTTGGACTCCAGGTGAAAGACTCCCCTGAGGATTTCTTGCAAGGCTGGTCAGGTGGTGATGAATTCCCACAATTTTTGTATGGGAAATACACTACTTCTCCCTCATTTCTGAAGGATAGCCTTGCTGGGCACAGTATTCTTGGCTGGCAGGGTTTTTTTCTTTTAGTATTCTGGATATGCCATTCCATTTTCTTCTCACCTATAGTGTTTCAGTTGAGAAGGCTGCTGTTAGTATGATGAGGACTCCCTTACAAGTGACTTGACAATTTTCTCTTTCTGCTTTTAGGATTCTCTCTCTTTGTCTTTGAGCTTTTCCAGTGTGACGATAGTGTGTCTCAGAGAGTATCTTTTGGGATTGAATCTGTTTGGGGATCTTTGAACTTCCTGGATCTGAAGGTCTGTGTCTCTCCCTATACCTGGGAAGTTTTCCTTTATTATTTCATTGAATACATTTTCAATGCCTTTACCTTTCTCCTACCTTTCAGGAACACGCATGATTTGGATGTTTGTGCACTTAAGGTTGTCTGCTAGCTGTCTTAGGCTTTCTTCATTTTTTAAAATTCTTTTTTCCTTTTTTTCTCTGCCCTGGTTATTTCATAAAGACTGTTTTCAAGTTCAGAAATTCTTTCTTCCGATTACCATAATCTGCTGCTTAAGCTCTCAGTCGTGTTTTTTTTTTTTCTTTTAGCATATCTTTCAATTCCCAGAGTTCTGCTACATTCTTTTTTAAGGTATTAATTTGTTTGTAAATTTCATCCTTCATATCATGGATATTTTTTCTCATTTCATTGTGTTGTCTTATAGAGTCCTCTCTTATCTCATTGAGTTTCCTTAAGGTAGTTTCTCAGAATTCTTTTTCAGCCATTTCAAAGGTTTCCTAGTCTGTGGTGTCTGATACTTGAGAGTTACTGTATTCCTTTGGTTGTGTCATATTTTCCAATTTTTTCATATTTCTTGTATCTCTACATTGATTTCTGGATATCGGGCAGGTCACTTGCTTCTTCTATTCCTCTGGAATGGACTTTGAGGAGAAAGATTTCTTCCTGTTTTTCCAGGTTCCTCCAGTGACTCTTCTTGTGTTGATGAAGTCAAATACATGGTGGACCAATGCACGGTGGTCATGGATGTTTTTAAGGCAGTGTTTTTAAGTGCAGTGTCCTTGCAACAGAAGTAGCTGTGGTGGTGTATATTGTGGACCACTTCTGCAGAAGCTGTGCAAGGCCTATGGTGGTGGTATGGGGTCTTGCCTGGCATGTGGGCTTCTCCAGGGGGCTAGGTGGTGGGCTGATTGGTGTGCTGGCCTGGTTTCCTACTTGCCTGGCTGGGGTCTCCTGTCTGTAGCAGCATGACACAGTGTCTTGCCTAGACCATGGGCTGCTTGGGGGGCTGGATGGTGAGCTGGCTGGGTCTCCCGTCTGCCTGGTTGGGGCCTCCCCCATTCACTGTGGAATGGTGCAGGGTCTTGCCTTGTGAATAGGCTGCTGGCGAGGCTAGGCAGTGGCCTGGCTGGGTCTCCTGCCCGCCTGGGTGTTGCTTTCCCCATTGGCAGCAGCAGTGCAGTACAGGGTCATGCCTGGCCCATGGGTTGCTTGGGGGCTGGGCAGTGGGCTCTCTGGGTCTTCTGCTTGCCTGGCTGTGGCCTCCCCTGTCGGTGTTGTTGCAGGGTCTTGCCTGGCTCATGGGCTGCTCAGGGGTACATTTGAATGTTAGGATTGTTTTTTTCTATTTCTGTGAAGAATGTCACTGGTATATTGATGTGGATTGCATTAAACCTGTAGATCACTTTGGATAGTATGGACATTTTCACCATGTGAATTCTTCCTTTTTTTTTTTTTTTTTTTTAGTTTTTTAAAATTTTTTTTTAAATTTTATTTTGTCGATATACAATGTGGTTGATTATTGTGGCCATTACCAAAACCTCCCTCCCTCGTCCCTCTCCCCCCTCCCACCCAACAATGTCCTTTCTGTATGCTTGTCATGTCAACTTCAAGGAATTGTAATTGTTGTGTCTTCTTCCCCCCCCAGTTTGTGTGTGTGTGTGTGTGTGTGTGTGTGTGAATTTATTTATTTATTTTTAGCTCCCACCAATAAGTGAGAACATGTGGTATTTCTCTTTCTGTGCCTGACTTGTTTTACTTAATATAATTCTCTCTAGGTCCATCCATGTTGTTACAAATGGCAGTATTTCATTCTTTTTTATAGCTGAGTAGTATTCCATTGTGTAGATATACCACATTTTCTGTATCCACTCATCTGATGATGGACAATTGGGCTGGTTCCAACTCTTGGCTATTGTAAAGAGTGCTGTGATGAACATTGGGGAACAGGTATACCTTCGACTTGATGATTTCCTTTCCTCTGGGTATATTCCCAGCAGTGGGATAGCTGGGTTATATGGTAGATCTATCTGCAATTGTTTGAGGAACCTCCATACCATCTTCCATAGAGGCTGCACCATTTTGCAGTCCTGCCAACAATGTATGAGAGTTCCTTTTTCTCCGCAACTACACCAGCATTTATCATTCAGAGTCTTTTGGATTTTAGCCATCCTAACTGGGGTTAGATGGTATCTCAGTGTGGTTTTGATTTGTATTTCCCGAATGCTGAGTGATGTTGAGCATTTTTTCATGTGTCTGTTGGCCATTTGTATATCTTCCTTAGAGAAATGCCTACTTAGCTCTTTTGCCCATTTTTTAATTGGGTTGCTTGTTTTTTTTCTTATAAAGTTGTTTGAGTTCCTTGTATATTCTGGATATTAATCCTTTGTCGGATGTATATTTTGCAAATATTTTTTTCCACTCTGGAGATCATTGAGCTTCCTGGATCTGAAGATCTGTGATTTTTCCTGTACCTGGGAAGTTTTCTGCCATTATTTTGTTGAATATGTTTTCAATGCAATCTTCATTTTCCTCCCCTTCTGGAATACCCATGACTCAGATATTTGAGTGCTTAAGGTTGTCTGATATCTCTCTCAGATTTTCTTCAATGCCTTTGATTCTTTTTTCTTTTTCTTTTTTTTTTTTGTCTGCTTGTGTTATTTCAAAGAGCCCATCTTCAAGTTCAGAGGTTCTCTCTTCAACTTCCGCAAGTCTGCTGGTTAAACTCTCCATTGTGTATTTTATTTCGCTGAATACATTCTTCAGTTTGGCAAGTTCTGCTACATTTTTTTTTCAGGGCACTGATTTCCTTGTACATTTCTTCTTTCAGGTCCTGTATACTTTTCCTCATTTCATCATGATGTCTAGCTGAGTTTTCTTGTATCTCATTCAGTTTCCTTAGAATTATCACTCGAAATTCCTTGTCAGTCATTTCAAGGGCTTCTTGTTCTATAGGATCTAGAGCTTGAGAGTTATTACCCTTTGGGGTGTACTTTCTTGATTTTTTGTATTTCTGTTATCTTTTCTTTGATGTTTATTCATTGTGGCAGGGGGTTTCACAGTCCACAGGTTTGACACTATTTTCTGACTAAGATGTTGCTGGGGTTGCCAATTTGGTATGGTTACCTCAGTGACTGCTCAGTTGGCCACTAGTACCTTGTGTGTGTGGTTGCCTCGGGTCTTGGGCCTCTCCGAGGAGCCACCTCTCTGGTCAGCTTGGACTTGGCCTGGCTGCTGGGTCTCAGAGTGGTACTGCAGGGTGTGTGGTCTCTGCTGAGCTTCCACCTCCTGTGCTGGACAGCTCCTTGTTCTGCGTGCACTGGGCTGGGCTGCTGGGATGCACGGAGGCACCGCAGAGCGTGTGGTCTCTGTGGAGCTTCCCTTCCACTGCTGGATGTCTCCCTGCTCCATGCACATTGGGCTGGGCTTGGGATGGAGCTGAGAGGCGACTGTGAAGCCTACCTGCTGCTGGATCACACAGTGGTGTCCCCCCCACAGGGTGTGTGGTCTCTGTGGAGCTTCTGCCTCCCCCACTGGACATCTCCCTGCTCTGCGTGCACTGGGCGATGGTCCCTACCTCCCTCTGAGGAATGCTGCAGACAATTTGGGTGAAGGCTGGCACATAGGAAGCACTTCACAGATGTTAGCTGAGGTTGGGGCTATCGGCATGAGTCAGATGGCTGTGGATTCTCGGTGCAGACTGTCATTAGTTGTTCCATGAGCTTGCAGATCCACTCCCTCTCACCATGTGAATTCTTCCAATCCAAGAGCATGTACTGTCTTCCCATCTTTTTGTGTCCTCTTTAATTTCTTTCAGTAGTGATTTATGGTTCTCATTGTAGAGATCTTTCACCTCCTTGGTTAAATTGATTCCTAGGTATTTTTTATATATATATATATATATTTTTGTGACTACTGTAAATGGGCTAACTTTCTTGATTTCTTTTTCTGCTAGTTTGTTACTGGAGTATAAAAACACTACTGATTTTTTCATGTTGATTTTGTGTCCTGCAATTTTATTGAAACTGTTTACCAGCTCCAAGAATTTTTTTTGTAGAGTCCTTAGGCTTTTCTATACATATATATAAGATCATGTCATCTACAAAGAGGGACAGGTGGACTTTGTCTTTTCCAATATGGATGCCCTTTATTTCTTTCTCTTGCCTGATTGCTGTAGCTTGTACTCCCAATACTGTGTTAAACAGGAGTGGTGAGAGTGGGCATCCTTGTCTTGTTCCTGTTCTTAAAGGAAAAGCTGAAAGCTTTTCCCCATTCAGGATGCTATTGATGGTGGGTTTGTTGTATGTGGATTTTATTGTGTTGAGATATCAAATCTGCTATTTTCCTGTTGAACTTCTTTCTAGTCTTTCTTGAATCCCTATATGAATCTATGAATCTATGTATCCCTATAGAGTAAGGAAATTATTCTCTTAAGTGTGATTTGTGTGGCAAGTATTTTCTTGTAGCTTCTTTTTATCTTTGTTATGATTTCTTCCATGCAGGATATATAAAATTTTTATATAGTTGACTTTATGTAAGTTTTATAGCTTCTTATCACACTCAGAAAATCCTTCTCTTCAAACTTGTAAGAAAAATTTCTCATGTGTTTTTAGAGGTACTTGTGTGGTCTCATGTTTTACAACTAACACATTGATCCAACTAGTTGTCTTTATTTTCTTATAAGGAATACATAAGAAACAGGCTTATGATTTTCCAGAGGTCATCTTAGTTGCCCCAGCACCTTACTGAATAATCACATTTTTATCATTGATAGCAAGTGTCATCATCATAATACATTATTAAGGAAGCTTTTATAAAAGCTGTGTTTTCTAGAGAATCTTTCAATACTGATAAACATGGATCAGAGGAGAAGGAGCGATAGATCCTGCAGGGGAGAATGAGGTGACCCAAAGGAGCAAAGCCCTAGAGATGAAGGTCAAACCTCAGGACATGGGCTCCTGCTAGTGACAGCTCCTGCACATTGTCACCTGAGTGGCAGCAGAATGCTTCTGCCCACTTTTTATGTTATTCTTTAGCTCTCTACAGGTAGGACTCAGTTTTCCTCCCATCGCAGATGGCAAGAGTTTTACCCAAAGGCTTGTCACTCACTGTCCCATTACTTCTGCTTCTGTTGTGTCTTCCACTGACCATGAGCTCATTGAGGGCAGGGATTAGGACTTTCTTCTATGAGTTTCCAGGGACCAGGTGATGCTGGCCTAGCGTCTAGGCCCATGTGGCTCTAGATCACTTCAAACATAGCAACTCTGAATTGAGATGGGTTGTTTGTGAAAAACACACTCTGGATTTTGAATACTTAGTACTAAAAATGTAAAATATCTCCATTTTTTATATTGATTACATGTTGAAATGATAGTATTTTGGATATTTTAGATCAAAAATATATTGTTAAAATTAATATAACCTCATTCTTTTTATTGTGTTAATGTGAATACCATGAGTTTGAATTTCATGTGTAGCTAGTATTATATTTCTGTCAGCAGTGCTGGTGTAAGGTGTGTAGTAGATGCAGAATTGATGAACTGATCAAGCCAGGTAGAGAGGATCTTCCTGTTTGGATTCCACTGAAGGCTGAAAGAGGAGTCCTTCAGCCTCCATGTCCAGCCTCTGGGAATCCTGTGAAGATTCATTCACCAGCTTTTCTCTCCCTTCTCAGGATCACATGCATCAGAGGACAGCAGAGGATGTAAGCCGTGCACATCTGGTGTGGGTTACACCAATCATTCCAATGTCCTTCCTTCATGCATATCCTGCACGGTTTGTGGACAAGGTATAGAACAAATTGACCCTTTGCCAAGAGGTGGAGTGGGGGTGGTGAGGTGGGAAATGTAGCTGATATGGACTTAGAAACTTCAATTCCAGGCCAACTTGGTCTTCATAATACACTATTCCATGACTATGTCCTTGCAATAGAATAAAATTAAAATTAAATATATAATGCATTCCACTTTGTAGGGAAATCATTTAGTGCTCAGTTGGAAGGCGTAGAGTAATAATCTGCCCCTTGTGGAAGAGGCCAGGCTCCCTCGGATGCATTTCCAGGGACGACTGCTGCTGCTTTCACCATCCCTTGATTTGTAAACTCAGCAAACATTTGCTGAGCACCTACCACAGGATACACAGAGAGTGCACTGGGGCTGGCTGTGAAATGGACATTTCCTTAGAGGCAGACATGAGCTAGAAGTGGAACCAGGCCAAGGTGGCTTTGCAGCATGAGACAGCCTGTAGAAGAGAAGAGGACACTCGGCACAGGGAGTTGGCAAGGTGCAACAGACCAGGACATGTTTGAGCTGGACCTTAAAGAATGAATAACAGGATTTCAAGTAGTAAAGGGAGAACATTTCCTGCTATAGGTCCAGAATGGTGGATTAAAAATAGCCTCTTCCATTCAGGAATGTGCCTAATTCAACTCTGGGTTTATGATGATTTTCGTGAACTCTGCTAGGGAGTTTGGGCCTGTTGACAGATTTTTGAGTCTTCCTGTGACATGGTCTGCTTTGCATTCAACAAAGATCACTCTGAACACAGAGGGCAGGGTGATGGGAGGAGTGGACATCAGTGAAGCAGGTCAGAGGATGTAGTAACATCCTGGAGTGGACTAAAGGGAGCCCCTCTGAGCATCTCCCTGTCCTTGCAGTCACGCTGCCTCCTGCTGCAGGGGACATGCCCCATTCTGTCCCAACCCTCAGCTCCATCAGGTTTCTTCTTAACCTGGACTACCTTCTTTCCTCATGAATCAGGCCTTTCCTGACCTCAAGTCCCACCTTCCAGAACCTTCCACATTAACTCCAGCACACATTAATCTCTGTTTTTGAACCTGCTAAATCTTTTAGGTCTGTAGTATCAAAAAAAGTGTGGCCTAGAGGAAAGGATTTGGGTTTCAGCTGTGACAGGGGCCTGGTCCTGGACCAGGCTGTCGTTCGGTGTTCCCTGTGCTCCTGGCAGGTGCTTGGCCTGTCTCAGCCTTTATGTCCTAAGACCCCTCCCTCCTCTCCATAGAGCCAGGCTTTTGGGAAGTCATCTAAGGGCTCCTCTTTATCCAGGGTGTACTGGTCCATTTTCTGTTGCTTATAACATAATACCTGAAACTGGGTAATATGAAAAGAAGATGAAATTTATTTCTTACGGTGTTGGAGGCCAGAATCCAAAGTCCAGGTGCACATCTGGTAAGGGCCTCCTTCTTGGTGGGGAGTCTCTGCAGAGTCCCCTGGTGACCGGTCTATCACATGGCAAGGATGGCAAGAAGGCTTTCATGTGCTGTCCTTATAAAGTCACCAATCCACACCCATGATAAATCACGAAGCCATTAACCCTTTACTCCATGGATGGATTAATCCATTCACGAGGACACAGTCCTCACAATCCAATCTCCTCTTAAAGGCACCACCTTTCAAATACCATAATCAGATTTCCACATCTTAACACTTTTACAATGAGGATTAACTTTTGGGACACAAAAAACTTTTGGGGACACATTCCACCCATAGCACAGGGTCTTTCAGGTGATACCCCTGCACCTCCCTTGCTACTGACCTTGTGATCCCAAAGCTTCCTCCTCCTTCTTCTGATGTAATAAACAACAAATTATGCTCCTTTCATGTGACTCTGGGTATTGGTTACAGCTAAAGTGTGTCTGTCCTCTATGTGCCCCGTGTGTATTGACACAGAAACCGCCCTCAGATCTCCTCAGTGAACTGAATTGAACTGAGTGTCAGGGGATTTCTGTTGTGAGGAAGGTTATAGAGAGATCAGAGAAACACATCCTCAAACCTTATCTTTTGTCTCCAGATGAAGAGGAGAAAGGTCCCTGCACCACGACCAGAGACACAGTGTGCCAGTGCAAGCCTGGCACTTTCCGAGGAAAAGATTCCCCTGAGATGTGCTGGAAGTGCAGTGCTAGGTAAGACACAGGAAACAAGGGGGCCCCCAGCAGCTCAAGGGAACCCCCAGAAGACCCAAGTCTCCTTGCACCCCATCCTCACCCCCAACCCTGTGTGCCTGTGGGGTTTTCTGATCCTGCAGGGCCCATCCTGGTCCATCTGCAGGTCCCACCTCTGCCCCTGAAGTGGCCCTTTCCTACGCCTTCTCAGCACGTTTTCCCCTTGGCCAGGCCGACCAGCTCAGTGGGCACAGGAGGCCAAGACTTAGGGCCGTGATACTTTTAGGAGCCCATGAACTGTCTTAATTTATTTCGAAATCATAAGAAAAAGAACTGCATAGAATCCAGCCTAGGTTATATTCATATTTAAAACAACTGAGTCCTAAGATGTAACTTTAATTATTTTTTTTCTCAAGAAGGAGCCCAGGAAGACAAAAGTCCCCATGGCCCACAAAATCATCATGAACGTGAGCATGTAGCTCCTTCTAGATTGTCATAAATACTTGATTCAGTTCAGGCAGTCTTGCCCCTGACTCCCGATACCTCAATAGAGCTTGTCCTTTCCCTAGTTTTGCTATTAGAGAACAATAGTTAAGTGACTGTTCTCTGACCCCTTAGCATTTGCTGTGATTGTAGGATGGTCAAACAGGTGGAAGACAAGAGCTTAGTTATATTTAAAGTTGACTGCAGGACATGGCTCAGCTCATGGCCACATGGGCTTGTGACCGGCCCTTAGCATGGAGCCTTCCCTGTTACCCAGGGAAGCTCAGCGTGTGCCCTGCAGAGAAGGCTCCTGAAGGCTGCAGCTCTGACCAGTGAACAGGGGGCCCTCAGAGCTCATATCCTCCCACAGAATCAACAAGTGGCAGTGGGGGGACCTCTGGAGATATGAGGAGCCTGTCCTTCCTCTGACAGCTTCTCAGGGACATTGGGCAGGGAGGGGGCTCCCTCTCTTAGCCCATCTGGCAGCTTCTCTCACAAAACCTGTCACTTCCCCTGTGTGTTCCCAGGTGCCCCAATGGGATGGTTGAGAAGAGTCCCTGTACACCCTGGAGAGATCTCATGTGTGTCCCCAAAGAATCAGGTAGAATGGCCACTGGGGAAGCCCGAACCACTGGAGAATCGGTGACCACCAGCCCGGGGACTCCTGCCTCTCCCTGTCTTTACTCAGGCAGTGAATACCTCATTATGGGGATTATGATTGGAACTCTGATTGCGTCATTCCTATTGGGGCTGATGGCCATACTTCTTTGCAGGAGGTACTTCTATCCAGGTGAGTGTTGGCTGGGGGTAGAGGTCTGGCACCCTCCATCCTTTCCCGTCCCAGTCCCACTCTGTTCCCACAGATAGAAATGCCTCCTCTGTCTCCCAAATCCTGGTGTCTTCCCGGCCTGGCTCTGTCTTCTTCCCTATGATTTCTCCTCCACCACCTGCCTCATGAGCACCCCATGGGGACCAGGGTCTCACCAGCCCTTTCTCTCAGGGCTAATGGCCGCCACATCTCCCGGCCAGCTCCTCTGTCTTCCAGGCTTAGCCAGGGCAGAGGGGCAGTCAGCTCCTGGACTTGGGACAAGGTTCAGGACAAGGAATGGTCGTGGGGGTTATTTACACAGCTTTGGCCGGAGCAGGATCAGGGATTCTACACGTGATGATTTTTACTCCATTTCCCCTTCTGCTCCCCCTCCCGAGGGTGCCAAGAGTTGGCATGACCTGATCACTGTCCCCAGGCACAGGACTCTGTGTCCAGAGTCTGAGTCCTGCCCACCCCCGCCCCAGCCCTGCTTCAGGGAGGGAGGTGCTGTGGGAGGCCCCTGCCCACTTGCTGAGGAGCCACACCTTCTCTTGCAGGGTGTTATGGATGTGTCTCCGAGTGGATGAACAGAGTAAGTGGGTTTCTCCAGGACCTGCGGGAACTGGGTGCTCAGGAACTGCTTCCAGCCTGCAGCAGAACTGGGTGGATCCATCCCAGACTGGTCTTGGTTCATTGCCCAGGCTCTCTCAAGTGGCCTGGGGGCTCAGGGTGGACTGTAAGGGGCAAGTGGCCATTTTGAGCCCCCCGTCGACTGGTGGACCATGCTGTAGCCCTGACCTTCCTGCTGCCTGAAGACACCCCCAGGCCACAGCCCTGCACCCTGGGGTGGAGGTCAGTTGGGGGGTGGTGACCCCTCCTTAGCTCAGCATCAGGATCATGGTGCCAGCAGCAGACACTGGACATGCTGAGCCTCCCTGGGTGACCCTATGGGAGGGGCTGGAGACAGCAGGACCTGGGGGGCCTTGCAGGGAGCCCTGGATGTGGACCCCAAATTCTGTTCTTTGCCTTCCCAAGGTCTTTTCCTGGTGCTCATGTCTCCTAAGAGGTTCTGTCTTGTGGGACAATGCCCACAAGATCCTGAGCAGCACAAAGTCACCATCCATCTCAGTCTCTGAGCAGGAGATAGAAGGTCAGGAGCCAGCAGAGCTGGAAGATGTCACCGTAGTGTCCCCAGGGGAGGCCAATCATCAGCTGGTGAGTGGGGGATGGGCTTTGGGGAGCCCTGGGCCTTCTGCTTGCCCAGTACTTTGTAGAAAGAGGGAGGTGTGATGCTGGCAGCTATCCTGGCCCAGGGGGAGGTGGAGACTGAAGGAGACAAGGGACTGCAGGGGATGGGGCTGCATGTGGCAGGAACAGCTGCCCTGACCTAGAGACCAAGCCAGTGTGCGGCGCATTTTGCTTCCTAGTGTCTGTCCTGTTCTCCTTGTGTCTCCAGAACCTGGAGCAGTGCAGGCACAGAGTGGGCACTGCAGTGTTTGTTTATGACTGAATGAGGGCTGCATGACAGTCACTGTGTGCTTGTTATGGAACCTAGTAAGCCCTTGCTCATAATAACAGGAATTTCAAATTTACTCCAAAATTAGTATTACATTGCACATATTTGAAGATAAATCTTTGTCCGTTTTTCTGTTCTTATTTATACCTTGGCTTTCTAGGAGAGTTAGGGTCAGTGTATAGAAGTGCTGCTTTACTACACACACACGCACACATTTTGGTCATATCAGTTCATAAGTCTTCATCTGTCATTGAGTGCTTTTCTGTTTTCATTTTGCTAACTGAGGAAAAGTTGGCTTAAACTTGCATTTCCTTGTTTTGAACTTTTTCATACGATTATTGTTTTGTTTATTAGAGTCTTTCTAGGAAGACATGGTTTAGTACCCATACATTTTCTCAAATATGGGTCGTAGAATCTTAATTTCTTGTTTGCTCTTTCAGTCAGTCTAATGTTTTCATGTGTAGAATTATTAACTTTTAAGTAGTTAAACCTATAGATACATTTACTTTTTCAGTGCTCATAAGCTAAGAAAGTTCTTCACTCCAACATAAGATGAGAAGAACTTCTCTAATTTCTCAGGGATTTTTTTTTTTTTTTTTTTTGGTTTTCGTTTTGTTTGTAGTAATCTGATTTTTACCACATAGCTATAGAATTTAAATGGAATTTTTTTATGACACAGTATTAAGTGAGGAGCTACTGAATTGCTCTGAGTTACTGTCTTTCCTGAAACCCCATTTAGCAACCGAGTTTCCTATTTTTTTGTTATCGTTCCTTCCTTTATCACTTTTCAAATGTTTATACAGAAAATAATTTTTCCACCTACAGTGTTCTTTCCTGTTCTTTTCTTGTGTCAATGATACTTTTTTAAGTAAAGAAAAGATATAAAAAGGAATAAAAACAGACAAAAAGACCAATACTTACCTCCATCTGATTAATCACTTTCCACAGTTTAAAACAGTGATTAATACATATCCACACTGAGAAAAGTAAATAGTATATAAAGGCAGTCAGTGAACACTGAGAGCTCACCTCCTCTTCTCCAGCCCCCTTGCTCTTTTTCTTAGGTGACTACAATAGATAACTTCTTGCTGAAATTTTTATATATATGGCATATATGCATACACACATGCATATATACACACACACATAAATATGAATATTTCCTTTCTATGAAATTTATTATCTTATATACAATATTCTGCTAAATGAAAGTTTCTAATATGTTTTAATATCTAATAGAATAATGCTTCTTTCTTACTGTTTTAAATTTTATCTTTTCTGTAATGAAATTTAGAATTATTTTACATGATTTCTCCTACCCCCTAGAAAATCAGTGAAATTGTTTATATTACTTTAAGTTAATAAATTAATTTAGGAAGAATTGAGATCTTTTCAATATTCAGCATAATATTTTCTATAAAAGAAGATAGTATTTGATTTGGGGTTTCTGGTCTAGCTGTAAGTAGTTTAAAAGTTGCCACTTGTTCTAAGAACAACTTAAAACCTGTACAAACTTGGGCCAACCCTGTGGCGCCCTTGGGAGAGTGTGGCGCTGGGAGCGCAGTGGCGCTCCAGCCG
Source organism: Cynocephalus volans (assembly GCF_027409185.1). Classification (NCBI taxonomy): domain Eukaryota; kingdom Metazoa; phylum Chordata; class Mammalia; order Dermoptera; family Cynocephalidae; genus Cynocephalus; species Cynocephalus volans. The sequence continues at coordinate 171,995,203 of NC_084461.1, forward strand.
CGGGTTCAGATCCTATATAGGGATGGCCGGTGCGCTCACTGGCTGAGCGCGGTGCGGCCGGTCACAAAAAAGACAAAAAAAAAAAAACCTGTACAAACTTAAATATCAACAACTCTTTTTACATCAGTCAAGTGAGGTCACAAGGCAAACTGCTTTCTCGAAAAGTGGAGAGACAGGCAGGTGGATACAGAGACTCACAACGTATCACAGCAGAAACCCACAATCAGAAACAAGAAAGAGAACAAGAAATAAACAATAAGAAAACAAACAACTCAATTAAAAAGTGGGCAAAAGACCTGAACAGACACCTCACTAAAGAAGAAAGATATATAGCAAATAAGCATGTAAAAGATGCCCCAAATCACGTACCATTATGGAAATGCAAATTAGAACTACATTGAGATGCTCTATATATCTGTTAGAATGCCCAAAATCTAGTACATGACAACAGCAAGTGCTGACAAGGATGTGGAGCAACAGGACGTCTCATTCACTGATGTTGGGAATGCAAAATGGTACAGCTACTTTGCAAAACAGTTTGGCAGGTTTTTATAAAACCAAACATGCCCTTACCATACAATCCCCCAACCACTGTCCTTGTTATTTACCCTGATGAGTTGAAAACTTATGTCCATGTAAAAACATGCACTTGATTTTTATATCAGCCTTATTGATAATTGCCAAAACTTGGAAGCAACCAAGATGTCCTTCAGTAGATGAATGGATAAATAGACTGCGGTACATTCAGCCAGTGGAAAATTCTTCAGTGCTAAAAAGAAGTTAGTTATTAAGCATTAAAGGACTTGGAGGAACTTCAAATTTTGGAAAGGGCACAACTATGGAGATAGTAAAAAGATCAGTGATTGGAGGGAGAAGGGAGGAAGGAATTAACAGGCAGAATACAGAGGTTATTTTTAGGTCAGGAAAACTATTTTATGTGATAATATAATGTGGAGACATGTCATTCAATATTTGTAAAAACCCACAGAATGTACACCAGGAAGGAACCCTAACATAAACTCTAGGCTTTGATGTATCGATGTAGGTTCATCGCTGGTGGGGGATGTTGATGCGGGGAGGCTGTGCATGTGTGGGGGCAGGGGCTATATCAGAACTTCCTACTTTCTCCTTAATTTTGCTGTGACCTAAAACTGCTGTAAAAAATAAAGACTACTTAAAAGGGAGAATAAAAGTAGATAATATTTCAGTTTTATTACAACCCAATAGCAATTTCTGGGGTTTTTTTCAGATAAGTTACATCTATTTCTTGTCAAGACCATTTCTTTGTATTTTATGTGTTTCGTAACCCTTAACGACTTGGACTCTCTTGTAATTCCATTTTCTGATTTATGGTTTCTGCTACACTTTTTACATTCATCCAGACTTACATTCATTTTTATTTTTTATTTTATTTTTATTACAATTTTTTATTAGGTCAATATTTAATGTTTATATTATTACAACTGTTACAACTGAGCTATACTGTAGACTATGACTACATTTCCTTTCTTACATCATTCTATGTCTTCTCTAAAATTAATAATTTATTTTTCACTTACTTTGTCTTTTATGTATCTGTCACTAATTTAGCCCCCGAATACCTTCATACATATATCCGTGTGTATCTGTGTGTATGTGTATATATATATATATATATATATTTTTTTTTTTTTTTTTCCCCCCCGACTCTGCAGTCCTCAGTCCTGGAGTCCTCCGTCCTCCTACCCCACTATGAGCTAGTAGCTGTCTAGGTCTGTCACACAACTATGACCTGGGATCTTCTTTTACCTGCATCCTAGGAGTTCCTTGCAGTGCTCTCCTACGTTGGTTACATTGTTTCCTGGGTCCCATGCCTTTCTCTTTCTTGGTTTATTTCCTTGTTTGGGTTACATTCATTTTTAAGTAATGTAGTTTAACAACAGGCTTTTAAAAATATGCAATCATATCTAAAATAATGACTGATTTTTCTGCTTTCTTCCCAGAGTCCTGCCCCTTGTTTCTGTTTATGGGAACTTTTGGGCTGGTGGTAATATTCTGTTTTGCTTGGGTAATACATACGTGTATACTTGATATGGAACACTTAAGATCTGAGCATTTATTGCATGGAACTAATGCCTCAATGAGCAAACAGGGACAAAGAGCCTGTGAGCTCTGCAGGGCAGGAGGTCTAACCCCCCTCCATGGACCCGAGACGGGAAGTGACATGTCCGGGTCTCACAGCTGCCAGCTGTCAGGGGCAGGACTGGAATCCAGGGCTCCTGACTCTGACCAGGGCATTCTCCACTGTGTGTTACAGGAACCTGCAGAAGCTGAAGGGTCTGAGACGAGTAGGAGGCTTCTGGATCCAGCCGATGGTGCCGACTCCGTTGAGAGCAAGCGTTTGGTTGGGGGTGACGCAGCAGGAATGGAGGGGCTAGGGTCAGTGTCCTCACTGCTGTCCCCACAGCTGACAATGCTCCTCCAGGGCAGTCGATGCTGGACACAGGGGATCCTATGCTGATGTCACTGGACCATTGGGACCCTAAATCCCCCTCTCCCACCACTTCTCACCCACTCTACCCATCCACTCTGTCCCCTGACAATGTCCCCAACTCCTATGCCCTTCCCTCTTCCACCATCCTCCTCGTCCCTTTTTGCTCAGGTCCTGGTTCAGCCCCTGAGGCCTCCTGAGGGGCTGCGCTGTCCTGCGTGGCACCCATTGCCCCCTGGAGGCTCCTGAGCACTTGACTGTGGCCAGGCCCAATTTGCTGAGCTGCGTATGAACTTCATGCCAGACATCAAGGACATAATAAAAAGCAAATGGAAACGATCTCATTGATAATCTTTTGAGTATTGATTGCATGTTGAAAAGATAATATTTTGTACATAATTGAAGCAAAATATATTATGAAAATGAAGATCAACTATATCTTTTTACTTTACTTTTTTAAAGGGGCTGTTAGAAAACACAACCTGGTGTCTGGTCCCCTCCTGTTTCTAGGAAGGCTGCGTGCAGTGCACTGCTCATGCGTCTCGTGCAATCCCGTCACAGTCCTCTGAGCTGGGTGGGTTTGTTCCGTGTCAGGGCTCACTCGCAGCGCAGAGTCGGTTGGCCCATCCAGCTCTGCCCCAGCGTCAGGAAGTGAGGCCGAGCTGGATGTGAACCAGAGGTCCCCCAACCAGGCCCTGCCTTTCCATAGATGCAGACGTGGCCGCCCTGGGTCCTGCTCTCCTGCCCAGCGCCGCCTACAGGGCTTCCCTCCTCTCAGCTCCTGCTGCGCCCACTCTCTGGCCCACACTGTGGCTCCTTCCCCACGTTGTTTTCTGCCTCCATTACGTCCATCCGTCCCCCCTGGTGGGCTATCAACCGCCCTTTGGGACAGGACTCTGTGGGCCTGGACTCCCTGCCATGTCTTGGGAGCAGGTGACACCCAGGTAGTATGGCCCGCTTCTCTGTGGATGGGAAGCAGGTAGGGACACTGGGGCAACAGGTTCACCAGCATCGGGAGTCCATTCGGCTCCACCCTTGGGGTCTAGGACCCTCGACCCTTCCTGAAGCGCATCCCCACTCAGGTGACCGTCTCTGTGTGTTTTCTTTACCTAGGTCTAAGGCTGTGCTTCCATAGCTTTCCCGACATCGTGCCCTTTACGTCCTGGAACCTGCTTATGCGGCTGGTGGGCCTCACCGAAAATGAGATCCATGTGGCCAGAGCTCGTGCTGCAGACCAACGGGACGCCTTGTATGAAATGCTGGTGACGTGGGTCAACAAAACGGGGCGGGGCGCCTCTGTCAACACCCTGCTGGATGCCTTGGAGACGATGGGAGAAAGACATGCAAGGGAGACCATTGAGGACCAGCTGGTGGGCTCCAGAAGGTTCGTCTATCGAGAGAGTGGGGCAGGCTCTGCTGCGACCTGAGTGTGAAGGAATCTCTTTAGGAAGCCAGAGCTTCCCTAGTTTAACTTTTCTCTTAGAAACGGAAGCATAACTGGACAACAATCCAGAAGAAACAGTCAGTACTGGACCTGTACTTGACCCATACTTGGAAAATAATCTACTATCAATAGGTGTGGGTGATGAAATGTCCATGAACTTTTTCAATGCACTTGGAGTAATTTTTATTAAAATACAGTTTTGATAAGCACATTGTGGAAATTTATATAGTAGGATTTATTTTTGTGGAGTACACTTATATGTTTGTGAGTGCATTGAGAGTGATTTTAGGACATTGTTCTTTTAGTTCAGGACTCTTTTTCATCCCAATAGAAAATTTTTTTATTTACTTGTTATTGTCATACTGTAAACTTCCCTCATTCATATTTGTATGTGCACATTTAATTATGTCTAAATATGGCTTACTATGACGTTGGTATATATGCATCGTTCTCTTTTTTATATTTTTTGTATCTGATTACGTGAGAATGAAAAAGCTTTTGGAAATTTAAATGCTGGGTTGTTTACAAAGGTTACCTGGATGGAATAAGCAAGCAAATATGGAGTGGAAATACAAAGGTGGAGGAGGGGAAGGAAAAAAACCCTATCTTTGTGGGGGTACTGTTTAGGTTCCAGTTCTCCCCCATATACACTTTGGTTTGATCATGTTTGGATGACTGGCAACTCTGAAAGAGGCTTTTGAACTTGGTAATTTTGTACTCGTGTGAATATTCATTTATTTATAGGTAAGTATTTACAGTGAGCAGAGAGTGGGAACTGTATCTACGTGAAGCTTTGCGTGTGGTTGGTTGATCTGTAACCACGGAAGTCGTGCTTGGGCCTCCATCCCCTCATCTGTGCACGGGGTCGGGAGGGTGACAGATGGGTTAGATCAGAATTGGTAAATAGGTTCCATGCCATGTGCCATTTTGGATCACGCTAGTGACCCCTGAGCCCTCTCTGGGCTCGGGAGAGAGAGGACAGGGATCTGTCCCCAATGTCTGGCAGGGTCTCAGAAAGGAAGAATAGATGCTGCTCACAAATGGTGTGAAATGTTTAACTCAGGACTAGATGATAAAATCTGTTCAATTTCAATTTTTTTTCTTCCCGAAACAATATTCATCAATTTTTGTACTTTATTACAACTCAGTATTTCTGTTTTTCATGTGATAAATTATTCCTGCTTCACTTGACTGAATCTTCTTATTTTATTCTTTGTAATCATTAAAATGGAATTAGTTTACAGTTGTGATGATTGTTATCAGACCAATGGGGCCCTAAATCCTCTGTTTCCACTCTTTTCTTCTCCCACCTTTGTACCCCACATTATCCACTAACAACATTCTGTATCTCTCTCTTCCCCTGCTCTGTCATCCTCCCTGTAGTTCAGGGCTGGGTTCAGCCCACCCTGGGATCCCCCTGGAGGGCTGAGCTGTCCACCATGGCACCCACTGGTCCCAGCAGGTGACAGAGCACTTAAGCTGTGACCAGGCCAAATTTCATGAGCTTTAGAGCCCTGACAAAGACTCAGTCCTTCGACCAAAACTTGTCAGGATCCTCTGAGTCCTCTACTTGACTGGCCTGAACTTGGGCTTCATTCTCTGTCCTTGTAGAATCCAGTGTGAGCAAGAATCATGCTAAGTCAGTTTATCAAAGAATCCCCCACCCTCAGTAGCTGATCACCCTTGATATCTTATCACCCTGGCCTGCCTTCAGCAAGGATCCTATCAAGTCAGTTTAGCCACGAACCCCTTGTCCTTGATGTTTCCTCTTAGTAATTTGCCATGCACTGACACCCATCCTGCTCCTTGGCTATACATACCCCTGCTTGTCTGAGCTGGAGTTGAGGCCAGTCTCCCTCCCTACTGGGAGACCCCGTGCAAGTGGTCCCTGTACCTATAGCCATGGCCCCCCTTGAATAAAGTCTGCTAAGTCTGCTATACCATTGTTAACAAGTGGATGATTTTTTTAACATCACAAATTATTTCAAAACTTAGTACCAAAAAAGAATGTGAAATGTCTCAATAATTTTTTGTGTACTGATTATATCTCGATAATATTTTGTATATATTGAATTGAATTAAATGTTATAAAAATTAACGTCACCTATTTCTTTTTACTTCTTAAAATGGGGCTCTTAGAAAACAACAACCCGGTATCCCGACCCCCTCCCTGTTTCTAGGACTGCAGTGTACAGTGCATTACACATGCGTCTCCCTCAGTCCCACAGCAGTAGTATGAGCTGGTTGGGTTTGCTCTGTATTCGTTGCTCAGAGTCTGTTGGCCCATCTAGCTCTGCCCCAGCCTCAAGGAGTGAGGATGAGCAGGTGTGAACCAGAGATCCTCCTGCCAGGCCCTGACTTTTCATAGATGCAGATGTAGCTGCCCTGGGACCTGCAGTCCTGCCCGGCACAGTCAGTGTGGCTTCCCGCCTCTGAGCTCCTGCTGCACCCACTCTCTGTGCCAGCCTCTGGCTCCTTCCACCCATTGATTTCTTCCTCCATCACGTCCATCTCCAAGAGGACGCCTTGTATGAAATGCTGGTGACATGAGTCAACAAAGTGGGGTGGGATGTCTTGGTCATCAGCCCACTGCGTGCCTTGGAGACACTGGGAGAAAGGATTGCAAGGGAAACTGCTCAGGATCAGCTGGTGGGTTCTGGAAGGTTCATCTCTTAAGAAAGTGGGGCAGTAGGGACGGGCGATGGCCTCCGTTGCCCTCAGCCGATCGAAAGGGAGTCGGGTTCAGATCCCCGAATCCGGAGTGGTGGAGATGGTCGCCGCGAGGCGTCCATGAACATGGGTCAGTCGGTCCTGAGAGATGGGCGAGCGCCGTTCCGAAGAAAGTGGGGCAGGCTCTGCTGCGACCTGAGTGTAAAGGAATCTTTTTAGGAAGCCAGAGGTCCCCTAACTTATCTTTTCTTCTGGAAAAAATATCAATTAGACATCAGCCTGTAGGAAGCAGTCAAAAATTTCACATGACTGGTGCTTGAAGAAACTCTACCATCCAGTATATTCCAGTGGAGGGAAAGTCCTAGAATGTTCTCGGTGGACTTGGAGTAATTTTTATGAAATGGTCGTGATAAGCAAACATGGAAACATGCATATGATTCTTGGTGTGTGAATTAACATGTTTGTGTATGTATGGAGAGTTGTGTTAGGATGTCATTCTTTTCCGTTCATGCACTTTTTCATCCTAGTAGGAATTTCTCTTTACTTATGTTTGTTACATTGTAAGATCCATCCATGTTATATGTGTGCACTTATGTCCAGCTATCTCTTGATACTATAGGATACATGAGTTTCTATATTTATATTTTTGTATATGATTATATGAGAATGCAAACATGTTTGTAAGTGTACTTAGTAAGTTATTTACATAGGTTACCTTGATGGATTAGGCAACCACAAAATGAGTGAAAATACAGAGTGGGAGGGAGAGGAAACCCCACCCTCTGTAAGGTCTCACTCTGGATTCCAGTTCTCTCTCATACGCACTTCAATTCAGTTGTGTTTGGATCACTGGCAACTTCTACAGGGGCCAGTCTTTTAAACTTGACAGCTTTCTAGGTGTCGAATGTTAATTTATTTGTAGGTATGTGTTTACAGGTGAGCGGGCACTTGGGGAGAACCACATCCACGTGAAACCCCGTGTGAGGTTGGCTCATGACCAGATTGTCCTCATCCATGGACGGGATGGGAAGGTGACTGATGGGTTAGATCACAAGTGGCAAATAGGTTCCAGGCCATGCACCATTTCCAATGGGGAGAGAGGACAGGGATCTGTCCCCAGTGTCTGCCATGGTCTCAGGGAAGAAGAGTGGATGATGCTCATGAATAGTGTGAACTGTTTGCTAACTCGGGACTAGAGGGTCCCTCTCACTTCTGGTGATCTGTGACACTGAGCCCCAGAGCTTCATTTTGGAGAGATTCTCTCTTTGAGGAGCTTAGCTCCTCTGTAAGCATCTGACTTCCATGGAAAACACCCAACACAGACATAACAATTCTTGAATACGTGACCAGGAGGCCTAGAATGGCTGACACATTAGGGTTTTGTTCTTGTGCCACTTTCAGTTATTTTTTTAAAACCTTAGTAACAATTTCAGCCTCCTTCCAGCAAACCCTTCCCCATAGTATGCCAGTAGCACTCAGGGTTTTTGGTCTTTTCCATCTCAAGGCATCGTGTGTTGTCTTTTCCCAGGGCTGGTGTGTTTGGGCCGAAGCTAGAATGGCCTCAAGATTTAGGCACATTCAGAGAACTGTGTCAAGGGTATTTTAGGAGGGAAAGAACCTCAGTCTATACCCTTACATTCCTCTCCCACTTCCGTTGGGGTCCCCAAGCTGCCTCCTCCACTTCCTAAAGGCACAGGATGGTCCTGCCTTTGCTGCACAGGATGCTCTGCCCTTGGGTCTCAAAGGAAATCAGTCAGATTCCAGCTCCTTGTCCCTCTCTCAGAGGACTTCCTTGAAGGCCATCTAAAGTAGCCTTATCAGGGTTTCTCATGTTTATTCATGATAGTATGAAATTGGTTTGTTTGGATGTTTTTGTTATCTTTATACCCAGTCCAAACAGCAGTGGCACATGGTACGCACTTAATAAAGTCTTTCTCTGGTAATTGGGGGTCCGTTCTTGCCAGAGGAAGGTCCTTATTTGAAGAGTGTGTTAGTAATACCAAATAATAAAAGGAAGACCATTAGGTACAGAATGCTCATGTGTTTATGAGTTCTTGACCAAATTAAGTACAAAACCTTATATAAAAGAGGTGTGTGTTTTTGTTTGATTGTTGTTCACCCCATCTCCCATCCTCCCTCTGAAACAGTCTGGTGTTTCTGCCACGTGACCCACTCCTTCCTTCCTCCCTTCCAGACTTGCCCTGCCAGGGGGTGTTTCCTGCTCTGACTCCCTGGAATCCAAAGTTCAGGTTCATGGGGGACTGGAATTCAGCACCTCCTCCCTTCCCTCTCCTGCCTGCCCTTCCCTCTGGGGACAGGGACACAAGGCCACCAGGCTGGCCTGGCTCACCCACACCTCCCAGGGTAGAGCGGCTTCTCTGGGCTGCACCTCAGGCTGGGGGGTCCAGCCTGGCACAGATGGGCTCCAACAGGGCTGCTGAGGAAAGGGAAGCGGTCATTGAGGAGTCTGAGCAGGCCCAGGCTGCTGGGGAGTTCTGTGGCCACTCTCCTGTGTCCTCTCCTACTCTTTCTCTCCCCAAGGCTTTCCTGCACCCTCATTCCCTGCAAGTTCCTAGGAGACCCATTTCTCCTTCCCCTTGTTCTCTAGGACCCAGCTCTTGCTCTCACCTACAGTTCCTGCGAAGCCCCCTGATTCAGGTGAGCCTCTACACCATCCTCTTCCCCAGAGGGAAGGTGTGGGTGCTGCACTGTGCTCCCCACCTGGACGCTCCCCTTCTGCCCAAGGGCTCTTCAACATCAGCCTTGAAGCCACCGGCTGTGAGCTCAGCTGCAGGAAGACTGACCAGCCAGTAGAGGGCAGCACACGACTGGCTCCCCGACAGCCACCCTGGAGGACTTGGAGCAGAGGCAGCCAGAGCCTTGCAGGGTTCGGGGCTTGGACAACATGGGTGAACCCCAACACTAGACCTGCTTGTCCTGTCACCGCCTGCTCTCTCTCGATGAGGATTTGACTTCAGCTCTCTAGGTCTTGGCATCGCACGACCATTGCCTTTGTTTCTGGGTTTGCTCTGCCCCAGACCTAACCAGTATTTTGGTGGTGGAGCCCACCCAGCACTCTGGGACCTGCAGTCAGTCACTCTCAGGTGAACTCTGAGCCCTGACCCCACTGCCTCCTGCCTCTCTCGTTGAGCAGTGGCACTGCATCTTTTAAATCCAAAAAAGTTTGGGGTGGGCAGGATGAAACATGGACCAGGGTTAGAAAATGGGGGAGGGGTCAGCTGTGGCCCCAGGGGGGCTGCAAGGCCCTGAGTTAATCCTCCAGTCCTCTAGTCTCATCCTTCCTCCTCTCTGGGGTGACCTTGCTTTTTGTCCTGCCAGTTCTCACTTTTTCTTTTTCTCTTTCATCAAAAACCATCACTAGGTAAGGCTCTAAGTCCTGTGACCCTTCATTACAAGAGACCCCTATTCAGCAGGTCACTGCCCTTTTGCCTGATCTTTGACTTTTACCCCCGCCCACCCCAGCACACACAATAAACACCCTGTGGAGTCACCCTCTGAAGGTGAGGAGGAGAGCCCACGTTCGCAGGATGGGCTGAGGGCCAAGAATTTGTGAACATATTTGAAAAGAAATCTTTGGCAAATTTTCTGACCAAGTTCATGGTGTGGCTTCCTAGGAGGAGTAGAATTACTGGGTTGATGTGCAGAAGCTTTCTTCCCCTGTACGCGCACACGTGTGTGCACACACACACACACACACACACACACTTTTGCAAACACACGTGTACAGTTTTGTTCCAGCAATAGTTCATCAGTTTTGATCTGACATCAGTGCTCTTTTATTTCCATCTTCCCAAATTAGGAAAATATAAATTAAATTTGCATTTCTTTGTTTTCCGACGTATATTTAACATGTTTACCAGTTGCTTGGATCTCTTTTCTTCAAATTGACTGCTTGTGACTTTCTTCTTGCTTGTGAAGACATGCTCTTCTCCCACGCACTTTTACAAATGCAGGTAATAGATTCCTACTTTCTTGTTTGCCGTTTAATTTTGTCTTATGTTTTAATGAACAGACTTCTAAATGTTAAGAAATTACATCTAATGATATTGTAGTTTTGTCACTGCTTATAATCTTATTAAAGTCCTTCCCTGAACAAAAGATAAAATGAAGTTTAAAAATTTTTTAGGGAGGCTTCTTTTCGATGGTCTCATTTTTAGCGTACACTTCTATGATCTCAATGCAATTTACTCTGTGATGTGGTGCAGCCTGAGGAGCTCCTTGAATTGTCTGTCTCACTGTCTTGTTCCTCCAACCCCATCTAGCCACAGAGTCTCCCTCCTACCACTGCTTTTGGTCCTTCTTCTGTTACTTGTCAAATGTTTACATAGACGTTGATTTCTTCCCACCTAAATTATTCTGTTCTCTTACCTTTCTAGCATCATATCACATTAAAATATATATATAAAGAGAAGCTATATTTTACAAGTCCAATAATCTCTCCATTCTTATTAACCACTTTTGACATTTTTAAAACAAGGCTAATGTATATCCATAGTGAGAAATTTAAATAATATAGAAAAGTTCTCAACAAACAATAAAAGCCTCCCATACTTCTCCCCAGCCCACTGGCTCTTTTTAATTAGGCTAAGAGAGTAGATTTCTTGTGATTCTTTGCCCAAATCATCATGCATATATCATCTCTACGAGTATATATACATGCATATGTTTTCTGTATATTTTATTTTCTTGAAGGGGATTATATTACATATGCAGCTTTTCTAAATATACTTTGTAACCTATTTCAATATCTGAAGATATTCCTTACTCTTCCTTTTCCTTATTCCTTTTTAAAAATTTATTTTACACAGGAAATGTTGCAATTATTTAATGAAAATTTTTACCCCACCAATAAAAACAAACAAAAAGTTATTGGAGGTTGATTGAATTAAACATAAAATAATAGATTCATCTGGGACAATCTTCAACTTTTTTTATTGAGGAAGATATTCATCAATTTATGTACTTTATTATAACTTAATATATGTGTTTTTCTTCTAACAAATTGTTCCTGCTTCCATTAAGGCCATATCTTTATATTTTCTTCTTTATAGTCATTGGAATGGGATTATCTTACAGTTATGCTGATTGTCAACAGATCAACAGGACCCTAAATCTTTCTCTTCCACCTTTTTCTTCTCCCCTATACTGTACCTCACCTCGTCCACCAGTGACATTCTGTACCTCTTTGTCTTTCCCCTCTCTATTTTTCTCCCTCCTCCCTTCTAGTTCAGGGCCAGGATCAGCACACTATTCAGGCTGCCTGGGGGCTGCACTGTTCAGTGTGGCACCCACTGACCCCAAAAAGCAACTGAGCACTTAACCTGTGACCAGGCTCAATCTGATGAGCTGGGGTATAAACCACAAATTTTATTTCAAAAACTTTGTACAAAAAAAATATATATAAAATGTGTCAGTGATAATTTTTCTGAATATTGGTTACATGTTTGTATTAGTCCATTTTGTGTTGCTTATAACAAAACACTTGGAAGTGGGTAATTTATAAAGAAAATGAAATTTATTTGCTTACAGTTTCTGAGGCTAGGAAGTCCAAAGTCCATCTGATGGTCGCGACAGTGACACAGGGGTCTCACATTGCAAGATGGTGGAAGCAGAGAGAGCAGAGAGAGACAGGCAGACAGACTCTCCCCTTCTTTTAAAGCTGTCGGAACCATGCCCCTGACTACCATTTTTAATCCATTCACTACCGCATGGTCCTACAATTTAATTACCTCTTCAAGGTTCCACTTTTCAATTACCATAATAGACTTTCCCACCCTCTTAACAGTCGCAGTGGGGGCTAAGTTTCTAGTACATAAAACTTGGGGAACACAATTCAAGCTTCAGTGAGTTTAAGGGGGACGTAATTCAATCCACCACAATGTTGAAATGAGAATATTTTGGATATGTTGAATTGAGTAGAATGTTATAAAAATTAATGTCACCTGTTTCTTTTTACTTTTTTAATTAAGATATTAGAAAATATAAACTTGTATTCCTGACTCCCCTTATATTTCATTGGGTAGCATGTGTAATACATTTCACATACATTTCATTTAATTCCCATTATAGTCTCATGAGCTGGTGGTGTTTGCTCCATTTTACAAGTTAAATTGTTCCTCAGAGTCTGTTTGCCCCATCTACCTCTGCCACAGTGTCCGTGAGTGAGGCTGAGTTGGGTGTAAAACCAGAGTTCCCGTCATCAACGAGATGGAAGAATAGGAGACTCCTGATTTTTCCTCTCCCCTGGAAGCACCAAATAAACATTTACAAGTGTTTCAATTCCTTCTTAGAGAAAGCCAGAAACTAGTTGAGAGATACACCAACCAACTGAGAAAATATCCACATCAAAATGGGGAGGAAAAGCTGAGACACGTTCCCACACAAACACCACCCCATGCACAGTGCTGTGCAGTCAGGAAGGTATCCCCAACTCCCAGCTTCTCCCTGAGCAGTGAAGTGTTTGGACCACACAAAAAGTACCTCACTTTTACTCTTCCCCTGCAGGGTTTGGCATTTAATTCTACTAGCTCTGGAAGCACAAGGACTAGGCATTAAAGAATTTCTCTGGAACTCAGACAGAAAAAGAGGTGGTTTTGAATGAGTGCTAGAGCACTTCCTGTGGCTGCAGCCCCTGGGATCAGTCCAGACTGAATGAGCTAAAATTCTCAACTCCCACTTTCACTCTGGAAGTGCTCTGTATGCACACTTCCAGCTGCTGCCTGAGGGTCAGACTTTTCGCTAGCCTACATATGGGAACTGATAGGGCAGATCAATTATAGACTTCTGCCAGCCTGGACAGGAGTGTTGGTACTGCCAATGTCATCTCCCCCAGCTTGCTCCAGGGATAAATCCAGGTCTACAGATTCTCCCTAGAAGGAGTTTATGTACACGTTGAGTGCCTCAACTTTTACTGTTCCTACTTGAGTGGCTGAGTCCTAAGTCACCTAGCTCTGGGAGTTTATAAGGCTCTGCATTCTTTAGTCTTCCTAGACCAAAGAGAATAAAAACATGGTTTTAAATGGGCACCCTTACAATGGATGTCCGCCAGGCTTAGATTGTGCAGTCTTAAGAGCAGTGTAAGCATTTCCCACAGATCCTCTCTTTGGCTTAGTACAGACTGAATGGGAGATAAACTCAAGCTCTCAGCTTCTCCATGAGGATAAAAAGAACTGAACACACATCTAATATCCCATTCTTTCCAGCTGTATCTCGAAGGACTGGCTTCTGTCTTACCTTTATCAGGGCACAGATGGGATTTGGCACACTCTAATCTAGGAGCCACTAAGAACAAAGACTGTGGTTTGGACAAGCACAAAGATTTGAGAGTCACCTAGAGTCTCTGGCTGGGTTGACTGGTGAGATTTATCTCCTGTATGAGGTCAGTCTGACAAGACATGCAGAGGCAGTTGTCTTATCTAATGTGGATAAACTAACACAGAGTGTCAGGGAAAATGAAACCAATGCAGAGTGTCAAAGAAAAGGAAGAAACAGAAGTATGTTCCAAATGAAAGAACAAGATAAATTTCTAGAAAAAGACCCTAAAGAAATAAAATTACACGATTTGCACAACTGATAATTCAAAAGAATCATGATAAAGGTGCTCACTGAGGTCAGGAGAGTAATGCACGAACAACTAAAAATTTCAACAAAGAAATAGATATCATATAACTGAAGAATACAATAACTAAAATTAAAAAATTTAATGGAGGAGTTTAATAGCAAACTAGATCAAATGGAAGACATGATCATAAATAATGAATGCAGGCCATAAAAAAATCATCCAATCTGAGGACCAAAAAGAAAAAAAAGAATGAAAGAGTGAGGATAGCTTAAATTACTTATTGACAACAAGAAGATTAATGTACACATTATCAGAGTATCAGAAGAAACACAGAGAGAGAGAAAGGGACAGAAAACATATTCAAAGAAATAATGGTTAAAAACATCCCACATCTGGGGAAGGAAATAGAAATCCAGATTCAGGAAGCCCAAGGACATCTAATATGATAAATCTAAAGAGACCCACAGTGAGACATGTTATGATCAAATTGTCCAAATTTAAAGTCAAAAAGAAAATTTTTATAGTAGCCAAAGAAAAGTGACTTGTTGCATGTAAAGGAACACCCCCCACCGACCCCACCCCACCATCCACACACTGTCATAATATCAGCAAATTTTTCAGCAGAAAACTTGCAGACAAAAAGGGAGTGGGATGATATAGTCAAAGTGATAGAAGAAAATAATTTCTAACCAGGAATACTATAGCCAGCAATCCTGTTCTTCAGAAATGATAAAAAGTTTCTCAAACAAACAAAAGCTGAGAGGTTTTTACCACTAGACCTGCCCTACTGCAAATGCTAGAGAAGTTCTTCAAGGTGAAATAAAAGGACACTAAACAACCACACATTTTAAAGTATAAAACTCATTGGCAAAAAGTAAAGATAAAGGTAAATGAGTATTTTATTACATAACAGAGATGAGTAAATCAATTGTAATAGTATTTAAAAAGCTAAAGGACATGGGATAATTCCAATTTTTTTGAATTTATTGAGACTTGATTTGTGACCTAATATGTGATCTATCCTGGAGAATGATCCATGTGCTGATGAGAAGAATGAATATTCTGAGGTTGTTGGGTGGAATGTTCTGTAGATAATCTGCCAATTCCAATTGGTCTAGAGTCTTGTTTAGATCTTGTGTTTCTCTACTGATTCTTTGCCTAGATGATCTGTCTAATATTGACAGTGGGGTGTTCAGGTCCCCTGCTATTATGGTATTAGTGTCTATTTCCTTCCTTAGGTCTAATAGCGTTTGTTTTATAAATCTGGCTGCTCCAACATTGGGTGCGTACATATTTATGATTGTTATGTCTTCTTGATGGATCAGTCCTTTTATCATTAAGTAGTGTCCCTCATTGTCTCTTTTTATGGTTTTTAGTTTAAAGTCTATTTTGTCAGATATAAGAATAGCTACTCCAGCTCGTTTTTCTTTTCTGTTTGCATGGTAAATCTTTTTCCATCCTTTCACTCTTAGTCTGTGTGAATCTTTATGGGTGAGGTGGGTCTCTTGTAGGCAGCATATAGTTGGGTCCTCCTTTTTGATCCAGTCAGCCAGTCTGTGTCTTTTGATTGGGGAATTTAAGCCTTTTACATTAAGAGTTGTTATTGAAAGGTGTTGATTTATTCCTAGCATTTTATTGGTTGTTTGGTTGTCTTAGGTGTCTTTTGTTCCTTGCTTTCTGATTTACTGTTTGGTTTCTGTGTTTGTTGGTTCCTTAGGTTGTAGATAGTGTTTTTGTTTGCTTGTTTTCTCTTCATGGATGCCATTTTTATTATACTAGTGGGTATTGATTTTTCTTGGGTTTTTATGGCAGTGGTAGTTGTTTTTCAGGAAACAAATCCAGTACTCCCTTGAGGATTTCTTGTAAGGGTGGTCGTGTGGTAGTGAACTCCCGCAGTTTTTGTTTGTCTGAGAAATATACTATTTTCCCTTCATTTTGGAAGGATAGCCTTGCAGGGTAGAGTATTCTTGGCTGGCAATCTTTGTCTTTTAGTATTTTGAAAATATCATTCCATTCCTTTCTAGCTTTTAGAGTTTGTGATGAGAAGTCTGATGTTAGCCTGATTGGGGCTCCCTTATAGGTGATTTGACGCCTCTCTCTTGCAGCTTTTAAGATTCTCTCTTTGTCTCTGAGTTTTGCCAATTTGACTATGACATGTCTTGGAGAAGGCCTTTTTGGGTTGAATACGTTTGGAGATCGTTGAGCTTCCTGGATCTGAAGATCTGTGATTTTCCCTATACCTGGGAAGTTTTCTGCCACTATTTTTTTGAATATGTTTTCAATGGAATCTCCATTTTCCTCCCCTTCTGGAATACCCATGACTCGGATATTTAAGCGCTTGAGGTGGTCTGATATCTCTCTCAGATTTTCTTCAATGTCCTTGATTCTTTTTTGTTTCTTTTTGTCTGCTTGTGTTATTTCAAACAGCCCATCTTCAAGTTCAGAGATTCTCTCTTCAACTTCGACAAGCCTGCTGGTTAAACTCTCTATTGTGTTTTTTATTTCGCTGAATAACTTCTTCAGTTCAGCAAGTTCTGCTACATTTTTTTTCAGGACATTGATTTCCTTGTACATTTCCTCTTTCAGATCCTGTATACTTTTCCTTGTTTCATCATGATGTCTAACTGAGTTTTCTTGTATCTCATTCAGTTTCCTTAGAATTATCACTCGAAATTCCTTGTCAGTTATTTCAGTGGCTTCTTGTTCTATAGGATCTAGAGTTTGAAATTTATTAACTTTTGGTGGTGTACTTTCTTGATTTTTTGTATTTCTGGTATCTTTTTTTTGGTGTTTATTCATTGTGGCAGGGGGTTTCACAGACCACCGGTTTGAGACTAATGACTAACTAGGATGTTGCTGTGGTTGCCAATTTCGTATGGCTCCCTCTGTGACTGCTCAGTTGGCCTCTAGTGCCTTGTGTGTGTGGTTGCCTCAGGTCTTGGGCTTCTCCGGGGAGCCACCTTTCTGGTCAGCTTGGACTCTGCTGGGCTGGTGGATCACGTACCACAGGGTGTGTGATCTCTGTTGAGCTTTCACTTCCTGTGCAGGACTTCTCCCTGTTCCGTGTGCTCTGGCCCAGGCTGTTGGATCGTGCAGTGGCGACCCCACCGGGTGTGTGGTTTCTGTCGCGTCTCCGCCTCCCAGGCCGCACGTCTCCCCACTCTGTGCTCACTGTGCTGGGCTGGGGTGTGTCTTCTGCGCACCTCTTCTATCAGCTGGGCCTTCAAGACCCTGCTTGGCACCGCCTCGCCCAGGAAGTCTACCAGGTTTCTGGTAGGCACAGACGACCGGTCTCTCTGGGTGCCTTTGTAGCACTGTGTAGATCTTTCTCGGGTCTTGTTCACCTTTGTATCCCCCTGGCATAGACCGAATCTAGCGCCCACCTGCAGCCTGCTCTCCGGCAGGTTCAAGTGGACCTGGGAACTCTCCTACCACGCTATTCCCAACCAGACATTGGTTAGGCTTTTTTCCGAACTGGTGGCTGCAGAGATGGTATCTGCCTCCCAGTAACAGGAAGTTTACTGGGGGCAGGAGTCCAGGGTGTGGGGGAGTGACAGTCGGCTGCTCGTACTTCCTTGCCCTCCCAACAGTGGCCGGGGACACCCCCGCCAAAAGCCCCACCAGAGAACCGCGGAGGGAGTGGGAGGGGAGGCGGGCCCGCAGGCTCCAGAAAGCCCCGCACCGGGCCAAGCAAGTGGGAAGGCTCAGTGACGGCCGAGCCAGGCGGAGCTGCCCCTACCTGGGAAAATGGAGGCAACCCCGGGGCGGTGAGTGGCCTGGTGATGCAGGCGGGAGCCGGGTGGGCGTAATCTCCCCGAACAGAGCTGGACCAAGGGTCACTCACAGGGTTGTGCCAGGTCGGGTGTTCACTCTCTGTCTCTGGTTTGTCGCCTTCCCTATTCTCAGCCGCTGCCGCCTCGGGCTGTTCAGTCGCGGTGCGGCTCGGGCGCTCCCAGGAATCTTCTTTAATGTCGGCCTGAAACTTCGAATCCTGAATAGGGCAGCTGGCCGCCTTCAGCGTGGCCCCAGCCTCCAGGCTCCTGTCTGCATCCACAGCAGCCCTGGCGCTGTGTTCCCTGTTTCGAGACTCGCTTTTGCAGCTAAGAAACAGTTCTTTTCCTGCTCCACACTTCAAAGCTGTTGCCTGTAAACGAGGCAGCCTCTCCTGCCGGGAGCAAAGTGGCGTTCAGCCCCCACAACCGGCCAGCAGCTGCGGTCCTCCCTTAAGAGATGGCAAGAGGAAGGTCCACAAGTTTCCCGGCTGCCTGAGGCCCAGTGGCCGCCTTTTCCACCTCAGCTACTCCGCGCCAACCGCCGCAGCCACCGCCATCTTGAAACTCCCGGAAATTTTATAGTTTTTAGTGTATAACTCTTTCACCTCCTAAGTTAAGTTTATTACTATGCATTTTATTCTTTTCCATGCTATTGTAAATGGAACTGTCTTACTAAGTTCCTTTTCAAATGGCTCATTGTTAGTGTATAGAAATGCAACTGATTTTTTTATGTTGATTTTGTATCCTGCTACTTTGCTAAATTCATTTACTAATTGTAACAGATTTCTGGTGGAATCCTTAGGTGTTCTATATGTAAGATCTCATGTTATCTGCAAATAGGTACAATTTTATTTCTGCCTTTCTAACATGGACGACTTTTATTTCTCCTTCTTGCTTAGTTTCTCTAGTGGCAGCAGTGGGCATTCTTGCCTTGTTTCTGACCTTAGAGGAAATGCTTTTAGTTTCTCCTATTGAGTATGATAGTACGTGTGGCTTATTGTAGGTAGCCTTTATTATGCTAAAGCAATTTTCCTCTACTACTACTTTGTTGAGAGTTTTTAAAATGAATTTTTGTTGGTTTTTATAAAATGATATTTCTGCATCTATTGAGGTATTTATTTGATTTTTATCCCTCATTCTGGTAGTATAGTATATAACATTAATTGATTTTCATGTTGAACCATATTTGCATCCCAGTGATAAATCCTATTTGGTCATGGTGTATAATCCTTTTAATGTGCTGTTAAGGGTTTGCTAACATTTTGTTGAGGTTTAATGTATCCACATTCTTTAGAAATATTGGCTTGTAGTTTTCTTTTATAGTGGCAGTTTTATATTGCTTTGATATCTGGGTAAGCCTGGCATCAAAAAGTGAATTTGGAAATGTTCCATCATCTTCAATTCTTTGGAAGAGATTGAATAGAGTCAACATTAATTATTTTTTGAATGCTTGGTAGAATTCTGTGGAACCATTAATTCCTGAGCTTTTCTTGTTTGGGAGATTTTTGATTTCTGATTCTATCTTCATGTTAGTAACAGGTCTGTTTAGAATTTTTATTCATTTATGATTTAGTCTTGGTATATATATAGTTTTAGAATTTATTCATTTTTGCAAGGTTATCCAATTTATTGGCACATAGTTCCTCATAGTATACTCTCATAATCGTTTTTATTTCTGTGGCATCAGCTGGGGTTTTTTTGTTTGTTTGTTTTGTTTTGTTTTGTTTTGTTTTGTTTTTGGTGGCTGACCAGTACAGGGATCAAACCTTGAAGCTTGGTGTTATCAGCATCATGCTCTAACCACTTGACCTACCAGCCAGTCCTCTGTGGCATCAGTTGTAATGTCTCCTCTTTAATGTCTTATTTGAGACTCCTGTCTTCTTTTGTTAGTACAGCTATTTGTCTTTGTTTATTCTTTCAAAAACAAATTTTTATTTTTATTGATTGTTTTTTGCTGTTTTTCTATCCTCTCTTTCATTTATTTCTGCTTGAATGTTTATTAGTTATTTCCTTCCACTAACTTTTAGCTTAGTTTTTTTCCCAGTTATTTCAGGTGTAAATATAGATCTTTCTTCTCTTTTAATGCTGGTTTTTGCTATAAAACTCCCTCTTAGTACTACTTTTGCTGCATCCCATAAGTTTTAGCACATTGTCTTTTTGTTTTCATTTGTCTCAAAATAATTTCTGATTTCTCTTTGACCCAGTTGTTGCTCAAGAGGGAGTTGTTTATTCTCCACATATTTGTAAAATTTCTAGTTTTCCTTTTGTTATTAATTTCTAGTTTTACTGCATTATTATCAGAAAAGATACTTGGAATGATTTCAATCTTCTTGAACTTGTTAAGACTTGTTTTTTGACCTAACATGTGATGTATTCTGGAGAACATTCTGTGTGCTCTTGAGAAAAATATATATTTTGTTGTCATTTGGGTAGAATGTTTTGTAGATGTGCCTGTTAAGTCCATTTCATCTATTTTTTTTAGGGCCTCCCTTTTCTTATTTATTTTCTGACTGAACATTTATTCATTTCTACCTTTAGCTCTGTTAATATTGCTTTACCTATTTAGGTGTGCTGATGTTCAATTTATATTTTTTTATAACTGTTATATCTTCCCAGTGGATAGACCTTTTTATCACTATGTAATATCCTTCTTTGTCTCTCATGTTAACCTTTTACTTAAAGTCTATGCTGTCAAATATAAGGACAACCTCCTTGCTTTCTTTTGGTTTCCTTTTACATGGAACACATATTTTTTTTATGCCTTTACTTTTAGCTTATGTGTGTCTTCATATCTAAAGTAAGTGTCTTGCAGGCAACATACAGTTGGGTTTTTTAATACATTTAACTACTCTGTCTTTTGATTGCGAACTTTAATCCATTTACATTTGAAGTAATTTTGATAGAAATGGAGTTACTATTGCCGTTTTTTAAATTGTTTTCTGACTGCCTTGTAGTTTTTCCCTCATTTCATTTCTTGCTGTTCCATCATTTTGTATTGTTATACTATGATCCCTTTATCTTTTTCTATTGTGCAATTTCTATGTGTTTTCTTTGTGGTTGCCATGGGTTTAAATGGGCTTACTAAGTTGTTATCAAGCAACTTATAATTATAACAATGTATTTTAAGCTGATAGCAACTTAACTTCAATTGTGTACAAAAACTCTACACTTTTATTTCTCTCTCTCCTTTATGTTATTGAATCACAATGTATACCTTTTATATTGTGTATCAATTAACATATTTTATAGTTTAATAGTTTTGTCATTTATCTTTTATACTATAATTAAAAGTGATTTTTCTACCACCATTACAGTATTACAGTATTCTGTGTTTGTCCATATATTTTCTGTTAGCATAGGTTTCATACTGTCACAAGTTTTTGTATTGATGTTTAGCATCTTTTTATTTCAACTTGGAGGGCTTCTTTTAGCATTTCTTCTAAGGCAGGTCTAGTGATCATAAACTCTGTCAGCTTTTGTTTGTCAGGGAAAGGCTTTATCATCCTTCATTTCTGAAAAACAGTTTTGCTTGGTATAGTATTTTTGTTTGCCTTTGTTTTCATTCATCAATTTGAACATATTATCCCACTTCCTGCTGACTTGAAATGTTTCTGCTGAGAAATGTGATAGGCTTATAGGAGTTTCCTTGTATATGACAGGTTTCTTTTCTCTTACTGATTTCAAAATTCTCTCTTTACCTTCAATTTTTACCAATTTGATTGTAATGTCTCTCTGTGTAAATGTTTGTGGGTTTATCTTATTTGGGATGTTGAGCTTTCTGGATCTAGATCTCCATTTCTTTCCCCTGATTTGGAAGGTTTTCATCTATTCTTTCTTTGAATACATTGTCTGACCTTTCTTTCTATCTTCTCCTTTGTCACTCTTCTAATTCATATTTGGTCTTCATGATGGTGTCCCATATGTACCTTAAGCTTTCTTTAATCTTCTTTATTCTTGTTTTTCTTTTCACTCCACTGACTGGATAATTTTCAATGACTGGACTTTGAGTTTACTGATCCTTTTTTCTGCTTGTCTGGTCTGCTGTTGAACTCTCTAGTGGATTTTTTAGGTCAAGAATTATATTCTTCAACTGTATGATTTCTGTTTGGTAGTTTTTAATGTTTTCTATTTCTTTGTTTAAATTCACACTTTGTTCATGCATTGTTCTCTTTACTTCATTGAGCATCTTTATGATGGTTATTTTGAATTCTCTATCAGGTAAATTATATATCTATACTTCATTTAGATCGGTTTCTGGAAATTTACTTTGTTTCTTTTTTGTAACACATCTCCCTGTATTTTTATTCTCCTTAACTCTTTGTATTGGTGTCAGCACATTAGGCAAAAGAGCCACTTCTCCCCATGTTCACAAACCGGCTTTGCATAAGAGAGGATTCTCACCAGTTAGCCTGGCCAGAGATTCTAGGGGTTCCTCAAATCTTTGTGCTAGATCAAACTCTTGTCATTGTTCTTGATGGTACCCAGACATCTTGAGTATGCCAGGTCCAGTCAGCACTCTAGACAGTTGATACAGATGCCAAATGCCTCAGGCAGCCCCTAGGTCAATCATATTATTGATGTATGGTTTAGTCTTTTTCTTCCCTCACCAGGAAGAAGCTGGGAGCTGGGGAATTTTCTGCCTACTCACTTTGTATTGAGCTAAGTGGGTGGAAGGGGGCTCTTGTGTGTGTTTGCTTGCTACTTTAAACCACAGTATTTGCTCTTATCAGCCCTAGGCAGCTCCATTTTACTGGGTCCCATCATCCCTCTAATGCACGCAAGACAGAAGCTAGTGCCTCAGTCATCCCCTCTCCCCCCAAATATCCAAGTTTTAGATGTTTGTTTCTGTTTCTTTTCCTTCCCTGGAAGAATATGGAAGCTGGAGATTATCCTATTCATTCATGTTGTGCTAAGCCAGGTTTGTTAGTCTATTTTTGTGTTGCTATAACAGAATACCCGAAACTGGGTAATTTGTAAAGAAAAGAGGTTTATCTGGCTCACAACTCTGGGTTAGCTGCATCTGGCACAGGCCTCAGGATGCTTCTGCTCATGGCAGAAAGCAGCAGGCAGCTGGTACAAGCAGATCACATGACAAGAGGAAGCAAGAGAGAGAGAGAGGGGAGGTGCCAGGGTCTTTTAAACAATGAGCTCTCACAGGAACTGATAAGCAAGAACTCACTCACTGTCCCCAAACCTCAGGGAGAGCATTAACCCATTAATGAGGGATCTGCCCTCATGACTCAAACAGCTCCCAACACTGCCACATTGGGAATCAGATTTCCATGAGTTTTGGGGAGACAATAACATCCAAACTCTATCACCAGGTCTGTGGCATGTATTAGCATTTTGTTTATAAACACTCACTTTGTTTTTGGTAGCCCTGGGCAGCTATATTTTCCTGATACTGTGAGTCCTGTAAGGCAGGCAAGAAAAAAGTCAGTGCCTTAAGAAGCCTACAAAAAAGTAAAGTGTTGGATGTATGTATCATTCTTCCTTTCCCTTCCCAGATAGAAGCTTGAAGCAGGAGATACCTCCCGATAATATTGTGACACACTAGCAGTAGGGTTCTTGTGAAGAAGACTTCCAGGTCCCTTTTACTGGGTTTAATGTGGCTGGTTTCATGCTTATCCATGATGCAACTGTTTCTTGACTAGCTTCTGGATTTCTCACCAAAGGGAATCGGTTTATATTTTGATGTGAAATCATTGTGTCTATGGGGGGAAGAAAGTCCAGGTCCTCCTATTCCTTTGTCTTGCTCTGTAATGTCTTGACATTACTCTGTTCATCAATACTAATTTACTTCTAATCTCGTTTAAAAAAACACTACTGCTTTGTCATTGCATTCTAGATCATGTTATTTTGTTAATGTCACAAATTACATCTTTAGTATTGTGTATCATTCAATATAAATTCAAAATTACTTTCATGCATTTCTCTTTTGAATTATGTAGAAAATAAAAGGGGAATTAAAACCCAAAATGATAATACTGGCATTATAATCACCCATGTATTTATATTTACTAGAGATCTTTACATCTTCTTATGTTTTGATATTATTGTCTAGAGATCTTCAATTTAAACCTGAAGGACTCCCACTAGCATTCTTTTGTAGAGCAAGTATAGTGCTAATGAACTCCCTCAGCATTTGTTTATCTGAGTATGTTTTCATTTTAACCTCATTTTTTGAAGGACAATTTTACCAGATACATAATCCTTGAGTGACACTTTTTTATCTTTCAGCACTTTAAATATATATCAATATATTATCATCTGAGTGCCTTCTGGCTTCCAAGAGTTCTGGGAAATTGACTGATAATGTTATTGTGTTCACTTTGCAAATGAAATGTGGCTTGTGATATGTTGCTTTTTTCTTGCTGCTTTCAAAATTATCTCTTTGTATTTGGCTTTTAACTGTAATAATGCGTCTTGGCATGGTTCTCTCATTTTCTCCTCTATGGCATTTGTTGAGATTCTTGATGGTTTATGTTTATGTATTTCATCAAGTGCGGGGAGTTTGGAGCCATTGTTTCTTAAAGTAATCTCTCTGCCTTTTTCTCTCTCTTTTCATTCTGAGATTTCTATTATGTGTATATTGATCAGGTTGATGATGTTCCATAAATCCCTTAAGCTCTGTTTACTTTTCTTTATTCTTTTTATTTCTGCTCCTCACACTTGATAATTTCAGATGACCTGTCTTGAAGTTCACCTATTCTTTTCCTGGTTTAATCTGGTGTTCACTATGCTTTTGGTGTAATATGTAATGAATCAATGTCAAATAAATGTCATGAAGCTTTTCCCTTATATTTTCTTCCAAGAGTTTTATAGCCTTAGCTCTTACTTTTAGGTTTTTAGGCCATTTTGAATTAATTTTGTATAAGGTGTAAGGTAAGGCTCCAATTTAATTCTTTTGCATGTGGATATTCAGTTTTTTTCAATACCATATGTTAAAAAAATAGTTCTTTCCCCATCAAATCGTCCTTCCTCCTTGTTGAAAATCATTCAGCCACATATGTGAAGATTTATTTCTGGACTTTCTATTTTGTTCCATTGGTATATGCCTGTTCTTATGCCAGTATCACATTGTTTTGATTACTGTAATTTTGTAGTAAATTATAATATCATGGACTGGAGAGCTTCAAATTTATTCTTATTTTCAATTGTTCTGACAATTTGGGATCCCTTGAGATTTCATATAAACTTAAGGATGGACTTTGCTATTTCTTAAAAAAAATGTCATTGCAATTTCTATCGGGATTGCATTGTATATACAGATTGCTTCAAAAGGTGTTGACATCTTAATAATAAGTCTTCCAATTCATGAACATGGGATGTCTTTCTATTTATTTGTGTCTTCTTTAATGTATATCAGCAATATTTTGTAGCTGTACATGTACAAGTCTTTTGCCTCCTTAGTTATGTCTATTCCTAAGTATTTTATTATATTTGATGCTATGACAGAAGAAATCATTTTCTTAAATTTCTTTTTGAATTTTTTATTGTTATTGTATAGAAATGCAATACATTTGGGGTGTTGATTTTACACCCAGCAAATTTGCTAACATTGTTTATTAGTTCTAACAGCTTTTTCTGTGTAGTTTTAAAAAGATGTTTCCATATAAGATTATATCATCTGCTAACAGAGATAATCTTACTTTTTCTATTCTTAGTTGGATGACTGCTTTTTTTTTTTTTACTTGACTAATTGCTCTGGATAGAACTTCCAATATTGTACTGAATAAAAATGGCAGAAACAATCTTCCTCATCTTGTTCATAATCTTAGAAAACTTTCAGTTTTTAACACTGAATGTAATGTTAGTTGTGTTTTCTTCACTATATTGAGGAAGCTTCCTTCTATTACTACTTTGCTGTGTATTTTTATCATGAAAATGTGTTGCATTTAGTGAAATAATTTTTCTACATCAATTGAAATGATCACACGGGGGGTTATTCTGTTAATATGGTGTATTACATTATTTGATATTTGTATGTTGAACCATCTTTGCATTTCACAAATAAATCTCACTTGGTCATGGTACATAATTCTCTCAATATGGTGTTGAATTTGGTTTCCTAGTATTTTGTAGAGAATATTTTCATCTGTATTAATTAGGAATATTGGACTGTCATTTTTTTTTCTTGTAGTATTAATGTCTGTCTTTGGAATTATGGTAATCCTGGCTTTATAGAATAAGTTAGGAAGTATTTCCTCCTCAATTGTTGGAAAAGTTTGAGAATGGCGTAAGTCCTCTGAAAAGTTTCCTATAATTCCCCAATGAAGCCATCTGGTCCAGGCCATTTTATTGCTGAAATGCATTCATTACAAATTTTATCTCCTTACTGGTTATGGGTCTATTTAGATTTTCTGTTACTTCATGATTTGGTCTTGGTAGATTTTGTGTTTCTACGTATTTTTTCATTTCATCTAGGTTATCCAATTTGTTGGCATATGATTATTCATAATATAATACCCCCTTAGAAAAACCTTTGTTTCTGTACAATTGATAGAGAGAAGCCCCCTTTTCATTTACAATTTTAGTTATATGAGTCTTCTTACCTCTTATTTTAGTCAGTCCAGCTAATTGTCAATTCTATTGATCTTTTCAATGAGCCAACTCTTTCTTTCATTAATTTTGTCTATTATATTATATGTTCTATTTTATTTATTTCTGCTCTAATATTTATTTCCTTCATTCTGCTAGCTTTGGGTTTAGTATGTACTTCTTTTCCTGGTTCCTTAAATGTAAAGTTAGATTGTTGATTTGAGATCTCTCTTTTTTTTATGTAAGCATTTATAGTTATAAATTTACCTCTTAGTACTGCTTTCACCACATCCCCCAAAATTTGCCATGTTGTATTATCATTTTTATTTGTTTCAAGTTATTTTCTAATTTCTCATTATCTCTTCATTGATCCAGTGCAGTTTAAGTGTATGTGGGTTAATTTTCATAGATTTCTTATTTTTTGAGTTTTTTTTTTCTTCTATTATTTTCTGGACAAATTTCATTGTGCTAGAAAAAGACACTTTGTATGATTTCAATCATTTTGACATTTTTAAGAATTGTTTCCTATATTGCATATGTTCCAGAATGTTCTAAATGAACTTTAGATAAGTATACTGTTATTGTTGGGTATAGTGTGCTGTGTGTGTTTGTTAAGCCCAATTGTGTCTACAGTGTTGTTTAATTTCTCTATTTGCTTATTGATTGCCATTCTGGATATTATATTTATTATTGAAAATAAGACATGAAGACTCCTACTATTACTGTAGAGCTGTTTATTTCTCTCTTCTGAAATTTGTTTCGTATTACTTGGAGCTTTGATATTTGGTGCACATTATATTTATAATTGTTATATCTTTCTGGTGAATTGACCTTTTCAATATATAAGACCCTTGTCTCTTGTACCAGTTTTTGACATAAAGTCAACTTGGGCTGATATTTGTGTAGGCACCCCTCTTATCTTTTGGTTACTATTTGGATGGAATATGATTTCCCATGCTTTGACTTTCAACCTATGTGTGTACTTAGATCTAAAGTAAGTCTCTTACAGACTGCATATGTCCTGTTATTTTTAAAAATCTATTCTGCCAATCTAAGTTTTTGTAGGGGTTTTTTGTTTTGGTTTGGTTTTGGAGACCTTAATACATTTACATTTAAAGAATTACTGATAGGGATGGACTTACATTTGCCTTTAGTTGTATGTTTTCTGATTTTTCGTAACTTCTTTCTTTTTTAAAAAATTTATTTACTACAAATATTCATGAGATACAAAGCAGATTGTCCCTCCTGCCCATGATGTGGGGGCCAGATTCATACTGGGGGCATACCCATTACCAGAAATTACTTTTGTACTCTTTGTCCCCTTCCAATTATCTCCCAAACTTTCTTCCCTTCACCCTCTCCCCTCAACTCCAATTTGTAGCCCTAGGAATGTTCCCTCCCTCTGCTGGATCATGGCACACTGTGGTCTTTCTTTCCTGCCTTCTTTCTCTCTTAGCTCCCACATATGAGTGAGCACATGTGGTATTTATCCCTCTGTGATTTGCTTGTTTCACTCAACATAAGTTTCTCCAGGTTCATCCATGTTGTTGCAAATGGGAGTATTTCATTCTTTTTTATGGCAGAGTAGTACTCCATAGTGTACATATACCACAGTTTCCTTATCCAATCATCTACTAATGGACATTTAGGTTGGCTCCATATCTAGGGTATTGTAAACACAGCTGCAATAAACATAGGAGTACAGGTGTCTCTTTGACACGATGCTTTCCATTCCTCTGGATATATACCCAGAAGAGGGATTGCTGGATTATATGGAAGATCTATGTGTAATTGTTTTCCAAAGTGGTTGTACTAATTTACTTTCCCACCAACAGTGCAGTAGTGTTCCCTTCTCTCCACACCCTCACCAGCATTTGTTATTCACCATCTTTTTGATCATAGCCAGTCTAACTGGAGTGAGGTGGTGTCTCAATGTGGTTTTAATTTGCATTTCCCTGATGACTAGTGATGTTGAGCATTTTTTCATGTATCTGTTTAACATTAGTATGTCTTCCTTTGAAAAATGTCTACTCAGTTCCTTTGCCCATTTTTTAATTGGGTCATTCATTTTTGTACTGTATAATTGCTTGAGTTCTCTGTATATTCTGGATATTAGTCCCTTGTCAGATGCACAGTTGGCAAAAATTTTCTCCCACTCTGTAGGTTGTCTTTTCACTCTGTTGATTGTTTCTTTTGCTGTGCAGAAACTTTTTAGTTTAATATAGTCCCATTTGTTTATTTTTTCTTTTGCTGCTTGTGCTTTTGGGCTCATGTTCATAAAGCCTGTGCCCTGACCTAACTGCTGAAGTGTTTCACCTATATTTTCCCTTAGTAATTTTACAGCCTTGGGTCTTATAACTAGGTCTTTAATCCATTTTGAGTTGATTTTAGTGTATGGTGAGAGATGCATATCGAGTTTCATTCTTCTGCATATGGATATACAGTTTTCCCAGCACCACTTGTTGAAGAGGCAATCTTTTCCACAATGTAGATTTTTGTTGCCTTTGTCTAATATCAATGGCTATAAGCCTGAGGCGTGATTTCTGGGTTCTCTATTCTACTCCACTGGTCTGAATGTATATTTTTATACCAGTACCATGCTGTTTTCGTTACAACAGCTTTATAGTATAATTTGAAGTCAGGTAGAATTATGCCTCCGGCTTTGTTTTTTTTTTTTTGTTTGTTTGTTTTTGCTCAGGATTGCTTTCGCTATTCGGGGTCTTTGTTTTTCCATATGAAAGGTAAGATTGTTTTTGCCATTTCTGTGAAGAATGTCATTGGTATTTTGATGGGGATTGCATTGAATCTGTAGATCACTTTGGGTAGTATAGACATTTTCACAATGTTAATTCTTCCAATCCAAAAGCATGAATATCTTTCCATCTTTTTGTGTCTTCTTTAATTTCTTTCAGAAGTGATTTGTAATTCTCATTGTAGAGGTCTTTCATCTCCTTGGTTAAATTGATCTCTAGATATCATAATTTTTTGGTGACAATTGTAAATAGGCTTACATTATTTCTCTTTCTGTTAATTCATTATTTGAGTATATAAATGCTACTGATTTGGGGGCATTTATTTTGTATCCTGCAACATTACTGAAGTTATTAACCAGCTCTAGGAGTTTTTTGATAGAGTCTTTAGGCTTTTCTATATATAGTATCATGTCATCTGCAAATAGGGAAAGTTTGACTTCATCTTCTCCAGTTTGGATTCCCTTTATTTCTTTCTCTTGCCTGATTGCTCTGGCTAGTACCTCGAGTACTATGTTGAATAGAAGTGGTGAGAGTGGACATCCTTGTCTTATTCCTGTCCTTAAGGGGAAGGCCTTCAATTTTTCCCCATTCAGTGTAATACTGGTGGTAGGCTTGTCATAAATGGCTTTTATTGTATTAAGATATTTTCCTTCTATACCTAATTTGTTGAGAGTCTTTGTGATGATGCAATGATGAATTTTGTCAAATGCTTTTTCAGCATCTATTGAGATAATCATATGGTCTTTGTTCTTGAGCCTGTTGATGTGATGTATCACGTTGATTGACTTTCATATGTTGAACCATCCGTGCATCCCTGGGATGAATCCCACTTGATCATAGTGTATAATTTTTTTAATATATTGCTGTATTCTAATTGCTAATATTTTGTTGAGGATTTTAGCTTCTAGGTTCATCAAGGATATTGGCCTGTAATTTTCTTTTTTTGTTGTGTCTTTATCTGGTTTTGTTATCAGAGTTATGTTGTCCTCATAGAATGAGTTTGGGAGAGTAGCATCTGTTTCAATTGTTTGGAATGGTTTCATGAGAATTGGTATTAACTCCTCTTTAAAAGTTTGATAGAATTAAGCTGTAAAGCCATCCGGACCTGGACTTTTTTTGTTAGAAGATTGCTAATTACTGCTGCAATCTCCTTGCTTGTTATTGGTCTGTTCAGGTTTTCTATCTCTTCTTGGTTCAATCTTGGTAATTTGTATGTGTCTAGAAACTTATCCATATCTTCCAGATTTTCAAACTTGTTGTCATATAGTTGTTTATAATAGTCTCTAATGTTTCTTTGTATTTCTGTGGTGTCAGTTGTAATGTCTCCCTTTTCATTTCTGATTTTTGTTACTTGGGTCTTCTCTCTCCTTTTTTTTGTTAATCTAGCTAATGATGTGTCTATTTTGTTTATCTTCTCAAAAAACCAACTTTTAGTTTTGTTGATCTTTTCTATTGTTTTTTGGATCTATATTTCATTTATTTCTACTCTGAACTTAATTATTTCTTTCCATCTACTATCTTTAGGTTTGGATTGTTGTTGTTTTCAAGTTCTTTGAAGCATAGCATTAGGTCATTTATTTGGAGTCTTTCCATTTTTTTGATATAAGCATTTACTGCAATAAATTGCCTCTTAGTACTGCTTTTGCAGTATCCCACAAGTTTGGGTATGATGTACCTTTATTTTCATTACCTTCTAGAAATTTTTTGATTTCCTGTTTAATTTCTTCTGGACCCATAGGTCATTCAGGAGCCTATTATTTATTTTCCATGTATTTGTATAGCTTCCAGTGATTTGCTATTGTTTATCCCCAGTTTTAGTCCATTGTGGTCTGAAAAGATTGTTGTAATGATTTCAATTCTTAAAAATTTGCTGAGACTAGATTTGTGACCTAATATGTGGTCTATCCTGGAGAATGTACCAGGAGCTGATGAGAAGAAAGTGTATTCTTTAGCTGTTCGGTGAAATGTTCTGTATATATCTGCAAAGTCCAGTAGGTCTAGGGTACAGATTAAAACCTGTGTCTCTTTGTTGACTTGTTGCTTGGAAGTCCTGTCCCATACTGAGAGAGGGGTGTTCAGATCACCCACTATTAATTTATTAGGACCCATCTCCTTCTTTAGGTCTAAGAGTGTTTGCTTGATATATCTTGGTGATCCAGTATTGGGTGCATACATGTTTAGGATTGTTATGTCTTCTAGCTGGAGAGTTCCCTTTATCATTATATAATGGCTTTCTTTGTCTTTTTTAATGCTTTTTGTTTTAAAGTCTATTTTGTCCTATATAAGAATAGCTACTCCTGCTCATTTTTGGTTTCCATTTGCATGGTATATCTTTTTCCATCCCTTCACTTTTAGTCTATGAGTGTCTTTACAGGTGAGGTGGGTCTCTTGAAGACAGCGTATAAATGGGTCTATCTTTTTAATCCCATCAGTTAGTCTGTGTCTTTTGAATGGAGAGTTTAGTCCATTCACATTTAGAGTAGTTATTGAGAAGTGTTGTTTAATTCCTGTCACTTAATTGCTACTTCTTTAGATGGTTTAAATATTTTTTGATCATTATTTCCCCTTTTATTTCTCTTCTTCAGTGTGAGTTGGGGATTTAAGATGGAATGATTTAGCTTCTTTCTCTTTCTTGCTGGCATTTTTGTTTTAACTGTGGGTTTTGCTCTTTCTTGTGTATTCATGATGATGGTCTCTATTATTCAGATTCCAGATGAATGACTCCCTTGAGAATTTCTTGCAGGGCTGGTCATGTGGTGGCAAACTCCCACAACTTTTGTTTGTCTGGGAAATACACTATTTCTCCCTCATTTCTGAAGGAGATCCTTGCTGGGTAAAGAATTCTTGGCTGGCAGTTTTTTTCTTTTAGTATTTTGAATATATCATTCCACTTTCTTCTGACCTGTAGGGTTTTGGTTTAGAATTCTGCTGTTGGTTTGATGGGGGTTCCCCTATAAGTGACCTGATGCTTTTCTCTTCCTGCTTGTAGAATTATCTCTTTGTCTTTGAGCTTTGCAAATTTAACTATGATATATCTTGGGGAGGATCTTTTTGGGTTGAAACTGTTTGGGGACCTTTAAGCTTCCTGGATATGAAGGTCTGTATCTCGCCCTACACCTGGGAAGTTTTCTGTTACTATTTCCTTGGGTAGGTTTTTGATACCTTTTTCCTTCTCCTGCCCTTGAGGAATACCCACAATTCAGATGTTAGAGTGCTTGAGATTATCTGCTATCTCTCTTAGGTTTTCCTCATTATTTTAAATTCTTTTTTCCTTTTGTCTGCCTGAGTTATTTCTAAAAGACCATCTTCAAGCTCTGAAATTCTCTTTTGCTTGCTCTACCCTGCTGCTCAAGCTCTCAGTCATGTTTTTTATTTTGTTGAGTGAGTTTTCATTTCTAGAAGTTCTGCTACACTCTTTTTTATGGTATTAATCTCTTCATAGATTTCCTCCTTCATATTCTGGATGTTTTTTCTTGTTTCATTGTGTTCTCTAATTGAGTCTTCCTTTATTTCTTCAAGTTTTCCTAAGATCATTGC
Organism: Cynocephalus volans; assembly: GCF_027409185.1. Taxonomy (NCBI): domain Eukaryota; kingdom Metazoa; phylum Chordata; class Mammalia; order Dermoptera; family Cynocephalidae; genus Cynocephalus; species Cynocephalus volans. The sequence goes on from NC_084461.1 coordinate 172,027,973, forward strand.
TCAAAATTCTTTTTCAGACATTTCAAGGATTCCCTGTTCCATGGAGTCTGACTTTGGGGCATTACCATATCCTTTTGGTGGTGTCATGTCTTCTTGATTGTTTGTACTTCTATTTTTCTTTTCTTTCTTTCTTTTTTTTTTTTTTTTTGCTGATGCTTGGTCATTTAGTAGGGGGTTTCCTTCTTCTATTAAACTGAGGTTGGCTGTGGAGCGGCCTTGGTTGCTACTATGGGGGGTAAACTGTCTTTGCTTGACAGTAAGTGCAGTGGTGGTTATGTTAAACCAACTTGGCTCCTGTTTTAGACTCTGTGGTTGTAGAATGAGCCCCTAGCACATGGAGTTCTGCTGGGATAAACTCGGTAGGTTGGATCTGTAGGCTGGTGCTCCTCCCTGGGTCAGAGGCAGGATGAGGGGCCACATGGAGCCATGCGGTTCTGCTGGCTGGCACTGGCAGGCTCACCTGTGCAGTGCCGGTTTGGGGTGCCAGGGCAAAGCCTGGAGCTTCCCCCTGCCTGGGTCCAAGATGATGGTTGAGGGGGTCACATGGAGCTGCACAGTTCCGCTGGCTGGCTGGTGCTGGTGGGCTCACCTGCATGGTGCTGGTTCAGGGTGCCAGGGTGGGTCCTGGAGCTCCCCACCGCCTGGGTCCAAGGCAGTGGGTTAGTGGGTCACATGGAGCCATGCAGTTCGCTGGCTGGCTGGCACCAGCGGGCTCACCTGCTTGGTGTTGGTTTAGGGTGCTGGTGCCTATAGTTTCTTTCATTCTTCATTTCTTTTATTACTGCTTTCCTTTCTGCTTAGTTATTTTTTATGACATGTTTATTGCCATCTAATTTACTTCTGTTCTTATTCTATAGAAATTTTCTTTGTAGTTGACATGATGTGTTATTAAGTTTTCTGTCACTTATAACAGAATGCCTGAAACTGGGTAGTTTATAAAGAAACATAATTTATTTGTTGCAGTTCAGGAGGCTGAAAATCCAAAGGCAAGGGGGCACATCTGTCTAGAGCATTCTTCCTGGTGGGGAGTTTCTGCAGAGTTCTGAGGTGGTGCTGGGAATGACATGGCAAGAATGGCTAGAGCACATTCATGTGCTCTTCTTATAAAGCCACCAGTCCACACTTATGATAACCCATTAATTCCTTGCCCATTAATCCATTAATTCATTACCCATTAATCCAATCACTTCTTAAAGGACTTACCTTTCAAATACAATATTGGGGATTAAGTTCCAACTTGAGCTTTGGAGGGGATAAACATTTGAACCATAACATTCTGCCCTTGGCTTCCCAAACCTCATACCCTTCTCTCATACAAATATCCTCAAAGTCTTAATTTGTCCCAGCATCAACTCAAAAGTCCAAAGTCCAAAGTCCCACCTGAGAAATCAAAACAAGTTATCTACTTCTAAGATGTAATGATGGGACTTACATAGGGTGCATATGCCCATTCCACATTGGGATCACATATAACATCATATAGTTAAACAAATCTATTTTAAATTGATACCAACTTAACTTCAATCACTTACAAAATTTCCACTTTTTTACAGCTCCACCCCCTCATTTATGCTGTTGATGTCAAAAATTATATCTTTATTGTGCATACATTAAAACTGATTTATAATTATTCCATGCATTTCTCTTTTAAATACTGTACAAAATAAAAAGTTGAGTTACAATCCAAAATTGAAGTAACACTGGTTTTTATATTGGTACATTTATTAGTGTTTACTGAAGATCTTTAGATTTTCATATGGCTTCTACTTACTCTCTAGTGTTCTTTAATTTCAACTTAGATGAATCTATTAGGATTTCTTATAGGGAAGTTCTAGCGGTAATGAATCTCCTCAGTTTTGTTAATCTGCCTATGTCTTCATTTCTCTCTCGTTTTTAAAGTAGAGTTTCATCAGACATAGAATTCTCAGTTGACAGTTATTTTCCTCTGCACTTTAAATATGTCATCCTACTGCCTTCTGGCCCACAAAGGTTCTGCTGATAAATCTTCTCATAACCTTATACTGGATTTCTTGTACATGATAAGTCACTTCTCTCTTACTGCGTTTAATATTATCTCTTCATCTTTTGACAATTTCATTGTAATGTGTCTCAGTGTGTGTATCTTTGGAATTTTCCTGCTTGCAGTTGATTGAACTTTCTGAATACATAGATTTATATCTTTCCTTAAATTTGGGAAGCTTTCAGTAATTATTTCCTTAAGTAATGTCTTGGCCTCTTTATCTCCCTCTTCTCCTTCTGGGATTTCAAAACGTGTATATTGGTCTGATTGATGGAGTCCCAGAAAATTCTTAGGCTCTGCTCACTTTGCTTTCTTTTTTTCTTTTTGCTCCTCAGATTCAATAATTTGGTGGCTGGCTGGTAAGGGGATTTGTACTCTTGACTTTGGTGTTATTGACACTACGCTCTAACCAACTGAGCTAACTGGCTGGCCTGATTCAATAATTTAAAATGATATATATTCAAGTTCACCAAATATTTTTTTCTTCCTACTCAAATATTCTCTAAATCACTCCAGTGAATTTTTTTTTCCAGTTAATTTAATTTTCAGCTTCAAAATTTCTTTTTGGTCCTTCTCATGATATCTGTATCTTTATTGATATTTCTATTTTGCTCATGCATCTTTTTCTTGACTTTGTCCATGTCTTCTCTTAGCTATCTGTACATCATTAGAATAGTTGTTTTAAAGTATTTGTCTAGTAAGTCTGACATCTAGTCTGCATTAGAAACTTTCTGTTGATTTATTATTTTCCTTTGAAAAGTTGAAACTTTCTTGTGTCTTTATACATCCTGTGATTTTTTAAACTGAAAACTGAATATTTAAATCTTATTGTGTGGTGTCTTTGCTTGAGTTGCTATAACAAAATATCATAGACTGGGTGGCTTAAACACAGAAAATTATTTCTCAAAGTCCCAGAGGCTAGGAAGTCCAAAATCAAGGTGTCAGCTGATTTGGTTTCTGGTGAGAGCTTTCTCTTGGCTTGCAGAAAGTCATCTTTTCGTATGGCAGAGAGAGAGAGAGAGAGAAATCTCATGTCTCTTCTTATAAGGGTAATAATCCACTCACATAATTACCTCTCAAAGGCCCCACTTTTACATATCATGAAATTGAAGGTAGGGCCTCAATGCACGAATTTTGGAAGGCACAGCCATTCCCTCCATATGTAGTAACTCTAGATATCAGATTTTCCTACTTTCCCAGGATGTACTTTTGTTAAAAAATGTTGTAGAGTGTGGTCTGTATGATGAAAATTAACTTGACATGTAAACTAAAGGTTTTCTCATGTCTTTTCTGAGCCTGTGCCATTGCTTGGGCATGCACAGTGACTGTCTAAATTTCACCATGTATGTAGTTGCTTTTGAGTGTTCTAGTCTTTAAATGTCTGACTCTCAAAAGGGAAAAAAGAAAATAATAAAGGGGGAAAAAGGAACTGACCATTCAAGTCCCCTTGAAGTCTTTCAACAGAGGGAAGGGCTTGCAACAATGGTGGTGTGGGTTACAACAATAGCTGTCTGACATGCTGCAAAAGCAAGTGATTCTTTCTTTAGGTATCAGCTGGAAATTATCCTGTCAGGAATGGGTGTGTCCTGTGATCTAAAGAAGTGTCTTATGTTCTTCTATTTATTTAGTGCTTGCTTTTTAGTATTTGATTTATTGGGAAAAGTATTTGTATTGAAATAATTTTTCTCATACTAGAAAGTCTTCTCTTACACAGAACACATTATATTTTTAAAAATTATTTATTATATATACCCATGCACTGCTTAACAATGGGGATATGTTCTGAGAAATGTACTGCTAGGCAATTTCTTTATTGTGTGATCATAAAGCATACTTACACAAACCTATATGATAGAGCCTACTACACACCTAGTCTATATCATATAACCTATTGCTCCTAGGCTACAAACCTGTACAGTACGTTACTGTATTGAATACTGTAGCCAATTGTAATACAAAGGCAAGTATTTGTGCATCTAAGCATATTTAAACATAGAAAAGATACAGTAAAAATATGGTATAAAAGATTAAAAACGATATATCTGTATAAGGAACTTATGAATGGAGCTTACAGGATTGGAAGTTGCTTTCAGTGAGTCAGTGAGTGAGTGGTAAATGAATGTGAAGGACTAGGACATTACAGTATACTACCGTAAATTTTATAAACACTGTACACTTAGGCTACACTAAATTTATGTTTTAAATATTTTTCTTTTTTTGACAATAAACTAAGCTTACTGTAACTTTTTGACTTTATAAACTTTAATTTTTAAAAACTTTTTGACTCTTGTGATAACAGGATCTCAAAACACAAACACATTTTACAGCTGTACAAAAGTATTTTTATATTCTTATTCTATAAGCATTTTTATTTTTTAATTTTTTTTTTAATTTTAAACTTATTTGTTAAAAACTGAGACACAAACACACATTAGCTTAGGCCTACGCAGGGTCAGGATCATTAATATAACTGTCTTTCATGTCCACATCTGGTCCCACTGGAAGGTCTTCAGGAGCAGTAACATGCGTGGAGCTGTTGTATTCTATGGTAACAATGCCTTCTTCTGGAATATCTACCTAAGGACCTGCCTGGGGCTGTTTTACAATTAACGATTTCTTTTTAAGTACAAAGTGTGCATTCTAAAACAGTGATAAAAAGTACAGTACATTAAATATATAAACCAGAATCATAGTCATTTATTATCAGGTATTATGCACTGTCCATAACTGTGTGTGCTATACTTTTATATAACTACTGGCAGCGTAGTAGGTTTGTTTACACCAGCATGACCACAAACACATGAGTGTTGCATTCTGCAGTGTATGATGTAATGAAGCTACAATGTCACTAGGCAACAGAAAATTTGCAGCTACATTATGGTCTTGTAGAACCACCGTTGTATGTGCAGTCCATCATTGACCAAAACGTCATGATACAGTGCATGACTATTTAAAGTTAGACATGTTTGCTACAAATGACACATAAAAATGATACATATTTCCAGAAAAACTCACTGTTTTCCCACCATGTAGATAAATCACCCTCAACATTTTAGTGCATTTCATTAGACCCGTTGGATGAATGGAAAGAAGGGAGAGAGGGAGAAATGGGTTTGGGGTGACTCGGTGGTGGCTGGTGCTCAGTGCATCAGGTAGTTTATCTATTGTTGTTTACACATTACCTGAGTAAGTTGCAGTTTAAAGCCACCAGCACTTATAATCTACCTATTTAGGTGGGTCAGGATTTGGAAGCAGTTTAGCTGGGAGGTCAAGCTCAGGGTCTTTCATAAGATTGTGGTCCAGATGTGACTGAGCTTCAGTCATCTGTGGGACTCACTGTGGGACTCATCTGTGGCCGCCTGCCCACGTGGATCAATCACACAGTTATTGCAGAAGCCTGAGTCCATTGCTGGCCATGGGCAGGAGGCCTCAGTTCCTTAATGCAAGGACTTCTGTAGAGGACTGCTTGAGTGTTCTCATGGCACGGCTGCTGGCTTCCCCTAAAATGCATGTTCCTAGAGAGAGGAAGGAGGAAGCCTCACTGCCACTATGATATAGTCTCGAAAGTTATATGCTGCCACTTCTGCCAAGTTGCATTCATTAGAAGAGGGTTACTAACTGAAGGTCATGTTCAGCTATACAAGCATCTCTTGAAGATAGAAGTATAAAAATTCTGTGGACATGTTTTAAAACTACCACATGTGCATAGCATGCTATTTAATTATCTGATTTTTTCTAGTTATGATTTGATTATTTTTTGTGTCATTAATTATTTTGCTACAACATTACTTTTAATAATTCTGATATTACACCATATGGGTGTCCCACCATTAACCAGAATCTTATTGGGTACATTAATATTCTTTTGAAGTTTTTGACATTTTAAGAAATGCTGCAAGAAACATTTCTGTACATAGATGTTCATATAATCTATCATTATTTCCTTTGGTTAGTTCGTCAGGTTAATAGATGAAAATGGTCATTAGGGTGGGAAGGGTTTCGGCAACACAGAGATACAGAGCAAATGCCACCTCATGGGACATTGCATGACACTCTTCTAGGAAAAGCATATGGGGAGGGGTGGAAATCCTGGGAAATGGTTTCAATTGGGCAGATTCCAGAGCTCATACAGGATCATCAGTGTGAGTAGAGAAGAGGGACTGGGACTACTGTCCAAATGTCAAAGCTTACAGTGACTCAACAGCAGAAGGGTGAGGTATGCCCACAGGGATGGAGGATAAAGAGGAACTCTGAGAAACAGCAGACTAAGTGTTGAGAGAAAATAAAACTTGAATACACTGAGAAAAGTAAAATAGCCACAGAGGATAACAGGTGATGTCCACCTGCAGAAAAGGGTGAGGGGTGAAACATCACTTAGCACGTTTGTGGTAATATATTCAGAAAATGGACTAGAAACACCACTATTTACCAAATCTCAAGATACTGTGCATTGTCAAAAAACTCAAGCAACATTTAATGTAAACATTTTAGAATTCCATATTGTGAATGTTTAACATCCAGGCAGTGAAGCTGTATGAACACTGGTTACCTTCTTCACTACCTGGGACCAAGTTTTGGCCTGTTATATTATTATTTTCCTATTATAACTTGGTCTTGATACTTTCATTCAGACATGCTTTATGTTCAAGTTTTCTGAGCAGATTGCTGGAAACTTGGGCAAAAGGATGTTTGCGTCGTAGAAATGCCTTAAAAGCTGGAGATTAAGTTTTGCTATGCAGAGATTTGGAGGTTGTCTCCTCTCCCACAGAGCCATTTGCTCTCATTCTAGGATTTACTCCTCCCCCGGAAGAGTAAAATATAAGGTGTCTTTCACTGAGGAGGGAAGTAGGGGAAGATGTGTCAACCATCCTATATAATCTTTGAGTTTCATAACGTCAGAGTTCTTCTCCAGTGGTTCAAACCCCAGTACATAAACAGGTACATCTCAGCATATTGCCCAGTGAGGGTTGACACATGGGTGACTGTGACTAAGCTTCTCCGTGACTAAATGACTTGATCCTTGATCCAGAGACATCATAGTGTGATGGTTTTTGTATAGCCTGCTATTGTGTGTGTGTGTCCATACACACACACACATATACATATATAAATTACATACATGCAACATATGTATACACACACACCCATACACACATATGTTCAAGCATATATATGTAACTGGACAAGTTCATTTAGTGCCATAGTTTGATTGTCTGTGTTCTCTCCAAAATCCTTTTTAAAATTTAATCCCCAATGCAACAGTATTAAGAGGTGTCACCTTTGGGAGGTGATTACATAATGAGTGCTCTGCCCTCATGAATAGATTAGTGCTCTTATAAACCTGCAAAGAGCTAAGTAGGCCCCTTTTACTCTTCCGCTTTCTGCCATGTCGACACAGCAACAAGGCACCATCTGAGAAGCAGGGACTGGGCCTTCACCAGGCATCAAACCTGCCAGCACCTTGATCTCGAACTTCCCAGTCTCCTGAACTGTGAGAAATAAATTTACTTTTTTAATATAAATTATCCAGTTTCAGTACAAACTAAGGACTTGGTAACTTGCAGAAGAATCTCAGACCCATCAGAGTTTGAGATAAGACAGTAGCAAATGCAATAGGCAGAAGTAATTGGATGTCACTGCTGAGATCAAGTTATAAAGGATTGTGACTTCAGTTACTCTTCCACTCTCTCTGCCTCTCCCTACTTGTTGCTCTGATGAAACAAGCTCGTATATGTGAGCCACCCTATGGAGAGGTCACAGTGCAAGGACTGAGGGCATCCCCTTGCCAAGAGCCCACAAGGTGCTGAATCATGCCACCACCTTGTGTGTGAGCTTGGAGACCAATTCTATTAGGACGGAAAAGCTTCCTTCCACATTCAGGCCTGGAAGTGACTGGAGCCTCAGCCTCCTGTGGATCACAGCCTTGTGAGACCCTGGACCAGAGAACGTGCCAAGCTGGGTCTGGATTCCTGACCCATGGAAGCTGTGCAGTTATAAAGACGGTGCTTTGAAGCCACTAAGTTTTAGAGTAATTTCTTATGAATCAATAAATAACTAATATGGGGCCTTAGGTCAGAGCATGGTGCCCTGCAGAACTACCCAGATCAATCAGTAATAGCACATGAAAAAAAATTTATTCACCATTCGATATGTTACCCAACCCTTTCTCATGCCCTAATACCCCAAATCCCCCAACAAAACTCTTCCCAGGTAAGGAAATAGACGGAGATCAAAACAGACTACCTGGATCAGGGATTAAACCAAGTGATTCCATACACGGTCTCATATAGACAACGTCTTTTTTTAACTATTTATTTTGGAATAATTACAAATAAATAATTATATGGTAATATCTAAGTGGAAAACTCGTTTCCTGAAAAGATTCTTTCAGGGCTGACCATTTGGCTCAGTTGGTTTGAGCACAGCCTTATAACACCAAAGCCAAGGGCTTGGATCTAGGTAGTGGCCAGCCAAAAAAATAAATAAATATATAAATAGAAAGATCCTTTTACTCAAATGCACAAGATACACTGCCCCACTTTCTTAAGAGATGAACCTTCCAGAACCCACCAGCTGATCCTGAGCAGTTTCCCTTGCAATCCTTTCTCCCAGTGTCTCCAAGGCACGCAGTGGGCTGATGACCAAGACATCCCACCCCACTTTGTTGACTCATGTCACCAGCATTTCATACAAGGCGTCCTCTTGGAGATGGACGTGATGGAGGAAGAAATCAATGGGTGGAAGGAGCCAGAGGCTGGCACAGAGAGTGGGTGCAGCAGGAGCTCAGAGGCGGGAAGCCACACTGACTGTGCCGGGCAGGACTGCAGGTCCCAGGGCAGCTACATCTGCATCTATGAAAAGTCAGGGCCTGGCAGGAGGATCTCTGGTTCACACCTGCTCATCCTCACTCCTTGAGGCTGGGGCAGAGCTAGATGGGCCAACAGACTCTGAGCAACGAATACAGAGCAAACCCAACCAGCTCATACTACTGCTGTGGGACTGAGGGAGACGCATGTGTAATGCACTGTACACTGCAGTCCTAGAAACAGGGAGGGGGTCGGGATACCGGGTTGTTGTTTTCTAAGAGCCCCATTTTAAGAAGTAAAAAGAAATAGGTGACGTTAATTTTTATAACATTTAATTCAATTCAATATATACAAAATATTATCGAGATATAATCAGTACACAAAAAATTATTGAGACATTTCACATTCTTTTTTGGTACTAAGTTTTGAAATAATTTGTGATGTTAAAAAAATCATCCACTTGTTAACAATGGTATAGCAGACTTAGCAGACTTTATTCAAGGGGGGCCATGGCTATAGGTACAGGGACCACTTGCCCGGGGTCTCCCAGTAGGGAGGGAGACTGGCCTCAACTCCAGCTCAGACAAGCAGGGGTATGTATAGCCAAGGAGCAGGATGGGTGTCAGTGCATGGCAAATTACTAAGAGGAAACATCAAGGACAAGGGGTTTGTGGCTAAACTGACTTGATAGATCCTTGCTGAAGGCAGGCCAGGGTGATAAGATATCAAGGGTGATCAGCTACTGAGGGTGGGGGATTCTTTGATAAACTGACTTAGCATGATTCTTGCTCACACTGGATTCTACAAGGACAGAGAATGAAGCCCAAGTTCAGGCCAGTCAAGTAGAGGACTCAGAGGATCCTGACAAGTTTTGGTCGAAGGACTGAGTCTTTGTCAGGGCTCTAAAGCTCATGAAATTTGGCCTGGCCACAGCTTAAGTGCTCTGTCACCTTCTGGGACCAGTGGGTGCCATGGTGGACAGCTCAGCCCTCCAGGGGGATCCCAGGGTGGGCTGAACCCAGCCCTGAACTACAGGGAGGATGACAGAGCAGGGGAAGAGAGAGGTACAGAATGTTGTTAGTGGATAATGTGGGGTACAAAGGTGGGAGAAGAAAAGAGTGGAAACAGAGGATTTAGGGCCCCATTGGTCTGATAACAATCATCACAACTGTAAACTAATTCCATTTTAATGATTACAAAGAATAAAATAAGAAGATTCAGTCAAGTGAAGCAGGAATAATTTATCACATGAAAAACAGAAATACTGAGTTGTAATAAAGTACAAAAATTGATGAATATTGTTTCGGGAAGAAAAAAAATTGAAATTGAACAGATTTTATCATCTAGTCCTGAGTTAAACATTTCACACCATTTGTGAGCAGCATCTATTCTTCCTTTCTGAGACCCTGCCAGACATTGGGGACAGATCCCTGTCCTCTCTCTCCCGAGCCCAGAGAGGGCTCAGGGGTCACTAGCATGATCCAAAATGGCACATGGCATGGAACCTATTTACCAATTCTGATCTAACCCATCTGTCACCCTCCCGACCCTGTGCACAGATGAGGGGATGGAGGCCCAAGCACGACTTCCGCGGTTACAGATCAACCAACCACACGCAAAGCTTCACGTAGATACAGTTCCCACTCTCTGCTCACTGTAAATACTTACCTATAAATAAATGAATATTCACACGAGTACAAAATTACCAAGTTCAAAAGCCTCTTTCAGAGTTGCCAGTCATCCAAACATGATCAAACCAAAGTGTATATGGGGGAGAACTGGAACCTAAACAGTACCCCCACAAAGATAGGGTTTTTTTCCTTCCCCTCCGCCACCTTTGTATTTCCACTCCATATTTGCTTGCTTATTCCATCCAGGTAACCTTTGTAAACAACCCAGCATTTAAATTTCCAAAAGCTTTTTCATTCTCACGTAATCAGATACAAAAAATATAAAAAAGAGAACGATGCATATATACCAACGTCATAGTAAGCCATATTTAGACATAATTAAATGTGCACATACAAATATGAATGAGGGAAGTTTACAGTATGACAATAACAAGTAAATAAAAAAATTTTCTATTGGGATGAAAAAGAGTCCTGAACTAAAAGAACAATGTCCTAAAATCACTCTCAATGCACTCACAAGCATATAAGTGTACTCCACAAAAATAAATCCTACTATATAAATTTCCACAATGTGCTTATCAAAACTGTATTTTAATAAAAATTACTCCAAGTGCATTGAAAAAGTTCATGGACATTTCATCACCTACACCTATTGATAGTAGATTATTTTCCAAGTATGGGTCAAGTACAGGTCCAGTACTGACTGTTTCTTCTGGATTGTTGTCCAGTTATGCTTCCGTTTCTAAGAGAAAAGTTAAACTAGGGAAGCTCTGGCTTCCTAAAGAGATTCCTTCACACTCAGGTCGCAGCAGAGCCTGCCCCACTCTCTCGATAGACGAACCTTCTGGAGCCCACCAGCTGGTCCTCAATGGTCTCCCTTGCATGTCTTTCTCCCATCGTCTCCAAGGCGTCCAGCAGGGTGTTGACAGAGGCGCCCCGCCCCGTTTTGTTGACCCACGTCACCAGCATTTCATACAAGGCGTCCCGTGGGTCTGCAGCACGAGCTCTGGCCACATGGATCTCATTTTCGGTGAGGCCCACCAGCCGCATGAGCAGGTTCCAGGACGTAAAGGGCACGATGTCGGGAAAGCTATGGAAGCACAGCCTTAGACCTAGGTAAAGAAAACACACAGAGACGGTCACCTGAGTGGGGATGCGCTTCAGGAAGGGTTGAGGGTCCTAGACCCCAAGGGTGGAGCCGAATGGACTCCCGATGCTGGTGAACCTGTTGCCCCAGTGTCCCTACCTGCTTCCCATCCACAGAGAAGCAGGCCATACTACCTGGGTGTCACCTGCTCCCAAGACATGGCAGGGAGTCCAGGCCCACAGAGTCCTGTCCCAAAGGGCGGTTGATAGCCCACCAGGGGGGATGGATGGACGTAATGGAGGCAGAAAACAACGTGGGGAAGGAGCCACAGTGTGGGCCAGAGAGTGGGCGCAGCAGGAGCTGAGAGGAGGGAAGCCCTGTAGGCGGCGCTGGGCAGAAGAGCAGGACCCAGGGCGGCCACGTCTGCATCTATGGAAAGGCAGGGCCTGGTTGGGGGACCTCTGGTTCACATCCAGCTCGGCCTCACTTCCTGACGCTGGGGCAGAGCTGGATGGGCCAACAGACTCTGCGCTGCGAGTGAGCCCTGACACGGAACAAACCCACCCAGCTCAGGGGACTGTGACGGGATTGCACGAGACGCATGAGCAGTGCACTGCACGCAGCCTTCCTAGAAACAGGAGGGGACCAGACACCAGGTTGTGTTTTCTAACAGCCCCTTTACAAAAGTAAAGTAAAAAGATATAGTTGATCTTCATTTTCATAATATATTTTGCTTCAATTATGTACAAAATATTATCTTTTCAACATGCAATCAATACTCAAAAGATTATCAATGAGATCGTTTCCCTTTGCTTTTTATTATGTCCTTGATGTCTGGCATGAAGTTCATACGCAGCTCAGCAAATTGGGCCTGGCCACAGTCAAGTGCTCAGGAGCCCCCAGGGGGCAATGGGTGCCACGCAGGACAGCGCAGCCCCTCAGGAGGCCTCAGGGGCTGAACCAGGACCTGAGCAAAAAGGGACGAGGAGGATGGTGGAAGAGGGAAGGGCATAGGAGTTGGGGACATTGTCAGGGGACAGAGTGGATGGGTAGAGTGGGTGAGAAGTGGTGGGAGAGGGGGATTTAGGGTCCCAATGGTCCAGTGACATCAGCATAGGATCCCCTGTGTCCAGCATCGACTGCCCTGGAGGAGCATTGTCAGCTGTGGGGACAGCAGTGAGGACACTGACCCTAGCCCCTCCATTCCTGCTGCGTCATCCCCAACCAAACGCTTGCTCTCAACGGAGTCGGCACCATCGGCTGGATCCAGAAGCCTCCTACTCGTCTCAGACCCTTCAGCTTCTGCAGGTTCCTGTAACACACAGTGGAGAACGCCCTGGTCAGAGTCAGGAGCCCTGGATTCCAGTCCTGCCCCTGACAGCTGGCAGCTGTGAGACCCGGACATGTCACTTCCCGTCTCGGGTCCATGGAGGGGGGTTAGACATCCTGCCCTGCAGAGCTCACAGGCTCTTTGTCCCTGTTTGCTCATTGAGGCATTAGTTCCATGCAATAAATGCTCAGATCTTAAGTGTTCCATATCAAGTATACACGTATGTATTACCCAAGCAAAACAGAATATTACCACCAGCCCAAAAGTTCCCATAAACAGAAACAAGGGGCAGGACTCTGGGAAGAAAGCAGAAAAATCAGTCATTATTTTAGATATGATTGCATATTTTTAAAAGCCTGTTGTTAAACTACATTACTTAAAAATGAATGTAACCCAAACAAGGAAATAAACCGAGAAAGAGAAAGGCATGGGACCCAGGAAACAATGTAACCAACGTAGGAGAGCACTGCAAGGAACTCCTAGGATGCAGGTAAAAGAAGATCCCAGGTCATAGTTGTGTGACAGACCTAGACAGCTACTAGCTCATAGTGGGGTAGGAGGACGGAGGACTCCAGGACTGAGGACTGCAGAGTCGTGGGGAAAAAAAAAAAAATATATATATATATATATATATATATATATATACACATACACACGGATATATGTATGAAGGTATTCGGGGGCTAAATTAGTGACAGATACATAAAAGACAAAGTAAGTGAAAAATAAATTATTAATTTTAGAGAAGACATAGAATGATGTAAGAAAGGAAATGTAGTCATAGTCTACAGTATAGCTCAGTTGTAACAGTTATAATAATATAAACATTAAATATTGACCTAATAAAAAAAAATAAAAAATAAAAATGAATGTAAGTCTGGATGAATGTAAAAAGTGTAGCAGAAACCATAAATCAGAAAATGGAATTACAAGAGAGTCCAAGTCGTTAAGGGTTACGAAACACATAAAATACAAAGAAATGGTCTTGACAAGAAATAGATGTAACTTATCTGTAAAAAACCCCAGAAATTGCTATTGGGTTGTAATAAAACTGAAATATTATCTACTTTTATTCTCCCTTTTAAGTAGTCTTTATTTTTTACAGCAGTTTTAGGTCACAGCAAAATTAAGGAGAAAGTAGGAAGTTCTGATATAGCCCCTGCCCCCACACATGCACAGCCTCCCCCCATCAACATCCCCCACCAGCGATGAACCTACATCGATACATCAAAGCCTAGAGTTTATGTTAGGGTTCCTTCCTGGTGTACATTCTGTGGGTTTTTACAAATATTGAATGACATGTCTCCACATTATATTATCACATAAAATAGTTTTCCTGACCTAAAAATAACCTCTGTATTCTGCCTGTTAATTCCTTCCTCCCTTCTCCCTCCAATCACTGATCTTTTTACTATCTCCATAGTTGTGCCCTTTCCAAAATTTGAAGTTCCTCCAAGTCCTTTAATGCTTAATAACTAACTTCTTTTTAGCACTGAAGAATTTTCCACTGGCTGAATGTACCGCAGTCTATTTATCCATTCATCTACTGAAGGACATCTTGGTTGCTTCCAAGTTTTGGCAATTATCAATAAGGCTGATATAAAAATCAAGTGCATGTTTTTACATGGACATAAGTTTTCAATTCATCAGGGTAAATAACAAGGACAGTGGTTGGGGGATTGTATGGTAAGGACATGTTTGGTTTTATAAAAACCTGCCAAACTGTTTTGCAAAGTAGGTATACCATTTTGCATTCCCAACATCAGTGAATGAGACGTCCTGTTGCTCCACATCCTTGTCAGCACTTGCTGTTGTCATGTACTAGATTTTGGGCATTCTAACAGATATATAGAGCATCTCAATGTAGTTCTAATTTGCATTTCCATAATGGTACGTGATTTGGGGCATCTTTTACATGCTTTTTGCTATATATCTTTCTTCTTTAGTGAGGTGTCTGTTCAGGTCTTTTGCCCACTTTTTAACTGAGTTGTTTGTTTTCTTATTGTTTATTTCTTGTTCTCTTTCTTGTTTCTGCTTGTGGGTTTCTGCTGTGATACGTTGTGAGTCTCTGTATCCACCTGCCTGTCTCTCCACTTTTCGAGAAAGCAGTTTGCCTTGTGACCTCACTTGACTGATGTAAAAAGAGTTGTTGATATTTAAGTTTGTACAGGTTTTTTTTTTTTTTTTGTCTTTTTTGTGACCGGCCGCACCGCGCTTAGCCAGTGAGTGCACCGGCCATCCCTGTATAGGATCTGAACCCACAGCTGGAGCGCCACTGCGCTCCCAGCGCCACACTCTCCCAAGGGCGCCACAGGGTTGGCCCAAGTTTGTACAGGTTTTAAGTTGTTCTTAGAACAAGTGGCAACTTTTAAACTACTTACAGCTAGACCAGAAACCCCAAATCAAATACTATCTTCTTTTATAGAAAATATTATGCTGAATATTGAAAAGATCTCAATTCTTCCTAAATTAATTTATTAACTTAAAGTAATATAAACAATTTCACTGATTTTCTAGGGGGTAGGAGAAATCATGTAAAATAATTCTAAATTTCATTACAGAAAAGATAAAATTTAAAACAGTAAGAAAGAAGCATTATTCTATCAGATATTAAAACATATTAGAAACTTTCATTTAGCAGAATATTGTATATAAGATAATAAATTTCATAGAAAGGAAATATTCATATTTATGTGTGTGTGCATATATGCATGTGTGTATGCATATATGCCATATATATAAAAATTTCAGCAAGAAGTTATCTATTGTAGTCACCTAAAAAAAAGAGCAAGGGGGCTGGAGAAGAGGAGGTGAGCTCTCAGTGTTCACTGACTGCCTTTATATACTATTTACTCTTCTCAGTGTGGATATGTATTAATCACTGTTTTAAACTGTGGAAAGTGATTAATCAGATGGAGGTAAGTATTGGTCTTTTTGTCTGTTTTTATTCCTTTTTATATCTTTTCTTTACTTAAAAAAGTATCATTGACACAAGAAAAGAACAGGAAAGAACACTGTAGGTGGAAAAATTATTTTCTGTATAAACATTTGAAAAGTGATAAAGGAAGGAACGATAACAAAAAAATAGGAAACTCGGTTGCTAAATGGGGTTTCAGGAAAGACAGTAACTCAGAGCAATTCAGTAGCTCCTCACTTAATACTGTGTCATAAAAAAATTCCATTTAAATTCTATAGCTATGTGGTAAAAATCAGATTACTACAAACAAAACGAAAACCAAAAAAAAAATACAAATCCCTGAGAAATTAGAGAAGTTCTTCTCATCTTATGTTGGAGTGAAGAACTTTCTTAGCTTATGAGCACTGAAAAAGTAAATGTATCTATAGGTTTAACTACTTAAAAGTTAATAATTCTACACATGAAACATTAGACCGACTGAAAGAGCAAACAAGAAATTAAGATTCTACGACCCATATTTGAGAAAATGTATGGGTACTAAACCATGTCTTCCTAGAAAGACTCTAATAAACAAAACAATAATCGTATGAAAAAGTTCAAAACAAGGAAATGCAAGTTTAAGCCAACTTTTCCTCAGTTAGCAAAATGAAAACAGAAAAGCACTCAATGACAGATGAAGACTTATGAACTGATATGACCAAAATGTGTGCGTGTGTGTGTAGTAAAGCAGCACTTCTATACACTGACCCTAACTCTCCTAGAAAGCCAAGGTATAAATAAGAACAGAAAAACGGACAAAGATTTATTTTCAAATATGTGCAATGTAATACTAATTTTGGAGTAAATTTGAAATTCCTGTTATTATGAGCAAGGGCTTACTAGGTTCCATAACAAGCACACAGTAACTGTCATGCAGCCCTCATTCAGTCATAAACAAACACTGCAGTGCCCACTTTGTGCCTGCGCTGCTCCAGGTTCTGGAGACACAAGGAGAACAGGACAGACACTAGGAAGCAAAATGCGCCGCACACTGGCTTGGTCTCTAGGTCAGGGCAGCTGTTCCTGCCACATGCAGCCCCATCCCCTGAAGTCCCTTGTCTCCTTCAGTCTCCACCTCCCCCTGGGCCAGGATAGCTGCCAGCATCACACCTCCCTCTTTCTACAAAGTACTGGGCAAGCAGAAGGCCCAGGGCTCCCCAAGGCCCATGCCCCACTCACCAGCTGATGATTGGCCTCCCCTGGGGACACTACAGTGACATCTTCCAGCTCTGCTGGCTCCTGGCCTTCTATCTCCTACTCAGAGAGAAGCAGGTGAGATGGATGGTGAGTTTGTGCTGCTCAGGATCTTGTGGGCATTGTCCCACAAGACAGAACCTCTTAGGAGACATGAGCACCAGGAAAAGACCTTGGGAAGGCAAGGAGCAGAATTTGGGGTCCACATCCAGGGCTCCCTGCAAGGCCCCCCAGGTCCTGCTGTCTCCAGCCCCTCCCATAGGGTCACCCAGGGAGGCTCAGCATGTCCAGTGTCTGCTGCTGGCACCATGATCCTGATGCTGAGCTAAGGAGGGGTCACCACCCCCCAACTGACCTCCACCCCAGGGTGCAGGGCTGTGGCCTGGGGGTGTCTTCAGGCAGCAGGAAGGTCAGGGCTACAGCATGGTCCACCAGTCTATGGGGGGCTCAAAATGGCCACTTGCCCCTTACAGTCCACCCTGAGCCCCCAGGCCACTTGAGAGAGCCTGGGCAATGAACCAAGACCAGTCTGGGATGGATCCACCCAGTTCTGCTGCAGGCTGGAAGCAGTTCCTGAGCACCCAGTTCCCGCAGGTCCTGGAGAAACCCACTTACTCTGTTCATCCACTTGGAGACACATCCATAACACCCTGCAAGAGAAGGTGTGGCTCCTCAGCAAGTGGGCAGGGGCCTCCCACAGCACCTCCCTCCCTGAAGCAGGGCTGGGGCGGGGGTGGGCAGGACTCAGACTCTGGACACAGAGTCCTGTGCCTGGGGACAGTGATCAGGTCATGCCAATTCTTGGCACCCTCGGGAGGGGGAGCAGAAGGGGAAATGGAGTAAAAATCATCACGTGTAGAATCCCTGATCCTGCTCCGGCCAAAGCTGTGTAAATAACCCCCACGACCATTCCTTGTCCTGAACCTTGTCCCAAGTCCAGGAGCTGACTGCCCCTCTGCCCTGACTAAGCCTGGAAGACAGAGGAGCTGGCCGGGAGATGTGGCGGCCATTAGCCCTGAGAGAAAGGGCTGGTGAGACCCTGGTCCCCATGGGGTGCGCATGAGGCGGGTGGTGGAGGAGAAATCACAGGGAAGAAGATAGAGCCAGGCCGGGAAGACACCAGGATTTGGGAGACAGAGGAGGCATTTCTATCTGTGGGACAGAAATGGGAGAGACAGAGAGTGCCAGACCTCTTACCTCAGCCAACACTCACCTGCACAGATGTTTTTCAGGTAAGGAAGTATTTTCTTCCTTGGTAAAATTTTCCAAACAACGAAGGCCACAAACAGTAATGAGGGTAGTAGGACTGTGATCTTGTTGAATCTGTTTTTATTCCCTGAGGAAAGACACAGACAGGCGGGAGTCCCCAGGCTGGTGGTGGTCACTGGCTCTCCAGTGGTTGGGGCTTCCACAGTGGCTGGCCTTTGTACCTGATTCTTTGGGGACGCACTCAAGGTCTCTTGAGGAGGTACAGGGACTCTTCTTGACCATCCAGTTGGGGCACCTGGGAACACACAGGGGAAGTGACAAGTTCTGTGAGGGAAAGCTGGCCATATGGGATTAGAGAGGGAGCCCCTTCCCTGCCCAACATCCCTGAGAAGCTGTCAGAGGAAGGACAGGCTCCTCGTGTCTCCAGGGGTCACCTCACTGAGCTTTGTTGAGTTTGTGAGAGGATCTGAGCTCCCTGGGCTCCATGCTCAGTGGTCAGAGCTGTGGCAATTAGGAGCCTTCTCTGCAGGGCACACCCTGAGCTTCCCTAGGCTGAGGGCAGACCCCGTGTTAGGGGACAGTCACAAACCAATGTGGCCATGAGCTGAGCCATGTCCAAGGTCAACCTTAAATAGAACTAAGCTCTTGTTTGCCACCTGTCTGACCATTCCTACAATTGCATCAAATGCTAGGGGTCAGAGAACAGTCACTTAACTATGGACCTCTAATAGCAAAACTGGGGAAAGAATAGGCCTTATTGAGGGACTAAGAGCCAGGGGTAAGGCTGCCTGAGCTGGATCAGGTCTTCATAAGAATCTAGAAGGAACTACAAACTCAGGCTCATTATGACTTTATGAGCCATGGGCACTTTTGTTTTCACAGGCCCCTTCTTGAAAAAAAAAAAATTAAAGTTAAATAGTAGGACTCAATTGTTTTAAAGATGAATGTAACCTAGACTGGATTCTATGCAGTTCTTTTTCTTATGATTTCAAAATAAATTAAACAGTTCATGGACTCCTAAAAGTTCATGGCCCTATGTCTTGGTCTCCTGTGCCCACTGAGCAGGTCGGCCTGGCCAAGGGGAAAACGTGCTGAGAAGGTGTGGGAAGGGGCCACTGCAGGGGCAGGCATGGGACCTGCAGATGGACCAGAAGGGACCCTGCAGGATCAGAAGACCACAGTCACTGGGACGTCCTGTGGAGATGGAGCCTCCACGGGCTCAGGGGCGAGGACGGGGTGCAAGGAGACTCGGGTCTTCTGGGAATCCCCTTGGTTCCCGTATCTTACCTAGTGCTGCACTTCTGGCACATCTCAGGGGAATCTTTTCCTCGGAAAGTGCCAGGCTTGCATTGGCACACTGTGTTTCTGGTCGTGGTGCAGGGACTTTTCTCCTCTTCATCTGGTGACAAAGGATAAGGTTTGGGGACGTGTTTCTCTGACATGTCCCTCAATCCTTCCTCAAAACCCAAAGCCCCTCCCACTCAACTCAGCTCAGTTCACTGAGATCTGAGGGCAGTTTCTGTGTCAACAGACACAAAGTACGTAGAGGACAGCCACACTTCAGCTGTCACCAATACACAGAGTCATATAAAAGGATCACTATTCGTTATTTATTACATCAGATTAAGTAGGACAAATATTTTAGATAACAAAGTCAGTAGCGAGGAAGGCATAGAGGTATCACCTGAGAGACCCTGGAAGGAGAGGAGCCCTTGGGTGACTTCCCAAAAGCCTGGTCCTACTGAAGAGGAGGGAGGGGCCTTAGGACATGATGGTTCAGAGAGGCTGAGAACCTTCCAGGAGCACAGAGCACAGGGAAAGACAGCCTAGTTCAGGACCAGGCCCATGTCACAGCCGAGACACAGCCCTTTCCACTCAGCCATGCCTTCTCTATGCTGTTGCTATACTGACTCCTCTCTCTTTTTTTTTTTTTTTTTTTTCATGACCGGCACTCAGCTAGTGAGTGCACCGGTCAGTCCTATATAGGATCCGAACCCGCGGCGGGAGCGTCGCTGCGCTGCCAGCGCAGCACTCTACCAAGTGCGCCACGGGCTCGGCCCCCTGACTCCTCTCTAAGAGAGAATATAACTCCTCTTCCACCTGATGACTATAAGATATCCCTATAAGGTGTCATGCATTATAAATATAGTTTCTGTTTTTCTTTATGTTATTGGCTCAAAGACATAATCATGGAACAGAGTATGATGAAGACCATGTTGGACTGGAACTCAGGTCTCCTGATTCCATGGTGATTACAATTCTTAACTCATCACTCCCCACCCTAACTCTAGACAAGGGGTCAATACGGTCTGTACCTGATTTACAAACCGTGCAGAGTACGCAGAGAGGGAGGGTGTTGGAATAAGCAGTGTAGTCCACACCATATGTGCATGACAGACAATCTCCACTCTCTTCTGATAAATGGGATCCTGCGAGTGGAGAGAAAAACCAGGGAATGAATCTCCACCAAATTCCCAGAGGCTGACTGTGGTGGTCAGAGATGTCACTTTGAACCATCAGTGGAATCCAAACAGGGAAATCCACTCTGGCCTTGGTCAGTTCATCAATTCTGCATCTACTACACACCTTAGACCAGCACTGCCAAAAGAAATACAATACAAGCCACACATGAAATCAAATTTATAGTTGCTGCATTGACAACGTAAAAAGAAAAAGGTCAGATTATTATTATTTTTTTTTTTAATTTTATTTTGTCGATATACATTGTAGCTGATTAATGCTCCCCATCACCAAAACCTCCCTCCCTTCTCCCTCCCCCCCTCCCCCCCAACAATGTCCTTTCTGTTTGTTTGTTGTATCAACTTCAAATAATTGTGGTTGTTATATCTTCTTCCCCCCCCGCCCCAGTTTGTGTGTGTGTGTGTGTATGTGTGTGTGTGAATTTATATATTAATTTTTAGCTCCCTCCAATAAGTGAGAACATGTGGTATTTCTCTTTCTGTGCCTGACTTGTTTCACTTAATATAATTCTCTCAAGGTCCATCCATGTTGTTGCAAATGGCAGTATTTCATTCATTTTTATAGCTGAGTAGTATTCCATTGTGTAGATATACCACATTTTCCGAATCCACTCATCTGATGATGGGCATTTGGGCTGGTTCCAACTCTTGGCTATTGTAAAGAGTGCTGCGATGAACATTGGTGAACAGGTATACCTTCGACTTGATGATTTCCATTCCTCTGGGTATATTCCCAACAGTGGGATGGCTGGGTCGTATGGTAGATCTATTTGCAATTGTTTAAGGAACCTCCATACCATTTTCCATAGAGGCTGCACCATTTTGCAGTCCCACCAACAATGTATGAGAGTTCCTTTTTCTCCGCAGCCTCGCCAGCATTTATCGTTCATAGTCTTTTGGATTTTAGCTATCCTAACTGGGGTTAGATGGTATCTCAATGTGGTTTTGATTTGCATTTCCCGGATGCTGAGTGATGTTGAGCATTTTTTCATATGTCTATTGGCCATTTGGATATCTTCCTTAGAGAAATGCCTACTTAGCTCTTTTGCCCATTTTTTAATTGGGTTGCTTGTTTTCTTCTTGTAAAGTTGTTTGAGTTCCTTATATATTCTGGATATTAATCCTTTGTCAGATGTATATTTTGCAAATATTTTCTCCCACTCTGTTGGTTGTCTTTTAACTCTTTTAATTGTTTCTTTTGCTGTGCAGAAGCTTTTTAGTTTGATATAATCCCATTTGTTTATTTTTCCTTTGGTTGCCCGTGCTTTTGGGGTCGTATTCATGAAGTCTGTGCCCAGTCCTATTTCCTGAAGTGTTTCCCCTATGTTTTCTTTAAGAAGTTTTATTGTCTCAGGGTGTATATTTAAATCCTTAATCCATTTTGAGTTGATTTTAGTATACGGTGAGAGGTATGGATCTAGTTTCATTCTCCTGCATATCGATATCCAGTTATCCCAGCACCACTTGCTGAAGAGGCAGTCCCTTCCCCAGTGAATAGGCTTGGTGCCTTTGTCAAAGATCAGATGGCAGTAAGTGTGTGGGTTGATTTCTGGATTCTCTATTCTATTCCATTGGTCAGTGTGTCTGTTTTTATGCCAGTACCATACTGTTTTGGTTATTATTGCTTTGTAGTATAGCTTAAAGTCAGGTAGTGTTATGCCTCCAGCTTTATTTTTTTTGCTGAGCATTGCTTTGGCTATTCGTGGTCTTCTATTGTTCCATATAAATGTCTGAATAGTTTTTTCCATTTCTGAGAAAAATGTCTTTGGAATTTTGATGAGGATTGCATTGAATTTGTATATCACTTTGGGTAGTATGGACATTTTCACTATGTTGATTCTTCCAATCCAAGAGCATGGAATATCTTTCCATCTTCTTGTATCCTCTCTAATTTCTCTGAGCAGTGTTTTGTAGTTCTCATTATAGAGATTTTTCACCTCCTTGGTTAACTCAATTCCTAAGTATTTTATTTTTTTGGTGGCTATTGTAAATGGGCAGGCTTTCTTGATTTCTCCTTCTGCATGTTCACTATTGGAGAAAAGAAATGCTACTGATTTTTGTGTGTTGATTTTGTATCCTGCTACTGTGCTGAAATCATTTATCAATTCCAAGAGTTTTTTTGTAGAGGTTTTAGGCTGTTCGATATATAGGATCATGTCATCTGCAAACAGGGACAGTTTGACTTCATCTTTTCCAATCTGGATGCCCTTTATTTCCTTCTCTTCTCTGATTGCTCTGGCTAGTACTTCCAACACTATGTTGAATAGGAGTGGTGAGAGTGGGCATCCTTGTCTAGTGCCTGTTCTTAAAGGAAAAGCTTTCAGCTTTTCCCCATTCAGGATGATATTGGCAGTGGGTTTGTCATATATGGCTTTAATTATGTTGAGATACTTTCCCTCTATACCTAACTTATAGAGGGTCTTTGTCATGAATGAGTGCTGAACTTTATCAAATGCTTTTTCAGCATCTATAGAGATGATCATATGGTCCTTGTGTTTGAGTTTATTAATATGGTGTATCACATTTATTGATTTGCGTATGTTGAACCAACCTTGCATCCCTGGGATGAATCCCACTTGATCGTGATGAATAATTTTTCGTATGTGTTGCTGTATTCTGTTTGCTAGTATTTTAGTGAGGATTTTTGCATCTATATTCATCAAGGATATCGGCCTGTAGTTTTCTTTTTTGGTTATATCTTTACCTGGTTTTGGTATCAGGATGATGTTTGCTTCATAGAATGAGTTTGGGAGATTTGCGTCCGTTTCAATCTTTTGGAATAGTTTGTAAAGAATCGGTGTCAATTCCTCTTTGAATGTTTGGTAAAATTCTGCTGTGAATCCATCTGGTCCTGGGCTTTTCTTTGTTGGGAGCCTTCTGATAACAGCTTCAATCTCCTTTATTGTTATTGGTCTGTTCAAATTTTCTACGTCTTCACGGTTCAGTTTTGGGAGCTTGTGTGTGTCCAGAAATTTATCTATTTCCTCCAGATTTTCAAATTTGTTGGCGTATAGTTGTTTATAGTAGTCTTGAATGATTCCTTGTATTTCAGATGAATCAGTTGTAATATCGCCTTTTTCATTTATAATTTTTGTTATTTGAGTCTTCTCTCTTCTTTTTTTTGTTAGCCATGCTAATGGTTTGTCAATTTTATTTATCTTTTCAAAAAACCAACTTTTTGATTCGTTGATCTTTTGAATTGTTTTTTGGTTTTCAATTTCATTCAGTTCTGCTCTGATCTTAATGATTTCTTTCCGTCTGCTAACTTTAGGATTGGATTGTTCTTGTTTTTCTAGTTCTTTAAGGTGAAGTGTTAGGTTGTTCACTTGCCATCTTTCCATTCTTCTGAAGTGAGCATTTAATGCAATAAATTTTCCCCTCAATACTGCTTTTGCAGTATCCCACAGGTTTTGGTATGATGTATCATTGTTTTCATTAGTTTCAATAAACTTTTTGATTTCCTGCTTGATTTCTTCTTGGACCCATATGTCATTAGGTAGAATGCTGTTTAATTTCCATGTGTTTGTATAGTTTCCAGAGTTTTGTTTGTTATTAATTTCTAGTTTTAATCCATTGTGGTCTGAGAAGATACATGGGATAATTCCAATTTTTTTGAATTTATTGAGACTTGATTTGTGACCTAATATGTGATCTATCCTGGAGAATGATCCATGTGCTGATGAGAAGAATGAACATTCTGAGGTTGTTGGGTGGAATGTTCTGTAGATATCTGCCAATTCCAATTGGTCTAGAGTCTTGTTTAGATCTTGTGTTTCTCTACTGATTCTTTGCCTAGATGATCTGTCTAATATTGACAGTGGAGTGTTCAGGTCCCCTGCTATTATGGTATTAGTGTCTATTTCCTTCTTTAGGTCTAATAGAGTTTGTTTTATAAATCTGGCTGCTCCAACATTGGGTGCGTACATATTTATGATTGTTATGTCTTCTTGATGGATCAGTCCTTTTATCATTAAGTAGTGTCCCTCATTGTCTCTTTTTATGGTTTTTAGTTTAAAGTCTATTTTGTCAGATATAAGAATAGCCACTCCAGCTCGTTTTTCTTTTCTGTTTGCATGGTAAATCTTTTTCCATCCTTTCACTCTTAGTCTGTGTGAATCTTTATGGGTGAGGTGGGACTCTTGTAGGCAGCATATAGTTGGGTCCTGCTTTTTGATCCAGTCAGCCAGTCTGTGTCTTTTAATTGGGGAATTTAAGCCTTTAACATTAAGAGTTGTTATTGAAAGGTGTTGATTTATTCCTAGCATTTTATTGGTTGTTTGGTTGTCTTAGGTGTCTTTTGTTCCTTGCTTTCTGATTTACTGTTTGGTTTCTGTGTTTGTTGGTTCCTTAGGTTGTAGATAGTGTTTTTGTTAGCTTGTTTTCTCTTCATGAATGCCATTTTTATTGTACTAGCGGGTATTGATTTTTCTTAGGTTTTTATGGCAGTGGTAGTTATTTTTCAGGAACCAAACCCAGTACTCCCTTGAGGATTTCTTGTAAGGGTGGTCGTGTGGTAGTGAACTCCCGCAGTTTTTGTTTGTCTGAGAAATATACTATTTGCCCTTCATTTCGGAAGGATAGCCTTGCAGGGTAGAGTATTCTTGGCTGGCAATCTTTGTCTTTTAGTATTTTGAAAATATCATCCCATTCCTTTCTAGCTTTTAGGGTTTGTGATGAAAAGTCTGATGTTAACCTGATTGGGGCTCCCTTATAGGTGATTTGACGCTTCTCTCTTGCAGCTTTTAAGATTCTCTCTTTGTCTCTGAGTTTTGCCAATTTGACTATGACATGTCTTGGAGAAGGCCTTTTTGGGTTGAATACGTTTGGAGATCGTTGAGCTTCCTGGATCTGAAGATCTGTGATTTTTCCTATACCTGGGAAGTTTTCTGCCACTATTTTGTTGAATATGTTTTCAATGGAATCTCCATTTTCCTCCCCTTCTGGAATACCCATGACTCTGATATTTGAGCGCTTGAGGTTGTCTGATATCTCTCTCAGATTTTCTTCCATGTCCTTGATTCTTTTTTCTTTCTTTTTGTCTGCTTGTGTTATTTCAAACAGCCCATCTTCAAGTTCAGAGGTTCTCTCTTCAACTTCGACAAGCCTGCTGGTTAAACTCTCCATTGTGTTTTTTATTTCGCTGAATAACTTCTTCAGTTCAGCAAGTTCTGCTACATTTTTTTTCAGGACATTGATTTCCTTTTACATTTCCTCTTTCAGATCCTGTATACTTTTCCTCATTTCATCATGATGTCTAGCTGTGTTTTCTTGTATCTCATTCAGTTTCCTTAGAATTATCACTCGAAATTCCTTGTCAGTTATTTCAAGGGCTTCTTGTTCTATAGGATCTAGAGTATGAGATTTATTAACTTTTGGTGGTGTACTTTCTTGATTTTTTGTATTTCTGGTGTCTTTTTTTTGGTGTTTATTCATTGTGGCAGGGGGTTTCACAGTCCACCGGTTTGAGACTAATGACTAACTAGGATGTTGCTGTGGTTGCCAATTTGGTATGGCTCCCGCCGTGACTGCTCAGTTGGCCTCTAGTGTCTTGTGTGTGTGGTTGCCTCGGGTCTTGGGCTTCTCCGGGGATCCACCTTTCTGGTCAGCTTGGACTCTGCTGGGCTGGTGGATCACGTACCACAGGGTGTGTGATCTCTGTTGAGCTTTCACTTTCTGTACAGGACTTCTCCCCGTTCCGTGTGCTCTGGCCCGGGCTGTTAGATCGTGCAGTGGCGACCCCACCGGGTGTGTGGTTTCTGTCGAGTCTCCGCCTCCCTGGCCGCACGTCTCCCCCCTCTGTGCACACTGTGCTGGGCTGGGGCGTGTCTTCTGCAACCCTCGTCTATCTGCTGGGCCATCAAGACCCTGCTCAGCACCGCCTCGCCCAGGAAGTCTACCAGGTTTCTGCTAGGCACAGACGACCGGTCTCTCTGGGTGCCTTTGTAGCACTGTGTAGATCTTTCTCGGGTCTTGTTCACCTTTGTATCCCCCCGGTATAAACCGAGTCTAGTGCCCGCCTGCAGCCTGCTCTCCGGCAGGTTCAAGCGGACCTGGGAACTCTCCTACCACACTATTCCCAACCAGAAATTCGTTAGGCTTTTTTCCAAACTGGTGGTCGCAGAGATGGTATCTGCCTCCCAGTAACAGGAAGTTTACCGGGGCCGGAGTCCAGGGTGTGGTGGAGTGACAGTCGGCCCGCCCGTACTTCCTAGACCTCCCAAAACTGGTCGGGACGCCCCACACCCCCAGCCCTGCCAGAGAACCGCGGAGGGAGTGGGAGAGGAGGCCGGCCCGCAGGGTCCGGAAAGCCCCGCGCCAGGCCAAGCAAATAGGCTCAGTGATGGCCGAGCAGGGCGGAGCTGCCCGCACCTGGGAAAATGGAGGCAGCACTGGGGCAGTGAGTGGCCTGGTGGTGCAGGCGGGAGCCGCATGGGCATCCACCCCCCGAACAGAGCTGTGCCAGGGATCACTCACAGTGCTGTGCCAGGTCGGGCGCTCGCTCTGTCTCTGGTTTGTTGCCTTCCGTGTTCTCCGCGCTGCCGCCTCGGGCTGTTCAGTCGCGGCGCCGCTCGGGCGCTCCCAGGAATCTTCTTTAATGCCGGCCTGAAACCTCGAATCCTGAATAGGGCAGCTGGCCGCCTTCAGTGCGGCCCCAGCCTCCGGGATCCTGGCTGCATCCACAGCAGCCCTGGCGCCGTGTTCCCTGTTTCAAGACTCGCTTTTGCAGCTAAGAATCAGTTCTTTTCCTGCTCCACACTTCAAAGCTGTTGCCTGTAAATGAGGCAGCCTCTCCTGCCGGGGGCAAAGTGGCGTTGAGCCCCCACGACCGGCCAGCAGCAGCAGTCCTCCCTTAAGAGATGGCCAGAGGAAGGTCCACAAGTTTCCCGGCTGCCTGAGGCCCAGTGGCCACCTTTTCCACCTCAGCTACTCCGCACCAGCCGCCGCAGCCGCCGCCATCTTGAAACTCCAGATTATTTTTAATAATGCATTTAGCCTCATACATCCAAGTTAATATCACTAACATGACTCAGTGTAAAACACTGAAATATTTTACATCTTTTTTTCATAGTACATCTTTCATTTGCAGTGTGCATTTCTCACTCATGGCACATCTCCACTGGGAGTAGCATATTTCAAAAGTCACATGGGCCTAGAAACTACTGTAGTGGACAGCGCCACCTGGTCCCTGGAAACTCACAGAAGAAAGTCCTAATCCCTGTCCTCAATGGGCTCATGGTCAGTGGAAGACACAATAGGAGCAGAAGTAATACAACAATGAGCAACAAGCCTTTACATAAAGCTCTTGCCATCTGCCACGGGAGGAAAATGGAAGGAAAAATGACTCCTACCTGTGGAGGGTCAACAAATAATACAAAGTGCACCCAACTCTGCCCTTGAAGACAGAGGCGTTCTCCTGGCACTGATGTGAGAGCATGCAGGAGCTGTCGCTACCTGGAGCCCATATCCTGAGACTCGACCTACACCTCCAGGGAGAGACCTCAGTCTCCCTGCAGGATCAACTGTTCCCTTTCCTGATTCATTATTATTATTATTATTATTAGCATATTCATTACTAAAAATCATGATTTTTCTTTATGCCCTTTACCTGACCTAACCCTCCGTATATCCCTTCCCTCTCTCTCCCTCATCTCGAGTAACCTTAGGTTTGTTCTCACCTTCTGAAAATTCAACTAATTATTGTGGTCTTTCTTTCTTTACTTCTTTCTTAGCACCCAGTTATAGGTGAGAACATGCAGTATTTCTCTTTCCTTGTCTGGCTTATTTAAAAGATCCTCTCCAAGATACATGATAGTCAAACTGGCAAAACTCAAGGACAAAGAGAGAATTCTAAAAGCAACAAGAGAAGAGCATCAAGTCAGCTATAAGGGTGCCCCCACCAGACTAACAGCAGACTTCTCAATTGGAACCTTATAGGCCAGAAGAAAATGGGATGATATATTCAAAATACTAAAAGAAAAATTTGCCAGCCAAGAATTCTATACCCAGCAAGGTTATCCTTCAGAAATGAGGGAAAAATAGTGTATTTCCCAGGCAAACAAAAACCATGGGAGTTCATTACCACACAACTGGCCCTGCAAGAAATTCTCACGGGAGCCCTGCATTCAGAATCTGAAAAATGATATCACTATCACTGACATATAAGAAAGAGCAAAACCTGCCATTAAAACCAAAAGGCTAACAAGAAAGAGAAAGAAGCTAAATCATTTCACTTCAAAAATCCAACTAACATTGAAGATGAAAAATAAAAGAGGAAGAAAGGAACAAATGATATTTAAAACATCTAAACAAAAAGCAATATAATGACAGGAGTAAAGCAATACTTACCAATAACAACCTTAAATTTAAATGGATTAAATTCCCCATTGAAAAGACACAGATTGACTGGATTAAGAAGCTAGACCCAACTATATACTGTCTTCAGGAGACCCACATCACCTATAAAGACACACACAGACTAAAAGTGAAGACTGGAAAATTATATACCATTTTTTATATAGTGGTAAAAAATATATACATCAATATATAAAAAAATTTCCCATTGTAACCACTTTTAAGTGTACAATTCAGTGGCATTAAGTACATTTACAATGTTATGCAACCATCACCACTATTTTAAAATATTTTTTATCACCCCCAAACAGAAATTCTATACATATTAATAATTATGCATTTCCCTTTCTCCCTCAATCCCTGGTAAAATCTCATCTATTTTCTGTGTTACTGAATTTGCCTATTCTACATATTTAATACAAGGGAAGTCATTCATATTAGTCATCTTATATCTGGCTTATTTTACTTAAAATAATATTTCCAATGTTCATTAATGCTCATCATTTCACTTCCAATTTCTCCACATTCTCTCCAGTATTTGTTTTCCCCTTATTGTTGTTGTTATTATTATTATTATTATTATTATTATTATTATTATTATTATTATTATTGACACCCTATTGATAGAGCAAAATGGTCTATCATTGTCATTTTGATTTGCATTTCTTAAGTAACCAATACTATTGAGCACTTTGTATGTGTTTATTTGTATATGTATAGACCACTTGCATATGTTCTTTAGAAAAATTTCTGTTCATTTCACATGTTCGTCATTTCACTTTTAATCAAGTTCGATTTATTTCGTTTTTTAAATGCTAGTCTATGCTTTTAATGTCATTTTTAAGAAACCATTGACAAATCCACGGTCTTGAAGTGTTACATCTATGTTGCATTTTAAAGTGTTCCTTCTTTAATTTTTTAAAAATTTTAAGAATTGGCATTAATTCTTCTTTAATGTTTGGTAGAATTTGGTGGTGAAGCCATCTGGTCCTGGGCTTCTCCTTGTTGGGATGTTTTTGATCACTGATTTAATTTCCTAACTTGTTCTAGATCTATTCATATTTTCTCTTTCTTCTTGAGACAATTTTGGTGGTTCATGTGTTTCTAGAAACTCGTCCATTTCATCTCAATTATCCAATTGGTTGGTGTGCAGTGATTCATATTGTTCTCAGACTCCTTTTTTATTTCTGTAAAGTCAATGATCCTCTTTTATTTCTGATTTTAGTAATATTGTTAAATCTAATTAAAAGATGTTAATTTTGTTCACCTTTTCACAGGACCAACTCTTGGTTTCACACATTTTCTCTATTGTTTTCTGTTCTTTTATATCTGCTCTAATTTTTATTTTTATCCTCTGCTAGCTTTGAGTTAATTCACTCTTCTTTTTGTAGTTCCTTAAGGTATACTGTCAGGTTAATATTTGAAATCTTTCTTTCTCTTAATGTAGGTCTTTGCAGCTGTAAATTTCCTTCTGAGTACTGCTTTCACTGCTCCTGTAAATTCTAGTTTTCTGTGTTTTTGTATTCATTTGTCTCAAGGTATTTTCTAATTTCCCTGTGATTTTTTCTATGATCCACTGATTGAGAGGGGTCTTTAATTTCTACAGAGTAGTGCATTTTCCAGTTTTCTTTCTGTTACTGATTTCAAGCTTCATTCCATTATGGTCAATGAAGATATTTTGTATGGTTTCAATCTCTTAAAATTTATTAAAACTTATTTCGTGGTCAAACATTTGCTCTGTTGGAGAGAATGTTTCATAGGCACCTGAGAAGAATGTGTATTCTGCTGTAAATGAGTGGAGTGTTCTCTATAGGACCTTCAGGTCAAAGCTTGTTTATAGTGTTATTTAAGTCCTCTATTTCCTTTTGAGCCTCTATCTAGGTATTCTACAATTTTTTGAATTTGGTGTATTGATGTCTCTGAGTATTACTGTTGAATGGTCTGTATCTTCCTTCAATTCTGTGAATTTTTGCTTCATATATTTTGGGACACTGATGTTCAGTAGTGTATTAGTCCATTTCTGCTGCTTATAACAGAATATCTCAAATAGGGTAATAATGTATAAAGAAACAAAATTTATTTCTTACAGTTCCAGAGACTGGGAGGCACATCCATGGTCTGGGGGGCAATCTGGTGAGGGCCACCTTCTGGGTGGAACTCTCAATGGGGTTCTGTGGCAACCAGGGTTTCACATGGTGAGACTAGCAAGAGCTAGGGAGCTAACCTTCTCACTTGTTCTCCTTATAGAACCATGCAAATGACAACCCACTACACCATCAACCTATTACTCCATGAATAGATCAATCCATTCACAAGGGCACAGTTACCTGTATCCAATCACCTCTTAAAGGCCCCACCTTCCATGATCATGTTGGGTGTTAGGTTCCAACACGAGCCTGGAGAGATGTCCAAACAGCAGCAGGTACATATATGTTTATAATTATTATATATTATTGATGAATAAAATATTTTACCAATACATGATGTCCTTCTTTATCTTTTAACATCCAATCACTGAAATTCTACTTTCTCTAATAATGATGTAGTCACTTTAGTTCCCCTTTGGTTACTATATGCATGGAATATCCTTTTCCATATTTTCAAATAACATCCTTGAGTCTTTGACTACACAAGCTCAATAGCAGATTTCAGCAGTAAGAAGAATCAATTACATGAAGATACAACTATTGAAATTATACAGTGTGAGAAACAGAAAGAAAAAAGAATAGAACCTAAAGAACTTTGTAATACTATTACATGTACCAACATATGCATCGTGGGAGTGCCAGAAAAAGAGATAAGATAAACATTCTCATTTCAAATGGGAGAAATTCGAAAGAATAAAGAGGTCATAAATCTCTGATGGAGTTTGGATGTGTTGTCTCATGTGGAAATTTGATCCCCAATGTGGCAGTTTTGGAAACTGATTGAGTCATGGTGGCAGATCCCTCATGAATAGATTAATGCTCTCCCTAGGTGGGGGGAGTAATGAGTGAGTTCTCACTCTATTAGTTCCTATGGGAGCTGGTTGTTTAATAGACCCTGACACCTCCCCTTTCTCTCTCTCTTGTTTCCTCTTGCCATGTGATCTGCTTACCTGCTGGCTGCCTGCCACTTTCTGCCGTGAGTAGAAACAGTCTGAGACCCATGCCAGATGCAGCTGTCCCAGAATCGTAAGCCAAAAAAACCTCTGTTCTTTATAAATTACCCAGTTTCAGGTATTTCTGTTATAGTAACACAAAATGGACTAAAACAATCTCAAACAAATCCAAAACCTAGTTGGACAATTTCATTAAAACTTTAAGGCTTGATGATAATCCTCTTTGGCTCAATGCTTGGTTCTCCCAGGCTTATCGGGGTGGCAGACCCACCTTCCATACCCACTGGGGCAGACCATTGCCTCCTTGGCACTGGGCAGAAGGCCTGCCCTGAGGCCCTGGGAAGCAGGTCAGTCCACTGAGACCCAGTGGTGACCCCACACTTTGGAGCCAAGGAGGAGATACACTTGACTCCAAACCTGTGCCTTCTGAGCCCATGACAGCAGTGTCAGCCTACCAATCTCTGACTCATTTTCAGGGTTTTTATTAGTCTGCTGTATCACTTATAACAAAATACTTGGAACAAAATTTATTGCTTACAGTTTCTGAGTCTGGGAAGTCCAAAGTCCATCTGATGGTGGCAACAGTGACCCAGGGGTCTCACATTGCAAGATGGTAGAAACAGAGAGAGTAAGAAAGAGGGCAGAGAGAGAGAGAGAGAGAGAGAGACTCTCCTCTTCTTTTAAAGCCCTCAAAACCATGCTCATGACCACAATTTTTAATCTATTCACTACTCGTGTTATCCTATAATACAATCACTTCTTCAAGGCTCCACCTTTCAATTACCATGATAGGATTTCCCACCCTCTTAACAGTCAGAAGGGGGGCTAAGTTCCTAATACATAAAACTTGGGGGACACAAATCAAGCTTCAGTGAGTTTGGGGGAACATAATTCAATCCACTACAGGGTCATTCTTCCCTTTTCTGAAAGGACAATGCATGTTCATAGCTGGATACTTCTATTGTCTCATCCTATAGCATCCCAGAAGTCTGAGAGTCTTCCTTCATTTTGTCACATCTTTGTCCCCCTTAGTCCAATTTAACAGTGTTTCAGATGGCATAACCCAATCTCTATTCCTGGTTTCTGCTGAGATAGCTAATTAGATCCATGAATCACACCCATATTCTCTTTATCAAATGACTCTCCATCATACTTGGTGTTCTCTCAAGAACACAATTTCTCATTTTTTGCAATATGGACAGACTGAGAATCTTCCAATCATCAAGTTCCAGTTCTTCTTTGCTTAACAATTCCTTAAATGTACCATTCATAAAATGTACCATTTTATGGTAAGTAGAAAGGAGAAACCAGGCTGTGTCTTCTACATTTTGCCAAGAAATTTCTTCAGCTAAGTATCTAAAGTAGACATCATAAGTTCTACCTTTTACAAACACTAAAATACAATGCACCCAAATTCTCTGCCACTTTAAAACAATGTGGGGAAGATAGGATAATTTAGTCAGGCTCCCTCATCTTAGGTCTGGTTGGCGTGTCCTGCAGCACATTTCTTTGTAAACAAGTGGTGTGTGGGTGGAGTTAGTGTGCATGTGCACCCATGTATCTTTTTAGTTATTGCTATTGTGTGTTCTTCAGTTTGTGAAGCAGAAGCTGGCTGGCAGAGCTCTCGTCTAAAAATAGAGCATATTTACTCTGCTGGCAGCTGCTCAGTTTCAGTTTTTCAGTGGACTTTGCCAGTAGCAGTTGAATTTCTGGAGTTTCTCCTTTGGACTACTTAGCTGTTAGATGTGTGTGTGCCTAACAAAGGCTATTCCTACTTCAGCCAAGGCTCCAAGGACTGTTGTCCAGTTACCTAGCTCGTAGACCTGCATGTGAAGGGTTTGTGAATGGGCTCGAGGGGTCCGTGAGCTCCAGACCCCAGGTCTAGCTCTACAAATAAGAATCACCTTTCCTACGGTATCTAATAGCATGTTCGTCACTTCCATCTAAAACCAGAATTGCCTTTCACAGCCATATTTCTATTTCTATTTCAATGCAATCCATAAATTTTCTAACATGCACCTCAAAACTCTTCCAGCCTCTACCTATTACCCAGTTCCAAAGCCACATTTTTAGGTATTTGTTACAGCAGCACTTCATTTCCTGATATCAAAAAATGTATTTGGTTGCTAGGGCTGACATAACAAATACCAATGATTAGGGGGCTTAAACAACAAAAATTAATTTTCTCCCAGCTCTGGAGAATGGAAGTCCAAAACCAAGGTGTTGGCAGGGTTGCCATCCACTGAGACCTCTCTCCTTGGTGTGCACAAGGCCAGTCTCTTGCTGTCTCTTCATATGGTCATCCCTCTGTGCATGGGCACATCTGGAGTCTCTTTGTGTCTCCAAATTTTCTCTTCTTGAAGACATCAGACATATTGGATTAGCCTGTGCTAATGGCCTATTTTAACCTATTTACTCATTTTAAGGCCATATCTCCAAATATGGTCACATTCTGAGGAACTAGGGGTTAGAATTACACATATGAATTTTGGGAGAACACAATTCATCCATAACAGTTTTTAGTCACACCTCTCTGTCATATTCATCCATGTGTCTTGATATCTTCCCATCAGGAAAGCTCCAGAAGGACAGGGGCCTTGTGCCCTCCCTAGCACAGCGCCTGATTCACAGAGGCATCCAACAAATCTCTGTGGCATAAAGAACCAGAAAGTGCAGGAAACAGAAGCCTGGAAACACATGGAGACAGGGAGGGGGAAGAGTGAGGGTGAGAGACCCTTCTTAGAATGTACCTGGTGGACACAACCGTGGGGCAACTGTCAGCTGGTGAACTCCATCGTGCTGGGTGATGGCAGTCGAGTCAGCTGAGACCTGTAGGGACCAGGGATGGGCATGAGTGGCTTCCAGACTTTCACCCTTCCCAGGATCCAGCTCACATTCCCTTCACCCCAGATGCCAAAACTAAACAGAACTTCCATCTTTCTTCCAGCTCTAAACCCTCGAATGTTTTTCTGTATTTATATTTGTCTCTTCACATTTAATTGCCAAGTAACACACACTTGCAAATCTCTTCTTTATCATTTTCTCTTACTATAAAAGAAAATATGTCTGTTACAGAAAATACGGGCAAGAAAAGCAAAGGTTTTATAAAATACAAAAACCACACATGATCCCCTCAACTAGAGATAGCATCCATTAACATTTTGTCTCATTTCATTCCACTGTTTGACCATATGTGAGGATTCTCTCATATTTTCTCTCTCTCTCTGTTTCTCTCTCACATATACTCGCAGACCCACACACACATATTTTTACAAATGAAGGTTATACTATATGCAAACCTAAAAAAAATCAGGATACAGAGTCAAATATTAAACAATGAACTTCTGGTTTTAAAAGATGCCTGACATATAGACCAGTGGAATAGAACAGAGAACCCAGAAA
This sequence comes from Cynocephalus volans, assembly GCF_027409185.1. NCBI lineage: Eukaryota > Metazoa > Chordata > Mammalia > Dermoptera > Cynocephalidae > Cynocephalus > Cynocephalus volans. Next base: position 172,063,540 of record NC_084461.1, read on the forward strand.
TAAACTCTCACATATCTGGTCAAATGATTTTTGAGAAAGGGTGCCAAGACCATTTAGTGGAAAATCTTTTCAACAAATGGTCTTGAAAAAACTGAATATTGACCTATAACAAAACAATGAACTTAGACCCTTACACCATACAACTTTCCTTTAACTTGGGAGTGTTTAAAGTAGAAAGTTAAGTTACAAAAAAAAAAAAGGAAAGAAAAGAAGAGACTAGAGCTTGCTTGGTCTTGCCAGTGGAAAAATGCAGCAAGAAACTGGCTGTCTATAAGACAGGAAGAGGACCCTCACCAGACACTGACTCTACCAGCTCCTTGATCTGGGACTTGCAGCCTCCTGAACTGTGAGAAATTAACATGTATTTTTTAAGCCTCCTTGCTTTCGTGTTCTATGTTATTCCATTATAACAGTCCAAACTGACTAAAACAGAAACTGGTACTGGGAAGTAAGGTGTGGCTTTAACAAACACCTAGGAATGTGGCAGGACTTTGGAACTGAGTAATGGGTAGATGCTGGAAGGGCTCTGAGGTAGGAACATGCTAGAAAAATCCAAAATTGCCATGAAGAGATTTTTAAATGTGATCCTGGTGAAAGCTCAGAAAGAAAAGAGGAGAACTTGCATCTTCTTAGAGAATACATAAATAATCATGAGCAGAATCTTGGCAGAAATATGGACAGTAACATCCATTCTGATGAACAAGACAGCAAAAGGGGACTTTGCAGCACTCATCCACCCACAGAAACATAAGTTTGAATACCTATTTGTGTCTGAAAATGCCTTCACAAGAGCTAAAGAATCCAGGTGAGAGCTTACAACACCCGGGTGGGGCACAGGAATAAGATAAAACACTTTAGGGAGGGTAGAAAAAACTCTCATTACTCATGACTCAATTACCTGAGACACCACTCTGCCAAGCCCTGGCAGCACAGGGCAGAAAGAGACAACCTCCATGGAGGCAGGACAACAAAATAAGCATCAGACTTCACCTTGGATCTCAGCACCAGACCCACCCCAGTGATCTCAAGCTCCAGAACCTGCTGACCTAGGCTCCCCGGCCGACTCAGGCTCCCTGGTTGACCCAGGCTCCAGGTCTGCCTGTGTGAGACCCAAGCAGGCTCCAGGCCTGTCCCCTTGGACCCTGGTTCCAGGCCTTCTCCAGTTGACCCTGGTGTCAGTCTGGCCTCCAAGGACTCAGGACCAGACCTGTCACTATCGCCATGGATTCCGGTGCCAAGCCAAGCCCAGCACCAGGCCAACCCCCTCAGACTCAGGCTTCAGGCCTTGTCTATGCAGTCATTCTTAAATTCACCTAGAGATTCACTGGCTGGACTAATGAATCAGCAACAAACGTCAGTCCCACAGAATATAACCTGTTATTTATGAGTACAAAATGTTACTGCTTTTCTGAATTTAGCATATATTCATTCACGGAAAACATTTAAAATTTCTTGATTCCTGTAATCTTAGTTTGGCAATGAATGTTATTTTTTAACATATAAGGAACTTCAAAAAGGACAACTGGCCAGATTCCCAATCACCCTGGAAAAGAAATTAAAAAATACGCATTTTTTCCACAGTGACTCTCATTTTTATGTGCACCACTGGATGTTTTGATCTCAAGCCCAAAATCAAAACAAAAACTACACACCAGCCTCCTGAAAGAAGATATTAGCCTTCTGGGCCTGGGCGTGTGATTGCTGACTGATGATACACAGCCCTGTGCATATTGCTGTGACTGAAGAAACTCGGTACACTGTTCACGGCAGACAGTCAGGCAGGGGTCAGAACTGGAAGGTGAAGACAGCTGAAGGAGAGTTACTGCCTGTTTAACCAATTTACGATGAGCACGTTACAGAATCAAAACAGAAGGAAGGAAGGAGAAGAGAAAAGGCGATCTGTATCTCCCTGCAAGGATCCTTCAAACCTTGCTGAGGAGTTTCCAGCTTGACTCTCTCCGTGGATTCTGGAATTAACCTCTAGGGCCACTGAACACAGTCTGGCCCAGGGCTAGAATGGGCAGCACGCTCTTCTCCATCTCAAGCAAGGTCAGTCCTGCCAGGCTCAGGAACTCCACCCTGTCTCCGCTCTTCCCCCAGCTCCTACAAGTTCTTTCGGCCTGGCCACGACCAGGCCACAGGCGCCCCTTGTCCCCCACTCTCCCTACTTCTTCCCAGCACCAGGCACGCTCTTCCCAAGCCAAGCAACCGTGGTGGGGACTCACCGGCAGCAGGACGCTGAGGACGACAACGAACATCAGGACCTTGGTGAGCTGGAGCAGATGCCCGGCTCCCCGTGCCAGCCTGGCACCTGGGGTGCGCCCTGCCTGGGCCTCCGAAGCGGCCAGTGCACTCTGCCTGCACTGTCTCATGTCCTAAGGAGTGCTCCTTGTCCCCAGTCCCACAGGTTTCAGCCCCCAAAATCAATCAGGAACCGTTCCCGAAGACTGCAGGGTGAGCGGAACCCGCTGATTTATAACCTCAGGTGCTGCTGGGCTTGCCTGCACTGCAACATTTTGGTATTGTGCAATACAGCCTGGTGTTTTGCCACAGGGACCAGCGAGTCAGAGCCAGGAAGTTACCTAATAGGGAGGTGCCATCTTTGATTAAGAGCAACGCACCCCTGAGTGCACCTCGGTGGGAAAGGGGGCATGCACAAATCCTTGCCCTGGACATGTCATTTGATTCATGGTCTTATCTGTGCCATTGGGGGAAGGGGAGAAAGGAGGTGACCACTGCCCACTTCTCACGTGTTCCTCTGTGTACACGGTAGTTAGTTTCTAAGTCCCCACCGAAGGCAAGTTCTGATCTCGGCCCCTTCCCAGGGCACCTGCTCCTCCTCTTCGTGAGCCCTGAACTACCTTGGTCTTGACTTCTGCTCCCCCAGCCCCACCCCACTCAGGGCCATGTTCACTGAGTGCATGGATGTCACTGTATCCAGGGTCTCATTGCAGCTGAGCTGTGTCCCAGCAGGAAGATCCTGGGTCAGGGGTTTGACATTAGCATCTCAGTAGCCAGGTGTCTGGCACCGAGTTGGTTCTCAATGAACGGCTGGGTGGACAGAGTGAAGGACACAGACACAGTCCAATGGGTATGAACCCAGGTCACTGGAAGGCTTCCACATCCTGCCCCCATCACCACCTTGTGAGTGAATCATTTTGCTTTTGCTCTCCAGTTTTGATGCCAGTTAAATGTCATCTCTACCCTACTGCTCCTGCTGTCAGACAAGCCTGAGGAACCCAATTCTGCCTTTCTGCTAGATTTCCCTTCCCTGTTAGATTTTTGAAAGCTCTTAGGAAACAGAACTGTGTGAGACTATTTGGCACATGAAACTGAACGGCCCTAGACCAGAGCCCCTAAGTATGTCAGGCCCTTCCAGCTGTTCCTACACACGCAGCATAGTGCCAGGCCAAGGGCACAGGCAATCCAGCATCCTGGACACGTCAAAATCCTGCCTTTGTGGTGATCACAGGGCCATGGAGGGACTGGGAAGTGGGTAGGAGGAAAGGGGACTCAAGGGCACCTCCAGCCACAGCCTGGATGCACTTTTGCCTGGCCAGGGTACAGCAGCTCCAAGACCGACCACGCAGGCACTAGTACTGAGGCCCAGAGGAGGGAGGGAGGAGTAAGAGCAGCCTCCATTCTCCTCACCCCAAGTCTAGGATCTCCCCTGGCCTAACCTTAGGTAACTCACTTCTCACCAACACCCCTCCCCAACCCCACTTCTCGTCAATGCTTGAACTTGGTTGACCTTGCATGGTTTTCACCTGCCACACCCCAGTGGAGTGGAGCCTAGGACAAAGGGTGCTTGGGGGCCTAGTTGTGAGCTCCAAATTGCTGCTCCAGCAGGAGATGAAAAATCTTGGTCTCAAAGGAAGACTCCAGGCCGGCCCCGTGGCTCACTCAGGAGAGTGCTGCACTGGGAGTGCTGAGGCCATGGGTTCGGATCCTATTTAGGGATGGCTGGTGCGCTCACTGGCTGAGCGTGGTGTGCGCAACACCACGCCTAGGGTTACGACCCCCTTACTGGTCACACAAAACAAAAAAACCAAACAATCAAAGGAAGACTCCTCCAGCATTAAATGGTAGTCATCAGGACCTCCGGGACAGTAGTATCTTTATGCCCTCAGACACTTGGCCCCCAAGGGCAGAGACAGTTGATGGTCTGCAGAGTGCCTGCAACAGAATGTGGTCCAGAGTTGGTGCCCAGCACATATTGTAGGGAGTGAACCATCGTCACCCCCTACGGGCTGGAAGGCAGTCCTAGACCCCAAAAGCGCTCGCTGGGGAGGGCGAAGAGGACTTGCCTACGGAACACTTGGAATCGAATCCAGAGACAGGGTTCTTGTTGAACTTACTTGTTAGAGCCCTAGAATCTTCTGTTGACAAATGTACACATATTTATTATAAACACGTTCAGTACCCCAAAGTCAGCAATTTAGAGCATTAATATCCCCGTAACTGAACCCCCAAGATAACTGAAGTTTTCAGAGAATGTTTTCTCAGCATGCACTACATATGCAGAGAATACATAGAAAAGAACAGAGGCACACACTTCACACCTGTTCTGCAGGTCTTGCTTCTTCACTTAACAATATCTTTCATGCTTTTCCATCTTCGTCTTTGGAAAGCTCCCTCACTCTTGTTAACATTTGCACATATTTCTCAGTGCTGGGGTGGGCTGTGAACTACAAGGGCACTGAGTAACGGCCGTCATGTGAAGGCTGGAGAGCCCAGAGAGGGAGAGCTGGGGTTCTAACTGTGGGAGTCTGTGTAGTGTGGGGCCCGCTCTCTCCAGCTCTGTTCCTGATGGCAGAAGTGTCCGGGGATTCTTTCCAGTGAACACTGCACAGAGCTTCCTGGTCTTCGAGGAGCTTCCAGGTAGGACCTCCACCCAAGTCAGAGCCTGCTTCTTTCTGGGAAAATTCACATGAGGGGCTGCGGGGGCAGAGGAGGAGGGGATCCTTGAAATCTACATGCCAGTGCACTGTACAGTCAGGTTTTCTAAATTACTGTACAGTCTCAGGATAAGAAAACCCTGCTAAGATTCTTGGGGTTTTCTCTCTCTTTCCTTTTCAGAAAGGAATCCCTTTCTGAAACCAGTACTGGAGAAAAGACAGTTTACCTTAAGGAAATGATCAGGATTGAAAAGAACACTGATAAGAAAATAAATTTAAAAAAAGAAAAGAAAACTGAATTTATGAAACTTTGAATTGTTAAGAAAAAAATCAGTGGATTCACAGGTTCACTTTTACTTTAGAGAATTTAATGACTCAGTGAATAAGACAGACTGGGTGGAATTTTTTGCCCTGGGCATTTTAAAATAAGTATTCATTAATTAGTGAACAATTTACCGTTGAATTACTAAGAATTCATTCATAAACAAAGGACTATATTCTCCTGTTGTGAAGTCTACATTTTAAGAAATTCGATTACCAATACAAATGTATATTCTGATAAATTTCCTTTCTAAATTTATTTATCCCTATTATTTTATAAACTTAGTTTTATATCATAGAATATTTGGTGCACATTAAACAGCTATTTTTCTTTTTCCAAACGTAGTGAAACCCCAGAAAAAGAGCATGTCCTGGCTGTGATTATGTGGCTAACACTCCTTATTTTACAGATGAATAAACTCAAGTCCTATTTTATCTTCATGACTCTCTGAATGTCTGTCAATAACCATAGGGAGGGCCCAGATTTTACAATTTGGAGACACCACTGACATTGGTGTAATGCCATACTTCCTGTCACCAGGCTGAGAGACAGGTGTCCAAGTCTCCCTGGACTATCCCATCTCCCTGTTTCTCAAAGCCCAGCAGGTACCAAATCCTGTCCATCCCACTCCTCCCAGCTCCCTGCATCTTCTTCTAGTTCAAACTCTGGGCGCCTTACCCACTTCTTCCCAGTACTTATTTTATTCTGGTCTAGAAATGGAAGAAGAGACCAAAAAAGATGTCCATTGCCCAGTTTGCTTTCTATGCACAAGGCTATTTGGGAAATACTTTGTTTTGTCAAATGCTGCATAATCGGGAATTTCCTGCTTGTAACAGAGCCAAAAGAGGTAGCAGAACACTTGCATTTTACCTCCTGTTAACAATTGAAAACATCATCAGTTCAGCCCAAAGCTGAACTTGCTAAACCCTATGACTCTGTCCTGTGAATGTCATCAGCACCAGGGAATCTGCAGAACCCCGCCTTCCCACCCCCATCCATACACAAAAACACAACCCCAGTGGGAAAGCTGGGCCAGGTTGCATTTCTCAGTGGGCCTACCGTAAGATAGAAAAATGCAATTATGCAATTTTTCTACAATAAACAAAAGCAAAAAATCTGGAAATTATTTTTCTTTTTCCTACAGCAAAGCAAGGCATGTTCAGGGGATGGTAAACATGGCAGTGATTGTTTACTAATTACTTCTAAAGCATGACATAAGAATTAATGTTACCTATTTTAGGATGCCTGGTACATGGTAACACTGAATAAATTCTTTTTTTATTGCTGAATAATAACAATTACTGTAAATGTCAGGTAAGTGATTGCTCCTTCAGGAATCCAGCTGAAATTCCCTTGCAGGAATGTATGCATCTCTTTACATAAAAAAATACATACTCCTGTTCTAAGTAGTGCTTGCTTGTAAATATTTAGCTTGATGGGAGAATATTTACATTAAAATAAATTTTATTATACTAAAGAGCCTTCTTTTACAAACAGAGCAGTGCATTGTATAATTTTTAATGATACTTATTATATATTTTAAGTTAGACATGTTTGCTATAGAAGACTACAATGATGATACATATGTATAGAAATCTGACCATTTTCTACGATCTAGATATATCACTCTCCTCTATTTGCATCTTTCTCCATGTTTATGTACACATATATGCTATGTACCACTGTATGTGATAGTTTCCTACCTCCTGATGGTATTATCAAATTAATTAATAAAATCTCTTAATGGAGTTCTATCCTAATTGGATTAGAAAAGAGATAAGTACTTATGTAGATTAAATACAGTAACGCACCACATTTTGGTCAATGACAACAGTGGTCCCATAAGATTATAATGGAACTGAAAGATTTCTGTTGCCTAGTGACATCGTAGCACAATGCATTACTCACCTGTCTGTAGTGGTGCTGGTATGAGCAAGCCTACTGCACTGCCAATCACATAAAGGTCTAATACATATAATTATGTATACTACATAATACTTGATAATGATAATAAATGACTATGTTACTGGTTTATGGATTTACTATACTATACTTTTTACATTATTTTAGAGTATAGTCCTTTGGTTTATATATTTAAAAAGTTACACTTTAAACATCCCCAGGCAGGTCCTTCAGGAGTTATTCCAGAAGAAGGTATTGTTATCACAGCAGACAGCAGCTCCATGCATTTTATTGCCCCTGAAGACCTCCCAGTGGGACAAGATGTGAAGGTGGAAGACAGTGATGTTGATGATTCTGACCCTGTATAATCCTAAGCTAATGTGTATGTTTGTGTCCTAGCTTTTAACAAATAAGTATAAAAAGAAAAAAAAGTCATAGTAATTGTTAAAATAGAAAAAATCCATAGAATAAGGATATGAAGAAAAAAAATTTTTGTACAGCTGTGTGCCGTGTTAGTTTTAAGCAAAGTGTTATTACAAAAGAGTGAAAAAGCTAAAAAAAAATTAAAAGTTTATAAAATCAAGTTACAGTAAGCTAAGGTTAATTTATTACTGAAGAAAGAAATTTTTTAAAAAGAAATTTAGTGTAGCCTAAGTGTACAGTGTTTGTACAGTACTGTACAGTAATTCACTCACCACTCACTCACTCACTAATTCCCCAGAGCAACTTCTGGTCCTGAAAGCTCCATTCATGGTAAATACCCTATACAGGTGTATTATGTTTTATCTTTTATACAATGTTTTTACTGTACCTTTTCACCTTTTCAATGTTTAGATATGTTTAAATACACAAATGCTGTTGTGTTACAATTTCCTACAGTATTCAGTAAGTAACATGCTACACATGTTTGATAGACTGTACCAGCCTAGGTGTGTGGTAGGCTATACCATCCAAGTTAGTGCAAGTACACTCTGTGATGGTCACACAACAACGAAATCACCTAACAACGCATCTCTCAGAATGTGTCCATTTCATTAAGCAACACATGAATATTCCCCTGTGGGAACACAGGGGCCTGTTTAGTGTAGGGAATGAACAGAGGGCAAAAGTCTTCACAGAGAGCAAAAGCCTTGAGTGTAAAGAATCAGAACATTACGTGCTGAAAACAGCACATGCTGAATACAGTGAAGACGTTCTGATTCATGAGTAGGGGACACTGAGATCATTTTCTGTCCTGTTCACACTCTCCTTTCTGTATTTCTTTTGATACTATACTCAGCTTGTTACATGGCCAAGGTCTTGATACTACAATAAAAGATGAGACAAGCCTGAGCTCAGGCTGCACTGACTTTCTCCTTTCTTGTGGGAGGTAGCTTGGGGTAGTCCCTCTGGGCCTCTCATTGCTTTCAAGTATTTGGGCTTGAGTAATCCTTGCATCTCTGTCACTGAGAGGATAGTGACAAGAGTGGTGCCCCATGTGAGGAACTATACTCCATGGAACAGAGACTGACCTTCTGAAAGGGTAAAGGAAGCATCTAACATACATCCATGCATTCTGGTAAGGAAACATAGGTGACCGTGAGATAGCCCAGGACATCTACAGGAAGGTCCAGTTAGGTCTTTTCGCCCAGAGGTTTTCTGTTTTTCCTCTTTTACGTTCCTTTAACGGGCACTTCATATCCACAGAAGAAGCGCAACATAAATTACAGCTTCAAGGTCTCTTGAAAGCAGCTAGATGTAAAGTAACTGAACACCAGCTTGTAAAACTATTACTGATAATTAGACAACAATGTCCTCGGTATCCTTGAGAAGGGAATCTTAATTTAAAGGATTGGAAACCATATTGGTAGACAGTTAAAAAATTCTCTTGGTCCCATAAAGGCTTCTCATCTTACAGCATGGAATTTATGTAGAATTGCCTAACAGTTAATACAAAGTCCTAAGACTGTAGCTAAACTGGATAAACAAGATGCTGCTGCTGCTGCTGCTGCCACCGTGGCCGCTGCAGGGCTTCTCCCCTTCCTTCTTCTGCCCCAGATTTCCCCCCACCACCACCTCCTTGAGATTTGCCTCCCTGGGATTTTACTCCTATCATGGAACAATGTTTCCATCAGGGACATCAAACTGAGGGAGAAATGTTACATGCCTTTATTGTCATCTGAGGTGGAAATCAAGGTCCTCCACACGAGAGCCTTCCTTTTGCTGTTTACAAGGAATTTCAGAAAAGTATAATGGAAAATGGCACCCAAAGTTCTTTTACTACAGGAGCAATAAAATCTACAGTCAGTAGTTATGATATGACAAGATGGGACTGGAAAACCCTTATTAAAACCATATTAACAACAGCTCAATACAGTTTTAGCTTCAGGAATTTCATGATACCACCACCACCATTTCAATGGAAATTTTAAATAACATCCCGATAGATATAGATATGGTGGTAGGAGAAGGGGCTTTCTTAACCCTCAGGTGTTGGCTCAACCATCATAGACAGCTATTAAAGCATGGAATAAAATTCCAGAAACAAATACCCTTACCGGCTCTTTTGCAACTGTTAGACAAAGGCGTATCAAAGCATACATAGATTTTGTTAATGGACTTCAAGAGGCTATCTCTAGACAAGTAAATAATACTCAGCTGGGAACTTGTCATTGCTACTGGACTGTGCAAATGCTTTTTTCTCTCAGCTGATCGCCAAAATCAGCTTGCCTTTGTCTGGGAAGGAAGACAATGAACTTTTCAAATGTTGCTTCAAGGTTATCCACGTAGCTAAATTAGCTGTCATGGTTTAGTAGCTGGGGCCTAGCCAAGTGGACTAGGCCCAGCACGATTACAATGTTTCATCATATTGATGATATGTCAGCCACCACCACCCCCCATAAGGCATCCCCTCCTAGAAAGGAGCGGAGCCTAAGCACATTCACTAGACCTCCATGGCAAACTGTTTACAGTAGTCCCCTGTAAAAAAAAAAAAAACACATAAAATTGAGGGCTTCATAGAGATCTCCTTTGCCTGTTGCCTCCAGTGGCTAATCATTTAACAACCTTTTAGATGATTGGTGCACATATCCTTGGGGCCTTGCCCACTAGGAGTTGTACTAGGTACCGCCAGGAATGTCATGCTTGGCTTGAAGGGAAGAATGGCTGGAGTTCTCAAGACAGGCTCCCTCCAGAGAAGATAAGCATATCTCTCGATTGTTTTGGTGAACAGGTTATGCTTTGGGCGCTTGGCCAGTTCCTGGAGGATAAACTTTCACTCAGTCATGTAGGTGCAATTGAAATGTTGCCACGTTTGTTATCAACTGCTTTAAAAATCATGAAAAGTGAAGGACTTGATTTATCTATAACAGAAGATTTAATTTTAGGTGAGGCTGGACAAATAAAAAAAATTGTTTCTACAGAAATATGGGGGCCTTTGCCTAATGGTTCAGCAAGACTTATTTTAGAAAAATCTAGTTATTCTAGTCAAGGTATTCAAATAATACCAGGATTTATTGATTCAAATCGATTACAATGGACAAATTAAAATTATGGTTACCAGTTTAGGATATCATGTCATTCTCATAGGAATTCATATTGCTCACTTAATATTAATACCATTTATTACCCCTGGACATAGGAGTAATAAGAAAGGAACAAGGGGGGTTGGTAGTACGGAAGCTTATTGGGTTACAAAGACAAATAATGGATGACCCTGCCTCATGCTCACCATAAATCAAAAAACAATAACAGGTTTAATTGATTCAAAAACAGATATTACTATATTATTCCCAAAGACTGCATTCCCTCTGGAAAAACTTGTTCCTCTTTCATGGCTATATCTGGATTGGGAGGAACACAAACCCCACACCAAAGTAAATATCCTTTAAAATGTTTAGGACCTAAAGGACAAATTGCCATTATTGTGCCTTTCATACTGGATCTCCCTATTACTTTATGCGGGAGAGATTTACTTACACAATGGGATGTTTACATAGGAACTTCCCCTCCAAATTTATCATAAAAGCCACTGCCAAACTCCCGCCACTCAAACTGCAATGAATTACTGGACCCCCTGTTTGGGTGGAGCAATAGCCTCTAAAAGGGGAAAACTTACAGCAAGCTCATCTTCTAATACAAGAACTATTACAAACAAGACATATTAAGCCTTTATACATAGTTCATGGAATACTACTATTTCTTACATCCCCCCAAAATCAGGGAAGTGAAGACTTTTACACGATCTCCGACAAGTTATTGCATGAATTGTGCCAGTGGGAGCATTACAGCCTGGGCTCCCTAACCCAGCACTTATTCCAAAAGGACATCATCATACTATTATAGACCTAAAATATTGTTTTGTTTTGTTTTTACCATTCCTTTACATGGAGTTGATAAAGAAAAATTTGCATCTTCCCTTCCCAGTATTAATGCTGGGACTCCTTTACACAAAGATATCAGTGGAAAGTTCTTCCCCAAGGAATGATCAACAGTCCTAGTATTTGCCAGGATTTTGTGGATCATTCTTTGTGCCCTACCCGAATGGCTTTTCCTGGTGCATTAATTTATCATTATGTGGATGATATACTTGTTGCCCATGTAAGCATAAGTAATAACAAATTCAAATACACTGTCTCAAATCTACTCATGTATCTTAACTCATACAAAAAAGGGGGGCTTCAAATAGCTCCTAAAAAAATTCAAAAAACAGCACCATGAACATATTTAGGTTATGTTATCACACAAAGAACTATTTGCCCACAATGAATTTCTTTATCTATCAAAAATCAATTAATCCTTAATGATTTACAAAAACTTCTTGGTTATACTACTTACTCCAGGGGAACCTGTTCATTTCATTGTCCTGAACACCCCACACAACCCAGGATGCCAATTTCTTTCAAATGTAAGAGTTGTCACCTATTCATATTCCTGATGCTTTAACTAAATTTATAGATGGCTCTGAAAAGTCAGATAAAGGATCTGTTCTCTGGCATGAACGGGGTTCTTGGAAACATTTCCCTACCTTTCATCATAGTTTCACACAATGAACTGAGCCAGCAGCTGCTATTGCAGCTCTACAACATTTTCCTCATTAACCTCAGTGGCTGATTCTGCTTACGTAGTAAGTACTTTACCAGTTATTCAAGATGTTTTAGTTCATGATGGAAATGATGCTATTCTCTTTGAAATGTTTAGACAATTACAAAAATTAATTCAAGGTAAAAATGATCCTTTCTTTGTAACTCATATCAGATCTCATTCTGTGTAGCCAGGTCCTCTTACAGAAGGTAGTGACCAAGCTGGTAAGTTAGTATTGTACACAAACACTATACAAAAGACTATAACTTCTCATTAATTTTTTCATCAAGGTGCTAAAGCACTGGTTCATTGCTTTCAAATTCCTTACAGACAAGCTCCAGAAATCATTTGTGCCTGTTCAGTTTGTCAAAGATAGTCTATAACAATCTCTCCAGGTAGCATTAATACTCGTGGATTAAAAGGAAATGAAATTTGACAAATGGATGTTACTCATTTTGACCCTTTTTGGCAACTTATATATTTACATGTCACTGTAGACACTTACTCAGGATTTATTCATGCCACTGCACAAACAGGAGAAACTATAAAACATATACAAAAACATCTTTTTTCTTCCATTGCCACTATGGGAGTTCCAACACAAATTAAAACTGATAATGGACCTGCATACTCCTCTAAAGCTTTTCAAATATTTTATAATATATGAAATACTAAACATGTCGTGGTAATACCTTATAACCCCACTGGCCAAGCCATTATAAAAAGAGCTAATGGCCTTAACCAAAGCACATTTACATAAACAAAAAAGGGGGAATATGGAGGGAAATTTCACACCACAAGAACCATTAATGAAAGCAATATATACCTTAAATTTCTTGAATTGTAATTCACATTATTTGACAGCAGGGGATCAATACTTTACTCCCCCTAATGAAAGGCCTAAACCTTTGGTTTTCTCTTGACATCCCTTACAGGGGCCACAGTGGTTGGGCCCAGTTGAGTTATTAACATGGGGAAGAGGGTATGCTTCTGTTCTGTCTCCTACAGGTCCTCTTTGGGTGCCTGCTAAGGCCGTTCGACCATATCATGTGGCACCAACCACCTCCAGGAATGCAGAACAAAAAGAAGTGGAAGACGGATCCATTGGCCTCTACGATGCTTTCTTCTGGACCAACTTGGGATGGTTTTTAAAAGCATACCACACAAGCAGAAAATATGTTGGAAATTACTGGAACACCCAAGACACCTGAAAATTTATTCTTGGCCATACTTGCTCGTGTAACTATAAATTCCCAAGGTCCAAAGGTAACACGTCTTCTCATAATATATGGGCTCCTCTGTATTATCCAACCTTCCATAAGCATAAGTAATAACATTTATTGGACCCATGTCCTGAATCCTCCTGTTTTTGATTTAATTACATAGCAAAATACAGAGCCTCCTTTTTCATCCAATGATACAACATACACGGGAGGCAGCTGGCTCCCCCTTACTGGCCCCTCACAAGATTGCAGATTAAATTGTGATTAAGGGGGCTATCATAGCGGATGGCATAAACTTCTTTACAACTGGTATTTTCTTACTGAGAAATTACCTTTATGTGCTGTAAATAATTTCACTACTAGCAATTTCCGTATTCCTCTTCAAACTCTATGGTATATGAATCATATTATAAAAGACCATAATTGTGCTTTAGCTATAAAATATCACATATTCATTTCCACACCAGGAGTAGGTGGAAATTCTATTATGGGAAAAATCCATTATAAACTCAATATCCCTGTATGTTCTCATCCTTGGATATCTATTGGAAATGGTCAAGACCTTAACTGGATTTCTTGCCATTCTACTAATTTTACAGAAACACATTGTTTAATAATTGCACTTTAGAAAATTGGGGTACATGTGATTTATTGATACTGGTTTCTAATACCGCCTGGAATTATATTCTTCCTTTTAATTATTCTGGTCAATCATCTCAGTGGAATCCTGGTTTGGTGGGTCCGCTTTTAAGGGTGCACTATAATCAATATTATACTCCCATTAAAAAATCTATTCGGCATTTAGCCATTCCATTTTTCCCTCGTATTATCCAACAAGGGAAATTTCAAAGAAATAAAAACTTATGTTGGATAGTTAATGATACCACTAACTCAGTTATGATCTGTGCCTTTCAACCATGTATATTTGCAATTTCCTCCCAAGCACCTGTTATTTCAATCACTAGTTTTACTTCTTCTAAAAGGTCTTATATTCAAGGATTCAATATTACTCTCCCTGTCAATTCTACTTGGTTTACTCCTTGCATTACATACTTTAATATAGTATATTTTTATGAGTTTTGGGTGGGAAAATATTTGTTAGATGAGACAAAGATAAGGCTTGCTTTTTAAACTAAGCAATATTAACAGTGTACTGATGCAAATCTAGAGTTTGCTTTTCTCTATTAAAATGACAAAGTTTCCTTGGATTCTTGGCCTGCCCTGAATGAGAGAGTTTCAAAGGTTTTTCTTTGTTATTTTTTGTTATCTTTGTCAGGTCCTTGTTTATTTTTTTAATTTTAAGATAATTTATTATACATATATGTGGGGTACAAAGTTGACTTTCAATAGTTGTGTACAATGTGTGATGGTTAGATCAGGATAATTAACTTATTCATCATTACAATACGTAATCATTCTTTGTGTCCGTTAACCAATTTCTCATTAACACATCTCCCTCTCCACCTCCCCTCCCCTTTTTCACCTCTAGTAGCCACAGATCTTTTCTCTCCTAAAAGTTCAACGTATTATTGTGATTGCTGTTTCTCTCTCTCTCTCTCTCTCTCTCTCTCTCTGTTTATTGTTTGTTTGTTTATTTGGGGGTTCAGTCCCACTTATGAGTGAGAACATGCAGTATTTCTCTTTCTGCACCTGGTTGTTTCACTTAGGATAATTTTCTCCAGGCTCATCCATGTTGCTGCAAATGGCAGGATTTCATTCTTTTTTGTGGCTGAGTAGTATTCCATTGTGTATATATACCACATTTTCCTTATCCAGTCATCCATTGATGGACATTTAGGTTGGTTCCATCACCTGGCCATTGTAAATAGAGTTGCGATAAACATGAGAGTGCAGGTGTCCCTTCGACATGATGATTTCCAGTCCTCTGGATATAGTCCCAGGAGTGGGATTGCTGGATCATATTGAAGTTCTATCAGTAGTTGTTTGAGGATCCTCCATACTGTTCTCCATAATGGCTGCACCAATTTACAGTCCCACCAAGTGTGCAGAAGTTTCCCCTTTCTCCACATCCACGCCAGCATTTGTTATTCTCTGTCTTTTTTATGATAGCCAGACTGATTGGGCTGAGGTGATATCTCAAAGTGGTTTTGATTTGCATTTCCCTGATGATTAGTGATGTTGAGCATTTTTTCATATACCTGTTGGACATTTGAGAACCGAGTCCTCCACTGCTGAAAGAGTAAACGTTCTTTCTTACAGCCAAGTTAAGTTACCTCATATTTACTTTTCAAGACTTCTTGTTGACACTTTGGCTAAATAGATAAGTATTGTTTCACAGTGATTTGTAATCTCATTAAATCAAGTGTTCAAACCTTTTGACATTTCGACAGCTATTGATATTTTGCCTTCCCAAAATCAAATTCTAAATAAAATCTTGACCTCAGACTGACTTGGAGATTTCCCATAGGGTCCCTCACAAATCACAAACAGTTGGTTTTCTCACCTTGTAAAAAAGAGATATTAAAGATAATTAGGTTTATTTCATAGCTTAAATAACATAAATGGCATTGGCAAATAAGAAGAGATGCTTTGCCTTACCTAAGTTATATTTGTATGGGTAAAATGTAAAATGTTATTATTTAAGAAACTGTATGAAGTTCTTAGAAATTTATCAACGTCCTTACTGTCTATGATATGTCTTGGTACTGTGTTGTCTGATATTAGACAACAGAGTAATGTTGTCAATCCTAATTACAGTCATTATTTAAATTGTCATGTCACAGAAACAACCAAATTTCCCTGTTAATTGAGTTATTTATATAATGAACTTTCACCAAATCTTCCAACAGCCATTTTATGTCTTTTCTCATCCACAGAGAATTATCATCTTACTATGATTCTTTCCTGAAGGCATTTGCAATCAATTATAGGCCCGAGTGCTAATATTTAACAGCAACAAAAAACTGTTTCAAATACAAGCAAAAAAGACTGCGCCAGGTACTCTGGGGTATGGGCTTCTGATGGCATTGCTTTAAAAACCTTGAGATCTTTTCACTGGAACAAGTGAAGAATTCAAGAACTCTAGTAGAGAAGCTGATGGATTCATGAAACTATGACCCATGATCAAGCCGAACAGAAATTAATTACATGGGATTAAATGGATTACAAAGAATGACTATGACTTTTGTTCGGAATATTGCCACTGGATTTAATCCATTTCTTCCTCTTTTTCTTAAGCTATCTATAACTTTCAACAAATTAGTAAATTATACTTTTGTTAACAGAAGTGAACATTCATCTTTTTCTTCCTGCCTGATCCCTCCGGAATTTGGAAACTCTAACTGGGTACCTATTATGGATTGAATTGTGTCCCTCCAAAGTTAAATGTGTTGGAGGCTTGGTCCCCACTGTGACAGTGTTAACAGGGTGGGACATCCTATTATGGTAATTGAAAGGTGGGGCCTCGAAGAGATGATTAGATTGCGAGGACCCTGCCTGGTGAATGGATTAATTCATTGATGGTTTAATGGTGGTCGTGGATATGGTTCTTTTGTCTTTAAAGGAGAGCATGAGAGTCTCTCTCTCTCTGCTCCTGCTATATTCACCGTGTGATACCCTGAGTCACTGTAACACCAGGACAAGGCCCTCACCAGATGTGTTCCCTGGATTTTGGACTTCTAGCATCTGAAACTGTAATAAATAAATTATATTTCCTTAAACATTACCCAGTGTCAGATATTTATGCTATAAGCAACAGAAACAGACTAATACAGTATCCTTATTATCATGGCAATATAGTTATTTGCATGAATTCAATCAGAGTCCTCCTTGTAACAGGACATAATTGGGAAAATTGGTCATATAACCAAGGCTTTGATTGGAATGTTATATTTGAGAATGATGCATGGACTTGAATATGACCAGATGGTTTTAAAGAGAGAAGGTTGGCTTTATGGAGCCAGTGCCTAAAATCACTCTTGGAAAAACCAGACTGGTACCTGGTTTACAGGGTAGGCCTTACAGATGAGTAAGAAAGCTCCTTTCCTGACAGGCCCAGGAGACTTAGGATATTTTGGGGACCTTGAGAAGAGAGGAATTCACCCACATCAGTCGGTACTACAGGTAAAGTCTGGGGCAAGTTCTTGGCTTGACTTCCTACCCTCAAGAGGCTTTTAAAAGTCTAATTTGGGAGGTCCAGTAAGGCAAATTTAAAATGCCTGTGTGGTCAATTGCCATTCTTGCTGCATTTATGAAAACAGGCCATATTTAATGACATCAGACTTATTTTGTGAATAATATCAAAAAGTGGGTGACTGTAGAGAGAAATTTTATGTTTAAATGGAAAAGTATAATACTCTTATGGGTTATCAGATTGCAGTTCTGTTCTCCCTCTTTGAGATGAACTTCATTTAGATTATCAGCTGACTTCATCAGAAAAAATGGAGACCAGAGGTAGAGGGATAACATATTCAAAGTACTGAAAGAAAAACTGTTCATCCAGAATTCTCTATGTGACAAACCTATCCTTCAAGAATGAAGGAAAAATTAAGACATTCCTTACAAACAAATGCTAATGGAGCTCATTACTAGTAGACTTTCCCTACAAGAAATACTAAAAGAAGTTCTCAGGCTGAAGTGAAAGATGCCAAACAGTAACTTGAAGCCATATGAAGAAATAAAGAACATTGATGTCTTAGTTCATTTCGGCTGCTACAATAAAATACCTTAGACTGACTAATTTACAAGGGTACTTCGAAAAGTTCACGGAAAAATGCAATTAGAAGATAATGTAAATATTTCCATGAACTTTTTGAAGACCCTCATATACACTACAGAATTTATTGTTCACAGTTTGAAAGGCTGAAAGTCCAACATCAAGGCACCAGCAGATTCAGTGCCTGGTGAAAACCTATTCTTCATAGATGGTGCTTTCTGTGTGTCTTTGTATGGCAGAAGGGACAAACAGGCCCCTTCAGCCTCTCCTATAAGGGCACTAATCCCATTCATGAGGGAAGAGTCCTCATGACCTGATCACATCCCAAAGGACCAACTTTTTAATACTGTCACATCAGGGATTAAGTTCTAATGTATGAATTTTGGAGAGATGCCAATATTCAGGCCACAGCAATTGGTAAAAGTAACTACATAAGTAAATATAAATGCTAGTATTATACTAAATACTAGTTTGTGACTCTTTTTTTCCTCTATATAGGATTTAATGGTCAAACACAGAAATTAATAATTATAAATCCACATTAATGGGTGCACAATGTACAAAGATGTGATATATGACATAACAATATAAAGGGGAAGGGATGAAAATGTATAGGAGCACAGTGTTTATATAACATTGAAAATACCTTGGTATTAATCGAACTAGTTCATTAAGTTTGAGATGACATATGTAATCTCCATGGAAACCAACAATAAAATAACTTTTAAAATATACAGAAGAAAAAAGAAGGGAGTCAAAATGGTACACTACCAAAGAGTAAAAATAAAAAACAACTAAATACAGAAAGCAAGAAGTAGTGCAGGAATTGAGAAATAGCATACACAAAAGTCATGAAAAACAGAAATAGCTAAAGGGCAGAAGTAAATCCTTTCTTATCAGTAATTATGTTAAATCTAAATGGTTTAAACTGTCCAATGAAAAGGCAGAGCTTGGCAAAATGGGCAAATATATAAATATATATATATCCATCTATATGCTGTTCACAACAGTCCCTGGATTTATTTTTATCATTATTGAAAGATACTCTAAAAATTCTACCTTAAAAAAACCTTCCCTAAGTGTTTCAAGATGGCGGCGGCTGCGGCGGTTTGCACGGAGTAGCTGAGGTGGAAAAGGCGGCCACTGGGCCTCAGGCAGCCGAGAAACTTGTGGACCTTCCTCTTGCCATCTCTTAAGGGAGGACCGCAGCTGCTGGCCAGACGTGGGGGCTGACCGCCACTTCGCCCCCCGCAGGAGAGGCTGCCTCATTTACAGGCAACAGCTTTGAAGTGTGGAGCAGGAAAAGAACTGTTTCTTAGCTGCAAAAGCGAGTCTTGAAACAGGGAACACGGCGCCAGGGCTGCTGTGGATGCAGACAGGAGCCTGGAGGCTGGGGCCACGCTGAAGGCGGCCAGCTGCCCTATTCAGGATTCGAGGTTTCAGGCCAGCATTAAAGAAGGTTCCTGGGAGCGCCTGAGCTGTGTCGCGACTGAACAGCCCGAGGCGGCAGCAGCCGAGAACAGGGAAGGCGACAAACCAGAGGCAGAGAGTGAGCACCCGACCTCGCACAGCCCTGTGAGTGATCCCTGGCCCAGCCCTGTTCAGGGGGCTGACGCCCACCCGGCTCCTGCCTGCATCACAGGTTCATTCACCGCCCCGGGACTGCCTCCATTTTCCCAGGTGCTGGCAGTTCCGCCCGGCTCAGCTGTCAATGAGCCTTCCACTTGCTTGGCCCAGCACGGGGCTTACCGGAGCCTGCGGGCCGGCCTCCCCTCCCACTCCCTCTGCGGTTCTCTGGCAGGGCTGGTGGCGTGGGGCGTCGCCGGCCAGGGTCGGGAGAGCAAGGAAGTACGGGCGGGCTGACTGTCACTCCGCCACACCCTGGACTCCGGCCCTCGATAAACTTCCTGATACTGGGAGGCAGATACCATCTCTGGGGCCACCAGTTCGGAAAAAAGCCTAACCAAATTCTGGTCGGGAATAGTGTGGTAGGAGAGTTCCCAGGTCCGCTTGAATCTGCCGGAGAGCTGGCTGCAGGTGGGCGCTAGATTCAGTCTATGACGGGGGGATACAAAGGTGAACAAGTCCTGAGAAAGATCTACACAGTGATACAAAGGCACCCAGAGCGACCAGTCATCTGTGCCTACCAGAAACCTGGTAGACTTCCTGAGCAAGGTGCTGCCAAGCAGGGTCTTGAAGGCCCAGCTGATAGACGAGGGTTGCAGAAGACACGCCCCAGCCCAGCACAGTGAGCACAGAGTGGGGAGACGTGTGGCCAGGGAGGCGGAGACTCGACAGAAACCACACACCCTGTGGGGTCGCCACTGCACGATCCAACAGCCTGGGCCAGAGCACACAGAACAGGGAGAAGTCATGCACAGGAAGTGAAAGCTCAACAGAGATCACACACCCTGTGGTACGTGATCCACCAGCCCAGCAGAGTCCAAGCTGACCAGAAAGGTGGCTCCCCGGAGAAGCACAAGACCCGAGGCAACCACACACACAAGGCACTAGAGGCCAACTGAGCAGTCACGGAGGGAGCCATACGAAATTGGCAACCACAGCAACATCCTAGTTAGTCATTAGTCTCAAACCGGTGGACTGTGAAACCCCCTGCCACAATTAATAAACATCAAAAAAAAGATACCAGAAATACAAAAAATCAAGAAAGTACACCACCAAAAGTTAATAAATCTCAAACTCTAGATCCGATAGAACAAGAAGCCCTTGAAATGACTGACAGGGAATTTCGAGTGATAATTCTAAGGAAACTGAATGAGATACAAGAAAACTCAACTAGACATCATGATGAAATGAGGAAAAGTATACAGGATCTGAAAGAGGAAATGTACAAGGAAATCGATGTCCTGAAAAAAAATGTAGCAGAACTTGCTGAACTGAAGAAGTTATTCAGCGAAATAAAAAACACAACGGAGAGTTTAACCAGCAGGCTTGTCGAAGTTGAAGAGAGAACCCCTGAACTTGAAGATGGGCTGTTTGAAATAACACAAGCAGACAAAAAGAAAGAAAAAAGAATCAAGGACATGGAAGAAAATCTGAGAGAGATATCAGACAACCTTAAGCGCTCAAATATCCGAGTCATGGGTATTCCAGAAGGGGAGGAAAATGGAGATTCCATTGAAAACATATTCAAAAAAATAGTGGCAGAAAACTTCCCAGGTATAGGAAAAATCACAGATCTTCAGATCCAGGAAGCTCAACAATCTCCAAACGTATTCAACCCAAAAAGGCCTTCTCCAAGACATGTCATAGTCAAATTGGCAAAACTCAGAGACAAAGAGAGAATCTTAAAAGCTGCAAGAGAGAAGCGTCAAATCACCTATAAGGGAGCCCCAATCAGGCTAACATCAGACTTCTCATCACAAGCCCTAAAAGCTAGATAGGAATGGAATGATATTTTCAAAATACTAAAAGACAAAGATTGCCAGCCAAGAATACTCTACCCTGCAAGGCTATCCTTCCGAAATGAAGGGCAAATAGTATATTTCTCAGACAAACAAAAACTGCGGGAGTTCACTACCACACGACCACCCTTACAAGAAATCCTCAAGGGAGTATGGGTTTGGTTCCTGAAAAATAACTACCACTGCCATAAAAACCCAAGAAAAATCAATACCCACTAGTATAATAAAAATGGCATTCATGAAGAGAAAACAAGCAAACAAAAATGCTATCTACAACCTAAGGAACCAACAAACACAGAAACCAAACAGTAAATCAGAAAGCAAGGAACAAAAGACACCTAAGACAACCAAACAACCAATAAAATGCTAGGAATAAATCAACACTTTTCAATAACAACTCTTACTGTAAAAGGCTTAAATTCCCCAATCAAAAGACACAGACTGGCTGACTGGATCAAAAAGGAGGACCCAACTATATGCTGCCTACAAGAGACCCACCTCACCCATAAAGATTCACACAGACTAAGAGTGAAAGGATGGAAAAAGATTTACCATGCAAACAGAAAAGAAAAACGAGCTGGAGTAGCTATTCTTATATCTGACAAAATAGACTTTAAACTAAAAACCATAAAAAGAGACAACGAGGGACACTACTTAATGATAAAAGGACTGATCCATCAAGAAGACATAACAATCATAAATATGTACGCACCCAATGTTGGAGCAGCCAGATTTATAAAACAAACTCTATTAGACCTATAGAAGGAAATAGACACTAATACCATAATAGCAGGGGACCTGAACACCCCACTGTCAATATTAGACAGATCATCTAGGCAAAGAATCAGTAGAGAAACACAAGATCTCAACAAGACTCTAGACCAATTGGAATTGGCAGATATCTACAGAACATTCCACCCAACAACCTCAGAATATTCATTCTTCTCATCAGCACATGGATCATTCTCCAGGATAGATCACATATTAGGTCACAAATCAAGTCTCAATAAATTTGGAATTATCCCATGTATCTTCTCAGACAACAATGGATTAAAAAATAGAAATTAATAACAAACGAAACTCTGGAAACTATACAAACACATGGAAATTAAACAGCATTCTACTTAATGACATATGGGTCCAAGAAGAAATCAAGCAGGAAATCAAAAAATTTATTGAAACTAATGAAAACAATGATACATCACACCAAAACCTGTGGGATACTGCAAAAGCAGTATTGAGGGGGAAATTTATTGCATTAAACGCTCACTTCAGAAGAATGGAAAGATGGCAAGTGAACAACCTAACACTTCACCTTAAAGAACTAGAAAAACAAGAACAATCCAAACCTAAAGTTAGCAGACGGAAAGAAATCATTAAGATCCGAGCAGAAATGAATGAAATTGAAAACCAAAAAACAATTCAAAAGATCAAAGAATCAAAAAGTTGGTTTTTTGAAAAGATAAATAAAATTGACAAACCATTAGCATGGCTAACAAAAAAAAGAAGAGAGAAGACTCAAATAACAAAAATTAGAAATGAAAAAGGCGATATTACAATTGATTCATCTGAAATACAAGGAATCATTCGAGACTACTAGAAACAGCTATACGCCAACAAATTTGAAAATCTGGAGGCAATGGATAAATTTCTGGACACACACAAGCTCCCAAAACTGAACTGTGAAGACGTAGAAAATTTGAACAGACCAATAACAATAAAGGAGATTGAAGCTGTTATCAGAAGGCTCCCAACAAAGAAAAGCCCAGGACCAGATGGATTCACAGCAGAATTTTACCAAACATTCAAAGAGGAATTAAAACTGATTCTTTATAAACTATTCCAAAAGATCGAAACGGACGCAAATCTCCCAAACTCATTCTATGAAGCAAGCATCATCCTGATACCAAAACCAGGTAAAGATATAACCAAAAAAGAAAACTACAGGCCGATATCCTTGATGAATATAGATGCAAAAATCCTCACTAAAATACTAGCAAACAGAATACAGCAACACATACGAAAAATTATTCATCACGATCAAGTGGGATTCATCCCAGGGATGCAAAGTTGGTTCAACATATGCAAATCAATAAATGTGATACACCATATTAATAAAGTCAAACACAAGGACCATATGATCATCTCTATAGATGCTGAAAAAGCATTTGATAAAGTTCAGCACTCATTCATGACAAAGACCCTCTATAAGTTAGGTATAGAGGGAAAGTATCTCAACATAATTAAAGCCATATATGACAAACCCACTGCCAATATCATCCTGAATGGGGAAAAGCTGAAAGCTTTTCCTTTAAGAACAGGAACTAGACAAGGATGCCCACTCTCACCACTCCTAGTCAACATAGTGTTGGAAGTACTAGCCAGAGCAATCAGAGAAGAGAAGGAAATAAAGAGCATCCAGATTGGAAAAGATGAAGTCAAACTGTCCCAGTTTGCAGATGACATGATCCTATATATCGAAGAGCCTAAAAACTCTACAAAAAAACTGTTGGAATTGATAAATGATTTCAGCACAGTAGCAGTATACAAAATCAACACACAAAAATCAGTAGCATTTCTTTTCTCCAATAGTGAACATGCAGAACGAGAAATCAAGAAAGCCTGCTCATTTATAATAGCTACCAAAAAAATAAAATACTTAGGAATTGAGTTAACCAAGGATGTGAAAAATCTCTATAATGAGAACTACAAACCACTTCTGAGAGAAATTAGAGAGGATACAAGAAGATGGAAATATATCCCATGTGCTTGGATTGGAAGAATCAACATAGTGAAAATGTCCATACTACCCAAAGTGATATACAAATTCAATGCAATCCCCATCAAAATTCCAAAGACATTTTTCTCAGAAATGGAAAAAACTATCCAGACATTTATATGGAACAATAAAAGACCACGCATAGCCAAAGCAATGCTGAGCAAAAAAAATAAAGCTAGAGGCATAACACTACCTGACTTTAAGCTATACTACAAAGCTTAATAACCAAAACAGTATGGTACTGGCATAAAAACAGAAACACTGATCAATGGAATAGAATAGAGAATACAGAAATCAACCCACACACTTACTTCCATCTGATCTTCGACAAAGGCACCAAGCCTATTCACTGGGGAAGGGACTGCCTCTTCAGCAAATGGTGCTGGAATAACTGGATATCCATATGCAGGAGAATGAAACTAGATCCATACCTCTCACCGTATACTAAAATCAACTCAAAATGGATTAAGGATTTAAATATACACACTGAAACAATAAAACTTCTTAAAGAAAACATAGGAGAAACACTTCAGGAAATAGGACTGGGCATAGACTTCATGAATACGACCCCAAAAGCACGGGCAACCAGAGGAAAAATAAACAAATGGGATTATATCAAACTAAAAAGCTTCTGCACAGCAAAAGAAACAATTAACAGAGTTAAAAGACAACCAACAGAGTGGGAGAAAATATTTGCAAAATATACATCTGACAAAGGATTAATATCCAGAATATATAAGGAACTCAAACAACTTCACAAGAAGAAAACAAGCAACCCAATTAAGAAATGGGCAAAAGAGCTAAGTAGGCATTTCTCTAAGGAAGATATACAAATGGCCAACAGACATATGAAAAATGCTCAACATCACTCAGCATCTGGGAAATGCAAATCAAAACCACATTGAGATACCATCTAACCCCAGTTAGGATGGCTAAAATCCAAAAGACTCTGAACGATAAATGCTGGCGAGGTTGCGGAAAAAAAGGAACTCTCATACACTGTTGGTGGGACTGCAAAATGGTGCAGCCTCTATGGAAAATGGTATGGAAGTTCCTCAAACAATTGCAGATAGATCTACCATACGACCCAGCTATCCCACTGTTGGGAATATACCCAGAGGAATGGAAATCATCAAGTCGAAGGTATACCTGCTCCCCAATGTTCATCACAGCACTCTTTACAATAGCCAAGAGTTGGAACCAGCCCAAATGTCCATCATCAGATGAGTGGATATGGGAAATGTGGTACATCTACACAATGGAATACTACTCAGCTATAAAAACGAATGAAATACTGCCATTTGCAACAACATGGATGGACCTTGAGAGAATTATATTAAGTGAAACAAGTCAGGCACAGAAAGAGAAATACTACATGTTCTCACTTATTGGTGGGAGCTCAAAATTAATAAATAAATTCACACACACACACAAAACCGGGGGGGCGGGAGGAAGATATAACAACCACAATTACTCGAAGTTGATACGACAAGCAAACAGAAAGGACATTGTTGGGGGGGAGGGGGGGAGGGAGAAGGGAGGGAGGTTTTGGTGATGGGGAGCAATAATCAGCCACAATGTATATCGAGAAAATAAAATTTAAAAACTAAAAAATAAAAAAATAAAAATAAAAGGAATTCACTGAGATACTGGAGACTACATACAAACAGGTTGACCAAATCAAAAAAATGATTCACAATCTTAATGAGAAATTCAACAAAGAGATAGATATCATTAAAACAAATCAAGCAGAAATGTTGGAATAGAAGAATTCATTGAATGAGATATAAAGTACATCTGAGAATCTCAACAATAGACTAGATCAAGTAGAAGAAAGAATTTCTAAGCTTGAAGATAGCAGTTTTAAAATAACACTGAAAGACAGAAAAAAAGAATAAAAAAGATTGAATAAAGCTTAAAAGATTTAGGGGACACTATTAAGTGGA
This sequence comes from Cynocephalus volans, assembly GCF_027409185.1. NCBI lineage: Eukaryota > Metazoa > Chordata > Mammalia > Dermoptera > Cynocephalidae > Cynocephalus > Cynocephalus volans. Next base: position 172,089,771 of record NC_084461.1, read on the forward strand.
CAGGTGTTTGAATTATGGACATTCCAGAAGAAGAAAAAATATATTTCGAAAATGTATTTAATAAAATAATAGCTGAGAAATTCTACTAGTCTTGGAAAAGGTACGAATACACAAATCCAGGAAGCTCAAAGATCCCCAAATAGATTCAACCCAAACAGGTCATCTCCAAGACACGTTGTAGTCAAACTATCCAAAGTTAAAAACAAAGAGAGAATTCTAAAACCATCAAGAGAAAAATGTTGTCACTTATAAGGGAATCCCCATTAGACTAACAGCAGACATTTCAGCAGAAACCCTACAGGACAGGAAAGAATGGGACAATATATTCAAAGTACTGAAGAAAACAAAAGAAAACAAAACCTCCAGCCAAAAATACTTTACCCAGCAAAGCTATCCTTCAGAAATGAGGGAAAATAGTCTTTCTCAGACAAGGAAAAATTAAGAGAATTTATCACCACAAGACTGGCATTACACGAAATGTTCAGGGGACTCATACATCTAGAAGAGAAAGAATGATAATGACCATCATGAAAATATCTGAAGATGTAAAGCTTACTGCTAGAGTAGATACACAAATTAGAAAGAGAAAGAAACTAAATTTTATCAATACAGAAAACCACCAAATCACAAGGGTAAACAATAATATAGGAAGAAAGGAACAAAGTATACACAAAAAATCAGAAAACACCCAACACAATGACAGGTGTAAGACCTCACACATCAATCATAACCTTGAATGTTTGTGGATTAAATTCCCCAATTAAAATACATAGTCTGGCTGAATAAAAAAATGACCCATTGGTATGCTGTCTACAAGAAACACACCTTACCTACAAAGACACACATAAACTGAAAGTGAAGAAATATAAAAAATAGTCCATGCAAATGGAAACAAATGCAAGCAGGACTAGCTATACTTAGATAAAACAGCTTTAAATCAAAATCTCTACTAAGAGACAAAGGCATTACATAATGATAAAATGATCAATAGAGCAAGAGGATATAACAATTATAAATATGTATGCTTCCAACCCTGGAGCACCAAGATATATAAAGCAACTATTATCAGATCTAAAGAGAGAGATAAACACTGACACGATAATAGTTGGGGACTTTAACACACTACTCTCAGCACTGGAAAGATCATTGAGACAGAAAATCAACAAGGAAACATCAGATTTAAATGGCACCACAGACCAGATGGACCTAACAGGCATATATGGAGCATTCTATCTATCAGCTGTAGAATACACATTCTTTCCCTCAGTAGATGGAACATTTTCTAGGATTGCCCATATGTAAGGCCACAAAGTAAGTCTCAACAAGTTCAAGTAAATTGAAATCCTATCAAGCATTTTTTATGACCATAATGGAATAAAACTAGAAATCAATAATAAGAGGAACTTGCAATACTACAAAAATAAATGGAAATTAAACAACATGCTCTTGAAAGACAAATGGGTCAAAGAACAGATTAAGAAGGAAATGAAAAAAATTCTTCAAACTAATGAAGATAGAGACATAATATACTAAAACTTATGTAGAGCCACGATAGTACTAAAAGGAAAGTTTATAGCAATAAATGCGTACATCAAAAAATAGAAAGATTCAAATAAACAGCCTAACAATGTACCTCAAGGAACTAGAAAAGCATGAATAAACTAATTCCAAAATAAGGAGAGGAAAAGAAATAATAAAAATCAGAGCAAAAATAAATTAAATTGAGAATAAAAACACAATACAAAAGACTAATCAAATGAAAAGCTGGTTCTCTGCAAAGATGAACAAAATCAACAAACTGTAAGCCAGACTAACCAAGAAAAAAAGAGAAAAGACCCAAATAAATAATATTAGCAATGCAAATGGAGGCATTACAACAGATAGCACCAAAATACAAAGGATCATCAGAGACTATTATGAAAAACTACATACCAATAAATACAAAAAACCTAGAGGAAATGGATAAATTCCTGTACACACACATCCTGCTGAGACTGAATCAAGAAGAAATAGAAAACCTATATAGACCAATAACAAAAAAATAGATTGAATCAGTAATAAAAAGTCTCCCAACAAAGAGAAGCCCAGGACCAGATGGCTTTACTGCTGAATTCTACCAAACCTTTAAAAAAGAACTAATGCTAATACTTCTTAACCTATTTCAAAGAAAACTGAAGTGGACAGAATTTTTCCAAGTTCATACCATGAGGGCCAACATGACTCTGATACTAAAACCAGGCAAGGACACAACAGAAAAAGAAAACTATATGCCAATATCCCCAATGAACACAGATGCAAAAATCCTGAATAAAATACTACCAAACCAAATCCAACAGAACATCAAGAAGATTATATATCACAATCAGGTGTAATTTATCCCTGGGATGTAAGGATGGTTCACCATATACAAATCAGTGAATGTAATTCATCACATCAACACAATGAAAGAAAAAAAAATATGATCGTATGATCAACTTGATAGATGCAGAAAAAGTATTAGATAAAATTCAACAACTCTTCATGTTAAAGATTCTCAACCAGTTAGATGCAGAAGGAAAGTATCTTAATACAGTAAAGGCTATATAGGATTAATCTATAGCTAACACCATACTGAATGGAGACAAGCTAAAAGCTTTGCCCCTAAGAGCTGGAACAAGACAAGTATTCCCTCTCTCACCATTTCTACTCAACATAATACTGGAAGTCCTAGCCAGAGCAATTAGGCAAGAGAAAGAAAGGACATCCATACTGGAAAGGAAGAATTCAGATTGTCTCTGGCTGCAGATGATATGATTAATATAGAGAGAGACACCTAAAAACTCTATCCCAAAACTCCTAGACCTGATAAGCGAATTCAGTAAAGTAGCAGGACACAAAATCAACACATAAAAAAATCAGTAGCACTTCTATAACCTACAACAACCTCACAGATAAAGAATTCAAGAAATCTACCCATTTCAATTAGCAATAGCAACAAAACACCTAGGAATAAATTTAACCAAGGAGGTGAAAGATCTCTACAATGAAAACCATAATGCACTGATTAAAGAAATTAAAGAAGGCACACACAAAAATGGAAAGACATCTCATGCTCATGAATTGGAAGAATCAATATTGTCAAAATGTCCATACTACCCAAAGCAATCTGCCAGTTCAATAAACTCCATCAAGCAACTAATGACATACTTCACAGAAACAGAAAAAACAGCTCAAAAATTTATATGGAACAACAAAGGACCCCAAATAGGCAACAAAATATTCAGTAAAAAGAACAAAGTGGGGTGGTATCAGACTCCCTGATTTCAAAATATATTAAAAAGCTACAGTAATCAAAGCAGCAGAAAACAGACAAATAGACCAACGGAACAGAATAGAGAATTCAGAAATAAATCCAAGTAGCTAAAACCAACTGACTTTGACAAAGGAGTCAAGAACCCACATTGGGGAAAAGACAGTCTCTTCAACATATGGTGCTAGAAAAATTGGAGATTCATGTACAGAAGACTGAAACTAGACCTCTGTCCCTCACCGTATACCAAAATCAACTCAAAATGGACTAAAGACTTAAATGGTAGACCTGAAATGCTAAAACTTCTAGAAGAAAATATAGGAAAAACATTTCAGTACATAGGTCTAGGCAAAGATTTTATGAATAATACCACAGAAGCATGGGAAACAAAAGCAAAAATTAAGAAATTGGATTATATCAAACTAAAAAGCTTCTGGAGAGTGAAGGAAACAATCGATACAGTGAAAAGAAACCCTGCAGAATGGGAGAAAGTATTTGCAAATTTTGCATACAACAGGGGATCAATATCCAAATATACAAAGAACTCAACTAAAAAAAAAATCCGATTAAAAAATGGGGAAGGGAACTGAATAGACACTTTTCTAAAGAAGACATACAAGTGGCCAAGAGGCAAATGAAAAAAATATGCAATATCACAAATCATCAGAGAAACGCAATGCAGAACTACAAAGAAATATCATCTCACACCAGTTAGAATGGCTGTTGTCAAAAAGAGAAAATAACAAATTCTGGTGAGGCTGTGAGAAAAGGGAACTCATACATTATTAGTGGGAATGTAAATTAGTACAGCCACTCTGGAAAACAGTATGGCAATTTCTCAAACAACTACAGATAAAAGTAGCATGCAATCCAGCAATCCCACTACTGGATATATATACAAAGGTATAGAAATCAACAAGTCGAAGGGACATCTGCATTCCCATGTTTATTGTGGCTCTATTCACAATAGCCAAGAGTTGACATTTAGCCCCTAAATGTCCTTCAACAGATGATTGGATAAAAAACAAATGGTTTATACCCACAATGGAATACTACTCAGCCGAAAAAAAAAAAAGAAAGAAAGAAAAGAATGAAATTCTGCCATTTGCAGCAACATGGATGAGCTTGGAGAAAATTATGTTAAGTAAAATAAGTCGGAAACAGAGAGAGAAATATGACATGTTCTTCCGCATATGTGGAAGGCAAAAAAATTGATTTCATAGAAGTAGAGAGTAGAATAGTGGTTACCAAGACTTGTAGAGGGAAGGGAAGGATATTGAGAGGATTGTCAGTGAATACAAAATATTAGAAAGATCAAAGAACAGGATCTTGGGTTCCATAGTAATATAGGGAGACTATAGTTAACAACAAAGTGCTTTGTATCTTTGAATAGCTAGTAAAGATGATGTTGAATGTTCCTAACACAAAGAAGTGACAAATGTTTGAGGTGATACGTAAACTAAGTACCCTGATATGATCATTGCACACAGTATGAATGTACCCAAATATCATATTGTACTCCATAAATATGTACAATTATCATGGACCAATTAAGAAAAATAAATTAAAAGGAGAGAAAAAAAAAAGAGAAATAGAGAGTAGAATAGTTGTTACCTCAAGCACAGAAAGGGAGAGAGAGGAGAAAGGGGAAGGTTGGTAGACTGATAAAAAGTTACAAAGTTAAAGGTGGATAGGAAAAATAAGTTCTGGTACCCTAGGGTGACAATAGCTGATAATATTGTATTGTCTGATTCAAGATAGCCAGAAAAGAGGATCTTGAATGTTATAACCACAAAGAAATGATAAGTGTTTAGGTGATAGATATGCTAACTATTTTGATTAGATCGCTATACAATATGTGCATGTATTGAAACAACAAACTGTACCTCATATATATGTACAATACAAAAAACAATAAAGCATACATGTAAAATAAAATAAAAACGGAGGCCACCATTTAGAAATACCTAAAGGCCAACCAACCACCTATAACCACATAGCCAAAACTTAAGTCATTCTGATTTCTCCAAAACACCAGCTCTCGTCACAAACAAAACAGGAGATGTTGCTTTGCCCTCTATGAATTTGTCACCCTTCTTCCCCTGGGTAACGGAGATGCAAAGGATTACTTAAAGCCCATCTCTTCTGAGCAGTGAGAAGCCCCAAAGTGGTTAATCTCCAACCAGAACCCTCAGGCAAGAGGCATCCCTTCCTTGGGAAATTAACCCCGAATTGGGGTTTTCTTCCTGCATTTATTTTCCAGACAGGAAGAGAACATAGGTGGGATTATAGTTTAACAATATAGACTGGTAACTTTCAGTGAAACAAGCCAGATGACATTCCAGTAAGGCAATTAAGTGGTCCTATCAACAAAAGCTTGATCTTAGCAATTTTACTTCTCCCTCCAGCAATTTTCTAGTATCTTTACATAACAATCAGTAACTAGTCTGTCCTTGAGCCAGCAACCTTGCTGTGTTACAAATCTTTATCTTACACCAGAGACTTTATAGCCTGAGGAAAATTTCTAGTCCTCCACAAGGTCAATATTTGAAACTGTGCTGATTGGATCAAGGCTGTCCCTGGTGACAATGGCTGCTGGTGCCTCTGGATATGGGCAGTTCCTCAGCGTGATACTCAGCTCCCTCTGCTCTGTCCTCCACCTGCCCGTCATAATTCCCACCACTTACACTAAACATTGTCTATGGACACAGGAATAATACCAGCATTAGAGCAGGCATCCTAGAATCCAAGTTGTTCATTCATTCAGGGAAGCCTTGTCTGGCTCCTGGCAACCACACTGTGCGAGGAACAATGCACTGTCAGGGACAAGGTGTGGCTGTTCTTTTCCCCAGGATCACTCCTGTTCACAGGGAACTGAGGCTCAGACATAAACAACCTCAACATCCGTAAAGGTGCAGAGTCTGGAGGGGCTGCCCAGACAAAGGTGACAAATGCCATTGGTGGCAGGGACACTGGTGAACATAGAGGGAAAAGTCCACACTGGCAGGATCCCAGATAGGTATGAAGTCAAAATAATGGGGGAGGAAAGTAAATAAACGTGAAGCAGGCCTGAGGCTCTGCAGTTCATGGTCACTTCTGATTGAGGGAGCTAAAGGGTGCAGCCAGAGAACTGAGGATGCGTCAATCCACAGACTTGGGCCCATGGGGGTGGGGGCAGTGGCCACGGTTGAGAGACAAGAAGCATGAGAAGGGAGGGGGGGAAGCTTATTCTAGTTCTTGTCTTCCTGCCTTGGCTCTACTGGCCCTGCCTCCTCCCAGTCACGGACTGAAGAGTTTCCTCGTCCTGTGACTGACTCATCCACGTGTGCCTCAGACTGTTCTACAGCCAAGTTCGAGCCTCACACTCACTAGTATTTCCTAATCAAAACTTAGCCTGAGCCATTTCCTCTTTCCTTTCTAGGTCACACACACTTAAAGCTGCCCTGCATAATCATAGTTCCTATATAGGCAGGTTGTTGGGAGAATGAAATGTCTTAATATGTATGTAAAGGGTTTAAAACAGAGCACTTCAGCACATGCTTTGATTGGTGCAATCATTACCTTTGATGCTGACTTAATCAAGCCACCTCCTCCAGGTCAACAGTATCATAACACGGGGTCTTGCAACCACACGGCCTCACCTCTGTCATAGTCAAAAAATGGAGAAATGATATTCCCTGGACCTGTCACAACCTCTTTGGATGTAGGTGACACAAGGTTGGTGGGCTCTTAGGACCTTTTCGTGCTACCTCTTGTTAATTATTTGGGTCCTGATGTCACCTCCTCTACCAGTCTGGGGGCTTCCAGGGAACAGGATTCACACAGGGCTCATTTGTCCCTTCAGGTGCAAACTTTCTCAGAGTATGTGGTTCATCTTCTACTTTATGGTAGAATTAACTGCCTCCTACCCTCCAAGATACATATGAGGTAATCCTGGTGGTGGCCTCAGTTCCTGCCTAAGGACAGGCTCCAGGCTGGCAGACAGGGAGGAGGGGACTCTGGAGAGCTCTGTGGACTCTGGGTAGATAATCACAGTGCAGGGCAGAGGCCTGGAGAAAGGGCTGCACCAAAGACTCTGGAGCCCTGCGGTGGGCACAGCCAGCATATGCTGATACTGACTGTGCATGCCTGAGAGGAAGCCACCGGTGAGGACAGACCATCAGACATCAGAGGAGGGACAAGGATTGAGGCCCACCCAGGGCAGGTAACTGTTCATGTTCTTATTTCCATGCTGGCCAGAACTCATCACAGGGGTGCTAGCGTCATCAGAAGTTAATCACTGTACCCTTAGTAGTTAACAAAAAAAGTCTCAGAATAAGGCAACTATCGACCAGTCATAAAGTTAAAAAGCTAGTATCAAAGGATCAATATTCTTAACTGATGCTCAATTTTCTTAATTGTAACCAGACAATATCCATTACTCTTTAAGAAAGAACACAAGGAGGCTTCCTGTTGCTTTCCACAGGCTGCACTTTTGCACTGACTGCATAGAAAGGGGAGGCAGAGTAAATCCACCCCATATACACCTAAGCCCAGGCACCGTGCCTGGCTTGTACTGTAAATGGGGCAACAAAAAGAATAAAAGGAAAAAAAAGCAAATAACAAATACATAGATAAATTAAAGGCCACAAATAAATTTAATATCCAAAAAAGTGAAATTCACAGTGTGTATCATCTAATAAAAAATTACTAGGAGAAGGAGAAAAACATCCCCATAGCCAGAGGACAATTCATTCAATAGAAACAATCCAGGAAGTGATAGAAATAATGGAATTAGTAGATAAAAACCTTAAAATGGCTAATATAAATCTTACAAATTTACTCAAGAATGTAGACAAAACCAAGAACATGATCAGAAGACAGATGGAAAATATTAAAAAGGGCCAAATGGAAATTGTAGAGATTAAAAAAAAAAATACAGTTTCTGAGATGAATAAACACATAGCAGATTCGGTGCTGCAGAAGCTCAAGGAACTTAAAGAGAAAACAACAGGAGCCATCCAAAGTGCAACACAGAGAGAAAGTGACGGGGAAAGAGGAACAGATCCTCAGACAGCTCTGCAAGAATATCAACCACTCTGACACAAGGGTATACAGAGGCCTGCCATCTAGATGGGAAGATAAAATAGTTGAAGATCTACCAGGTGGGGTATAAATCCTACCCAAAAAGATCCAGGAAATTCAACCAATTCCATGCAGAAGGAACAGAAAGAATACAAAATCAAGGCAAATCAGAGTCAAATTACTGAAAATAGGTGTTAAGTTTAAGACAATTTTTAATGAAGTTGGAGAACAAAGACTCACCACCCACAGAGAAGCCAGGTGAGAGAGGCAGCCTGAGCCCCAGAAACCACAGCAGGAAGAAGAGGTGGAGGCGGAGACCCAGCCCCTCTTCACCAGGACAGCCCCTGCCCTCCCTCCACGCAGTGCTCAGACCAAGAGCACACATGGGGAAACGGGGGTTAGAAACTCAACCCAAGGAGTCAACAATATCATCACAAAACTCCCATGACTGAACACTGAAATTCCTACAGTTTAGCACTGAGGAATCAAAAATACAACACTTGAAGTGTACCATTTTTTACCCCTTACACTAGCAAACAATTAAAGTTCAGTGTAGCAAGGGTGTAGGGACACGGACACATTTGTGTGCTCTTCATGTGAGTGTACAGTTGGTACAACCTTCCTGTGGAGGACAATTTTTCAACATCTAAACAGAATTCTAAAATCGTTAGACCACTGACCCCACATGGATAAGGAGTGTACAGGGATATCTGGATGTATGATACATACAAGGCTATTTACCACAACACTTTTGAAATTATCAAAAACAAATGCACCTATCCATAAGACAAAACAGTAAAATAAATCATGTTCACATGCAATAAAATACTAGGCTATTGTTAAAAAAGGTAAGGTAAATCAGAATGTACTGACAAAAATATCTAACAAAATTTGCTGTTACCTGCAGAATTTAAAAGAGGTGATCATGCCTGTAAATGCATCAGAAAAGGCAAAACTGATAGAGGGATGAGAGGCAGATTTGGGATTTGAGAAGGCTCGGGTCTCACAATCTCCAAACCATCAGATTCATATTTCGAACCTTGTTTACACAGGTCATTCTCACATTGACCTGGAGACACACTGGCCTGACTAAAACAAGACATTCGTGAAGCACATTAAATGTGGGTCCCACTGAATATTAACTGGTATTGTAAAAATACAGTCTGTGTTCATTTTATGAACACAAAATGTTATTGCTTTTTTAAATTTAGTATTAATTTGTGCATTGAAAACATTTAGAATTTCGTGATTCCTGTAACTTTGGTTTGGCATTTAATTTTGTTTTTTAATGCATAAGGAGGTTGGAAAAGTGCAATTGGCCTGAGCCTGTACCAACCTGGAAAAGAATTTAAAGAATTCGAAGAATTTCCACACTGACTTTCAGTGCCCACCACTGGCTGTTTCTCTTTCAAACGTGAAATCACCAGAACTTTACACCCTGCTACCTCCCGAAGAGGGCGTGAGCTGCGTGATTGAGGCGGGATACAAGCCCAGTCCATGTCACTGGGCAAGAAAGTGGCTGGAAGGAAGTTGGAAACTTCTCGTGGCCCACCCTCAGGGAGCTAAATTGAAATAAGAGGAAGACAGAGGAGGGAAAGTTACTTTTCGCTGGCTGCAATTTGCACTGAGCACGTTTCAGAATTTAAAACATAGGCAAGAAAGAAAGGTGGGGGTGGAGGTGCGGGTGGGGGTAGGGTGGGCAATCTGTAGCTCCCTGCACGGATCAGGTCCCTTCAGGCTTCCTGGGGAGTTTCCGACGTGACACGCTCCATCCCTTGATTCCGGGATTTACTCCGGGGTCAGCTGAGGGCCGCCAGCGCGGCGGAGGACCTGGAGGGGGAGCGCGCTCTCTCCCTCTCAGGTCCGTCCTGCCGGGCCTGGGGACACCTTTCTTCCCCCGACTTCGACGACGGTTCGTCCTGCCCAGTGACCCCGGCCAGGCCCCCCCGCCGTGTCGCCCACTCTCCCTACCCCCTCCCGGCACCAGGCGCGCTCTTCCCGAGCCAGGAATAGCGGCGGGGACTCACCGACAGCAGGACACCGGCGACGAGGAACATAAGGGTCTTGGGGACCCGGAGCTGAGACCTGGCTCTCCGCGACCACCTGGGGCCAGGGGCACTCCCAGCCTGGGACCCCGAGGCGTCCAGTGTGCTCCGTCCCCGCTGTCCCATAAGTTAGGCAGCGCTCCTTGTCCCCGGCCCCGAGGGTTCAACCCCCAAAGTCGATCAGGAACCGTCCGTGTAGTTCGTGGGTGCGGAAACGTCCCCGCAGACGGCAGGGTGCGCGGACCGGGCTAATTTCTGTCCCCACGCGCTGCTCCTGGGAACCCCAGTCCGCCCTGCTTTTATAGCACTCTTGTGTAGGCATCGCCAGAGCGGACCAATCGGAGTCAGTATTTAAATTAGCCACAGTTTGATGTAGTCACATCTGGGTTCCCTGAGTCAGCAGCGCATGGCTCTGCCCAATCTTGGAATGTGGCTCCCCGGGACCCTGGCTCGTTTTGGGATCTGGTTTGCGTCACTGGGAAGGGGTGGGGGCCCTAGGCTTCTCCCAGACACTGTGCCCGCTGTCTAAAACAGGGTGGTGAGGGTCAGAGTCCACATCTAGATCAGTCCCGATCCCTCTCCCTTTCTTGGGCCAATGCCCTCCTGTTCATAAACCCAGAACGCTCCTGGCCTTCTGCCAAATCTCAGCTTCTGCCCCTGCACACCGCGCGCTCTCCCCCTCCCCCCATCCCCCGGGGAACTTATTCAGGCTTGCTAGGAAGTCACCAGCTCCAGAGTCTCTCAAGCAGCTGTGTCTCAGCACAAGGCTTCTGCAGCAGGGCCTTGATCTTCCCAAGTCAGTAGTGTGATGCCGGGCACTGAGCAGACAGGAGGGTCTGAGAACAGGGTCATCAAACCGATTCTACACCCCCACCCCCATCACCACCTTGCTGGTGAATCATCCATCTTTTGATTCCCAGTTTCCATGCCAGTTAACTGTCATCTCCACCCAACTGTTCCTGGTGACAGGCAAGCCTGAGGATCCCAGTTCTGTTTTTTTTCTGGATTTTCCCTCCCTGTCAGATTCTTTAACGCACTTGGGAAGCAGGAGAGCAGGAGACTTCCTGCCACTTGAAACCTGAGGTTCCTCGGGTGAGTCCCCACATGGGTCCGGTTCTTCCAACTGTCCCTGCACACCCAGCACTATGCTGGGCCCAGAGCACTAGGAGTCCAGCATGCCGAAAGGCACAAGAGTCAAGATGCTGCCTTTGCAGTGTCCACAGGACCACTGAAGGGCTGGGAATAGGTAGGAGTGAAGGGAACCTGAGTGTGAGTCCAGTAGTCGGCAAGAGCAGTTTTGTGTGGCTGGGACACAGGTACTTGGGCTGCCCTCATAGGTTCTAGCACTGAGGCTCAGTGGATGGAGGGAGGGGTGAATAGAGGCCTACGCAGCTTGACTGAAAATCCAAAATCCAAAATGCTCCAATGAGCATTTCCTTTGAGTGTCATATCAAATTTTGGAGCTTTTGGGATTTCAGGTTTTCAGATTTGGGATGTTCAGCCGATAGTGCCATTCTCTGGCTTTAGTATAAGGGTAATTCTAGACTCATGGAATGAGTTTGGAAGTGTTCCCTCCTCTTCAACGTTTTGGAAGTGTTTGGGGAGGATTGGTGTTAATTCTTCTTTAAACACATGGGAGAATTCTCCAGTGAAGTCACCTGGTCCTCTCACCCCACTGCATCCCAGAACATTGCAGACAAGTTCCCCACTTTTCTTTCCATTTTGAAGGAGGAGCCAAGAATTGGGCAACTTCCTCCTGAGCCCAACACACCTTGGAGGGGGTGAGTAAAAGCGAGCAAAAACTGTTATGAGATTTCCTACTATTTAAGTGTGGCTTTTCCTTGGTTGGACATTTGCTTGTTTGCTACAGGTTAGTAACTAGCATTAGAGTTCACACACAGCTATGTATATTGGTTAGCATGTTGTTATTTACTTGCTGTTTCTGTGGGAGACTGAGGTCCTGGGATTCCTGGTCCACCACTGTGTTGACGTCGCCATTCTAGAGTAGTTTCTCAAGGAGCAATGTGTAACTCGTACAGGGCCTTAGTCTGAGCATGGTATCCTGCACAAGCACTCAGATTAATCTGAAACGGCACATGAAATAAAACCTATTGGTGATCTGATATCTCATCCAACCGACCCTTCAGCTCTGATCCTCTTTTATCCCCAACAAGACTTGTAACAGGTAAAGAAACAGATCGTGGCTCAAGCAGAGTGCTCACCTCAAGGACAAACCAGGCGATTTGACACATATGCCTCTTAAAGGTAATATTTCATTACAAGTATATATTTTAAAATTATTGGACATAATTAATAATTAAACATTAATAGCTAAGAGGAAAGCTCTGGCTTCTTAAAGAGATTCCTTCACATTTAGAACACAGCAGAGCCTGCCCCACTTTCTTGATAGACGAGCTTCCCGAAGCCCAGCAACTGGTCCTCAACGGTCTCCCTGGCGTGTCTTTCCCCAGCGTCTCCAAGGCACCCAGCAGGGTGTTGACTGAGGCGCCTGCCCCACTTGGTTGATCCACATCGCCAGCGTTTCATACAAGGCGTCCTCCAGGAGATAAACTGGATGGAGGCAGAAAACAACGTGGGGAAGGAGGCAGAGGGAGGCTCAGAGAGTGGGCATGGCCGGAGCTCAGAGGAGGGAAGACGCTTAGTATGCTTTGGGCAGGAGAGCAGGACCCAGGGCGGCCACGTCTGCATCTATGGAAAGGCAGGGCCTGGTTGGGGGATCTCTGGTTCACATCCAGCTCGGCCTCACTCCCTGACGCTGGGGCAGAGCTGGATGGGCCAACAGACTCTGCGCTGCGAGTGAGCCCTGACACGGAGCAAACCCACCCAGCTCAGGGGACTGTGACAGGATTGCACGAGACGCACGCGCAGTGCACTGCACGCAGCCTTCCTAGAAACAGGAGGGGACCAGACACCAGGTTGTGTTTTCTAACAGCCCCGTTACAAAAGTAAAAGAAAGCTAGTGACATTTATTTCAATGGATTCACCCTTCTCCTTTGAGACCCTTAAGCTCCTGCCGGTCTCTGTAACACATGGTGGTGTGTGCGTTCGCCCTTGATCTGAGTCAGGAGTCCTGGACTCCAGGACTGACCCCGACAGCTGGTGGGCTTTGAGACCCGGGGCGCATCACCGCCCCTTGTTGGTCTGTATGGAGACTGAGATGAACCTTCAACGCTTGCAAAGCTCACAGGCTCTGTGTCCCCGTTTGCTCATTGTGGCATACGTTAGATGCAGTAAAATGCTCGGTTCTGAAGTGCTCCATTCACCTTTGACAACTGTATACTCATCTGTAACCATCACCCACATGAGATGTGGAAAATTTCCACCACTCCGGAAGGTCCCCTACTGTCCTTTCTAAGCAATCTCCACCAACCGCAACAAGAGACAATCCCTCCTTTACTGGCTTATGAAACTCAATAGAAGACTATATATGAGGGTACTTTGGAAAATCTAAAGTATGGTCTTATTCCCGGAATGTGAATGTGTTCTGACGAATAATAATGTACCATATCAAGAGTCTAAACAAAACAATGCCATATAGTCTCAATGGAGGCTGAAAAAACATTTAGCAAAATAAGACCCTTATTTGATTCTTAAAACAGATCAGAATAGGATATTCATATAATGATAAGATGTTGTTTCTATAGGAAAACAAGAGCCAGTATCTTTACTAATGTGAAAGTCTTCTAGGCCTCCCCAGAGAAATCAAGCCAAGACCAAAATACCTGCTTTCTCTAATCATCATTGAACATTGTACTGAAAGGACTAGACTGCAAGACACAGAACAAAAATGAAAGGTAAGACTCTTACAAGGGAGAAGGAAAAATAATCACTATTTTACATATGATTGCACACTGAATGTTCAAAAAAGTTAGCAGAAACAACATTTAAAAAAATGTATTTCCAAGAGGATTCTTTTCATGAGGGTTACAGAACACATAACATACAATGAAACAGCCTTGACAAAAAACAGAAATAACTTCCTAAGAAAATCACAAGTTTAGTTGTAATAAAATACTTGAATTGCAATACCTTCTTTGATGAAAAAAATATTGAGAACTTAATTCTTCCTATTTGTTTGATAGTAATGAGGTGCTTCTCATTGATAGGATTTTACAAATGGCCTTTGTTCTCATTAATCTGAATGTCAGGTGATTACATTGTCCTCATATAGGCAGGTGGCACCGCAGTATGTAGAAGCCTCATGGCAGATTCTGCTAAATATGTCCAAGAAGTAGAAAATGAATGACGTAAATGAGAATTCTTGTCTCTTTTGAGACAAGAATTGAGCCGGTCATTCACTCATTCATGCAGCAAACATATACCAAGCACCTACTGTGAGCTAGGCACTGTGCAAGGTTTCCTCAGTTTCTGAGGCAATTGAACAAGATGGGGCACCTCCTACACAGAAACGACAGTGTCCCGTGTAAGTGCATGCAGCCTGAGACATATGCTCTGGGCAAACTTTTCAGTGAACCACCAAGTGGGCAGATAAAGCAGGATTTGGAATCAGACCAGAGGCATTCAAGGTGCAGCTCCATCATTTAAAGTCAGGGACCTTACCTGAGCATGTTGCATTGTCTTTCAGGGCCTCAGTTTTCCTCATCTGCAGTCATAAGGTGCTACTGTCTCCTCAGAGAACTGTTGTAAGAATTGAGTAAGACAGTGAATGTAAAGCATGTACACCAGTGTCTGGTAAACATTAGGCACTCAATAAAGGCTGGATCCCCTAAGTCTATAGCACAGGACTAATCCCTTTGCTTTCGTACTTTTAGGCATGGACATTTGGAATATTCCTAAGGAACACATGCACGCTGTCACAGAGGGTCCAGAACACTGTCCACTGTCATTGGGAACACTGAGAATTCCCTTTGACTGCGAGGATAGAGCTGTCCTGCTACATACGGATGCCAGGACAGCAGGTCCTCAGGCTGAGGCCTTCCAGGTAAGGCAACTGATCAGGAAGCAGCAGTAACAAAGCCAGCTCTGGACTCTCCTAAGCCCTCAATTCTTATCTGCAGCAGCAACTTATCATCAATTCTATGTACAGGAGTGAGAGTGGCAGGTTTTTCCCCTGAGTCCAGCCAGAAATGGATGAGAGGGAAAGGCTCTGCTGGGTAGCCCTACTTAGCTCTCCTTGGAATCTCCAGAATACCTGGAAATGGACAGATTCAAAGTTAATCAGAAATTGATCAGACTGTTTTCAAATAGAAGGAGAAAAGTTAGGGAACATGGTCTACTCACCCTCATTTTTGCATAGCTGACATTCAAACATAAATAGCCTAAAAGAGAAGCCAGAGGATGGAAGTGGATCAGACAGTCAGAGTGATGCTGGCCTGGCTTTTCCTAGAAAGAGCTAGCCCCTGTCTCCCATTTGCCTGCCCCCATCCCCTGCCCCCGACCACTCTGGCCAGCTTCATCAAGAACCTGAACAATTAGAAATAACATGATCCTTAGGGAAGCTTAAATAGTCCCAGAAAAAGAAACAATGTATTGGGCCAAGCTTATGTCTCCACAAGACCAAGATTTACAAACAATTGTTGATCAAACTGTTTGTGTTAGACAATGTCTATAAGACACAATTGGGAAACAAAGAGTCATCTGGTGTGTGTGTGTGTGTGTGTGTGTGTGTGTGTGTTGTGTGTGTGTGAGAGAGAGAGAGAGAGAAAGAGAGAGGAGTTAAAGTTAAGATAAATTTATCACTTTAGCTGGATTGTCAAGTCAGAACATTTGCATTCTGCCAAAGGAAAATGAGAATAGAAGGTAAGTAATCCTTGTGTCAAGTGAGGAGTAGGGGTACTAGCTGCTGTGATTCCAAGGACAGAGAAGGCTTTTGAATGAAATGGAGCCAGGAATGGAGACTAAGATAGTTGCAATAAGGAAAGTGGAGAAGACAAAAGAGGACGGCCCCTTAGACAGGAAGCCTGAGTCATAAGGAATGTGGCAACCAGTGGATGCCAAAAACAATAGCTGCACCCGCCAGCCCAGTATTCCATTTATGCCAGGAACTACTCCTGAATTCACTCTAAAACATTCAGCAAGTCTGAAAGAAATGACCACGCCCATCTTATAATAGGAAAATTGAAGATCAGGCAGGCCAAAAGCTTGGCCCAGGTAGTAAAGAAGATAGCAAGCGTGCTCAGCACTGCACTGCTTGGATGTAAAATGCCCACTGTATGGAATGCCATTAAATGTTCAAAATTTTGTTTAGTTTTATTGACAACTCACAAAATCTTGAGATCGGGCAATTAGTGGTCTTTTTAGTGCATTTTCTGAAAAGATTGCTGCAACAGTGGAAAGTGATATTTCACTCACCCTGTCCTGAAGGTGACTGTCATCTGGAGGCACCTTCATGCTTTTTCTTTGACTTCTTATATTCAGGTTTTACCATCTCACATTGTGCATCTGTTGTTTCTCAGATCTCTTCATCCTCCTTCCCTGTGATCACACCTCACCCTCCCTGCTGAATCGCTGTAATGGTCTGCCACATGACAGCTGTCCCCCTCCTCCACGCGTTGAACCCCTACCTGCATGCCAGCACACAGGGCACCAGACCTCCCATTAGTGTGTTTTGGCAGTGATGTTGGCTGAGGCTCACTGCCGCACAACCGCAGTCCTGCTTTGCACCTGGCTCACCAACAGTAGATTTTTCCTTTCCATGGAGAGGGGTTTCATAATAAGGGCTCTTATCTTTCTTTTTATTTTGCATTCTCAAATCTAAAATAGACTCTTGATAGAGCTTTTGTAACAACATATTTGTACATACATTGTGTCATCAAATCCTCACACACTCTGTGGGGTACAAAGCCCAGCACCACAGAATCACCCAGGGACTGATTCTGCCTTTTCATCCCAGTGCCACCTGCCACATTCTTTCCCATCACTGGACAGGTTGCCTCCCACCATCCTACCCAGCAAGAAGAAGAGAGGAGTGACAAGGGATAAGGACAGCCATATGGAATCCCTGGCAGCAGCCCGCAGATGTGTATGCCCAACCTAGATACTGACAGATGAAATGGAAAGTAGAGGAAGATGCAGGGAACCTTGAGGAGGGGGATGGACAGGATTTGGTAACTATTTGGTCCTGACAACTTGGACGTATGTTTCTAAGTCTGGTGACAGTTAGGATGGCATTGCCCCGATGGGAATGGGGTCCCAGATAATAAAATCCAGTCCCTGTTACCATTCAAGGAGTCATGAAGATAAAGCAGGACCTGAGTTACTCATCTATAAAATAAAGTATTTTCACTATAATCACAGCCAGGCCACTTTCTTTTTCTTGGATCCCACTACAGTTAGTAAAAAAAAAAAAAGAAGATTGTGAAGAAGAAGCTGTTTGCCTATAATATGTACCTGTGATGGTCAACCTGACTGCAATAAGGAAGACCCAGGGAACTTGCAAAGCGTAATTTCTATATGTGCCTGTGAGGGTGTTTCCAGCGGAGACGGGCATATGATCTAGTGGACTGAGTGGGGAAGATCTTCTCTCAATGTGGGTGGGCACCATTTGATCGGCTGGTGGCCTGAGAAGAACAAAAAAGGCACAGAAAAGGTGATTTCCTCTCTCTCTACTGGAACTGGAACACTCTTTTCCCGACCTGGGATATCAGAGCTCCAGCCTCTCAGCAGCACCCTCTACCCGACTGCCCACCCTGGGTTCTGAGGCCTTTGGCTTAAGACTGAGAACTGCACAATTGGCTTCCCCTGGTCTGAGGCCTTTGGACTTGGACTGAGTCATACTACTGGCATCCCTGTGTCTTGAGCTTGCAGATGGCCTGTTGTGGGATTTCTAAGCCACTATAATCATGTGAGTCAATTCCCCTAATAAATCTCATTTGTCTATCTACCTCCTATTGGTTCTGTTTCTCTGGAGAACCCTTACTAGTACAGTACTTATAATTAAAGACCTTAAAACCTAGAGTTCTCAACAGGAAAATACAGTGATCTACGTTTGCTTTTAAATAAAGTCTTCTTTGTAATTCAATGACAAACTGGTGATTGATGAACAAATACTCATTTAAAAATGCCCAGGGCAAAAAGTTTCCAGTAGCAGCCTGTCTTATTCTCTAAGCTCTTTAATTCTCTAGAGTAAAGGTAAACCTGTGAATCCACTGATTGATGAACAAATATTCATTTAACAATGCCCAGGGCAAAAAGTTTCCAGCAGCCTGTCTTACTCTCTAAGCTCTTTAATTTTCTAAAGTAAAGGTAAACCTGTGAATCCACTGATCTTTTCTTAATGATTCAAGTTTTTATAAATTCAGTGTTCTTTTCAATTCTTATCACCTCCATAAAGTAAACTGGCTTTTCACGAGTATTAACCTCACACAGGGATTCCTTAGTGTAGGGAAAGCCCATGGAATCTTGGCAGGGTTTTCTTATCCTGAGATTGTGCAATAATTTACAAAAGTTGACTGCACAGTGCACTGGCATGTAGATTTCAGGGCTCCCCTGGCTCTCTGCCCCTGCAGCCCTGCATCTGAATTTTCCCAGACAGAAGCAGGCTCTGCCTTGAGTGGAGGTCCTGCCTGGTAGCTCCTCCCAGACCAGGAGGCCCTGTGCAGTGTTCAGGGCAGGAAAGGATCCCTGGGCACTTCTTTAAAAAAAAAAAAAAAAATCTTTAGATTTGAAAATAAAATTATATATATTTATGAGGTACAACTTGTTTTAGTATATGAGGGGGTCTTTAAAAAGTTCACAGAAGGATTTGTATAACCTTTCAATTCAATTTCCACAAACTTTTCAAAATACCCTCATATATATACATTGTAGAATGGTTAAATCAACCTAATCAACATACTTATAATTTTTGGCATACTTATAATTTTTTGTGGTAAAAACTTTTAAATTCTACTCTCTGGAATTTTCAGGTATACTTTGTTACTAATTATAGTTATCATGTCGTACAGGAGATCTCTTGAATTTATTTGTCCTGTCTAACAGAAATGTTGTACCCTTTGACCAATATCTCCCCCACACCCAGTCGTCCCAACCCGATCCAGCCCCTGGTAACCACCATTCTACTCTCTGTTTTTATGAGTTCAACTTTTTTTGATTCCACCTATGAGTTGGATCATGTGGTATTTGTCTTTCTGTGTTTGGCTTATTTCATTTAGCATAATGTCCTCCAGGTTTTTCCATATTGTCACAAATGACAGAATTTCCTCTTAATACTTAGAATCTTGGCTGTATTTAATAGGTTTTGGTATGCTGTGTTTCTGTCTTCGTTGGTTTGAAGAAACTTTTTGTTTCTTAATCTCTTCTTTGACCCATTTTTCACTCAAGAGCATGTTGTTTAATTTCTATGTATTTGAGAAGTTTCACAAGTTCCTCATGTTATTGATTTTATTTTATTCCATTATGTTTAGCAAAAATACTTGATATGATTTCAGTTTTTTTGAACTTCTTGAGACTCATTTTGTGACCTAACAGATGATCAATCCTGAAGAATGATCCATGTGCTGAGGAAAAGAATGTGTATTTTGTCACTGTTGGATGAAATGCTCTGTATATGTTTATTAGGTCCACCTAGTCTACAGTGCCATTTAAATCCAATGTTTCCTTGTTGATTTTATGTCTTGATAATCTGTCCAATGCTGAGAGGGGAGTATAAGGTCCCCAGCTATTGTTTTTGCATTTATCTCTCCCTTTAGATCTGATAATATTTGCTTTATATATATAATATGTGCTCCAGTGTTGGGTGTGTAATTGTTATCCTCTTACTTTACAGATCCCTTTATCATTATATAACGCATTTCTTTGTCTCTTAGTACAGATTTTTATTTAAAGTCTCTTTTGTCTGATATAAATCTAACGTGCTGAGGGTTACGATCCCCTTACTGGTCACAAAAAAAAAAAAAAGAAAGAAAGAAAAAGAAAAGAAGCCTCCCTAAAAAATTTTAAAACTTCATTTTATCTTTTGTTCAGGGAAGGACTTTAATAAGATTATAAGCAGTGACAAAATTAAAATATCATTAGATTTAATTTCTTAACATTTAAAAGTCTGCTCATTAAAACATAAGACAAAATTAAACGGCAAACAAGAAAGTAGGAATCTATTACCTGCATTTGTGAAAGTGCATGGGAGAAGAGCATGTCTTCACAAGCAAGAAGAAAGTCACAAGCAATCAATTTGAAGAAAAGAGATCCAAGCAACTGGTAAACATGTTAAATATACGTCAAAAAACAAAGAAATGCAAATTTAATCAATATTTTCCTGGTTTGTGAAAGTGGAAACAAAAGAGCACTGATGTCAGATCAAAACTGATGAACTATTGTTGGAACAAAACTGTACACGTGTGTGTTTGCAAAAGTGTGTGTGTGTGTGTGTGTGTGTGTGTGTGTGTGTGTGTGTGTATTGCTATGTTTCAGTTCCTTTTCTTTTTATTTTGAATACCTTTAAAGGTATTTTCTTTGCAGTTACTAAGGAGCTTACATAAAATATCTTAGAGATATAACTTTTCCCTTATGTGCAAGAATCTCTGCTTTTACCTCTCCTCCCCCGACATTATTTCCTATTGATGTCACAATTTAGAACTGTTTATAATATGTACTAATTAAGATAATTTCATGATAGCTGTTTTTAAAACTTTTTTCTTTTAGCTTTTATAATAGGATTACAATTGATTTACCCACCTCTGTTATAGTAATAAAGTATTCTTTTGCCTTTATATTTACCTTTACCAATGAGTTTTATACTTTAGAATGTGTGGTTGTTTAGTGTCCTTTTATTTCACCTTGAAGAACTTCTATAGAATTTCCTGTAAGGCAGGTCCAGTGGTAATAAACTCCCTCAGTTTTTGTTTGTCTGAGGGGATATCCAATGGAAGAGTGTCCATTTAAAACCCACCTTTTTATTCTCTGCGGTCTCAAGAGACTGAATAATGCAGAGCTTTATAACCTCCCAGAACTGTATCATTCAGGAGTCAATCACTCAAACAGGAGCTATAAAAGTTGGAGCACTCAAAGTGTGCACAAAGTCCTTCCAGAGGAAATCTGTAAACACAGATTTATCCCTGGGGCAACCTGGGAGAGATGACATTGGCAGTACCCACACTCCCATCCAGGCTGGCAGAAGTCTATAATTGATCTGTCCCATCAGCTCCCAGATGTAGGTGGGCCAGAAGTAAGACCCTCAGGCAGCTCATCAAATCAGGTCTGGCTACAGGTCAAGTTCTCAGTTGGTTTGGGGGGCCAGTGGGTGCCACACTAAACAGTGCAGCTCCAGGAGGCCCTCAGGGTGGGCTGAACCTGGCTTTGAACTATGAAGGAGGAAGGTGGAGGATAGAAGAGGGTAAAGACAAAGAGGTACAGAATGTCCTTGGGGCACAAGGTGAGGTACAGTATTGGGGAGAAGAAAAGGGTGGAAGAGAAAGATTTAGGGTCTCATTGATCTGACAACAATCAGCATAACAGTAAGATAATCTCATTCTAATGACTATAAAGAATAAAATATGAAGATACGGCTTTAAAAGAAGCAGGAATAACTTAGAAGAAAAACACAAATATTAAGTTATAATAAAGTACATAAATTGATAACTATCTTCTTCAATAATAAAAAAATTGAAAATATTTTAGTTTGTCCCATATTAATGTATTATTTTATGGTTAATTCAATAAACATCCAATGATTTTTTTTTTATTGGTAGGGTAAAATTTTTTATTAAATAATGCCAAAATTTTCTGGGTAAAATAAATTTTTAAAAAGGAATAGGGAAAAGGAAGAGTAAGGAGTACCTTCAGATATTGAAATAGGCTATAAAGAATATTTAGAAAAGCACTGTAGATAATATCATCCCTTTCAAGTAAATAAAATATACAGAAAACATATGCATCTATATATACTCATAGAGATGGTATATGCATGAAGATTTTCGCAAAGAATCACGAGAAATCAACTCTCTTAGTCAGCCTAATTAAAAAGAGCCTGTGGGCTGTGCAGCAGCATGGGAGGCTTTTGCTGTTTTTTGAGAACTTTTCTACACTATTTAAATTTCTCATTAGCTTTGTTTCTAAATAAGAATGGAGGTATCATTGGACTTGTAAAATATAGCTTCTGTTATTATTATTTTTTTAATGTGGTATGATGCTAGAAAGGTAAGAGAACAGAATAATCTAGGTGGGAAGAAATCAACGTCTATGTAAACATTTGACAAGTAACAGAGGAAGGACCAAAAGCAGTGGTAGGAGGGAGACTCTGTGGCTAGATGGGGTTGGAGGAACAAGACAGTGAGACAGACAATTCAAGGAGCTCCTCAGGCTGCACCACATCACAGAGTAAATTGCATTGAGATCATATAAGTGTACGCTAAAAATCAGACCATTGAAAAGAAGCCTCCCTGGGCCAACCCCGTGGCTCACTCGGGAGAGTGCGGCGCTGGGAGCGCCAAGGCCGCGGGTTCGGATCCTACATAGGACTGGCTGGCGTGCTCACTGGCTGAGCGTGGTGCAGACCACACCGTGCTGAGGGTTACGATCCCCTTACTGGTCACAAAAAAAAAAAAAAAGAAAGAAAGAAAAAGAAAAGAAGCCTCCCTAAAAAATTTTAAAACTTCATTTTATCTTTTGTTCAGGGAAGGACTTTAATAAGATTATAAGCAGTGACAAAATTAAAATATCATTAAATTTAATTTCTTAACATTTAAAAGTCTGCTCATTAAAACATAAGACAAAATTAAACGGCAAACAAGAAAGTAGGAATCTATTACCTGCATTTGTGAAAGTGCGTGGGAGAAGAGCATGTCTTCACAAGCAAGAAGAAAGTCACAAGCAGTCAATTTGAAGAAAAGAGATCCAAGCAACTGGTAAACATGTTAAATATACGTCAAAAAACAAAGAAATGCAAATTTAATCAATATTTTCCTGGTTTGTGAAAGTGGAAACAAAAGAGCACTGATGTCAGATCAAAACTGATGAACTATTGTTGGAACAAAACTGTACACGTGTGTGTTTGCAAAAGAGTGTGTGTGTGTATGTGTGTGTGTGTGTGTGTGTGTGTGTGTGTGTGTGTGTGTGTGTGTGTGTGTGTGTGTGTGTGTACGCACGCACAGGCGTGTACAGGGGAAAAAAGCTTCTGCACATCAACCCAGTAATTCTACTCCTCCTAGGAAGCCACACCATGAATTTGGTCAGGAAATTTGCCAAAGATTTCTTTTCAAATATGTTCACAAATTCTTGGCCCTCAGCCCATCCTGCGAACGTGGGCTCTCCTCCTCACCTTCAGAGGGTGACCCCACAGGGTATTTATTGTGTGTGCTGGGGTGGGCGGGGGTAAAAGTCAAAGATCAGGCAAAAGGGCAGTGACCTGCTGAATAGGGGTCCCCTGTAACGAAGGGTCACAAGACTTAGAGCTTTATCTAATGATAGTTTTTCGGAAAAGGTAAGGAGAAAAATGAGAAAATTGAACAGGAGTAAAAGCAGAGATAGTCCAGAGAGGAGGAAGGATGAGACTAGAGGACTAGAGGATTAACTCAGGGCCTTGCAGCCCCCCTGGGGCCACAGCTGACCCCTTCCTCATTTTCTAACCCTGGTCCATGTTTCATCCTGCCCACCCCAAAGTTTTTCGGATTTAAAAGATGCAGTGCCACTGCTGAGGGGCAGAGGCAGGAGACAGTAGGGTCAGGGCTCAGAGCTCACCTGAGAGGGACTGACTGCAGGTCCCAGGGCCTGGGGGTGGGCTCCACCATCAAAATGCTGGTTAGGTCTGGGGCAGAGCAAACCCAGAAACAAAGGCAACAGTTGTGTGGTGCCAAGACCTAGAGAGCTGAGATCAAATCCTCATCAAGAGAAAGAGCAGGTGGTGGCATGGCAAGCAGGTCTAGTACTGGGGTTCATCCATATTGTCCAAGCCCCGAACCCTGCAAGGCTCTGGCTGCCTCTGCTCCAAGTCCTCCAGGGTGGCTGTGGGGGGGCCAGTCCTGTGCTGCCCTCTACTGGCTGGTCAGTCTTCCTGCAGCTGAGCTCACAGCCGGTGGCTTCAAGGCTGATGTTGAGGAGTCCTTGGGCAGAAGGGGAGCGTGCAGGTGGGGAGCACAGTGCAGCACCCACACCTTCCCTCTGGGGAAGAGGATGGTGTAGAGGCTCACCTGAATCAGGGAGCCTCGCAGGAACTGTAGGTGAGAGCAAGAGCTGGGTCCTAGAGAACAAGGATAAGGGGAAATGGTTCTTCCAGGGGCTTGTGGGGCTGAGTAACCTGGGTCCACTGATGAGGATGCAAGAAAGGTCAGTGAGGACAGAAAATGAAGGTCAGCTGAGAGTAGGAGGGGACACAGGAGAGTGGCCACAGAACTCCCCAACAAAGAAGGCCCATTCAACCCTAAGGGGCCCACCTTCCCCAATACCTCTGTCAGAGAAAGTCTGCACAAGACACCCCCCAAACCCAGGTGCAGCCAGAGAAGACACCCTGGGAGACCTAGGTGAGCCAGGCCAGCCTGGTGTCTCTGTCCCCAGAGGAAAGGTCAGGCAGGAGAGGGAGGGGGAGGAGGTGCTGACTTCCAGTCCCGCATGAACCTGGCACTTGGAGTCCAGGGTGTCAGAGCAGGAAACACCCCCAGGCAGGGCAAGTCAGGAGGCCTAAAGGGGAGGAAGGAAGGAGCTGGTCACACGGCAGAAACACACACCCCTGGACTGTTTCAGAGGGAGGATGGGAGATGGGGTGAAAAACAAACAAATGAAAAGCCCACACTTCTTTTTATGTTTTCATATTTATTTTGATCATAAAATCATAAACACGTGAGCATTTTGTACATAATGACCTTCCGTGAATTGTTTGATATCATCAACACACTCTTCAAATGCGAACCTTCCACTGGGCAGAAGCACGAAAGGACCCCCAGCCACTAATGAAACACTTTATTTAGAGCCTATTGTGTGCCTGTGCTGTTTGTAATGGGTATAAAGCAAAACGACCCCAATGATTTTGTGCTGTCACATCACTTACTTTAAAAGAACAAGCACGACAAACACTGATGAGGCTGATACTTTAGATGTACCTTAAAGGAGTTTCTGAAAGAGGGACAAGGGAGCTGGATCCTGACCGGCTTCCTCTGAGACAGGAGGGCAGAGCGATCTACAGAGCAAAAGCAAAGACCAGGAAGCAGCAATGACCGGTGCCTTCCATGAAGTGGATGGGGAGCTCAGGGGCACAGGACAGAAGTGTCTTCCACTTCGGTGTAGACCAAGGGGGTCTCCCCCTCCTAAACGTATGTGGACATAACACCCTGAATGTGCCAAAATGTTTAGACAATTCTCCTTTTGGCCCAGATGCACTATCACAAAATTGAAAAATCGTAATTTGAACCATCTAAGTTCAGATGATTCTTCATTTACCTGAAGTTACATGCTGATAAACCCACTGGAAGTTTAAAATATCAGAAGTTGAAAATGAATGCAATACCCCAATAAATCCACCATAAAGTCAAAAAATCATATGTCAAACATCGTAAGTACAGAAGCCCTGCGATTTTTTATGGGATTATATACCAATAAATCCATCATTAAGTGAAAAATATCCTAAGTCAGAAATGCGTGTAATGTGCCAATAAACCCATTGTAAGGTCAAAAAAGCATAAGTTGAACCATCATTAAGTCAAAGACTATCTGTAGTGAGACATAATTAAATGCACATATAACGATATCAATGGAGCTTACAACATAAGAAATACAATAAAAGAAGAAACTTCTATTAGCAGGAAAAATTTAAAATAATGAGGTCCGAAAACCACTCACAATACACATGCAATCATGTAACTATACTCCATGAAGAATCTTACTACATAAATTTTCACAGTGTGCTTATCTCACCCAATATTTCATAAAAATTACTCCGAGTGCATTGAAAAGCTTCTGGGACATTTCATCAGCTGCACCATGTTGGGTAGTAGAGTTTGTTCAAGTATGGGTCAAGTACTTCAGGGCTGTGTCTTTGTTTCTTCTGGGCTGGTGTCCAGTAACACGTCCCTTTCTAGGAACAGTTCTGATTTCCTAAAGTGATTTCTTTTCACTAAGAACCCTGCAGAACCTGCCATACTTTCTTGATAGACGAACATTGCAGAGTCCTGAGTCCTGAGTCCTGAGTGGTCTCCCTCTCACATCTTTCTCCCAGCATCTCCAAGGCACCCAGCAGGGTGTTGACTGAAGCGTCTGCCCGGCTTTGTTGACCCACTTCAGCAGCATTTCGTACAAGGCGTCCACCGGGAGATGAACTGGATGGAGGCAGAAAAAGACATGTGGCAGGAGCCAGAGGGAGGCCCAGAGAGTGGGCGCAGCAGGAGCTCAGAGAAGGGAAGCCCCATAGGCTGCACTGGGCAGGAGAGCAGGTCCCAGGGCGGCCACGTCTGCATCTGTGGAAAGGCAAGGCCTGGGTGGGGGAATCTCTGGTTCACATCCAGCTCGGCCTCACTCCCTGACGCTGGGGCAGAGCTGGATGGGCCAACAGACGCTGAGCGACGAGTCAGCCCTAAGACAGAGCACAACCACCCAGCTCACGGGACTGTGATGGGATTGCATGAAACATTGGCACTGCATGCCACCGTCCTAGAAATAGGAGGGGGCCGGGATACCAGGTTCTGTTTTCTAACAGCTGCATTTAAATAAAAGAAAAAGAAACAAACAATTGATATTAATTTTTAAATATGTGGTACTGACTCAATAGATATAAAATATAATGTTAACATGCAATCAATATACACAAAAATGTTAGTGAGATATTTCCCACTTGTTTTGTATCACATCTTTGAAATCTTGCATGAAGTTCATATTGCAGCTCCGCAAATCAAGCCTGACCACAGTCAAGTGCACAGGAGCCTCCAGGGGCCAGTGGGTGCCGCGCAGGACAGTGCAGCCCCTCAGGAGGCCTCAGGGGCTGAACCAGGCCCTGAGCAACGAGGGAGGAGTGAGGATGTGGGAAGAGGGAAGGACAGAGGAGTTGGGGATGTTGTCAGGGGACAGAACGGGTGGGTAGAGTGGGGGAGAAAAAGTGTCGGGAAAGGGGGATTTAGGGTCCCAATGGTCCAGTGACATCAGCATAAAACCCTCTGCGTCCAGCATCAACTGCCCTGGAGGAGCCCTGTCAGCTGTGGGGACGGCAGTGAGGACGCTGACCCTAGTCCCTCCACTCCTGCTGTGTTGCCCCCAACAAAACACTTGCTCTCAATGGAGACAGCACTATCGGCTGGATCCAGCAGCTCCCTGCTCATCTGAGACTCTTCTTCTTTTGCTGGTCCCTGTAACACACGGTGGAGAACGCCCTGGTAAGAGTCAGGAGTCCTGGGTTCCAGGCCTGTCCCCAAAAGCTGGCAGCTGTGAGACTTGGGCACCTCCCTTTCCCTTTCAGGTCTCTGTGGAGACGGAGGTAGACCTCCTGCCCTGTAGAGCTCACAGGCTCTGTGTCCCTGTTTGCTCATTGAAGCATACATTACTTGTAGTAAATGCTCACTTCTTAAGTGTTCCATTTCACATTTACATATCTGTGTGACCATCGCCTGATCAAGACACAGAATGTTCCCACTACCTCAGAAAGTCCCCTTCTGTCCCTTCTAATCAACTCCCACCCAACCCAACAGGGGACAGTTACTTCCCCACGGGCTCTTGATGAGACTCAATAAAGGACTATAGGGCATCTAGGAAAATCCACAGAAAGGATTCTTTCCGAGACTGTGAAGGTGTTTTCATCCATAATAACGTACCATATCAAGGTCTAAATAAGGAAATGAAAACATCAGTCTCTGTGCTGGCTGGAAAGGTAGGGTAAAATTAAACACCAATTCTGATTTTCTCAAAACACCTCAAAATAGGAGGCTGCATCCACAATGATGAGAATTTCTATATGAAAACAAAAGTCAGCATCATTCCCAACAGGGACACACTGGAAGCCTTCCCGTGAAGTCAAATCAGGACTCAAATGCCTGCTGACTGTAAGCATCTCTGAACATTATACTGAAAGTTCCAGCCTATGCAATAAGACAGGAAACAAAAATAAGAGGCAAGACTCTTGGAATGGGGCAGACACACCAATCAATCTTTTCAATGTGATTATATATTTAAAAGTCCTAAGAATTAAAAAAAAATACTGAAATATAAATGTATGTCTGGAGGTATGTTAAAACATAGCAGATGCAATAAATTAGAATATAGAATTACAAAAGGATCCAACTCATAAGGGTTACAAATACATCAAATACAATCAGCCATGAGAAGAAATAGGAATAATGTATCTGAACAAGTACACATATCACAACTTCATTATAATAAAATCCTACTTGAAATGCTATCTTCTTTGATAGGGATTATGTTGAATATTGACAAGACATTGATTATTCTTACATTAATAAAAATTTTTATGGTAAGTTAATAAAAATTCTATTGATTTTTTTTGGAGAGGATGGAGAAAATCTTATAAAATAATTCTAAATTTTAACTATAAAACAATAAATTTTTAAAAAATACAGAAGAGGTATTTGCTCGCTCAGATATTAAAACATCTTAGCTTCCTTTGGCAGTGTGTTGTATATAATATAATCCTTGTTATATAAATAAAATACACATGTGTATTATGTATATAGATGGCATATGCATAAACAGGTCAGCAAAAATCATGAGAAATTGTGTATTGTAATGACCTGAAATAAAAAGAGCCAGGGGGCTGAGAAAGGAATAAAGGAAGCTCTCACTATTCCCCAAGTACCTTTCCATGCTATTGAAATTTTCTCACTGTAGATGTGCTTTAGCTGCTTAAAAAAATAAAAATTAAAAATTAAAAAATGTCAATAGTGATTAATCAGAATGATAAAATCATTGGCCTTTTTTGTTTTTTTGCTACCCTTTTATGCCTTCTCCTCATTCGAGAAACGTTGTGGCATAAAAGGAAGAAAAAGAACAGAAAAGGTGGAAAATCATTGTCAGATAAACGTTTGAGAAGTGATAAAGAAGAGATCAAAGGCAGAAAGAAGTGTAAGAATGAGCTGCTAAATGGAACCAAAAGAAGGAGACAGTGACCAGAACAATTCAAGGATCACCTCCTTAACACTGCAGCACAAAATAAAATCCCACTTTGATCATACCAGTTTAGGCTACAAATCAAATCATTAAAAAAAGAAAAAAAAACTACCTAAGAAATTATATAAGATCATCTTATTTTATGTTCACAAAAAGACTTTCTAAGCTTTCAAGAGATGAAAGATTAAGCATCCATACAGATTTAACTACTACTCAACGTCCTAACAAAACTGATGAATTCATATGAACCCAAACTGGATGTGTGTGTGTGGAGCAAAGCAGCACTTCTGTATACACTGACCCAAAGTCTTCTCCTAGAAAGCCAAGGTATAAACGTGAACAGAAAAATGGACAAAGATTTACTTTCAAATACGTGCAATGTAATACTAATTTTAGAGTAAATTTGAAATTCATGCTGTTATGAGGAAGGACTTACTAGGTTCTGCAATAAGCATACAGTGACTGTCATGCAGCTCTCATTCAGTCATCAACAAACACTGCAGTGCCCACTCTGTGCCTACGCTGCTCCAGGCTCTGGGGACACAGTGAGAACAGGACAAACACTAGGAAGCAGAACGCTCTGCAGACTGGCTTGTTCTCCACGTCAGGGCAACTGCTCCTGCCACATCCCATCACCTACAGTTCCTTGTCTCCTTCAGTCTCCACCTCCCCGTGGGCCAGGACAGCTGCTGGCATCACACCCTCCCTCTGTCTACAAAGTCCTGGGTGTGCAGAAGGGCCAGGGTTCTACACAGTCCATCCCAACTCACCAGCAGAAGATCAGCCTCCCCTGGGGACTGTACAGTAACATCTGCCAGCTCTGCTGGCTCCTGGCTTTCCATCTCCTGCTCAGAGGCCGGGGTGGACAGCGAGTGTCTACTGCTCAGGATCTCGTTGTGGGCATTGTCCTGAACCCCAGGAGCTCTTGGGGGACACAAGCTCCAGAAAAAGACCTTGGGAAGGCAAAGAGCCAACTCAGGAGTCCACACCCAGGACACCCTGTAGGGTTCTGCAGGTCCTGCCATCCCCGCCCCTTCCCATGGGGTCTCCCCAGAGGGCACAGGCTGAGCACATCCAGGGTCTGCTGCTGGCACCATGACCCTGGTGTTGTGCTAAGGCGGAGTCACCCCCCGATAGACCCCCCACCCCAGGAGCAGGGCTGTGACTTGGGGTTGTCTCCAGGCAGAAAGAAGGACAGGGCTACATCATAGCCCATCAGCCTGAAGGGAGCTCAAAATGGCCCCTTGCCCATTATAGTCCACCCAGAGACCCCAGACCACTTTAGAGAGTAAGTCTGGGCATCAGAGCAGGGCCAGTCGGGAATAGGTCCACTCAGCTCCGCTACGGGCTGGAAGCAGTTCATGAGCACCTGATGCCCCCTGGTCCCAAGAAACCCACTTACTCTGTCCATGTACTTGGGGTCCCTTCCACAATCTGCAAGAGAAGGCACGGCCCCTTAGCAAGTGGGCAGGGGTCTTCTGCAGTATCTCCCTCCCAGGACAGGGGCGAGCTGGGCTCAGACACTGGACATGGAGCCCAGGGCCTGGGGACAGTGATCAGTTCATGCCAACTCTCGGCACCCTTGGGAGGGGGAGCAGAATGGGAACTAGAGTAAAAATCATCACGTGTAGAATCTCTGGTCCTGCTCCGGCCAAAGCTGTATAAACCCCCTGACCACTTCTCATCCTGACCCTCATCCCCAGTCCAGGAGCTGCCTGCCCCTCTGCCCTGGATGTGCCCTGAAGATGTAGGAACTGGCCGGGAGATGAGGTGACCCCCAGAGAGGGGCTGGTGAGACCCTGGTCCCCGAAGGGTGCTCATGAGGTGGGCGGTGGAGGTGCAATGACAGGGAAGAAGACAGAGCCAGGCCAGGAAGACACTAGGATTTGGGAGACAGGGGAGACATTTCTGTCTGTGGGAACAGAGTGGGACGGGATTGGATGGAGAGTGCCAGACCTCTTCCCTCATCCAACACTCACCTGGATGGATGCACTTCCACTTCATAAAAAGATGATTTTTCTTCCATAGTATAGAAAAAAAGACAACCGCAACTAAGACTATGAATACGGTTAAATTAAGATGGTTAAATTGTTTGAGAAAAGAGTGGCAGGGGCAGGAGTCCCCAGGCTGGTGTTCACAGGATGTCCAGTGGTTGGGGCTTCCACAGTGGCCTTTGTAACTGATTTGAGGGTCGACACACTCGAGGTCATTTCAGGAGGAACAGGGACTCTTCTCAACCATCCCACTGGGGCACCTGGGAACACACAGGGGAAGTGACAAGTTCTGTGAGGGAAGCTGCCAGATGGGATTAGAGAGGGAGCCCCCTCCCTGCCCAACATCCCTGAGAAGCTGTCAGAGGAAGGACAGGCTCCTTGTGTCTCCAGGGGTCCCCCCACTGCCATTTTTGAGTCTGTGGGAGGACCCAAGCTCCATGGGCCCCCTGCTCAGTGGTCAGAGCTGGAGCTTTCAGAAGCCTTCTCTGCAGGGCACATGCTGAGCTTCCCTGGGCCGCAGGGGAGGCCCCATGTTAGGTGACAGTCAAAAGCCCATGTAGCCATGAGCTGAGCCATGTCCTGCAGTCAACTTTAAATATAACTAAGCTCTTGTCTTCCACCTGTCTGACCATTCCTACAATCACAGCAAATACTAGGGGGTCAGAAAACAGTCACTTAACTATTGTTCTCTGATAGCAAAACGGGGGAAAAGGACAGGACTTATTGAGGGATCGGGAGCCAGGGGTGAGGCTGCCTGAGCTGGATCAGGTCTTTATGAGAATCTAGAAGGAGCTACATGCTCAGGTTCATTATGATTTTGTGTGCCATGGGCACTTTTGTCTTCATGGGCCCCTTCTTGAAAAAAAAAATATTAAAAGTTACATCTTAGGACTCAGTTGTTTAAAGATGAATGTAACCTAGGCTGGATTCTATGCAATTCTTTTTCTTATGGTTTCAAAATAAATTATAACAGTTCATGGGCTCCTAAAAGTATCATGGCCCAAAGTCTTGGCCTCCTGTGCCCACTGAGCAGGTCGGCCTGGCCAAGGGGAAAACGTGCTGAGAAGGGGTGGGAAGGGGCCACTGTAGGGGCAGGGCTGGGACCTGCAGATGGACCAGGAGGGGTCCTGCAGGATCAGAAGACCACAGTCACTGGGACGTCCTGTGGAGGCGGAACCTCCATGGGATCAGGGGCAAGGATGGGGTGCAAGGAAACTCAGGTCTTCTGGGGGTTCCCTTGAGCTGTTGGGGGTCCCCTTGGCTCCTGTGTCTTACCTAGTGCTGCACTTCTGGCACATCTCAGGGGAATCTTTTCCTCAGAAAGTGCCAGGCTTGCACTGGCACACTGTGTCTCTGGTCGTGTTGCAAGGACTTTTCTCCTCTTCATCTGCAGACAAAGGATAAGGTTTGGGGATGTGTTTCCTGGTCTCTCTATAACCTTCACAACAAAAATCCCCTCACCCTCAGCTTAGCTCAGTTCACCAAGCAGATCTGAGGGCAGTTTCTGTGTCAATACACATGGGGCATATGGAGGACAGCCACACTGTCACCAACACAGAGAGTCATAAAAAAGGAACATGATTTGTTATTTATTACCCCAGATTAAGGAGGAAGAATCTTTTGGATCACAAGGTCAGTAGCAAGGGAGGTGCAGGGGCATCACCTGAGAGACCCTGTGCAATGGGTTGAATGTGTCCCCCAAAAGTTAATGTATTGGAAAGTTAATCCTCATTGTAACACTCTTAAGATGTGGGAAATCTGATTATGGTATTTGAAATGTGGAGCCTTTAAGGGGTGACTGGATTGTGAGGACTGTATCCTCATGAATGGATTAATCCAGTCATGGAATAAAGGGTTAATGGCTTTATGGGTTATCATAGGTGTGGACTGCTGACTTGTAAGGACAGCACAAAGCAGACCACATCACATGGTGACTCAAATCTGTCAATGGGCCTAAACTCCCTAGTAGGATCCACAAGACTCATTGTAGACCCAGAGTTGAATCAGATACTTTCCTGAATGGAGGAGACCCTTTTAATCCTCCATTCTGGACCTTCAGCAGGAAATGTTCTCCCTCTACCACTTGAAATCCTGTTATTCATTCTTTAAGGTCCAGCTCAAACATGTCCTGGTCTGTTGCACCTTGCCAACTCCCTGTGCCGAGTGTCCTCTTCTCTTCTACAGGCTGTCTCATGCTGCAAAGCCAGCTTGGCCTGGTTCTACTTCTAGTTCACGTCTGCCTCTAAGGAAACGTCCTTTTCATAGCCAGCCCCAGTGCACTCTCTGTGTATCCTGTGGTAGGTGCTCAGCAAATGTTTGCTGAGTTTACAAATCAAGGGATAGTGAAAGCAGCAGCAGTCGTCCCTGGAAATGCACCCGATGGAACCTGGCCTCCTCCACAAGGGGCAGATTATTATTCTACCCCTTCCAACTGAGGTTTAAATAGCTTCCCTACAAAGTGACATGCGTTATATATTTAATGTTAATTTTAGTCTTATGCTATCGAATCAAAGACATAATCATGGAACAGTGTATTATGAAGACCAAGTTGGGCTGGAAAACAGGTTTAGGTCCATATCAGCTACATTTCCCACCTCACCAATCCCACTCCACCTCTGAGTAAGGGGTCAATCTGTTCTGTAGCTTGTTCACAAACCGTGCAGGGTATGCACGAAGGAAGGACATTGGAATGATTGGTGTAACCCACACCAGATGTGCACAGCTTACAACCTCTGCTGTCCTCTGATGCATGTGATCCTGAGAAAGGAGAGAAAAGCTGGTGAATGAATCTTCACAGGATTCCCAGAGGCTGGACATGGAGGCTGGAGGACTCCTCTGTCAGCCCTCAGTGGAATCCAAACAAGGAGATCCATTCCACCCGGCTTGATCAGTTCATCAATTCTGCATCTACTACACACCTTACACCAGCACTATTGACAGAAATATAATACTAGATACACATGAAATTCAAACTCATGGTATCCACATTAACAGTAAAAAGAATGAGGTTATATTAATTTTAACAATGTATTTTTGATCTAAAATATCCAAAATACTATCACTTCAACATGTAATCAATATAAAAAATGGAGATATTTTACATTTTTAATACTTACTATTCAAAATCCAGAGTGTGTTTTTCACACACAACCCATCTCAATTCAGAGTAGCTATGTTTGAAGTGTTCTAGAGCCATGGGGGCCTAGACACGAGGCCAGCACCACCTGGTCCCTGGAAACTCATAGAAGAAAGTCCTAATTCCTGTTTTCAATGAGCTCATGGTCAGTGGAAGACACAACAGAAGCAGAAGTAATGGGACAGTGAGTGACAAGCCTTTGGGTAAAGCTCTTGCCATCTGCCATGGGAGGAAAAAGGAAGGAAAACTGAGTCCTACCTGTGGAGAGCCAAAGAATAACACAAAAAGTGAGAAGAGGCATTCTGCTGGCAGAGGTGACAATGTGCAGGAACTGTCACTAGCAGGAGCCCATGTCCTGAGGCTCAACCTTCACCTCCAGGGCTTTGCTCTTTTGGGTCACCCCATTCTTCCCTGAAGGATCTCTCTCTCCTTCTCTTCTGATTCATATTTATCAATATTGAAAGATACTCTAGAAAACACAACTTTTACAAAACCTTCCTTAACAATGTATTATGATGATGGCATTTGCTATCAATGATAAAAATGTGGTTATTCAGTAATGGTGCTGGGGCAACTGAGGTGACTGCTGAAAAATCCTAGTTTCTTCCTTATGCTCTCCTTATAAGAAAATAAACTAGGTGGATCAACGGATTAATAGTAAAACATGAAACCACACAAGTACTGCAAAAACAAATGAAAATTTTTTCTTACAAGTTCAAAGAAGGAAGTATTTTCTCAGTATCATGAGAAAATATAAAACTTGCATAAAGTCAACTATATAAATATTAAAAAGAAAATTCTGCATGTAAGAAATTATGACAACGATAGAAACAAGCTGCAAGAAAATACTTGCCACATGAATCACACTAAAGAGAATAATTTCCTTAATCTGTAGGGATTCATAAAGAAAAACTAGAAAGATCAATAGGAAAATAGTAGACTTGACATCGCAACACAATAAAAGATGTATATGACAAGCCCACTGCCAATATCATACTGAATGGGGAAAACCTTTCAGTTTTTCCTTTAAGAATGGGGAAAAGACAGGGATGCCCACTCTCACCACTCCTATTTAACATAGTATTGGAAATACTAGCCAGAGCAATCAGGCAAGAGAAAGAAATAAAGGGCATCCAGATTGGAAAAGATGAAGTCAAATTGTCCCTGTTTGAAGATGACATGATCCTGTATATAGAAAAGACTATAGACTCTACAAAAAAAAGTCCTAGAGTTGATAAACAATTTCAATAAAGTTGCAGGATACGAAAAGTGGTGTATAAAAATCAATAGCATTTTGAATCAATCTACAGATTCAATGCAGACCTCATCAAAATATCAATGACATTCTTCACAGAAATAGAAAAAGAAAATCCCAACATTCATATGAAACAATAAAAGACCCAAAATAGACAAAGCAATCCTGAGCAATAAATACATAAATAAACCAATGGACATAACACTATCTGACTACAAATTACACTACAAAGCTACAGAAACAAAAACAGCATGTTACTGCCATAAAAGCAGCCACTTGAACAAATAGAACAGAACAGAGAACCCAAAAATCAACCCACAAACTTACAGCCAACTAATCTTTGATAAAGGCACCAAAAACACACAGTGGGGAAAAGACATCCTCTTCAATAAATGGTGCTGGGAAAATTGGACATCCATATGTAGAAAAATCAAACTAGACCTGTACCTTGCACCATATACCAAAATCAACTCAAAGTGGATTAAAGACTTAAATATAAGATCTGAAACTACTAAAAAATTCCTAGAAGAAAACATAGGAGGAACACTTCAGGAAGTAGGACTGAGCAAAGACTTTACAAATATGACTCCAAAAGCACAGGCGACAAAAGGAAAAATAAACAAATGGGATTATATCAAACTAAAAAGTTTCTGCATAGCAGAAGAAACAATTAATAGTGCAAAAAGACAACTACAAATTGGGAGAAAATATTTGCAAGCTATGCATCTGATAAAGGATTAATATCCAGAATATAAAAGGAATTCAAACAATTGAACACTAAAAAACAAATAACCCAATTAAAAAATGGGCAAAGGAACTGAATAGGCATTTCTCAAAGGAAGATGTGTGAATGGCCAACATACACATGGAAAAATATGCTCATCACTCAGCATCAGAGAAATGCAAGTCAAAACCACATTGAGGTAGTATCTCATGCCAGTTAGACTGGCCATTATCAAAAAGATAGAGAATAACCAATGCTGGCAAGGATGGAGAGGAAAGAGAACCCTCCTTCACTGCTGGTGGGACTGTAAATTGGTGCAGCCATTATGGAAAGTGGTATGAAGTTTCCTCAAACAACTACGGATAGAACTGCCATATAATTTAGCAATTCCACTTCTGAGTGACACACAAATGAATAGAAATCATCGTGTCAAAGGGATACCAGCACCCCCATGTTTATCACAGCTCTGTTTACAATAGCCAAGAGTTGGAACCAACCTAAATGTCCAGTGTCAGATGACTGGATAAGGAAAATGTGGTAATATGGAATACAAAAAAGAACAAAATTCTGCCATTTGCAGCAACATGGATGAACTTAGAGACAATTATGTTAAATCAAATAAGCCAGGGCACAGAAAGAGAAATACCACATGTCCTCACTCATAAGTGGAAGCAAGGAAATTAACAAATAAGTTAAATAGAAAAAAAGAAACTACAATTACAATAATACACTGAACTTTCAAAAGGAGAGAACAGAACTGAGGTCACTAGAGGTGGGAAGGGGAGAGGAGAAGGGGGGTAAGGGAGGAATTGGTAAAGAGCCATGAAAAATGATTACATTGTTGAATATACTAATCACCCTAGTTTGAGCATCACATATTACACATAGGTAATGATATTCAACTCTGTGCCCTACAGATATGTACAATCAACTATGTTACAATAAAAAATAAAACAGTAGGCTTGAACAACACTATAAACCAACTAGATCTAAGAGAAATCTACAG
Source organism: Cynocephalus volans (assembly GCF_027409185.1). Lineage (NCBI taxonomy): Eukaryota > Metazoa > Chordata > Mammalia > Dermoptera > Cynocephalidae > Cynocephalus > Cynocephalus volans. The sequence continues at coordinate 172,127,295 of NC_084461.1, forward strand.
AATACTCCACCCAACCTCAACAAAATATGCATTTTCTCATGGAACATTCTCCAGAACAGACTTTGTGCTGGGCCATAAAACAAACCTCAATAAACTTAAATGGATGGAAATAATACTAAGTATACTATCTCACAATATTGAAATGAAATTAGAAATAAATAGCAGGAAGAAATTGGGGAACCTCACAGCTATGTAAAAATCAAACAACACTCTCCTACATAACCACTTAGTCAAAGAAAAAATCAAAGGGAAAATCAGAAAATACTTTGGGATGAATAAAAATGAAGACAGAACATAACAAAACTTATGGGATACAGTTAACATAGCTGAAGCTTACAGGGAAACATAGAGCTGTGAATATCTATATTAAAAAAGGAGAAAGATCTCAAATTGATTACCTAATATTCCACTTTAAGGCACTGGAAAAAGAAGAGCAAACTAAGGGAACTAAAGCAACTAAACTAAAGAACAAGGAAGGAAATAATACAGATTAAATCAGAAGGTAATGAAAAAGAGAAAAAAAAGAGAGAGAAAGTTAATGAAACCAAAAGTTGGTTCTTTGAAAAAAATCAACAAATTGACCACAGCTAACTGGCCAGGAAGATAAGGAAAAGACTCTAATTATTAGCATCTGAAATGAGAGAGGGAGGGCTGGCTGGATAGCTCAGTTGGTTAGAGCATGGTTTGATCCCTATGGCCAGCCACAAAAGAAAGAAACAAAAAGCAAAAGAAAAAGAGATCATAGTTCTGTAAAATACTTAACAAAAAAAATGAAAGGAAGGAAGGAAGAAGTGAGAGGGGGGACATTACTACTGACCTCACAGAACAAGAAAGGGTTATAAAAGAATTCTATCAACCTCTAGATGCCAACAAATTAGGTAACATATGAAATGGACAAATTTCTAGAAAGACAGAAACTACTGAAACTGATAAATGTGAAATAGACAATCTGAATAAACCTATAACAAGTAAAGAGATTGACTTAATAATCAAAAACTACCCTCAAAGGAAAGCCCAGACTCAGATGGCTTCACCAGTGAATTTTACCCAACATTTCAAGAAAAATTAATACCAATTATTCACAAACTCTTCCAAAGAATAGTAGAGGAGGGAACACCTCCCAACTCATTTTATGAAGACAGCATTACCGTAATACCAAAAACAGAAAAAGACATCACAAGAAAAGAAAACTATAAACCAATAATTCTTATGATTATAAATGCAAAAGTCTGCAACAAAATATGAGTAAATTGAATCTAGAAATGTACAAAAATAAATATACACTATGACCAAGTGGATTTTATCCCAAGAATGCAAAGTTGGTTCAACAGTCCAAAATAAATTAATGTAAAAAGTCATATCAACAAAATAAAAACCGAAAGTCACATGATCACCTCAAAATAGGCAGAGAAAGATTTTGACCAAACCCAACATCCCTTCATGATAAAAGTCACTGAATAAACTAAGAATAGAAGTAAACTTTCTCAACCTGGTTAAAGGCATCTACAAAACCCCACAACTAACATCATACTGAATGGTGGAAGACTGGAAGATTTTCCCCAAAAAACATGTTTTCTCACCACTATTACTCAGCATTGTACTGGAAGTTCTAGCTGGGGCACTTATGCAAGAAAAAGAAATAAAAGACATCCAGATTGAAAATCAAGAAGTAAAACAATCTCTATTGGCAAATGACATAATCTTATATAGAGAAAATCCTAAGCAATTCACTAAAAAAACATTAAAAATAATATTCAAGTTCCTCAGGATTACAGAACACAAGATCAATAAACAAAAATTTTTACATACCCACAATGAACAATCCAAATACTAAATTAAGAAAGAAATTCCATTCACAATAGCACCAAAAAGTATTAAATACTTAGGAATAAATTTAACAATGTAAATGCAAAACTTATAGTCTAAAAAGTATAAATCATAAAGAAAATTAAAGATGATCTAAATTAATGGAAAAACATATTATGTTCATGGATCAAACGACTTAAAATTGTTAAGACGACAGTACTCTCCAAACTGAGTTACAGATTCAACAAAATCCCCATCAGAAACTCAGCTGACTTCTTTGTAGAAATTGACAATCTGATTCTAAAATATGGAATTGCACGGGACCAAGTATAGCCAAAATAATCCTGGAAAAGGAAAACAAAGCAGGAAGACTCACACTTTCTGATTTCAAAACTCACTAGAAAGCAATTGTATTCAAGACAGTTTGGTCCTGCATAAAGGACAGACACAGATCAAGGAACAGAATTGAGAGTACAAAATAAGCCCATCTATCTGTGGTCAACTGATTTTCGACATGGGTGCCAAGAGCATTCAATGGGAAAGAAAAGTCTTTTTAACAAACAATGCTGGGACAACTACAAGTGGATAGCCACCTTCAAAAGAATGAAGGTGAACCCTTATCTGACACCATATTAAAAAATTCACTCACAATGGATCAAATACCTAAATGTAAAGCTAAAATGACAAAACAACAGAAAACCTGAGGATAAATCTTCATGAATTTGGATTTGGCAAAACGGTGGTGTAAAGGATAGAGATCAATCTTGGAACGTACCTGTTGGACACAATCCTTCTAAGGAGCCTTGCTTCCATTGCTGCAGGGCAGCTGATTGATTGTGAACTCTGGTGATTGTGACTGACTCAGCAAGGACCTATGGGAACAAAACAGGGACAGGCATAAATGACTTCTAGATTTCACCCATCACAAGGTCATTCTCACATTCTTTTCTCTCACCCCCAGCCTCCAAAACTAAACAGAACTTGAATCTTTCCCCCAGTTCTGAAACTCTCAACCATTCGTTTGTATTTGTATTAGTTTCTTTGCCTTTTGGATTAGCCAAGTAATGCACACTTGGAAAACTCTCCTTTATTCTTTTCTCTTATTAAAAAATAAAACGCTTTTATCCCAGATAGTAGGAAAGTATAGGAAAGTTTTTAGAAAAATAAAAGTAATCGCATCCTTCAACCAAAAATTGCACCCATTAATATATTGTCTTATTTACTTCAACTAGTCGTCTGCATATGTGTGAATATTCTGTCTCTCTCTCACACACAAGCGCTTTTTAAAAATTGCAGTAAAATACACATAACATAAAATTCACCATCTTAGCCATTTTAAATATACACTTCAGTAGTGTTAAGTACATTCACACTGTTGTGCAACTAATTTCCAGAACTCTCTTCATCTTGAAAGACTGAAAGTCTGTACCCACTAAACAACTCCCCATACACCCACTCATGCCCTGACAACCACCATTCTATGCTGTTTCTATGAATTTGACTATCCTAGGTACCTCACATAAATGGAATTCATACAATATTCATCTTTTGTGACTGGTATATTTCACTTAATATAATATCCTCATGGTTCATCCATGTTGTGCCATGTGTTAGAATTCTTTTCCTTTTTGAGGCTGTATAGTTTTCCATTTTATATATATACGACATTTGTTTTTTCCATTCATTTGTTGACACTTGGCTATTGTAAATACTGCTGCCATAGACATGGGTGTACAAAATCTCTTTGAGACTCTGCTTTCAATTCTTTGGGGTATATACCAAGAAGTGGAATTGCTAGATCATATGGCAATCCTATTTTGAATTTTCTGAGGAACCACTATACTGTTTTCCATAGCATCTGCCACACTTTATATATCCACAAACAGGGCACAAGAGTTCCAATTTCTCCACATCTTCATCAGAACTCGTTATCTAGCTTTTTCATTGACCATTATGATGAGTGTGAGGTGAAATATCCTCATGGTTTTGATTTGAATTTCCCTAATGACTGGTGATGCTGAGCATATTTTCTGTGCGTGCTTATTGGCCATTTATATATATTCTTAGGAGAAATGTCTTATTCAAGTTCTTTCCCATTTTTGAATTGAGTTGTTTGTTTTTTGTTGTTTAATTGTAGAAATTCTTTCTATATTCTGGATATCAACCCCTTATCCTTTCTTTTCTCCCATTGGGTAGGCTGCCTTTTCATTCTGCTGATTTTGTCCTTGGCTGCAAAGAAGTTTTTCATTTTGATGTGGTCTAATTTATCTATTTTTATTTTTGTTGTCTGTGTTTTTGTTGTTATGTCCAAGAAATCATTGCCTAATCCAGCACATGGTTGAAGCTTTATCACTTTTCTCCCAAGAGTTTTATAATTTTAACTCTTACATTTAGATCCTTGATCAACATTGAGTTAATTTTTGTATATGGTATAAGGTAAGGAGCCAATTTCATTCTTTCACATGTGAATATCCAAGCCAAATAAAGACATTTCAAGAAAAGAAAACTACAGGCCAATATTCCTGATGAATATTGATGCAAAAATCCTCAACCAAATACTAGTAAACAGAATACAACAGCACATTAAAAGAACTATACACCACATTCTATGAGGCCAGCACCACCCTGATACCAAAACCAGACAATGATACAACAACAAAAAACCATTGGCCAATATCTTTGATGAACATAGACACAAAAATCCTCAATAAAATATTAGCAAATAGCATACAAAAACATATCAAAAAATTTCACACCATCATCAAATGGGATTCAACCAAGTGATGCAAGGTGGTTCAACATCTGCAAAGACAATAAATGTGATACACCACATCAACAAAATTGAGGACAAAAACCATATGATTATCTCAATAGACACAGAAAAAGCATTTGACACAATCAACATCCCTTTATGATAAAGATTTAGCAAATTAGATATAGAAGGATGGTATCTCAGCACAATAAAAGCAGTATATTACAAACCTACTGCCAATATCATCCTGAATGGGGAAAATTTGAAAGCTTTTGGCTTAAGAATGGGAACAAGATGAGGATGCCCACTCTCATCAATCCTTTTTAACATAGTATTGAAAATACTAGCCAGGGGCCGGGCCGTGGCTCACTCGGGTGAGTGCGGTGCTGATAACACTAAGGCCACGGGTTCGGATCCCATATAGGGATGGCCGGTTAGCTCACTGGGTGAGCGTGGTGCTGACAACACCAAGTCAAGGGTTAAGATCCCCTTACCGGTCATCTTTTAAAAAAAAAAAAAGAAAAAGAAAATACTAGCCAGAGCAATCAGGCAAGAGAAAGAAATAAAAGGGCATCCAGATTGGAAAAAAAGAAGTCAAACTGTCCTTGTTTGCAGATGACATGATCCTATATATAGGAAAGCCTAAAGACTCTACAAAAAAACTCTTAGAGTTGATTAATTATTTCAATAAAGTTATAGGATACAAAATCACATAAAAATCAGTAGCATTTTTATACTACAACAACAAACTATCAGAAAAAGAAATCAAAAAAGCTAACTCTTTAACAATAGTCACAGAAAAAAATAAAATAAAATACCTAGGAATACAGCTAATCAAGGAGGTGAAAGACCTCTACAATGAGAACTACAAATCACTGCTGAAAGAAATTAAAGAGGACACAAAAAGATGGAAAGATATTCCATGCTCTTGGATTAGAAGAATTAACATTGTGAAAATGTCCATAATATCCAAAGCAATCTATAAATTCAACACAATCCCCATCAAAACACCAGTGACATTTTTCACAGAAATATAATACACAATCCTAACATTCATAAAAAACAACAAAAGACCCTGAATAGTCAAAGCAGTCCTGAGAAAAAAATAAATAAATAAAGCCTGAGGCATAACACTAACTGACTTCAAATTATACTACACAGTTATAGTAACCAAAACAGTGTGGTACTGGCATAAAAACAGACATGTAGACAAATGGAACACAACAGAGAACCCAGAAATCAATCTACATACAAGACAACTGATCTTGACAAAGGCACCAAGATCATACACTGGGGAAAAGACTACCTCTTCAATAAATCATTCTGGGAAAACTGGACATCCATATGTAGAAGAATGAAACTTAGACCTATACCTCTTGCCTAATATCCAAATCAACTCAAAATGGATTTAAGACTTAAATATACATTCTGTAACTATAAAACACCTAAAAGAAAACATAGGGGAAACACTTCAGGAAGTAGGACTGGGCAAAGATTTTATGAATATGACCTAAAAGCACAGGCAAAAAAAGGAAAAATAAACAAATGGGTTATATCAAACTAAAAAGCTTCTGCACAGCAAAAGAAACAAATAACAGAGAAAAAAGACAACCTACAGAGTGGGAGAAAATATTTCCAACTATACATCTGACAAAGGATTAACATACAGAACATACAAGGAACTCAAACAACTTACCAGTAAAATAAATAAATACATAACCTGATTTTTAAAATGAGTAAAGGGACTGAATAGGCATTTCTCAAAGGAAGATATATGGCCAACATATACATGGAAAAAATGCTCAACATCACTCAGCATCAGGGAAATGCAAATCAAAACCACACTGAGATAGCATCTCACACCAGTTATACTGGCCATTATCAAAAAGACAGAGAATAACAAATCCCAGTGAGGATGCAGAGGAAAGGGAATCCTCCTACACTGTTGGTGGGACTGTAAATTGGTGCACCCATTATGGAAAATGGTATGGAGTTTCCTCAAACAACTACAGATAGAACCACCACAGGATCCAGAAATTCCACTTCTGGGTATATACCCAAAGGAATGGAAATCATCATGTCGAAGGAATACCTGCATTCTCATGTTTATCTCAGCTCTATTTATGATAGCCAAGAGTTGGAACCAACCGAAATGTCCATCATGTGGTATATATACACAATGAAGTTCTACTCTGCCATAAAAAGAGTGAAGTACTGCCATTTGCAGCAGCATGGATGACCTTGGAGAAAATCATGTTAAGTGAAATAAGCCAGGCACAGAAAGAGAAATACCGCATGTCTTCACTTGCAAGTGGGAGCAGAAAGAAAGAGAGTGAGAGAGTGAGAGAGAAGGAGGGAGGGAGGAAGGAACAAACAATCACAATAATATACTGAACTTTCAAAAGAAGAGAACAGGACTGAGGTTTCCAGAGGTGGAAAGGCAGAGGGGGAAAGGGGTAAGGCAGGAATTGATAAAGAGGCATAAAAATCTATTACATTGTACAACGCTGAATATACTAATTATCCTTATTTGAACATCACATATTGCACACAGGTATTGATATTCAATACTGTACCCCACAGATATATACAACCAACTATGTTCCAATAAAATAAATTCAAAAGTATGTGTGTTATTTAAATTTTACATATTTATTGATTTTCCATTGTTGATTGCTAGTTTCATTTCATTGTGGTTGGAAAAGATTCTTCATATGATTTCAGTTTTTAAAAATTTATTAAGGGGCCGGCCCGTGGCTCACTCGAGAGAGTGTGGTGCTGATAACACCAAGGCCACGGGTTCGGATCCCATATACGGATGGCCAGTTCGCTCACTGGCTGAGCGTGGTGCTGACAACACCAAGTCAAGGGTTAAGATCCCCTTACCAGTCATCTTTAAAAAAAAAAAAAAAAAAAATTTATTAAGATTTGTTTTGCAACCTAACGTATACTCTGTCCTTGAGACTGTTTCATGTGCTCCTAAGAAAAATGTGTATTATGCTGTGGTTGGGTGGAGTGTTCACACACACACATAATTTTACTAATGAGGGTTATACAATGTGCAAACTTTTAAAAAATCAGGATACTGGATGAAATGTTAGATAATGGTCTTCAGGTTTAAAAAGGCACTTGACAAAATGTCCCCCAAAAGTACCAAAGAGTAACAGAAAAAGATGAAATAGCAACACAGTTATTCAGGATAAGATCTCTGTGAAATAGATTACTTCACAAGGACACATGAAGAAATTTAAAAAGGGCCTGAGAATCAGTTGGTAGTAATATATTGGTGTTAGTTGTCTAATATTAAAGGTTGTGTTGTGGTTATGGGCAAAGACTTCCTTCTTTGTGGGAAATACCCACTGATGTGTTCAGGGGTGAGGTGCATTCCATGGGTAGCTTGCTCTCACATGGTTCAGGGAAAAGTGCTTAGTATAGTTTTTGCAGCTTTTCTGTAATTGAAGAGTGTTTTAAATGAGAAAGTTACATTTAAGAAAAAGAAGAAAGAAAAGGAGGAGGAGAAAAAAGAAGGAGGAGGAGATTAAAACAAAGACAGCTTATGCTGACCCCAATTTGACTGCCTGGATTTAAACAAGATAAAATGCAGCTCTCTTCTACATAAAAATTTTTCAAGTACTGTATTTGGTGACAGCTGTGCTAACGTGTGTTCCTCCAACCCTGTCTCCTTTTTGTGCTCTCACAATCCTATTCCCTTGTGTGTTACCACCTTGTATCCTGTGACCTGCTAGATTCACTTGCTAGTTCTAGTAGTTGTTCTCTGCAAGTGAAGATGCTTATATTTCTTCCTTCCCAATCTTTCTGCCTTTCTTCCTGGCTTACTGCCCTGGCTAGTACAGTGCAGAATGGATTTGGTGGGCATGAACACTGTTGGAGCTGGTTCCAGTCACTGACGGAAAGCTTTCAATATTTTTGCCATTTTAAATGTTAGCTGTAGCTTTTTATATGTGCATTTTATCAGATGAGGAAGGTCCCATCTGTTTCTAATAGGATGATTTTGTGTGTGTGAATTGGTGTTAAATTTGGTTAAATTTTAATTTTCGTTTTAATTTTGTTAATTTTTCTGCATCATTTAAACATGTTCATATACTTTTTTCCTTCACATTAGTAATATCATGAATAACACTGATTAATTTTTCAGGTGTTAATCCAATTGTATTCCTGGAATAAACCCCACTTGCTCATATTATCTTCTTCAAATATTGCTGGATTCTATTGGCTATTGTTTAAGTAAAGATTTTTACTTGTATATTTATTATACAAGTAAATATTGATCAGTATTTTTCTTTTCTTCTAATGTCAGTCAGATTTTGGTACCAGGGTTATGCTGGCCTTATAAAACAGTGAAGTAGTATTACCTCCTCCTATATTTTCTGGAACAATTTGTGTAAGGTTGGGGTCAGTTCTTCCATAAATATTTATAGAATTCATTGGTGAAATAAATTGTAAGCTTTCAAATAAAGGATTTAATTCATAAATAGTTGTAGGATAATTCACACTATCATCACATATTGTGGCTATTTTGCTAAGTAGTATTTTTTAAGGAATTTGTCCATTTCTCCAAGTTTTCAAATTTATTGGCATAAAGCTATTGATAAGATGCCATTATTATTTTTAATGACTGTAGAGATTATCCAATCACTAATTCCTGATACTGGTGTTTCGTGCTCCTGCTGTTTTCATTTGAAATTTGGCTTATTGAATTTATTTTATTAAATGTATTGATTATCTCAGAGAACCAACTTTTGGTTTGTCAATTCCTTCTATTATTTCTATTCTATTTCATTGATTTGTACTCTTATTATTTGCTTCCTGTTACTTCCTTTGAGTTTAACTTATTTTATGGGTAATTAATGTGGATCTTCAGGTCATTGATTTTTATGCCTTTCTTTTCTCCCTCCCACCCACCGCCCCACCCTGGCCCTTGCTCCTGTGAGCCCAAAATCAAAGTTGCTAATATGACTGTGGAAGACCCTTCTTCTACTGACCCCTTTTCCTGCCCTCCTTTAAAGGTCAGTCCTTCCACCTAGCCACCCCAAATTCATGGAAAAACCGTGCCATTGTCCAATTTTCTCAATCTTTAGCTTCTTCTCAGAACTTATCAGAATGTTGAATTTGTCACCGTTTATCTGCTGGTTCTTTTGCACACAATAAGGATCCTACCATTGTACCCATCTACAACTTCTCTACTGTTCCTAATTTAACTGTTGCTCACACAAAAAGCCCCCTTGATGTCTTTACCACCCCCTCCCCCCAGACTTCTGTTTTTTCCTACCACCACCTATTGTCATAGGTAGGTATTATATGACTCAGGACAAATTCAATTATTCACACTCAATTAACAGCACACTGGCAAAACACAGGGCCCAATAACACTATACCTTTGACTTCTGTGACTTAAACTATACTGTGAATTTCTCTATAAGGATTTCTCTAATCTCCACCTTGGTTTATCTTAGTGAGCAATGTACAGAATATGATCCTCATCCTCTTTATAAGGCCTATTGGAAGTCACTACGTTCCCGGAGCCTTGCTCTTCTCTCTGCATCCCCCAATCCCTCGAAGTTCTCCCAGAGAAATACGACTTCCATTCCTTGGTCCTTGCCCTATTCTAATTCTTGGCTCAACCCCATTCTCCGAAACATACTTCATAGTGAGTCTCAAAATTTCCAAAAATGTATTAGTCTTTCATGTGCTCCCACTGGCTATATTTTTGTTTACATAAACGAGAAAGATCTTTGGTCCTATGAATACCTTGACAAACGGTGGATGGGAGAGACCTGCTTCTTAGGACATCTAACCACATCATTTATTATCCTCAAGGCTGTTACTCAGGCAGGTTCCCTTCATCACAGATAAAAGAGGGCATTATCCATAACTGATCATTACCCTGATGAGGACCCATCTGAATGTGAAAATAATAGCTGCAGACACTCCCAAGTATGTGATTTGCTGGAAAATGTCAACCTCAGTGAAAGGGCTAGGCTTGGGAGAATATTGGGTTCCTGGTTTAGACTTACTACAGGTTGGAATGAATATTAGAACTCTTCCCCATACAGCTGTAGAATTGCCTGTTCCACCACTTGAGCTATTAGGACCCAACAAAGGTCTTTATATCTTTTGCTCAAACTGGGAAGACGAGCCTTGGGTACAAGAGGAAAGTAAACTCTGACAGAACAAGAACAAGGTTTGTCTTATATGGAGAAAATTCCTGCCCAAGCTCACACGCCAGTATGCTGCGTAAATGAGGGATGCAAGCCTGTTCAGTCCTGGTTGGTTGTCATTAAAATTGACTGACTTGTTTAACCTAGAGTCAGCAAGTGACTCATGGAGTCCTAGATAACCTCATCACACTAGACTACCTCCTTGCTGCAAAGGCAACATTTGTGCTATCACCAACACCTCATGCTGTCGTTGGATAAATACTTCTAGCCAGGTTGAATGGGAAACTTCCAAAATTTTTAAATTGGCTAAATCCCTAAAAGGAGGGCTCTCAAAGGGCCTCCTTGGCAAGGCAAAATTCCAATTCTCAGATATTTTTTGTTGGCCGTCCTCTGGCACTGGTTGCCTCATGTTCTGGCTGAGCTCTAACCAACTGAGCTAACCAGCCAGCCCATCCTACAGTTTTTAATGATCCTCCTCCTACTAGCACTACAAATTTGTCTCCTCTTTAAGGTCATTCTAGCCAGTTTCAACAGATACGTACTGGAAACTCCGACCTAAATTACGTTGGCCCAACACCTTGAAGCTTAAACTCACACCAAACAGAAACTGAAACCAACCTAGCCCATGAGACTCTGATCCAAATTCAACAGGTACCTGGGTGCCTGCTGGAGGCAAATGGCTCTAGTAGCTTAATTGGCCACTACACTGCTGTGAGGATTCCAACATGGGACTAGATGGAACTGGTGAGGTAGCAGGTGGAGTTTGGATGTGTTGTCCCCTCCAAACCTCATGTGGAAATTTGATCTCCAGTGTAGCAGTGTTGGAAACTGATTGAGTCATGGGGGCGGATCCCTCATGAATGGATTAATGCTCTCCCTGGGGGAGGGGGGATTAATGAGTGAGTTCTCGCTCTATTAGTTCCCGCGAGAGCTCGTTGCTTAAAAAGACGCTGGCACCTTCTCTCTCTCTCTCATGCTTCCTCTCGCCATGTGATCTGCTTGTACCTGCCAGCTGCCTGCCACTTTCTGCCATGAGTAGAAACAGCCTGAGGCCCGTGCTAGATGCAGCTGTCCCAGAATCGTAAGCCAAATAAACCTCTCATCTTTATAAATTACCCAGTCTCAGGTATTTCTGTTATAGCAACACAAAACGGACTAAAACAGGAGCCAACCACTTCAGCACCATAAACGGGATGAAACCAACATCATCGATCATCAGTGCTGTCTGCTGACAGCTTCCAATCAAAAAGGAGAGATGTAAAACCTGAAAGAGCCAAACCTTTGAGATGGATCCTGAGTGGCTGAGTCTAAATTCTGAACAGAGCTAAGCAGCCATCTGCTGACTGGAGGTTACACACATCAGTCAGTTTTAACAACAACCAGCCAGGACTGAACAGGTTTGCCTCCGTCATTTACACAGCATACTGGGGTGTGAGCCTGGGCAGGAGATTTCTCCATATAAGACAACCCCTGTCCTTGTTCTGTCAGAGTGCCCTTTCTTTTTGTACCTAAGGCTGAGTGTCCCCGATTTGAAAACTGTTTGCCAGATAAAGTTTCCCTTTATCTCCAAATTGTTTTCCAGTGAATTTTGTGATGAAAACTTAATCTCCATTGTAACATGATTAAGAGGGTAGGAAATCTGACTATGGTATTTAAAAGGTGGGGACTTTAAAAGGTGATTGAATCATGATGGCATAGCTCTCCTGAATGAATTAATCCATTCACGAATTCATGGGTTATCACAGAAGGAGACTGTGGCTTTATAAGGAGAAGAAGACAACACGTGAGCATACTCTTGCCCTCTCGCCATGTGATGCCTTGTGCCACCCGGGACTCTGCAGAGGGTCCCTACCAGTAAGAAAACCCTTGTCCAATGTGCCGGCTGGAACTTGGACATCTCAAACTCCAGAATTGTGAGAAATAAATGTATTTTCTTTATAAATTACCCAGTGTCAGGTATTCTGTTGTAAGTGACAGAAAGTAGACTAAGACAGCACATCTGGCCCCTGTGAAAACACTGTGCAAGGAACCATGCAGTATCAGGGAAAAGGCATGGCCCTTCCTTCCCTTACGACAGTTCCGGTTCACAGGGAGCTGAGGCACAAACAAACCTCAAGGTCAACTCAGGTGAACAGTCTGGAGGGGCTGCCGAGGCGAGGAGAAAAATGCCATCGGTGACAGGGACAATGAGGGACACAGAAGAAAAAGTCCACACAGACAGATCACAAACAAATGTGAAGTCAAAGTATGGGGGCAGGGGGTAAAAACAAGTGAGGTAGGGCTGAGGGAGACCAAGAGGACAGAGACCTGAGGTTGTTCCCCTAACAGAGTAGGTCTGATGGGTGTGGGGAAGGGTGGGGCACATTGTCCCAAGTCTGTTCCTTCACGGACTCTACTGACACTGCCTTCTTCCAGACATGAGTCGTGGGGGGGGTTTCCTTGCCTTGCTCCTCCCCCACAATTGTCACGAGTGTTAGACTTTCTAGAGCCTCTTGCTATTTCCTCTCTGGGGCAAAAACACCCTAAAAGCTGCCTTGTTAATCTTAAAGGAGCAGCTCTGATGTCTGTTTCGGACTTGTTCTCAAGGTCTTTCTGTGGTCTGAGATGTGCTCTTAGTTTTTGTGGTCTTTTTGTCTGTTTGTTTGTTCTTTAGGTATAAAAAGACTCCTGGATTATGAATCAAGCCATCAGGCTTCTTGCTCAGGGCCAGCCGTTAGACAGCTTCATAGTCCTGGATGTCTTACTTCCCATCTTCTCTAAACATGTTTACTATCCTTGAAATAAAAGGGTCAGATTAAATGACCTCTTAGGGACCACAGAACAGTGACCCAGTGCTGGCCAAGTGCAGCCTCACAGACGAGCACAAGACACTCACCTGGGGACAGTCAGCAGAACCCAGAGACCCAATCTCTGCTACTGCTGATGCCCCGGAGACTCGCTCGCCCCCTGCCCAGCCCCTCCCTCCACCGTTTGAACACTCTGTGTCTCACACTGTTCATCCAAAACAAAGACAATAAGTGTTCCTTCACAATCTAGCTTATGAGAAGTAAGTATGCTAATACATGTATAAAGTGCTGAGAACAGAGCTTGCAAGGCACACAGCAAGTACTGTATTTAACTAAGCTGTGGGCTGATTAGTACTGTCATTACCCACAACATTGATCTTAATCAAAACCACATGCTCCAGGCCAACAATAGTATAACCTGGTCTCTCTGCACCATTAGAGCCTCCCTGGGGGTGTGGTGAGGGGAGGGCGGTGAGATCTCATGTCTCTCTCGTGTTACTTCCTGATATTTAGGTCCTGGTGTCACTTCTTTTATAGGACTATGGGCTTGCAGGGAGTAGGATTCACACAGTAGTCACACTGCCCCACCCAACGCCCATCACCACACAGACTTTCTCAGAGTGGGGGGTTTATCATCTAGTGATGGGTGAATAGCTGCACCCCTCCTCCAGGACACGCATGAGGTGATCCTGGTGGTGGCCTCAGTTCCTGCCTAAGGACGGGCTCCAGGCTTCAGCACAGGGAGGAGAGGACCCTGGAGAGCTCTGTGGACTCCAGGCAAATGATCACAGTGCAGGGCACAGGCCTGGAGAAAGGGCTGCACAGAGGATTCTGGAGTCCTGCGGTGGGCACGGCCAGCATGTGCTGATTCTGACTGTGCGTGCCTGAGAGGAAGCCACCGGGTGAGGACAGACCATCAGACATCAGCAGAGGGACAAGGACTGAAGACTACCCAGGGCAGGTAACCATTCCCACGGTGGACAGAACTCATCACAGGGGTGCTGGCTGGTCATTAGAAGACAACCACTGTATCCTTAGTGGTTAACCAAAATAGTTCCAGAATAAGACAACTGTAGACCGGGAGTAAAGTTAAAAAGTTAGTATCAGAGGATCAAATTCATGCTCCTATTTATTAATTAAGCACCAGAACAATATCCACATTATAAAGGAGCACATCAAAATCCAATATATGATAATGTAAAATTCAGGGTTATCGTCTAACAAAAAATTACTAGGCATGAAAAGAATCAGGAAAATATCCCCATGACCAAAGATAATAATCAATCAATGGAAACAATCCTGAAAGTGACAGACGTAGTAGAATTAATAGACAAAGACATTAGGACAGCTGTTGTAAATGTTATAAATATCAAGGGTATGAAAGAAAACATAAACGTCTTCAGGAGAGTAATGAAAGATATTAAAAAGACCCAAATGCAAATTCTAGAGATTAAAAAGAATACCACATCCAAAATGCAAAATGCACTGGATAGGATCAACAGCAGATTAGCTGCTTCAGATGTTCAATGAACATGAACACAGAGAAATAGGAGTATTCTAAAATGAAACAGAAAACAGCTGAAAAAATGAACATTCCCAGTTCTGGAGCAATATCAAGTGTTCTCACACAAGTGTAGTTGGGCTCCCAGTAAGGAGAGTGGTAGACAAAATATTTGAAGAAATATTGACCAATAATCTGCCAAAGTGTATATAAGCACTAAACCCCAAGATCCAAGAAATTCGTCAAACTATGAGTAAAAGAAACATAAAGAAAAAGGCAAATCATAATCAAGTTGCCAGAACCACTGTTAAGGAGAAAGCCTTGAAAGCAGTCAGAGAACAAAGACCCAGCAGCACAGAGAAGCCAGGTGAGACGGGCAGCCTGAGCCCTGAGAAACCACAGCAGGAGAAGGCAGAGGCAGAGACCCCTCACCCCCTCCTCTTCATCAGAGCTGCTCCACCCTCTCTCAATTCAGTGCTCAGACCAAGCGCAGATATAGGGGGTGGGTGGAAACACTTACCACTATCTAAGCCATTCAAATCTATCACTGAAAATCTCCAATGACTATCTTGAAATTGTCTTTATCTTATTTTAACAGTGGTCATTTCTAGCTTCCCCCTCTCCCTACCAGACCCTCTGTGCACACCAGTTTAGTTCCGGCCCACACACTTTCTCTCTCTGAGCTGTGGTTTTCTCATCTGTAGAATGTCATTATCTCACCTTCCTCAAGGTCCCAGGTGCTTGTCTGAAGTGCTGAGTACACTGTGCGGTCCCCTACAAAGCAGATCCTTCCCCCATTTATCACAAATACCTGACTAGGAATGACAGGAGATGCTATTCCCAGACCAAAATACAAGTTACAGCTGCCCTTATGAAGCAGGTGAGGGTGAAAAATGCCAGAGACTTATTCCTACTGAGTGTCATTTTCTCCATATGTACAACAGGACAAACAATCCCTATCTCCCCAGGTTGTCAGGAAAACACACTGACTAGTGGTGTGCACTCTCCGGCTGACAGCAGGACACACACTGCCCACAGCACAGGCTCAGTGCACAGGACTGCCCTGCTCTCCCAGCCCTGACCCGGGAGTTACAGCCTCGCTTCTCTTCCGCTGCTGACTGAGGGACAGTGGCCCAAGAACAGGGACTGAAGACCTCTTTGGTGAGGCAGGGTGACTAGCCTTCTGAAACCACACGGATTGAGACATTTCCTGCTCACTCTTCAAACTGCACCCCAGGCAAGGCACCCACCAGAGGACAACTGAAAGCGTGTTAGCCATGCCAGGCCTAGGCCCTGCAATGCCATCGCTGTGGTCACTTGCAGTTGGGCTCCTCTACAGTCCTCAGGGCCACTCCCCACAGCTCTCCACCCTGCTCTGCAGAAGCTCCTGCCTCACCCTCAGGACACCTATACCAAGGGGCCAGTGCAAGCAGGTACAGCCACTGCTGGGCAGAGAACATGTGCCCTGTGGTCCTCCAGCTCCAGAGTGACCACCACCAACCCTGAGGATGTGATTTGTCCTCCCACATGACCTCTCACATCTGCCACCACAGCTCCCTGCGGTTTACAAAGGGTGGCTGCCAACTTTTATCTCTTCACCATTTTATACAGTGAGAAGCTGGGCCACACCAGGGGCACAAAGGAGCAGAGCAGCACCAGTGTCTCCAGCCTCCAGTCTCAGGACCCTTGGACAGTCTGGACATCTGAGTTCTGAGCCTTTGGAACTTCCTAATTCCTACTGTGATAAAAGAGGGGCCCAAGGTGGATGGACGTAGAACAGAAATTGGAGCATCCCAGCGTTTACAGAACAAGGACCTGGGGTCAGGATCTGAGCTCACCACCAGGCCTCACCTGAGGGGATCCTAACAGTCCAAGGACACACAACCCATCTCCATCCAGGGCATGGCCAGGTGGCCACAACTGGCCCCAGCTGACCAGTTTTCAGGTGTACAGCTGGGGTTCCAGTCTCCCCCACCACCCTCCTCTGTGTCTAATCTGGGGTCTCCAGGTCATCTGCTCTCAGTCTCATAAATCTCATGGATCCCTGAAACTCTCTAATAGCACCAAGGAATCAAAAACACGACTCTGTGGTGTACAACTGTTTACCTCTCACTCTAGCAAAGAATTAGTGTCTCTATATTCAGTATAGCAAGGGTATAGGAACACAGGCAAATTTGTGGACTCTTCGTGTGAGTGTACAATTGATACAACATTCTTCTGGAGGAAAATTTGTCAACATCTAAACAAAATTCTAAAATCATTTACTGCATGGACCTAACAATTTCACTGCTAAGGAGTTGCCCAATGTGCAATTGCATATGGATATATGCACATATGA
Source organism: Cynocephalus volans (assembly GCF_027409185.1). Taxonomy (NCBI): domain Eukaryota; kingdom Metazoa; phylum Chordata; class Mammalia; order Dermoptera; family Cynocephalidae; genus Cynocephalus; species Cynocephalus volans. The sequence continues at coordinate 172,144,657 of NC_084461.1, forward strand.
TACTAACAGGGGTACTTACTACAGTGCTGTTGGAATTACCAAAATCAAAAATCAGATACAGTCTAAACTGCTATACAGAAGGGACAACAGTAAATTGAACTGTGGCTTACCCAGGCAATAAAATACTATGTCTTTCTTAAACAGAAAAAGGTAAATCCGAATGTACTACATAAAACATCTAACATAATTGGTATTAGCTCCAAAATTTTAAATAGCAATTGTGCATTTAAATGCATTGAAAAGGCAAAGTGATGGAGGGATTGGAGGGTTCTTTGGGATGCCAGAAATCCTACAGCTCACATTCCCTAAACAATGAAATTCAGATTTTTGACCTTGTCTCTACAGTTCATCCTCACACTCACTCTTAAGACACATGGACCTGACTCAAACAAGCCATTCATCTAGCTACTTAAAACGTAGGTCCCACCAAATATAAACTGATAATCTATAAAAGCTTTTGCAATGTTTTTGAGAATAGAAAATGTCATTGCATTTCTGAACTTAGTATTAATTTGTTCAGTGAAAATATGCAAATTTTCATCATTCCTATAACCTTGGTTTGGACTTGATCTTATCTTTATTTAATTTAATTTAATTAATTAATTTATTTATTTACTGCATAAGGAACCTTGAAAAAGGACTATTGGCAAGAGCCTCAAACAACCTGGAAAAGAACTTAAAGAATGTCCATTTCATTCATAAGTGACTTTCACATACACAGGACTATCAGTTTCTGTTTCCAGAGCAAGCTTTAAAAAAGAGCTTAACACCCCTTCTCCGGAAGGAAGGAGTTTGCCCCTGGTGCTGGCTGCCACACTGACATGCGAAACACAGTCCTGCACAGATTGCAGTGCATGAAAGTGGCTGGAAGCTACTGGGCAAACTGCCCCCAGGTGACATTCAGGGGAGCAGAACTGAAACTTGCAGAAGACAGCGGAGAAAAGTTACTTTTCACGGGATGTATGTTTAACCGAACTGCGATGACCACGTTTAGGAATTTAAATGTAGGGCTAAAATAAATTAATAAGTTCATTAATTAATAAATAAGGCAACTTCTCCTTGGCTTCCTGTGGCTTCCTCCGGAGTTTCCACCTTGACCCGCCACAATCCTGGAATTTCTTCTCCGGGAATCGCTGAGCGCGGCCGGCGCTGCCAAGACCTGGGCGGGGAGCGCGCTCTTCTCCTGGGCCGGGGGTGCTGCGGCGCCCGGGGATCCCACTTTTCCCCCTAGATCAATGTCGTGTTCGCCCTGCCCGGACATGTCTGACCGCGGGTGACTCGGGCCAGGCACCCCCGCTGTGTCCCCCACTCTCCCTACCCCCTCCAGGCACCAGCGCGCTTTTCCCGAGCCAGGAACCGCGGGGGGGACTCACCCGCAGCAGGACGCCGGCGACGAGGAACATAAGGGTCTTGGGGACCCTGAGCTGAGACCTGGTTCCCCTATCCCGCCTGGGGCCTGGGACGCGCCCTGCCCCGGCCCCCGAGGCGACCTGTGTGCTCTGTCCCCGCTGTCCCATGGCGTTAGGGAGCGCTCCTTGTCCCCGAACCCGCGGATTTCAGCCCCTAAAGTCGATCACGAATCGTCCTTTGGCGCGGAAACGTCCCCACAGACTGCTTCTTGGGATCCGATGGCGCCTCAACTTTTATGCCCCTGAGCGTGCCACTTGGACGAATCCCAGCCAGCAGTTTGTTGAAGCGCATAGTCGTGTGGTGACGTGAGATACTCAGAAAGAGCGGCACGCCCTTCTGCTGGCCCCTCCAGGAGGAGCAGAAGAAAACGACACTTTCATGGCAGCCCTGACCACGTTTGGTTTTGATTGGGAGTCCTGTCTGCTTTGTTGTGGGAAGGAGACGGGGGAGCATTGGACTCTTTCCTGGTGCTCTGCTGTTAACAGGGTCCCGAGGGTCAGAGTAGGCATTCAAGGCCCATCTGATGCCGCCCCTGACTTCACAGGACACCTGTCGCTCCTGTTGCGGGAGGCTTCCCAGGAACTGTAGGTAAAAGGGAGAGCCAGGTCCTAGAGAACAGGGAGAAAGGGAAATGGGTCTCCCAGGGCCTTGCAGGGCTTAGCAAGGATGCAGGAAAGGCCTTGGGGAGAGAAAGAGTAAGAGGGGACACAGGATAGTGGCCACAGAGATCCTCAGCAGCCAGGACCCGCTTACCCCTCAGGGACCACTGCCCCTTCCCCAGCAGCCCTGTCGGAGCCAGTCTGAACCAGGCGGGAGCCTCTCAGCCCAAGTGCTGTGGGTGAGCCAGGCCAGCCTGGTGTCCCTGTCCCCACAGGGAAGGGCAGGCAGGAGAGGGAGGGGGAGGAGGTGCTGAATTCCAGTCCGCCATGAACCTGGGGCACTTTGGAGGCCAGGGAGTCAGAGCAGGAAACACCCCTAGGCTGGGCAAGTCTGGAGGCCTGACGGGGAGGAAGGAAGGAGCTGGTCACACGGCAGAAACACACACCCCTGGACTGTTTCAGAGGGAGGATGGTGGTGAAAACACACACGTGTGCACGCACACACACACACAAACACATACTCACCACTCTTTCGTATGTGGTTCCATATTTATTTTGGTCATGAACTCATAAACACGTGAGCGTTCTGCACCTAGTGGCCTGCTGTGTATTGTTTGATATTATCAACATACTCTTGAAAGAAAGAATAAAGAGTCACCTCCTGCTTTCCTCCTAGGAGAAAAGGGAAGCTAGAGAAGCCCTGATCTCACTCATGCTCGCAGCGGAGGCTGCAGCCCTGGGTTCTTCTGTCCTGTCTCAGGTCAGCTGATTCTTCCTGCTGTCTGGTCACCTCTCCTTTGCTGTTGAACACCTCTCCTGGATATTTCATTTCAGCTACTTTGCTTTTTACTCCCAGAATTTCCGTTGGGTACTTTTTGATAATTTCTATCTCTATATCTTGATAGAACTTCTATCTCTTTACTATTGCTGTATATGTTTCCTTTAGGGTTTTTTTTTTTTTTTTTTTTTTTTGGTAATTTTAGACATTTGAGCTTATTTTAAAACGTTGATTTAAAGCCTTTGTCAAATAAGTCCAATGACTGGGCTTCCTCGAGTATCTGCCAATTAATTTTTTTATTCTGTAAATGGGTCATACTTCCCGTTTCTTGACATGATTTTATGGGTTGAATTGTTTCCCCAAAAAAGCATATTTTGAAGTTCCATCCCCGGTATCTGTGAATGTGATGTTATTTGGAAATGCGTTCTTTGCATGTTAGTTAAGATAGGCTGAGCCCTAAGTCCGATGGCTGCTGTGCTTATAAGGCCATGTGGAGATGCAGAGCGACACTCAGAGAGCAGAACGTCATATGAAGACAGGCATTGAGCTTGGAGTGAACGACTGGCAGCCAACCACCAGCAGCTAGGAGAGAAGCATGAACCAGATTGTCCCGCAGAGCCCTCAGAAGGAACCAATGTGCTGACACCTTGAGTTTGAACTTCTAGCCTCCAGAACTGAGAATAATTTTGTATGAAACCAGGCAGTTTATGGTAACTTGTTGCAGTAGCCCTATGAAACTAATTCACTTAATTGAATTCAGCCACCTTTTTTTCATTAAGCATTCTTGCTTGCTATTGTAGAGGCAGAGAAACTCTCTTCCATCTTCTTAGGTTCCTGGCTGGGTCCAAGAATTAAATTGACATAAGATAGATTAACAGAAGGAAAGCATCATATAAGTTTTATGTGGCATGGGGGCCCTCATAAATAAAGAAAGACCAAAGAAGTAGTTAAAGTCAGCTATTTATATCCTAAATTGGACAAAGAATGGTTAGTTGTGAAGAAGCAACTAAACTATGCAGAGAGATTTAAAAGATCAGTGTTCTTTTGTAGCAAGGTCTGTACAGAATTCTCTTGGTTTCGACGTCTCGTCCTTGAGCATAAAGAAGTTGCATCTCTCTAGCATAGGGAAGGCATCATTCACATAGGAATATCATCTTCTGCTTTGAAGAAATAGCATGAAGGTTAAAGTGATCTTTGTACACCTTCTATTTTCAAGCGTCTTTAACTTAAAGAGTCAATATGGCAGAATAGCATATTTTAACCCCTTTATTTTCGCTGACTGGAACTTCCCTGGAAGTTTCACATGTTAAAAGTTGAGTGAGTGACTGTGGAGAGAAGAATCAGGTTAGCAACTGAGTGGAAAGAGATCTCTCAAGGGAGAGAACATGATTTGGAGCAAGAAGGAAATAACAAATATAAGTACATATATTGTCCCATATGTTATGGTACCAGTCTCTTAGTCATGAGAGTAGTTTAGTCCAGTTAGGCAGTTGTGTCTCATTTTAGGCAATGATGTTGTAGGTGAATTCCTATCTAAGTCAGGCCTCTACATGGTGTGATCAATCAGGTATTTCATAAGAAGCATTTCTGTGGAAACAAAGGAAAAGCAAGGGTCAATAGTAGGAGCAAATTGTAAACCCCTTTTTTTAGTCCAGGAGACAATCAGCTGAGAAGCGTTATAAATGTTGGGCTTGGAGCATTTTTTTTTTTTTTACGAAGCATAATTGATTGTACATATCTGTGGGGTTCAGTGTTGAATATCAATACCTGTATACAATACGTGATACTCAAATCAGGATAACTACTAAATTTATCATCATACAATGTATACATGTTTCGTGGACTTTTACCAATTTCTCACTACCCCTCTCCTTCCTCTACCCTTTTCCCTTCTCTAGTAGCCTCAGTTCCATTTTCTCTTTTGAAAGTTAAAGGAATTATTGTGATTATTGTGTCTTTCTTTTTATTTATTTGGTTTTTTAACTTCCACTAATGAGTGAGGACGTGTGGTGTTTCTCTTTCTGTGCCTGGCTTATTTCACTTAACATAATTTCCTCTAAGTTCATTCATGTTGCTGCGAATGACAGAATTTCATTCTTTTTATGGCAGGCTAGCATTCCACTCTATATAAATAATACATTTTCCTTATCCAGTCATCCAGTGATGGACATTTAGGTTGGTTTCAACCCTTGGCTATTGTAAATAGAGCACAATAAACATGGGGGTACAGATATTCCTTTGAGGTGATGATTTCCATTCCTTTGTGTATATATCCAGCTGTGGAATTGCTAGATCATATGACAGTTCTGTCTGTAGTTGAGGAAACTCCATACCATTTTCTATGATGGCTGCACCAATTTACAGTCGCACCAACAGTGTAAGAGCGTTCCCCTTTCTCCGCATCTGCTCCAGCATTGGTTATTCTCTTTTTGATAATGGCCAGTCTAACTGTCATGAGATAATTTCTTAATATGGTTTTGATTTGCACTTCCCTGATGCTGAGTGATGTTGAGCAATTTTTCCACGTGTCTGTTGGCCATTTGCATATCTTCCTTTGAGAAATACCTATTCCCCTCCTGTGCCCATTTTTCAATCCGTTTACTTGTTTTTTTACTCTTAAGTTGTTTGAGTTCTTTTTATATTCTGGATATTAATCCTTTGTCAGATGCATAGTTTGCAAATATTTTCTCCCACTCCGTAGGTTGTCTTTTTGCTCTATTAATTGTTTCTTTTGCTGTGCAAAATCTTTTTAGTTTGATATAATCCTATTTTTTTATTATTTTCTTTTGTTGCCTGTGCTTTGGGGGTCTTATTCATGAAGTCTTTGCCCAGTCCCACTTCCTGAAGTGTTTCCCCTATGTTTTCTTTTAGGTGTTTTATAGTTACAGAATGTATATTTAAGTCCTTAACTCATTTTGAGTTGATTTTGGCAGAGGGCAAGGAGTACAGATCTAGTTTCATTCTTCTGCATATGGATGTCCAGTTTTCCCAGAACCACTTACTGAAGAAGCAGTCTTTTCCCCAACGTATATTCCTGGTGCCTTTGTCAAATATCAGTTGGCTGAAAGTATGTGGCTTGATCTCTAGTTTCTCTATTCTGTTCCACTGGTCCAAGTGTCTGTTTTTATACCAGTACTATGATCTTTTGGTTACTATAGCTGTGTAGTATAATTTGAAGTCAAGTAGTGTTATACCTCCAGCTTTTTTTTTTCCCCCTCAAGATTGCTCTGACTATTCAGGATCTGTGATGTTCCATATAAATGTTAGGATTGTTTTTTTTTATTTCTGTGAAGAATGTCATTGGTATTTTGATGGGGATTTCATTGAATGTGTAGATCTCTTTGGTTAGTATGGGCATTTTCACAGTGTTTGTTTTTCTGATCCAAGATCATGGAAGGTCTTTCCATCTTTTTGTGTTCTCTTTTATTTCTTTCAGCAGTGATTTATTGTTCTTGTTGTAGAGATCTTTCATCTTCTTGGCTAAATTGATTCCTAGGTATTTTCTTTTACATTTTTTTTTAATGACTATTGTAATGGACTTGTTTTCTTGATTTCTTTTTCTGGAAGTTCATTATTGAAGTATACAAATGCTATTGATTTTTTTAAAGTTTATTTATTTATTTTTTTTTTACATACTATGATGCTGTTGCAGAACAGTTGGGGGGAGGGGGAGAGAGGAAAGGGAAAGGAAATAGGGTGGGAGAAGAAGGAAAGAAGAGGGGCGGGGTTGAGGCATGTGGCACCCCCCTCATCCCTGCAGGGGAGACCAGGGGGTTTCCAGCGGTGGCCTCATCATTGCTGGGCTGGGTGCAGATGTCAGGGGGGTGTGACTGAAGCTCTCACTCCCCACCACCCCAGCTCGGGAGCCTCGTGCACTTCTTGCAGCAGCTCAGTGGTCATCACTGGGCTGGTTGCAGGTGTTGGTGGGGCATGGCCGAGGCCCTTGGTCTCACACCCTTGGGACTGGTTGAGGGTATCAAGGGGCATGGTGAAGGCCCCCAGCCCTTCCCACTCCCTGGCTTGGTAGCCCAGGGTACTACTTGTCCTTCTAGGTTTTATAGGTGTTCTTTAGTCATGTGAGAACTTTACTAGTTAATATCAAACTTTATCTCTGATCTTTGGGTTTTTTGATTTTTCTTTCAGTTCTGTGTTGGATTATTTGCTGTTCCCACTACCTAAACTCTGCACTGGAACTAATTTTTAGTCCTTTGCTACTTCTAAAATGGGGGAACTTCCTGTGGGGACCAGCACTTTAGCTCTGTGGTTGAGCTAAATTGCTGCTTTGCTGCTGGTTCCCTTGGCAAGGATTTTGTGCAGCTCAGGTTTTAATGGTTGACTTTATAGGTACTTGCAGCTCTTGTGAGATCCAGGACGCATGGGTTGTGTAGAAACTCTGGTCTGGGCCTGAGTCTTTTCAGCAAACTGCACCCCATGCAGTTCTATATTCCTGACCAGTCTCCACTGAATGGTCTTATACTGATTGGGGGCCAGATAAGCTGTCCTTGCTATGCCCCAATTTTCTCCCAGTGGGCCCATCTCCCCTACTGCCCATGCTCCAAACACTTCCCATGGGATGGGCCATGTGCTGTTCCCTTGCAATGACTTACTGACCTTTGAGAGGCTCCTTTTTTTCAGTTCTTGTGGCTTCTCGCTCCTATATGGGTCCATGGGAATCCTATTAGTAGTCTTGCTGGCCTGGGGGCCACCAAGGCCCTCTTCTCCCCTGCAGCCTCCAAGAAACTTCATCTGAAAGGCACAGCTGTGGCTTTTGCTGGCTCCTGCTTCAGGCACTCACCAGCCCCAGGCTTGAAGTGGCCGGGGCTCAAAATGGTCGGAGCTGTCCTTTCTTCCTGTCATCTTGGCTTCTCCCACCTTCATTCACTCTGTCGGTCTTGCCTTCTCTTCCCCTGATCTCTAGTGGCCCCAGCTTGGCTGTCCTTGCTTTTTAATAGTTGTAAATTGGTTGATTTGTGAGAGAGAGTGACGCTGGGGACTATTTATTCTGCCATCTTGATCAGAAGCCAATGCTATTGATTTTTGCATGTTGATTTTGTATCCTGCAACTTTACTGAAATTGTTTATCAACTCTAAGGTTTTTTTTGTAGAGTCTTTAGGTTTTTCTACATGTAGGATTAAGTCATCTGCAAACAAGGACAACTTGACTTCGTCTTTTCCTATCTGGATACACTTTACTTCTGTCTGTTGCCTTATTGTTCTGGCTAGTACTTCCAATACTATGTTAAATAGGAGAGGTGATAGTGGGCATCCTTGTCTTGTTCCTATACTTAATGGAAAAGCTTTCAGGTTTTCCCCATTGAGAATGATATTGGTAGTGGATTTGTCATATATGGCTTTTATTGTGTTGAGACACTTTTCTTCCATACCTAATTTGCTAAGTCTTTGTCGTGAAGTGACGTTGAATATTGTCAAATGCTTTATTCTGTCTATTGAGATAATCTAACTGATTTTGTCTTTCATATTGATCATATGGTGTATCAAATTTATTAACTTGTGTCTCTTGAACCATCCTTGAATCCCCAGGATAATCCCAATTGATCATAATTTTTGTGTGTAATTTTTTTTTTTGATGCATTGCTGTATTCTGATTGCTAGTGTTTTGTTGAAGACTTTTATATCTATGTTCATCAGAGTTATTGGCCTGTAGTTTCTTTTTTTGGTTGTATCTGTCTTTTTTTAGTATCAGGATGATGCTTTCCTCATAGGACAAGTTTGGGAAAATGTCCTCTGTTTCAATTTTTTGAAATAGTTTGAAGAAAATTGGTATTAATTCCTTTTTAAAGGTTTGGTAGAATTCAGCCATAAAACCATCCAGCCCTGCACTTTTCTTTGTTGGGAAACTGCTGATGACTGCTTCAATCTCGTTGCTTGTTATTGATCTGTTCAGGGTTTCTATTTCTTCTTGGTTCAGTCTTGGTAGTTTGCATGTGTCCAGAATTTATCCATTTCCTCCAGGTTTTCAAATTTGTTGGCATATTGTAGTTTATAATAGTCCCTAATGATTCTCTGTATTTCTTTGGTATTGGTTGTCATTACAACCAATACCATTCCTTTTTCATTTCTGATTTTTGTATTTCATTCTGACTTTTGTTATGATGTGTCCTTATTAGGGGAATTGACTCACATGATTATGGCAGCTTAGAAATCCCACAACAAGCCATCTGTAAGCTGGAGACCCAGGGATGCCAGTAGCATGACTCAATCCAAGTCCAAAGGCGAGAAGAAATTGCCTTTTCTCTGTCTTTTTTGTTCTTCTCGGGCCCCCACTCGAACAGATGGTGCCCAGCCACATTGAGAGAGGACCTTTTCCCACTCAGTCTCCTGGCTCACACGTCAGTCTCTTCTGGAAACACCCTCACAGACACACCCAGAAGTAATGCTTTGCCCATCCTCCAGATCCTCCTTAATCTAGTCAACTTGACACCTGAGATTGACTATCACAGGTACATATTATGGGCAAACAGCTTCTACTTCATCATCTTTTTTTCCCTCAAAATAGTGGAATCCAATAAAAGGATGTGGCCTGGTTCTGATTATAGTGCAAATACTTTATTTTATAGATGAGTAACTCAAGCCCTACTTTATCTTCATGACTCCCTGAATGGCAACAGGGCCTAGATTTTGATATCTGGGGACCTTGTTTACATTGGGGCAATGCCATCCTAACTGTCACCAGGCTCAGGAACACTTGTCCAAGTTTGTCAGGACCAAATAGTTACCAAATCCTGTCCATCCCCCTCCTCAGGGCTCCCTGCATCTTCCTCTACTTTCCATTTCATCTGTCAGCAACTAGGTTGGGCATACACATCTGCGGGCTGCTGCCAGGGATTCCATATTGCTGTCCCCACCCCCATCTCTCCTCTCCTCATCATGCTGGGCAGGATGGTGGTAGGCAGCCTGTCTAGTGATAGGAAAGAATGTGGCAGGTGGCCCTGGGTGGAAAAGGCAGAATGTGTCACTGGGCAATTTCATGGTGCTGGGCTTCGTACCCCACAGAGTGTGTGAGGATTTGATGACACAATGTATGTACAAATACTTTTCAACAAAAGCTCTATCAAGAGCCTGTTGCAGTATATTTCATATTTTAGGCTGAAAATAAAAAGAAAGATAAAAGAGCACTTACTTAATACAAAACCCCTCTCCATGGAAAGGAAAATCTACTGTTGGTGAGCCAGCTGCAGAGCAGGACCATGGCTGTGCGGCAGTGAGCCTCAGCCAACATCACTGCCAAAACACACTAATGGGAGGTCTGGTGCCCTGTATGCTGGCATGCAGGTAGGGGTTCAACGCGTGGAGGAGGGGGACAGCTGTCATGTGGCAGACCATTACAGCGATTCAGCAGGGAGGGTGAGGTGTGATCACAGGGAAGGAGGATGAAGAGATCTGAGAAACAACAGATGCACAATGTGAGATGATAAAACCTGAATATAAGAAGTCAAAGAAAAAGCATGAAGGTGCCTCCAGATGACAGTCACCTTCAGGACAGGGTGAGTGAAATATCACTTTCCACTGTTGCAGCAATCTTTTCAGAAAATGCACTAAAAAGACCACTAATTGCCCGATCTCAAGATTTTGTGAGTTGTCAATAAAACTAAACAAAATTTTGAACATTTAATGGCATTCCATACAGTGGGCATTTTACATCCAAGCAGAGCAGTGCTGAGCACGCTTGCTATCTTCTTTACTACCTGGGCCAAGCTTTTGGCCTGCCTGATCTTCAATTTTCCTATTATAAGATGGGCGTGGTCATTTCTTTCAGACTTGCTGAATGTTTTAGAGTGAATTCAGGAGTAGTTCCTGGCATAAATGGAATACTGGGCTGGCGGGTGCAGCTATTGTTTTTGGCATCCACTGGTTGCCACATTCCTTATGACTCAGGCCTCCTGTCTAAGGGGCCGTCCTCTTTCATCTTCTCCACTTTCCTTATTGCAACTATCTTAGTCTCCATTCCTGGCTCCATTTCATTCAAAAGCCTTCTCTGTCCTTGGAATCACAGCAGCTAGTACCCCTACTCCTCATTGACACAAGGATTTCTTACCTTCCATTCTCATTTTCCTTTGGCAGAATGCAAATGTTCTGACTTGACAATCCAGCTAAAGTGATAAATTATCTTAACTTTAACTCCTCTCTCTCTCTCTCTCTCTCTCTCTCTCTCTCTCTCACACACACACACACACACACACACACACACACACACACACACACACCAGATGACTCTTTGTTTCCCAATTGTGTCTTATAGACATTGTCTAACACAGTTTGATCAACAATTGTTTGTAAATTTTGGTCTAGTGGAGACATAAGCTTGGCCCAATACATTGTTTCTTTTTCTGGGACTATTTAAGCTTCCCTAAGGATCATGTTATTTCTAATTGTTCAGGTTCTTGATGAAGCTGGCCAGAGTGGTCGGGGGCAGGGGATGGGGGCAGGCAAAAGGGAGACAGGGGCTAGCTCTTTCTAGGAAAAGCCAGGCCAGCATCACTCTGACTGTCTGATCCACTTCCATCCTCTGGCTTCTCTTTTAGGCTATTTATGTTTGAATGTCAGCTATGCAAAAATGAGGGTGAGTAGACCATGTTCCCTAACTTTTCTCCTTCTATTTGAAAACAGTCTGATCAATTTCTGATTAACTTTGAATCTGTCCATTTCCAGGTATTCTGGAGATTCCAAGGAGAGCTAAGTAGGGCTACCCAGCAGAGCCTTTCCCTCTCATCCATTTCTGGCTGGACTCAGGGGAAAAACCTGCCACTCTCACTCCTGTACATAGAATTGATGATAAGTTGCTGCTGCAGATAAGAATTGAGGGCTTAGGAGAGTCCAGAGCTGGCTTTGTTACTGCTGCTTCCTGATCAGTTGCCTTACCTGGAAGGCCTCAGCCTGAGGACCTGCTGTCCTGGCATCCGTATGTAGCAGCCAAAGGGAATTCTCAGTGTTCCCAATGACAGTGGACAGTGTTCTGGACCCTCTGTGACAGCGTGCATGTGTTCCTTAGGAATATTCCAAATGTCCATGCCTAAAAGTATGAAAGCAAAGGGATTAGTTCTGTGCTATAGACTTAGAGGATCCAGCCTTTATTGAGTGCCTAATGTTTACCAGACACTGGTGTACATGCTTTACATTCACTGTCTTACTCAATTCTTACAACAGTTCTCTGAGGAGACAGTAGCACCTTATGACTGCAGATGAGGAAAACTGAGGCCCTGAAAGACAATGCAACATGCTCAGGTAAGGTCCCTGACTTTAAATGATGGAGCTGCACCTTGAATGCCTCTGGTCTGATTCCAAATCCTGCTTTTTCTGCCCACTTGATGGTTCACTGAAAAGTTTGCCCAGAGCATATGTCTCAGGCTGCATGCACTTACACGGGACACTGTTGTTTCTATGTAGGAGGTGCCCCATCTTGTTCAATTGCCTCAGAAAGTGAGGAAACCTTGCACAGTGCCTAGCTCACAGTAGGTGCTTGGTATATGTTTGCTGCATGAGTGAGTGAATGACTGGCTCAATGGTGTCACTCAGAAGAGACAAGAATTCTCATTTACGTCATTCATTCTCTACTTCTTGGACATATTTAGCAGAATCTGCCATGAGGCTTCTACATACTGCGGTGCCACCTGCCTATATGAGGACAATGTAATCACCTGACATTCAGATTAATGAGAACAAAGGCCATTTGTAAAATCCTATCAATGAGAAGCAGTCTCATTACTATCAAACAAATAGGAAGAATTAAGTTCTCAATATTTTTTTCATCAAAGAAGGTATTGCAATTCAAGTATTTTATTACAACTAAACTTGTGATTTTCTTAGGAAGTTATTTCTGTTTTTTGTCAAGGCCGTTTCATTGTATGTTATGTGTTCTGTAACCCTCGTGAAAAGAATCCTCTTGGAAATACATTTTTTTAAATGTTGTTTCTCCTAACTTTTTTGAACATTCAGTGTGCAATCATATGTAAAATAGTGATTATTTTTCCTTCTCCCTTGTAAGAGTCTTACCTTTCATTTTTGTTCTGTGTCTGGCAGTCTAGTCCTTTCAGTACAATGTTCAATGATGATTAGAGAAAGCAGGTATTTTGGTCTTGGCTTGATTTCTCTGGGGAGGCCTAGAAGACTTTCACATTAGTAAAGATACTGGCTCTTGTTTTCCTATAGAAACAACATCTTATCATTATATGAATATCCTATTCAGATCTGTTTTAAGAATCAAATAAGTGTCTTATTTTGCTAAATGTTTTTTCAGCCTCCATTGAGACTATATGGCATTTTTTTGTTTAGACTCTTGATATGGTACATTATTATTCGTCAGAACACATTCACATTCCGGGAATAAGACCATACTTTAGATTTTCCAAAGTACCCTCATATATAGTCTTCTATTGAGTTTCATAAGCCAGTAAAGGAGGGATTGTCTCTTGTTGCGGTTGGTGGAGATTGCTTAGAAAGGACAGTAGGGGACCTTCCGGAGTGGTGGAAATTTTCCACATCTCATGTGGGTGATGGTTACAGATGAGTATACAGTTGTCAAAGGTGAATGGAACACTTCAGAACCGAGCATTTTACTGCATCTAACGTATGCCACAATGAGCAAACGGGGACACAGAGCCTGTGAGCTTTGCAAGCGTTGAAGGTTCATCTCAGTCTCCATACAGACCAACAAGGGGCGGTGATGCGCCCCGGGTCTCAAAGCCCACCAGCTGTCGGGGTCAGTCCTGGAGTCCAGGACTCCTGACTCAGATCAAGGGCGAACGCACACACCACCATGTGTTACAGAGACCGGCAGGAGCTTAAGGGTCTCAAAGGAGAAGGGTGAATCCATTGAAATAAATGTCACTAGCTTTCTTTTACTTTTTTAACGGGGCTGTTAGAAAACACAACCTGGTGTCTGGTCCCCTCCTGTTTCTAGGAAGGCTGCGTGCAGTGCACTGCGCGTGCGTCTCGTGCAATCCTGTCGCAGTCCCCTGAGCTGGGTGGGTTTGCTCCGTGTCAGGGCTCACTCGCAGCGCAGAGTCTGTTGGCCCATCCAGCTCTGCCCCAGCGTCAGGGAGTGAGGCCGAGCTGGATGTGAACCAGAGATCCCCCAACCAGGCCCTGCCTTTCCATAGATGCAGACGTGGCCGCCCTGGGTCCTGCTCTCCTGCCCAAAGCATACTAAGCGTCTTCCCTCCTCTGAGCTCCGGCCATGCCCACTCTCTGAGCCTCCCTCTGCCTCCTTCCCCACGTTGTTTTCTGCCTCCATCCAGTTTATCTCCTGGAGGACGCCTTGTATGAAATGCTGGCGATGTGGATCAACCAAGTGGGGCAGGCTCCTCAGTCAACACCCTGCTGGGTGCCTTGGAGACGCTGGGAGAAAGACACGCCAGGGAGACCATTGAGGACCAGCTGCTGGGCTTCGGGAAGTTCGTCTATCAAGAAAGTGGGGCAGGCTCTGCTGTGTTCTAAATGTGAAGGAATCTCTTTAAGAAGCCAGAGCTTTCCTCTTAGCTATTAATGTTTAATTATTAATTATGTCCAATAATTTTAAAATATATACTTGTAATGAAATATTACCTTTAAGAGGCATATGTGTCAAATCGCCTGGTTTGTCCTTGAGGTGAGCACTCTGCTTGAGCCACGATCTGTTTCTTTACCTGTTACAAGTCTTGTTGGGGATAAAAGAGGATCAGAGCTGAAGGGTCGGTTGGATGAGATATCAGATCACCAATAGGTTTTATTTCATGTGCCGTTTCAGATTAATCTGAGTGCTTGTGCAGGATACCATGCTCAGACTAAGGCCCTGTACGAGTTACACATTGCTCCTTGAGAAACTACTCTAGAATGGCGACGTCAACACAGTGGTGGACCAGGAATCCCAGGACCTCAGTCTCCCACAGAAACAGCAAGTAAATAACAACATGCTAACCAATATACATAGCTGTGTGTGAACTCTAATGCTAGTTACTAACCTGTAGCAAACAAGCAAATGTCCAACCAAGGAAAAGCCACACTTAAATAGTAGGAAATCTCATAAAAGTTTTTGCTCGCTTTTACTCACCCCCTCCAAGGTGTGTTGGGCTCAGGAGGAAGTTGCCCAATTCTTGGCTCCTCCTTCAAAATGGAAAGAAAAGTGGGGAACTTGTCTGCAATGTTCTGGGATGCAGTGGGGTGAGAGGACCAGGTGACTTCACTGGAGAATTCTCCCATGTGTTTAAAGAAGAATTAACACCAATCCTCCCCAAACACTTCCAAAACGTTGAAGAGGAGGGAACACTTCCAAACTCATTCCATGAGTCTAGAATTACCCTTATACTAAAGCCAGAGAATGGCACTATCGGCTGAACATCCCAAATCTGAAAACCTGAAATCCCAAAAGCTCCAAAATTTGATATGACACTCAAAGGAAATGCTCATTGGAGCATTTTGGATTTTGGATTTTCAGTCAAGCTGCGTAGGCCTCTATTCACCCCTCCCTCCATCCACTGAGCCTCAGTGCTAGAACCTATGAGGGCAGCCCAAGTACCTGTGTCCCAGCCACACAAAACTGCTCTTGCCGACTACTGGACTCACACTCAGGTTCCCTTCACTCCTACCTATTCCCAGCCCTTCAGTGGTCCTGTGGACACTGCAAAGGCAGCATCTTGACTCTTGTGCCTTTCGGCATGCTGGACTCCTAGTGCTCTGGGCCCAGCATAGTGCTGGGTGTGCAGGGACAGTTGGAAGAACCGGACCCATGTGGGGACTCACCCGAGGAACCTCAGGTTTCAAGTGGCAGGAAGTCTCCTGCTCTCCTGCTTCCCAAGTGCGTTAAAGAATCTGACAGGGAGGGAAAATCCAGAAAAAAAACAGAACTGGGATCCTCAGGCTTGCCTGTCACCAGGAACAGTTGGGTGGAGATGACAGTTAACTGGCATGGAAACTGGGAATCAAAAGATGGATGATTCACCAGCAAGGTGGTGATGGGGGCGGGGGTGTAGAATCGGTTTGATGACCCTGTTTTCAGACCCTCCTGTCTGCTCAGTGCCCGGCATCACACTACTGACTTGGGAAGATCAAGGCCCTGCTGCAGAAGCCTTGTGCTGAGACACAGCTGCTTGAGAGACTCTGGAGCTGGTGACTTCCTAGCAAGCCTGAATAAGTTCCCCGGGGAAAGGGGGGAGGGGGAGAGCGCGCGGTGTGCAGGTGCAGAAGCTGAGAGTTGGCAGAAGGCCAGGAGAGTTCTGGGTTTATGAACAGGAGGGCATTGGCCCAAGAAAGGGAGAGGGATCGGGACTGATCTAGATGTGGACTCTGACCCTCACCACCCTGTTTTAGACAGCGGGCACAGTGTCTGGGAGAAGCCTAGGGCCCCCACCCCTTCCCAGTGACGCAAACCAGATCCCAAAACGAGCCAGGGTCCCGGGGAGCCACATTCCAAGATTGGGCAGAGCCATGCGCTGCTGACTCAGGGAACCCAGATGTGACTACATCAAACTGTGGCTAATTTAAATACTGGCTCCGATTGGTCCGCTCTGGCGATGCCTACACAAGAGTGCTATAAAAGCAGGGCGGACTGGGGTTCCCAGGAGCAGCGCGTGGGGACAGGAATTAGCCCGCTCCGCGCACCCTGCCGTCTGCGGGGACGTTTCCGCACCCACGAACTACACGGACGGTTCCTGATCGACTTTGGGGGTTGAACCCTCGGGGCCGGGGACAAGGAGCGCTGCCTAACTTATGGGACAGCGGGGACGGAGCGCACTGGACGCCTCGGGGTCCCAGGCTGGGAGTGCCCCTGGCCCCAGGTGGTCGCGGAGAGCCAGGTCTCAGCTCCGGGTCCCCAAGACCCTTATGTTCCTCGTCGCCGGCGTCCTGCTGTCGGTGAGTCCCCACCGCTATTCCTGGCTCGGGAAGAGCGCGCCTGGTGCCGGGAGGGGGTAGGGAGAGTGGGCGACACGGCGGGGGTGCCTGGCCGGGGTCACTGGGCAGGACGAACCGTCGTCGAAGTCGGGGGAAGAAAGGTGTCCCCAGGCCCGGCAGGACGGACCTGAGAGGGAGAGAGCGCGCTCCCCCTCCAGGTCCTCCGCCGCGCTGGCGGCCCTCAGCTGACCCCGGAGTAAATCCCGGAATCAAGGGATGGAGCGTGTCACGTCGGAAACTCCCCAGGAAGCCTGAAGGGACCTGATCCGTGCAGGGAGCTACAGATTGCCCACCCTACCCCCACCCGCACCTCCACCCCCACCTTTCTTTCTTGCCTATGTTTTAAATTCTGAAACGTGCTCAGTGCAAATTGCAGCCAGCGAAAAGTAACTTTCCCTCCTCTGTCTTCCTCTTATTTCAATTTAGCTCCCTGAGGGTGGGCCACGAGAAGTTTCCAACTTCCTTCCAGCCACTTTCTTGCCCAGTGACATGGACTGGGCTTGTATCCCGCCTCAGTCACGCAGCTCACGCCCTCTTCGGGAGGTAGCAGGGTGTAAAGTTCTGGTGATTTCACGTTTGAAAGAGAAGCAGCCAGTGGTGGGCACTGAAAGTCAGTGTGGAAATTCTTCGAATTCTTTAAATTCTTTTCCAGGTTGGTACAGGCTCAGGCCAATTGCACTTTTCCAACCTCCTTATGCATTAAAAAACAAAATTAAATGCCAAACCAAAGTTACAGGAATCACGAAATTCTAAATGTTTTCAATGAACAAATTAATACTAAATTTAAAAAAGCAATAACATTTTGTGTTCATAAAATGAACACAGACTGTATTTTTACAATACCAGTTAATATTCAGTGGGACCCACAGTTAATGTGCTTCACGAATGTCTTGTTTTAGTCAGGCCAGTGTGTCTCCAGGTCAATGTGAGAATGACCTGTGTAAACAAGGTTCGAAATATGAATCTGATGGTTTGGAGATTGTGAGACCCGAGCCTTCTCAAATCCCAAATCTGCCTCTCATCCCTCTATCAGTCTTGCCTTTTCTGATGCATTTACAGGCATGATCACCTCTTTTGAATTCTGCAGGTAACAGCAAATTTTGTTAGATATTTTTGTCAGTACATTCTGATTTACCTTACCTTTTTTAACAATAGCCTAGTATTTTATTGCATGTGAACATGATTTATTTTACTGTTTTGTCTTATGGATAGGTGCATTTGGTTTTGATAATTTCAAAAGTGTTGTGGTAAATAGCCTTGTATGTATCATACATCCAGATATCCCTGTACACTCCTTATCCATGTGGGGTCAGTGGTCTAACGATTTTAGAATTCTGTTTAGATGTTGAAAAATTGTCCTCCACAGGAAGGTTGTACCAACTGTACACTCACATGAAGAGCACACAAATGTGTCCGTGTCCCTACACCCTTGCTACACTGAACTTTAATTGTTTGCTAGTGTAAGGGGTAAAAAATGGTACACTTCAAGTGTTGTATTTTTGATTCCTCAGTGCTAAACTGTAGGAATTTCAGTGTTCAGTCATGGGAGTTTTGTGATGATATTGTTGACTCCTTGGGTTGAGTTTCTAACCCCCGTTTCCCCATGTGTGCTCTTGGTCTGAGCACTGCGTGGAGGGAGGGCAGGGGCTGTCCTGGTGAAGAGGGGCTGGGTCTCCGCCTCCACCTCTTCTTCCTGCTGTGGTTTCTGGGGCTCAGGCTGCCTCTCTCACCTGGCTTCTCTGTGGGTGGTGAGTCTTTGTTCTCCAACTTCATTAAAAATTGTCTTAAACTTAACACCTATTTTCAGTAATTTGACTCTGATTTGCCTTGATTTTGTATTCTTTCTGTTCCTTCTGCATGGAATTGGTTGAATTTCCTGGATCTTTTTGGGTAGGGTTTATACCCCACCTGGTAGATTTTCAGCCATTATTTCTTCAACTATTTTATCTTCCCATCTAGATGGCAGGCCTCTGTATACCCTTGTGTCAGAGTGGTTGATATTCTTGCAGAGCTGTCTGAGGATCTGTTCCTCTTTCCCCGTCACTTTCTCTCTGTGTTGCACTTTGGATGGCTCCTGTTGTTTTCTCTTTAAGTTCCTTGACCTTCTGCAGCACCGAATCTGCTATGTATTTATTCATCTCAGAAACTGTATTTTTTTTTTAATCTCTACAATTTCCATTTGGCCCTTTTTAATATTTTCCATCTGTCTCCTGATCCTGTTCTTGGTTTTGTCTACATTCTTGAGTAAATTTGTAAGATTTATATTAGCCATTTTAAGATTTTTATCTGCTAATTCCATTATTTCTATCACTTCCTGGATTGTTTCTATTGAATGAATTGTCCTCTGGCTATGGGGATGTTTTTCTCCTTCTCCTAGTAATTTTTTATTAGATGATACACACTGTGAATTTCACTTTTTTGGATATTAAATTTATTTGTGGCCTTTAATTTATCTATGTATTTGTTCTTTGCTTTTCTTTCCTTTTATTTTTTTTGTTGCCCCATTTACAGTACAAGCCAGGCACGGTGCCTGGGCTTAGGTGTATATGGGGTGGATTTACTCTGCCTCCCCTTTCTATGCAGTCAGTGCAAAAGTGCAGCCTGTGGAAAGCAACAGGAAGCCTCCTTGTGTTCTTTCTTAAAGAGTAATGGATATTGTCTGGTCACAATTAAGAAAATTAAGCATCAGTTAAGAATATTGATCCTTTCATACTAGCTTTTTAACTTTATGCCTGGTCGACAGTTGCCTTATTCTCAGACTTTTTTTGTTAACTACTAAGGGTACAGTGATTAACTTCTGATGACGCCAGCACCCCTGTGATGAGTTCTGTCCACCATGGAAATAAGAACATGAACAGTTACCTGCCCTGGGTGGGCCTCAATCCTTGTCCCTCTGATGTCTGATGGTCTGTCCTCACTGGTGGCTTCCTCTCAGGCATGCACAGTCAGTATCAGCATATGCTGGCTGTGCCCACCGCAGGGCTCCAGAGTCTTCGGTGCAGCCCTTTCTCCAGGCCTCTGCCCTGCACTGTGATTATCTACCCAGAGTCCACAGAACTCTCCAGAGTCCCCTCCTCCCTGTCTGCCAGCCTGGAGCCTGTCCTTAGGCAGGAACTGAGGCCACCACCAGGATTACCTCATATGTATCTTGGAGGGTAGGAGGCAGTTAATTCTACCATAAAGTAGAAGATGAACCACATACTCTGAGAAAGTTTGCACCTGAAGGGACAAATGAGCCCTGTGTGAATCCTGTTCCCTGGAAGCCCCCAGACTGGTAGAGGAGGTGACATCAGGACCCAAATAATTAACAAGAGGTAGCACGAAAAGGTCATAAGAGCCCACCAACCTTGTGTCACCTACATCCAAAGAGGTTGTGACAGGTCCAGGGAATATCATTTCTCCATTTTTTGACTATGACAGAGGTGAGGCCGTGTGGTTGCAAGACCCCATGTTATGATACTATTGACCTGGAGGAGGTGGCTTGATTAAATCAGCATCAAAGGTAATGATTGCACCAATCAAAGCATGTGCTGAAGTGCTCTGTTTTAAACCCTTTACATACATATTAAGACATTTCATTCTCCCAACAACCTGCCTATGTAGGAACTATGATTATGCAGGGCAGCTTTAAGTGTGTGTGAACTAGAAAGGAAAGAGGAAATGGCTCAGGCTAAGTTTTGATTAGGAAATACTAGTGAGTGTGAGGCTCGAACTTGGCTATAGAACAGTCTGAGTCACATGTGGATGAGTCAGTCACAGGACGAGGAAACTCTTCAGTCCGTGACTGGGAGGAAGCAGGGCCAGTAGAGCCAAGGCAGGAAGACAAGAACTAGAATAAGCTTCCCCCCCTCCCTTCTCATGCTTCTTGTCTCTCAACCGTGGCCACTGCCCCCACCCCCATGTGCCCAAGTCTGTGGACTGACACATCCTCAGTTCTCTGGCTGCACCCTTTAGCTCCCTCAATCAGAAGTGACCATGAACTGCAGAGCCTCAGGCCTGCTTCACGTTTATTTACTTTCCTCCCCCATTATTTTGACTTCATACCTATCTGGGATCCTGCCAGTGTGGACTTTTCCCTCTATGTTCACCAGTGTCCCTGCCACCAATGGCATTTGTCACCTTTGTCTGGGCAGCCCCTCCAGACTCTGCACCTTTACGGATGTTGAGGTTGTTTATGTCTGAGCCTCAGTTCCCTGTGAACAGGAGTGATCCTGGGGAAAAGAACAGCCACACCTTGTCCCTGACAGTGCATTGTTCCTCGCACAGTGTGGTTGCCAGGAGCCAGACAAGGCTTCCCTGAATGAATGAACAACTTGGATTCTAGGATGCCTGCTCTAATGCTGGTATTATTCCTGTGTCCATAGACAATGTTTAGTGTAAGTGGTGGGAATTATGATGGGCAGGTGGAGGACAGAGCAGAGGGAGCTGAGTATCACGCTGAGGAACTGCCCATATCCAGAGGCACCAGCAGCCATTGTCACCAGGGACAGCCTTGATCCAATCAGCACAGTTTCAGATATTGACCTTGTGGAGGACTAGAAATATTCCTCAGGCTATAAAGTCTCTGGTGTAAGATAAAGATTTGTAACACAACAAGGTTGCTGGCTCAAGGACAGACTAGTTACTGATTGTTATGTAAAGATACTAGAAAATTGCTGGAAGGAGAAATAAAATTGCTAAGATCAAGCTTTTGTTGATAGGACCACTTAATTGCCTTACTGGAATGTCATCTGGCTTGTTTCACTGAAAGTTACCAGTCTATATTGTTAAACTATAATCCAACCTATGTTCTCTTCCTGTAACTTCCTGGTCTGGAAAATAAACGCAGGAAGAAAACCCCAATTCGGGGTTAATTTCCCAAGGAAGGGATGCCTCTTGCCTGAGGGTTCTGATTGGAGATTAACCACTTTGGGGCTTCTCACTGCTCAGAAGTGATGGGGTTTAAGTAATCCTTTGCATCCCCATTACCCAGGGGAAGAAGGGTGACAAATTCGTGGAGGGCAAAGCAACATCTCCTGTTTTGTTTGTGACGAGAGCTGGTGTTTTGGAGAAATCAGAATGACTTAAGTTTTGGCTATGTGGTTATAGGTGGTTGGCCTTTAGGTATTTCTAAATGGTGGCCTCCGTTTTTATTTTACATATATGCTTTATTGTTTTTTGTATTGTACATATATGAGGTACAGTTTGTTGTTTCAATACATGCACATATAGTATAGCGATCTAATCAAAATAGTTAGCATATCTATCACCTAAACACTTATCATTTCTTTGTGGTTATAACATTCAAGATCCTCTTTTCTAGCTATCTTGAATCAGACAATACAATATTATCAGCTATTGTCACCCTAGGGCACCAGAACTTATTTTTCCTATCCACCTTTAACTTTGTAACTTTGTATCAGTCTACCAACCTTCCCCTTTCTCCTCTCTCTCCCTTTCTGTGCTTGAGGTAACAACTATTCTACTCTCTATTTCTCTTTTTTTTTCTCTCCTTTTAATTTATTTTTCTTAATTGGTCCATGATAATTGTACATATTTATGGAGTACAATATGATATTTGGGTACATTCATACTGTGTGCAATGATCATATCAGGGTACTTAGTTTACCTATCACCTCAAACATTTGTCACTTCTTTGTGTTAGGAACATTCAACACCATCTTTACTAGCTATTCAAAGATACAAAGCACTTTGTTGTTAACTATAGTCTCCCTATGTTACTATGGAGCCCAAGATCCTGTTCTTTGATCTTTCTAATATTTTGTATTCACTGACAATCCTCTCAATATCCTTCCCTTCCCTCTACAAGTCTTGGTAACCACTATTCTACTCTCTACTTCTATGAAATCAATTTTTTTGCCTTCCACATATGCGGAAGAACATGTCATATTTCTCTCTCTGTTTCTGACTTATTTTACTTAACATAATTTTCTCCAAGCTCATCCATGTTGCTGCAAATGGCAGAATTTCATTCTTTTTTTTTTTTTTTTTTTGGCTGAGTAGTATTCCATTGTGGGTATAAACCATTTGTTTTTTATCCAATCATCTGTTGAAGGACATTTAGGGGCTAAATGTCAACTCTTGGCTATTGTGAATAGAGCCACAATAAACATGGGAATGCAGATGTCCCTTCAACTTGTTGATTTCTATACCTTTGTATATATATCCAGTAGTGGGATTGCTGGATTGCATGCTACTTTTATCTGTAGTTGTTTGAGAAATTGCCATACTGTTTTCCAGAGTGGCTGTACTAATTTACATTCCCACTAATAATGTATGAGTCCCCTTTTCTCACAGCCTCACCAGAATTTGTTATTTTCTCTTTTTGACAACAGCCATTCTAACTGGTGTGAGATGATATTTCTTTGTAGTTCTGCATTGCGTTTCTCTGATGATTTGTGATATTGCATATTTTTTTCATTTGCCTCTTGGCCACTTGTATGTCTTCTTTAGAAAAGTGTCTATTCAGTTCCCTTCCCCATTTTTTAATCTGATTTTTTTTTTAGTTGAGTTCTTTGTATATTTGGATATTGATCCCCTGTTGTATGCAAAATTTGCAAATACTTTCTCCCATTCTGCAGGGTTTCTTTTCACTGTATCGATTGTTTCCTTCACTCTCCAGAAGCTTTTTAGTTTGATATAATCCAATTTCTTAATTTTTGCTTTTGTTTCCCATGCTTCTGTGGTATTATTCATAAAATCTTTGCCTAGACCTCTGTACTGAAGTGTTTTTCCTATATTTTCTTCTAGAAGTTTTAGCATTTCAGGTCTACCATTTAAGTCTTTAGTCCATTTTGAGTTGATTTTGGTATACGGTGAGGGACAGAGGTCTAGTTTCAGTCTTCTGTACATGAATCTCCAATTTTTCTAGCACCATATATTGAAGAGACTGTCTTTTCCCCAATGTGGGTTCTTGACTCCTTTGTCAAAAGTCAGTTGGTTGTAGCTACTTGGATTTATTTCTGAATTCTCTATTCTGTTCCGTTGGTCTATGTGTCTGTTTTCTGCTCCTTTGATTACTGTAGCTTTTTAATATATTTTGAAATCAGGGAGTCTGATACCCCCCCACTTTGTTCTTTTTACTGAAGATTGTGTTGCCTATTTGGGGTCCTTTGTTGTTCCATATAAATTTTTGAGCTGTTTTTTCTGTTTCTGTGAAGTATGTCATTAGTTGCTTGATGGAGTTTATTGAACTGGCAGATTGCTTTGGGTAGTATGGACATTTTGACAATATTGATTCTTCCAATTCATGAGCATGAGATGTCTTTCCATTTTTGTGTGTGCCTTCTTTAATTTCTTTAATCAGTGCATTATGGTTTTCATTGTAGAGATCTTTCACCTCCTTGGTTAAATTTATTCCTAGGTATTTTGTTGTTATTACTAATTGAACTGGGTAGATTTCTTGAATTCTTTATCTGTGAGGTTGTTGTAGGTTATAGAAGTGCTACTGATTTTTTATGTGTTGATTTTGTGTCCTGCTACTTTACTGAATTCGCTTATCAGGTCTAGGAGTTTTGGGATAGAGTTTTTAGGTGTCTCTCTATATATTAATCATATCATCTGCAGCCAGAGACAATCTGAATTCTTCCTTTCTAGTATGGATGTCCTTTCTTTCTCTTGCCTAATTGCTCTGGCTAGGACTTCCAGTATTATGTTGAGTAGAAATGGTGAGAGAGGGAATACTTGTCTTGTTCCAGCTCTTAGGGGCAAAGCTTTTAGCTTGTCTCCATTCAGTATGGTGTTAGCTATAGATTAATCCTATATAGCCTTTACTGTATTAAGATACTTTCCTTCTGCATCTAACTGGTTGAGAATCTTTAACATGAAGAGTTGTTGAATTTTATCTAATACTTTTTCTGCATCTATCAAGTTGATCATACGATCATATTTTTTTTTCTTTCATTGTGTTGATGTGATGAATTACATTCACTGATTTGTATATGGTGAACCATCCTTACATCCCAGGGATAAATTACACCTGATTGTGATATATAATCTTTTTGATGTTCTGTTGGATTTGGTTTGCTAGTATTTTATTCAGGATTTTTGCATCTGTGTTCATTGGGGATATTGGCATATAGTTTTCTTTTTCTGTTGTGTCCTTGCCTGTTTTAGTATCAGAGTCATGTTGGCCCTCATGGTATGAACTTGGAAAAATTCTGTCCACTTCAGTTTTCTTTGAAATAGGTTAAGAAGTATTAGCATTAGTTCTTTTTTAAAGGTTTGTTAGAATTCAGCAGTAAAGCCATCTGGTCCTGGGCTTCTCTTTGTTGGGAGACTTTTTATTACTGATTCAATCTATTTTTTTGTTATTGGTCTATATAGGTTTTCTATTTCTTCTTGATTCAGTCTCGGCAGGATGTGTGTGTACAGGAATTTATCCATTTCCTCTAGGTTTTTTGTATTTATTGGTATGTAGTTTTTCATAATAGTCTCTGATGATCCTTTGTATTTTGGTGCTATCTGTTGTAATGCCTCCATTTGCATTGCTAATATTATTTATTTGGGTCTTTTCTCTTTTTTTCTTGGTTAGTCTGGCTTACAGTTTGTTGATTTTGTTCATCTTTTCAGAGAACCAGCTTTTCATTTGATTAGTCTTTTGTATTGTGTTTTTATTCTCAATTTAATTTATTTTTGCTTTGATTTTTGTTATTTCTTTTCCTCTCATTATTTTGGAATTAGTTTATTCATGCTTTTCTAGTTCCTTGAGGTACATTGTTAGGCTGTTTATTTGAATCTTTCTATTTTTTGATGTACGCATTTATTGATATAAACTTTCCTCTTAGTACTATCGTGGCTCTACATAAGTTTTAGTATATTATGTCTCTATCTTCATTAGTTTGAAGAATTTTTTTCATTTCCTTCTTAATCTGTTCTTTGGCCCATTTGTCATTCAAGAGCATGTTGTTTAATTTCCATTTATTTTTGTAGTATTGCAAGTTCCTCTTATTATTGATTTCTAGTTTTATTCCATTATGGTCAGAAAAAATGCTTGATATGATTTCAATTTACTTGAACTTGTTGAGACTTACTTTGTGGCCTAACATATGGGCAATCCTAGAGAATGTTCCATCTACTGAGGGAAAGAATGTGTATTCTACAGCTGATGGATAGAATGCTCCATATATGCCTGTTAGGTCCATCTGGTCTATGGTGCCATTTAAATCTGATGTTTCCTTGTTGATTTTCTGTCTCAATGATCTTTCCAGTGCTGAGAGTAGTGTGTTAAAGTCTTCAACTATTATCGTGTCAGTGTCTATCTCTCTCTTTAGATCTGATAATAGTTGCTTTATATATCTTGGTGCTCCAGGGTTGGAAGCATACATATTTATAATTGTTATATCCTCTTGCTGTATTGATCATTTTATCATTATATAATGCCTTTGTCTCTTAGTAGAGATTTTGATTTAAAGCTGTTTTATCTAAGTATAGCTACTCCTACTTGCATTTGTTTCCATTTGCATGGACTATTTTTTTATATTCCTTCACTTTCAGTTTATGTGTGTCTTTGTAGGTAAGGTGTGTTTCTTGTAGACAGCAAACCAATGGGTCATTTTTTTATTCAGCCAGACTATATATTTTAATTGGGGAATTTAATCCACAAACATTCAAGGTTATGATTGATGTGTGAGGTCTTACACCTGTCATTGTGTTGGGTGTTTTCTGATTTTTTGTGTATACTTTGTTCCTTTCTTCCTATATTATTGTTTACCCTTGTGATTTGGTGGTTTTCTGTATTGATAAAGTTTAGTTTCTTTCTCTTTCTAATTTGTGTATCTACTCTAGCAGTAAGCTTTACATCTTCAGATATTTTCATGATGGCCATTATCATTCTTTCTCTTCTAGATGTATGAGTCCCCTGAACATTTCGTGTAATGCCAGTCTTGTGGTGATAAATTCTCTTAATTTTTCCTTGTCTGAGAAAGACTATTTTCCCTCATTTCTGAAGGATAGCTTTGCTGAGTAAAGTATTCTTGGCTGGAGGTTTTGTTTTCTTTTGTTTTCTTCAGTACTTTGAATATATTGTCCCATTCTTTCCTGTCCTGTAGGGTTTCTGCTGAAATGTCTGCTGTTAGTCTAATGGGGATTCCCTTATAAGTGACAACATTTTTCTCTTGATGTTTTTAGAATTCTCTCTTTGTTTTTAACTTTGGATAGTTTGACTACAACGTGTCTTGGAGATGACCTGTTTGGGTTGAATCTATTTGGGGATCTTTGAGCTTCCTGGATTTGTGTATTCGTACCTTTTCCAAGACTAGTAGAATTTCTCAGCTATTATTTTATTAAATACATTTTCAAAATATTTTTTTTCTTCCTCTGGAATGTCCATAATTCAAACACCTGTCCACTTAATAGTGTCCCCTATATCTTTTAAGCTTTATTCAATCTTTTTTATTCTTTTTTTCTGTCTTTCAGTGTTATTTTAAAACTGCTATCTTCAAGCTTAGAAATTCTTTCTTCTACTTGATCTAGTCTATTGTTGAGATTCTCAGATGTACTTTATATCTCATTCAATGAATTCTTCTATTCCAGCATTTCTGCTTGATTTGTTTTAATGATATCTATCTCTTTGTTGAATTTCTCATTAAGATTGTGAATCATTTTTCTGATTTTGTCAACCTGTTTGTATGTAGTCTCCTGTATCTCAGTGAATTTCTTTAAGAACATTAAGGTGAGTTCTTTTTCTGGCATGTTGGCAATTTCAGATTCTTTGGGATCAGTTGCTAGAGCATTATTTTGTTTTTTTCATGCTGTCCTGTGATCTTGTTTTTTCATGTTTCTTGTTTCCCTGTGTTGATATCTGTGCATCTGGTAGAACAGTCACATCTTTAAGTTTTGTGGAATGGCTTGCATGGGGAAAGACTTTCACCTGCAAATGTGATTTAGGGTATCAATTGGGTAGAGTGCAATGGCTCTGTTCTGGATGGATGCAGTAGTGTAGACTCTGTAGTTTGTTCAGCTGAGTGACTCACTGACCTATGCTAGGATGCTCCCCACACTTGGCTCTAGCATTGTCCTGTCAAAGGATCTTCGGGCCTCTGTGGTGAGGTTGGAGGTTGATGTGAGTACTCTGCCTACCTTTTTCACAAGAGAAAATCCCTTCTGTGCAGATCCTGGTGTCATAGACACCTCTAGTCCACCATCTTGCCCCACTTCCTATTGATTGTTTATTCTTGTAGTCTCGTTTTGTTTTGTAGAATATTTTCAGTTTAGTGTGATATCATTTGTCTATTTTTGCTTTTGTTGCCTGTGCTTTTGAGGGTCAGAGCCAAAAAATCTGTGCCCTCCATTGGCCACTTCTGCCATCAGGAACAGAACCAGGGGGAGAAGGCCCCACACCACCCAGCCTCCCCCAGTTAGAACCCCAGCTCTTTCTCTCTAGGAATCTCCACCAACCTTCTCATTACAGTGATTACTCAGTGCATTTGCAGTTATCAGCTCATCCTAGCATTGAGGAAATCTGCTCAACTGCTAGAAAGAGTGAGAGAGATTTCCAAAGACAAAGACTGAAAATTATTCAAAATAAGTCTTGAAATGAAGAAAGGAGGAACTTGAAAAGCACGTTTGAAGACTATGAATCCATTCTTTTCTGTATATTCTTTGTATATGTGGTGTTATCCTGAGAAAATATTCTGAAAACTTAAATTATAGGGGAGGTAGATTATAAGATCTTAATATTATCAATCTCAAAGCACTGGGTTTTTTAATATATTTATAATAAACATATATACTTTTGTCTCCAGAAGAAGACTGTAGGATGAAAACAAATATACTCAACTAGAACACTGGTCTGGAAGATTCTTTGAGAGTTGTTACTAGGGTTATTCAGCCAATTTACTCCATACAAAATGTACTGAGCATCGACCATGTACCAGGCTGGGCTGCAGGTGTTCCACAGACCATTACTGGTCCTTGCCCACAAGGGCCCAGAGTTTTAGGGTGATGTAAACACTATGTGTGCATCCTGACAGTTCCACTCTAACACTTAAGGAGTCTTCCCCAAACATCAATAATCTCATTTCTGGAACCACAAATGTTCAGCAACACACCTTTATACCCAGTACTGATCCCAGGCTACAGCCCTTTAGGGTGCTTCAGACAAAATCCCAACACTGTCAATCAAGTTCAAACCTTGAAAAAAGAGGGGTGTGGGGTACTTGCCCAAAGTTAGACAATTGGTCCAGGTCAGCTCTGAGAGTCAAGCTCAGCCAAGGAAGCCACCACCCCACCCACCTCCCTCTCTCCACTGGGCCTGAACACCAGTGCCAATAAGGTCATCCCTGGAGTGCCTGTGCCTCAGCCACACACTTTGCCAGGGCTATGACTGGAGGCTCCCTCGATATCCCCTCCCCGCTACCCACTCTCCAGCCATTTAGTTACCCTGTGAGATTGTGAAATCAGGACCTTGACTCACATGGTTTTTAGAATGCTGGATTCCCTGGGCCTTGGGTTCACATGGCTCTAGAAGAGCTTGACCCATGTGAGAACCCTACTTAGGTTCATCCAGTTTCATCTGCCAAATAGTCTCCCACAATCCTGCCTCCCATGTGCTTTATAGAATCTATAAGGGAAGGAACATGCAGACGAAAGCCTGAATTGATTTCCCAGGACTTGCCTGACACTAGGAGCAGTAGGGTGGAGATGACATTTAACTGTCATCAAAACTGGAGACCAGGAGTGACATCTTCAAAATGGCCAACTAGAGTTGCCTGGCACTCATCCCCCTCACAAGAAAGGGCCAAAACAACAAACAAACAACTATATTTTGACTGGAGTGACAGAGGAAGTATGCTGAAGTGCACCCGGGGAATGGCAAAATCCCTGTGGAATGTGAAAGCCCAGGATAGCACCATAGAGATGGGAGCAATGCATTCTGCCTCTGCCACACTATTTTCCCCATGAGGATAATCCTGGAGTCAGAGAGAACTTCTTACAGTGAAAAATTAAACCGGAAATCCCCAATGATCCCCATTGCCAACACAGATACCAGCAGTCTTTGCTACAGGAGAGTCTGCCAGTACTATTGGGCCCAAAATTCAGTTTGGAGAGTAGTTGGGAGTTTATATGGCTGCACTGTCTCAGAGTAGAAGGCCACATCGAGTACCCCTGCAACCTAAGCTGCTAAAGCACAGTGCCATCTTGAAACCAATCTCACTCCTAGAGTGCATCCTGCCCTGGGGGACCAGTAACCACTGACTCTGTCAATCCCTGAAGCTGTATATTCATTCTAGCCCATTCACACAAGTGCCTGTGGCACCACAACCCAAGAAGCTGCCCAAGCCTAGGCCAGATGGAATGACCAAGACCCTGGTGTTCAAACTGTGTAGCACCCCACCTTCCCAGGGGACAGGTGAACCTCACAGTGGGATGGAAATTGAGAAGCCCACTGGCCCATCATGTGCACATGTACTCATGCTTTGCTTGACGATTGGCCCGGCAGTGACCCCATCTCCCCAGAGAGTCCATTGCAGAACTGCCCAACCCTGCTGTTCATTGCCTCACTGGCCTGACAGCTGGTCTGTTGGTGGCCCAGACTTCCCAGAGAGATGCTGTACAGCTGCCCAGCTGGTCATGCTTGCATGTGTTTGTACCAGCTTTACATCTGGTCCACCTGGGGCCTTGACTCCTGAAGAGGCCACCACAAAGCTGCCCAATCAGCTGTGTAATGGTTTGTTTTTTCTTTTTTTAAACTCACATCAGACTTTTCTTTAAAGGCAAAGATTATGGTACAGCAAGAAAAAGAGAGTGCAGATCTTGGAAGTCCAAGAGACATCCCATACATAAGCTCGCCAGGGTCCTTATTTGCACACACAGATCACACTGTCTCCGGTTTTCCCCAAGATCCGTATAAGGAATCTTTTTTTGCTTGTTTGTTTTGTTTTGTTTTAAAAAACAGTTTTAGGGCCAAGCCCGTGGCGCACTCGGGAGAGTGCAGCGCTGGGAGCG
Organism: Cynocephalus volans; assembly: GCF_027409185.1. Taxonomy (NCBI): domain Eukaryota; kingdom Metazoa; phylum Chordata; class Mammalia; order Dermoptera; family Cynocephalidae; genus Cynocephalus; species Cynocephalus volans. The sequence goes on from NC_084461.1 coordinate 172,175,275, forward strand.
CAGAGACGCTCCCACCGCAGGTTCGGATCCTATATAGGACTGGCCGGTGCACTCACTGGCTGAGTACTGGTCACGAAAAAGACAAAAAAAAAAAAAAAAAAACAGTTTTATTGGGGACATAATTCACATTTCATAAAATTCACTCCTTTTAAAAATTATTTATTTATTTTTATTGAAGCATAGTTGATTTTATATATTTTGAAGGTACCATGTTGACTATCATTACTTTTGTACAATATGTGATAATCAAATCAATATTATTAGCATATTCATTATTGTAAATCATAGTTATTCTTTGTGTCCCTTACCCAACTTCTCCCTAACTCCCCTCTCCCTCTCTGTTTCCCACCTCTAACAACCATAGATCTCTTCTCTCCTTCTGAAAGTTGAATGCATTATTGTGGTCTTTCTTTTTCTTTCTTTCCTTCTTTCTTAGCACCCATTTATGAGTGAAGACATGCAGTATTTCTCTTTCTGTGCCTGGCTTATTTAATTTAATGTAATTTTCATCAAGCTAATCCATGTTGCTGTGAATGGCAGAATTTCATTCATTCTTTTTTGTGGCTGAGTAGTATTCCATTCTGTATAAATACTGTGTTTTTGATAACTTATCCAGTCATCCATTGTTGGACATTTTGGTTGGTTCCATATCTGGGCTACTGTAAACAGGGCTGCAATGATCATGGAGGTGCAGGTATTCCTTTGACGTGATGATGTCCATTCCTTTGGGTATATGCCCAGAATTGGGATTGTTGGGCCATATGGTAGTTGTATCTATAGTTCTCTGAGAAGCCTGTATACTGTTTTCCATAATGGCTGTACTATTTTACAGTCCCACCAACAGTGTAGAACAGTTCCGCTTTCTCCACATCCTCACCAGCATTGATTATTCTGTCTTTTTAATAATGGTCAGTCTAAATGGGATGAGGTGATACCTCAATGTGGTTTGATTTGAATTTTCTTGATGATTAGTGATATTGAGCATTATTTCATGTACCTGTGGACTGTTTGTATGCCTTTTTTTGAAAAATGCCTATTCAGTTCCTTTGCCCATTTTTTAATTGGATTATTTGGTTTTTTACTATGAAGTTGTTTGAGTTCCTTGTATATCTTCGATAATAATCCCTTGTTGGATGCATAGTTTGCAAATATTTTCTCCCATTCTGTAAGCTGTCTTTCTGCTCTGTTGATTGTTTCCTTTGCTGAGCAGAATATTTCTAGTTTGATATAATCCCATTTCTTTATTATTTTCTTTTGTTGCCTGTGCTTTTCGGGTCTTATTCATAAAGTCTCTCTCCAGTCCTACTTCCTGAAGTGTTTCCCCTATGTTTTCTTTTAGGAGTTTTATAGTTCTGGTCTTATATTTAAGTCTTTAATCCATTTTGAGTTGATTTTGGAATATGGCATGAGGTATGGGTCTAGTTTCATTCTTCTACATACAGATGTCCAGTTTTCCCCGCACCATTTACTGAAGGCAATCTTTTCCCCAGTGTATGTTCTTCATGCCTTTGTCAAAAATCAGTTGGCTGTAAGTACATGGGTTGATTTCTGGATTCTCTATTCTGTTTCATTTGTTTCAAGTGTCTTTTTTCATGCCAGTACCTGCTGCTTTGGTTACTATATCTTTGCAGTATAATTTGAAGTCAGATAATGTTATGCCCCCAGCTTTATTTTTATTTATTTATTTATTTATTTATTTATTTATTTATTTTGGCTGAGGATTTCTTTGGCTACTTGGGGTCTTTTATATTTCCATATGAATGTCAGGATTGTTTTTTCTATTTCTGTGAAGAATGTCATTGGTATGTTGATGGGGATTATGTTGAATCTGTACATAGCTTTGTTTAATGCAAACATTTTTACAGTGTTAATTCTTCCAATCCAAGAACATGGAATGTATTTCCACCTTTTTGTGTCCTCTTTAATTTCTTTCAGCAGTGATTTATAGTTTTCACTATAGAAATCTTTTGCCTCCTTGGTAAAACTTATGTCTAGATGGTTTTTTTTGTGTGTGTGTGTGTGTGTGTGTGTGTGTGTGTGTGTGTGTGTGTGTGTGTGTGTGTGTGTGTGACTGTTATAAATGGGCTAGATTTCTTGATTTCTTTTGTTGCTAGTTTGTTGTTGGAGTACAAAAATGCTACTGATGTTTGCTTGCTGATTTTGTATCCTGCAACTTTACTTAAATTGTTTTTCAGGTATAAGAGTTTTTTGATAGAGTCTTTATATTTTTCTCTATATAGGATCATGCCATCTTCAAACAGGGACACTTTGACTTCATCTTTTCCAATCTGGATGCTCATTATTTCTTTAACTTGCCTGATTGCTCTGCCTGCTATTTCCAATACTATGTTAAACAGGAGTGGTGAGAGTGGGCATCCTTGTCTTGTTCCTGTTCAGGATGATAGTGGCAATTGGTTTGTCATAAATGGCTTTTATTGTGTTGAGATTCTTTCTTTCAATATCTAATTTGCTGGGAGTCTTTATCATGAAGGGATGATGAATTTTATTGAATGCTTTTTCTGCATCTGTTGAGATAATCGTATTGTTTTTTGTCCTTGATTTTGTTGATGTGGTGTATCACATTTATTGACTTGTGTCTCTTGATGAAGGTGTATAATTTTTTCAATGTTTTGCTGTATTCTGATTGCTAATACTTTGTTGAGAATTTTTTCGTCTTTGTTCATCAGCAATATTGGTCTGTAGTTTTCTTTTTTTGTTGTATCTTTGTATGGTTTTGATATCAGGGTGATGCTGGCCTCATAGAATGAGTTTGAAAGAGTAGCCTCTGTTTCACTTTTTTGGAATAGTTGAAGAGAATTGGTATTAATTCCTCTTTAAAGGTTTGGTAGAATTCAGCAATAAAGCCATTCGATCCTGGGCTTTTCTTTGTTGGGAAGCTGCTGTTTACTGCTTCAATCTCATTGCTTGGTCTGTTCGAGTTTTCTATTTCTTCTTGATTTAGTCTTGGTAGTTTGCGTGTGTCCAGTAATTTATCCATTTCCTCCAAGTTTTCATATTCATTGTCATATCATTGTTTATAATAGTCTCTAATGATTCTTTGCATATCTGTGGTATCAGTTTTAATGTCTCCTTTTTTCCTTTCTGACTTTTGTTATTTGGGTCTTCTTCCTTCTCCTCCTCCTCCTCCTTTTTTTTTAAACTAGCTAATAGTTTCCCTATTTTATTTATCTTCTCAATAAACCAAGTTTTTGTTTCATTGATCTTTTGTACTGATTTTTGGCCATCTGTTTCAATAGTTCTATTCTGATCTTTATTTCTTTCTGTCTACTCCTTTTGGGATTGGATTGTTCTTGATTTTCTAGTTCTTTAAAGTGTAGCATTAGGTCATTTATTAGAAGTCTTTCTATTCTGTGGCGCACTCAGGAGAGTGCGGCACTGGGAGCGCAGCAGTGCTCCCGCCGCGGGTTCGGATCCTATATAAGGATGGCCGGTGTGCTCACTGGCTGAGCGAGGTACGCCGGTCACAAAAAGACAAAAAAAAAAAAGAAGTCTTTCTATTCTTTTGATGTGAGTATTTATTGCAATAAGCTTGCCTCTTACTACTGCTTTTGCAGTATCCCACAGATTTTGGTATAATGTGTCTTTATTTGCATTAGTTTCAAGAAATCTTTTTATTTCCTGTTTTATTTCTTCTTGAACCCATAGGTCATTTGGGAGCCTATTATTTAATTTTCATGTATTTGTGTAGTTTCCAGAGTCTTGCTTGTTCCTGATTTCTAGTTTCAATCTGTTGTGGTCTGAAAAGATACTTGAAATTATTTTTATTTTTTTTAATTTGCTAAGACTTGATTTGGGACCTAAAATGTGGTCTATCCTGAGAATGTTCCATGTGCTGATGAGAAGAATACGTATTTTGTAGTTGGTGGATGAAATGTTCTGTAGATATCTGCAAGGTCCAATTGGTCTAAGGTGTAGTTTAAATTCTGCATTTCTCTGTTGTTTTGTTGTCTGAATGATCTTTCCAGTACTGAGAGAGGTGTGTTCAGGTCCCCCACTATTGTCATATTAGGGTTTATCTCTTTCTTTAGGTCTAATTGTGTTTGCTTTGAATATCTGGGTGCTCAAGTGTTGAGGGAATATGTGTTTATGACTATTATGTCTTCTTGATGGACAGATCCCTTTATCATTATATAGTAGCCTTCTTTGTCTCTTTATATGGTTTCTGGTTTAAAATCTCTTTTTTCTCTGCTATAAGAACAGCTCATCCCACTCATTTTTGGTTTCTATTTGTGTGGTATATCTTTTTCCATCTCTTCACTTTTAGTCTGTGTGTCTCTGTACAGTTGAGGTGAGTCCATTGCAGATAGCACGTAGCTTTTTAATCCAGTCACACTGTGTCTTTTGAGTGGGGAGTTAAATTCGTTTACATGTTGGGTTGTTTTTGACAAGTATTGTCTTACTCCTGGCATTTTATCACTTTTGTTCGGATTTTTTAAATATCTTTTGTTCCTTTCTTCTGCCTTTTATTATTCATCTTCAATGTTTGTTGGTTTTTTTGAGATGGTAAGATTGAGTTTCTTTCTCTTTCTCATTAGTATTTTTGTTTTAACAGTGGGCTTTGTTCTTTCTTGTGTACTCATGGCAATGATTATTGTTTTTCAGATTCCAGATGCTGAACTCCCTTGAGAATTTCTTGCCAGGCTTGTTGTGTGAACTCCCATACTTTTTGTTTGTCTAGGAAATACACTATTTCTCCCTCATTTCAGAAGGACAGCCTTGCAGGGTTTAGTATTCTTGGCTGAGAATTTTTTCTTTCAGCATGTTGAATATGTCATCCCATTTTCTTCTGGCATATAGAGTTTGAGTTGAGAAGTCTGCTGTTAGTCTCATGGGGACTCCCTTATAGGAGACTTGACACTTTTGTCTTGCTGCTTTTAGAATTCTCCCTTTGTCTTTGAGCTTTGTCAGTTTGACTGTAATATGTCTTGGAGAAGATCTTTTTGTATTGAATCTATTTAGGGATCTTTGAGCTTCCTGGATCTGAAGGTCCATGTCTCTCCCTATACCTGGGAAATTTTCTGCTATTATTTCATTGAATAGGTTTTCAATGCCTTTTCTTCCTCCTCCCCTTTTGGAATAGCCATTATTTGGATGTCTGTGTGCTTAGGGTTGTCTACTAGCTCTCTTAGGTTTTATTTTCTATAATTCTTTTTTCCTTTTTTTTTTTTTTTTTTTTTTTTGTTGTTCATCTGTGTCATTTCACAAAGACCATCTTTGATATCTCAAATTCTTCCTCTGCTTGGTCTAATCTGCTGCTGAAGCTCTCAGTTGTGTTTTTTATTTCATTGAATGAATTCTTCAATTCCGGAAGTTGTGCCACATTCTCTTTTAAGGTCTTGATCTTTTTGTAAACTTCCTCCTTAATATACTGGATATTTTTCCTTGTTTCATTGTGTTCTTTATAACAGTCTGTAATGATTCTTCAATTTCTGTGGTATTGGTTGTAATGTCTTCCTTTTCATTTCTGATTTTTGTTATTTGGATCTCCTCTCTTCTTTTTTTGTTAACCTAGCTAATGGTTTGTCTTTTATTTATCTTCTTGAAAAAACAACTTTTTGTTTTGTTGATCTTTTCCTTTAAATTTCTTTTTTAATTTAATCATTGACCCATTGGTTGTTTAGGAGCATGTTGTTTAATTTCCATGTATATGTGAAGTTTCTAAGGATTTTCTGTTGTTGTTGAGCTCCAGTTTTGTATCATTGTGGTCAGAAACCATACTTGATATGATTTCTATCTTCTTAAATTTGTTAAGACATGTTTTATGCCATAACATATGATTTATCCTGGAGAATGTTCCACATACAGTTGAGAAGAATATGGATTCTGCAGCTGTTGGTTGGAATGTTTTGTAAATGTCTGTTAGGTCCATTTGGTCTATGGTGCAGTTTACGTTCAATGATTCTTTTTTGATTTTTTGTCAAAATGATCTCTCCATTGTCAAAAGTAGGGGTGTTGAAGACCCTTAATATTATTATATTGTACTTTATCTCTATTTATGTCTAATAATATTTGCTTTATATATCTGGGTGCTCCAGTGTTGGGTGCACACATACTTATAATTGTTAGAATCCTCCCTTTGAATTAATACTTTTATCATTACATAATGACCTTATTTGTTTTTTTAGTAGTTTTTGAATTGAAGCCTACTTTATCTGATATTGCTGTTGCTATTCCTGCTTGTTTCTGGTATGCATTTGAATTTAATATCTCCTTACATCCCTTTACTTTCAGGTGAAGTGGGGGAGAAAGGGGAAGGGAGAAGGAGGTTGGGGATAATTGGGTGGGAGACACGTGGTACAAATGCAATTTGCAGTAATGAGTATGCTGCCAGTATGAATCTGACCCTCACATCATGGGCACAAGGGGTGACAATCAGCTTTGTATCTTATGAATATTTATAACCAATAAAAAAATTCCTTGAGAAAAATAAGGATGTAAACCCATCATACCAAAACCTATGGGACACACAAGAAACAGTTCTAAGAGAGAAGTTTTTAGCAATAAGTGTCGACATCAAAAAGAGGGAGGATTTTTAATAATCACCTGATGGTATACATCAAGGAACTAGAAAAACAAGGAAAAACTAAATCCTAAATTTGTAGAAGGAAGAAAATAATAAAGCTCAAAATAGAAATAAACAAAATGAATGCTAACCAAAATTCAAAATATGTACAAAACAGAGTTGGTTCTTTAAAAACTTAAACAAAATTGACAAACCATTAGCTAGACTAAAAACAAAAAAGAGAAGACTCAAATATATAAAATCAGAGATGAAAAGGAAGGTATTACAACTGATATCATAGAAATTCAAAGCATCATAAGAGACTGTTATGAACAGCTATACTCCAACAAACTTGATAACATAGAAGATATAGAAGATACAGACAATTTCCTGGGCACATGAAACCTATCAAGATTAAATTTTGAAGAAATAGAAAATCTGAGCAGATCAATAACGAGTGAGGAAATTGAATCAGTAATAAAAAGTCTTCCATCAAGGAAAAGACCAGGACCTGATGGCTCCACTATTGAATTCTACCAAACATTACAGAAGAACTAATACCAATTCTCAAACTCTTCCAAAATATTGAAAAGGAGAGAATACTTCCAATAAATGAGACCAGCATTACTCTGATTCCAAAACTAAACAAGGACACAACAAAAAGAGAAAACTACAGGCCAATATCCCTAATGAACACACATGCAAAAATCCTCAATAAGGTACTAGCAAACCAAATTTAATAGCACATTAAAAAGATCATTCACTCTGATCAAGTGGGATTCATCCCAGGGATACAATAATGGTTTTACATATACAGATCAATAGATGGGATACATCACATTTACGAAAAGAAAAACAAAATTATATGATCATTTTAATAGATGTTGAAAAAGCATATGACAAAATTTAACATCCCTTCATGATAAAAAACTCTCAACAAACTAGGTATAAAATGTATGTACCTCAGGGCCAGCCCATGGCTCACTTGGGAGAGGGTCGTGCTAATAAAACCAAGGCCATGGGTTCAGATCCCTATATAGGCATGGCCAGTTAGCTCACTTGGGAGATCATGGTGCTGACAACACCAAGTCAAGGGTTTAAGATCCCCTTACTGGTCATCTTAAAAAAAAAAAGAAAAAGTATGTACCTCAACACAATAAAGGCCATATATGACAACTCCACGGTTAATATCATACTGAATGGGACAAGCTTTCAGCCTTTCCTCTAAGATCAGGAACAAGACAAAGGATGCCCATTTTCACCACTTCTATTCAATATAGTACTATAATTCCAAGCCAGAGAAATTAGTCAAGAGAAAAAAAAATTAAGGGCATGCAAATTGGAAGGAAAAAAGTCAAATTTTCCCTGTTTGCAAATGACATGATGTTATGTATAGAAAATCGTAAAGACTACACCAAAAAATGTGTTAGAACTAATAAACAAATTCATAAAGTTGCACAATATATAATCAACATAAAAAAATTAGTAGCATTTCTATATGCTAATAGGAAACTACTAAAAGAAATCAACCAAACAATTCCATTTACAATAGCTACAAAGCAAATCCTATTATTAACTATGAATAAACTTAACTGAGGAGGTGAAAGATTTCTACACTGAAACTATAAATCATTGATGAAGGAAACTGAAGAGGACACAAATAAATGGAAAGATGCACCATGTTCACTGACTGGAAGAATTAATATTGTTAAATGGCCATACTATCCAAAGTGATCTACAGATTCAATGCAAAATTCCAGTGAAATTCTTCACAGAAATAGAAAAGAAAATTCTAAAATTCATGTGGAACTTCAAAAGACCTCAAGTAGTCATAGCAATCCTGAGCAAAATAAAACAAAAGCAAAAACAAAAAAAAAATTTTTTAAAGCTGGAGGCATCACACTACCTGACTTCAAAGTATACTACAATGTTATAGTACCCAAAACAGCATGGTACTGGCACAAAAACAAACACATAGACCAATGGAATAGTATAGAAAGCCCAGAAATAAATTCATGCCCCTATAGCCAATTGATTTTCATCAAAGGTGCCAAGGACACACACTGGGGAAAAGACAGTCTCTTCAATAAATGGTGCTGGGGAAATTAAATATCCACATGCAGAAGAATGAGTCTAGACCCCTAGCTCTCACCATATACAAAAGTCAACTCAAAATGGATTAAAAACCTAAATGTTAAACCTGTGAACCTATGAAGCTACTAAAAAAAACACAGGGGAAATGCTTCATGACATTGAGCCAGGCAAGAATTTTTTAAATAAGATCTCAAAAGCACAGGCAACAAAGGCAAAAACAGAAAAATGGGATTACATCAAATCAGAAAGCTTTTGCACAGTAAAGGAAACTATTAACAGAGTGAAGTGACACCCTACAGAATGGGAGAAAATATTTGCAAACTACACATCTTATGAGAGGTTAATATCTAGAATACATAAGGAACTCAACACAATTCAACACCAAAAAAAACAAATAACCAAATTTTAAAATGAGCAAAAGACCTGAACAGACATTTCTCAAAAGACGCATACGAATGACCAACAGACACATGAGAAAATGTTCAACATCACTGCTCATGAAGGGAAATGCAAATCAAAACCATGATGGGATACTACCTTGCTCTAGTAAGGATGGCTATTATCAAAAAGACAAAAGTAAACAACTTTTGGTGAGAGTGTGGAGAAAAGGAAACCCTTGCACATTGTTGGTAGGTGTATTAGTCTATTTCAGTTGTTTATAACACAAATACCTGGAACTGGGTGATTGGTAAGAAAGTAAAATTTATTGCTTACAGTTACAGAGGCTGGGAAGTCCAAAGTCCAGGGAACACATCTGGCCAGGTAACTACAGCAGTACAGGGTGTCACAGGGTGAGAATGGCAGAGCAGAGAGAGAGAGAAGTTCTCCTGCATTCTCCTTTTAAGGCCCTCAGAACTACACTCATGACCACCATTTTTAATCTATTCTCTATGGCATGGTCCTACAATCTAATCACCTATTCAAGGCCCCACCTTTCAAATACCATAATAAGATTTTCCACTCCATCAACAGTCACAATGGTGGGCCAAGTTTCTAATACACAAAAACTGGGTGACACAATGGAAGCTTCATGAGTTTGGTGGGCAGAGGGCATTCAATCTACAGCAGCTGGATTGTAAACTAGTATAACCATTATGGAAAACAGTATGGAGGTTTTTCAAAAAATTAAAAATAGAATTACCATATGTTCTGGTAATCCCTCTACTGCGTATATATCCAAAGGAAATGAAAGTGTGTTGAAGTGCTATCTGCACTTCCATGGTTATTGCAGCACTGTTTACAATAGCCATATATGGAAACGACCTAAGTGTCCAACAACCGATGAGTATATAAAGAAAGGGTGGCACATACACAATGTAATACTTCTGCAGAGTAAAAAAAGAGTGAAATCCTGTCACTTGCAGTAGCACATCATATTAATTGAAATAAGCCAAACACAACAAGACAAATACTGCATGACCTCACTCATAAGTGGAATCTAAAAAAAAAAAGAAAAAGAATTGATGTGATAGAAGCAGAAAATAGAACAGTGGCTACCAGAGACTGGTAAGGGGACGGAGGAGGGAAGAAAGGGGAGTGGTTGATCAACAGTACAAAATTACAATTAGATAGGAGGAGCAGGTCTAGTGTTCTATTGCACAATAGGGTGACTACGGTGAACAAGGACTGCGTATTACAAAACAGCTAGAATGTTCTCACCACAAAGAAATGATAAATGCATAAAGTTGGATTATTAGACAACATACATTCATATGCACACATCAGGTTGCACCCAATATTTATGTACAATTACAATACGTCAGTTTAAAAAATACAGTTTGAAAACAATACAAAGAACCTGAGACTAAAAGCTAGATGACTCAATGGCAAGGTGGTGATGGGAGGAGGATGTGGAAGCTTCGTGGTGACCCTAGGTTCAGGCCCCCCTTATCATCATTGATCCCCTGCTGAGTGCCTTGCTGCGATGCTAAAATAAGCTTCTGGCTGGGACAGAGCACCTAAGTGACTGTCTGCAGTGGCATCAATGCTGTCAGTGAGGCCCTTAGCAGGGTGGATGGGAGCAGAAGCTGAGCCAGGACCAAAGTCCTTAGGACGGAGGTGGTTCAGGGTTTTACAGCAGGAGGGCCAGGTGCCTTGGGAAGAGGGAGGGATCAGGACAGGCTTTGAATGCCGACTCTGAACCTCATGGCCCTTTTCACGGGGGAGAGCGCAGCCTTTGGAAGGCGTCAGGCCCCCACCCCACCCCCAAATCATTCGCCCCGTTTTGGTCAGTGCCTGTACTGGCGCAGACAGGACCCAGAAACAAACCACCAGCCCAGGGTCAACTCCGCAGGGCAAAGACTAGTTCCCGTCCCCTCCCTGCTCCTAGGCCTCTGGAGGTGTTTGCAGAGGGTAACAGGGCTCTTATCACCGTAAGCCCCAAAAAGTGACTAAACGTTCCTAGAAGTGTCACCCACCTGCGGAGAATTTACACACTGGCTCTGATTGGCCTGGGCTCCTCCTGCCCTGCCCAGGATGAGGCAACTTCGCTGTTTTAGGAGCCAAGGCCGTCAGGCTCAGGAAGAGCTTCTAGCTTGTGACGTGAATCAGCCCGGGTCCGCGCACGTCGCCGGCGGCGGGGATGTTTCCACGCCCACCGTGCAGGGAGGATTCCTGATCGACTTGGGGGCTGAAACCGACGGTTTGAGGACAAGGAGCGCTCCCTAGCGCCATGGGACAGAGGAGACAGAGCGCATTGGTCGCCCCGGGGGCCGGTGCAGAACGCGTCTCAGGCCCCAGGCGGGCGCGAGGAGCCGGGTCTCACTGGGTCCCCAAGACCCTTATGTTCGTTGTCGCCGGTGTCCTGCTGCCGGTGAGTCCCCGCCGCGGTTCCTGGCTGGGAAGAGCGCGCCGGTGCCTGGAGGGGGTAGGGAGAGTGGGCGACACGGCGGGGGTGCCTGGCCCGAGTCACCCGCGGTCAGACATGTCCGGGCAGGACGAACCGGGCCTCGAAGTACGGGGGAAAGCGGGGTTCCGGCCTCGCAGCACCCACCCGGCCGAGGGGAAGAGCGCGCTCCCCCTCCTGGTCCTCAGCCACGCTGGCTGCATTCAGCGGACACTGGAGTAAATTCCAGAATGGGGGGGGCCGCTCAACTTGGAAACTTCCCAGCAAACCACGGAGAAATTGACGCGCGCGCTCTCCCTCCCTCCCTCTCTCTTTCCCTCTCTCTCTCCCTCCCTCCGTCCCTCTCTCTTTCCCTCCCTTTCTATCTCCCTCCCTCCCTCTCTCTCTCTCTTTCCCTCTCTCTCTTTCCCTCTCTCTCTTTCCCTCTCTCTCTCTTTCCCTCTCTCTCTTTCCCTCTCTCTCTCTTTCCCTCTCTCTCTCTTTCCCTCTCTCTCTTTCCCTCTCTCTCTCTTTCCCTCTCTCTCTCTTTCCCTCTCTCTCTCTTTCCCTCTCTCTCTTTCCCTCCCTCTCCCTCTCTCTTTCCCTCTTTCTCTCCCTCTTTCTCTCCCTCCCTCTCTCTCTTTCCCTCTCTCCCTCTCTCTTTCCCTCTCTCTCTCTCCCTCCCTCTCTCTCTTTCCCTCTCTCCCTCTCTCTCCCTCCCTCCCTCTCTCTCTCTTTCCCTCCCTCCCTCTCTCTCCCTCCCTCCCTCTCTTTCTCTCTCTCTTTCCCTCCCTCCCTCTCTCTCCCTCCCTCCCTCTCTTTCTCTCTTTCCCTCCCTCCCTCCCTCTCTCTTTCCTTCCCTCTCTCTCCTCCCTCCCTCCCTCCCTCTCTCTTCCCCTCTCTCCCTCTCTCTCCCTCCCTCCCTCTCTCTCTTTCCCTCTCTCCCTCTCCCTCCCTCCCTCCCTCTCTCTCTCTTTCCCTCCCTCCCTCTCTCTCTCTCTTTCCCTCCCTCCCTCCCTCTCTTTTTCCTTCCCTCTCTCTCCCTCCCTCCCTCCCTCTCTCTTTCCCTCCCTCCCTCCCTCTCTCTTTCCCTCCCTTTCTATCTCCCTCCCTCCCTCTATCTCTCTCTTTCCCTCTCTCTCTTTCCCTCTCTCTCTTTCCCTCCCTCTCTCTCTCCTTCCCTCCCTCCCTCTCTCTCTCTCTTTCCCTCCCTCCCTCTCTCTTTCCCTCTTTCTCTCCCTCCCTCTCTCTCTCTTTCCCTCTCTCCCTCTCTCTTTCCCTCTCTCCCTCCCTCTCTCTCTCTTTCCCTCCCTCCCTCTCTCTTTCCCTCTTTCTCTCCCTCCCTCTCTCTCTCCTGCCCTCCCTCCCTCTCTCTTTCCCTCTTTCTCTCCCTCCCTCTCTCTCTTTCCCTCTCTCCCTCTCTCTTTCCCTCTCTCTCTCTCCCTCCCTCTCTCTCTTTCCCTCCCTCTCTCTCTTTCCCTCCCTCTCTCTCTCCTTCCCTCCCTCCCTCTCTCTCTCTCTTTCCCTCCCTCCCTCTCTCTTTCCCTCTCTCTCTCCCTCCCTCTCTCTCTTTCCCTCTCTCCCTCTCTCTCCCTCCCTCTCTCTCTTTCCCTCCCTCCCTCTCTCTTTCCCTCTCTCTCTCCCTCCCTCTCTCTCTTTCCCTCTCTCCCTCTCTCTCCCTCCCTCTCTCTCTTTCCCTCTCTCCCTCTCTCTCCCTCCCTCTCTCTCTTTCCCTCTCTCCCTCTCTCTCCCTCTCTCTCTCTCTCTCTCTCTCTCTCTCTCTCCCTCTTCCAGATTGACTGAAGCTCCTGCCAGTCGCAATGTTTGAGGTTCTATATATGCTAAAAAAAAAAAAAAAAAAAAAAAAATTTTAAACGCCAACCCAGCATTACAGGTATCGTGAAATTTTAAACAACCCGGGGAGATGGGGATTGTTTATGAGATTCAGTAGCAATACCGCTGGCAATTGAGACCTGATTTATGTAGATATCCTGCCATTGCTAATTGAGTATTTGTGATAAATAGGGTAAGGGGAAAGGATCTGCTTTGCAGGGGACAGCACAGTGTGCTCAGCCTTCAGTCAAGCACCTGGGACCTGTGGGAGAGGTGAAATCATTACATTTTATAGCGGAGAAAACCTGTGGTTCAGAGAGGGAAAGTGTCTGTGCTGGGGCTAAACTCAATTCTGTAGAAAGGATCTGGCAAGGAGAGGAAGAAACTAGTTATGATCACTTTTAAAAGTAAGATAAAGAGAACTTCAGCATTAAACTAGAAGAATGTCAGCGTTAAGCGTGGGAATTCTATGGTAATATTGCTAAACATCTAATGCTGAGTTACCTTATTCCACCCCACACTGCTTGTCCTTGGTGTCATCACTGCCATGGAGATGGGGTAAGTGACACTGGGTAGGGGCTGTGTCTATCTGTCTCTGCCTCCTCCTGATCTGGTTTCTCTGGGGCTAAGGCTGCCTTTCCCTCCTATCTTCTCTGTGAGTAGCGGGTCTTTGTTCTCTGGCTGCTTTTAAAATTTTCTTTACACTAGTTTGCAGCAATTTGATTTTGATTTGCCTTGGAGTGGTTTTCTTTATGTTTCTTTTGCTTGGGTTTTGTAGAATTTCTTGGATCTCTAGGTTTAGAGTTTATATCCTACTTGGAAGATTTTCAGCCATTATTTTTGCAAGTACTTTGTCTTTCCCCTCCCCTTACTGAGCCTCTTACTACAGTTAAGTTGGAATGTCTGATGTTGTTTCAGACCTAATTTAGTATCTGTTCATTTATTCCCATCATTTTCTCTCTGTGTTTCACTTTGGATAGTTCCTATTGCTGAGTTCACTGATCTTCTGCTTCTGCAGAACCTAATCTACTGTTAATCCCATACAGTGTATTTCAGATATTGTATTATCGTGTTTATGTTTCCTTTCATATCCTTTAGTAAGGATGTAAGCTTAAGATTACCTGTTTTTATAGTCTGTCTATTAATACCATTATTTCTTTCACTACCGCCACTGTTTCTATTAATTAAATATTTTTTCCTGCTCATGGGAATATTTTCCTGTTCTTTTCAGTAATTTTTTAATTGGATAATAGACTGTGAATTTTCTGTTCTTGGGTAATGAATTTAGTTCAGGTCTTATAAAGTGTAATTGGGTATTGTTCTGGCCACAGTTAAGAGAATTGAGCATAGTTTGATCCTCTGATATTAGCTTTTAACTTTATATATTGTCTTCAGTTGTCTTATTTGGGGACTAATTTAGTTAACTGCTAAGGGTACAGTGGTTAACTTCTGATGACCAGCCAGCACCCCTGTGATGAGTTCTGTCTACCATGGGAATGGGAACATGAAAAATTCCGTGCGCTGGGTGGGCCTCAATCCTGGGCCCTCCACTGATGCCTGAAGGTCTGTCCTCACCCGGTGGCTTCCTCTCAGACACACACCGTCAGTATCAGCAGATGCTGGCTGTGCCCACCGCAGAGTCCTCTGTGCAGCTGCTTCTCCAGGCCTCTGCCCTGCACTGTGATTATCTGCCCAGAGTCCACAGAGATCTCTAGGGTCCCCTCCTTCCTCTGCAGCAGCCTAGAGCTATCCTTAGGCAGGAGCTGGGGCCACCACCAAGATCACCACATGTGTGTCCTGGAGGGTAGGGGGCACTTAATTCTACCATAAAGTAAAAGATGAACCCTATACTCTGAGAAAGTTTGCATCTGAAGGGACAAATGAGCCCTGTGTGAATCCTGTTCCCTGGGAGCCCCCAGACTGGTAGAGGAGGTGACATCAGGACCCAAATAATTAACAAGAGGTAGCACGAGAAGGTCATAAGAGCCCACCAACCTTGTGTCACCCACATCCAAAGAGGTTGTGACAGGTCCAGGGAATATCATTTCTCCATTTTTTGACTATGACAGAGGTGAGGCCGTGTGGTTGCAAGACCCCATGTTATGATACTATTGACCTGGAGGAGGTGGCTTGATTAAATCAGCATCAAAGGTAGTGATTGCACCAATCAAAGCATGTGCTGAAGTGCTCTGTTTTAAACCCTTTACATACATATTAAGACATTTCATTCTCCCAACAACCTGCCTATGTAGGAACTATGGTTATGCAGGGCAGCTTTAAGTATGTGGACCTAGAAAGGAAAGAGGAAATGGCTCAGGCTAAGTTTTGATTAGGAAATACTAGTGAGTGTGAGGCTCGAACTTGGCTGTAGAACAGTCTGAGGCACACGTGGATGAGTCAGTCACAGGACGAGGAAACTCTTCAGTCCGTGACTGGGAGGAGGCAGGGCCAGTAGAGCCAAGACAGGAGGACAAGAACTAGAATAAGCATCTCCCACTCCCTTCTCATGCTTCTTGTCTCTCAACCGTGGCCACTGCCCCCACCCCCATGTGCCCAAGTCTGTCGATTGACACATCCTCAGTTCTCTGGCTGCACCCTTTAGCTCCCTCAATCAGAAGTGACCATGAACTGCAGAGCCTCAGGCCTGCCTCACTTTTATTTACTTTCCTCCCCCATTATTTTGACTTCATACCTATCTGGGATCCTGCCAGTGTGGACTTTTCCCTCTATGTCCACCAGTGTCCCTGCCACCGATGGCATTTGTCACCTCTGTCTGGGCAGCCCCAGACTCTGCACCTTTATGGACTTCGAGGTGTTTATGTCTGAGCCTCAGTTCCCTGTGAACTGTCCTGAGGAAAGGAACAGCCACACCTTGACCCAGTCATCCATCGTTCCTCGCACAGTTTGGTCACCAGGGTACATACGAACCCTCCCTGAATGAATGAACAACTTGGATTCTAGGATGCCTGCTTTAATGCTGGTATTATTCCTGTGTCCATAGACGATGTTTAGTGTGAGTGGTGGGAATTATGATGGGCAGGTGGAGGACAGAGCAGAGGGAGCTGAGTATCACGCTGAGGAACTGCCCACTTCTAGAGGCACCAGCAGCCATTGTCACCAGGGACAGCCTTGATCCAATCAGCACTTCGAAGGTCATTGTTTTGCCCTATGGGTAGTGGATTAGACAGGTGAACTCAGAAGTGGCCTGGGCAGCATTTGGGCTGTTTCCTGGTGTGTGGACTGACAGTTCAGTTGTGTCAACCTGAAGGCGGTAAGTGGCTGCAGATATGGATCTGAGGGAAATGATTGCAATAAAATGGGCAGGGGATGAGATGGGTTTGGCAGAAAGAGAGAAAGGGATTCAAAGTGGATTCTAGGTGTCCTGATCTGAGAGTTGGGTGAGGTCAATAATAAATAAGAAAAAGTAAATGGACAGGAACTGACTTTAAGAATTAGGAATATGAACATGAATTTGGAGACAGTGTTGACACATCACTGCCAGCAGACCTGCACTATGCAAAGTGTTAAATAAAGACTTCAGGTAGAAGAGAGATGACACCAAATGGAAACATGATTCTAAGGAAGGAAGGAGGATCATGAATAAAAAATTTGATGGCACATGTTAAGGACCATCATTTTATTTTAATTTCTTGTAAATATATACTATCAAGTACTATAAAACTGTGGGGTTTGTAATGTATGTACATGTAATACCTAAGACTACTAACTATAGCAAAAAGAATGGATGGTGGTGATAAATGGACCTATGTTATTGCAGGTCACTTACATTTTACATTAACTTGACAATATTAATTTAGCAATACAAGCCAGTAATAAAAAGGAATAAAGTATTGATGCACATGACATTATGAGTAAATTTCAAAATATTTATGCTGAGTGAAAGAAGTCAGATAGAAAAGAGTATATACTATCTATTTCTACTTATAAAATTTATAACCAGAAGTACTTTCATTAAGAAAGAAGAAAGATCTGAAACCAACAAGCTAACCTAACTTTAGGAACTAGAAAAAGAAGAATGAACTAAATCCAGAGCTTGCATGATAATGAAAATAGCAATTGTTAGAGTGGAGATATATAAAATAGAGAATAGAAAAACAAAGAAAATCAACAAAACCAAACATTGGTTCCTCAAAAACATCTACTACATTGACAGACCTTTAGCTAGATTGATTAAAGAAAAAAGTGAGAAATCTCAAGTTACTAAAATCAGAAATAAAACAGTGTACATTACTATTGACTCTACAGAAATAATTAGGAACATAAGAGAGTGCTGTGAACAACTGCATGCCTAAAAATGGTCAACCTTTATGAAATGGACAAATTCCTAGAAATATAAAACCTACCAAGACTGAACCACAATGAAATACAAAATCTAAGTATACCCATACCAACTAAGGTGATGGAATCAATCATCACAAATCTCCCAATGAAGAGAAGTCCTGAGCCTGATATCTTCACTAGTGAATTCTAACAATCTTTTAGAGAAGAGCTAACACCACCAATACTTCTCAAACTCTTTCAGAACATTGAAGAGAAAGGAATACTCCCTAACACATTCTATGAAGCCAGCATTGCTCTTATACCAAAGTCAGATAAAGATACCACAACAAAATTAAGCTTCAGACTAAAACTCTTGATGAATGTGGATGCAAAAATACTCCACAAAATACCAGCACAGAGAATTTAACAGCACATTAAAAGGATCATATGCCATGGCCATGTAGGATTTATTTCTGGAATGCAAGAATGATTCAGCATATGAAAATCAAATAATGTAATACACCACATTGATAGAATGAAAGGGAAAATATGCATAATCATCTCAATTGCTGCAGGAAAAGCATTTTACAAAATTCATAACTTTTTCATCATCAAAACAATCAACAGACTAAGAATATAAGGAAACTACCTCAACATAATAAAAGCCATATTGAAAACCCCACAGCTAATATCATCGTCAATGATGAAAGACTAAAAGCTTTTCCTCCATGATAAGGAACAAGATAAGGATACCCGCCTTGGCTATTTCTATTTAACATAGTACTAGAAGTTCTAGCCAAAGCCATTAGGCAAGAAACAAAAAAGACATCTAAATTGTAAAGGGAGAAGTAAAATAATGTTTCCAAATAATATGATTTTATTTGTAGAAAATTCAAAAGATTCCACAAAAGAAGTTAGAACTGTCAAAAATAAAATCAGATCAAATAAGAAAACATTTTAAATGTTATTGTTATATAAAAAAGAAGTAGAGCTTGTGATCTGGGAGACTTCAAATCAAGTGGTAATAAACTCACATTACAGCATTTACAGTATGATTTATAAAGTATAAAGGAGGAAGTATTTTGACTTTCTTCCTGATTGGCTGTTATAAATTAAAATTCTTTTTAGATGCAAGCTGACCTGGGTAAGCTAATTTGTCTATAGCTGATTGGTTTCATTTCACTGAATCACACTGATGTGTTGTAAACCCCATGTTTCTTGTTTTATTTGTGATTAGAGCTATCAGGATGAGTTAAGGTTTGGCTATGTGGTTATAGGTGGTTGGCCTTTGGGTATTTCTAAATGGTGGTCCCCATTTTTTTTTTTTTATTTTACACAAAATATGCTTTATTATTTTTTACTGAATATATTTATGGGTTAAGTTTGTGGTTTCAATACATGTGTATATTGTATAATGATCTGATCAGAATAGTTAGGATATCTATTACCTCAACATTTATCATTTCTTTGTAGTTATAACATTCAAGATCCTCTTTTCTGAATATCTTGAATTATACAGTACAGTATTATTAGCTATTGTCACCTTGGGGCACCATAACTTATTTCTCCTACCTAACTTTAGCTTTGTAACTTTGTATCAGTCTACCAACCTTTTCCTGGCCCCTTCCCTCTCCTTTTCCGTGCCAGAGGTAACCACTATTCTACTCTCCATTTCTTTTTTTCTCTCTTTTTATTTGTCTTAATTGATCCATGAAAATTGTATATATTTATGAGTACAATATGATATTTGGGTACATTCATACTATGTGCAATGATCATATCAGTGGTACTTAGTTTATCCATCACCTCAAACATTTGTCACTTCTTTGTATTAAGAACACTCATCATCATCTTACTGAATATTCAAAGATACACAGTACTCTATTGTTAACTGTAGTTTCCCTATATTACTATAGAATCCCAGACCCCATTCTTCCTATCTCTAATATTTTGTATTTACTGACAAACCTCTCCCCATTCTCCCTTCCCCCCACACCCTCACCAGTCTTTGGTAACCACTATTCTGCTCTCAAGTTCTATGAAATCAATTTTTTTAGGTTCCACATATGAGTGAGAATATGTGGTATTTCTCTCTGTATGTTTGGCTTATTTCACTTAACATGATTTTCTCCATGCTCATCCACGTTGCTGCAAATGGCAGAATTTCACTATTTTGTATAACTGAGTAGTATTCCATTGTGTGTGTATACCATATTTTCTTTATCCAGTCATCTGTTGAAGGACTCATTTAGGTTGGTTCCGACTCTTAGCTATTGTGAATAAAGCCACAATAAACATGGGAGTGCAGGTGTCCCTTTGACTTATTGATTTCTATACCTTTGGTTATATACCTAGTACTAGCATTGCTGGATCATATGGCAGTTCTGTCTGTAGTTGTTTGAGGAATTTCCATACTGTTTTCCCTAATGGCTGCACTAATTTACAGTCCCACCAACAGTGTAGGAGGGATCCCCTTTCTGTGCATTCTTGCCAGCATTTCTTACTTTCTATCGTTTTGATAATAGGCATTCTAATTGGCGTAAGATGACATCTCTTTGTGGCTTTGATCTGCATTTCTCTAATTATTAGCAATATTGAACATTTTTTAAATGACTGTTGGCCATTTTTATGTATTCTTTCAATAAATGTCTATTCAGTTCCTTTGCCCATTTTTTAATCAGGCGTTTTGTTTGTTTGTTTTTTACTATTGAGTTGTTTTGGGTTCTTTGTATTTTCTGGGTATTAATCCCTTATTGGATGCATACCTTGCAGATATTTTCTCCCATTCTACAGGTTGTCTTTTAGCTCTGTTGATTATTTCCTTTTCTGTACAGAAGCTTTTTAGTTTGATATAATTCCACTTGTCAATTTTTGCTTTTGTTTCCTGTACTCTTAAGGTATTATTCATAAAGTCTTTGCTCAGACCTTTTCCTGAAGTGTTTCCCATATGTTTTCTTCTAGAAGCTTTGTTGTTCTGGGTCTTACATTTAGTTTATAATCCATTTTGAGTTGATTTTGGTATATGGTGAGAGATAAGGTTCTAGTTTCATTCTTTCGCATATGGGTCTGCAATTTTTCTGGCACTCTTTATTGAAGACACTGTTCTTTCCTCAGAGTGTACTCTTGGCTCCTTTGCCAACCACCATTTGGCTGTAGGTATGTGGATTTATTTCTGAATTCTGTATTCTGTTCCATTGATCTATGTGTCTGTTTTTGTTCCAGTACCATGCTGTTTTGATTACTATAGCTTTGTAGGATATGTTGAAATCAGGGAGTGTGATCCCCCACACTTTTTTCTATTTTCTAAGGATTGCTTTGGCTAGTTGAAGTTTCTTGCTGTTCCATATAAGTTTTTGAATTGTTTTTTCCTACTTCTGTGAAGTATATCATTGGTACTTTGATAGGGATTGCATTGCATATGTAGATCACTTTGGGTAGTATGGTCATTTTGACAATATTGGGTCTTCTAATTCATGAGCATAAGAAATCTTTCCATATTTTTTGTGTCTTCTTTAATTTCTTTAATCAGAGTTTTATGGTTTTCATTGTAAAGATCTTTCACCTCTTTGGTTAAATTTATTCCCAGGTATTTTATTTTGTTGTTGTTGTTAGTGTAAATGGGATAGATATCATGATTTCCTTTTGTGCTAGTTTGTTAGTGGTGTATAGAAATGCTACTGATTTTATATGTTGATTGTGTATCCTCCAAATTTAGCAAATTTGTTTGTCAGGTCTAGGAGTTTTTTTATAGAGTTCTTAGGTTTCTCTCTATATAAAATCATGTCATCTGCAACTGGTGACAACTTGACTTCCTCTTTTCCAATTTGGATGCCCTTTATTTCTTTCTATTATTTCATTAAATGGGTTGTTTACTTCTCCTTCTGAAATACCCTTAATTTGAATATTCCTTAACTTAATAGTATCCCATAGATCTTGTAAGCTTTGTTCATTCTTTTCTTTTCTTTTCTTTTTTTTTTTTTTTTTTTTTTGTCTTCCTGTGTTATTTCCAAATTGCTGCCTTCAATATCAGAAATTCTTTTTTCTGTTTTCTCTTACCTTATTGCCCTGGCTAGAACTTCTAGTACTATACTGAATAAGAATGGAAAATGTGAGCATTTTCTTGTTCCAGATCTTAGAGAAAAGGCCTTCAATTTTTGTCCATTCAGTATGATATTAGTTGTGTTTGATATATATGGCCTTTATTGTGTTGAGTACATTTCTTCTATACCTAATTTGTTGGGTGTTTTTATCATGAAGGAGTGTTAGATTTTATCAAATAATTTTTCTGCATCTATTGATAAGATTATACGTTGGTGTTTTTTTCCCCTTCATTTTGTCAATGTGATGTATCATGTTTATTGATTTGCATATATTGGACAATCCTTGCATCCCTGGTATGAATCCCACTTGATCATGGTGAATAATCTCTTTAATGTTTTGTTAGATTATGTTCACTGTTTTTTTGTTTTTGTTTTTGTTTTTGAGGATTTTTGCATCTATTTTCATTAGGGATATTGGTCTGTAGTTCTCTTTTTTGCTGTACCTTTTTCTGGTTTTCATGTCAGGGTAATGCTGACTTCATAGAGTGAGTTTGGAAGCATTTCCTTCTCTTCAATTTTTTGGAAGAGTTTGAGAAGAATTGGTATTAGTTCTTATTTAAATGTTTGGTAGGATTTGGCAGTGAAGTTTTGGTCCTGGAGTTTTCTTTGTTGGAAGACTTTTTATTACTGCTTTAATCTAATTACACATTATTGACCTATTTAGGTTTTTTAGTTCTTCAGAATTCAATCTTGGTAAGTTGTGTGTGTCCAGCAATTTATTCATTTCTTCTATGTTTTCCAGTTTGCTAGCATATAGTTGTTCACAATAGTCTCTGTGACACTTGGTATTTCTATAGTATCAGTTGTAATGTTTGCTTTTTATTTCTGATTTTATTTATTTAAGTCTTTCATTTTTTCTTTATTAGTCTAGCTACCGGTTTTTCAATTTTGTTTATCTTTTTGAAAAATCAGCTTTCTTTCATTGATCTTTTGGTTTGTCTTTTCAATCTCTAATTCATTTATTTCTGCTATGACCTTTGTTATTTCTCTCCTTCTACTAATTTTGGGTTTGGTTTGTTCCTGTTTTTCTAAGTCCTTGAGGCATAACATTGGGTTGTATATTGAAGTCTTTCTACCTTTTTTAATTTATTCATTTTTATTTATTGTTAGCATATTCATTCTTACAAGTCATAATATTTCTTTATGCCCTTTGCCCAACCTATCACTTTCCAAGCCCCTTCCCTCCCTACCCCCTATCTCTAGGAACCTTAGGTTTGTTCTCTGCTTCTGAACGTTCAACATATGGTTGTGTTCTTTTCTTTATTTCCTTCATTCCTTCCTTCTTCCTTCCTTCCTTCTCTCCCTCCCTCCCTTCCTTCCTAGCAGACAGTTATGTGTGAGAACATCTGGTATTTCTGTTTCATTGTCTGGCTTATTTCACTTAACATAATTTTCTCCAAACTCATCCATGTTGCTGCAAATGGCAGAATTTCATTCTTTTTCAAGGCTGAGTATTAAGCCATTGTATATATGTACCACATTTTCTTTATCTAGTCATCCATCAATGGACACTTAGGTTTGTTCCATATTTGGGCTATTGTAGACAGAGCTGCAATGAACATGGGAGTGCAGGTGTCCCTTCAACATGATGATTTCCATTCCTTTGGTTATATACCCACTAGTGGGCTTGCTGAATCATAGGGTATCTATATCTGTAGTTGTTTGAGAAGCCTCCATACTGTTTTCCATAACAGCTGTGCTAGTTTACATGCTACCAACAGTGTTGAAGAGTTTCCCTTTCCCTGCATCCTTGTCAGCATTTGTTATTCTTAATCTTTTTAGTAATGGCCAAACTAACTGGGGTGAGATAACATCTCAATATGGTTTTTTTTTTTTTTTAACTTTTATTTTGTCGACATACATTGTGGTTGATTATTGTTGCCCCTTACCAAAACCTCCCTCCCTCCTCCCTCTCCTCCCTCCCCCCGAACAATGTCCTTTCTGTTTGCTTGTTGTATCAACTCCAAGTAATTGTGGTTTTTATATCTTCTCCAGCCCCCCCCATTTTTTTTTTTTGTGTGTGTGTGTGTGTGTGTGTGTGTGTGTGAATTTATATATTAATTTTTAGCTCCCACCAATAAGTGAGAACATGTGGTATTTCTCTTTCTGTGCCTGACTCGTTTCACTTAATATAATTCTCTCAAGGTCCATCCATGTTGTTGCAAATGGCAGTATTTCATTCATTTTTATAGCTGAGTGGTATTCCATTGTGTAGATGTACCACATTTTCCGTATCCACTCATCCGATGATGGACATTTGGGCTGGTTCCAACTCTTGGCTATTGTAAAGAGTGCTGCAATGAACATTGGGGAACAGGTATACCTTTGATTTGATGATTTCCATTCCTCTGGGTATATTCCCAGCAGTGGGATTGCTGGGTCATATGGTAGATCTATCTGCAATTGTTTGAGGAACCTCCATACCATTTTCCATAGAGGCTGCACCATTTTGCAGTCCCACCAACAATGTATGAGAGTTCCTTTTTCTTCGCAACCTCGCCAGCATTTATCGTTCAGAGTCTTTTGGATTTTAGCCATCCTAACGGGGGTGAGATGGTATCTCAGTGTGGTTTTGATTTGCATTTCCCGGATGCTGAGTGATGTTGAGCATTTTTTCATATGTCTGTTGGCTATTTGTATATCTTCCTTAGAGAAATGCCTACTTAGCTCTTTTGCCCATTTTTTAATTGGGTTGCTTGTTTTCTTCTTGTAAAGTTGTTTGAGTTCCTTATATATTCTGGATATTAATCCTTTGTCAGATATATATTTTGCAAATATTTTCTCCCACTCTGTTGGTTGTCTTTTAACTCTGTTAATTGTTTCTTTTGCTGTGCAGAAGCTTTTTAGTTTGATATAATCCCATTTGTTTATTTTTCCTTTGGTTGCCCGTGCTTTTGGGGTCATATTCATGAAGTCTGTGTCCAATCCTATTTCCTGAAATGTTTCTCCTATGTTTTCTTTAAGAAGTTTTATTGTTACAGGGTGTATATTTAAATCCTTAATCCATTTTGAGTTGATTTTAGTATATGGTGAGAGGTATGGGTCTAGTTTCATTCTCCTGCATATGGATATCCAGTTATCCCAGCATGATTTGCTGAGGAGGCAGTCCCTTCCCCAGTGAATAGGCTTGGTGCCTTTGTCAAAGATCAGATGGCAGTAAGTGTGTGGGTTGATTTCTGGATTCTCTATTCTATTCCATTGATCAGTGTGTCTGTTTTTATGCCAGTACCATACTGTTTTGGTTATTATAGCTTTGTAGTATAGCTTAAAGTCAGGTAGTGTTATGCCTCCAGCTTTATTTTTTTGCTCAGCATTGCCTTGGCTACATGTGGTTTTTTATTATTCCACATAAATGTCTGGATAGTTCTTTCCATTTCTGAGAAAAATATCAGTGGAATTTTGACGGGGATTGCATTGAATTTGTATATCACTTTGGGTAGTATGGACATTTTCACTATGTTGCTTCTTCCAATCCAAGAGCATGGGATATCTTTCCATCTTCTTCTATCCTCTCTAATTTCTCTCAGCAGTGGTTTGTAGTTCTCATTATAGAGATTTTTCACATCCTTGGTTAATTCAATTCCTAAGTATTTTATTTTCTTGGTGGCTATTGTAAATGGGCAGGCTTTCTTGATTTCTCGTTCTGCATGTTCACTATTGGAGAAAAGAAATGCTACTGATTTTTGTGTGTTGATTTTGTATCCTGCGGGCTGGCCCGTGGCTCACTCAGGAGAATGAGGTGCTGATTTTGTATCCTGCTACTGTGCTGAAATCATTTATCAATTCCGAGAGTTTTTTTGTAGAGGTTTTAGGCTGTTCGATATATAGGATCATGTCATCTGCAAACAGGGACAGTTTGACTTCATCTTTTCCAATCTGGATGCCCTTTATTTCCTTCTATTCTCTGATTGCTCTGGCTAGTACTTCCAACACTATGTTGAATAGGAGTGGTGAGAGTGGGCATCCTTGTCTAGTTCCTGTTCTTAAAGGAAAAGCTTTCAGCTTTTCCCCATTCAGGATGATATTGGCAGTGGGTTTGTCATATATGGCTTTAATTATGTTGAGATACTTTCCCTCTATACCTAACTTATAGAGGGTCTTTGTCATGAATGAGTGCTGAATTTTATCAAATGCTTTTTCAGCATCTATAGAGATGATCATATGGTCCTTGTGTTTGACTTTATTAATATGGTGTATCACATTTATTGATTTGCGTATGTTGAACCAACTTTGCATCCCTGGGATGAATCCCACTTGATCGTGGTGAATAATTTTACATATGTGTTGCTGTATTCTGTTTGCTAGTATTTTAGTGAGGATTTTTGCATCTATATTCATCAAGGATATCGGCCTGTAGTTTTCTTTTTTGGTTATATCTTTACCTGGTTTTGGTATCAGTATGATGTTTGCTTCACAGAATGAGTTTGGGAGATTTGCGTCTGTTTCAATCTTTTGGAATAGTTTGTAAAGAATCGGTGTCAATTCCTCTTTGAATGTTTGGTGAAATTCTGCTGTGAATCCATCTGGTCCTGGGCTTTTCTTTGTTGGGAGCTTTCTGATAACAGCTTCAATCTCCTTCATTGTTATTGGTCTGTTCAAATTTTCTACATCTTCATGGTTCAGTTTTCAGAGCTGGTGTGTGTCCAGAAATTTATTCATGTCCTCCAGATTTTCAAATTTGTTGGCGTATAGTTGTTTCTAGTAGTCTCGAATGATTCCTTGTATTTCAGATGAATCAGTTGTAATATCACCTTTTTCATTTCTAATTTTAGTTATTTGAATCTTCTCTCTTCTTTTTCTTGTTAGACATGCTAATGGTTTGTCAATTTTATTTATCTTTTCAAAAAACCAACTTTTTGATTCATTGATCTTTTGAATTGTTTTTTGGTTTTCAATTTCATTCAGTTCTGCTCTGATCTTAATGATTTCTTTCCGTCTGCTAACTTTAGGTTTGGATTATTCTTGTTTTTCTAGTTCTTTAAGGTAAAGTGTTAGGTTGTTCACTTGCCATCTTTCCATTTTTCTGAGGTGAGCATTTAATGCAATAAATTTCCACCTTAATACTGCTTTTGCAGTATCCCACAGGTTTTGATATAATGTATCATTATTTTCATTAGTTTCAATAAATTTTTTGATTTCGTGCTTGATTTCTTCTTGGACCCATATGTCATTAAGTAGAATGCTGTTTAATTTCCATGTGTTTGTATAGTTTCCAGAATTTCGTTTGTTATTAATTTCTAGTTTTAATCCATTGTGGTCTGAGAAAATACATGGGATTCCAATTTTTTTGAATTTTATTGAGACTTGATTTGTGACCTAATATGTGATCTATCCTGGAGAATGATCCATGTGCTGATGAGAAGAATGAATGTTCTGAGGTTGTTGGATGGAATGTTCTGTAGATATCTGCCAATTCCAATTGGTCTAGAGTCTTGTTTAGATCTTGTGTTTCTCTACTGATTCTTTGCTTGGATGATCTGTCTAATATTGACAGTGGGGTGTTCAGGTCCCCTGCTATTATGGTATTAGTGTCTATTTCCTTCTTTAGGTCTAATAGAGTTCGTTTTATAAATCTGGCTGCTCCAACATTGGGTGCATACATATTTATGATTGTTATGTCTTCTTGATGGATCTGTCCTTTTATCATTAAGTACTGTCCCTCATTGTCTCTTTTTATGGTTTTTAGTTTAAAGTCTATTTTGTCAGATATAAGAATAGCTACTCCAGCTCGTTTTTCTTTTCTGTTTGCATGGTAAATCTTTTTCCATCCTTTCACTCTTAGTCTGTGTGAATCTTTATGGGTGAGGTGGGTCTCTTGTAGGCAGCACATAGTTGGGTCCTCCTTTTTAATCCAGTCAGCCAGTCTGTGTCTTTTGATTGGGGGATTTAAGCCTTTTACATTAAGAGTTCTTATTGAAAGGTGTTGATTTATTCCTAGCATTTTATTGGTTGTTTGGTTGTCTTAGGTGTCTTTTGTTCCTTACTTTCTGATTTACTGTTTGGTTTCTGTGTTTGTTGGTTCCTTAGGTTGTAGATAGCATTTTTGTTTGTTTGTTTTCTCTTCATGAATGCCATTTTTATTATAGTGGTGGGTTTTGATTTTTCATGGGTTTTTATGGCAGTGGTAGTTATGTTTCAGGAACCAAACCCAGTACTCCCTTGAGGATTTCTTGTAACGGTGGTCATATGGTAGTGAACTCCCGCAGTTTTGTTTGTCTGAGAAATATACTATATGCCCTTCATTTCAGAAGGATAGGCTTGCAGGGTAGAGTATTCTTGGCTGGCAATCTTTGTCTCTTAGTATTTTGAATATATCATCCCATTCCTTTCTAGCTTTTAGGGTTTGTGATGAAAAGTCTGATGTTAGCCTGATTGGGGCTCCCTTATAGGTGATTTGCCGCTTCTCTCTTGCAGCTTTTAAGATTTTCCCTTTGTCTCTGAGTTTTGTCAATTTGACTATAACATGTCTTGAAGAGGGCCTTTTTGGGTTGAAAATGTTTGGAGATCATTGAGCTTCCTCGATCTGAAGATCTGTGATTTTTCCTATACCTGGGAAGTTTTCTGCCACTATTTTGTTGAATATGTTTTCAATGCAATCTCTGTTTTCCTCCCCTTCTAGGATACCCATGACTGGGATATTTGAGCACTTAAGGTTGTCTGATATCTCTCTCAGATTTTCTTCAGTGTCTTTGATTCTTTTTTCTTTCTTTTTGTCTGCTTGTGTTAGTTCAAACAGCCCATCTTCAAGTTCAGAGATTCTCTCTTCAACTTCGACAAGCCTGCTGGTTAAACTCTCTGTTGTGTTTTTTATTTCGCTGAATAACTTCTTCAGTTCAGCAAGTTCTGCTACATTTTTTTTCAGGACATTGATTTCCTTGTACATTTTCTCTTTCAGGTCCTGTATACTTTTCCTCATTTCATCATGATGTCTAACTGAGTTTTCTTGTATCTCATTCAGTTCCCTTAGAAATATCACTCAAAATTCCTTGTCAGTCATTTCAAGGGCTTCTTGTTCTATAGGATCTAGAGTTTGAGATTTATTAACTTTTGGTGGTGTACTTTCTTGATTTTTTATATTTCTGTTATCTTTTTTTTGATGTTTATTCATTGTGGCAGGGGGTTTCACGGTCCACTGGTTTGAGACTATTGACTAACTAAGATGTTGCTGTGGTTGCAAATTTGGTATGGCTACCTCCATGACTGCTCAGTTGGCCTCTAGTGCCTTGTGTGTGTGGTTGCCTCGGGTCTTGGGCCTCTCCGGGGAGCCACCTCTCTGGTCAGCTTGGACTCTGCTGGGCTGCTGGATCACGGGGCGGTACCACAGGGTGTGTGGTCTCTGCTGAGCTTCCACTTCCCATGCAGGACTTCTCCCTGTTCTGTGCGCTCTGGCCCGGGCTGTTGGATCATGCAGTGGCGACCCCACAGGGTGTGTGGTTTCTGTCGAGTCTCCGCCTCCCTAGCCGGACGTCTCCCCACTCTGTGCACACTGGGCTGGGCTGGGACGTGTCTTCTGCAGCCCTTGTCTATCAGCTGGGCCTTCAAGACCCTGCTCAGCACCACCTTGCCCAGGAAGTCTACCAGGTTTCTGCTAGGCGCAGATGACCGGTCGCTCTGGGTGCTTTTGTAGCACTGTGTAGATCTTTCTTGGGACTTATCACCTTCCTCCTGGTATTGCAGTTATTTGTGTACTTGTCTTATCTCTCACACCAGAGCGTGAGCTCCTCGGGGGAGGAGCCTGCAGCACACGGTTGACCTTTGAATCTCCCCAGCACGGACCGAGTCCGGTGCCCACCTGTAGTCAGCTCTCCGGCAGGTTCAAGCGAACTCGGGAACTCTCCGACCACACTACTCCTAACAAGAAATTGGTTAGGCGTTTCTCTGAACTGGTGTCCGCAGAAATGGTATCTGCCTCCCGGTAACAGGAAGTTTACCGGGGACCAGAGCCCAGGGTGCGGTGGAGTGACAGTCAGCCCAGCCCGTACTTCCTTGCCCTCCCGACACTGGCCAGGGATGCCCCATGCCACCAGCCCCGCCAGGGAACCACGGAGGGAGGTGGAGGGGAGGCTGGCCTGCTGGCCCCGGGAAGCCCCGCACCGGGGCAAGCAAGTGGGAAAGCTCAGTGAGGAGCTGAGCCGGGCGAGGAGAACAGGCTTGGTCAAGCCAGGCCGGAGCTGCCAATACCTGAGAAAATGGAGGCAGCCCGGGGCCGGTGAATGGCCCCGTGGGGCAGGCAGAAGCCGGGCGGGCATCCGCCCCCCAAGCAGGGCCGGGCCGGGGGTCACTCACAGGGCTGTGCTGGGTCGGGCTGCTCCCTCTCTGCCTCTGCATTGTCACTGTCCCCGTTCTCGGCCGCCGCCGCCTCAGGCTGCTCACTCAGTCCCACGGAGCGGCTTGGGCGCTCCCAGGAATCTTCTTTTATGCTGGCCTGAAACCTCAAATCCTGGATAGGGCAGCTGGCCACCTTGAGCGTGGCCCTGGCCTCTGGGATCCTGGCAGCGTCAACAGCAGCCCCGGCACCATGTTCCCTGTTTAGAGACTCGCTTTTGCAGCTAAGAAACAGTTCTTTACCTGCTCCATACTTCAAAGCTGTTGCCTGTAAATGAGGCGGCCTCTCCTGCAAAGGACAAAGTGGCGGTCCGCCCCCACAACTGGCCACCAGCAGTGGTCCTCCCTTAAGAGACGGCAAGAGGAAGGTCCACAAATTTCCCAGCTGCCTAAGGCCCAGTGGCCGCCTTTTCCACCTCAGCTACTCAGAGACTCGCTTTTGCAGCTAAGAAACAGTTCTTTTCCTGCTCCATATTTCAAAGCTGTTGCCTGTAAATGAGGCGGCCTCTCCTGCAAAGGATAAAGTGGCGGTCCGCCCCCACGACTGGCCACCAGCAGTGGTCCTCCCTTAAGAGACGGCAAGAGGAAGGTCCACAAGTTTCCCAGCTGCCTAAGGCCCAGTGGCCGCCTTTTCCACCTCAGCTACTCCGCGCCAACCACCGCAGCCACCGCCATCTTAGGATCCCCCACTCAATGTGGTTTTGATTTAAATTTCTCTGATGACTAGGTGATCCAAATGATGTAGACATTTATTGCTATAAACTTTTCTCTTAGAACTGTTTTTGCTCTACCTCATAAGTTCTGCTCTCTGGTATTTTCATTTTCATTTGTCTCCAGAATTTTTTAATTCCTTTTTAATTTGTTCTTGGACCCATTCAATGTTTATGAGCATGTTGCTTAATTTCTGTATCTGTGTACAGTTTCCTATGTGCTTTCTGTTATTGAATTCTAATTTTATTCTTTTGTGATCAGACAAGATTGTTGGTATGATTCCAATTTTTTAAAAATTTGTTGATGGTTGTTTAATGTCCTAACATATGGTCTAATTCTAGAGAATGTGCTGCCGAGAACAATGTGTATTCTTCAGCTGTTGGATGAAATATTCTCTAAATGTCTGTTAGGTCTTATTGGTCTACAGTGGAGATTAACTCTGATGTTTCTTGGTTAATTTTCTGTCTGTCTGGATGGTCTGTCCTTTGATGAAAGTGGGGTAATAAAGTCCCCAACTATTATTGTGTTGGAGTCTATTTCTCCCATTATGTCTAGTGGCGTTTACTTTCTATATCTGAGTGCTCCAGTGTTGGGTGTGTATACATTAGAATTGTTATGTCCTCTTGTTGAACTGATCCCTTCATCATTATATAATGACCTTTCTTGTCTTTTATTACTTTCCTTGGCTTGATGTCTATTTTATCCTATATAAGTATAGCTACCCTTGCTCTTTTTTGATTTCTATTTGCATGAAATATCTTTTTCCATCTATTCACTTTCAGTCAATGTGTGTCTGGGTAAGTAAAGTGAGTTTGCTGTAAGCAGCATTTTGTTCGTTTTTATTTTATGTTCCAATAAACCCCTCTGTCTTTTAATTGGGGAATTTAGTCCATTAACATTTAGAATTAGTATTGATACATAGGGACTTCTTAATGCCATTTGTTTTTGTTTGTTTGTTTGTTTTTTCTGATTGATTTATAGATCTTTTTTTCACCTTTTTTCTGGTCTTACTGTCTTCCTTTATGAATAAGCAGTTTTCTTTAGTAGTATATTTTGATTTCTTACTATTTATTTTTAGCATGTCTATTACAGGTTTTTGTGTTATGGTTACCATGAGGCTTACAAAAAACATATTGTAGTTATAACACATTATTTTAAATTAATAACAACTTAACTTTGATCTCTATGATCTCTAAGAAAAAAAGAAAAAAACAAAGCCAACTCTATGCTTTAGTGTCATTCCCCCACACGCACTTTTTGACATTTTGTTGTTTCATGTTGCATCTTTTAACATTGCCTATCACTTATATAATTGTCAAATTTGTTATTATGTTGTTGAGTTTGTCCCTTAGTCTTCATAGAAGGGATACAAGTGGTCTATTTACCACCCTTACAACATTGGAATGTACTGAGATTGTGTACTTACTTTACTAATGAGTTTTGTACCTTCAAATGTTTTGTTGTTACATATTAGCATCATCTTTGTTCATGTCAAAGAACTCCCTTTGCATTCCCTGTGGCAGTTCTACTGTCAATTCCCTTAGATTTTGTGTGTCTAGGAAAGACTTTATCTCTCCTTCACATTTAAAGGTTAGTTTTGCTGGATACAGAATTCTTGATTGACAGTTTTTTCCTTCAGTACTTTGAATATATTATCCCACTCTCCCCTGGCCTGTAGTGTTTCTACTGAGAAATCCACTGAGAGCCTCCTTGGGGCTCCATCGAATGTTACATGTTTCTTTTCTCTTGCTGCTTTCAGTATTTTTTCTTTGTCTTTGGATTTTGATAATATGATTATGATGTGCCTTGATGTGTTCCTCTTTGGATTGAATTTGATTGGTGACCTCTGAGCTTCCTGTACCTGGATGCTGTCATCTTTCTTCCTACTTGGGAAATATTCAGCCATTATTTCCTTACATACATTTTCTAGGTCTCTTCCTTTTTCATCTCCTACAGATATGCCAATTATTTGGAGGTTATTTTGCTTGAAGGAGTCCCATTATTACTGCAATTTGTGTTTCATTTTTTCTTTTTGTTCCTCTGATTGGATAATTTCTTAGATTCTGTCTTCAAGCTCACTAATTCTTTCCTCTGTTTGATCCAGTCTGCTGTTGGAGCTTTCTATGCAGTTTTTCAGTTGAGATAATGAATAATGAATTCTAGATTTTCTATTTTATCTCCCTTATCTGCCTACAATATATTTGCTTGTTTTTTTTTTTAATTGATTCTATTTTTTTGGTGAAGTTTCTTGTTCTGCTTCTAAACTAGTTTTAAATGTAGTTTAATTTTCCCTGTATTTTTGTGTGACTCCCTGAACATCTTTGAGAGGATTATTTTGAATTCTGTCAGACATTTCATAAATCTACTGTTCTTCTGAGTTCATTTCTGGCACACAGTTGGTTTCCTTTGTTAGTGTCATTTTCTCTGTTCTTTCTCAATATTTGAGTCTTTACATTGCTGCCTTGGCATTTCAGGAAATGGCCACCTCTTCCAGGTTTTATAGGTGTTCCTTAGTGGTATTAGACCTTTCCTACTCAATGTCAAAACTTTGTCTCTGGGGTGTGTGTGTGTGTGTGTGTGTGTGTGTGTGTGTGTGTGTGTGTGTGTGTGTGTGTGTGTGTGTGTGTTTCCATTCTGTAGAGGATTAATGGCAAACACTACCACTTAAAAACTGTACTGAAACTAATTTGCTGTCCTATGGTTAATTCTCAAATTTGGGGAAACTTCCTTCAAGGACTGGAACTTGACTTCTGTGCCCGAGCTAAATTGCTGCCTAACCATTGTTTCCTAGACTGGGAAGAACTTTTTATATGGATCAGATTTAAATATCAGCCTTTTAGGCACTTTTAGGTCATGTGGGGTCACCACAATCACTAATGGGCTATGTGGAAATTCCAGCCCTGGACTGAGTCTTTCTCACAAACTGAACCACCTGAAGTTCTATCACACTAACTGGTCTTCACTGTGTGGCATCCATGCCAATTGGAAGGCAAATCGGCTGCCTATACCACTCTGTGATGCAACCCTGGTGGATCAGCCCTCCCACTGGCACTGCAAATATTTCCCATGGAGCATTTTCCAGAAAGTCCCCCATGAAAACTCACTGATTTCTGGGTGATTTCTTGTTCCTGTTGGCTGTGGCCCCTCCTTCCTATGTGGACACAGAGAAAGCTTGTGAGTAGCATTCCTTCCCTGGGAAATGGGATATTGCATTCTGAGGGGTTTTTTTTCTTTTCTGCCAGCAGTCTTGGCATACTTCTCCTTTCCAGACTCTAAGATGACTCACACAAAGGGTGCTGCTGCAGCTTTGCTGTATTTAGGTAGCTACTCCATGTGCTGATAGCTGCTGTATGAGTGGATGGGCCTGATCAGAGTAATCCCTTCTCCCTCTCACCATGGCTTCCCATGCCTTCATGGACTTAGCTGGCCTCTCCACCTCTTTTCCCAAGTTCCAGTGATTACAGAATGGCAGTTTTGTGTTTAATTGGTGTAAGTTCACTGGTTGTTGTAGGGGAGCAACACCAGGATCATCTATTCCACCATCATGGAGATGTCTGTCTTTTGTCTTCTTGATGATAGCCATTCTGACAGATATGAGGTGATATTTCATTGTTGCTTTAATTTACATTTCCCTAATTATTAAGGATGTTGAACTTTTTTTCTATATCTGTTGGCCATTTGTATGGTTTCTTTCAAGAAATGTCTATTCAGAACCCTTGCCCTTTTTTTAACTAGAATATTTGTTCTCTTTTTATAGAGTTGTTTATGTTTTGGATATTAACTCCTTATGAGATATATGGCTTGCAAGTATTTTCTCCCTATTGTAGGTTGTCTCTTCACTCTGTTAATTGTTTCCTTTGTTGGCAGAAACTTTTTATCTTGATGGAATTCCATTTGTCTATTTTTGCTTTTGTTACCTGTGCTTTTGGGATCAAACCTAAAAAGTCATTGCCCAGACCAGTGTTATGTAGTTTTCCCCCCATTTTCTTCTAGTAGGTTTACAGATTTGGGTCTTATGTTTAAGTCCTTAATCCATTTTGAGTTGATTTTTCTATATGATGTGAGATAAGGGTCCAATTTTCATCCTTTTGCATATGGATATCCAGTTTTCCCAACACCGTTTATTGAAGAGACTGTCCTTTTCCCATTGTGCATCCTTGGCACCTTTGTCAAAAATCAATTGACTATACATACATGGATTCATTTCTAGACTCTCTGTTCCATTGGTTGATGCATCTGTTTTTATGCCAGTACCATGTTATTTTAATTACTATAGCTTTGTAGTGCAGTTTGAAATCAGGTAGTGTGCTGCCTCTAGCTTGGTTCTTTTTGCTCATGATTGCCTTGGCTATTTGGGGTTTTTTTGTGTGTGTGTGGTTCTATATGAATTTTAGAATTGTTTTTTCTATTCTATGAAAAATGACATTGTAACTTTGATAGGGGTTGCATTGTATATGTAGATCACATTGCATTGTACAGACATATTAACAATATTGACTTTTCCAATCCATGAACATGGGATATCTTTCCTTTTATTTGTGTGTCTTTGATTTCTTTCATCAGTGTTTTACAGTTTTCAGTATACAGGTCTTTCACCTCTGGTTAAATTTAACCCTAAGTATTTCCTCTTGTTGTTGTTACTTTAAATGGAAGTGTTTTCTCAATATCCTTTTCAGATAGTTTGTTATTAGTGTATAGAAACACTACTGATTTTTGTACATTGATTTTGTATCCTGCAATTTCACTGAATTTATTAATCAGTTCTAACAGCTTTTTGGTGGATTCTTTAGCAGTTTCTATATATAAGATCATGTCATCAGCAAACTGAGATAATTTCACTTCTTCCTTTCTTATTAGGATACCTTTTATTTCTTTCTCTTGCCTAATTGCTCTGACTAGGACTACCAGTACTTTGTTAAAAAGAAGTGGAGAGAGTGGGCATCCTTGTTTCTTACCTTAGAGTAAAAGCTTTCAACTTTTCACTGTGGAGTTATAATGTTTAGCTATGGGTTTGTTATATGTGGCCTTTATTGTATTGAGGTATATTCCCTGTATAGCTAATCTGTGTTTTTATTATGACTGAGTGTTGAATTTTGTCAAATGCTTCTTCTGTATCTATTGAGATGAGCATGTGGTATTATCCTTCATTTTGTTAATATGGTGTATCACATTTACAGATTTGTGTATGTCGAACCATCCTTGCATCCCAGGTGAATGATTCTTTAATGTGTTGTTGAATTCATTTTGCTAGAATTTTGTTGAGGATTTTTGCATCGATAGTCATCAAGTGTATTGATTTGTAATTTTTTTTTTCTTGTAATGTCTTTGTCTGGTATCAGGGTAATGCTTGCCTTGTAAAAGGAGTTTGGAAGTATTCTCCCCCACTTCAACTTTTTGGAAGAGTTTGAGAAAGATTTGTATTAGTTTTTTTTTTTTTTAATATTTGATAGAATTCAGCTGTGAAGTCATTCAGCTCTGGGCTTTTCTTCGACGGGAGACTTTTTATTACTAACTCAATCTCTCTGTTCATTATCGGTCTGTTCAGATTTTCTGTTTCTTGATTCAGTCTTGTTAAGTTGTATGTGTTTAGGAATTTATCCATTTCTTCTAACTTATGCAATTTGTTGGCATATATTGGCTCATAATATTCTCTTATGATTCTGTGCATTCCTGTGATAACAATTGTAATGTATCCTCTTTCATTTCTGATTTTATCTGGCTTCTCTTTTTTTCTTAGTCTAGCTAAAGGATTGCCAATTCTGTTTATGTTTCAAATAATCAATTCTTAGTTTTGTTAATTTTTTTCTATTGTTTTCCAGTCTTTATTTCATTTATTTCTGTCCTGATATTTATTATTTCTTTCCTTCTGCTAACTTTGCCTTAGTTTGTTCTTCTTTCTACTTTCTTGGAGTGGAGTGTTAGGTTGTTTATTTTGAGATCTTTCTTCTTTTGTTGATGTAGACATTCATTGCAGTTTCCTCTTAGAACTGCTTTTGCTGCATCCTGTAATATTTGGTATATTTTGTTTCCATTTTCATTTCTCAAGACATTTTTTAATTTCTTCATTGAACCATTGTTTGTTAAGGAGCATGTTGTCTATTCCTTTGCCCACTTTTAATCAGGTTATTTGCTTTTTGTTACTACTGTTGTTGAGTTGCAGGAGTTTTATTATATGTTCTAGGTATGAGCTCCTTATCAGATATGTGATTTGCAAATATTTTTCCCACTTGTGGGTTGCCCTTTCACTCTGTTGTCATTTGACATATAGAAGTTTTTAATTTTTACATAGTCCTATTTTTGTATTTTTTCTTGAGTTGCCTGTTCCTTCAGTATTGTATTAAAGAGGTCATCGCCAAATCCAAAGTCATGAGGAATTGCCCGTTTTTTCTAAGACTTTTATAGTTTTCACTGTAATGATCAAATCTTTGATCCATTTTGAGTTAATTTTGTTAATGTTTGTGCATGATGTAAGGTAAGGGTTCAACTTCATTGCTTTGTTATGGGTCAATATTCAGTTTTCCAAGATGATTTTTTGAAAAGATTATCCTTTGCTCATTAAATGGTATTGACACCTTTTGTCAAAAATCATTTTACCATACATGTGCAGTTCATTTATGGGTTGCCTGTTCTATTCCTTTGTCTGCGTAGTAGGCATCTTTTAAAATCATTATTTCATATTTAATCCCATATCCTGATTTTTTTTAATTTTGCACATAGTATAGTATTCACTCGTAAAAATGAGTGTCTGTGTCTGTCTCTCTGTGTGTCTCTGAGTGTGTATGTGTGAGTGAGCAAGAGAAAGAAATGGAAATGAAAAGAGAGAGAGAGAATATTCATACATGTGGTCAAATAGTGGAACTAAATGAGACAAAATATTAATGGATACTACCTCTAGTTGAGGAGATCACATGTAGTTTTTGTATTCTTGTAAAAAGTTTCCTTGCCCGCATTTTCTATAATAAATGTCTTCTTTTATGATAAGAAAGAAGGATACAGAAGAGTTTTGCAAGTGTGTGTTACTTGGCTAGCCCTAAAAATGTGAAGAGACAAACATAAATATAGAAATATGTTTGAGAGTTTAGAGCTAGAAGAAAGATGGAGAGGTAAGAGTCTGGAAGCCACTCATGCCTATCTCTGCCTTGTTCCCATAGGTTGCAGCTGACTCGGCCACAATCATCCAGCAGGACAGAGTTTACCAGCAGAGAGTTGCCCCACAGTCATGGAGGTCATGTCCACCAGGTAACATTCTAGGATGGATCTCTCACCCTTACTCCCCCACCCTCCATGTTTCCATGTGTTTCCAGGCTTCTGTTTCCTGCACTTTCTGGTTCTTTATTCCACAGAGATTTGTTGGATGCCTCTGTGGGTCAGGTGCTGTGCTAGAGGAGGGCACAAGGCTCCTGACCTCCTGGACCTTTCCTGCTGGTGTATTAAGGAGACACAGGGATGAATATGACACTCAGAGAGGCATGCTAAGACCCACGAAGGATAATGAAGTGCTGGGTGGGACAGAGACAGGGTGGTGAGGCCTCCCGAAATGCTGACTTTAGGCTGACCTGCAAAGGTGGCTAGGGCCAGCAATGCAGAGAGGCAGGCAGAGAGCTCCTGAGAAGACCCTGCATGAATGAGCACCCAGAAGGCAGGGGCCAGGGTGACTGAGCAAAGGAAATAGGCAACTGGGGAGTTGAGGGCAAAAGGGGTGGGCAGGTCACACATAGAGGGAGTGAGCTTTCATTTTGTGAATGAGGGAAGGCCCTGAGAAGTTTTCTGCAGGGGCTGCCAGGATCTGATTTATATTTTAAGCACTCACTCCTGGAATGAAGGGGGAAAGACAGGAAGCAGGTGGAGGGCCTTCCAGGGCTGGTGCGAGAGGTGCCTCCCTTGGCATGCAGTGTAGTGGCATCTTGCCTGCTAGGGATATGAGCCCTGGGAAAGGCAGCAGGACCTCGCCTGGGTGTGCTTGACTGTCATTTTTGCCTCACACTTGTTTCCTTCTTTCCCCATGAGAATGAGCTAGGAATTGACCATTTCCTGCCCAGGTGCTTCCAGAGCTAGCACGAGGAGTGCACAGTGGTTTTTAAAATCCTCTCAGGAATTTGCATTTCCTGTCTGCTACTGTGAGTGTGGCAGGAAGGTCTGCCCTTGCCTTCCAGAAGGGCAAACCGTCATTGCACACATGGGCTTGCCAAGGGTCAGGCTGGGAGAAGGAAGGGCCCAGCCCAGAGCAGATGCACAGCCTCAACTAAAACACAGGAGAGCATCAGTCACCTGTTGCTGTGATCAGGGATGAGATGGCTGGGCTGGGACATAGTGGTGGGGAAGTCACAGGGGAGTAGGGAGGACTGGGGCATATTTGGGGTGAGCCACTAGCACTTGAGGTCATATGTGGGGAGTGAGGCCCAGGGAGACACTGAACCGAACTGCTCGGGTGCATTGAGCTTCCTAGAGAGGGAGTGTGGCAGGACTGGTGGTTCACATCTGGGGACCCCAGCACACAGGAGGCACTTGAAGTTTCAGTCTTGGGGGGCCCCCCAGAGGAGACTATAGATACTGAAGAGAAGGGGGCACAACTGAGCCCATGAGGACTCAGACATGAAAATGTCAGTCTGGGGAGACTGGGCAGTAAAAGGGCTAAGAAGGAACAGCAGAGAGACAGGAGGGAGATTTTACATCCTGGAAGGTGAGAGACCTTCCATCCACAGGGAGTGGCCACCATAGCAAGTGCTGAGGAACCAAGACAGGGCATCTTCTCTATATTTGCACTTCTCTTTTTCTTTTTCTTTTTTTGGTCCTGCCCCTTGGGGCTATCAGCACCGTGCTCTAACCAACTGAGCTAAACTGCCAGCCTCCATCAGGATCTCTCTTACTGTGAATAAGGTTGAGTATCTATCTGTTCATAAAGCAGAAACCATGTGTATGTTATTTCTGTGAACTTCTCTTCAGTTTTTCTAATAAGGGGTTAGTTCTTTTATTATTCATTTGCGGGAATTCTTATAGATTAAGGAAATTATACTTTAAAGTGTGATTTCTATTGCAAGTATTTTCTTCCAGTTTGATTTTCATCTTTGCCATGATTTCTGCCATGCAGAGATTTCTTCTTAATCTTTATGTAATTGACTTTGTGCAAGTTTTATCGCTTCTTGTCAAACTAAGACAGTCCTTTTCTTCTAAAAGCTTTTAAGAAAAATTCCCATATATATTTGCAGTAGTTCCTAGTTTATAATTGTCATCGATCCACCTGGACTTTGTTTTCTTATAAGAAAAGTATTAGGAAGATACTTTTGTTATTTTCTAGCTGTTATCTTAGTTGCCCCAGCACCATTATTCAATAATCACACTTATCATTGATATGAATTACCACCATTATAATACATTATTAAATAAGAGTTGTGTAAGTTGGGGTTTTTAGAGTATTTTTCAATGTTAATAAGAATAATTCAGGAAACTCTTGTGGACAGCAGCTAGATGGATTTTGGTCTATTTTTTGGTTTTTGTTTTTGCTCATTCTGCCAATCTGTCTTTTAATTGCAGAGTTTAAATAATTTACATTTAACATAATTGTTGACAAGGAAAGACTTGCTTCTGCCCTTTATGTCTTATATGAGTTTTGTTCCTCAACTCTTTCATTACTGCTTTTTAAAAAAAATTAGTTATTTTCTTGGAGTGTATCATTTTGATTCCCTTCTTCTTTCCTTGTCCATGTGTTTTAAAATTTATTTTCTTACTGCTTTCCTTGGAGATTACAATTACCCTCTTAAATATATAAAAAACCTAGTTTTATAATACTGACATAATTTCAGTAGATTCCAAATACTGTACCGTGCTTCTATACATTTCCATCTCTCTTCTTTTATAATCTTATCGTAGATCACATCTTTGTACATCATATTTCCATTCATATAGATCTTAAGATGTGTATGGTGCCAAGTTGATAAAGTGTAAACTTTGATGGTTCATTTTAGAGGTTAACTTAGTTAAGCCACGAAACCCAGATACTTGGTCAGAAATTATTCTAGATGTTTCTGTGGAGGTATTTTTAGATAGGATTCACATTTAAACCAGTATATTTAGTAAATCAGTAGACTGAGTAAAGCAGATTACCACCCCACCTCATGGTGTGGGTGGGCCTCACCCAATTGGTTGAAGGCCTTAATAGAAAAAGGACTGACCTTTCCCAAGGAAGAGGGAATTCTACCAGCAGCCTGCCTTCCAACCTAAGCTGCAACTCTTCCCTGCCAGCCTACCCTGCACATTTCATATTTGCCAGCTTCCACAATTATGTGAACCAGTTCCTTAAGATAAATCTCTCTCTGGAGAACCCTGACTAATACAGAATTTTTAAAGATTTAAAATTCTTTTAAACCATACTTAATCTCCAAATAAAGTCAATAATAAGGTCCTACTTCTGCCTAACATGATTCAACTATCCTGTACACAACTGAAAACACACTAATCCTTTCCCCAGAGGAGGATGCAAAGTCCTTGGGTGATGTTTACTCTTCTCCTCAATATCCCATAGCTTAATTACTATAATGTGAATTAATAATACTTAAATAGTGATATGAAGATAGTGCGTCTTATGTTATATAAGGAAACAAAAGAGGGAAGAAAACAGATATCTGGTTAATATATATCTACACACAAAAACATATGCATAACAAAATAAGGAAGAAATACTTATAATAATTATAGTCATTGTTTCAGTAACTGGTGAAGAGATCATAGCTAATATTTATAAATACCTTCTTTCACAGCCCATTCTGTATTCCCCTTGCCCTCAGTAAGCACCTTAGCTAGTCATGGTTCTGTGCCTGGTAGGCTGACGCAAACCTTCATTCCTGAAGGGTCTGAGTCACTAGTGGTCCTGACTGAATTGGGTAGTTGTAGATTTTCATTGACTTTAATCACAGGGCATAGTCATACTATGAGATGCCCTAAGGGATCTCCAGTATTCCAGACATACTCTTCATTACCTCTATTGTGGAATAACAGTCCAATTTTTCCTTTGTAGTCAAGATCAGTCAGCCCAGTTAGCACAGTAACTCTTTTTTGCCTGTTGATTTAGAAGCATGAGGAACCTAAAATGGCCAGGCGGCAATCTTAACTTCAAGTTAAGTAGAATCATTGTTGTGTCTTCTAGTGGAAGCATTCCTCCCTCTGAAACTAAGACTTCTAGGCCAGTAAAGTATAAAGTTACAGGAACAGGAAGCAAAAATGTAGAGGTGATGGTGAGTGGTTCCACTCCCACTTCTACCCCTTGATTTCTGACCCCATGAGTCCTGGCTCTGGAAGAAACAACACCATATACTGGATGATGAGTCAGAGCACTTACAGGCTCCTAGAGAAATTTGTCGCATCCATGCAAGGTATTACCACCTAGCTGACAACGTAAATAAGTCTTCAAAACGACATATTCAACCAATCTATCAAACCAGCAGCTTCAGGATGGTGGGGCACATGCAAGACCAGTGAATTCCATGAGCATGGGCCCATTGCCACACTTCATTTACTGTGAAGTGCGTACCTTGATCAGAGGCAATGCTACAGTGTGGAATACTGTGATGGTGGATAAGGCATTCTGTAAGTTCACAGATAGTAGTTTTGGCAGAACATTGGATGCAGAGAACGCAAAGCCATATCCAGAGTCTATTCCAGTAAAAATGTTACCCCTTCCATCATGTCCAGTGTAATCAACCTGCTACCAGTTAATTACCCCCAAGGACTGATGCCATATCAGATTCTCAGTGTTGGTCTCTGTTGCTTGTGCATTGAGTACACAGTATCAGTACCTGGTATCAGCTAGGTTGGCCATGGTGAGTGGAAGTCTGTGTTACTGAGCCCATGCATGACCTCTTTCCCTGCCACCATGGCCACTTTGTTCATGAGCCGATTTGGCAATGACAAGGGTATCTGGGGAAAGAGGCTGACTGGTATCCACAGAAGAGGTTGCCCTATCCTCTTGACTTTTTTTTTTTTTTTTTTTTTTTTTTTTTTTTTTTTTTTTTGGTGTCTGGCCTGTTCAGGGATCTGAAACCATGACCTTAGTGTTACAAGACTGTGCTCTCACCAACTGAGCTAACCAGCCAGCTCTTGATTATTAAAATTCACCTCTGTAGAGGACACCCTATTGTGAGCATTCACATGGGACCCAAATATCTTTGCATTTTCACCCATTCGTAGAGGTTTATCCACATACTTCTTCCCCAGTATTCGTTGTCACCAATTTTCCAATCATGTTTCTTCCAAGTCCCTGATCATCCAGCCAAACTATTGGCCACAGCTCATGAATCAACATATAATAGCATGTCTGGTCATTTCTCCTTCCAAGAAAAGTGAATGATCAGGTGCAATTCTCGAAGTTTTGACCACAGGAAATACTTCCCTTCACTATTGTCCTTCAGGGATGTCCCAGAAAGTAGATGTAATACAGCAGCTATCCACTTTTGAGTGGTGCCTGCAGGTGGTGCAAAACCAGTTTTTCTCCTCCTCTGGCAACTCCCCATGAGGCCATGTGCAGGGTGGAAGAGAGAAGGTAATGTAGCAGGAGTGGGGACCAGGGGGTCTTGGGCCATTTCTTCATGTAACTTACTTATGCCTTCAGGGCCTGATTAAGTCCAATTTCATATATACCACTCCATTGTGGAATAACAGTCCAATTTCCAGTTAACAAAGGAGTGCTACTGTGCATCCCCAGACTTAGTGAGTCAGATAACATGAACTAGTTCATGGTGAGGAGCTCAGGTTGTGTGGCAACTTGGTGCCCGTGGTTAAGCATTTGGTCTGTATTAAAGCCCAGAAGCAGACTGAGAGCTGTTTTTCAAAAGGAGAGTACTTATCTGTAGAGTGGCAAGGCTTTGTTCCAAAATCCTAAGCTCCTATGCTCTAAACAGCATTTCTATCCACCACTGATACTTCACACACCATTGGATCTGCTGGATCATATGGCTCAAAATGGTGGCATAAAAATTTGTACAGCAGCCTGGACCTGTTGCCTTCGTCTGTTTTGGGCACCACTCAAAACTTGCAGCTTTGGGGATCACTACGTAAATAGGTCAGAGTAACACACCCAAATGAGGAATATGTTGCCTCCAAAATCCAAATGGGCCCCCTAGGCATTGTGCCTCTTTCTTGGTTGCAGGAGGGGCCAGATGCAACAACTATCCTTTACCTTAGAAGGGATATCTTAACATACCACTAGAAATTTCACTGAGGAAGAAGGCCCCGAATTTTTTTCATATTTATTTTCCACCCTCTGACATGCAAATGTCTTAACAGTAAGTACAGAGTAGTTGCTACTTCATGTTCACTAGGTCCAATCAGCATGATGTCATCAGTGTGATGGACCAATGTGATGTCTCGTGGAAGGGAAAGGACAGTAAAGGTGTATTGCTGGCCTTGCCAGCTGAAAGAAAACTGCTTCTAGGAGTCTTTACTGACAGGTATCAACAAAAAAGCATTTGCCAGGTCAGTAACTGCATACCAGGTACCAGGGGATGTGTTTATTTGCTGAAGCAATGAAATCACATCTGGTACAGCAGCTGCAATTGTAATCACCACCTGGCTAAGCTTAGGTAAGGTGTCATTTGCCAAGGTCCATCTGTCCTCAGAACAGGCCAAACAGGCAAGATGAATAGGGATGTGGTGAAAATCACTCCACCCCACACCACCCACATCCTTGATGATGGTGCTGATTTCTGCAATCTTTCCAGGAATGTGGGATTGCTTTTGATCTACTAGTTTTCTAGGTATAGGCAGTTCTAGTGGCTTCCACTTGGCCTTTTCCATCATAAGAGTCCTTATTCTGCATGTCAGGGAACTAATGTGAGGATTATGCCAGTTGCTGAGTATGTCTATTCCAGCTATGCATTCTGGAACTGGGGAAATCATAACAGGATGGGTTTGGGGACCCACTGGAGCTGTTCTGAGATGAACTTGAGCTTAGGTTGAATAAATACCAACATAATTTCAATGACATCAAAACACTGTGCTCCTGTACATTTCCACCTCTCCTCCTTCTTATTGTTGTCATAGATCACACCCTTCTAC
The DNA here is from genome assembly GCF_027409185.1 of Cynocephalus volans. Classification (NCBI taxonomy): domain Eukaryota; kingdom Metazoa; phylum Chordata; class Mammalia; order Dermoptera; family Cynocephalidae; genus Cynocephalus; species Cynocephalus volans. The sequence continues at coordinate 172,220,012 of NC_084461.1, forward strand.
ATCATGTGCCCATTAACATAGATTTATAATTATTGCTTTTTGCATGTACTTTTTAAATCATATAGAAAGAAAAAGAATTACAAGCCAAAAGTACTATAAAACAGTGCTATGGACTGAATTGTGTCCCCCAAAATTTATATGTTGAAGCACTACTCACTGCCTGCTCTCCCTCCCTCCCTGCCTCTCTCTCTCTTTTCCTGCATGCACAAAAAGGTCATGTGAACACACAGCAAGATGCTGGCTGCCTCCAGAAATGTGAGAAATAAATGTCTCTAGTTTAAGCCACTCAGTCTACGGTATTTTGTTATAGCAGCCTGAGCAGACTAAGGCATACTGGTATTTATATTTACCTATGTAGTAAACACTTTTCCAGTGTTCTTTATCTCTTCATATGGCTTTGAGCTACTGTCTAATGCCATTTCATTTCAGCCTGGAGGACTTCCTTTAGCATTTCATAGGTCAGGTCTATGAGTAACATACTCCACTGGCTTTGGCTTTTGTTTATCTGGGAATGTCTTCATTTCTATTTCATTCTGGAATGATAGTTTTGCCAGACATGGAATTCTTGACTGACAGGGTTTTTTTCTTTCAGCTCTTGAAATATGTCACCCACTGCCCTCTGGCTTTCATGGTTTCTGATGAGAAATCAGCTGATAACCTTATTAACAATCCCTTGTACATACTGAGTGGGCCACTTGCTGGTTTCAAGACTTTGTTTTTGGCTTTTTTCCATTTGACTGTAATGTGTCTTGGTGTAGTTCTCTTTTACTTTAGCCTGTTTAGAGGTCATTGAGCTTCTTGGATGTGTAGACAAGTTTTTTCAAAAGTCTTATGCCTCCTTGTTAAATTTATCCCTAAGTGTTTTATTCTTTTCAATGCCATTGTAAATGGAATTGTTTTCTTAATTCCCTTTTTGGATTGTTCTTTGCTACTGCAAGACTTTTCTACAAAACATTGCTGAAAAAAGTTAAAGAAAACCTAAATAAACAGGAAGACATTCCATGTTCAGGGATTGGCAGACTTAATAGTGTTAAGATGACAAATTACCCAAAGCGATATACAGATTCAATGAGATCCCTATCAAAATCCCAATGGTTTTATTTCAGAAATAGAAAAACCCATCCTCAAAATAATATGGAATTTAAAAGGACCCAGAATGACCAAAACAATCTTGAAAGAGAAAAATAAAGTTGGGAGACTCACGCTCCCCAATTGCAAAGTGCCTCTCCATTCCAGGGTAGCTCTGGTTCCCCTTTCTTTGGGTCATGCTTTGACTATCTACAAGTACGACCATTTTTCCTTCCATTTTCCTCCTACAACTGTTGACATGAACTTTAGTTTTGAAGGCTTGTTCCCATCGCCATATTACATCTGCTTCTGTTTTTATCTTCCGCTGACTGACTGGTAGTTCATCTAGGACAGGCATTAGGACTTTCTTCTATAAGTTTCTAGAATCTAAGATGGTGTCATCCAATACAGTAGTCAATAGGCCTTTATGTCTTTTGATCACTTGAAATATGCTACAATGGAGATGTGCCATGTGTGAAAAATACCCACTGCATTTGAAGACATACTATGAAAAAATGATGTAAAATATCTCAAGGTTTTGCATTGATTACATATTTAAGTAATATCATTTTGGATATATTAAGTTAAAATGTATTATTAAAATTAATTTGACCTCTCTCCACCTTTTTATTGTGGCCCTTACAGAGTTTAAATTTCATGTGCAGCTTGTCTTATATTTTTGTTGGCAGTGCTGGTCTAAGGTATGCAGTTGATGCAGAATTGTTGTATTGACCAAGGCCAGGTACAGTGGATTTCCCTGTTTGAATTCCACTGATGGCCAAAAGAGGAATCCCCAACCATCATGGCCAGCCTTGGGAATGCTGTGAAGATTCATTCACCAGCTTTTCTCTCCCTTCCAGGATCCCATATATCAGAAAGTAGTGGAGATTGTCTCTCGTGCAAATATGGAGTGGACTACATCACTCATTGGAATAGCCTCTCTTCCTGCTTTCGCTGTACAGTATGTAACTCAGGTACAGAACATGTGGACCCCATGCCCAGAGGTGGAGTGCAGGGTGATGATATAGGATTTGTAGCCAAAATGAAATCAGGAGACCCGGATTCCAGCCTAACTTAGTCTTCATCATACCCTGTTCCATAATTATGTCTTTGAGCCAATAGAATAAATAAAAACAGAAATTATGTTTATAATGCATACCACCTGATTGGGAAATCTCAGCCACTAGTTGCAATGCAGGGCAGGGAATAGCTACAGCATAGAGAAGGTGTGGCCAAGTGAAAAGGTCTGGGTTTCATATGTGACACAGGCCTGGTCCTGGGCCAGGCTGTCTTTCCCTGTGCTCTGTGCTCCTGGAAGGTGCTCGGCCTCTCTCAGTTTTCACTTCCTAAGCCCCCTCCCTCCTCTCCAGCGGGCCAGGCTTTTGGGAAGTCACTCAGGAGCTCCTCTCCTTCAAGGGTCTCACAGATTATACCACACTCCTTGCTACTAACCTTGTGATCTGAATATTTTCATCCCAATCCTGATGCATTAAATAATGAATCATGTTCCTTTTATATGACTCTGGGTGTTGGTGACAGCTAAAACATGGCTGTCTTCCATGTGCCCCATGTGTGTTGACACAGAAACTGCCCTCAGATCTCCTTGGTGAACTGAGTTGAGCTGAGTGTGAAGGGATTTCAGTTGTGAAGGTTATAGAGAGATCAGGGAAACACATCCCCAAACCTTATCCTTTGTTACCAGATGAAGAGGAGAAAAGTCCCTGCACCACGACCAGAGACACAGTGTGCCAGTGCAAGCCTGGCACTTTCCGAGAAGCAGATTCCCCTGAGATGTGCCAGAAGTGCAGCACTGGGTAAGACACGGGAGCCAAGGGGGCCCCCAACAACTCAAGGGAACCCCCAGAAGACTCAAGTCTCCTTGCAGGCCATCCTCGCCCCCAAGCCCATGGAACCTCCAATCCCAAAGGGCCTCCTAGTGCCTGTTGGGCCTTCTGATCCTGCAGGGCCCCTCCTGGTCCATCTACATGTCCCACCCCTGCCCCTGAGCAGTGCCTTCCCACACCTTCTCAGAATATTGTCCACAAACCTCTGATCCCACATTGAGGTTTGTCTTTTCCCTAATTTTGCTGTTAGGGGCCAATAGTTAAGTGACTTCTCTGACCCCTCTAGCATTTACTGTCATTGTAGAAATGATCAGATAGGTGGAGGACAAGAGCTTGGTGGTATTAAGGTTGACTGAAGGACATGGCTCAGATTGTGGCCACACAGGCTTGTGACCTTCCTCTAATGAGGCAGGAAAGAACAGGGACCTGCCCCAGGAAGGCTACCTATGAATATTCAGGCTAAACAGACATTCGCCACCTCCTTGTTTTGCAATTAATGAACCCATAATGAGCTAACAGCAGCTTAACCACCCTGCCAATCATCTTGCCCTTGTTCAGAACCCCGCAGTTTTCTGAACAGGAAGCAAAGCCACAAAGACCAAAACACATGGACACTAAAAAGGAACCTAGGTGCAAATGACGAAGAATAGATCTTCCATAAGTGGCGCTAGACCAAAAAGGGCAGACTTAAGGAGAAATTGGCCCCACTGCGCATGAGCTTTCCTTCAGAGCCCCTCACTGCGCATGTGAGGAAGTCAAAAGAGCTTGCACCTGCAGGAAGCACCAAATCTCTTTTTCCTCCCCCTTTTCCTCGATTATTCTTCTCCTAACTAAGTTAGAGGCCCCCTCTCTCATGGAAATCAAGATATAAGCCCTGTTCCTGAAAAACCACGGGGGTGTGCCTTACTCGTGAGGATGTCCGCACACTCTCCTGTGTGTACTTTCACTTTGCAATGAACTTTGAGTGAGAGTGTGATACTACTGTGTGGACTTGGAGTTATTGTGGGTTCTCAATGGGATTCCTCCCTATGGAAATCCAAGAACCTGTGTCTCCAGCATCACTATCATGGGGCCTCCCCTGCAACCCAGGGAAGCATGGCGTGTGCCCTGCAGAGAAGGCTTCTGAAAGCTGAAGCTCTGACCACTGAGCAGGGGGCCCTGGGTGCTTAGATCCTCCCACAGACTCGACAAGGGGAGTCTAAACTATGACCCCTGGAGACACGAGGAGCCTGTCCTTCCTCTGACAGCTTCTTAGGGACGTTGGGCAGGGAGGGGGTTCCCTCTCTAATCCCATCTGGCAGCTTCCCTCACAGAACCTGTCACTTCCCCTGTGTGTTCCCAGGTGCCCCAGTGGGATGGTTGAGAAGAGTCCCTGTACACCCTGGAGAGATCTCATGTGTGTCCCCAAAGAATCAGGTACAAAGGCCACTGGGGAAGCCCCAACCACTGGAGAGCCAGTGACCACCACTAACCTGGGGACTCCCACTTGTCTGTGTCTTTCTTCAGGGAATAAAAACAGCTTCAACTGGGTCATAGTCCCAGCCTTATTAACGGTTGTGGCCTTGGTTGTTGGGGTGACTTTAATGAGGAAGAAAATACCACTTTACCTGAAAAGCATCTGTCTAGGTAAGTATCAGCTGAGGGAAGGGGTCTGGGCACTCCGCCCCCACCACAGACAGAAATGCCTCCCCATCTCCCAAATCCTAGTGTTTTCCCTGCCTGGCTCTATCTTTTTCTCTGTGATGGCCCCTCCACCGCCCACCTCATGAGCACCCCACGGGGACCAGGGTCTCACCAGCCCCTCTCTCAGGGCTAACAGTCACCTCATGTCCCAGCCAGTTTGTCAATCTCCAGGGTGCAACCAGGGCAGAGGGGCAGGCAGCTCCTGGACTGGGGACAAGGGTCAGGATGAGATGTGGTCAGGGGGTTTACACAGCTTTGGCCAGAGGAGGACCAGAGATTCTACACGTGATGATTTTTACTCTATTTCCCCTTCTGCTCCGCCTCCCAAGGATGCCTAGAGTTGGCATGGCCCCATTCCTGTCCCCAGGCCCTTGGCTCTGTGTCCAGAATCTGAACCCCAGCCCACCCCTGTCCTGGCCCTGCCTCGGGGAGAGAGGTGCTGCGGGAGACCCCTGCCCACCCGCTAAGGGGCCGTGCCTTCTCTTGCAGGGTGTGGAGGGGATCCCAAGTGCGTGGATACAGTGAGTGGGTTGCTCTGGGACCTGGGGGCACGGGGTGCTCAGGAACTGCTTCCCTCCCACAGCAGAGCTGGGTGGGCCCATCCCCAACTAATCCTGCTCCACTGCCCAGACTCTCTACATTGGCCTGGGGGCTCTGGGTGGACTGTAAGGGGCAAGTGGCCATTTTGAGGCCCCCACAGGCTGGTGGGCCGTGATGTAGCACTGTCCTTCCTGCTGCCTGGAGACATCCCCAGGACACAACCCTAGGGTGGGGGTCAGATTGGGGGGTGACCTCACCTTAGCACACCCACCAGGGTCATTGTGCCAGCAGCAGACCCTGGGCTTGCTGAGCCTGTGCCCACCTGGGGTGACCCCGTGGGAGGGAGTGGGGATGGCAGAATCTAGGAGACCCTGAAGGGAGCCCTGGGTGTGGACTCCTGAGTAGGTTCTTTGCCTTCCCAAGGTCTTTTCCAGGTGCCGTTGTCCCCCAAGAGGTCCTGGGGCTCAGGAAAATGCCCACAATGAGATCTTGAGCAGCAGATACTCAGCCTCCACCCTCAACTCTGAGCTGGAGATGGAAGGCCAGGAGCCCACAAAGCTGGCAGGTGTCACCGTGCAGTCCCTAGGGGAGGCCAAGTGTCTGCTGGTGAGTGGGAAATAGGCTGTGCAGAGCCCTGGCACTTCTGCTTGCTCAGGACTTTGTAGACAGAGGGAGGTGTGATGCCGGCAGCTGTCCTGCTCCAGGTGGAGGTGGAGACTGAGGGAGATGAGGGACTGCCAGGGGATAGGGCTGCACATGGCAGGAGCAGCCGCCCCGACGTGGAGACTGAACCAGTCTGCAGAGTGTTCTTTCTAGTGTATGTCCTGTTCTCGCTGTGTACCCAGAGCCTGGTGCAGTGCAGGCACAGAGTAGGCACTGCAGTGTTTGTTGATGACTGAATGAGGGCTGCGTGACAGTCACTGTGTGTTTGTAACAGAATTTGGTAAGTCTTTCTTCATTTTAAATTTACCCCAAAATGAGTATTACATGGAACATATTTGAAAAGAGATCTTTGTCCAGTTTTCTGATTATGTTTGTAAGGGAGGCTTCTTAGAAGAAGTAGAATTTCCTAGTCAACCTGTAGAAGTGTTGTTACACTGTACATACACACACTGTACATACACACACTGTACATACACACACTGTACATACACACACTGTACATACACACACACAGTTTTGGTTCATATCAGTTCATCAGTTTTGATATGACATTGAGTAGTATTTAATCTGCACATGCATTTAATTGTTCATTGATCATAATCTTCGAAAGTCCTTTCCTCCAACATAAGTTAAGATGAAATTATCTAGTTCATTACAGAGTTTTATTTTTTAATGGTTTGTTTTTTAGCATAGAGCAAAGTGATCTAAATGGAATTTGTTTCTGAATCGGATGTGAAGTGAGGAGCTCCCTGGACCATCTGAGCCACTGTCTTTTCCCTCCAAGCACATTCAGGAATGAATCCTTCCATTTCCCTTGTGTCATATGTTTATGTGACAGTGATCCCTTTCCATCCAGACTGTCACTTTCTGTTCCTTTCCTGCATTGATACTGCATTCTTTTTAAATAAAAGGATATAAACAAACAGATCTACAAAAAGGGCCGGTAATCCCTTCATTCTGATGAGTCACTCTTGACATTTATTCAAATTAGTTAATGCATATTCACTGTGAGAAAATTTCAAAAGTATGGAAGGTCCTCAGTGAATAATAAGAGCTTCCTTCCTCTCTCCTCTGCCTCCTGGCTCTTTTTATTTCAGATAGCGATAATTATTCTTTTCTTGTGATTCTTTATGCATGCGCCATCTATATACATACATACAGATGTACATTATATTTTAATTCCATTTTTTAATTTATTGTGTCTGCTGCATTTTTTAACATTCATCCAGACATATTCATTTTTAAGTATTGTTTAAACCTTAGGGTTTTTTAGACATACAGTCACCTCTAAAATAATAATTATTATGTCTGTGCCCTTCCAAGATTCTTGCTTCTTATTTTTGTTTCCTATCCTGTTCCATAGGCCGGAACTTTCAGAATAATGTTCTGGAAGTAACATGCCCGGGTCTCACAGCTGCCAGCTGTCAGGGGCAGGACTGGAACCCAGGGCTCCTGACTCTGACCAGGGCGTTCTCCACCGTGTGTTACAGGAACCTGCAGAAGCTAAAGGGTCTCAGAAGAGCAGGAGGCTGCTGGATCCAGCCCATGATGCTGACTCCGTTGAGAGTAAGTGTTTGGTTGGGGGCAACAAAGCAGGAGTAGAGGGACTAGGGTCAGTGTCCTCACTGCCGTCCCCACAGCTGACAGGGATCCTCCAGGGCAGTCAATGCTGGACACAGGGGATCCTATGTTGATGTCACTGGACCATTGGGACCCTAAATCCCCCTCCCCCACCACTTCTTCTCCCCGACTCTACTCACCCACTCTGTCCCCTGACAACGTCCCCAACTCCTTTGCCCTTCCTTCTTCCACCATCCTCCTCGTCCCTTGTTGCTCAGGTCTCAGATCAGCTCCTGAGGCCTCCTGAGGGGCTGCGCTGTCCTGCGCGGCACCCACTGGCCCCAGGGGGCTCCTGAGCACTTGACTGTGGCCAGGCCCAATTTGCTGAGCTGCAGTAGGAACTTCATGCCAAATGTCAAAGACGTTAATACAAAACAAATGGGAGATATCTCACTGATAATGTGTGAGTATTGATTGCATGTTGAAACAATAATATTTTACATCTATCACGTCAGTATCATATATTTTTTAAATTAATTTCAATTGTTTCTTTTTATTTTTTTAATGGGGCTGTTAGAAAACACAACCTGGTGTCTGATCCCCTCCTGTTTCTAGGAAGGCTGCATGCAGTGCACTGCGCATGCGTCTCATGCAATCTCGTCACCGTCCCCTGAGCTGGGTGGGTTTGCTCCATGTCAGGGCTCACTAGTTGCTCAGAGTCTGTTGCTCAATCCAGCTCTGCCCCAGCATCAGGAAGTGAGGTCGAGCTGGATGTGAACCAGATATTCCCCACCCAGGCCCTGCCTTTCCATAAATGCAGATGTGGTTGCCCTGGGTCCTGCTCTCCTGCCCAGTGCAGCCTACAGGGCTTCCCTCCTCTGAGCTCCTGCTGCGCCCACTCTCTGACCCACACTGTGGCTCCTTCCCCACGTTGTTTTCTGCCTCCATCACATCCATCCATCCCCCTAGTTGGGATATCAGCCTACCCCCATAGGGCAGGACTCTCTGTGGGCCTAGACTCTCTGCCATTTCTTGGGAGCAGGTGACACCCAGGTAGTATGGCCCGCTTCTCTGTGGATGGGAAGCAGATAGGGACACTGGGGCAACAGGTTCACCAGCATCGGGAGTCCATTCGGCTCCACCCTTGGGGTCTAGGACCCTCAACCCTTCCTGAAGCGCATCCCCACTCAGGTGACCGTCTCTGTGTGTTTTCTTTACCTAGGTCTAAGGCTGTGCTTCCATAGCTTTCCCGACATCCTGCCCTTTACGTCCTGGAACCTGCTCATGCGGCTGGTGGGCCTCACCGAAAATGAGATCCATGTGGCCAGAGCTCGTGCTGCAGACCCACGGGATGCCTTGTATGAAATGCTGGTGACGTGGGTCAACAAAACGGGGCGGGGCGCCTCTGTCAACACCCTGCTGGACGCCTTGGAGGCGATGGGAGAAAGACATGCAAGGGAGACCATTGAGGACCAGCTGGTGGGCTCCAGAAGGTTCGTCTATCGAGAAAGTGGGGCAGGCTCTGCTGCGACCTGAGTGTGAAGGAATCTCTTTAAGAAGCCAGAGGTCCCCTAACTTATCTTTTCTTCTGGAAAAAATATCAATTAGACATCAGCCTGTAGGAAGCAGTCAAAAATTTCACATGACTCGTGCTTGAAGAAACTCTACCATCCAGTATAGTCCAGTGGAGGAAAAGTCCTAGAACTTTCTCAGTGGACTTGGAGTAATTTTTATGAAATGGTCGTGATAAGCAAACATGGAAACATGTGTATGATTCTTGGTGTGTGAATTAACATGTTTGTGTATGTATGGAGAGTTGTGTTAGGATGTCATTCTTTTCCATTCATACACTTTTTCATCCTAGTAGGAATTTCTCTTTACTTGTGTTTGTTACATTGTAAGATCCATCCATGTTATATGCATGCATTTACTCTTGTCCAGCTATTGCTTGATACTATAGGATACATGAGTTTCTATATTTATATTTTTGTATTTGATTATATGAGAATGTAAACATGTTTGTAAGAGTACTTAGTAAGTTATTTACATAGGTTACCTTGATGGATTAGACAACCACAAAATGAGTGAAAATACAGAGTGGGAGGGAGAGGAAACCCACCCTCTGTAAGGTCTCACTCTGGATTCCAGTTCTCTCTCATACGCACTTCAATTCAACTGTGTTTGGATCACTGGCAACTTCTACAGGGGCCAGTCTTTTAAACTTGACAGCTTTCTAGGTGTCGAATGTTAATTTATTTGTAGGTATGTGTTTACAGGTGAGCGGGCACTTGGGGAGAACCACATCGACGTGAAACCCCGTGTGTGGTTGGCTCATGACCAGATTGTCCTCATCCATGGATGGGATGGGAAGGTGACAGATGGGTTAGATCACAAGTGGCAAATAGGTTCCAGGCCATGCACCACTTCCAATGGGGAGAGAGGACAGGGATCTGTCCCCAGTGTCTGCCATGGTCTCAGGGAAGAAGAGTGGATGATGCTCATGAATAGTGTGAACTGTTTGCTAACACAGGACTAGAGGGTCCCTCTCACTTCTGGTGATCTGTGACACTGAGCCCCAGAGCTTCATTTTTTGGGGGCACAGATTCCCTCTTTGAGGAGCTTAGCTCCTCTGTAAGCATCTGACTTCCATGGGTAAACACCCAACACAGACATAACAATTCTTGAATACTGTGACCAGGAGGCCTAGAATGGCTGACACATTAGGATTTTGTTCTTGTGCCACTTTCTCTTATGTAACCATTTCAGCCTCTTTCCTGCAAACCCTTCCCCATAGTATGCCAGTCTGGCAGGATCAGTTCATGGAGGTAGTAGGGCTCAGGGTTTTGGGTCTTTTCCATCGCAAGGCATTCTGGGTTGTCTTGTCCAAGGGCTGGTGTGTTTGGATCAAAGCTACAAAGGCCTGAAGATTTAGGCACGTTAAGGGTACTGTCTCAGAGGAAATCGGCCAGGTTCCAGCTCCTTGTCCTTCCCTCAGAGGACTTCTTTGAAGGTGCATCTAAACTAGCCTTCTCAGTATTTCTCATGCTTATTCACAATAGTATGAGATTGATTTGTTTGGACGTTTTTGTTTTCTATATACCCAGTCCGAATAGCACTTGTACATGGTATGCAGTTAATAAAGTCTTTCTCTGGTAATTGGGGCTCCGTTCTTGCCAGTGGAAGGTCCCTATTTGAAGAGTGTGTTGGTAATACCAAACAATAAAAGGAAGACCATTTGGTACAAAATTCTCATGTATTTATGAATTCATGACCAAATTAAATATGAAACCTTATATAAAAAGAGGTGTGGGTTTTTCATTTGTTTGTTTTTCGCCCCATCTCCCATCCTCCCTCTGAAACAGTCCAGGGGTGTGTGTTTCTGCCGTGTGACCAGCTCCTTCGTTCCAAGTCCTCCTTTAGGCCTCCAGACTTGCCCTGCCTGGGGGTGTTTCCTGCTCTGACTCCCTGGACTCCCAAGTGCCAAGTTCATGGGGGACTGGAAGTCAGCACCTCCTCCCCCTCCCTCTCCTGCCTGCCTTTCCCACTGGGGACAGGGATACCAGGCTGACCTTGCTTACCCCCAGCTTCCCAGGGGGGCTTCTCTGGGCTGCACCTGAGGCTGGGGGGTTCCAGCCTGGCACAGATGGGCTCCAGCAGGGCTGCTGGGAAAGGGGCAGTGGGGTCCCTGAGGGTTGAGCAGGCCCAGGCTGCTGGGGAGTTCTGTGGCCACTCTCCTGTGTCCTCTCCTACTCTTTCTCTCCCCAAGGCCTTTCCTGCATCCTCATTCCCTGCAAGCTCCTGGGAGACCCATTCCCCTTCCCCTTGCTCTCTAGGACCCAGCTCTTGCTCTCACCTACAGTTCCTGGGAGGCCCGTTGGCTCAGATGAGCCTCTACACCATCCTCTTCCCCAGAGGGAAGGTGTGGGTGCTGCGCTGGGCTCACCACCTGGATGCTCCCCCTCTGCCCAAGGCTCCTCAACATCAGCCTTGAAGCCACCGGCTGTGAGCTCAGCTGCAGGAAGACTGACCAGCCAGTAGAGGGCAGCACACAACCAGCTCCCCCACAGCCACCCTGGAGGAGTTGGAGCAGAGGCAGCCAGAGCCTTGGAGGGCCCCCGGGTTTGGACAACATGGGTGAATCCCAACACTAGACCTGCTTGTCCTGCGTCCACATGCTCTTTCTCTCGATGAGGATTTGACCTCAGCTCTTAGGTCTTGGCACCACATGATCACTGCCTTTGTTTCTGGGTTTGCTCTGTTCCAAACTTAACCAGCATTTTGATGGTGGAGCCCACCCAGGACCCTGGGACCTGAAGTCAGTCCCTCTCAGCTGAACTCTGAGCCCCTGACCCCACTGCCTCCCACCTCTGCCCTTCAGCAATGGCACTGCATCTCTTAAATCTAAAAAGGGTTGGAGTAGGGGGGTGGACAGGATGAAACATGGATCAGGGTTAGAAAATGGGGAAGGGGTCAGCTGTGGCCCCAGGGGGGCTGCAAGCCACTGAGCTAACCCCCCAGTCCTCTAGTCTCGTCCTTCTTACTCTGTGGGGTCACCTTGCATTTTCTCCTGCCAACTCTCCCCTTTCTTTTGCTCTTTTACCTCAAACCAGCACTAGGTAAGGCTTATGTCCTATGACTCTTCATGACAGGGGACTCTTGTTCTCTAGCTCTGTCTTTTTCTCTGACCTTTGACCCTAACCCCACCACCCCGAAACATACACAATAAGCATCCCATGGGGTCCCCCTCTGAAGGTGAGGAGGGCAGCCATTCTCAAGAGGGACAGTGAGGTTTGAGCCCTGAGACCAAACCCATCCCGCCCACCAACCCCAACCCCTCAGTCACCAGCAAGCTGAAGGCCAGGAACACATGCTGCCCTCGGAGGCCCCCAGCAGGACCAGGGCATCCTCCACCAGAGAAGGTGACCAGCCCTTTCCTGAAAGGCATTGGAGTGGATGCTACAACACCTAAACCTCTGCTTCATCGTCACGGGGCCTCCATTTGGCTTTATAAACATATAAGCTATATCAGGTCTTTTCATGTTTCCTTCTTTGGGAGGATAGTTTTTGTTGGTGGTGATCTTGTTTTGTTTCCAGTTTGTCGTTGTTGCTAATTTTGCCCTATCCCATAAAAAGCGGTGCTACTTGGAGGCAGGGGAAGGCACCCAGAGGAGCATGAGACTGCTGCCCACAGACCCCAGCACCCCCTTCCTTCCTCCCCATCCCAGCTGTTTCCTTCCGCGCCCATCTGCGAATCCGAGGGGTGAAGGAGGGGCAAGGGAGAGGCTTCTCACCTCTGCCACCATTACCCGGCCTGCACTGTCAGCGGCCCTGGGAGGGATGTTGGCAGGATGCAGGCCTTCCCATGCGTGGCGGCTGCACCCAGGATGCAGAAGCCTTGAGTTGGGCTCTGGAGGCTTCATTTCCACCCTGACTTCTCCCGTGAGGGTTTGAGTAAGCTCCCTGTGGACATGCCCACAAGGCATTTGTTAGCCTCATGTTCAACAGATGCAGGACGCTCGCTGCTCCCTGGGAGCGGGGGCTGCCTCCCTGCCCAGAGCAGAGACCAAGACACCCATAGAAGCCCTCACAGCTGGGAGGCTTTTCCCTTCAATTCGAGGGTTCCCAACCCCAGAGATATAAAATGCCACAGCTCTGCGCTCTTCCTCTGCTTCTGCCCCCCTCCCCCCGCGGTTGTCCCCTGCCCTGCTTTGGAGCTGGCAACCTCTGCAGGTGGTCCCTGTTCTGATCCACAGGGCCCGGCTCCTTCCTGGCTGAGCCACGTGGCTGGTGAGAACAGCTCCGCCCTTTGGGTCCTGGTTACGTGGGTCCCCTTGGCCCTGTAAGGTGGAGAGGGTGACGCAGAAGAGCAGAGGGGCAGAGGCTGATGGGGACAACAGCAGCAGGGTCAGGAGAGGGTGGCATTATCTCAGACCACAGCTGAGGAGGAAGACGGGGATGACGAGGAAGCTGCGGAGGAGGATGGCGAGGAGGGACTGTTCCAGAACAGCCACCGCCGCTTGGGCTGCCGTTTCAGGTGGAGGTAGTCCTCCTTCTCGCGCTCCTTCCGTGCCCGCTGATAGTGATCCTCCTCCTTCAGGTACCACACGGGCGGCCACCGGTGCTTCTCGAAATACTCCTGATTTTCTGGAGCAGAACACAGCAGGCTTGGTTAGAAGGCAGGCAGAGGGGCAAGAGGGACATGCAAGGGACACTGCCCCCAACCTGCTGCCCCGAGGACCTGCAGCAGGGCCCCGTGCAGCACCAGATACATCCTGGTCCCTGCAGGCTGTGACATGGGAGCCCCTGCCTGCCCAGAGCCCCCTGAAGAAAGGAAAATGCCCAGTGAGTGGTCCCTCCAATAGCTCCAGGGAAAGGCCTCCCAGTTGTATTTTTCCATAAAGACAGAGGGAAGATCTCAACAGGGGCCTCGTGAGTCTTGGGAATAAAATAGGCTGAGACAAAGAATGAGTGAGAGGATGAGCGAAGCTGTCCACGGGCTGGTACAAGGCGTGGTTAGGGGACGAGAGGGGACAATTCTAGCCGGAGTGAAGTTCCAAGGGGAAGCAGGAGGTAGGACTGCTGCAGGAGCCACGGTCAGACCGGAGGGAAGGCTGGCCTTATTCTGGGGGGCATGGGAGCCATGGAGGGTTTGGAACCAGGACAGTGATGCAGTTGGGCCTGTGCTTTAGAAAGAAAATGCTGGGAGGGTTGTAACAAACGTGAAAAGGAGGAGAGAACAGGCATGGGAGAAGGGTTTGGGTGCAGCACAACCCAGCAGCAGAGAGGAGGGTCACAGCAGAATGGCAGGAGCCCAGTGAAGCCCCCAGGAACACTGAGTGGCAGCCCCCTCAGGCAAGCCTGTGACATGTCTCCCCAGAACCCATGCAGTTCCTGTTGGGCCCTGGGACCTGAGAAATTAAGAGACAGAGCTCAGGAGACTGTGGCAGATATCCAGACCTGGGTGGTCTAAACTGGGCATTGTGCCCATTTCTAGGTTGTGAAATCAATTTAGTGCATCATGAGCAGCATTAAAAAAATTTATGTACTTTTCTATATGTGTACTGGGTCCCAATATAAAATGTATTTCTTATTGTGGCGTCCTGTCCAAAAAAGTCTTAAAACTACAAATCCCAGCCCAACACCCTCTCCACATCTCTGAGAAACAGAAGCCCAGAGAGGTGGAGTGAGCTGCCCGAGGTCCCCAGCCCTCCAGGCCAGCATTTTTCTTGACCCCACCACTACCCCCCACTTGGCTGAAGGCACCTTTGCAGCCTGTCCCACCCCCAAGGTCAAGTGAGGCCCAAGGATCACAGGCAGCCTCCAGGTGCCTAAGTCGGAGTGTGGAACCAAGTTGAGGCCCCTTTACCAGAGGGGAGAGCAGCAGTGCCTGCTGGGCCTGGCCCTGGGGGCTCACCTGGGGACATGGCCTTCATGTCTCGGGGGAACTTGCGGCACACGTTGTTGTAGTTGGTACAGATGTGGTGGAGACACCAGTCGGCCAACTGGTATGCACAGTGGAACTGGGAACAGAACAGAGGGTGTCTGTACTACAAGCCCAGGGCGGGAGTCTGCAGACACCTACAGTTGTCTTCAGAGCTGATGCTTTGGTGCAGGTGGGCAAAGCCCTTGTAGTCAGGAAGACCCCTCCTCCAGGGGTGAGCCCTCACCAAACTGACGAGGACAAGGCTGGATTCTGGCATCTGAGCACCCCCACCCATGCCACTGCCACCTCGCCTCTGTCCTGGCCCAGCATCCACGCCACGACATCCACAGTACTATTTGGTTGCCTCCTACTGCATCTGCACCTCAAATCTCACCCACATCATGTCCTTGTTCTCCCCATCAGGGGCCAAAGCAGTCGTGCTAGGGTGTTGACAAGTGGGCTGACTTTCCCGGGAGGGTCCGCAAGCCCTGTAACCTAATCAACCAGTCTTTGGTGGTTGAACTTCTGGCACCACAAGGGCCAATGTTGGGGACTTTGCTCATTTGTTTGGGAACATGGGGACAGGCAGTTAATTTCAGATGCAGAGTCCTCAATGCCCCTGAAATGACCTAAGCAGGCAGCAGCCATGTCTGTGCCTTGGACTGGGGTTCCCTGCCCTGCCCTACAGTTGCCTAAAGTCTCAGTCCCTTCCTCCTGTGGCCAGCTCTCCTCTGGGTACGTCAGGGAGTCCTCTAGCTGCTTCCTGGCAGGGAGGATGGGATGGTTCTACCCAATCAGGGAGCCAAGTCTGACAAGGGGTTCCCTCCCTACCCACCACCTCCCAACCCTCCCTACTCACTGCCAATGAGCAGACAGAGCCTGGACTTGAGACTGCTGTCAATTCCCTCCCCTGTGTGATACCTGAGCCAGTTCCAGGAACACAAGGACGTCCCCATCGATGTCCACCATCATCTGAGTTGCTTCCATCAGGCCGGTCACTGTGTACTGCTCTGTGATACACACAGCCAGCAATGAGCTGAGGAACCATGTGAACGGACCTGCACGTGCTCACACCCCTCACCAGTGTGCACTGCAGGGCGCAGAAAGATCAGGGACAGGGCAAGTCGCAGCAGGCCAGGAAAGGCCATAGGCAATTTAAGTCTGCTCCCACCAGGGGGGGACGGGAATGAATGCGAGCCTTTCTCAGTGGGGTGGGGTGGGGCGTGAAGGAGGATGTTACAATCAACTAAGAGGATTTTTCAAACTACATGTGTCCCATCACGTAGTCTGATACATGTAGGGTGAAAGTCCCAGTGGAATCGGCCACTGATACAGACGGGACGAGGTATTAAGCCTCACCTTTGCTGAAAACAGAAAAAAGGCTGAGAACGATGAGCTAGAACCATGGGTTAAAACTACTTGTTTGTATTAATTTAAATTTTGCAACAAACTGTGTACTAATCTTGCATTTTACATTAAAACATTTATACAGAACAAGTAAACACGCTTCGTTTTGAATTTTAATTAGCAGTATCAGTAAAAATTCATGAGGTATTTTATCTCTAAAAAGATAAATATATTTCCCAGCTCTGTCCATAGAAAAGACCTAGAAACAATAACCATCCGAGTAGAAATGAGCATTTCTAGTGCACAGAAATACCATTTCCATTTCCAACTATAAGAAACCGGGACTTCTTGGAGAAATGGCTGATCCCAGGCCTGGGGCACGAAATGTGC
Source organism: Cynocephalus volans (assembly GCF_027409185.1). Lineage (NCBI taxonomy): Eukaryota > Metazoa > Chordata > Mammalia > Dermoptera > Cynocephalidae > Cynocephalus > Cynocephalus volans. The sequence goes on from NC_084461.1 coordinate 172,236,530, forward strand.
ATGAGGAACCTAGAACATCTCATCATTGCTGACAGCAAAGAAGCCCAAAAACTCTGAGGAGACTGGCTAAAAGTACAATATTTGAGCTTCAGTAATGATAACTACAGTTAATTGAAATCAATAACATGTTCAAATCTGAGAGTTCATAATAACACTTTCAAAAAAATAATTGGTCACCTTCAAAGGATAATAGGAAACCAATTTATCTTGAAAATTGATAAACAAAAGGAAAGAATCAAGCATTCACCAGACATCAGGTAAGGGGGAAGTTTCTCTCTTTTTTTTATTTTGGAAGAATTCCAATAGATACACCAAGGAGGAATGATTGAATTGGAATACTACCAATTTGCAACATCTAAAAAGCTGATAGATCCCGGCAATGATACTCAATGGCTGCTAACATCACAAAAAGAGAGAAAAGTGGACAATCTATGCATCTTGCTGAAGAAGAGAGACAACCTATGAAGTCATCTTATCTGATCTAGCCTCTAGATCCAACTACCAGTTTACGGGAAATGTGGCAAACAGAGAAATATGTTGAACTATACTATAGAAATGCAATCAGCAAAAATCTAGACCATAGAAAACTCTTCAGAAACAAAGATCAATGGGGGTTGTTTTCAACAAATAAATTGCAAAGGAAAAAAAATTTGTTTAAATGGACCCATGGATTAAAAGAAACTTAGAAGATATATAAAAAGCAAAACCACGTTATAGTGTTTAAATATGCACACTTGGATAATAAAACTATAAAGGAGAGTAAGGAAGTGAGTCCATAAAAACTACAATAAAAAAAAGAGTACTGGGCAGAGTGGTTCCTCCTGGGGAGGAGGGATGGATCTGTGACTGGCCGGGACCGGTGGAAGACTTCTGGTGTGGCCAGCAAGGTTCTGGCTCCTACGGGTCAGGAATAGGAAGGCGTTTTGCTTTATAATCATTCATTAAGCTGAACATATATGAGGATATTTCAAAAAGTTCATGGAAAAAAATAATTGAAAGGTAATACTAATCTTTTCATGAACTTTTTGAAGTACTCTTGTATTTCATGTAGTTTTATGTATTTGTGTTATATTTAATATTTTAATATTTAACATTTAAATTTAAATATATTTAACAATAAAAAGTTTGAATTCATAACTTCATAGGAAGCATATCTCACGAAACTTAAATCATCACCAATTATACAAAATTTGGCATTTTCCACCGATCCTTCACAAAGTAGATACACACATTTTTGCACACGTTTTCCAGTGTGTATGGACCATTTCCTGGAAAAAGTTATTCGACGTTATTTCCCATAAGCCCTTCCACGCAGCAGCGCAGTTTAGCATGTGTAAGGCCACCATGTGAAATTACCCATGTGTGCTTAGCAGTGGGGCCTCCTTGAATTGCTTCCAATCACCTGCCGTGATTAAATGAATACAGAAATGTCTTTATGCATTTATTTTCCTTCGAGTCATTTCTTTGGATATAGTATTTTAAAAGTAGAATTACTCTGTCTAAGAATTTGAAGTTTTGTGTGCTCTGGGAAGACCATCCCATTTTTCATGGACAGCAAGGTAAGATGCATTGTCACAGCTGTGATCTTTAGAACCCTCTCTTGTTCCCTGACCTAAAGTCCTCTTGGCCCCCAGCTGGGGCCCCTGGACTCCCTCTGCAGTCTCAGTTCCTAACATTCCTGTTCTGATCAATGATTTCTGCCTTCTTCCCATGACCAAGCCCCACTATTTCCATGAGAAATAGTTCATTTCTCATGATGGGATTGCTGTTGCCCTTTCTATCTGAGCTCCAGTCTTGATCATATGCCCAGGGCCCAGCAGCTCTGACATTGTGTCCCTTCCTGAAGCTCAATTCAGTATCTGAGGATCTGCTCTCTGCCCCCTTTGACCTGCCCAAGAATATGAACTGCTGTAGTTTGGATGTGATTGACACCAACAAAACTCATGTTGAAATCTGATCACCAGTGTGGCAGCTTGCTGGGAGGTAGGGCCTAGTGGAAGGTGTTTGGGTCCTAGGGGCACATTCCTCATGAATAGATTAATGCTCTCCCTCAGGGGTGAGTGAGTTTTGGCTCTATTAGCTCCCCGGAGAAGTGGTTTGTTAAAAAGAGCCCATCACCTCCCTCCCTCTCTCTTGCTTATCTTTCGCCAGATGATCTCTGCACACACTAGCTCCTCTTCCACTTTCCACCATGAGTGAAAGCAGCCTAAGGCCCATGCCAGATGCAGCCACCCCAGAATCATGAGCCAAATAAACCTCTTCTTTTTGTATGTTACCCAGTCTAGGGTATTCTGTTATAGCAACACAAAACCTGACAAAGGCATTAACCTGGACATTAACGCCAGCACTGATAGCAATGCCAACACCAACGCCGATGACATGAACAGAAGCTGTCCGTCCCACCTGGGAATTAGGAGTGGCAGGCTAATGTTTGTTTTCTGTTTTGGAAGGAAGAAGAGAAGATCAAGTCCAAGGTAGAGGATGAACAGAAAAAGAAAAAGATGGAGAAGAGAAAGAAAAGGAAGGAGGAAGAGGTGGAGGAAGAGAACCACGGGGTGGAGACACGGATTGTGTTCTATCCTCTGACTTCTCAAGCCTGCCCGGGTGAAGCCACGCTAAGAGCATAAAGCACTGTCTGTCATCTACTGGAGACCACTTTGTTGGGCCAACCTTTGGAGAGCCTCTAAGGTGACGTGATTAAACAACTCTCACACACACTTCTTCACATCTATGTCCTCATCCAAAACTCTGCACGCATTGACACATTTCATTTCATGCAAGCTTGTTCCCTGGGTGCTACAGCCTGCCCCAGAAGGAGGGAGGTAAGAGAAGAATAAAACATAATCACTCCTCGGGCTCCCCGCCGCTCTCCCCCAGGGAGGACCCTGAACGTCCTGGGTAGTTACCTGTGAGGGCAACCAGGTGTGGCAGGCAGAGGCGGTTGGCCAGGATGATGAGCTTCATGTCATCCAGGTCGGGGCTGGAGGTGAACATGCCAGTGTAGAGGTATTCCAGCACAGCCCTCATGCAGCTCTTGCTTGTGTACGGAAACACCACCTAGGGGCGGGAAGGAGCAGAGTGGGCCACGATGAGGTCCAGCTTGGGGCAGAGTAACTCAGTCCTGAGGAATGGAAAAGGTCTGTCCTACATGGCTGGCCTCCCCCAGGCAGGCAGCCTTCCCCGTGCTACACCTGTACCTGCTTGGAAGACCCCAGAGCGACAACCTGCACTGAGCCCGTTTGCAAACAGCACCTGCGTATAGGGTTCTAAAATCTTTTAAAGGGACCTGCATTCTCATTGGCATCCTTCCAAAACGGCTCTGGCTTGGAAGATGCTTGACGGTGTCCTTGCGGTCACATAAGCCCACATCCAGCCCCACCTGTGCCTGCAGGGAGCAGTACAGGTGGACACAGGATTAGCAAAGCAACACAAGCTGGCATCTCTCAGGCTACCGAAAGCTGCTGCTTTGGGCCTCCGGGCTCTCCTCAGAGCCGTGCTGCCACAAAAACTGCCTTCTCATAGGCCACACTGGGAAGTCTCTCCAGGCCACACTGAGAATTGGCTAGGGCTCTAAAGCTGGCATCCGTGGTGCTGAGAAGTGTCTAGGGCTGGCAGGCCCCCGGGCTCCCGAGAGTTCTCAGCCTCACACTTTCTGTATCCAAATTCTGCTTCTGATTTAGAGACCAACGCAAAGCCCAACCCTTCCTCTGAGCCTTCCATTAGCACCTCCTTCCTGGAAGTCTTATGATATCCATATCACAGATGGGACGCTGTGTGGTTCTCAGCTCAGTTTTTCAGTCAAGTATCTAGTGTGCACTTACTAAGAGACCAGCACTGAAGGAGGTTCTCAGCAGAAGTAAAAGACCCAGTCCCTGCCCTAAAAAAGACCAATTGGGAAAACTGCGTGTGGACGCTCAGAACTTCAAGCATCTGCACAAAGTAGCTCCTTGTTAAGTACAAGGCTGACTGAGGAGCAATGAATGTTCCAGCAGTTCAGAGAAGATAATGAACACCAAGGGCTATAGCCTGTGCTGCTCTGCTTGGCTGGGAGAACAGAAAGAGAACAAACAAGAGAACATTCCTATGGACACATCGATAGGCCCCTCCCAACTCTGCGTTTCCAGTCTAGGTGCCTGAGAAAGTGGTAGTGTCAGTGAGAGAGTGGCAGGTGAGTGGCAGGGCCACTGATTAGAGGGAAGGGTGATTATATCAAGCATACCCTTCTATTTTCTGTATTTTGATGCTTTGACATCTAGAGGCTGGTGGGTCCTAGGGGGACTGCCCCTCCCAGGGCTAGCTAATTCCTAGACATAGTAAAGGGGTTGTCCGCAACTGAGCCTTTCACATGTAAATCAATCAGTCCAGAGTCCGCACCCCCTCCTCTAAGGGGCTCTCACACTCCAGGCCACTCTTCCTCTGCCCTAATCACCCCAGAGCCTGGTACCAGACAACTAGGGGTAGCCCTTACACCCCAGAGCCCACTGAAATTATTCACTAGCCAATCCTAAGCCTGCTTACCCTGCCTCACCCACTCCTTCCTACAGAACCCCTCTGCCTCCTGACTGACCCTGGTGCCTTGCTGTGTGGCCCCCCATGGTGTCCCTCTTCTTGGGACCTGTGAGTAACAAACTACCTTTTCAGCAGCAGTCATCTCCTGATCTGTCGGCCTCACCATACCTTGATAATAATAAAACCTACCTCTAAAAACAGTGATGGATTCAACTTGGGACACACTGAATTTTTTCTAGTAGTTTCATGTGTGTCAGAGGCAGCAAGGTACAAAGTAAAGAGCCAAGGAATCAGAAGTCCTGAGTTCAAGTCCTAACCTCTGCTCTCTATGTACACAACTTGGTACAAATCACTTAACCTCTCAGGGCCTCCCTCTCCTATGTAAAACAGGGCAATGCTATACTAAGTGAATTAAATCAGACAATGTATTGAAAGTGCTTTCTAAACTATCAAGTTAAAATGTTACTGTAATTCTCTGTCCTGGTATATGGTAAAATCCATGGCTATTGAACCATTATAAACTTCTCCTGGGCCTATCCCTGGTGGTTAGTACACGGTCAGTGCTAAAGAAAGTACCATTAAGTGATGGGGGCCTCAGAGGTGAAGGGTATAAATGTCTCTCCTCCCCCACATTCCCATCCACAGCCTCACCTCCCTGGTGGAACTCTCCACAAACGGCCCCCCAAACATGGCAGCCATCCAGTCACAGCTGGAAATCAATAGGGGCTTATGGGCGCTGATGGTGCCATCATCCAGGATGAAGGTCACATCTGTCCAGGAGGAAAGAGGCATCACATGAGGATATGGTGAAAGAAGGGGGGATATCCAACCCCGAGGGTAGTCACTGAGCCCAGACCACCAGCTTCCTTCTGAAGCCATCAGATGTGGAGCACTAAACAGCCAAGCTCTCAGCCTGGAAGAGCAGGCTCAGGAGCAGTTAGCTGATCTCTGGGACATCAGGAGCTGAGATCAACTTGGAGTGGTAATAGGACCAACCCAGACTCCTCAGACAGCTCCTTGGACAGAAACTCCCTGCCTTCTAAGCATGTTCCATACCTGAGAAGGTGCCTTTGGCCAAGCACTCCTTAACCCGGTTGGTCCGGCGGACATGGAAGGCCTTGGTGATCTCCTGGTTCATGAAGGCCTCGTTGTTAAGGATGTTGGCCACCATCATGCGCAGATCAAAGACCTCTAGCAGCTCAGCAATGTGGGCAATGTGCATGAGGTCCCGCTCATTCTCGTCCAGCTCCCCCGTGTACAGGTACTTGAGAACAGCCCGGAAGGGCCCCGGCTGGATGGAGTTGTCCATCTTGACCACCACCATCAGCCGGGATTTGTAGGTCAGAGGATCTTCTGCCATTTCTTCCTGGATGCTCACAAAAGCTCGGCTCCAGGAAGAGAGCACACGACCCCTGCCTGCCAGGTACCCTGTTCCGTTACCCCGGAGGATCCCGTCGCTGGTAGAGGCCCGGAGGCCAGCAGGACCAGAGCCCCCAGCCTCGTCCACACTCTCGCACACGTCAAAGCTGGCTGCCCGAAGCAGGAAGTCCCGCCCATGGTGGTGGTGGTGGTGGTGTTGATCAGGGTGGCCCCGGAGGTCCTCTGGGCGGGGGCCCCCTGACCCCGAGGGGCCCCCCAGTTCCCCCTCACTCAGGTCCATGAGGAACAGGTCGTAGAACTTGGAGGAGGAAGTGGAGAGGTAGATTTTGTGGGCAAAGATGCGCACCCGCTCCTGCAGCACCAGGATGACGTCCGCGCAGAGCGGGTCCTCCAGGAGGTGGGCGGGGCACTCCTCACTGCTGGAGGGGGGGTCAGGCACCACAATGATGGGGGGTGGGGGCTTGGGAGGCAGGAAGGGCGCCTGCAGCAGAGGCCGCTGCACATTGCGGAGGTGGGACTTCCAGAACTGCAGGTGGCGGCGGGAGATGAGCGCGGCCCGGATGGCATTGTCAAAGACATCCTTGATCCCGAACTGGGCCACCACGCTGGTCTCATAGTAGGGGATGCCCAGCTCCTTGGCCACCTCCCGACCCTTCTCTGGGGGAAGGATCTCATTGGGCTTGATAGGCCTGGTGGGTCCAAGATGGGAAACCAAACTTGTATTCGTCATAGAGGGAGCCTGCCCATTCTCCCCAAGACTGGAGGGGCTTTGCTCAGGAGCTGCATCCTTGGCCCCACTCCTGCCCTGCTCTTTCCCCTCTGTCTGGCCAAATCCTATAAAGGCCCTTCAAGGTCCACCTCCAATCCCCTACTCTTCCAGGAAGTCTTCTCTCTCTATGCCAGGTTCCAGTGACCTCCCAGGTTCAAAGCAGTGATAGCACTAACAACCCCTCTGGCAATTAGCGTGGGGTGCTCACATTGATATTAACACGTGCACATATTGACTTTGTCTCCAGCAAAATTATAAGACCCTTTCATGCAAATAGCACCTCGTCCTCTCTATCTTCTCTCACAGTACTTAGCCTAGTAATGCCCACACAGTGGGTATGCAATAGATACATGAATGAATGAATGATGAAGTTCCCAACGTGAGCTTGCTCCAAATGGAGGGAGAGATAGAGGGCTCAGTGGGATTTCCTCGGGGCGCCTCCCTTTGCACCAGCACCCCCTACCTAGCCAAGGGGCGCCTGGCTCTGTTGACAGCCTCCAGATCGGCGTAGCGCAGGTCCAGCTGGCAGCCCACCAAGATGACAGGTGCTCGGGGGCAGAAGTGCTTGATCTCTGGGTACCACATGGTCTTGACATGGTGGAGGGAATTGGGGTTGGCAATGGAGAAGCACAGAACCACCACATCGGACCTGGGGGTGGGAGAGTGCAGTTGTGGACAGAGAGAGCTGGTGGCAGGTTGCCTGCCCCTGGAAGGAGGGAGAGTGTGCACGCCACTACCCCCGCTACAGTCCACACCCGGCCTATGCATCTGCTCACACAATCTTACACAAAACATAATAATAGCTTCTCTTATTTATATAACATTTTAGAACTCAAAGACTCATTTTGGCCTCACAGCTATCTTGTGAGTTAGAAATTACCCTTTCTACCATCTCACAGCTGAAAAAAATCATCTCAGAGCCGGTATGTGACAGAGCTGGGACTCAAAACAGGCCTCCTGACCCCAAGCCCAGGCTCCTTTCCCACCTTAGGCTGCCCCTTGCCCCCACGAGAGGCTGCCAGTGCTGTTTTCTCCACTCTTCCCTCCCAGGTTAAATTTCTCAAAGTTGCTTGGTTCCTTGGGAAAGCAGGACAAACCCAACCACTTGATTCCCTGCAGGCAGCCAGAGGCCTTTCCTACCTCCCATAAGCAAAGCGACGGTCTTTGTGATGGTCTCCAAAAGTGTCCCAGAGGCGCAGGGAGACGCTGACATCATCTACCACGTCTCGGGAGCGTTCCAGCACCTGGGGATGGGAATCAAGAGCAATAGTGCTTGGTGTTCCCAGCATGCCAGCTCAGGGTGGGTGCGAGCTCACCCCTGAGGGTCCCAGGCAGCATGACACTTTTGCCCATGTGAAATCTCTGTGGAATGAATAACAAGGGCAGCCTCCAAGCCAGCTAGGATGTTGTAGGTGCGGAAGGGATGTCTTCAGGAGCCTGCCCTCTGCCCAGCTTTACTTGCAGATAGTGTGTTTATGAGCCTCTCGTCTTTTGATCTTAGCTGCCAGCTTCTGTCCCCCTCTCAAACCCCCAGGGCTCCCCCTTACTTAGGGCTGTGACTGCACAGAATGCAACACCCCAGACAAACCTAGGGTCCCAGACACCACATCAGCCATTCAAAACACACATGGTCAAAGATGTCTCCCTTGAGGTGGGCTCCTCTCAGACCCTTCTCCAGGGGTGCCCTCCCGCTCAGCTGCCCCACCTCACCCCTAGGAGGTTCCCGCAAGATCTGGAGACCACGTGCTAGGGCCTGGGAAGGAGCCCCAGCTGAGTGGCCTTGCAGCATTACCTCCTGGCACACGCGGTACTGGTCGATGGCCCACACCGTGGGCACGTGGGTGGCGAGCAGCTGGTACTGGGTGAGGGTGGCATTGCAGGCACGGGCACAGATGAGCCTGGTCTTGCCCACGGCGTTGTCCCCCACCACAACGCACTTGATGGTCTCTACGTTTGGCCTTTCATAATCCATGTCAGAATCCATTAATTGGGACCTGAGGGAGAGGAGGGATGAGGTCAGGACGGCTCGACATCCCAGCTCCCCCTGCCGGGGCTGCCCCCTCTGCCAGCATATGGGGGTACACGGGAGGAGGGTGGGGTGGGCAACTTTCTGGGCAATAGCTCAGCACTCAGGCTGAGAGCAGCAGCTCCTCCAGTGGGGACCACTTGTCTCCCTCCTGTCCCCACCACTCTCCAACTGGGCTTCTGGCTGGAGAAGACAGTGGGAGCTCCCAAAGCGGAGACTCCCCAGGGCCTGTCCTGTCCCTACTCTCGAGAGAGAGGACAGTCTGCCTGGGAAGCTCGCTCCTCATCTGCTCTCCTCTTTCTTCCCCAGCAGGGCTGTGGCAGCAGAACAACAAACAGCTGAGAGAAGCAGAGTTGGGGCCAGGTCCCCACCCCTTCCCAGCATGCCTGAGGGCAGGACCACTTTAAAATTTAATGGACTTGTCAGAGCAAGGCGGCAGCTCTCCTGGCCTCCCATTTTCCCCTCACCCTCTCCCGGGGTGGATTTGCAAGCTCCAGCCTCCCCGAGTCTGTCCTCCAATACTGGCCCCCAGCCCCCTTTACAAAGATGCGAGAGTTTTTCCTCCCAGCCTCTCTGGGCTGGGAGACTTCTGGATGAACCTGACCAACTGTGGCTTCCCCTCATCTACTCTGGGCCCGTCACATTGCCCACAGGTCTCGCTCAGCTTTGAGATGGGGATGGGGTAGTGGGCCTTCCCATCCCCTGCCCGGCTGTCCTCCCAGCATCCCGCATCCAGCCTCTGAGAGAGTGAGACCATACCCTCTTCTGCACGTCTCATTCCTAGGGAGGAGGATTCTCAGGGATGGGAGACCCCAAAGAGCTGGCACTCCTGGGAGATGCCCGCTCAATTGGCTGTGTGGGTAGTGGGGTTGCTGAAAGAAACGAAGGGTCAGAAGCTTGCACCTGAATTTCTGGGCAAATGCTTGTCTCAGTTACCTTTGATGTTGGGCAGAGGGGAAGTAGCTTGTCCACCCACAGAGAGGAATGGTTCAAATGGACAATTGGAAGGCCCTCTGTAGTCAACATGTCATGTCGATGTTCACAAAGCTGTCACCAGGATGCTCTGGGCTCAAAGGGGCTTTCACTGGCAGTCTCCCAGTTGGCATCACCTCCTGGGAGGGTTGAGGGGAGCGGGCAGGGAGTAGGGCAGGGCAGGCATTACTAGGAAGCTTGGTTTCTCCACAGTCATCAGCCTGCCCCAGCTCACACTCCCTGTGCACATGAAAAGTCGTCTAGGGGCTACAGCAAGCCAGAGTAATCCTTCCTAGGCCAAGAAAGGCCATGCTCGGAGGAGTCCTGGAAGCTGCCCAGCAACCCAGTTGCTGACCATCCAGCCCAAGGGCCAGGCCACCAGCAGCCATGGAGAAGCGCCACTGCTGACTGCCGGGCTGTAACTGGATGCCAGCATGCAGGAATGCAGAACTGAAATATCCAAGTAACGATGGCAACTGGGATTTGTGCAAGTGGACACATCTGAGCAACCTAAGCAAAAAGTGCACCAAGGACTTTTCAATGAGACAAACTCCTCCTCTTTCTTGGAATTTTACAGGATCTGGACCCTTAAACAACAAAGGGTCTCCACGCAGCTCCCTCCCAGTCTCCAGGGCAACTGACTGGATCATTTTTTTCTCTCTCCTGGCCCTCTCCCAGCAGGCAACCGTTATTCTAACCACCAGCTTCCTCCTGCCTCTCTCTCTCTCCCCGGAGCTGAGGACCGCTAACCCCACTATGACAGTTCCTGGTCTCTAGCTGAGGGCTGGGATGGGCTGGGAGGAGTCATCTGGGTTGTGGTTTCTGTCTCATGGAGTGATTAACAAAAACAGATAAAATCCCAAATACAAAACATGTGCAGCTGTAGGGTAGGACAGAGATAAAAAACCCACCAGCCAACAGAAGTTCTTTCTCAAGTTTAGAAACTAGCGGCATGTAGGTCTGCAGGCAGAAGGGGAGAATCAGGAGGGCCATCAGTTCTTAAATCTAGGAGCACCCAGATAGGACAATGCTAGGACACCAGCAGGACAGTGCTGGTCCAAGTTCAGCTACTTTATGATTAAAACACTCATGCACACCTTATGTTATGTCACCTTTAGGGTTAAGCAGGGGACAACCAACAAGTAAGAGAGCAGCAAATACAGGGCCATGAGATTAGACCCAGACTGGTAGATTGCTACCCAAGCTGAACACCCCTTCCCACTCGTTCCCCAGCTGTCCCTCACCTTCTCCTGCTTGTCCTTTAACTGCCTCCCTATTTTTATCATTCTCATCCATTCCACCCCTGTCTCAACAGCCTGACTGGCAAACTTCCTATCTAGGAAATCACTTCACTTTTCTGGGTATCAGTCTCCCCCTCTGGAAAATGGGTATGAGAGCACTGGAAGAAAGTCTCCTGAATCTTGGTTAATTCATGCCAAGAGAGCCAGGGCTCAAAGGAAGCATTTGTCATCTTATGTAATGTGGTATTATATAATGCTAGATTGCATATCTATATGTGTAATTATATCTCTCTTTAAGATACAGACTGGCCCAATTAAGCCAGCAGAACTCTTAGTCTAATCAGGCCTGCCTTAAATGAGGTTCCTGTCCTGGAGATAGCATGCCAACAGTGATACAATTTTGGCTCTAGAATATTGCTATTTTACTGTCTCATTGCTGATGTGTGATGACACAAACCACTCAGTGAGCTTCTCAACCCCTTTCCCTCTGGCACTCTCTCCTTCAATGACTCTAGACTTTTTCTCACAATTGCCTCATCCCCATTCCTTCCAAACCCCGACAAACCTATGGCTTGTCTCCCGGCCTGGGTATCAGAGCCCTCAACTCATTCCTCTCCTGCAATAACCCCAAAGCAACTAATATGTGCTCCCCGACCATTGTCCCACGATCCCTGTCCCCCTCTCCAAAACAGCCTCCTGCCCATTGCTCCCCCAGCTCTTTGTATTCAGTCTAGGCCAAAGGCCAAGGTGTGTTCAGAGTAGCTACAAACCTCAGGGGCTCCCATTCCCACCCCCACACCCCTACACACGCTCTTTGCAGAGCTCAGAAAAGGCCCCCTTTCCCTCCCACAGCTGATAGGAGGCTTGTTCATCTGTGGCTGCCCTAGTCTGGTTGTCAAGGAAACAACAGAATCTCCCTGGGAGCCTGCCTTGTCTCCTAGCAACCAATATCCCACATCTTGCATCTTACAAAATGCTAAACGGAGGACAAACCTGAAAATAAAGATAAAAATCAAAAAGTATGGATAGGAAGGGAGAATCGAGAGGAGAACAAAGAGAGGGTGGACTTCGAATTAAAGGCGGCTTGGACTAGGTTGCTGACATTGTAATGCCCGGTAAGGCGGAAAGATGAATCCCGCACCGATCCAATGGAAAGCAAGGCCCAAAGGGATCTGGAATGGTCATATTCACAAAAAATGCATGCCTAAACACAGGATAAGTCTTCTCAAACCTAAAATGTAGAAACATCAACAAACTCTAAGGATTTCCCCCAGCAGTTTGCCAGAACTCAGTTGCACAGACTGCAGTGGAGTTGACTTCAAAGAAACACCTCCAGAACAGCGAGCAAAACATCCATATTCCACTGGGGGTTTTTGTTTGTTTGTTTTAAACGGAAACAGTTCCACCACTCCGTACCTTATTTTCTGACACGCTGCTCTGCACACGCACACAATAATAATTAAAAATAGAGAAATAGAGAAGGGGGAGGGGCATGCCACGCCAAGGCAATCAAGTCATCTTCGTTCCCCTAGAAAAACCCGGAAAAGGTTAGTCCCGCGCCCCTCAGAACCCAGCAGCCGAAGCAATAGCCCAGGGAAGAGCGGGAGCCAGGGGGAAGTCATGGGGGGCGCAGACAGGGCCGGGGAGGGCGCGGCGCGCTGGCAGAGGCTGCTTGCAACCCGGCCATCATAGAAACGAGCCATTTACTTACACCACTACATGTGACGGGGTAATTTCTAGTGAACGGAACGCATCTCTTCCCGCTAAGCACGTTCATCTTAGTGAAATGTCTGGGATCCTTCCGCGCGTACAAGTGAGGTCGCTGCGGACGGCGCCGCGCTGTCGCTGGGGCTCCACCGGGGCCGGCTCGCGGGAGATCAGAAACTCGGACCGAGCAGCCCAGGCCGGACGGCGGCCCGGGAGCGACCGCGCGCGCTGCAGTGCAGCCGTCGCCTCTTCCGGATCAGCATCTCCCCGCGCCCCGGGCGCCCAATGTCATGGAGGCGCGGCCGCTCCGATCCTCGGGCTGCGGGGGCTGCGGGCGGCGCGCAGGAGCGCGAGCGGAGGGCGAGGCCGCCGCCAAGACGTGCCCGGCCCGCGGCACAGGCGCTGCCGCCAAGACGCCTCGCGCTGCAGTCCCGGGGACCGCTGGCGGCCTCCTTTTTTCATTCACAAAAACGGAAAGAAAAAAAAAAAGAAAAAAGGAAGGAAAAAAAGGGAGAAAAAAATCGCACCCGGGACAGCTGCCGTGACAAGCACCGCCCACCGCGGCTCACGGTTGGTGGAAAGAGGGCGGGGGGCGGGGAAGGGGCGTGGAAAGAAGGGGATTGGGCGCCCAGGAGGCCCCGCCCCGGCCCGCCCCCCTGCTCAACCCCTCCCGGAGGGAAGCCGCGGGGCGGGGCTCGGCTCGCCACCAGGTGCAGGCTCCGGTCCATCTGCCTCTCCAGGGGCAAAACCTCCCGGGCCTCCCACGATGTTTCTCTCTCCTCCAGGAGACTGAGAAGGATAAATGAGAGGCATCCTAGTGCGCCTGAGAGGGAGCGAGTTAGAGGGGAACACGGGGTTTTTTTCCTTGTTTTTCCCTGAACTCAGGTCTCCGCCACTTGCCACTGGGGGAGGACACCGTTTCCACCCTCTGCCACCTTGGCAGTTCTCCTGGCATTTGAAGACCTTCCTCCCTCCATCACCCCTGCAGCCTGTGCTCTGAGTGCCATGGCCCTTAACGGGTGGGTACCTGTACCTCCTTACGTGTCTCCCACCTAGGCCTTCTTCAGCTGCCCCCTCCCCCATCCCACCTCCATCCTGTTGCCACCTGGAGCTCACTAGTATCTTTTGACCTCTGAAAGAAATGCCAGGAAGAAAAGGTACCTAAGGCCCCTTTGGGTTCTCTCCCTCAATTTACCCCTCTGCAAAGATGCTAAGGGATGTCATCTATAATACGAGCGGTCCTCAGAAGGAACTTTCCATATTCAAGGCTGGTTTTATTATAATGATCTTGACTGCTAGTGATTACAAAAGTCAGCTCAGTCTGGTTGTATCCATCTTGTTGATTACTCAGGACAATTTTTAAAGCCCAGACTGAAATGCCTCCCACCTAACCCCCTCCCTCACACATCCAACTTGTGCTCTGAGAGTGCAAATCCACTTTAATATTAGTTTGTGCAAAATATGATTAGGAAGAGAAATTTACTGCCAAATAAAAAACCAAATAAAAAAGGAACTTTGTATTCTCTGAAGCACACTTCTCATCTATCAATGTGTACAATTGGAAGTTTCCCATCAAAGTGTTCATGATAAACATTCGTTCCAGCCTGGTTCGTGTACAGTGAGTGCTTGATTGTTGGAAGATGCTTCCCTCACCTCCCTCTGAATCTACCCAGAGCTGGAGAAGAAATCAACAAGGGAGAAAAGTCAGCTCAGCCAGGAAACCTCGGCCAGGCTGGACTGTGGGGTTTCCAAGGTGTAGGGTTGGGCTGAGGGGAAGGGTGGACCAATGCAGGTGTGGAATGAATTGCACACCCTGCTCACTCTCAGGCAGAGCCGAGTGCTTGCTGGGGAGATGGCCTCAACTCGCAGCCCTGCTTTCTGTAACAGTTCCCTCTTGCAGCTTTTCTTTAGACTAACTCCTTCCCTATCACCTCACCATCAGGCATCCCCAGTCAGAGCCCCAATCCGTTCTCTCCTGTCACGTAGTTCCTCCAAGTCTCCACTCCTCAGAAACCAGTGCTCTCCCATTCTCCTCAGCCCTTTATCCCCATCATGCCCCCCATTCATGTCCCACTGCAGGAGGTGTGGGGGCCTTTCCGCAAACCTCCCCATCAGACAAGCCCTCAAGGACCCCAGTGATTCCTCACTCCCGGCTCAGTTACCTGGATCTCCAGGCACCAGCTCCCAGCTTTTTCCCCACATGGGTCAATAAAAGATTCCCCACAGGAGGAGCAGACCACCACCATGCTCCAGCTCTCAGCCTGTGCCCCACCTGTGGCCAATGCCAGGCCTTCTCCCAAGCCAGCCTTGGTCAGGACTACCCCAGGCCCTCAACTCCACCACCCTGCAACTCAAGACAGCCTTAAGGCTCTGGCCGAGGATCTGCTACCATGTTTGCCTCATCTTTGCCCAGGCTTCAGTGCCAGATCCTGGAAAACGGGCCCTTTCTAAGGCTGGATTCCCCCACCAGCAAGCACAGGCTTGTCAGAGGCTACTCCACACCCCAACCCCATCCCCAGCTCTTAGCACTCAGCAGCAGCAGCTCTCCTAGCACCAGCAGCCTCCTCCGTCTCCCACACCTTACTCCTCCCACTCCCCCCCCCCCCAGGAGTGATGATTTTCCTTGATTCAGGTTACTTCTCAAGGCAGGCCTGAGTAGGAAGTTTTTCCTCCTTTCTTCTGTTACACACACACACACACACACACACACGCACGCGCGCACGCACGCGCGCGCAGTGGCCCTCTCTGTCCGTTTGCTGCAGCTGGGAACCAGGTGTGGTTCCGAGGAGTGTTTCAGAACTAGCCGTTTATTGCCCTACACGTCTGGCTGCCACCTTTCTGCTGGTGGCCCAGGCAGTGCCAAGCCACATGGCCTGGCCACAGCCCAAAGGGTTCCTGCCGCACTGAGGCAGGTTCCACTTCAGAGTCCTGCACCCCACCCCCAGCACCTCTCCGTTCACCAAAGTCCTCTTGGGATTCCTCCTCCCCAGTGACATAAACCCCTTGAAGCTGTCCCCAAAGGCACCCCCTCCACCCATTCCCACAACACCCTCCTCCAGGCTGTCAGGCAGCTGCTGTTTTCTGAAGCCCGGTAGATGCCTGCCTGTGAGCCAGGAGGCTTAGTCTGGGGAGTGAAACCTCCATCCTCGTTCTCAGGAAAGCACACACGGGCTTCCTTTGGCTCTGAAGGCCCCTCCCCAGTGCCGGCCCCCTTCTCTCGGCTCCTCCTCCAATGTGCACATGCCCTTTGCTTCACGGGCAGCTCTAGCTCTTCAACTTTGCAGGCTACTAACTATTCTTACATTGCACCCCTCTCCTGAAACTCTAGAGCTTCTACAGAGCCCACCCCTCAGGCCTTGTGACATGAGCTCCGCCCCTCTCCCCAGCAGTGTGCCACCTGGGGCAGGTCACATCCCCACCCTGCACTTAGGGCAAAGTTCAGAAACAGCCATGACAAAAGCAGAGGCACTTCAAGATGTAGAGCCCTAGCAGGGTGAAGGAGCCAAATCTGGAAAGCCTGGAGTGTCTCAGCCTCCCTGCCCAAGGGTTAGGGGCACCACCAGGTCCTCACAAGGACACGGGACCCTTCTGGCCTTTGCACAAGCAATGCCCTCAGCCTGAGTGCTCTTCCTCTTCCCACCCCCTTGATAATGCTCACTCATCCTTCGAGTCTCAGCCTAGATATCGCTTCCTCCAGGAATCCTTCTATGAACACCCTGTCCTTCTCCTGTACTCCCTTAATAATATCACTCACACTGCTCTATAATTGGGTCTCTCTCTCCCTCGCCATTCTGAGAACTCCTTTAGGTAAGGGATGATGCTTATTCAGAAGGATATTTTCCATGCTCGTCTGGTGCCTGTAGCCTAGTGCTTCAACATGCGTTCAGTAGATGCTCAGTATATGGCTGATTGGGAGGGAAATCGATGGGGCAGGAACACACACAGTGGCTACTCACACGCTAGCCAGGGAGGTCTTCCACAGGCTGTACTGGCCTTTTCTTCGGGCTCTCATTGCTCTGTGTTCCCTCAGGGATCCTGGTTGGAATGGACAGAAGTAGATAAGGCAGGTTAGGGGAGACGGTGGGAAGAAAGGGAATCAGCACACTGTGAGTTACCCAAAGGTCGGTCAGTCCAAATGGGGCACCCTACTCAGGACAAGAGCATGGTCCTGCTGTCCAGGCCCAATGGGCTGAGACCCCAGCTGGGGGCCAAGAACGAAGCAACCCCAGGGAGTCAAGGGGCTACATGAGAGGCAGAAACAGGGCTCACTGTCCATCCCATGCTGCAGGCACTTGCACATTCTGAACTGGTTTGGTAATTTGGAAAAGAGCAGTCATTCATCAGGAGGCCTGGATTCCATCCTCACTCAGCTGTGTGACATTAGACACTTCCCTCCCCTCTCTGGGTCTCACTTTCACCTGGACAAGGGTTGGGTCAGCCAAGCTCCAAGTTTCATTCCAGCGCTGATATCCTGTGTGGGTGCCTGGCATGGAAGGCCTGTATTTTATGGGTTATCCTTTTTATTGGCGCAGCTTCTGACCCAAATTGGAAGTCAGCAAAATATCAGCTGATGGCTGCCAAGGCTGAGAACAAAAGGGGGACGTGCTTGGGGGGAGAGGGTAGGGATTAGACAGACGACAAGAGACAGAGAAAGAATCTAATGCTGCAATTGTCCCCACCTTCAGCTTCCTTAAATAGTCAGTCACAATCTTAAGACCAGTGTAAACAAAGAAAATTCTAGAATTTCAGGAGAGATTGGGAGTGATTAAGGAAGGGCTTGGAAAGACCCGACCCCTCTGGAAGCAGTTGGCACAGTGTCGTGAAGGGAGGGTGGAGGGACAACCTCTGTGACAACCCCCCAGAGCAGGGTGACAACAGGGCAGGAAAAAGCCAAGAGAATAGAAAGCCCCAGAGTGAAAAGAAGCCAAAGCAGAGGAGCAGCCATTGCTCTCACTGGTGTTGACCTTGGAATTGGCTGTGTGACTTTGGGCAAAGAACTTAATCTCTTTGGTCTCCCAAAGGAGATAACATTATCACTTGCCTGAGGACAGGGGATAGCTACATGACATTCTCACTGTCCCCTCCAGCACTGGGATCCCTCTAACCCTTCCTCCACTTCTGCCTGCTCCCCCTCCCAGACCTACAGCCTGTGCCCCTGAGTAAAGGGGGACCCAACTCCTATTTGTGCCCCTGCTATCTGGGCTGCGTGTGGAGAGCATACAGCACAGAGGGGGCAGGGCGAGGCTGGGTGTGGAACACTAAAAGTCTAACCCACCGGGGTCAGAAGATCCCATGCCCACCTTGGCCTTAATGCTCGGTGGGTCTCCTGAGAAAATGAAGAGGGGAGGGGAGACAGGAAAGGGAAGCCAAGTGAGTTCTTCTCGGGATCCTCCACACCATGCAGCTGGCAGAGCTGCTCAAAGCAGAACCTGAAGAATTCACTCCCAGCCTGGTCCAGCCAGGCTCCAGCCAGTCCCCACTGGCAGACCCCTTTACCCACTCACCCAATCCTCCCTACCCTGGGCCTGCCTCCCAGGAAGCCATGGCTGGTTGAGGCCTCCGTAAACCATTGCATCTGAGAGGCAGCTCTTTGCTCAGCAGAGAAATGTGGCCCTTGTTGATTTGTGTGTTTAAAGACCACAAGTACCACCACTGATGCCATGACACATAGCATGTGAAGGAAATGCATGGCACACAGTGGGTTGTCCAGCCTCCCCAAGTGTCCTGGGATGTAGATTTCTCAGGAAAGTGCCCCTAGGACACCATCAGACAGGCCTGCAGTGAAAACAATCTAGATGGTGTCACTTGCTTCAGCCCCAGTTTTATAGGCAGAGAAGGCACAAGAGGAGGTAAAACATGCAACCCACAGCCGGTGCTTCCAAGGCCCCAAATCCTTCACTTCAGCCAAGCTGTGGACCTCCTGAGAGAGGGCAGGCTTCGTTCCTTGAGCCCTGCAGAGCAGTGAGTGAGAGAAAGGCTTTGAGGAGGCTGAGTACCCCAAAATAGATTTGTTTTTTTTCACAACTTTTTCATGAGGCATTGGCATCTCTTGCAGCATGGAAGAAAAATAGCCTGAACTGTTAACAAATAAAGATTATAAAAATCCCAAGTGTTCCCCACGAGTCTCCATGTGGCTGCAGTGGTTAGAGGAGGGAGGGGAGGTGTGTGTCCGGGAGCCCCCCGTCTCTTCTCTGCTGACCCCTTCTCTCCCTGAGTCGCTGGTTCTGCTGGAGCTCACAGGAATAACAATCAATGTCGGGATGGGAAAGTTTTTCGGTGACCTTCAGAAGTGATCCGCTGTGAGTGTGTGTTCTTGTTGACTGCTTCCAGATAAAGGAATGCATTGCACAGAACAGGCCATTCTAAAAACTTAATCCCGTTGCAGTGAGGCCGGTTTCAATTAGGCTGCCCTGCTGGGAGGACGGGGTTTGTGTAGTAAACACTTGGAAGACTCGATGTTCTTGTCAAGGTCAGCTTAGTCTGAACTTGGACTCCCTCTTGGACATTGCTGGATGTCAATAACCAGACATTAGTGTGGGGTGGGAGCCACTTCTGACCCATTTTAAAGGATTGTCAGGGGCTACCCAGGAAAGGATCTGGTCCTCACCAGTGCCCTGAGCCCCCTTGGAGAGCTCCAGACTGGACCCTGCAGAGCGGTTCTCTGCCCCCTTTGCCCCAAGCCCTGGAAGCCTTCTTGGTACTTGGACCTCCAACAGCTCCAGAAAGGGAATGGTGTGTAAAAGGCCCTGGAGCAGAGTGAGGAACTAAGTTCCTGCCTCCACAGGGTCCTCTGTAAAATGGGGTGGTTGGCCTGGATGCCACCTGCAGGGTCTCTGGTCCTGACTTTTATAGTCAGAAGAGAACTCCCTCCAGCCCTTTGGAGTTCCTTGTTCCCCACCACATCCCGTGGGACCCCCTTTGCCCTGCCTTTATGGGCCCCCCTCTGTTTTCTCCTCCTTTCCTGCTTACTCTCCTTCTCTCTTTTGTTTGTCCCTCCTATCCCTTCCTCTCCCTTTCCCCACTTCCCGGGCAGAGATTTCTATAAAAATAAATGCACATGGCTCTGGCTTGGACGGCTTACAAGATGAGCAAGCTGGTGAACAGTCAGGACACAGGGACTCTAAAGGGCATTATTCTACCCTAGATGGTCCTAAGATGGCTAGGGGGACAGGGAATGCTGGCCAGAAGACAGGTGGTGACAGTGATGAGGGACCAACAGGGCAGCCGTGTTGTCTCTGGCCTTCTCTGGACAAGACAGCCCTCTCTCTCAGGCTAAGTCAGGTGCCTACCAGCTGGAGCTAGCAGCCATCCCCATTGGCACCCAGCTCCCCAGAGAAATCTCACCCCCTCGCAGGGCCAGGGTTTTTAAGTGGTGAACAAGGGGGAAGGGCTGGGAGAGTCCCCTGTGACTTGTTACAGCAAAGCTCTACTCTGCAGTGTGTGGTCATTCCCAGCTTACTGCCCCATAGCCCCAGGGCAAGGTGCAGAGTGAGATGGGGGGTGGGGGTGGGGGGGTGCTGATGCAGGAGCCCGGAGGGGACAGGAGCTGGTGCTCAGAGCTGGAAGCTTGCCATGGGGCAGGTGAGACTTTTTCCACAGATGGCCTGAGGTGCAGGTGCCAGGGCAGGGTGGTGGGCAGCAGGCTGCTTCTGCTGCGCTGCCCGTTGGAAACACACTTCAGGGTGCCTCAGAAGCACTGAAAGCGTGCCTCGATTTTGTCTGGTATCTGGGGCTTTCTCCTCCTCCTGGGGGGCACCAGCAGACAGCTCTCTGGGACCTTGGTGGAAGCCTAAGCCTGCAGGCAGCCCCAAGGGGAGATTCACACACTACCATATCCACACCCCTCAGAGCTTAGATCAACTTCAGCCACCATCTCACAGAGGCAGAACTGGGGACCAGGAAGCTGTGCTGGGAGGTGCCAATTCAGAGGTCTAGTCCAGCTGTCCTGACTGCACACTGTGCCCCCCCAGCAGCAGGCCTGCCGGGTGGTGAAGCTGTGGGCAGAGGCACCTGACCTTCCCTAGCTCCCCAAGTCACAAGGCTTCTCCTGGCTCTCACTTTTCTCTAAGGCATTCCTTCCTCCATGTTTCCTTTCATTCTCTCATTTATCAAGTGCATGCATGGTAAGCTCCTACTGGTTCCAGATACTGTGCTAGAGAGAGTGAGGATTATAAAACGATGACAGTGCTGTCCCTCTCTTCAAGGAGCTTAAGTTTAATGACAATCACTTGTTGAGTGCTTATTCCACACCCGATATTGTGCTACATGCACTGCTTCATTTAAACTTAAAAACAATCCTGTGAGAGGGAGGTGCTATTCTTATCCCTGTTTGGCAGAGGAGGACATCGAAGCTTCAAGAGGTGGCAAAGCAGGCGGGCAGAGTGAGGATTCCTACCAGGCTCAGAGCCTCTCAGAGGAGACAGCACCATCTTGAGCCCCTTCCAGCCTCATGCCTTAACATGTTGTTCTTAATTCATATCAAGATAACCCTCCATATCTTACAGGTGAGAAAACCGGCCCAGAGCAGAAAACTGGCCTGTGCAAAGTCACATAGCTCAATTGCGGCTGAGGCAAGCCCAGTGCTGTGGCCCCAAAGCCAGGCTTTATCTCTGGCCATCAGTTTCCCGGTGAGTCACCCTAGGGGTCTGGTTGGATAACCTCCCTCACTTGTGAAATTCTGGCTGAAGGATGTTTTCTGCCTTTGGGAAGAATCAACAGGAATTCAATGGCCATAGAGAGCCAGAGAGCAGGGACACAGTAACGCATGGTGGAGACTTGACTGACAGCACTCCCCAGCCCACATCCACCACGGGATGGGGGCCAGGGCAATTCTTGTCCTATCAGGAGTCAAGAATGTGGAAATGTTTTTGTGCATCAGGGCATGGGGCTTTTAACTCAGTCAAAGGAATGTATGTAGGTATTTATATATTTGTGTCCATCAAGGAACTGACAGCTCTGAAAAGCCACAGGTGAGGATGTATGCCCTCCAGGTGCAGGGGGAGAGGGGGGAGATGTGAAATTCCTTAACTCAGAGCCTGGGGCAAAGTCATCTGTAGGCATGGTCAGATGGTCAGCAAGATCCTTAAATGGTTAACTCAGAGAGCCCATCTCACCCAGGAAACACTTCGGCAAGCCTCTTTCCACCTTTGCCAATGCCCAGGACTGCCTGACTCTCAACCTCAGCCCCAAGAACCCTCAGTCTCTGCCCCTTCCCTTCCTAAAACCACAGGAGCCCCTCACTCAGCTACTCCTTTGCAAGGTGACAGCAACCTGGGCAGGGGGCGGGTGGTGGGGGGAGTCCCTGCTGTCCTGGAAGGAATTCCTAGAACAAGCCTGAAAGTTTCTGGTCAGGTGTGACCAGAAAGAGAAACAAAAACTTGAGGGGCTGGCAGCAGGAGGAGAAGAGAATTAAGATTAGGGATGCTGCTCAATTTCTTCTTGGATAAGCAGATCCTACTGCCTGAAGGACCAGGGAGCTCCTGGAGTATGGAGAGGCCATTCAAGGGCCACCCAGGGCCACCCAGAGTCACCCAGGGCCACCCAGGGACTGGGGTTGAGAAGTAAAGCCCAGATGCAGGATAACAAGAATGCAGAAGGCACCCCTGGTACAAGTCAGGTATTGACAGGGGCCCTTTAGACGGGAGGAGCAGGAGATAGAGTGGGCATGAGGTCCACGGTGGCCCCAGCATCACAAGCTGTTACTGTGCTCCTGGCCAGTGGCTCCTTTGATTGAGAAGGATTCAATAGGCTTTGGGGGGTACTGTCACCTGCTTGATCCCTTCCACCCTGGCCAGGTTCACAGGGAAAGAGTGGCATCCAGGCCTGCCACTGGCACCTGGTGGCCGTAGACATGCCCCCATGATCCTCCCATGGCAGGTGGATCCCTCGCTTCCTGCCTGGGTCTGGCTGTCACAGGTTGCTGCTGGGCCACAGTCAAGGAGCTACTGCAGCTTGATGGGTAAAATACCTTATCCCTTAGCCCATCAACCCTTGTCTTGCCTTCACGTGTCCTTCTTTCAGAAGATATCTCCTTCTGAGAAATACAAATTGCTCGGAGTGGCGGGAATGCCCGGGTGGAGACAGGTAGAACAGCCAGTGCTGGAGATCCCTCTCTTTTCCCCAGGCTCAGAGCAAGGGCCCAGCAGTCATAGACTTACCTGCTGCCTCTCTGCTGGGGCCCGACTGGCCTGTCACTACCTGTCCCAAAGCAGCGTCCTGGGCCAGGTGGGGAGGAGAGAATGTGTGAGGAAACAACACACAGATTTTAAGGGCTGGGACCCACAGCCCAGCCTATGGGGAGCCAGGTGAGGGACATGGTTACTGTGTTCAGGGGTGTGACCAGGAGGCCGGCCTCCTTGTCAGTTCCTCCCTGTCCAGGGCTGATCAGAGCCCAGAGATAAACCACCTGCAGATGAGCATTCTTGGTGCCTGGCCCAGCCCCTGGCCCAAGGGCCCTGTTTTGGTCCCTCCAGCTCTTACTCTGACATCGGTCCTGGCCTTTCCTTCTAAGCCCCTGGTGACTCACACTGCTTTGGAATTTCTCACTGGAGTTTTCTGACACACATCCCGAGAGCCTGGTCTGAAGTCAGGGAACGACTCTACTGGGGACTAATTTTGGCTACCTGAGCTAGAGGCCACAGAGGCTTGGGAGAGGCAAGGTGGGAGGGACTTGCTGGGTGATGGGGAGAGGCTTTGCTCCTACTTATGCTCACCTGCACACAGGTAGAAGACAAAGAGCAGGAAAGCTCTTGGCTCGTAGTGGTCAGACCTAGCCAGAAAACACAGAAAGACAGAATGACTGGGTGTAAACCTAGAGAGGCCACTGTGCCTCTTGGAATGGGTTTCTGGGCCTTAGTTTACCCTTTTGTGAGTGTTAAAGATTTGATAGGCCCTGATTTTTTTCCCCCCAGTGTGCATATTCTCTGTATTATGAACATTGGAATTTGGATACATTACCTCTGGAGAGTTCAATGTGGTATTTTAAGCACACTCTTGCACATCCTCTTTGCACCTAAGTTCTAGGGTAATGCTGTTTTACTGTCTTGACTTCTGTAGTTTGTTTCAGTGAGATAGCCCCTGGTTTTAAATGCTAAGAACCTCTCGATCAGGATGATGGGGCATACATATGTCTCCAAATGAGCTTGAGCTGGGTTCTCTCCCTGTTTTGAATGTTATATGAGGGGCTGGCCCTGGGTGCAATTGTGGGGAAGAAAAGGGAATAGGAATAGGTCATGGCAGGGCACTGGGCTGGGAATTGAAGATCTGCATTTAGTCCCAGCTTACCCTTACC
The DNA here is from genome assembly GCF_027409185.1 of Cynocephalus volans. NCBI lineage: Eukaryota > Metazoa > Chordata > Mammalia > Dermoptera > Cynocephalidae > Cynocephalus > Cynocephalus volans. The sequence continues at coordinate 172,260,424 of NC_084461.1, forward strand.
CTGGCTTCCCCCAACCGGGCACCTCACCATGAAGTGAGAGAGGGATGACTCCTTCCTAACCCAGCTCCCTGGGATCCAGGGCTCCCAGCCTCCCGCCTGCCCACCCAGCTTCCCTGTCGAGAAGTAAAGGGTTCTATGCCAACTGCCAGGCTGACCCTGTGGGTACACTAGTGGGCAGGGTCAGGGGGTCCTAAGTGGATTCTGGAAACAAAGCCCTCACTCCATGTGTCCAGCCTCAAAGAGTGACTCCACCACAGGCAGGTCAGGGGAGAGCGTGTCTGTGAAACACAGACTGAGGCCTGATTAGTCCTCTGTTCTCTGGTTGGGCAGATCTGGCCAGGAATAGTCCATAGGGAATTCCAGAGAAGCAAGCTTTCAGCATTCCACCGCACCTTCTCCTGCCTTGCAGCCACACACACCTGGGGACCATGATCATCCCAGAAGAGGCAAAGGAGTAAGAGTTTGGGTAGGAAATGAGTCTGGGCCTCTACAACTGCACCAATGACTATAGCAGAATTGTTTTTCAGATTAAAAGCACCTTTAATAAGACAACACACATCATGATCAGGTGGGTTTAAGGGTTTGGAACCCCAAGTCAGGCTGTCTGGGTTCACATAGAGGGCAGTCTCCTTACAGGTTTTCTGTACACCTCATGTTTCCTTCTGTAGTCACTAACATTTTTAAATGTTCTAATATATGGTACATAAAAATACTGTATTGCATATATCTAAGTTATAAAACGTGTAAGGACCCAATCATGAACCCTTTACTCAACTTTAAAAGTATAATGCACCCGCTACATACACTGCACGGCTGAAGCCACATTAACTGTAACTCTCTATTCCTACTTTCGACCTCTGCAACAGAGGGAACCCCTTCTCCACATTTTGTGCTTGTCATTTCTTTGATGGTTTAAAATATTTACTCTCTCCTAATATAATATACTGTTTAGGTTTGCTCATTTTTAAGTTTTGAGGAATTGTTTTATACTCTATGTACAACATCTTTTTGGACTCATTTTCTTCACTCAGGCTTATGTGCCCAAGGTATGGCCACACCGATGTTTGTAGCTTTAGCTCATTTACACTCCGGTACAATATTCCATGGCTATAGCACGGTATTCTACTGTTCGGTTTTTTGCTATTATGAAAACTTCTTTGAATATGCTTGTGCTTGTCTTCAAGTACACACGTAGAAGCATTTCTCATTGGGTAAATACCTAGAATTGTAGTTGCTGGGTTGTAGGGTATGCACATACTCAAATGCACAAGATAATGCTAAAGTGTTTTCCAAAGTGGTTATAACACCAATAGTTTATAAGAGTTCCAGTTGCTCCACATTCTCATCTCCACTTGGCTTTTCAGACTTAATTTGGCCTCTCTGTTGGGTGCATAATGGTATTTCAGTTGGAATATTTTGTGCTTCTCTGATAACTAACAATGTTGAGCAGATATATTTATACATTTTTGGCACATTCATGTTTCTTCTTCTGTGAGCTGCCCATTCATGTCGTTCGCCCACTTTTCGGACACTTTATCATTTTCTTATTATCAGTGATTTCTAGAAGCTATTTACATATTCTAGAACTAATTTTTTTGTTGTATTATGTGTGACAGATATTTTCTCCAGGAATGTGACTTGTTATTTGACATTCTTTAAGGTGTAATTGGTTTTTATTGATTGAAATTTTTTGGCTTGTTTTTGTTTTTAAGAAAAAAAAAGTATTTTATTTACAAAATATTTTTCTGGTTTTATAATTAACAAGTGCTCGTAAGTGCAGAAAACTTGGAAAATATGAAGAACTTAAAAACCCCTAACATCTCACCATCAGTAGATATAAATATCTAAAATACATAATAAGTATAACACTATGTTTATAGCATTAAATGCTTTCTTATATTTTATTGTTTCTAATTATACATGTTCATAGTAAAACATTTAGAAAGTAGAAAAGAAAAAAATAGCATGTGTTTCAAGCTATTCTGAAAGTGTTAAATGTACCTCCCAACATTCTAACTGGTTATGCAGGAGCAGAATTCTTCACCAGTGAAAAGATTATAGACCATGGTCATCAATCACCACCTGTTCAAAGACTTTTAGCCATGCCCTTGGTCAGCAATAGACTCCTGTACCTCTCCTGAAATGAGCATATCATGAAAGGGACCCTCGACAACCCAATATAATTCCAAACAGGCCCACTCAAATTCCAGGAAAAAAAAAAATTATACTGTTGAATATTTAATGGAACCATCCAAAGTATGTGAAATCAGTTATTTAAATGATAAATAAGTCATGCATCTATTTCTTCTGCACACTAAACTCCTTTTCTTGTTAAGGTAAAATACAAAAATACAGGTTATAACCACCATCACCAAAACCAAGTATTTTTCCCCCACATTTTATTCATGCTTTACTATGGCTGAACCGTCAACGTCAGAGTCTCACCTCTTTTTTACCTAAGCTGTTTGAACTCTTTTTTACCAGATTGATGTAAAAGTAGCCTACACATTGGTGCAAAATTGTCTCCAAGTTGTCCATATGCCCACTCACACATACAACAGGCAGAGCTAATCAACTGTGGTCCCCACTCTTTCTAAGTTAACACCAGGGATACTTTACAAACCCCAAGACAGTGCCTCTGTCAATGGATTGGAGTTTACACAGAAGCTAATGCCTGATTGGTAGTTCCACCTTGGTATGTGCTGTGGTCAGAATGTCTCCACCCAAGGTTCAAGTGCTGAAACATAATCTGCAATGTGGTAGTATTAAGAGGTGGGGCTTTGAGGAGGTATATTAGTCTGTTTCTGTTGCTTATAACAAAATACCTGGAAGTGGGTGATTTATAAGAAAACAAAATTTATTGCTTACAATTTCAGAGGCTGGGAAGTCCAAAGTCCAGGGATCACATTTGGTGAAGGCCTTGGTGGTAGCGACAGTGATCCAGTGGTGTCACATAGCAGAAAATGGCAGAGCAAAGAGAGCAAGAGATAGTTCCTCATGCAGTCTCTTTTTAAAGCCCTTGGAAACATGCCCCTGACCACCACTATTAATCCATTCACTATGGCATGGTCCTACAAGCTAATCACCTCTTCAAGGCCCCACCTTGCAATAAGATTTCCCACCCTTAAAGGTTACAGTGGGGATTAAGCCTCAATGAGGTTGGGGGTGGGGGGCATCCAATCTATAGCAGGAGTTGATTAGGACATGAGCGTGCCACCTTCATGAATGGAATTAGTGCCCTTATGAAAGAGGCCCAGGGGAGCTCATTCACCCCTTCTATCATGTGAGGACACAGCAGGAAGGCACCACCCATAAGGTACAGGCCCTCATCAGATACTGAATCTACAGTCACCTTGATCTTGGACTTTGCAGCCTTCAGAACTGTGAGCAATAAATATCTACTGTTTATAAATTATCCAGTCTAAGGTATTTTGTTAAAGCAACCTGAATAGACTAAGTACCCAAGAAAGCCTTGAGAAAAAGGAGGCAGGAGAGGTGGGGAATGATTGGGAGGAGCTAGTAGAGCAGAGTCCCTGGAAAGGCCAGGAGGTTGGGGGAGAGGTTCCAAAACAAACCTCTTGCCTAGGTCTCCCTTGGCCTGAATGATGGCACACAGATGTTGGCACTAAGCCAGTAGCCTCTGAGTCTTCCCGCACTCAGGTCAGGAAGAATGGTGGGAGGACAGAGCAGGAGATCATTGGGAGCAATGGAAGGTTTCCATATGGCAGAGATGCCTGGGCAGGTCCCATTGCTTAGCCTCCCTGGTAACAGTCACCACCATTTATATGCTGGGGACTGTGAGATCCCAGGGGGGAGGACAGTGGTGGGGGGCAGGAGAGGGCAGAGGGGCCAGGTGCACCTGAGTGTAAAGTGGTCCAGATATCCGGCCGCCTGGGCTGCTGCAGCCAGGCACCACTGCAGCAAGGCACCACTGCAGCTGGCGCTCAGCTGACTGGGCTCAGGGCCAAGCTGAGGCCCTCACCTCCTCCAGGGAACCTGGCACTTCCCTGTAAGAGTATGCCCGTTGGCAGTGGGCCTACTGCCCATTCTGCAACCTCTGGAGTGCAGATTGAGTGGTTCAGGGACAGGTAGGAGGAGGAGGGGCCAGCCGACAGTGCCTACCTCCCGTCCCCTTTTAGCCTTGCCCCTCACCCTCATCCAACCCCCACAGACGAAGCCTGCATTAGCTGCAGCTGAGAATTCCTGGCAGGGACCTTGCAGCTTATTCAAATGAATCTGGTTGGCAAAAGACTCAGGTCTCAAAACCAGCCTACTTAGAACAGTCTCAAGGGGCCTGCCCTGGGAGTAGTGTCCCGTGGCTCCGTGGATGCAAAGAACACTGGGGCTTTGGGGCTCAGGAGGGTCCCACAACTGGAAATGAGCTGCAGGTAGCTCCCCCAGACTTGCCCAAGCTCTCTGTCAGCCAGCAACAAGATGCAGCCTTGGTCTAAAAATCAGTGTTCCTGACATTTCACTTTTATTGGCGGTCAATTCAACTCCAGTCAATAAGCATTTACTGATCTAGTTGTGGCAGGCACTGACGATTTCCTTAACAACAGTAAATGAGATCGTAAGAGAAAAACACATAATCTGACGAACAGACGTTTTATATGCACTGAAGTAGAATGCTGGAAAAGACATTTATAAATCTCAGAGAAAAATCAGCTGGTGGTTTAAAATTGGAAAAGCGTGAACGAATTCTTTTGCTTTAATCTCTACAAACAGATAACATGTGACACTTGAAAGAAAGAGAAGCACACAGCCATTTAGTGTTCTCTTTTGATTGGCTATGGCTACAAGATAAAGTGAAATATAGGAGATTTGAGCAAATTAAAAAATCTTGGCTTGGGGTCACAGCTACAGGGTGAGGTGCACTCAGTGTAATCAAGTTGAAACATAAAGTTGTAATTCAGGATTTCTAAAGTTAATTGGGACATCACACAAAGCTGTTAGAAGATTAGATTCCTTGGTATTTAGAGCTCTAGTGTTAAATACCCACAGAGTTTGTTTTTTAAAAAAACTTGGTATTGGACATTAGTTCAAAATTTCACTTTGAAGAATGCTAGGATAACAATCAAAATTGTCCTGATTAAATGAACTGACCCTTCTGTTTTTCAGAATTATTAAGGAATTTGGTGATTGAATGAATTCTTATTTCTCTTCATGCTGGTAAGATAAATACTCAAGTTTTTCACTGTTTGTCCTCATAAATATTCTATCCTAACAACTGAGCATTTAAAATCTGAAGGATTTTAATTTACTAGTAAATTATTTTTAGCAAGTAAAAATAGGCAAAGAACATGGAGATATAATTTATTTAAAAAGAAATATGGAAACAAACATTTTAGAAAATGCTTTACCTCAGTAATAAAAAAAAAAGAGAGAAAATTCAATTAATTTTTAACCTATCAACTCAGCAAGAATTTTAAAAAATAATAATATTCAACTTCCTCTGCTTGGTGGGAGTATAAATTAGTAAAACATATTCAGAAAATAACCAGATGGTGTATGTAGAGACCCACTCAGAATGCCAGAATTGGCATAAAGATTATTTAAGCCTTTTGACTTTAACCAGTTAGCAAGCCAGCTACTTCTTTTGTTGATTCCCATGTGCACACAAATAAACCTTTTTTCTCTTGTTAATCTGTCTTTTGTCGGTTTAATTAACAGTTCTCAGGTACTGAACCTAACAGGGTAGAGGAAAAGGGTTTTGTTTTGTTTCTTTCCTCCCCTACATATATATTAAGAGTCTTAGAAGAATTTGTATAATTTGATCCAAGAAAATTCTAAAAAAAAAATCTAAGGAAATTAGCAGAAGTCAGGAAAAGATGTACATATAGAATGTTCACAGCACAAGTAGTAGTGGGAATAAATGAAGAAAAAATTATACTGCCCTACAGTAGGGGGAGGTTTAACTAAATGACAGTATATCCATACAATGGAATGTGTGGCATCCACACAAGATACCGATTGTTTATCAGCATGATAACAATCAAAATAGTATCAACTATTAAAAAAAAATTCATACATGAGAAAAAGGTTAGAAAGAAATACTGCAAAATGTCGAGAGTGGTTATTTCTAGATGGTGACATTATGGGCTTAAACTTTTCCTTTTCTGTATACTTTTTATATTTCCCAGATTTTTACATTAAGTATGAAATCCCTTCAGATGGGGTATGGGGAGAAAAGCACAAAGCCATTTATTTACCAAAATAATAAATAAATTGTTTTGGAAGGAAGAATGGAAAGAAAAAAAGAAGAGAAATGTTTTACCAGGCCTTTTCTTTCCATTATACAATGTTGGGTGGAATTTTTTCTTGAGGTACAAACAGTATTTTAATTGTTTTATTGTATCCCATAGGTCAGTGATAAAAGAAAACATAATAATGGAAGCAAGTTGAAATACAAAGTTGCAGCTTGATGTGTTACATAACTTGGTTCATAGAAGATTCTAATAAAGTAAAGCTTTACATACAGTTAAAGTAAAGCTTTACATACAGCTGGCCCTCCGTGTCCATGGGTTCTGCATCCGTGGATTCCACCCACCTTGGGCCAAAAATATTCAGAAAATAAAAAGCAATTTTAAAAATACAGCAATCAAAAATACAAATAAAAAATACAGTATAACAACTATTTACATAGCATTTACATTGTATTAGGTATTATAAGTAATCTAGAGATGATTTAAAGTATAGGAGAGGATGTGTGTATGTTATATGCAAACACTTTGCCATTTTTATATAAGAGCATTCCGAGGATTTTGGTATCTGCAGGGCTCCTGGAACCAGTCCTCTGAGGATACTGAGGGATGACTGTATATACATACGTGAGTATATGAGTATGTATATATCATGGCAATATATAGGATAAAGAGAAGTTAGGCAGGGAATTGCTTGTTGTAAATAATTTTTAAACATACTTTTCAAAGACAAGAAAACATAACAGGAAATAAAGTAAAACTATGCATGTTTGTGTGTGTGTATGTGTGTGTGTGTGTGTGTGTGTGTGTGTGTTTGTGTATCTTCCATGATTTCAACATCCCAGTGCCAATTATTTTCAGTTTTTCTATCCTCCCAAGCAGAAGTATTCATTGCCCAGGGATCTGTCATTGATGTAGAATGGCCTGGGAGACAGCCTGCTCTCAGACTGTGAGGCCAGCTGGATTGTCCCGAGCCCTGTGCCTGAGGTGGTCTTGTAATCTCAACCTTAAGAAAGTATTTTACAGCTTCAACCCTGCCCTGCTCCCCCAGGAGTCCCCCTGTGGTCTTTGGTAACCAACAACCAGTGATTGGTGATCGGTGGTGATTGGGCCACTAGGATGGGAAGAGACAGAAGGGAAGGGGCCACCCAGCTATATAGACAGATTTAAATTAAAGCTTCCTCAAGTTACTTCCACCTTTTTCTCCCACCCCGTCCAAGTGCCGCACATTCCCCGTGTGATGTGCTTTGCCTGATCCCACTACGGGCTGTGTCCCCTGCCTAGGAGGCTCTACCCACCCAATGTCACTTTTGCTGCCCTCAAGGCCACGTGTTCTGGTGTTTCCTGGTGCTTTTTATGTCCTCTCACTTCCACATTCAGCTCTCCCCCACCCCCATCCCCTCTCCTCAGCCACCTTAGCCCACCTGAAGTCACATGAAACCCACCCTGTGCACCAACCAGCTCCCAGGAGAGTTGTCTCCCCACTTCCTCGGGTGCCTCCATTCAGCTCTGGTGGGTGTCATGTGACCACGGTGATATGCATGACAAACTTCCTCAATGTAAGCCATCCACAAAAGCCTGTCCTGTAACCTGCAGTCTTTTCTGGTAGTTCTAAAGGAGTGTAACTTCAGGATCTCCCAGCTGGCTAGAGAAGTCCCTATTCTGCCCATCTAAGGTGGGAACAGGGTGGAACAGATGGACCAGAGGGGCCACCAGCAGCGTCCCAGGGGAGAGAGCTGATTTGGGCGTGTAGGAAGCATGCCATTTAGTTTTAAAAGTTTTGAGTGCCATGCACCTAAGGGACAACAGCTTAGAGACATGGGCTTGATCTCAGGAGAGTTGAGGCACTGGAGATGTGGGTTTCCAGGTCAGGAGCAGGGGTCGACATGCAAAGCCTGCAAAGGGACATCTACCTCTAGGGAGACAATAGAAAGAGGCTCAAGGCACAAATGGTGACTCCAGGAGATACCCCAGTTGAGAGGGGCAAAGGGGTACTTAGTGGGTGATTCATTTCCTTTGCCATTTTATCCACGGGCCTTCAAAGTCCACAGCAAGAATTCTGAGCAGTACCTGTTGCGCATGGTACCTGGCTACAGGCTCCCAGCAGCCCTTTCTTGCCACCTGCTGGTCACATGATTTAATGATTAACTCAGGAAAGGGAATTCCCAGTGGAGCACTGACGGCCAAATAAAACTCTCTACTAACTGCATTTCACAAGCCTGAACCTCAGTGTGGACTGGACCCATAGCTTCTAGGCCTTCAGGGGACCTAAATTTTTCCCTGGCCATGGCTAAGATAAGTGACTTAGAGATTATCTTTTAGCAGGGCCTCCGGGGAGAGGAAAATAGTATCCTGACATGGGACAGAGGCCTGGGTCTGCGCTAGCTAAATATAGGCTGCCCCAGCCTCGAGCACCCTGGTGAGAGCCACAGGCCACTTGAGTCTCAGCTCCCAAGCTGCAGGCCCCAGCTTGTCTGGTTTTCTCACCCGTGACACTAAAAAAGGCACAAAGAGCCGGCAGGCCACCCTGCACCCCACACCTTGCCTCTGCCTTGTGACTGTGCTTAATATAGGTCAAATGAAAACAGCTCCCAAAATAGACCTTCTCTGAGAAAGCAGCTGCAGTTGTGAAATGCTCCACAGAAAGGGAAAAGGTGTGGGTGACAGGGGAGCCTAGTTCTCATCAGGTGTTATGTAACCTGGGCTTGAAAATCGGGGCCACCTATCTGCAGAGAAAAAGCGAGTTTGCCCCTGCCCCTGCCCCCGCCTTTTCTCCTCCATCCCCCACCCTTGGACCCAGGGATCTGCCCAACCAGACATCAGCAAACTTGGAAGGGAGGAAGGAAGGAGCGGGTTCCGTTCTGGATGGCAAGGTCACCCCTCAAAGCATCACTCTGGGGAGCTTGTCATGCATGCCTAAGTGATCACATGACTCCCACCGGAGCTGGCTGGGAGCCCTGGACGTGGTCAGGTGACATCCTGGAAGGTTGGTGCCTGGGATGGGTTTCATCTGACCCAAGTGGTGGGGTGTAGGAGAGGTGGACAGGGCAAGAGTGTGTGGGCAGGGGTGGCTGAGGAGAGTAGGACAAGATGCCAGCAGGAAGAGGCTGCTGCTCCTGTCTGTTCAGGGCCAGATGAAGCATCAGGGTGCCTTTGCACTGTCCCTCCTTCTGCAGACCCTGCCTCTTCCCACCATCCTCCCAGGAGGGCCCCTGTGGCCTGGCGATTCCTGCAGCAAACTCTGCCTTTGACTTTTTCATCTTGGCCTCAGCCGGAAGGGGGATTTCTGTAATGAAAGAGAGCCGCCTCTCTGCCCATCCTCATTTCTCCATCCATTCAGTGATCAGTTTCACAAGGCTTCCCACGAAGGGCCAGGCCCCATGCTGTCCCCTGCAGACACCACTATGGATAAGACTCACTCTGTGCCCTGCAGGATCTCATAGTTTAGAAAGGGGAGGAGCGAAGTGAGCAGGTGCCTAGAGTTCCAGGTAATGAAAGCCATGAGAGGGGAGCCCAGGGTAGAGTGGAGGCCCCTGGAGGGGCATGCTCTTGGGGGCAGGTAGAGGATCAAGACAATGTTCCCCATGAAGGGACTTCTGAGTACAGACAGGAAGGTTGAAAAGGAGCCAGCACGTCAGGGTAAGGGAGTGAGGGCTGTAGCAGTTCCAGACAGAGGAACAAGATACATGCAAAGGAAATGATAACACTACCATGAATACACACAGGAAAGAACAAAGCCCACTATAGAACAAAAATGTAAATGGGAAAGAGAAAGAAACTAAAACTTACCACCACAAAAAACCATAATGACAATGAAACAAAAGCAAACAAACTCTCAGTCTCTTTGGAAGATGGTAGGGAAACAATTCATTTTTCTAAAACTAGTAAGTAAAAGGGAAGAGTCAGCATTTATCCCATCTTTCCTATACAAATTGTTCCTCAGAGTAACCGTGAATAGCTGAGGGAACGTTTCTGGCTGTAGAAGTATCCCAGCTAGAGAGAATAAAATAGTTAGAATATGGTATTTTGCAGATCCCTGTTGAAGTAATGGATCTAGCAAATGACTGTCAATATCTGCCAATGCCACAGAGATGATCAGACCTAACAGGCTTCCTGCAGGAAGAATATGCACCTCTGAAGCCAAATCTAACCTGAGTGAGACCAAGCCTCAGCATCCCAATCACCAGGAAATGCAGTGGACAGCAGAACATGTTAAATGACACTGCTGGATGGAGCCAGCACATCCAGATCTTGGGAAACTTTATGGAGTAAAGGAGAAAAAATTTGATGAACGAGGAACCTATAGATTAAAATAAACTTAGGAGACAGCTGACATGGCAACCAATGCAACAAGCAGAACTCATTTGCATCCTGATGTAAAGAAATCAATTGCAAGAAAGAAAGAGGGAGGGGAAGAGAATTGGAGAAATTTAAACACGCTTGATGTTTGATTATATTAAGGAATTATTACTGATTTTTAAAATGTGATTATATACTGCAGTTATGTCTTTTATAAAAGAGTTCTCATTTTTTAGAGACACATGCTGAAATACATGCAGATGAATGCTGTGATACCGGTATTTCCCCAAAATAATCCAGGAGGAAGGCAGAAAGTGGGTGGTGGGCACAAATAAGGTAAGATTGGCCATGAGTTGTTGATTGCTGTAGCCGGACTTACTGTATATGTATTAAATTTTTCATAGTAAAAAGTTATAAAATAAAATAAAATAATATGTGCAAAGGCCCACAAGCCACGTGGTCTCCGTGAGAAACCACAGCTATTGCAGAACAGCCAGATGGCAGATTCAGAAAGGGGTTGAGACTCGGGATGGGGATGAGGCTGACGGGGCCAGCAGACTCCACATGGTAAAGGGTTCCAAATTCCTAACAGAGTCATGGAACTGCTGATGCACGGGGGCATCTCAAAGCACGGTCAGCAGGGAGCAGGCTAGCAAAGCAAACTGTTGGGCTTCACCTCAGATCTACCGAATCAGAAATGCTAGGGGTGCGGCCCAGCAATGTGTGATTTTCACAAGACCCTCCAAGTGATTCGGCTGTGAGCTAGCATTTGAGAACCGCTGAGCAAAAGGTTTTCATGCAGGAAGGGCATACGCAGCTTAGAAAGATCTCTCTGTCTGTGGGGCAGAAGGTGGCTTGGAGGTGGGCAAGACTCAAGACTGGATGTGGAGCAGGGAGAAGAGAGTTGAGGTAGCTCCCCACACCCAAGGGAGGCCTGTGGGCGTAGCCGTGGGGATGGAGCAAGGTCCCAGATCTGAGAAACATCAGCAGGGCTGTGTCATGTGATAACTTGGGTGGGCCCTGGGCACTTTTGGTTTTGTGGGCTGCTTCCTCTATAAAAAAAAAAATATATATATATATATATACACATATATATATATATATATATACACACACATACATTAAAAATCATGCTTGATGACTGCATTTATATAAAGAAGAGTGTACTTCAGGCTGAATCATGTTAGTTTTTTTCCTTCTGATGTTAAAAGAAACAAACACATTTTTGTGGGACCCCTAAAAATACAGCAAACCCTAGCACCATGCCTAGTGGCTAAATCATCCCTGATCATTCGGGCTACAGTCTCAACAGGACATGTTTTGACTGAAGGTGTAAATTCCTTCAGGAGAGAGGGCATCATGTCTGGTGCCCAGCATCTGGGCTCGGGGTATGGGTAGATGGAGGTCCACCGAAACAGAGTGCAGAAGGAGGAGCAGATTTGCAGGAGGAGATGATAACATTTGCTTCATACAGGTTTAAGTCCGAGGTGCCTGAGGACCATCCAAGTGGAAACATCCAGAAGGCAGCTGGACAACTGGGTCTGAAGCTTAGATTGAGATGTGTGGGTCATTGCTGTAAAGGAGTAGTTGAAGCAAGAGAAGGACTGAGATCATCTGGCAGAAAGTAAGACAAGAATCCAATGAGTGAAATCTGGGGGACAATAACATTCAAAGGATGGGCAGAGGAAGGAAAGCCTGTGCAAGAGATGAGGAAGAAGAGCCAGGAAAGTGGAAGGAACACCGGGAAAGTATAGGGTGGGTTGAAGGAGGTGAGCCTTAGGGGTGGGGGGTAGTCAACAGGGTCAAACGTTGCAGAAAAGCACAGCAATTGGGCAGTGCAGTGTGTCCTTTGGATGGAGTTGCCAACCACAAGGTGGTGTTGGCCTTGACCCTACAGATCGAATGGAGGTGTGGAAGTCAATTTGCAGATGTAGAGATGGTGAGGGGAGGCTGCTCTTCCAGGAAGTTTGGCTGAGAAAGAAAGGGAAGAGATTGGGTGGTAGCTGGTGGGGCTGTTGGGGCCAGAGTGTCTTATATTGGTTCCCTGGGCAACAGATGCTGAGATGGAGGTTGCAGGCAGGGAGTTTCGGGGGAGCGTTCTTGGGTGTGGGGGAAGCCTGATGGAACTGAGGGAGGAGGAGTCGTGCTGCAATGCTGTGACAACAAAGGCCTCCACAGAGCGCCCTGGGCACTGAGCAGCTAGGATGGCCCTTCTGTACAGTCCCAGAATCAGGGCAGGGGCAGCCAGGCCTTCACCTCACATGTTAATCATGCCCTTCTCTTTTCCAGTGCTTTGACATCTGGGGCCTTGCTAATCCTGGAGAGACTGCCCCTCCAGAGCTAGCCAGTTCTCCAAGACAGGGAACACTCCCCTGTGAGCATACCTGTCACTTGAAAGCAACCAAGCCAAAGTCCAGACTCTCCAATTACCTCCTTTATTGGGCTTAGGCTACTACCAACCTGACCTAGTCATCTCAGGGCCAGGTATGAGACAATGTGGGAGAGCCCCTACACTCCAGAGCCCACCACAGTTATTCAAAGGAGCCAATCCTAACCCTGCTCACGCTGCTCTGCCTTGCATTTCCAGTGCAAACCACAATAAAGGCTTCTGCTTACATTTCTCCCTCACTGCCTCTGCCTCCTGATCCACCCTCGTCCTTCCGCGTGTGGCCCTCCCTGGGGAGGGAGTTGTGCTTCCTGTTTCTAGAAGACTGTGAATATGAACTTCGTCCACAGACATTTCTGTGTCTGCGTGTCTTACATACCGGATTAAAACAAATCTTGGGTATCCTCAGAACACCCCAGCACAGCCACTGGCTGTGGCTGGCCCCAGAGAATGGGTGTCACCTAGGGCATGGCAGCTCCTGTTTCCAATTCCCGGTGGGGAGGGGAGGGCTGAGTTGTGAGCGGTCACAGCCAACACTCCTGGCAGCTGGGAGAGTGAGCCTCCTCCATCCAGGTGCAGTGTCTGGGAGATGCATCGCAGCATCTACTCCAGAAAGATCATTTAAAGATGGAAGAAACTTACTACGTTTAAGTGCTGGTGGGAAGAAGCAAGTTGAAAGGGAAGCATTAAAGATACAGAAAAGGGAAAAAGCTCTGGATGGAGTGAGGGTGGGAGGGAAAGAAAGAAAGCATGGGAAGAGGGTTAAGCACTGGACTCAGGGAGAGATGGCTTATCCATTACATTGGGAAGAAGGTAGAAGAATCCAGGTAGTTTTTGTCTCATAGTTCCTATTTTTTCTGTAAAATGGAAACGACTAAGAAAGAGAGAGAGGTTTATTGAAGGTGGAAAAGGTTTATAATGAACGATTACAATGGAGGATGGGAGAGCAAGACAGCCCTAGAAAATTACAAATCAAACCATTCAACACTGAGGACCCAACTGAGGTGAAGACTGTCACATGTTAGTAGCAGCCATCTGTGGAGTTGTGTGTTTTCTCCTGGAGAGCTCAGCAGCCTGGGTGTAGGGACCAATGAAACTAGGAGCTGGATTCCTCCAGGGCTGGAGTTCTCTCAGGCACTCCCTATGGAACGACATCTGGGCAAAGGTGAAACATAGGGCTACGCTGATGGTTGAAATGATAGATTGGGGCATCTAGGCCGGAAGGAAGGAAACGATGAGAGGGGAAAACAGTGAGGGATGGATGGATTTGATGAGGTCAAGAAACGGTTGTAGCGGGAAGAAGTGTATGAATGAGAGAGCTGGAAGGATTGGGCTGAAAATGGTTGTGAGACTTCAGATTGCAGAAGCTAGACAGATCCAGGAAATTTTAAGTTTTTGGGTGTACCCTGGGCAGTGAGTGGCAAAGATGAAACAGAGATCAAGCTCTTAGCAGAGGAGGCAGTCAGGGAACTGAGAAGCCGTAGTGCTGGAGAGCTCCGTCTTGTTGGATGCTGAATTCATCTGGAGAGATAAGACCTGAGTAGAGTAGACAGTGAGCTGGGTGTCAAAGTTGTCAGAGAATGAAAACGAGGAGGTCAAAGATGGCATGGACAAGGATGCCAGAAAAGGACCCTTAGGAGTCAGTTGCAATGACTGTGCCTGCAGGAAAGTGACTTTCCCAACTCTTCCTCCATGTTTGTTTTTAAGTCAAACGTTTTTCTGCCTTCTCTCATGGCTGTCACCACACATTGTAAGGTCTGTAAGATAGGAACTGTGTTTCTTCTTGAAATGGAATTTTAGAGCTAAAAGAGCTTGAGAAGCCATAATAAGATTTGACATTTGAATAAAATATGCAAATAAATATAGGAGGGCTGGGGGTGTCAGCTCACATGAAGGACATTGTGACCACATAGGGAGATTGTTGTTATCTTTTCTCTCCTCTGAATTTTATACCTATCTATTCTTCTCTCTCCCAATCTATTTATTTAATATCTTTTGATTTATGATAGCAAAACATGTTTATTTTAGAACATTTTGAAAAAAGGCGTTAAGAAGCAAACACAAAAAGTACAGCCCCTGCTCCCCAGAAACATCCACTCATAGCTCCAGCACCCAATAGCAACCCTTGTAAATATTTTGATTTTTTTTTTTTTTTTTTTTTTTTTTTTGCTTAAACAACAGAAATTTATCATCTCAGTTGTGGAAGCTAGAAGTCCAAGGTCAGGTTGTTGGCAGATTTGGTTTCTCCTGAGGTTTCTCACATGGTCTTTCCTTTATGCATGCATCCCTGATGTCTCCTAATTTTGGGAATTCTTATTTTTTTATGACATTCATTCTATTAAATTTAACAAATATGCAAAAGCAAAAACTATATAAAAATTAACCTTTCTCTAATATTATGACCCTGGCATATCACTATATAATACTCATATAAAAAGTAAATAGGCATCAAATGATATTGTTTTTTAACCTGCTCGTTTTTTTTAACTATGTGTTGTTCTACCATATGTCCTCTGAGTACCCTCTGGACCCACCCTCTGCCTTCCCTGCCCTGCCTGCCCTAGGAGGCTGACCACAGAGCAACCTTGTCCTCCGACTTCTAGTTGGGTCTGGTCAGGAGGAAGCCCTGCAGAAAAAGAGGACAGAGTGTTTATCTTAGGCAGCCTCCCTGTGGGGTCACTTTGGGCTGCCTCTAGTCACTCTACTAAAGTTCACTGCTCTTCTCTAGGCAGCCTTCTCTGCAGGATTCTTCTAGTTTCCTTTAATAACTTCCTCCCCCAGGGCTGGCATAGGGATGGGGCAAGTGGGTGCCTAGGATGCAAAAATTCAAGGAAGCAGTCACTCTCGCTGCACAACGCTGAAAGTGAGCACCTCCTCAAATTTTGCAGCCTAGATCCTGCCCTGCCCTCCCTACCTCCACTGAGGGCTAGTGACATTTTGCTGTTACCCACCCAGGTTACTGTCCTACCTTTATGCTTCCCTTTGGACCATGCCCTCGTCTTTGGAAGCAGACCCTTCAATAATCCTGCCTCAATTCATCACAGTTTAGTGTGCTATCGAGTTTCTCTTGGGACCCTGACTGCTGTCATGTTTCTATGTCACTAAGTATTTTTTACATTATTTTTACTGGTGTATGCTATGGTCAAATGTGTCCTCCCAAATTCATGTGTTGAAATGTAAGGGCCAGTGTGATAGTATTAAGAGGTGGGACCTTTAAGGGATGACTAGGCCCTGAGGGCTCCATGGTAAATGGGATTAAGTCCCTTATAAAAGAGGCTTTGTGCAGCATTCAGCCTTCTTGCCTTTCCACCTTCAGCCATGTGAGCACACAGCATTCCTCCCCTTGAGAGGACACAGCAACGAAGTGTCATCTTGGAAGCTGACAACTGCCCTTACCAGACAACCAAACCTGCAGGCACTTTGACCTTGGACTTCCCAGCCTCCGGAACCATGAGAAATAAATTTCTGTTCTTTGTAAATTACCCAGTCTGTTGTATTTTGTTATAGTAGCACAAACGGACTGAGTGCATTTGCTAAATTTTAGTGATGTATTCCCCTGTAAAAAATAATAAAATTTCTAAAAATCTAATTCCCTATTGTTAAACTTATATGGTTTCCAAATTACAAGTACTACTATTATAAGTAATATTGCAAATACTTGGGCATTTTCTTAAGGTAAATTCCTAGTAGAATTTGTGGACTAAGTTGTATAAACATTTTTAAGGCTTTTGTTAAACATTATGAATCAAAGTGTACCTAGTTCCAATTTGTGTTCTTTGATTGCTACTGAGATTGAACATTATTTTAGTCATATTTTTATTTCTTCTTTTGTGAACTGCTTGTTTTTGAACTTTACACATTTTTCTAGTGGAATACTATTTTTTTCCTATTGCTTTTTCACGGCTCTCTTTATATATTAATATTATTAATCTTTTGTCATCTGTTGACAATATTATGTCCCAGTTTGTGGCTTGACACTTATACTGTTATTTTGTTTTGTTTTGTTGGCATTCCTTTTTTTAGGATTTTTTTATCTCTTAAAAGATATCCATATTTTGTGTTTTGGAGTCTTTCTTTGCTTTTATTCTTAGAAAGGCCTTTCCTTCTCCAATATTATATAAATATTTTATTTTATTATTCTCATTCTTTTGTAGTTTTGTATTTTACGTTTAACTCTTTCAGCTGTCTGAAAGAGTTAAATTTTTTTCTGACTTGTCAGTTGTCCCAGGAATAAAGTAATCCCACTTTTATCATATGTTAAATATTTACTCATTTTTGGATTTGTTCCTGGACTTTCGATTCTGTTTCATTGGGCTGTTTATTCTTGTGACAGACAATTATGTTTTAATTACTGTAGCTTCACAGGAAAATTTAAATACTAATAGGACATGCTCCTTTCCCTTCCACACCTCATTAACTTTCTTTTTCAAAAAATTTCTTGACCATGCTGCTACATTATTCTTCCAAATGAAGTTTAGATTTATTTTGTAAAGCTGCACTAAGAACTCAAAATGTTGGTTGGAATTACTTCATATCTATAAATTAATTTAAAGATAATTGATATTTTTGAAATATTAGATCTTCTTAAGTAAATATATGAATGTCTCCATTAATCAAACATGTTTTTTAAAAAATTAAGACTTTTTAATAAACTATTAAATTTTATCATTTTCTCAACATATGTCTATGATTTAATCTACAACTTACTTGTTAAGAAAAATATCTTAAGTTGACTAAGATTTTTTTGTTGTTTTTTAATGTTTTCTTAAATTTGTTTAATTGTGGTGAAATGTACATAACATGAAACTTACCATTTTAACCATTTTAAAGTGTACAGTTCAGTGACGTTAAGTACATTCACATTGCTGCGCAACCATCACCAGCATCCGGCTCCTGAATTTTTTTCATCTTTCTAAAACTTAAACTCTATGCCTATTAAACAATAACTCTTCCTTCCCCACTACCCCTCCCCCAGCCCCTGGCAAACACCATTCTACCTTCTGACTCTATGAATCTGACTATTCTAAGTACCTCATGTGAGTGGAGTCATATCATATTTGTCCTTTTACAACTGGCTTATTTCACTTAGCTTAATGTCTTCAATCCATGTCGTAGACATGTTCATCCATGTTGTAGCAGCAAGTGAGGCTTCCATCCACCCAGAGCACCCACTCAACCTTCTGATTTTACCACCTTTGCTTCTTGCCCTCCAAGGCTTGCTGGACTGTGGAGAGCCAGCTGGTGGCTCTGCCCTGGGGCTCCTTTGAAACATGGGGGTTTCTCTGTCCTGCCCTTCAGTGTCCACCAGGAGAGAGATGAGGTGCTGGGCACTCTTCAGAGACATTTTGTTTGGTGTCTATCAACATCACTTTGAAATTCCCTTCCCTCCTGCCAGATGGTTGCTCTCATCAATTTTGGGCGAGAAAACTGTCCTTTTCAGATCACACACTCTATGTGCTCAGTGGTTCCATCTATGACCTTTAATTTGTGAAGTCAAGTTTTTTAGAATATAAAACAAAATAAAAATAATTCTTTCTCAAACATCTGGCTTTTGAAAATGAAGTCTTTTTTGGTAATCAGGCTTTGTTTTTCCAATAAAATGAAACATGCTTTGAAATTCAAAGCTAAGCAGCGACTTCTTGTTCTGCCCTGGACCTGCCGTATCCTTAAAGTGGTGAATGCCTTTGCGCTATTGACAATGAGCTGCAACCAGGGGAAAGTGGGAGTTGCTTTTAATGAAAAACACATCACTTAGTGTTAAATAAGATATCCTATTTTTGAAATCATTTTGTCATAAAAATCACCCGTGTCTAGTACATGTCCAGAAGGTAATTCTTTGATAACATTTTCACTTTTTCTATTGTTATTTGTCTCTTTGTGTTTTCTTTCTTTCCTTTTATTTTTATAAATGTGGATCCCTTATGTAACCTGAGAAACTATCGGTTTTATAATTTTTTTCTAATGTATTAACATAGTGTTATACATGTTATTCAGAATTTTTAAAATAACTTTATATTTATGATTATAGCCTTTCCTTACATTGTTGGTCATTTCTCCTTCTCACTACATTTGTCAGGGTTTCATTGCAGAAAAGGAAGTCACTATTACAGGTATAAGTGGAAAGAAAATCAAGTCAGTGTGGTAAATAACTTATGAAATTGTTGGAAAGACTGAAGAGACAGACTCAAAGTTGAGCCCTCAAAGACAACTTCCAAAGCTGCACGTGGATGCACAGGGAGTCCTTACCGGGTGCTTCTTGCCTTGCCCCCTCCACACCCACCTTTTGGCACTTTGTGTAATTTCAATGATGTCTCACAAACCCTGTGAGGGAGGACAGAAACAAAGACCATTGAGTCCACGGTCACTATGGTCACAAAAAGGCCAAAAAGTAGAGGATTGGAACTAGAAATTACTTTTCAGGTGTGAGGTAACTATGGGTCAAAGCAGAGCAGGAATGGGCCAGAGATCCTGATGGTCATGGCAGACAAGTGCCTATAACCCAAAGGGCTTAGGGGCAGCCAAGAGCTCATAACAGGAACCAGACTGAATCTGATCCAGAGACAGAATTATTTCCCACTGGGAAAGCCCTTAATTTAACTCTGCCCTAGAAAGAGGAAAAATGGGACCCCTGGATGTGGTTGTATGGGGCTGTGGCTGGGGTGTGGAGTGGAGGGAGAGTTTGCTGTGACAGGCTACAAACAGGGCACAGACTATGAGGCATGTGTTAGTGGCCCAAATACATCCCCTAAAGGGCTCAGGGAGAGTGGACAATGGATTTCCAAACCTGAAAGCCTGGCAGGGTCCCCATCATCTTCCTACAAAAGCTTGAGGACTGCTGATCTGGCTTGGATCCTGCGACCACCCAGGCTACATGTATGTTTAGCATACATAGTGGCCCCACTTGCTGCCCGACAGTGTGGTGACTGGGTTTGTGTAATGCTGCCCCACTCTGGGTCCCATTCAGATATGCAGCCATAGCCAAGGAGCATATTTCAGACATGTAGCCTCTAGAGTAACAAATTCCAGAGTCAAGCTTCCTTGCCTTGATTTTTTTAAACAAGCTCCTTCAATCTTCAAACTCTCCTTATTGCACACTATACCCCAGTTTACCAGCATTTAAGGAGACAGACAAGTTCATGTTTACCCTCTCATACCCACCTCCCAGCCTTCACTTATCCAGGTTGCAGAATACTTATTTAGCCCGTCTTCATATTTAAATTTTTTTCCAGCTTCTTGCCATGTGGGCTTTTTTCCAGGGTTTTGGAGCATCCTCATATCTTTAGGGAGGGGCAGGCACTCATACAGTGGCCCAGATGGGAATGGCACAGCTCCTTTGTGCCTGTGGGCAGTGGACATAAGGAAAGAGCAGTGAGTGTACTTTCTGGGCTGCGTAGCTGAGCGGAGCTGTCAGAGGTAATCAGGCTTATGAAGCCCAATGCAGGGATGTGTTTAAAAAACAACCCACAGCAAAACTTAAGCAGAAATGGGGTATTGACCTAATCTCAAAGTATTTCCTCCCAAGTATTTAGTAATTACAAAGATAAATATAATAGCTTATGGTAGAGAATCCTGGCAGGCACCACTTTAACCAATCAATCAAGGTCAATGTCACCAGTAATACATACATATCCATAGCATATGCCCCAGATCCGATGTTCTGAGAAGGCCACCTCTATGGTATTCTCCCCAGTAATGTAACCTCAATCTAATCATGAGAAAACATTCTACAAAGCATTTGACCAATACACTTCGAAAGTGTCAAGGTCACGAAAGACAAGGAAAGACTGAGGAAATATTACAGATGGGAGCTAAGGACACATCATGACAAATTCAACGTGGATCCCAGATTGGATTCTGGAACAGAAAAGGGCATTCATGGAAAAACTTGTGAAATCCAAACAAATTCTGTGGTTTCATTCATACCAAGGCTAATTTCCTAGTTTTGATAGTTGGTATAGGATAAATGCTGGACATAGACCTATTCCCCCTCCCTGTGCATACCAAAGGTCTCCCTCTCCCCTGAGAAACTATCCCTGGCCAAGGTAGTTACCCAAGGAAAGACACGTCCCCTTTAAGACAAACAGAAGAATGGAGGAAGCAGGGACCCTAAATAAATTAGCATACTAGTGTTAAAGCGCTCTGGCACTAGGAGAGTAGCAAGTAGATTAATTTATCTTTTCAGCTAGATCTCCCACATGCTCTGAGTTATGTGAGCTGGATGAGGGTCTGTGCATAAGTATGCAAATGATTTACACCTCTACTTTGACCTGTTCACTATATAACTGTTGTATGAACCCCAAGGTGGTGCAAATTTCCAGCTGGCGACCATCAGCCACTCCTGTAAGTCTCGTAAACAGATGTCTCTACCTATTGAACCAGGTGAGTTCTTTGGATTAAGCAAATACTATGTGAGTCCCCTCTCAGATTTGGGGCTCCTGCAGTACAGTTGGTCTTTGGTTATACAAGATGTTAGTTATCATTAGGTGAAGCTGGGTGCAGTGCATGTAGGAAATTGACTGTGCTGTTTTTGTAACAACTCTGCAATAATGAAATTAACTCAAAAAATAAAAATAAATCCATAAACTCACAGGGGTGGGTTGAGGGGCTGACCAGAGGTGAACCCAGGCAGGGTCCTAGAGCCCTTCCTTGGTGTTTGTCTCCATTTGGGAGTGAACCTTCGTTTGTGAATAGCATTTGACTCCTTCATCTGCCCTTGGGGAGGAAGCTCCAGAAGCTGGCATTCTTCCATATCCAGTGTACCTGGCACAGAGTGTGGGCTAAAGAATTGTTGAATGAATGAATGAGATCTTTGTTTCCATCATGGAAGCAGAATTGGCCTGCCCCATGAAAATCTTCAAAGCAACTGCTATTGTTAAAATTTGTGGGTTGGTCTAGGATCCTCAGGAACAAGGGCATGGATCCAGAGTGGGTATGAACTTGGTTTGTTGTGAGTCTCTAGGACCACAATTGTCCTACTAGTTTCCTTCAGTGGTTCGGAGTGCCAGTGCTCTTCTGAGAGGCATTGAAGAGGCAGACAAAGTATAACTCCTGAGTAATTTGTTTGCCCAGTCTCTTCCTATAGCTTTCCCTTCCTTCTGCCAGGTTGTTGGTCTTTTAATGATGTGATTTGCAGTTTTTTATAAATTCTGGATGTAAATCCTTTATTGGCTTTAGGCAATGCAATATTATATATCTAGGATCTTTTGACAAAATATGGTTTTTGTTTTAAACATAATCAAATCTATGAATTTTTTTGTATAGTTTGGTTTTTTTCTGTCATATATCCTTCCCTACCTTAAGGTCATAAAGATACTCTCCTTGTAGAATTAGGGGTGGGTCTGGAGCTCACAGACCTCTCAAGCCCATTGTCCAGACTGGGTCACAAACCCTTCACACACAGGTCTACAAGATAGGTAACTGGAAAAAAGGTCCTTGGAGCCTTGGTTGAAGAAAGATTAGTCTTTATTCAGCACACACACATCTAAGAGCTAGGCAGTCCAAAGAGAAACTGAGCAGTTGCCAGCAAAGTAAACAGGCTCTGTTTTTAGACATGAGTTCGGTCTTCCAGCCACTGCTTCACAAACTCTAGAACACACAGTAGCAACAAACACAAAGATACATGGGCATGCATGTGCACTAACTCCACCCATGCACAAATTGTTTACAAAGAATGTGCTGCACCACCCCCTACTGTACCTGAGGCAAGGGGGCCTGACTAAACTACTTTATTTTCCTCACTCTCCTGTATTTTCTTCTAAAGGTTTAAAAGTTCCCATTTTAATATTTTATTTTTTAATCCACCTGAAATTTGTCCTGTATAAAGTATAGCATTACAATCTAATTTTCTCTTTTCATATAGAATTCAAATGTCCCAACAAAATTTACTGGAGTCTGTCCTTTCCCCATTGTCTTCAAATGTCACTTCTGTCTTGTAAAAAAGATTGTAATAAGCAAAAAATGATGACTGAGTGTCTTCAATAGAAAACTGTATATTGCTTAGAGTGCATTCTTCCAGGTTCTCTGACTCTTTCACTGGTTTGAGTGACTTTACAATTCCATAAGTTGTAAATAATGCACAGCAACACAGAAAACCATCTGCTGGAGGTTTAATTGTGGTTCCCTCTTCCACTGTTACATTTCAATATCCTTGATCTACCAGTGTGTTTATTCTTTGAACTGCCCTTTGAACTGGTTGTAAGATCTTATCAGTTCCTTCATTAATAATGAGTTAAAAACTTTAACATGTGTTCGGTTTATACTTGTATGAGAGTGATGATTTTACCTTTTTTGAAAATGATCCTTTAAGTCACATACCAATACCATGTAGCTTTAAGCAAACACAGAGGGATCAATTAGTGATTATTTACTTATAATCTCTTCCCACATGACAATAGGATCCGATTTACAAATGTTGAGGCCACTTTCTCAGCAGTACAATCCGAATACAAAGACAAGCCTGTCAGTGCTGTGACTGGCCAGGAAAAAAAAAAACAATACGTATACTTATTACAAAGAAGCTTTTCTACATTGTGATGATTGCATAATCAACACTGAACATCTGGAATGAAGGAGCCTGACTGAGCAGAACAGAAAGCATGAACTTTCCAGGAGCTCTCAGTGTCCGTCTGTCCTTTCACTCAGCAAATATTTACTAAGGGCCTACGGTGTGCAGTGTTCAGTGCTAAAATGCAGCAGGGAAATAACAAAGTAAAAATCTCTTTGGTCTGGTTGAAATTAATTTCCTAATTTTGAAAGGAGGCCCTAACCACGTGGGCCATATTAGAGAGATATGACATATCATGATAGGACAGGGTATGTTATTGTATCACGAAATGTTACAGTATAAGAGATATGATATTCTCCTTGGATATGGGGGGTCACACAGCAAATTACAATATTGTCTCCCCTCTTAAACCTGAGTGGGGAGAAATGGGAGAAGCCCAGCCCAGAGGAAAGTGAGGAGATTCTCGCCACCATAGGCAAGGACACATTTTCACAGCTGGCAGATAGGGGCTGGCATCCTTCCAACAGCCCATGCTCCCAACACAGTCAGCTAGGAGTGTTCCGAGGGGTGTGGACATCTGGCTGTCCTACAGAGAAGAACCTCCTTCAGGGAACCCCCCGGCATCATCTGTTTATGATTCAAAGCCAGAGGACTCTTTTATTTAGTAAGCAGTCTGGCGACTAAAAGGAGATAGTCTCATTGTCAAGTGGCATTTGCTTAGGAAACCCAAAATGCTCAAAAGGAGGTTTTCCTAGGGACCTCTACCAATGCAAGACAGATTAGCTGCCAATAGGAAATATTCTGCCTACCTGAGAAGTCAAGACTTGCACAGGTAGAAAGCAAAATAATGATGTATCAGCAGAAGTGTCATAGGTCTAGGGGAGCGTTTAAGAAAAACTTAGGAAGGAAATGAGCATGAGCTGGGCATTGAAGGTGGGGTCAGATCGGTAGCAGGGTAAAGGAGGGGAAGGCATTCCCAGGGCAGGTGCAGTGGAGTCCCTGAAATGGGAATGCAGCAGAGGGTCGCAGAGCAAGGGCAGTGGGCGGAGCCTGGTTGCTGGGGACAGGACCTGGAAAGAGGCCCCTATGCTGGTTCTCTCTGCAGAGAAGGGGCAGTCAGTGTTGGGCTCCCATGTGAGTAGGACTTATTCCTCGGCCAACTGGCATGGGACATACGCCTAAGGCCACTCATTTTGGAAGCCTTTCCCTCTTACACCTGTGGAGCCAGACCCTGACTGTACTGCAAATGGGCTGGGCCCCTGGTGACCTCTCAGGAAGACCCCTTTCCTCCCGTCAGCCTGCTTTCCTGTCCAGAAGGATTGATGGGAAGGCTCCTGGTGTCCTGGAGGGGACTTTGAAAGTGGCCACACAGGGCTTGGGAAGTGGAGTCAGGGAGTGATGTCAAAAGTCCTGTTCACAGATGCCCAGGGTCACTGATGGACACACAGAAGGGCCAATCACAGTCCTAGGAGGCAGCAAGGCTGCTCAGAAGAGCACAGTGGAAAAGAGCCATGGCCTCAAATCCAGTCTCCACTTACCGACCACATATCCTGGAGGAGGTTCTGTTATTCTCTGTGCTTGTTTCCTCAACTGAAAAATGGGGATAATCGCTCTACATCTCATGAAGTATTTGTGAGGTTAAAAAGGAATAACACAGGGAAAGAACATAGAAGAGCAGATCACAAAGGCTCAATAGAGGTAAGTTATTATCAGTTTATCCAGCGAGCTCTTGAATATTTACCAGCAGAATATTTTTTAAAAATATGTCCTAAACAGAACCCTAATATAGAAAACAGATCTATGTTCAAGATGACTCCAGAGAAGAGGGTCTGGGGAGGTCTGATGCTGGACCTTGACCCTGTCCTCTACCAGGTTCTTGACTGCCACAGGAAAGAATTCAAGTTTTATATGGAGAGAAAGACAGACATTTCACAGGCAAATTGTGGGCTGGTTCAAGAATGAGCACAGCACCACCTTCTTCCTGGATTCCAATTTTATAATTGGCTGTTTTATACATATTCATGTTATCTAACGAATATTTAACTAAGAGGGTGGTTCCCAGTTATGTAACCTAGCCTCACAAATGCTCAGTTGGTCTCTTTGGAGCATGCTCATTGGTCAACTTCCAATGTATACACTGAAAATTACTTAAAATATATTCTGTGCTTTCTGGTGCAAGGTCATTCAAGGATAAACTCCTTTCTACTGAGCATGCTCAGCCACTGGAATTGCATAAGTCTGCCTCCTGTAGTCTCAATCTCCCCTTGTTGGTGCCAAAAATAGGTACAACAAGCAACAGTAACTCAGGGCCCAGAGGAAGGGCTTGAGTCCTAGGGGAGTGGTTTGAGACCCAGGGAAGTGGCGTGAAACCCAAACCCAGAGAAACTGAGCACCTCCTGTCTCACAACCAGTCAGTTTTCCCTCCTCACATCTTGCACCCCAGTATTCCTGAAGCATCTCCATAGAGTACAGGTTGAAAAACCACTGCTTCAAATCCATCCTTTTCCTACAAGTAGAATCCCTTCTGCAATGTCCCTGGCAGGGCATTGTGAGGCCTATGTCTAAATACTTTGTCGTGGGTGCCTCATGGTTCCCCAGATGTCCCAGCAGCGGACCAGTCATCCCATGAGTGGTTACCAGCCTTGTGCTGGGTGGATCTGCCTCTGGGTGGCTTGATGTATCTCCCCTCTTTTGCTCCAGAGGCTTCCTCCAACCCTCCTGGGTTGCTTTGAAAAATAAGCACACAGGTAGATGCTGCTTATAAAGGAAGACAGTTCAGATGAGTTCCAGAAAGACCTTCCCTGATCTTAGCCAATACCTTCCTAACAAATCATCATCCTCCCCAGGTAAGCATCCTGGACGGGGCCAGCAAGAAGAGGAAGGTGAGAAGGCCACCCCTATCTTTCCTCTGAGGTCTCAAAAGTCTCTCCTGGTGAAGAGCAAGAAGGTAGCCTCATCCCAGGCCTGGTCTTTATTCCTGGGCTGGCGTCTGCAATTGCTCTGACATGTGAGCTCCCAGCGCGTATTTGCTGCCAGTGGTTCTGGCTTAATGACTTGGCTGCCTTCAGTCCTCCACTGAGCAATGTTACAGCAATCAGCCCTCAAACCACATGTGCTGCTCCAAGGGATGGGTGCAAGGACTCACTGGAGAGGCCTTAGGAGGCCTCAGCCAGGCGCGCCAAGCCAGAGGCTGTGGGAAGAATGCCCGGGGTCTCTGATGGAACTTTTCAGCAGTGCATAATCAGATGTCAGAGCATGGGCTCAGGCAGGCCTGGAAGGATTTGGTGTAAAAGTTCTAGTCCCCTGCAAAGAAAAGAAGGATGAGCTCAAAGTAAACAGCCTCCAAGACTCATCGCAAATATCTCCTCTCTTGTGAAGTCTTCTTGAATTCTGGTCTCACGTTTCCCTACTATTTAGTTTATTATGTTATTACAGCCTTTATCACCAACCATCTTGTTTTACTATTGTTTAAGTAAATACCCATCTCTGCCATTAAACTGTGGAGGCAAACAGAGTGTCGTTTTTATTGTGGCAGTAATCCCCAGCTTACAACACAGCTGTGCACACAGTTGGGCCCAGTGGACATTTAAATTGAACTGGCAGCTACTCTACTTACTGTCCCCAGAAGGGACCAGTGGACCATTGCAGACCCAGGTGAGACCACTTTTTTTTCAATTGCACATTGATATAGTGGCAGACGGCCACACATTCTCAGAGGTACATAGCACTTGGCCTGGAGAGGACCACAGTGAATATCTGTTGACTGAATTAATGAATGAATGAATGGGATGAGACATGGAACAGTTGCCAAAAAGGGAGGATCCAAAAAGTCCTGTGAGCACTGCAGTTTGGGTGGGTAAACTGTGAATCAAAGAGATCAAGCTCGTGGCAACAAAACAGTGCTTGTGTCCACAGGTCTTGGACTTGGTCAGGAAATGCAAGTGGCCCAGGATATCTCAGTGTGGGTAGAAAGAATACAGGCTTTGGATTCAGACAGATTTGGGTTGGGATCCAGTTCTTTCATTTACCACCTGTGTGACCTTGGATAAAGTTTTCAACCATACCAAGCATCAGCTATAAAGTGGGGATGAGAAGACCCATGTCACAGGACTGTGGAGGAATTCAATGGAACAATGCAGGTTGCACATGCTCACACACTGCCTGGTGCATGGCGAGTGCTTGGTGAACAGAAGCTGTCACCATTGTCAGAACAGCCACAGTGGCACCAGTCATCCAAGCAGAACAAGTCTCCTGGAGGCACGGAGCAAAGGAGAAAAAGACTGTCTAGCCC
Source organism: Cynocephalus volans (assembly GCF_027409185.1). Taxonomy (NCBI): domain Eukaryota; kingdom Metazoa; phylum Chordata; class Mammalia; order Dermoptera; family Cynocephalidae; genus Cynocephalus; species Cynocephalus volans. The sequence continues at coordinate 172,288,104 of NC_084461.1, forward strand.
CAGCCTTTCTTTCTGCAGAGAGGCTCAGGAAACAACGCAGGCCTGCTACAACCTCTGTTTACCCTGCAGCTTCCTCGGGAGGCTGTCCAGGAAAGTGACAAGGCCTGGGTTGAGCACAGCAGGGTGACGGGGGATGACACCAGCTAGCCCCACAGACCTCATGCTGCCCTGCAGATTGCCAGCCCCAAGGGTGCCTTCTGGCAGGGGTTGTCTGGAAGAGATGGCCTTACTGAACTACCACCCTTTGGTTTTGTGAGATACCATCTTGCAGTTTTGACGGAACGCGTCTCTCTCTCATTTTTTTCCCCTCATCAGATTTTTCTGGTTTAAGGGGGCAAAGGTAGAACCAAACATACTGTACGTGGAGCACTGTGCTCACTCTTCATCTTCCTCACCTGTGTTACAACACCACGATCCATGGGCCAGTATGCCCACTCTGAAGATGAGGAAACAGACCTAGAGAGGGTAAGAAGCTTGACCAAGATCACAGGCTAGCAGCAGCAGGTCCCTGATCAACAGGTCCACAGCCTGTGCCCCGTCTCAGAGGGAGGAGAACTCTGTGCCATGCTTGACAGTCCAGTCTCTCTTCCCATAGTCCTCTGGGGCCAGGAATGCTAGTGCCAACCTGGAGGATCTTGTTAATCTCACAGAAGCCCACACCAAGAAATGGGTTAGTTAGTGGGACTTGTTGAGAGAGACATGTGTAAGTCAGTTCTTATTTAAGGAAGAATCGTCTTCCCACCATGCCTCGGTTCCCCAACCTGTGGGTTAGTCTCTTACCTTCCATCCAGCTCTTGGAAATGTTGTAAGGCTGCGTGACAGCATCAAAGGGGAGGGGAGGGTACATGCTGGACAGAGCCCTATCCCCCCTCCCTGTGCGTACCAGAGTTCCTCCTCCCCTCTGGGAAACTACCCCAGCCAAGGTAGTTACCCAAGGAAAGGCACATCCCCTTTAAGACAAATGGAAGACTGGAGGAAGTGGGGACCCTAAGTGAATGAATTAGCACACTGGCGCTAAAGCACACTGGTACCAGGACAGTAGCGAGTAGATTAACTCATCTACTCAGCCAGATCTCCCGTGTGCTCTGAGCTATGTGAGCTGGGGGAGGGTCTGCGTGTAAGCCTGAAAATGATTTACACCCCTACTTTGATATGTTCACTATATAACTGTTGTATGTACACTATGGTGGTGCAGATATCCAGCTGACCTCTCATAAGTCTAATAAACCAATGTCTCTACACATTGGGCCACCGGGTGAATTCTTTGGAATAGGCAAACACTACGTGAGTGCCTCTCAGATTTGTGGCTTCCGCATTACAGGGGTCATCCCCTGCTTCCCCTTACACCCTCTGATCCAGCTCAGACCTGCATGCTGTCCCTTGTGCCCAATGCTTCAGCAAGTCCATTCTGCTCCTAGTCCACCAGCCCCAGTGCCCTTCTAGGCCTTGAGGACTTCGCATGTGGATATTCTCCTGTCCCTCTCTCAAAGCCTATCCTGACCTCACCCCCATAAGGTAATCACACCCTCTGTCTCGATAATACTTGTGGGATTTAAATTGACAGAGGTGACTGAGTGATGACATGGAGAGGCCAATGCCATTGAAAGAAGAATTTATTACCTACAGATTCCAAGAGAAGAGGGCACACCACACCACACAGGGCCAGTTGGGGAAGCAGCGGGCTCTGTCAGAAGGCAGGAGGACTGAGGGGAAGAAATGGCCCAAAGCCTCAGTGGTATTTTCTGTGGGAAGGGAGGGGTGAAGCAGGTTGAGCAGCTGAGCTGGTTTAGGATTGGATAGTTTGGATGGATGGTTTGACTAATTTCAGTGGGCTCTGGGCTATAGAGGTGGTCCCCGGTTGCCTGGTACCTGACCCTGGAGCAATTTAGGGCAACTATTGTCTTGGTATGTAAGAATAGATAAAGGAGGTGGTTGGGGGTGTGAATTGCTTAGTTTGCATATGAAAGGCATGTTCAGGGCAAATTTTTACTGTCTCTAGGAATTAGCTAGCCCTGGGAGGGACAGTCTCTCCCAAGCCAGCAAGGCCCCCAAGATGTCAACCTGTCATAAAATACAGACAATAAAAAACATGATTAGCACACGCTGGGGATGCGCCTATGACAGAACTCATGGGCACAATGCTGGCGATTCTGTTGTTTGTTTTGATGCTCACCCCCCCACCCACCCCACCCACCCCCCCTAAGCTGTGCGCTCATGCAGAGAGAGCAGGGTCTGCACTTTGGTCATCTTCCTACCACTGGCACCTGGCCAGTGCCTGCCACTCTTCTGTGTTTAATACAGTGACTCTCAGGCTTGGATGCTTATTAGAATCTTCTGGGAAGCATTTAACAACACCAGTAACTAGGCCTCACTCTCAGAGAGTCTGACATTATTTATCTGGGCTGAGGACAGGCACTGGTATTTTTCAGAAGCTACTCATGCGGTCTAATGTGCAGCAAGGTTGAGAACCATTGACTTAGTGCATGAATTTCCACTGATTCCTTGATCTTCTGGGGAGGAATTCTCTAGAAGGAAAGCAAGCTGTGGTTCCAGGTGTGGTTATTTAAAACACAGCAGGAGACCTGGGTCCTGAAAACCAGGGACTTGCCATGGGCTGGGTCAGCTGTTGCAGGAGGATTGACACCCACTTTGATAGAAACTTACCTGCCAAAACCCGAGTCTGGGCTAGCCTGGCAGACCTGGGCTTGAACTGGGAATTGTTCTCCATTCTTCTGTGGGCTCCAGGCCACATTCACTGGGGAAGAGGGAGGTTCCAGATCCCCCCAGACTGGGAACTCTGTGGGAGGCTGTCAATCCTGCCTCTCTGCTGTCTGTGGCTATGTGCTTTTTGTACCACACGGTCACACACAGGACATCCGTGTGTGGACTCTGGTCTTGGTTTCTCTCTACCCCTCCACCTCTGCCTCTGCAGCTTTCTCTGTGTGCTCCTGTAGTGTCCCTTCTGCTTGCATGACAGTGTATTGTGAAAGGCAGGAGAAATGGGAACAGAATGGTCTCTGCAGTTTCCAGTCTTTTCCTTAGAATCCTTGGAAGGAGGAATGCTGGAAAACCCACCCACCCTTCCTTTCCTATTCTCTCCCACCCTGCACATGAGCTCCTCCCTGGAAATTCCCTGGAACTTTCTCCAACTGCCTCCCCAACGGTCAACTGCTGCTCCTCTCCTGCCACTTGAGAACCTCCCTGACACTCTCCTACTCTCAACACCAGCAGACCCTGATTGGCCTTCAGGGCCCAAACTGTGGGGCATCCTGGAGGGTACTCTCTCCCTCCCTTCTCCAGCCCAGAAACCTGCCAAGATTTCTCACCTCCCTGCAGCCACCACCCACCAGCCCCCACACTGTTCTGGGTAAGTGGCGAGGGCACTTCTCCCCTTTTGGTGTGAGAATGAGACTTTCCATAAGCCAGACACAGAGAGAAACGGGGGTGGGGGGAGAGTCTTAGAGATGGGAACTTGGCCTAGGGAGCCCACAGGAATCAGTGGGAAGGGTGGTATTTCTTACTTTCTCACTCCAGCGTGGTTTGAGGCTATCAGGAGGCATTATTTGCGGTGCTTTACATGGCTTTTCCAGGTGTTTGTCTCTGAGCATCAACGTTTCTCTAACTAACCCTCTCCAGAAAGGGCCCTCTAATGCATTCTCACTACTGGAGTTCTGGCCTGGGATGAGCGTTACTGATTTCAGGCAGGCCTTACATCAGACAGACTTAACAAGGTTCTTCCCTCTGTGGGGTCTTCTTTTCCCCTTCCACAAAATAGGAATAGGAATCCCAGTTTCCTCCCATCTTTAGAAATATGGAGAACCAGGGAATGGATCTGTCCGTGAAAGGAGGGGCAAGAGATATCCTCAGCTCTGGTAGGTTCTCAGCTCAGTTCTCACTTTGAGGAAAACAAAGTGTTCAGCTTTCCAAGGGTGATAAGCAGCAAATGAATGTATAAAGTGTCTCCATTTTGTGGGACCTCTGGGCCTTCAGTTCTGTGAGCGAAGTGATCCATTCATGAACATAATACACGGCTGAAGAACTGGTTTGTTAACTCAACAGTTGGTCATTGGAATCCACAAGCTGGGGATACCACAGAGGAGAGTGTGTGTTTCTGGAGTGAAGGGGCCCAAGCCCTAGCGTCTGGCCAGAAGCCTAGCAGAACCTTTGGAGAAAAGCGGGGCTGGGGTAGGGGCAGGATGGGTTTATCTCATAGACACTCTCCTGAATCCTGGGGAATGTGACCGCTTGGGAAGTCCGGCTCTGGAGCTCTCTTTGCCCACCCCAACCCCACCACCACAAATTCTTGTATCTCCTGCTTGATAGAAGGAAAGCGAGCATTTCTAAAACAACAACAAAAGAAATTGCATTTTAATACTTGTACATTCCAAGACAATTTCCAAATTGGTCATCTGAAATGAAAGATGCATAAAAAGCAACAAACGGTTAATAACTAAAAGATGGTTCGAGTGCATTTGGGGAGACTTTGGGTTTCTTTCCTGTTTTTAAAATATGAACTACTGGTCGTGGCCAAGTCCCAGGGGTTCCCCTTCACCAACAGCCCACGTGTGAGAGGCCAACATACTCAGCGCAATCCCTGACTGGTGTGGGTCTGAGTGCTCGCTGATCGCCAATCACACCTGCCAGACAGAACTTAAAGGCCTTTCATTTCAGAACACATCTACTGGGAGACAGAGGATAAATTTCAAACTGTCTCCTGGCCTACTGAGGGGCTAGGGTTTATATAGGAAAATGTAGTGGGGGGGCAGGATGTAGAGTTTTCCTTTTTTTTTTTTTTTTTTTTTTTTAAAAGATGACCGGTAAGGGGATCTTAACCCTTGACTTGGTGTTGTGAGCACCACGCTCAGCCAGTGAGCGAACCGGCCATCCGTATATGGGATCCGAACCCGTGGCCTTGGTGTTATCAGCACCACACTCTCCCGAGTGAGCCACGGGCCGGCCCAGGATGTAGAGTTTTCAAGCATGATGGACAGCTGCTTCCTGCTTTGAGAGCTGTATCTGGTGAGACAGGATGTAGGGTCTTCAAGCCTGATGGGCAGCTGCTTTTGATACAATCTTAGTTAAGGGCTAGCTGTAAAGGAAAAACAAAGTTAGTTCTATAGTGTATACATGAGTGTGGGGGGGGTTCTTTGTTTACAGGACAACCAAAGGTCAGAATATTCTGTTTACAACATATTGTTTTTAAATGTTATTTAACTTATTTCATCAAACTTATTTAACTATTATTGAGCATCTGCTATGTTCAAAGTGCTGTGGGGAGTGTGGAGACGAGTGGGCCCCTCATAGGATGCAATGTGTGCACAGAAAACTAGAACAGAAGGATATCAATGAATGCTACGGAGCTCCTGAATCTCGAGGGAGACCCAGATACCTTAGTGGAGGTGGAGGTGGGATCTTTAGGATGTCAATATCCACCCCTCTCTCCCTTATTTCTCCTTTCCTCAATTGACAATCCAGTACCTGCCCTTCCGGGCACTGTGCTAGGGGGGAGAAGGGACAGCAATTCAGAGGCTGCAATTCATAGGAAAGTAACGGTCTAGTGGCAAAGAAATACAAGTAGACAGGCTGATGAGGATGGCCAGACACTACTATCACGGCGTAAGCATTGCAGAATATCTGTGGAAATGAGAGGATATCCACGAAGGTTCCCTGGAGGAAGTGATGTTTAAATAGCATCTGAAGGGGGAGCAAAAGTTAGCCAAGAGGGTCAAGGGGCAGGAAAGAAAGGCGTCCCTTACAAAGAGAACAGTTTGTGCAAAGGCCTGGAGAGGGAAGAGCGTAACCGACTGGGAAGATGGAGAGTAGTCCACACAGGCTGACCGAGCTGTCTGTACAATGAGAACAGAATGGCCGGTGTTGCCAAAGGGGGCTCTATAGTTAGTTCTTGGGATTTTTTGTGTGTGTGTGTGCATTTTTTTTTATTATGGTAAAATATATGCAACACAAAATTTACAATTTTAACCGTTTCAAATATGCAATTCAGTGGCATTAATTATATTCACAATGTTATGCAGTTATCACCACTGTCTATTTCCAAAACATTTCATTATGCCAAACAGAAACTCTGTAACCATTAAGCAATAATTCCCCATTCCCCTCCCCCCAGCCCCTGGTGACCTCTAATCTGCTTTCTGTCTCTGTGAATTTTCCTGTAAGTGGAATCATACAATATTTGTCCTTTTGCATCTGGCTTATTTCACTTAGCATAATGTCTTCAAGTTTCATCCAGTTGTAGCATATGTCAAAATATCATTCCTTTTTATGGTTGAATGATATCCACTATATGTAAATACCACATTTTGTTTGTCCATTCGCTGGTTAACACATGGGTTGTTTCCACCTTTTGGCTACAATGAATATTGGTATACAAGTGTCTGTTCATGGCCCTGCTTTCAATTCCTTTGGGTATATACCTAGAAATGGAATTACTAGATCATTTAGTAGTTCTATATTTAGGTTTCTGAGAAACCACCTAAATGTTTTTTACAGCAGCTGCACCAGTTTACATTCCACCACAATGTATGAGGGTTCCTTTTTCTCCACGTGCTTATATTTTTACATTATTTTCTGGTGGTTTTTAAAAAATACATATAATAGTCATTCTAATGGATGGGAAGTGGTATTGTGGCGTTGATTTTCATTTCCTTAATGACTGGTGATTTTGAGTATCATTTCTTGTATTTATCGGCCATTTGTATATCTTCTTTGGAGAAATGTCTAATCCTTCTTTCATTTTTGAATCAGGTTGTTTTGTTTTGTTGTTGTTGTTACTGCTGAGCTGTAAGAGTTCTTTATATTTCTGAACATTGATCCTTTATTAGATATATGATTTGCAAGTATTTTCTCCCACTCTGCAGGTTGTCTTTTCACTGTCTTAATAGTGTCCTTTGATGTGCAAAAGCTTTAAATTTTAATAAAGTTCAATTTATCTATTTTTACTTTTCTTTCCTGTGATTTTGTTGTCATATATAAATCATTGCCAAATCATATGTCAAGAAGCTTTCCCCCTATGTTTTCTTCTAAGCGTTCTATAGCTTTGGCTTCTATCTTTAGGTCTTTGATACATTTTGAGTTAATTTTTATATACCATATAAGGCAAGGGTCCAACTTTATTCTTTTGCATGTGGCTATTCAGTTGTCCCAGCAGCATTTGTTGAAATGACTGTCCTTTCCCCATTGACCGGTCTTAGCATCCTTGTTGAAAATCATTTGACTGTATATATACACAAGGGTTTATTTCTGGGCTATCTACTCTATTCAGTTGGCCTGTTTATCTGTCTTTATGCCAGTACCACATTGTTTTGATTATTATAGCTTTGTGGTAAGTTTTGAAATCAGGAAGTGTGAGTTCTCCAACTATGCTCTTCTTTTCTTTTTTTTTTTTTTTGTGATCAGTAAGGGGATCGCAACCCTTGGCTTGGAGTTGACCGCACCTCGTTCAGCCAGTGAGCGCATCGGCCATCCTTATATGGGATCCAAACCTGTGGCCTCAGCGCTCCCAGTGCTGCACTCAGCCGAGTGAGCCACAGGGTCGGCCCTATGCTCTTCTTTAAGATTGTTTTGGATATTTGGGGTCCCTTGAGATCACAAATGAATTTGAGGATTTTTTTTTTTCTATTTCTGAAAAAAAAAAATCACTGGGATTTTGATAGCAATTGCATTGAATCTATAAATTACTTTGGGTAATTTTGACATCTTAATAATATTAAGTCTTCCAAACCATGAAAACAGGATGTCTTTGTATTTATTTATCCCTTCTTTAATTTCTTTTAGCAACAGTTTGTAGTTTTCAGTGTATAAGCTTTTCACTTCTTGGATAAATTTATTCCTATTGATGTTATTGTAAATGGAGTTGTTTTCCAAATCTCCTGTTAGGGTTTTTCATTGTCCAAGTACAGAAATGCATTTGATTTTTTATGTTGATTTTGTATTCCATAACTTTGTTGAATATACTTATTAGCTCTAATGGTTTTTCCTTTTTGAAATATTAGGGTTTTCTACATATAACATCATGTTTTCTAGAAACAGATAATTGTACTTCCTCCTTTCTTTTTTATTTTATTTTATTTTTATTTTTATTTATGTTTTTTATTGAAACATAATTGGTTATACATATTTGTGGAGTACAGAGTTGGATATCAATACCTGTGTACAATGTGTGATGATCAAATCAGGATAATTAGCATATTCATCATTACAAAACGCAACTATTCTTTGTGACCATTAACCAATTTCTTGCTAACCTCCCTCCCCCTCCCTGTTTCCCACCTGTAGTAGCTACAATCTGTTCTCTCCTTCTGAAAGTTCAATGTATTATGATGATGCTTGCTTGCTTATTTATTTATTTAATTTTTAGCTCCTACTTATGAGTGAGGACATGCAGTACTTCTCTTTCTGTGCCTGGCTTATTTCACTTAACATAATTCTCTCCAAGCTTACCCATGTTGCTGCAAATGGCAGAATTTCATTCTTTTGTATGGCTTAGTAGTATTCCTTTTTGTATATATACCACATTCTCCTTATCTAGTCATTCATCCATGGACATTTACGTTGGTTCCATATCTTGACTGTTGTAAATACAGCTGTGATAAATATGAGAGTGAAGTTATCCCTTTGACATGATGATTTCCATTCTTTTGGGTATATACCCAGTAGTGGGATTGCTGGATCTTGTGGTAGTTCTATCTGTAGCTGTTTGAGCAACCTCCATACTGTTTTCCATAAGGGCTGTACTAATTTACAGTTCCACCAACAGTGTATAAGTGTTCCCCTTTCTCTGCATCCTCACCAGCATTTGCTGTTTTCTGTCATTTTGATAGTAGCCAGTCTAACTGCGGTAAGCTGATATCTCAATGTGGTTTTGATTTGCATTTCGCTTATGATTAGAGATGCTGAGCATTTTTTCATGTACCTGTTAGTTATTTGCATGTCTTCTTTTGAGAAATGTCTATTCAGCCCCTTTTCCGTTTTTTGATCAGATTATTTGGATTTTTACTGTTAAGTTGTTTGAGTTTCTTATATATTCTGAATATTAATCCCATGTTGAATATACAGTTTGCAAATGTTTTCTCCCATTCTGTAGGTTGTCTTTTCATTTCAGGATGTAGGACTGGGTAAAGACTTATGAATATGACCCAAAAAGCACGGGCAACAAAAGAAAAAATAAACAAATGGGATTATATCAAACTAAGAAGCTTCTAACAGCAAAAGAAATAATCAACAGAGTGTACTTCCTCCTTTCTAATTTGATACCTTTTATTTCTTTTTCTTGCACAGTTGCTCCGGCCAGAATTTTCCATATATATTGAATAGAAGCGGCAGGTGCATGCATTCTTGTCTTGTTCCTGACCTTAGGGGAAAACTTTGAGTCTTTCACCACTGAATATGTTGGTAGCTTTGTTTTTTTATGTATGGACCTTTACCATATTGAGAAAATTTCCTACTCTTCATAGTTTGTTGAGTGTTTTGTCATGAAAGGGGGTTGAATTTCATCAAATTTTTTTTTTCTGCATCAGTTGAGATGATCTTGTGGCATTTTTCCTTCATTCTATTAATGTGGTGTATTACATTAATTGGTTTTCATATATTGAATCATCCTTGCATTCCAGGAATAAATCTCATTTGGTTGTGGTGTATAATCCTTTCGATGTGCTGTCGAATTCTCTGTGCTAGTATTTTGTCGAGGATTTTTGCATCAATGTTCATAAGAGATAGAGGTCTGTAGCTTTATTTTCCTGTCATGTCTTTTTCTGGCTTTGGTATTGAGGCTGGCCTCATTGAATGAATTAGGAAGTATTCCCTCCTCTTCAATTTTTTGGAAGAGTTTAAAAAGGACTGGTCTTTAAAAGTTTGGTGGAATTCATCAGTGAAACTATCTGGTCCAAGACTTTTCTTCTCCGGGAAGTTTTTGATTACTGATTCAATCTCCTTACTAGTTTTAGTAATAGTATTCATATTTTCTATTTCTTCATGATTCAGTCTCGGTAGGTTTTATGTTTCCAGGAATTTGTCCATTTCATCTACGTCATCCAATTTTTTAAATAACCTACAACCTTATCTAATTTTTTATAGTAATCTCTTATAATCCTTTTTATTTCTATAATGTTATTTCTTTTTTATTTAAGTAAATTTTGTAGTAATTGTTTCACCCTCATTTCTGATTATAGTAATTTGAGTCTTCTCTCTTTTTTTATTAGTCAATCTTGCTGAAATTGTGTCAATTTTATTGTTTTAAAAAAAAAACTTTTGATTTTGTTGATTTTCTCTATTGTTTTTCTGTTCTCTTTTACTTATCTCTGGTGTAATCTTTATTATTTCCTTTCTTTCTGCTAGGTTTGGGTTTATTTTGCTCTTCTTTTTCTAGTTCCTTAAGGTGTAAATTTCTTCTTCTTTTCTAATGTAAGCAATTATAGCTATACTACAGCATGTACAGCCTTCGCTGCATCCCATGTCTTGGTATATTATTTTTTCAGTTGAATTTCCCTCAGGTTATTCTCTGATTTCCCTTGTGATTTCTTCTTTGGCTTATTGTTTGTTTAAGAGTGTGTTGTTTAATTTCCACATGTTTGTGATTTTTCCATTTTTCGGCTATTAACTTCTAGTCTCATTCCATTGTGCTCAGAAAAGTTACTTAGTATGATTTCTATCTTATAAATTATTAAGACTTGTTTTGTGGCCTAATATATGGTCTATCCTGGAAAATGTTCCATGTGCACTTGAGGAGGATATGTTCCTGTTGTTGAGTGGAGTGTTCTGTATATTTTTGTTATATACAATTTGTTTATAGTTTGTTCATCTCCCATTTCTTTATTGATCTTCTGCCTAGTTGTACTATTTATTATTAAGCATGGAGTACTAACATCTTCCCCTCAATTTCTCCCCTCAATTTTGTCAATGTTTTCTACTTAGTTGTGCTATTTATTATTAAACATGGAGTATTGAAATCTTCAACTATTACCATCAAGCTGTCTATTTCTCCCTTCAATTCTGTCAGTGCTTGCTTCATATATTTTAGATCTCTGAAGTTTGGTGTGTATATGTTTATAACTGTTATATATTCGGTGAATTGACTCTTTTATCAATGTGCAGTGTCCTTTCTTTATCTCTTATTACAGATCTTGACTTAAAGTCTATTTTGTCTGATGTTATTATAGCCACCCCTTCTCTCTTTTGGTTACTATGTGCCTGGGATATCTTTTCTTATCTTTTCTCTTTCAATCTATGTACGTCCTTACATCTAAAGTGAGTCTATTGTAAACAGCATATAGTTGGATCATGTTTTTTAATCCAGTCTCCCAATATATGACTTTTGACTTGGGAATTTAACTATTTAAATTTAAGGTGAGTACTGATAAGGAATGATTCATTTTATCATTTTGTTATTTATTTTCTGTGTGTTTTTAGCTTTTTTCCCCTCACTTCCTCCATTACTACCTTTCTTTCTGCTTATCTTATTTTTTGCAGTGATGTGTTTGATTCACTTTTCATTTCCTTTTGTGTATATTCTTTAGACATATTTTGTGATTACCATGGGAATTGCATATAATACTCTAATGTTGTAACAATCTAATTTAAATTGATACCAACTTAACTTCAATGGTATACAAAAACTCTACTCTTATACAGCTCCATGCCTCCCTCCACTTTGTGTTATTGATGTCACAATTTATATCTTTGTGTATTGTATACCCACTAACATAGATTTATAATTATTTTTATTCATTGTCTTTAAATCTTGTGTTTAAAAAGTGGAGTTACAAACCAAATTTACAATAATACTGGCTTTTATATTTGCCTGTGTATTTACCCCAATGGAGATCTTTACATCTTCCAGTTTCAAGTTACTGTCTATTATTCTTTCATTTCAATCTGAAGGACTCTCTTTAGCATTTCTTGCAAGGCAGTTCTAGTGGTAATAAACCCCCTCAGCTTTTGTTTATCTGGGAATGTCTTAATTTCTTCCTCATATTTTTTTGAAGGATAGTTTTGCTGGATATAAAATTCTTGGTTGATAGTATTTTTCTTTCAGCACTTTAAATGTATCATCCCAATGCCTGTTGGTCTCCAGGGTTTCTGCTGAGAAAATGAATTATAATTTTGTTGATGTTCTCTGTACATGACAAGTTGCTTCTTTCTTGCTGCTTTCTAGATTCACTCTTTGTCTTTGGCTTTTAATGATTTGATTATAATGTGTTTCAGTGTAAGTGTCCGAGTTTGTCTTACTTGGAGTTCCTTGTGCTTCTTAGATTCTTAGATTTATGATTTATGTTTTTCATCAAATTTGAGAATTTTTAGGCCATTATCTCACCAAATAATCTTTCTGTTCCTTTCTCTCTCTTTTTTCCTTCTTGGACTTTCATAATGCATACATTGGTCTGTTTGATAGTGTCCCACAAGTTCCTTAGGCTATATTCACTGTTCTTCATTATTTTATTTTTTTTCCTCCTTAGATTCAGTACTTTCAACTGTCCTATCTTCAGGTTGACTGTTTGTTTTTTGTTTTTTTTCTTCTGCTTGCTCAGATCTGCTGTTGTACTCCTCTACTGATTTTATCACTTGTTTTATTTTTCAGCTCCAGAATTTGTTTTGTTCCTGTTTATACTTTCTATCTCTTTAATGATATTCTCATTTTGTTTATATATTGTTCCTGACTTCCTTTAGTTCTTCATCTATGTTTTTGTTTAGTTTTTTTTTTAAATGTGTTTAAGACAGTTGTTTTTAACTCTTTGTCTACTAAGTCCAATGTCTGGGCTTCCTCAGGAACAGTGTCTATCAATTTATATTGTTCCTTTGAATGGACTATTTTCTTTTTTTTCTTTGTATGCTGTGAGATTTCTTTGTTAAAAATTGGGCATTTGGGAAAGAAACAGACACTTCTCCCAGTCTTTGCTGACTCTGTGCTGGGCAGTCCTTCACAAATTAGCTGGGCGTTGTCTGAGCCTATGGATCAGCTTCTCAGGTCTCTTCCAAACATGTGTGTTGTATGGACCTGAATGTGGCTTTCTCAATTCCCCCATACACACAGCTGCTTTTTAAAAAAATTTTATTTTATTTTGTCAATATACAATGTGGTGGATTATTGTGGTCCATTACCGAAACCTCCCTCCCTGCTCCCTTTCCCCACTCCCTCCCAACCTCGTATCTGTTCGCTTATTGTAATAACTTCAAGGAATTACACAGCTGCTTTTGAATGTCTTAATTTCCCTAAGAGTCTCACCCCAGCTACTCTTAGGGGCCTTAGATGGTCTATGGTCTGTCTCAGTCTGTAACCTTTGTCCCAGATGTCTGCTGCTCTGTAGTCCCTCTGCTGCTTCCATGAGCAGTGCCAACCACTTTTCTCACCTGAGATCTAAGTTGGGCAAAACAGAATAGTCCCGCAAACTGCACCCAGATATGTTAGCATGTTGCAGAGTTCTGCTCTTCTCCCTCCAGTTTGAGAGAGGGAACGGAGAATTGGGTTACCATTTCCTCCAGACCAAGACTGCTGCTGCACTGGAGATGAGGTGGGTGGAAGGGAGAAAGAAAATAAAATTTTCTACCATTTTGAAGGAGACTCTTTTTGATTGGGCATTCATTTGGTTGCTCTAAACTTTTGACTGTTTTTCAGAGCTCATATAAAGTTAGTTCAGCCAGTTCTCTCTCTCTCTCTCTCTCTCTCTCTCTGTGTGTGTGTGTGTGTGTGTGTGTGTGTGTGTGTGTGTGTGTGTGTGTGAGAGAGAGAGAGAGAGAGAGTTTCCATAGGGAAATGAGAGCATGAAGCTTCCTTGTCCTCCATTTTGCTGACATCACCAGAATTTTTTTAAAAGCAGCTTTATTGAGATATGCTTCACATATCATGCAGTTTACCAGTTTTAAAGTGTATAACTCAGTGGTTTTAAGTATATTTACAGATATGTGCAACCATCACACAGTCAATTTTAGTATTTTCATCACCTCCAAAAGAAACCCCATACTCTTTAGCTATTATCCCCATGTCTCTCATTCACCCCCACCCACTCCCCAGCCTAACAAACACTCGTCTGTTTTCTGACCCTATATATTTGCCTATTCTGGAAATTTCGTGTAAATGAAATCATACAATATGTAAACTTTTGTGACTGGCTTCTTTCATTTAGCACTGTGTGTTTCCCTACCTCTCCTTGCCCTGGGGTGTGTAGAAGGTACAGGATACTGAGAGGAGAGTGGGGCAGAGTGCTCAATGCAGCAGGCAGACCAGTGGACTTAGTCCAAAATTGGATTTGCACCCAATGGCTGCAATGTGAAGATAAAGGGTAAGGAATTGAAGATGTTGGCAAGTTAATAGAAAAACAAAGTTTCATAGGACCTAGGCACCAATGGGAACATAAGGTAAAAGAAGTGGTCAAGGGACCACTCAGGGTTCAGGATTAAGTGAGAGACCAGATGCAGTGAGAGCGACAGGAGAATAGGAAGGAGAAGAGACTGTGGTCAGAGTGGCTGCACGAATTGAAGCTTTTGGGGATGGAGCAGTTTGTAGTGATGGCAGTGTCCAAGAAAGTGGCCACAGGAAGGGAGGCTGGAGGGGAGGGAGGGAAAGGTGTAGGAAGAGCCAAATCCATAGAGACAGAAAGTAAATTAAGTTTTCCAGGGGCTGGGGGAGGGGGAATGGGGTGTAACTGCTAATGAGTACAAGACTTCTTTGGGATTGAGGAAATTGTTCTGTTATTAGGTAGTGGTATATTCACAACCTCATGAATATACTAAAACTCACTGAACTGCACATGGCAAAAGGGTGAGTTTTATGGTATGTGAATTATATCCCAATTAGGAATGAATGAAAAAGATTAAAGAGGAATTTGTTCACTACAGTTCAGAGATTCCAGAGGGCATCCATGGAAAGGTTTGGGGGGCAGGGAAGAAAAGAGTGAGAGCCTGGGTCTGGATAGAGAAAGGAGGTGAGGCCTGGGCAGTGATGAAGGGTGTCAGACCCAGGAGGCCTGGAGGGATGAGAGAGGGGCTGAGAGATCCAGGACCCCTGGTCCAGCAGATCCTGATGGCTGCAGGGACCAAAGCATCTCGGGAAGCCAACAGGCTTGACCTCACTGATGGTGTTTAGAGGTGGTCCCAGCCCAGGTGACTGAAGGAAGAGATTGGGGATTCAAAGGTAGGAACCGAGGAATCTAGCAACAACCAGCTGGAGATGGGGAGGGGAGCTGTGCCTCCCAGGGCTCACGCATGGCTCCCAGGTCTCAGACTTCAAGTATGAAGCAAAGTCTTGTGAATCCCTGAGAGAAAGTTCAGGTTTGAAAATACCGTGAACCACTGCATTCTGCCAGATCTCTCTGTACGAAAACAGACCAGAGAAGGTTAGATAAACAAGCAAAAGGGATCCAGGGCTAGGTGCCAACCTAAGTGGCTAGTTTCCTACTG
Organism: Cynocephalus volans; assembly: GCF_027409185.1. Classification (NCBI taxonomy): domain Eukaryota; kingdom Metazoa; phylum Chordata; class Mammalia; order Dermoptera; family Cynocephalidae; genus Cynocephalus; species Cynocephalus volans. The sequence goes on from NC_084461.1 coordinate 172,303,509, forward strand.
GTGTTTATAGAGACTTATAAGCTGTTGAGTGAAAATAAGGACTATCAGAAATACAAGTGGCAAGTGCACCAAGCATTCAAATAAGAATTTTATTTAGCAATTTATCTACGCCATGTGTGGGGCTTGGAATGCTGGACACAAATACGGTACCTCCTCCCAGAAGCTGGGGTGAATGTGCAGGAGGTGAGTGAGACAATTTCTAAGCAAATAATTACAGAATAATTCATTACAAACATGTAAGTATAATAAGGAAAGAAATAAGTGCTTTGGTTGTGTCTACAGGAATCTAATCGAGTCTGGGGGTCAGAGCAAGTTTCTCCGAGGAAATGACGTTTCAACTACCCACCAAAAGGGGTGGGAAGGGGGGATGTGTGTACGAAGGTCCCAAGGCAAAGAGGAGCTCAGGGGCCAGCTGGAGTTCACATGTGAGAGGTGAGGGTGGAGAGACAGGCTAGAGAGGCAGGAAGAGCCAGATTTCACAGGGCATTGTGAGCCACGTAGAGGATTCTGGGCCTTATCCCAAGAACAAAGGAATAGAGAGGAAGTGAGTGGGAGGACAACAGAGTGGCAGCAGCGGGCAGTGGAGCAGAGTGGTTAAGAGCATGGACTCTGGAGCAAGACTGCCTGCGTTCAAATCCCAGGACTAACCTCTCTGTGCCTCAGTCTTTCCCCTCTGTAAAATGGGATGATAATAGTACCCTTCAGAGGGCTGGCATGAGGATATCAATGATAAAAGTGCCTGGCACATAGAGTAAGGAAGAATTGCTGTTGTGAGTGGGCTCGACAGGAGCAACCCTGCCCCCTGGACTCTCCCCCACCTCCAGGCAGCCTCTCACTGTCTGGGCTAAGAGCTGTTGGCACTCAGGAAATTTCTGGCTTCTCTAGAGTCTCTTGGCCTTGGGTAACCATTCTGGCAGCATTGTCCTCTAGCTCTGGCTGTCCTGTGAGCCACAAGAAGACAGGGACTATGCTCAACCTATACCCCAGGGCCCGGCATGTGGCCAGGTGCATGGGAGATGCTCAGTACTTATTGGTGGAATGAATCAAATGAATGAATGAGTACATGAATGGATCTGTGGAAGAATATAACACTTCCACTATCCATAAAGTACTGAGCATTCAGTATGTGCCAGGTGCCTTCCTGAACACTTTACATAATTTATTTCATTTCATTCTCACAATGATCTCATGAAGAGGTTATTGTGAGACACTTCCCAGTAGGGGAGATCTTGAGAATAAGTTCTCTGTGGGAGAACCCTAGTTGTACTTTAGGAACCCTAAAGATTGAGAAATGTGTTTAATTTGCACCCCAAAAGGAGGGCTTTATGCTAGAGGTAGGGATCCTGGGAGCAGGAATTGAAAAGGAGGCTAAGCCAAAAATACTTTCTGTGAAGATCTAGCTGCGTGCACTTTATAACTATGATCTCATCTTCTTTAGCAAGGCACTGGCTGACAGAGTCATTTTACTTGTTTTTGAAAGGGAGACACAGTGCATTCTAGGGGGGCACAGTGGCCTCCCCAGCAGCCCCAGCAGAGCTCAGAGCAGAAGCCAGGAGTCCTGAATTCCAGCTGTGGAACAATCCCCCGAACCCCGCCCTGAGAGCAGATCCATCAGAAAGCTGTGGGAGGGCAGCTTCCGTCCTCCCCCTGCCTGCTCTGGTTCTAATCAGAATCCCAAACATGCCTTGTTGCAGGACTGTTCCCCCAGGGAATGCAGGCACCTCTGCCAGCCTTCCTTCCTCCCAGAGCAGGGCTGGGACAGGCTGCCCCTTTCCCAGATGAGCCAAGCAGCTCCGCAGGCCTCCTTCTCCAGAGACTATTATTTTGGGAGAGTGCTGAGTTCAGCACAGCTACAAGATGCAGCAGGACGCACTCTTCTGTCCTCAGCTGGCCCTTCAGGGCTGGTCACCTCAGCCCCCACCCTATGCAGCAGCCCCTCCTACACAGGGTCACCATGTCCAACCACTTCTACCTTCAGACAGCCCGGAGCTGTGGAGACAGGTGGTGGAGGAACTGGGGGCAGGAGAGGCAGAGCTGGTCTGAGGGGCACAGACCAGCCAAACCCCAGCCGCAACCCCCAACCCTAAGCCTGGAGTCACCGCCTTCCCAGGGTTTGCCCTGAGGCCCAAGGAGCAGGCTGTCCCTCAGCCAAGTGACCACACATGGGCAAGTGCCAGGCCAGGATGAGGAGCTGCCCTGAGAGGCTTATATAAGCACTTCTACTTTGCAGCCCGCTGCCAGAGTGAGAGTTACAGCAAAGCCGGGCCCTGGCTGGGGCCCCTCCCCTGGCACACTGAGTCCAGCTTGGAGGAGGCCCAGGTGCTCCCAAGATAGTCGTGCCCGGGTGGTGGATTACCTGCTGGAGCTCAGACAGCTGCCTGCTCTTCTTTCTGCTTACCAGAGGTCTCTGTCCCACCAGGTGGGCCCCTGGGATGGGGGCACTGGCAGTGGGAAGGGAGCCCCCTGTGAAGGGTCCAGCTGCTCTGAAGGCTCCTTCCATTCCAGGTGCCCACGGATTGGACGATGAGGCTGGCCACAGCAGCCCTGTTGCTGGGTCTCGTGGTGGTGGTCACTGGACACTGGACACTGGAAGAAAATGACCCATGTGTCTACGAGGCCCTGTCGGACCAAGACGCTATCCTGTGCAAGTAAGGGAGGGCCAGCTGGGTGGGAAGAGGGTAGATCTCGGGGAGGACTGTTTCCAGAACAAAGGAGTGACATCTCCTAAGCCAGCTTTTGTGGTACAGGCAGAAAATATGTGAGGTCTGAAGACCACCTGGATGGAGGGTCAGGAGGGCTGTAGATATGGCCAGCTCCCCTCAGGCCCTTCAAACCTGAGGGCCCTTGTGGGGCTGGCCTCAGCCTCACTGCTGGGGCCCAAAGAAAGACCATCCCTCCCCCAGCACCGCCAACAGAGTGGCATTTTAACAAAATGTGGTAGTTGAAAGAATGTGGGAGATTGGACCCTCCCTGTGTGAGATCTTTTCTGCTAATGGTCCCAGGAGTGTTAGGACAGGGGCCCCTTTAGGGAGCACGACCACTGGACAGAGTCCCGTGAAAAGGCTGGAGAGGCCACTCCTTCCTGTCCAAGGGAACAAGCTCCTCGCATTCTGGGCCAATAGGAAGCCTGAGTTCAGCTCTCTCTTCACCAACTATGTTGGTTAGAAAAGCAAGTCCTCCTTTTCCTGGACTTGTGGGTCATCCTGGGGACCTCCCGGCCACTTGGCTGCCAGCCCCCTTTGCCAGTTTCTGAGAGAGATGAGAGAGGGGGACGCACTTTCGCGTCTTACTCCATCTTCTTCTGTACATCTGAATTTTCACAAACTACCCTCAGAACAGTGAATAAATGATTTCATGCCCAAAACTTGCATGGTTGAATCCTAAAAAAAAGGAACAAATTTTGCTCATATCAGTACATGTTGAAAAGTCTTGTCAAGCAGTTCTGGGTGAACTTTTTGTGTGGGAGAAACAAGAGAAGCATGGCTGCCTCTCATGTGGGCTCCAAGTCCCCGGTGCCTTGCCAAGCAGACCCAAGGGCAGGCAGGTTTCTTGCTCGGACATGTGCAGGGCCAAAGCCCCCACAAGCTGCAGAGGTCAGTGGGCCAGGAAAAGGCAGGATTGGGCCGCAGCCATGACCCCCGTGATGCAGCACCATGGTGCTTCCCCCATGAAACACATAGGAATGATGACTATCTGCCTGGTCACTGGAGGCGACTGGCCTAGGGCCCCAGACACCCAGCGCTCTTGGCAGCCAGTGACCCTGCTGTGTGCCAGGTGCTCTGCCAGTGCTTAGACTCCTTGACTCATGTCACCATGAAGTATGTATTGTCATCCCCACTCTGCAAATGAAGAATCCACTGGGCTGAAAACACCTTGCCCATGGTGCTGACGCAAAACAGAAGTGGCAGGGCCAGGATCCAGTCCCTTTGGCTGACTCCACCTGCTTCTGCTGCTGATCCTCACCCAGGTCCCAGATCTTCTCAAACCCAAGTAAAGGGGACCATTCTTGGGACTCCTGGAATATACCATCAGACCCCCAGTTTGAGAGGCGTGGACTTAGGATGCTAAGGTTATATACTAGGAAAATGTCTTCTGATTGTAAACCATCATGGCAGAAGAGATCATCGTTGAAAGGAAAACACATCATGGACTTAGTGGATCCCCGTGGAGAGGGCAATTCCTCCCATGCTGGACCCCCTTCCCAAGAACCCTGCTCAGCTCAGGCTTCTGACTTCACCAAGAAGCATCCCCCCACCCCAAAGAGAAGCCAATCCTCTCATGGGTATTTGGAGTCTAGTAGGGAATTCTTGAAGGTACGACTCAACACCTAAAGGTATTCATCTATAAAGGAGGAATTTTATATAAAGTAATGAGCAGTGAGTAAACACGATTAAGAGAAAAGCTCTTCAGGAATAAGACCTTGCCCACTCCCAAGACACACCAGGCTAGACCAGCAAAAATGGTGAGGGTCAGAACCCTGGGCTCAGTGTCAAAGTCAAAAGAACCATGGTTGTCCAACCCCACAGCAGTGGGGAGTCCACTCAGCAGCCCTCTCCCCGCAGCCGCTGCACAGGCAGCCCCAGGGAGCTGTCCCAGGGAGGGGAGCTGCTGCCCAAAGCCCTCCCTTCTGTGTTGGAAAGCTCCACCCTGCAGAAGCGCGTCCTTATCTCAGCGCACCGCTGCTCTCCTTTAACTTCAACCCATCCTTTCTGGTTTTGCCCCGGAACTGTATAGAACAAGTTGTTTTCTCTTCCTGACGACCTTTCACACGTTTGGGGACAGATGCCATGGCCCCCTGTGCTCGCCACCAGCTCTTCCTAACCTGGGCCACCAGCACCAGCCCTTCAGACCCTCCTCAGGGGCCTTGGTCCTGGGCCTCCGCCTTCAGGAAGGGATGGTTGAAGATGACCATTGCTCTTCTTCAGCGTGGCACCCACGCCGAGCACCGAGCACCATGCAGTGGAGTGCAGGATGCAGGCCAGAGCCCCCTCATGCCTCTGTGAAGGCAGCCCCCAGATCCCATGGGCCTTTTTGTCTTAGTCCATTTGGCTGCTATCACAAAATACCTTGGACTGAGTAATTCATAAATGACAGAAATGTATTGCTCACAGTTTTGGAGGCTAGGAAGGCCAAGATCAAGGTGCCAGCAGATTCAGCCTCTGGTGAATGCTGCTCTCTGCTTCACACATGGTGACTTCTTGCTGCGTCTTCACATGGCAGAAGGGAAGGACAGCTCCCCTCAACTTCTTTTGTAAGGGCACTAGTCCCTTTATAAGGAGGGAACTTTTATAAGCGCACCTTTTATACGAGTGACCCTGCCTTTTAATACTATCACATTGGGGATTAAGTTCCAACATATGAATTTGGGGGAGACACCATCAACACTTAGACCATAGAACTCACTTTGGGACAGCTGAAATTCAGAGCCCTTTCACCAAATACAGCAGCAGGGGTGGGGGAGACACATTTCTCTGGTCCAGTTCTTAAGTCTCCAAAGGGACTTAAGTGGTCATCTAGCCTAGAGTAACCAAATGGCTCACTAGGGAAGCTGCGTGGTACAGAGGACAGCACAGACAAGCCCACTGGATCAGTTCTCTGTTGCCACACAACAAATTCCCCCAAACATAGCAGCTGCAAACATTTATTATCCCATAGTGTCTCTGGGCATGGCCCAGCTGGCACCTCTGGCTCAAAGACTCTCAGGAGGGGGCCTCTCTCATGTGGTCTCTGAGTTCCTGGGCACTCTGCTGAGCAGACCCAGGACAGGCAGACTTTTCACTCGGTCAAGTGCAAGGCCAAATCCTGCAAGCTGGTGGGGAGGGGAATTGTGGTCTCACCATGAGTCAGGATCTGCTTCTCAGGGCAGAATGTCAGCTCCCAGGCTCACTCATGTGGTTGTTGGTGGCCTTGGTCCTTGCCATGTGGCCTCTCCACACAGCTGTTCACACGTGGCAGCCGACTTTCCCTGGAGGAAGGGCCTGAGAGAGCCCAAGCATGTGAAAGGGGCCTCCCCACAGAGCCCACAGTCCCCTCATCAGGTGATCTTGGGAGAGACAGCCTGTCCCTTCTGCCATCCTCTCTCTGTTAGAGCGAGTCCCTAGGTCCAGCCACACTCCAGGGGGGCTTCCCCCTTCTCAGTTCACCTACCACGAGATCCTGTACTAGTTCCTTAGCTTTCTCTTGGCCCCAGTTTGCCCATCTGGGAGATGAGAATAACTCTCGTAGCTGCTCTGAGATATTGTACTAAATAAATGCCATAACAAATCGGTAAAGGGCCACAAAAGATGCTTATATTGCGTAATGATAAAATAAAAATAAATAAATCACACACACACACAAAATGAAGTAACAGGTATGTGATGCACCTGACCTGTGGGGGCGGCCCACTAAATGACATCCCCTCTGCCCCTAGTCCCTCATGCGGTGATAGTGGCACAGCTGGGGCCAAGGGCTTTTTCACTCTCTAGGATGACTTCTAGTTCTTGTCAAGGAGATCTCCAAAATCTGAGGGTGGGAATTAGGATGTATCCCATGAGAGATGCCCCATAGGCAGCAAGGATACACAAGAAGCTGGCACTTTCAAGGTTTAAATGCACTTAAAAGCAGGTTTTAAAGCCTGTTTTTGGCTGGCCAGTTCACTCACTTGGGAGGGCGTGGGGCTGATGGCACCAAGGTCAAGGGTTCGGATCCCCTTACTGGTGAGAAGCCAAACAAAAAAAAAGGTAGTTAGAGTGTGTACTGTTACTAAATTTAAGTTTTGATTCAGTTCGTCTGGGACTTGTCCAGATCTTCTTTTAGGTCGATTTGATCATCTGAATTGTTAGTCACCAGCTCTGTGACATTTGCAAATCTAATAAGCTTGCCTTCGGCGTCTTACTCAAGCCTTTGATCAAGGGGACCTCCAGGGCAGAGGCCTAAGCGTGGGCCTCCTCGGCCTGCCCTCCCACGCGGAGCAATGAGCTGTCTTCAAACCCCGGACCCGCGCACCCATGCGACCAGGTCCTGGGCACAGATCTAATCCCTGGTCCCTGGCATGTACCCTGTCCTGTCGGGGCACTCCCTGTGGCTCTAGGTCCCCTCACCAAATATCAATTTGCTGATTTCACTTGTTTAACGGTTTTATCATTTGCAGCAATTCTACCAGGATACAAAGAGGAGACTGGTAACCAGGGATGGGGGGGTGGGGGGGGGAGGACCTTCTGCCCTCAGCTTACCTTCTCCTTGTCCCTTAGTTTGTCCCAATTCCGTGCTGCCTGTGGAGAGTCCCCTTTCTCTGCCTCTCATCTCGCTGGCTGTAGTGGCAAGAGAGCTACGACAGAAACAAACCAAACAGTCCTTCAAATGCTGCTATAAGGATAAATGAAAACTTGTACCCTAAAACTTATAACAAAAGCAGTTAAAAACGTGCCACCCAAAAAGAATTGTTGTAAACGTGCAGAGTTCATAGCAATGCATGTGCTCTGCACTCTGACGATGGCATGGGTGACTTGTCCTGTTTCCACCCTCGGGCCCAGAGCACCTCGTCTGGGCCTTGGGGGTGCTGGTCTACCCAAGTGCCCTGCATCCGCATCAGCCGCGGGCTATGGGTTTGGCTGCCTTTGCCAAGGCTGGACTTCAGAAGTCACTGGAAGGATGGGAAGTGGAGGGTGGGAGGGGAATGTGGGGCTCCCCACCAGGAAGCTGCCCTGGCCCTCTTCCCAGGCCCCAACCTCAGGGAGCTCCCCCTCCAGATCTGCTTCCCCAAATTACATTCTTATCGGGACCTCTTCAGGCGTCACCCCCAGCAGGGCACTAAGGACAGCTGTGCATGGCCACTGGCAGGCTGCAGAGCTCTATTCTAAACACCAATCATCACTCAGCTCCTCACACCAACCCTATGAGGCAGGTACCATTAGTGTCCTCATTTTGCAGGTGAGAAAACTGAGCACAGAGCTCAAATAACTCTTGGGTCACACAACTCGTTAGTTTAGAATTAATCCCACTTAACTTCACATTCCCAATAGTGCTAGACTGAAGCCTTGTGCACCCCAGGCTTCAATCGAGCACTTCCCTCTCTCCATAGGGGCCTTGAAGTTTTCTACCCAGAGTTGGGGAACGTTGGCTGCATGTTTATTCCTGACTGCAACAACTACAGACAGAAGATCACCCGCTGGACTGAGCCGATAGTCAAGTTCCCTGGGGCCTTGAATGTGAGTGAGCAGGGCTGGCCTGAAGGTAGAGAGTTGTGGGGTCTTGATTTCCCTGTGAACTTGCTCGTCTGGGTGACTTGAAACCATGTGCAGAGCCCTGTGGATTGAGTCTGGTGGTACCAGATGGGTCTTGCCATAGGATGTGCCTCCTTAGAGTGGCCCCACCCTTGGGGCGGAGGAGGCTGGGGGCAGGTGGGAGGGTTGCAGCCTGGGAGCTTTGGTGACGGTCCAGGGCCATTCTGCCCAGGCTTTTCCCTGCTCCTCTGCTCTAGGAGCCCCTCAGCTGCCCTGCAAAGCCCAAGCCCCTGAGCCTGGCTCTGCAGAGTCAACAGAGTCCAGCTGGTATGTGCTGCAAAGTTTGCAGAAAAATGGAAAAAAGAGGGGGCAAGAGGGAGTCCTGTCTCAAGGTGCAGGGTGGCTGGGCTTTTAGAATGATCTTCTGAGCCAGAGAGAAGCAGTTTGTAACAGGGCGGAGCTTGCCAAGCGGACCAGACAAGACCAGGTCAGTGAATCTTGACACTTGGTTGTTACAATATGAGACTCGTTCTTCTTTTGCCCAAAGTCATCTAACACAGAAGATCAAAGCATGTTAGGAATTAGAAATAACTGTTTCTTTTACTGGGAAGTGTTCCAGAAGTTTCTCTTGGTTCGGTAGTCTGAAAAGCCTGGGGAAGGGCTGTGGAAGTGGGAGGCGGGGCTACTGCTGCTCCTGGCAGCCAGACCACGTCCTTGGGGAGCTGCCCGGGTCTTCTGGTCGCAGCTTCTTTCTTCCTGGACTCCTGGGCCAGACAGACACCACCAAGTGTTGGTGATGGAGGTGTTGTCTTGCTTTCTACTGTGTTTCGGTAGGAGGTGCTAGTGTCCGCCTACGCACAAGGACTTGGGTCACAAACGGGTGAAGGCAGAAGGGGCGTGGTCGGGATGTGACCAAGCATGCACAGTGAAGCCAACCTTCTGGTCTCTTCTGTGCAGCGTGGCAGGGAGAGGCCATGGAGGATTCTTGCTTTCTCTCGGTGCACCGGGCCAGCGCTGACCTGGTGAGGCCTGACAGCAGTCAGGATACTCACAGCAAGGCAACAGACTCTGGAGGGGGCACCACACAACTGCTCGGGCATGAAGGGGTAGACTTTTCTTTCTCGAAATATTTTTCACTATATCAGAGAACAGATTGTAATACTGTATTAGGCTCTTGGGTCCCAAAGTCATAGAAATGAGCAATGCACTCAGCAGTAAAGTAAGCAATGCTTTATTAAAAGAGGAGAGAGACTTATGCATAAGGGGAGTAGCTATAAGAAAGCTAGTCCCCGAGGGGAGCTGTTCAGGGTCCTTTATAGGGAAAGGGGTGAAGGGGTGCAGGCCAGCGTCCTCATTCAGCGCCTGTGGAGGTGGTCTATTCTGTTCTTCCTGGTTATACTGTGGGCACATGTTCAATTAAGGCTTTGGTTCTTGCACCTGCTCAGTAGGTACAAGATGGTGGTGGTGTTCGTTATTGTCACCCCAGGAGGGTCACGGTAGCAGTCACTTTGAAACTTTCTGCACAAGCAGGAATTCCTAAAGGGGTTTTAAGGTTAATCTGTAACTTAATATTTACAATTGCGGTAAACAAGCCTTGGGGAGGAGTTTTGCAACTCAGTGAATATCTATTCCCCTCATATCTCAGTTTATTTTATCAGGGCAGCCATGGAGTAATCATGTGCCCTGGGGGGGTCTCCTGATTGAGGAGTGGAAAAGTAACAAAGTATCCTCTGCAGGGAAAATGGAGTCAGTTTGGTTCACAGGCCTAGCCCTGTTCTGTCTCAATACGTCTCCCAATTTATGAAGCTGATAGCATGAAGTTTTGATAGGTTGTCTTTTTTGCAAGTGTGACCAGCATTCCTCAGGGAGGCCGAGCAAGCAAGCAGTGAGACACACGCCGGCACTCCTCCCTGGAGACTCTTGGCCTAGGTCACAGCCAAGGAACTGAGACAGGACGGCTGCTATGGTTCTCGCTCTTGGGACAGGAGGTGGAGAGCCACAGAAGCAAGGCAGGAACCCAGTCCCTTGGGGAAGAGTATATGCTACCCATGGGATGGGACTCTCAACTTCACCTTTCATTCACTAACAGAGTGGGAAGGTGGGCCAGATGGCTTCACAGGCCAGTGACTGTCCCAAGGGAGATCCTCAGCAATTCTCAGGCTTTATTTCCCATGCTTCTGTTGCTGCAGATATCCACTAGATGGCAGTGTAGACTTTCCTGAGCACCCCGTGTCTTTCCTGGGAGGGATTTGAAGCCAGGTCGGAAAGTCTTCAGTTTAACTCCAGTTTATTTAATACTGATTGTCCTGGGATATGGACACATAACACAGAGGAAGATAACACCTCCTTCATGTCCTGAAATTTCCTGCTGTTAACCAACTCATCCTGTCGCAGACCAGGGATGGGGTGGGGGAGAAAACTGGTCTGGAACATAGACATTATGAAAGACACAAGGGTATGGTCAAGAAAGCCAAAGAAAGTAAAGATTCCACAAGGGAAGGTTTGATTAGAGCAGTAGGAAGAAAGAAAAAGTAGTATTCTACTACCACAGAACTATAGTTTATGGAAATTTAGCAGACCTATGAGAAGGCAAACTCAGTGGAATTGTCACTTTATGCTGGGCACTATTCATGTGTCATTTCACTTAAGTCTCCCATCAAGTCTGCAAGTTGAGTATTTCCTTAGTCAAGACTGTTAGTGGCAAGTGACAAGAAGCCAACTCAAATTGGCTTAAGCCAAAAAAGAGGGGAGAACTTATTGGTTCCCCAAAATGAAAACTCCAGGGATAAATTCAGGCATGGTTGGATCCAGGTGTTCAATGTCACCAAGAAATCTGTCTCTTGACTCTATGTTTTTGTATGTGGTTTTATTTATAAACAAACTCTTTCCTTGTGGTGGCAAAGACAGCCGTAACAACCTCAGGTTTGTTTGACCAGTTTATCAATCTCAGTGGAAATAGATTGACCCTTTCCAATCATTAAAAGTGGCAGAATTTGTTCTGCTTGGATCACGTGCCCCTCTCTAAATCAAACAGTGACCCCGGGCAGCCCCATTTAATCTACAAGGACTGAGAGCAGAAGAGGATGGTTCCCCCAAAGGAGAATCAAGATGCTGTATATCAGAAGAAGGGGGAAGGATGCTGGGTAGAAACACAAGAGCAGTTCCCATGGAAATAAGTAATCTGGCTAAGTGTGCAGCTGGGAAGTGGCAGAGCCGGAGTTCAAACCCAGGTCTCTCCAACTCCAGAGCCCATGGGACCACTGGTAAGGGCCCTAAGGGAGCCATCAGGGGGTGCTGGCACAGTTGGGAGTAGGGCCTTGCTGAAGGGTAGCTCTCCCTAGTTAGAATGGAAAGGGGACGACAGTCATTCCTAAGGAAGGTGGTGGTCAGAGTTTCCCTTAAGGGGTTGAGGGAACAAGCACCTGTAGAGAGAGAGTGACAAGTACAGTTGGAGAAGAAGCAGGTGCCATCTGGGAGCAGGGTCCCTCCAGAATGGGGCGGAGGGAACCTGAGTACTTAACTGCAGAGAAGAGGATGCAGGCATTTCCTCTGGGCCTGGAGCCTGATGAAGAAAGGCAAGAGGTGGTGACAGGCTATGTGGGACAGTGCCTGGCTTCCAAGGTGATGAAAAACAATGCCACCAAAGTAGCAGTGGATACATGCAGGGCCCCCAAGCAAGCCCAAAGGCACGAAGGGGGGGGGGTGCAGCAGACACGGGACAGTGCCCTGTGCCTTCCACAGACGCCTTCCCACCTCCACAGTTTTGCTCAGGCCACTTCCCCATCTTTGGACCCTGCCTCCATCAAAATGCTTCCTCCTCTAGGAAGCTTTCCCTGACTGCCTCTCTCTGGACTCCACCCCCATCTCCAACTGATCTCTTCTTTCTTTGAGCTTTTTAAATGTTGCTTATCTTCCATACTCGGTATTTACTTCCTTCTGTCTTGTACTGTGGTTTCCAGTTAATATCTCTCATAGCTTCCACCACTTTATAAGCAAGGAAAGCAAGACTATGTATTGTATTTCCTTGAATCACCCACAGCCCCTACCAGCATTGCAGATTCCATATTGGCTGACTGGGTGACCAGATGAGTGAGTGAATAAGTGAATGAATGAATGAATGAATGAATGGCAGGTGGAAGGACACCTTCTAGAGTGTGAGCTATGAGCTGTGTGAGGCCAACAGTTGGCCCTTTAAGCTGCCAGGTGTCCTGGGGCATTTGAAGAAAAGCTGCTGAGCCTAGTGGACTCCGGGGCAGCAGTGCTCTCTCCTCCATGCTGTGCAGGGCAGGTGTGAGCTGGGGGCAGGAAGGGAGCAGGGAGGGCAGGAAAGGAAGGCAGGTTCACAGGAAGGCAAAGTAGTGCAGGAAAACGTGGATGGCTCCTGTGCCAGTGATGGCTGAGCACTGAGAGAGCGCTGAACAGGAAGGAAGCGTTCCTTCCCTGGCTCTCTGACAAGCATACAGAGGCAAACATTTTAAAATTCATCCCGCATCCCGTTCTCAAGCCAATGAAAACTGAAAGGCCGCTGAGATGCTTTTTGACCAAGGCTTATTCTTCACCTTAAACTTAACCAACTGGAATGCTTTTGAAGTGAAGAAATTGCCTTTAAGTGGGGAATGTGCGTGGCATTGGAGGAAGGAACAAAAGGCTCAGCGTTGTGTCCTGCTGTCCCTCAGGTTTCCCATCAGCCTGGCCCCGGCCCTGTTTTCTCCTCCAAGAAGGCAGGTGACCCTGTGCGTCCTACCTCTGGGCCGGCGAGTCCCATGCCAGCCTGGCCGCGGCGGCATCTGTGCTGTCACCTTCTAGGGGCCACCTCCTCTCCCTTGGCCCGTGGTAGAGACACAAGTTTCAAGGCAAATGTTATGAGGCCTGCACATGTGGAAGAGACTCGTGCACCCTCCTCTCTGAGGGAGACCTCGGAGCTCCCCAGCCCACCCCCACCCTTTTCTTTACACACGGAGCAGAAAACGGGGGCTGCTGCCGTCACGAAATGACTAGCCAGACAGGACACAGGGCTTTGGACACCCACAATAATCACGGAGCAGATGGAGATAGGGCCGAGAAAGACAGTTCCTAGCAGGGGACGTGTGTAGACCCGGGGGTGGGGGTGGGGGTCAAGTGCAGGCCCATTTGCTCCAGGGGCTCCAGGGGCTGCAGCCACCGAAGACTTTGTGGTGATTCACTTAACAACAATATCAACCGCACGCTGCATGCCGGGCACTGTGTTAGTGCTGTCGATTCAAAGATAAAAGACACCACTGTCTCGGAGCTCCTGGAATAGGTGAGGAGACATTCAGGGAGCTGGCAAGATCAGGGGTGGGGTTGGGGGAGCCAGGATGGCTGGGAGGGCTGAGGCTCAGAGGGGCAGGGCTGCACTGTGGGGTGCTGTATGCGCCCAGGTGCTGGCTTTGCATTTGATCTGGAAGCCGGGCTGGGGAGGAAGGGAGAGGGGTCACCGTAGCATTTTTAGGCTGGTGAATGTGATTGGCTTTGCAACTCGGGAAGGTCACCCTGGCAGCAGGTAGAAGAACGGAAGGAAGGTGGAGTAGACAGCAGGGAACCCACCCTGCTGACGCAGCACAGGTGAGGGCATGAACCACAGGCGGGATCCGAGAGATATCAGGGAGGTTGAACCCACAGGGCTTGGTGACTGTGGGGATATTAGTGGAGGGGGGCTTCCATATGACCCTCAGGCTTCTGTGATGGGTAAGGATAAGGTCAAGACTATAATGAATCGTCCCAAACAAGACCCTCCTGAGAGCCAAGGGGAGTGCTGTGAATAATTACACCAGGACAACAGGTGTCATCACGCATGGCCCCGGTAAGCTGGGCTGTACGTTAATGCTAATAATGGTGCTTTCACCAAGTAAGAGACACAAGAGAAGCACTAGGTTTCCAGGGTCGGCGGCCAGCAGCAGCAACTTGTGCACACGCCAAATCTGAAGACTCTATGTGCACCTGGAGGGGACTGCACCGTGAGCAGGTCTATGGTCTGATTCTGGAAAGGAGGCTTGGATGTGGGTCCTCGGCATCCAGGCAGGGGTGGACTCTGTGAGGGGGACAGACTCACAGGGGTGGGGCGGGGTATGGAGTGGTCGGCCCCAGCAAGCCGCTGGTGAGACATGCATGGGGTGGGGAGTGGATGAGACGGGGACACCGTGGAGCAAGCCACTCTCACCAGAGCTTTGTCAGGAGAGAAGAGGCACCTGGCAGGAAGGAGCTGGCAGAAAGGACAGTGTCAAAATACAGCAAAAAGAAGAGATAATGGGCCTCTTGGGAATGCTCACGTCAGAGGTGATGAACAATGGGGCGGTGGGGTCACAAAAAGAGAAGGAGATTTTTTTTTTTTTTTTTTTTTTTTTTTTAAAAGATGACCGGTAAGGGGATCTTAACCCTTGACTTGGTGTTGTGAGCACCACGCTCAGCCAGTGAGTGAACCGGCCATCCGTATATGGGATCCGAACCCGGGGCCTTGGTGTTCTCAGCACCACATTCTCCCGAGTGAGCCACGGGCCGGCCCAAGAGAAGGAGATTTTGAAGGGTGTCCCAGATGCCTCAGAACTGACAGGACCTGGCCACTGATGCAGGCCAGTGGTAGGGACCACAGAAGAGCAGGAAGAGGAGAGGGACAAGTGGGCATGAGACGTGAGGGTGTGGGCTGGGGTGAGTGGTCTCCCAGCCCTGGCTCTGGCCCTAGGGGGAGAGGAAGTGCAGAGGGGTCTCGTGGAAGCTCAGCGTGGAAGAGCCCTGGGGACAGAGCGTGGGGTGCTCACGTCATGGCGTTGCAGAAGAGGTGAGGCAGGCAGGTGCTATTGAGAGGCAGGATGGGGTGGGGCTGCTGCAGGCCAGGCTGGAGAAGAGCTGGTGGATTTGGCAAATTCCCTGGTGCTGCTCTTGAGGGATGGAGTGAGTCGTCCAAGACTGCAGGCTGGGGGCAGAAGGAACAGTCTGGACAGGGTGAGGGGTCCACCAGCGGGGAGACCTCCAATGCATCAAGTGATGGTTTAGGGAAGAATGAGTGAGACGTGACCATAACCCAGTGCCTAGCACCTAAAACCAGAATCTAATAAACAGTATCAGTCGTCATGATAGGAAGAGATTGGCTTGTAGTCTGAAGAGTAGAAGGCACAACAGAAGAGTTGGGCTTTTTGAGGCTCCAGGAGGCCTCTGTGAGCTTGAGGCCCAGAGGCAGGGGCCAGTGCATGGGACAGCTGGGGTTGTGAAAGAAGTGGGGGCTGACAGGCAGAGCAAGGGCTGGGAGGCAGGCGAGGAGTGCCAGGAGGACCTACTCACGTGTCATTTTATTTTTTGTCTCTGGCAACTCAGCTCAGATGGTCAAAGTCTGCTGAAATCACCCAGCTGTGCACCAGGCTGCTTGGCACCTCTTATCGGGGGCACCTCTGGGCACAACGGGACCAGTAAAAGGGGGTGATGATTATCAGCATTTCTGACCTTTGCAGTTAGATTTCCAGGTTGCAAAGAGACTTACCATGCAGGATTTCACACAATCTTTCTAGCCACATCAGGAGATGGACAGAGCGGGGATTATCCCCCTGATGACAGATGAGGGACACTGCCCAAGGTCACACTCACCAAGATGGGAATGGGAGCACCAGCCCTAGACAGTGGGTTTCCCGCCTTCCATCCACTGCTCTTTCACCTACATAATTTCGCCTCTTGAATCCACCCTGATTCCTGGAAAACAGCCCCTGATGTTCGTGATGGACTGGGGTGTCATTCATTCATTCATTCATTCATTTACTCTTCCATTGTTTCACTGGAGCAGGTCTTGATGGAGCTCCACTGTCCACCCTCTGCCAGATACTGTTACAGGAGCTAGAAATACAAACAAAACAAACCCAACCTGCTCATGATGGGCATCTCAAAATACTAAGGATGTGCATGGTTGTTATTACATATCCATTAAACACTTGCTAGCTCAGAGGAAACCATCAAAGAATGAATTCCGTGCTTAGGTGACCAAAGTCTTACTGCAGGGTGGCTCCACTGGGAAGCCTCTCATTCTTGATCCTCATCCCCAGTCCTCTTTATCCCAATCCCCTTTCCTTCATTATACTCTCTGCTTCAACCCGAGCCTGACCCCAGGAGCTTTTTTACAGAGCGGACCCATCCCCAGTGCCCAGGGACACTACTGGAAGTGCAGGCACGCGGGGCACCTGCTCAGTGACTGCGCATCTGATGTCAGCTGAAGCTCACAGTCAAGTGCTGGGGAAATGGGTTCCAGATGTTTTTCAGATCAAATAAGTTTCTTTGAAAAAACAGTGTGGGCTGCTCCACAGAGGGGGCAGATGGGATGTAAAAGGAGAGTTCAATGGATTTGCATCCTGGTTTTGTGTGTGTGTGTGTGTGTGTGTGTTTTAAAGTCATTTAGCAAGTGTCTGTGTGGGGCTCTTCACATGCTTGGGATCTGTTCACAGTGGCCTGTTGCAAGTGTCAGGAAAGGCTTCTTGGATTTTAAAATAGCTGCCCGGCCTTTGTTGGAGCCATTTAGAGGGATGAACACATGCAGTTTGAATGCTACAGTGATTTGTTGCCTGCTCTCACTAGAGAAAGAAGGTGGTGGCATGAACAGGAGTTTTGAGAAAGGTTTTGCAGATTTTTAAAAGAGTAACAATGTCACTTACTCTTTGTTAAAACCGGTAGGCTTGGGGGTGAGCAGAGGAGAGAGGGAGGTGGGGTAGGTCCTCCGCTGGGTGGAGCTGCTGCTGGCAGAGGCGCCCACCACAGTCTGACAGCCTGCCCAGTGGGGCACTGCCTGGGGACAGGGGGTGCAGCTGCTGGGGGATGGGGGCCAGCAGAGACAGTTGTCACGCAGTCAAACTTTGGGGGCATTTTCCACTCTTCCGGTGCACCCTTGACACTTTGCAGAGCATGCTGTGCTTTGTCGAGTCCTCCCGAGCCTGGCCGCAGCCACATGGGTGCCATGGGCAGACAGAACGAGTATTAGTTTCTCCATTTTACAGATGAGGAAACAGCAGCTCAGGGGAAATAATTTATCTTTAATAGACTTTATCTTTTAGAGCAGTTTTAGATTCACGGTAAAATTGAGCAGAGAGTACTTAGAGTTCCCATATTCCCCCTGATACTCCCCTGACACACACTCACACACACACACACACACACAGCCTCTCCTGATATCAACAAACCGCACCAGAGCAGTGCATTTGCTATGACTGATGAACCTACATTGACACGTCATCATCACCAGAGCCCGTAGGTTACACTAGGGTTCTCTTGATGCTGTAGATTCTGTGGGTTTGGGCAAATATGTAATGATGTGTGTCCACTATTACAGTATCATGCAAAGTAGTTCCACTGCTCTAAAACCTCTATTCTCTGCCTACTGATCCCTCCCTCCCCCTAACCCCTGGCAACCACAGATCTTTTTACTCTCTCCATAGTTTTGCCTTTTCCAGAGCATCGTATAGTCTTTTCAGATTAATGGACAGCCTAGACTACCAGCCGGTCTCCTGACTCCCCTTCCAGCACTATTGCTGTACAAGGGCTTGGGAATACTGTCCCTCACTTGTCCTGTGGCTCAGCTTCCCTTCCAGGAATTGTGCTTCCCTTAGCTGGGCATTTCTAGCACAGCTTTGGAGTGGATGGAGAACCACCCACTCCTGCCCCTGGTGCTTGAGAGACCGGCAAGAAAATAGGCAGCTCCCATGCAGTGAGATCTGTGAGACACATGATGTGGAGCGACGAGACTACAGCCCAGATCCCTGACTCCTAACCTGTGCTCTTCCTCCCCACATCCCATTCCTATCCTCCCCAAGTGTTTACCGCATGGCAACATTTACTGACCGCTCTCCACGCAGCCAGGCTGTGCGCTGAGCACTTTGCAAACATTGTCACACCTCAGCCTTGCAGCCACCTAGCACAGTAGGCATCATGACCTTCATTTCATAGATGAGAAAACTGAGGCACAGAAAGATTCCACAGTTCACAGGAGACAGAGTCAGAGTTTGAACCCAGGTCTCTGTGGACTCCAATAGCTTATGCCCCTAACCACTCCACAGTACTGCTTCCCAATGGGTAGAGGGCAACCTGCAGAGTGCCCCAAATGGCCTGAGATGCTACCTGAGCCACTGAGTTCTAGGGCCTGGTAAGAAGCCAGCCACCTAAACCAATACAGGGAAGGAGTGGGTTGCGGGGTCCCTTGTGTTCTGTCACCTGCCTTTACAAACGGACTGATGGCAGCCTGGCAATGTCAAGTGACTTAGCAAAGGGAGAGATGGGGGATGGGCTGGTGGGGGTGGGGAGGGCAGAAGTGTGTACTAATCAGGGACCCTCCTTTTCTTCAGTACCTGTTAGTCTGCACTACTAATCCAAGGTAGAGTCAGAAGAAGCTATTATTGTACATTCGAACTCCCAGGCCTGGGATCCCCCCCTCCACACTGGGAATGCAGAGGGCCCGTGCCAAGCCCTGTAGGGCCCAGAGTCCAGGGAAGGGAGGAGGACCCAGCTGCTGCTGCTTAGGTGTGGCTCCCCAGGCTTCTCCAGGGCTGCAAAAGGAAGAGTCAACACCAGAGGGAGATAGGGGACCATCATACTGCCCTGGGGAACTGAAGCCCGCAGCATAACTGGGTCCACCCAGGCAGGAAGGCATTGCAGAAGGTGGGTCACACGGTGGAGACCTACCCAGTACCAAAAAAAACAGAGGGTCCAAGATTTGGGTTGGGTGTGCACCCCTCTGCACCCCCTGCCCCATCTCTCCCTTTGCCAGTTGGTTGTGGAATTGCTTCTCCTGTTAAAATGCAAATATCCCCGGAGTGAAATGCTTTGAAGGAGAAGCCACTAATTCAAATGTCCTCAAAGGTCAGGCCCCTATTTAGATGGGTGAACAGACAGTTGGAAGAAAAGGAGGAGTGCCCAGGCCAGCCCTCTGGCTCTGAGAACACCTCTCACACCCCACCCTGGATTTGAAAAATTTTTTTAAGATTGTGCTGGCCGTCCCCTCTTCATCCCATTACCCCAACCCACAGACCTAGGTTTAAATCCTAGCACTGTTGCTTGTAGCCCTGTGACCTCAGGCAGGTTACTTCCTCACTCTAAGATTCCTTTTCCTCACCTCACAATGGGAAGAATATCCATGTCACAGTACAAGCCAGTGGCCAGTCCTCGGGTTAATCTTTCCCGACCACCAGCAGCAGCATTTCACCCGGCAGGTCACTTCTTCCTCCCAGACGCGGTTTTTTGTTTTGTCCCTCAGCTTCCACTACACGTACCCTCTGGGTTTGCCTTCACCCTTCCTGTTCTCTTCTCAATCTCCTTTGCTAGTGGCTCCTCCTCTCCCCAACCTCTTCTCTCTGGGTGGTCTCATCCAGGGTTGTGACTTTAAATGCCCACATAATGATGATTTCCTACTCACATGGCCACTGGGTGTCTGATAGACCCCTCCAATGAGACGTGTCGACCCCAAGAGCTCAATCTCCACCCCACCCAAACCTGCTCCCCCTTCAGTCTCTCCCCGTCTGTGTAAAGAGCAGCTCCAGCCTTCCAGCTGTGCAGGCTGGACGTCCTGGAGGCAGCAGTAAGTCCTCTCTTCTCTCCCACCAAGCAGCCAGTGGCCCAGGCAAATATGTTTGGAAGCTGCCCACTTCTCCTCTCCTCTACCATCAACCCCCTGGCCAGGGCCACCAGCCTCTCGCCCTGGATTATTGCAACAGCTTCCTGACGTGTCTCCCTGCTACCACCCCTGCCTGCCCCAAATGCCCTGTATGTTCCCAGCCCAGCAGTCAAGAGTGCATTTAAATCTGCAGGTCAGATCAGTTCACGCCTCTGCTCAAAAGCCTTCCATTCCTCACCATTCACCAGAGTAAGAGCCAAAGAACTGACAGTGGCTCTCTGACCTCAACTCCTACTGCGCCTTGCCTCCTCTGCTCACTTGGTGCCAGGCCTCCTGGCCTCTTTTCTGTTTCTGGACCATACCAGGCATGCCTCGTGGTCTTTGCACTAGTGGTTGCCTCTGCCTGGATCTCTCTTCCCTCTCCCACCTGCATGGCTCACAGCCTCACCTCCTCCAGATCTTTGCTTGAAGGTCACCTTCTCTAGGAGGCCTTCCAGACCCCCTGCCCTGGCACTGTAAGCCCCCTTTTCCCTCTCTACTTTTTCCTATGTCATGTTCGCCACTTCCTAACCTATGTATAATTTCTCCATTTATTATGGTTTTTTGCATTTTGTTTTGTCTATTCTTACCCCCACCCCACAGTCAGAATGTAAGATCCATGAGGACAGGAATCTTTGTCTGGTTTATTCATGGGTGTGTCCCAAGCATTAGAACAGTCTTTGCCACATAGTAGGCACTTAATAAGTATTCATTGAATAAAGGTTATTAGATTGAAGATTACAAGATTACATGAAGATTACAAGAGATCATGTATGTAAAGCCTGTCAGTGCCTGACACCAGAAGCATTCAGTAGATGACGACGGTGATGGTGATGGTGATGATGAGGGTGATGATGGTGGTGGTGACGGTGATGGTGGTGCTGGTGCTGGTGCTGGTGGTGATGATGGCGATGGTGATGGTGATGGTGATGATGAGGGTGATGATGGTGGTGGTGATGGTGCTGGTGCTGGTGGTGATGATGGTGATGGTGATGGTGATAGTGATGATGAGGGTGATGATGGTGGTGGTGATGGTGGTGGGGTTAATGGTAGTGGTGGTGGTGGTGGTCGTGGTGATGGTGATGATGATGGTGGTGATGGTGGTAGTGATGATGGATAATCTTGGCCACCCTGGTTGTAGCACAGCCTTGCGATGTGATAGCTGAGAGGCAAGGCAATGGCTGGTGGACATGGGATTCAAGATAAAGGATTTATTTTGTTTTGCTTAGGGATTTAAGGAGAGATAACAGAGAGGGAGAACGGAAGGGAAATATTTTATCCCTGGTTGAAGAGGGATAGAACTACAAGGCTGGACACAGGGCTGTGCAGATGATAGACAATCACTAAACCTGTGGAATGAATGAACAAATCCCTTGCCTTGTCAGTACAGGCAGAACTGACTTTGGCAAAGTGGCTATGCAGCCTAGGTGAAAAGTTTGTGGGATGGATCGAAATAGGGACAAGTAGTAGTCTCCTGAGGCTTGACAGAGGGGACACTCTGCAGCATCCTCTTCCCAGATGGCCTCCCAAGGTAACCACCTTCTGTTCAGGATCACACCATCCCACCTGGTACTTACTGACTCTAGGGGCCCTTAGGGGATTAGACTGGAGAGAAGACCCACATCTCTGAAGAGCGGACTCCCCAGGTTCCATCCACCCCCCCGCACCTCTTCTTCAGGAAAACCTTGTGTCGGGTGACATGCTATGCCAGCAAAACTGCCTGGAGCGCTTCATTCTGCAAAGGGATGATTAACCATCCTGCAGAGGGATGGTTAATTTCAGGTTTAAAATCACATCCCTTGATTTCTGACGTGCTCAGATGGAAGCTGCTTGCCAGCTCTCCATACATCTGCTGCTCCCCATCCTCCACCGGCCCCACCTCAGATGGGAAACAAGGCCACGTGGGGTGTACCTTTTGCAGTGCATAATCACGGAACAGCTATTTCCTGCTCCCCATTCATCTCTTCCATTCACTAGCAACATTCCACTTGCCTGCTGGGCCCGGGCCTGAAAGGCGGGAGCGGCAGGCAGGTCAGGCCCTGCATCTATTTCCCCAGCAAACATCTCTGACCCAGCTGGTGGGCTCCGGCCTCAAGAACGCTGGAGAAGTGCATGCCAAACCCCACCTCTACCTGCAACCCAGGTGGCTTAGGGCAGTCTACATCAAACAAAGCCCACAGGGCCATCAAATGGCCAAAAGAGCAGCATCCAGGTAAATGTTTATCTGATTGCAGAAAGGCGTCAAAGAACAAAGTCTTAAAGAAAAAGAAGGAAGGATGTGAGTTACAACATTTGAAACTTCTGCACTTCCAAATGCCATAAACAAAATAAAAATCAGACAACAAAGTAAGAGAACATATGTGCCACAAATATGCAAAGGGCTATTATCTTTATGCATAAAGAGCTCTTAAAAGTCAGTAAGAAAAAGATGAATACCCCATAGAAAAAGGCAGCAAAGGATGTTAATAGGGGATTATAGAAAGAAGAAAATTTATTAAAAATATGTGGGGAAGTTCAATTCCATTTATAATTTAAAGAAATGTAATTTTTAAAAATGGTATAACTTTATTTAAAGCCAGCCACATGGCAGAGTGTTTCTTTTTTTTAAAGAAGGGTGTGTGTTACAGGTAGAAGGTACAAATTGCATCCACCTTTCTGGAGGGTGATTTGATAATGCATATCAAAAGCATTAGCATGTTCATTGTGTTTGAACAGTAATTTCAGTTCTAGGAATTTATTCTGATCTGATTACTTAATCAGAGACATACACAAAAATTTATGTAAAAGGATGTTCATTGTAGTGTTATTTAAAATAGCAGGGAAAGAAAAGGAAAAACCATCTAAATGTTCAACAATGGATTGGCTAAATGGATTGAATATACTCTATCCACATGAAAAGCGCTATATAGCCATTAAAAACCATGCTCTCATGGGATCCCTGTACCGACCAGCTGCAAAAAAAAAAAAAAAAAAAAAAAAAATCATGTTCTCAAAGAATATTTAATGCTATTGGAAAGTCTCACTATCTATTTTTAAGTGAAAGAAACCAAATGATAAAACAGTAATTTCACAATAGTACCAATTTTCAGAAATTATATCTTTTTATGCATGCAAAAATAAAAAACTAGATGAATGGAGATACATCCAAGTGTTATCATTGGATCGCCCTGAGTGGTAGGATTAAGGGTGATTTTTATTTTCTCCTTTACACTTGTCTGTAATTTCCATATGTTCTCCAATGAACGTGTATTACTTTAATAATAAGGAAAAAAGCTACTGAGGTGGGGGGTAGGGGTGGAGAAGTGAACGCTAAGAGGAAAAGCCTTCAGCTACCCAAATGGTCTGAGTGCTGGTTGCTGTGGAAACTGTAACTTTGAATTGCCCAACTTTTTGTGAATTACTCTCTGCTCTGCGGGGTTAGTGCTGGTGCTGGATTCAACATTATCCAGGCACGTGTCTAGGGGTTGGCAAACACTCAGGGACCCTGCCTCCAACAAAGGTCCACGAGGAGGACCCCTGGGTTTCATCCAGGTGAGGAGGTCCCTGGGGTCCCGCAGCAGATACTGGGGCACAAGCTGCTGTGAGTGCAGACCAGCTGGGCAGCTAAGGAGAAGCCTGCTGCTTCTCCACACAGGGTTCCCCCCAGCCTCCGCGGAGGATTTGATGGTTCTCTTTAATCAGCTTTGCCCCACTCCCAGCCTGGCCTCTAAAGGTAGTGTCCCAGGTGTGGTGTTTGGAGGTAGGGCAAGTGGCTTTATTTTCTTGGGTGTCAATGAGCAAAGACGGGGACTCGGCTGAGTCCCAGGGACAGTTCACTGAAGTTGGGCATCTAAACAAAAGTCCCACTCCCCGCTTGAGCCTCGCCCATCTGCTCTGCGTTGCCATCCTTCTCCTTGCCACGGGGAGAGCAGTGCCCGCCTTGAGGGGGCAGCAAAGAAGCAGCAGGGAGGGGGGGAGGCTCGGGAGCAGGTAGCCCTGGTCGAGCCGCAGGCGCACTCTCCGATGCCTATTCTCGGAACACGCGTGTCTTGCTGCCATTTGTGAATCCTGCTCAGAGCTTTTAGGGTGTGGAGGGCTGGTTGGTTTACAGATCGAGGCAGCCACAAGTTGGAATTTTAAAAAAGCAATGTGTCCTTTGAGCATGAGCCCGGGCTGGGGGCTTTGCAGGCTGTCGCGTTGGCCCGGGGACCAGATGGAACTTGTTTTTCTGTGCACTTGGGGGTTTAACCCTTTGTGCACTCCCTCCCCCTGCAGCCCCATTCAGGAATTGCTGCCTCTGGGGTGAGGACGTGGTGATGAGAGAGAATCTATGCGTCTGAGCCTCAGCAGCATTTCTTGGAAACGCCTCCCCCATCTTTTCAATCCCTGCCTTTGCCCGATTGTTTTGTTTTATTTAGCACACACGGATATGTGCCAGACACTGTTCTGAGCACTTCAGAAACATTAGCCCATTTACCGATCATGACCACTATTATCCCCGTTTTACAGATGAAGGCTCAGATGGGTTAAGCAACTTGCCCAAGGTCACACAGCTGGTGAGTGATGAAGTCAGGATTTGAACACAGGCTTTTTGGTTCCTAAATTTGTACGTTTAATCACAGCATCGTGGCTGGCTCTCAAATAACAGGTAAATAAATCCTGCTGTTAACATGTCAGAGCTCCTGGAGTGTTTTTCTTGCTTAAACTGTGGGAGTATAAGGCACCATCAGAGTGAGATGGAATCCAAATCACAAGTGTTAGTGCCTGAAATATCACTGCCATCCTTTCCGGCTGTCAGGCTGTGAACCTGCTGTTTATAGGGTCCGTGCAGTGTAATGAGAAAGGTTCAGGGTTCAACGCCCACCCCCACCCCACCCAGAGCTGCCCAGCAGGATCTGGGATCACTGAATTTGGAAAGTCTGTTCTACCGGAAAAGCAGGGGCCCTGGCGTCTGGCTTTTGACAAACTCTCTTATCTGTGCAGCAGAACCCTCTGGGCTCTTTGATCCTCTGTGAAATATTGGAACCTTAGCTCTTCCCAGGCAGGAGCTGTTCCTTGCCCCGGGGAAGTCTGCAGAGACAGGAGCTGGACAAAGACCAGAGCTCAGCACTCACAGGGGCCCAAGGCTGGTGACAGAGCTAGGGCCAGAGTCCAGGTAGCCAGGCCACCAGCTGTGTGGGAGAGGCTAATAAGGCATCAGGTCCTAAATGAGGCAGCATGGGGTTTGTGTCATTCTCACCAAGGTCACCTGTACACGTGGGGACATTCTGTCTCATATGATAAGGTTACAAGGGACCTGGGGAATTTGGTGTGGTTTATTATGGAAATGACATGGGGCTTGGAGTCAGGAGGTAGGTTTTGATTTAAAATGGCCATGCAATAAAAACCACGCTTGGGAATGAACTGTTCTTTCGCAGCTTACCTAAACCTCGCTCATTTACGTCCTCGAACTTCTTATTTTAATCCTTTTTTATGTCAGTCTTTCTGTAATAGATTACATACAACCTTGCCTTCTTAAACAGTATGAATGATTTAGAAATTCTTAAACAGTATGAATGAGTAGAGCATGATTTAACTTTTGTTAAATGACTTCGTGTCATCATTGCAAACATCTGTCACAGAATGGTGCCCTTACCATACACAAACAATTCTTTCCTATGGTGGCAGGAGTCGGAGACACGTGTTCTAAAGGGTTCGGTCAGTGGGCTCTTACCTGGCTAAGATCTGGCCTTGCCTGAAGAGGAGGTTGCCCCTAGGTATCAATCATCTAAGACAGGAAATTAGAACCCCGGAGGTGGCCTTAGTCACACAGAACAGGCTAGAGAGCAGGCAGGCAGTATTACAGATGACATCAGTTTCATCCCTCTCCAGGGGTTGGAAGCTGTGGTGAACACGACACACTCCCTGCAAGAGCATCAGTAGCTCCAACAGGGCAGAGAGTCAGTTTCACAACTGCGTCCCCTGGGCCTAGGACAGTGCTGGCACCCAGCAGGTTCCCGATCCACATTTGCTGATGACGTAAGTGGTAAGCCAATGGCTATTTTGCACCAGATCATCTGGTTTCATATCAGTCTCTTCATTTGCTTCCCTCACGCTGCCTTCAAGTCTTCAGTGAATATGCATCGTGTCACACCTCTCCTTGCACGTGGTCCCGAGGATAAAGCCCACAGTCTGCATCTGTGCTCTGCCCTCACCATAGAGATGGAGCAGGGCTCAGTCCCCAGGACAGAGGCTCAGGGAGAGGAGAGTGGCTCTTGCAGAACAGGACTTGGGGCTGGTCGAGGTCCACCTTGCCCACCCAATGTGGAGATTCTTTTTCTGGAGCCAGGCCTGCCTAGGGAGTGTAGGTTTTATTTTATATTCATAAGGAAGGCAGAGATTTTCCCAGATCACCCACAGTGATATCTGTAGGGATCAAGGAAATGAATGTGTAGGGCTATTGACTTCTACACAAAACCACCCAAGACTGCTAAAAAAATTTTTTTATTTTATTTTCCTCCTGTCACCTGTCACTTCTTGCCACTGTCGAAGATGATTAGTGTCTTTAAGGTCTTTCCAATTTGTGGCAGGATGGGTAAACTGATAACTGAGCATGTCAGAATTATGTCTAAACTAAGAGTAAATCGCCTCAAAATGAAGATGTGAGTCAGTGCCTGGATTTTGTCTAGGAGCCCTGTGACATACGTAAGATGCCTCTCTGTGTACTTTTTAGAGGTGGGGACCAGAAGAGCAGCAAAGGATAGTCACAGCATGAGCCATGAAGGCTAAGAAAGACAGGTCTCAATTCAGATCCCTGTTCTGCATCTGACTTAGACAAGTTTCTCAACCTCTTAGCCTCAGTTCCCACATCCGTAAAAGTGATTGATAATATCTACTTCATGGGTTAGTGAGGGGATTAAAGGAGAAAATGTACTCAAAGGAACCAGTTAGAGTGCACGGAGTTTTTCCTGTAGTAGATGCTACTAAATGGCATCTCACGCCCTCCCTCCTGCCCTTTCCAATGCTCAGCTGTAGGATACGTGACCTCTGGACAAGTTGTTTTTGTTGTGTTGTACATTTAGAGAGCCTGTTGTGTGTTTCACATTCCTTAGCCTTTTCTCATTACAGTCCAGTGGGGTTGGCGTGGCAGGTCTTGGAATCCTCAGTTTGCAGGCGAGAAAGCTGAAGCACAGAGAAGAAAAGCTTTGGTCTTGCCCAAGGTCACACAGTCCGGTAGCAATAGATCCTAAACTAGAAGCCAGGTCTCCTGACTGTTTTGTCTCTTGCTTTCTCTGTGCCACACCCCTCCCGTTGTCACTCACCTGATGACCACAGGTGAGAGGGTTAACAGTCCATGTTCTTGACTTCCTCATGGGTATCACAGGCTAGTAAAACCTTCCTGGCCATCCTGGCTGTCCCACGGTTGTTAGGAGTCTCAAGTGACATAATGCCCATGAAAGCCCTTTGAAAAATTAAAAGCAGTACATGCACAAATTCTGCCATTTTTCTACAGTATTTTAATCCCTTTCTAACAGCACCAGGTAACTGAGATGCCTGACACCAACTCCCCTCTCTGTCCCTACCCCTGTTAGGAGTCAGAGCTGCTTTTTCAAGATGAAAAGGCAGACACCATGGTAATGGGGTGAGTCTCAGGTGCCGGGAGCCCAGCCCCAGGCTCTTGAAGCAGAGCGCACCAAAGAGCCTCCCAGAGCAGAACACTAACAAACATACTTCTTTTGCCCCCTGCAAAAGCAGGTTTCTCAGCATGCTTCAGCTTTGCAGAATTAATGGTTTTGAAAGCCCAGCCACCACATGTAAGCACGATGAAGCCCTCAGACAGGAAAACAGAAGCTGCTCTCTCTGCCCTTCCACAGGCCAAGGCTCTCCAAAGATGAGCTGGCACTTGCCATACGGCCTTGGGCTGAGGAGGGGTAAGGAAGGTTGAGTGCCCTGGCAGCCCTCGGCTCCCTAGGTCTGCTCGCAGCCTGCCCAGGGCAGAGAGCAGGGCGTGATGGTCACTGCTGTGTCAGGTGCTGTCCTAGGCTCGTTAAGTATCATCATCCTTTAATCTTCCCCACAGTGCAACGAGGCAGGTACTATTATTATGCCCTTTTTCCAGATGAGGAAACAGGTGTGTTGCTTGCCCCAGATCATAGCTAGTAAGCTTCAGAGCTGGCCTTCAAACCCAGGTGATCTGCCTGTAGTGGCCATGTACTAACCACCACACTGTACTACCTGTCTAGGACAGTGGACTGTAATTAACCAAGCCATGCTTCCCTGGAAACATCCACAGCAGGGACTAGCAAAGGAGGACTTGGGTTTGGTTTCCCTGTCAGGCTTAGTGTCCATGATGAGGCCAGTCCCTCTCTGCCTTCCTGAACTCCTCCCCTCTGGGCAGTAAGGGAGGGTCAGCTCCTCAAAATCCACCCTTTATTATTCCACAGCACTTTCCAACCTGCTCTGCTCTTCATCCTGGATTTCAACACAAATTTTCTCTTGTGATCAGTGTCTTATATCCCCAGACCCTGGAGAAAGATTTGCTAACTCCAGAGGAGAAAGAAAGGGGCCAAGAGCTGCCAGACATCCAAGGGGCCACCTCTGGCTTCTGCCTGGGGGCACAGAATGAGGGGAAATTCCCTTGGGCAAGGACATCTAAGGTTGTCTTTAAAAATTTACTGTAAACCAGAGCTTCAAGCGCTTTGATTGAGAGCCTGCATGTTGGTTGAGCTTTTGAGGACTGGGAAGATAGAGTTACCATTTTCTGAGACGGTATCTTAGTCTTCTCAGGCTGCCATAACAAAATACCATAGACTGGGTGGCTTGCACAACAGAAATTTATTTTCTCACAGTTCTGAAAGCTGGAAGTCAAAGTTCAAGGGGTGGTAGAGTCAGTTCCTGGTGAGGGCTCTCTTCCTGACTTGCAGATGGCCGCCTTCTTGCTGTGTTCTCACATGGTGGGGGGAGAGAATAAGCTCTATGGTATCTCTTTTTATAAGGGCACTAGTCCCACCATGAGGCCCCACACTCATGACGTGATCACTTCCCAAAGTTCCACCTACAAATGGCATCCCACTGGGAGTTAGGGCTCAGTATATAAATTTTGGGGAGACACAATTCAGTCCATAGCAGATGGAAAGATTGAGGGAAGAGTAAATTTAGGGAAAGGGTGCAAGAATTCAGGCATTCTGATCTGGACATGGTGAGTCTGAGGCATCATCAGACATCCAGGCAGAGATGCTGAATAAGTTTTTGTATACAAGTTTGATGTTGAAAGGAGATGTCTGGGATGGAGGTAGAAACAGATCTGAAACTCACCTCTCCAGGCCAGTTTTCTCAACTCTAAAATGACATTAATAATACCCATCTCATAGGGTCGTGGTAAGGTTTGAATGAGAAAACCAAAATACTTGGTGATATTTTTATGCATACTAAAACCAGAGAGCTAGTCCTTGAGAGTCAAATGGCAGAGATAGGCCTGGGTGACATCGTGACACAGTTCATCTTTGGTATTTCAGCCCTCTGCATATTGTGTCCTTCCCCACATCTCTTTCTACCTTGGACAGGGCAGCACCCTCTCTCCCCCACCCCCTACCTCCCACCCACCATCTGTATCTGTTCTTCTGAAACACATCCCATTATATCACAGGTGGTGACTGATAGCTTAACACGTCCCCTGTCTCCAGGGACTTAGCGGGGACTTGCTAAATAGTCTTAAATTTAAAGGAGAAAGAGGAGGAGAAGGTAGAGGAGGAGAAAAGGAGCTGTATTTTCTCAGGAGAAAAAAAAAAGAGATTTTACTTAATTTCAAGTGTTTCTCCTATACTTTTCTTAACTCTTCCCTGCATCCCAATGTCTACACTAAGCCTTAGTATATTCTGTATATTTGGTTTATATATATGTAAAACATATAATAATATATAAATATATGTTATATTAAATATTAAATACATATTCGTATATAAATATCCATTTTATGTATTTGACTTAGCAATATATATATAAAATATCCAAATATAATCGAGAGAGAGAGAAGCCATCATGTACTGTGCATTAATATAAACTGAGAACTAGTGAGCCAAAGAAAAGAGGCACTAATTGTGGATTCTTAGGCATCATATATCAGGTGATAAGATAGTTGAGGCATCTGACACCTTTGAAATTCTGCCCTATCATACATTGTCACAACCAGCCTCTATGTAATGCCAGTTCTACGAATGGCCAACTGAAGTACTGGGAGGGTCTGTGTAACTGCTGAGCCTCAGGTTGAGCAATAATGGAAGACAAGAACAGATGGAGGGATGAGAAATGAAACAGGTGATGTGGTTCTCTAGGTATCCAGAATCAGAAAGGCTTCCTGGACAAAGTGTCAGGAAAATGAGTGTAGGAGTGTACCTGGGCCAGCCCAGAAACCCATGGGAGGAGGAGTGGGAGGAAAATGATCATTTGGATGATGAGGGGCAGTCAGGGGGACTCCACTTGGCCTGAGGGTTACTCTCTGCAAGCAGGATGGAGCCCTGGTAATGTCCCCACTGAACACTTCAATCATCAGTTAAATAAGCCATTGGGATAAGAATTAATAAGTCAGCAGCAGCAAAAACTCAGTGACTCCTGACTATTAATGGGTGTGAGCCCTGTGTAATGCATTGCTCTAGTTCAGACCTTTGTTATATCACACTCAGGCTACGGCAATGTTTTCTAAGCTCAACTCCTGTCTCTTCTCCCAGATTAGCACATCTTCCTCCTCTGAGAGGAATCACTCTACATTCCAATGGCAGTTATCTCACTCTGTGCCAGGATATGGGGTTTGGGGATCATATCTCATCTCCCCAGCTACATTACCAGCAACTTTAAGGCAGCTGTCTTATGCCACACATCAGACCTGCACCAGAGCAAAGGGGCACTAGATAGGCAATAGATGGGAGCTCAGGCACACAGGATGGCATGAAGAAACCTACCCATGGGAAGCAGGGCCCATGCCACCTAGGCTGGGCTCAGGGACAGGTGACATCCTCTTGGGGGTAATCTGGCAAAAAAAAAAAAAAAGCCTAGAAAACTGGACAGGCTACTGAAATAGGAACTTAAGATGAGCTTATCAGCAAATTAAACATAGCAGATGGATGAATCAGTGAACTTGGAGATAGTGCAATAGAAATGGTCCAAATAAACATAAAGAGAGAAAAGAAGGGTGGGAGACAAGACAGAGCATCCAACCATTGTGAGACAAACATAAGATTGTCTAACATACATATAATTGGAGTCCCATTAAGAAAATAAAGAGAGGACAGGGCGGAAGAAACATTTGAAAAGATTATGGCCAAGAACTTTTCAAAAGTGATGAAAGGCAGCAGACTACAGATCCAAGAAGCTCAGAGAACCTTAATCAGGATGCTTTTTTAAAAAAACATCTAGATACATCATGGTCAAAGTGCTGAAAATCAAAGGTTAACTCTGAAGACAACCAAGGAAAAATGAATGCTAGCTTTCCCTTCATCAGAGTATTTCTAAGTGCTCACAAAGGCAGTATGTTCTTAGGAGACAGAGTTAGGGAGTACACCCAGATGATCCAGCTAGCACTTTGGATCTAGAATCCATATTGATCAATACATGATCTTCTTTCCTCTCTGATCTAGTGTCTTCCTTTAAATTTCTCAAATTTCTGCCAATAAATATAAGAAAACAAATGGCAGCTATTTTTGTGTCAAGTCTACTGTTTCAGGGTCAGACTTTGTACTTGACTCTTGAGGTCATGCTTAAATCTGGCTCTAGAATAGGTAAGGAACAGTGAGGGGTGGTAAGCATGAACACCAATGACAGCAGGGATTCTCCTGCAAGGTGGGGCCAGTAGAGGAGGGGAAGCTTCTGCTGGAAAGGAAGGCTCAGTGGAGTCCAAAGGTCAGTCATTGCATCCACCATCCCAATCCACAGGGTCCCCTCTCTCCCAATCATTGCCCTCTGTCATAAGACACCTGATGAGGCTGTGAAATTAGGTTGTAATTTATCAACTTGCAGTATCAGCCTCCACTTCCAATTTCGGTTTTGTTGGCCCTGAGGCTACAAGGCTTGGAAGATTCTTTCAGGGTAGCCATAAGTGTTCCCTGCTCTTCTGATTGTGCCTTCAGCCAAGAATTTACACACCGAGCTTGTAATTTTTTTTCTTTAATCTTTCCCCTTCTGGCAGAAGAAGCCATCCTATTTCACCATCTTCATATTCATCATTTTGACATAATCATCTATCATGCTGCTCTGCCAGTCAAGCTCTTATCTTCAGTGAGCACTTCAATCTAGACAACCACACTTGATAATTAAGAATCTTTTATTCCTGCATGTCATGGCCTACCAATGTCACAACTGCTCGTGGTAACCTGTTCTCCCATTTCATCACTGGTTTTAAGCAATTTGATTATGATGTGCTTTAGTCTAGTTTTCTACATGTTTCTTTTACTTAAATCTGTGTGTTTATAGTTTTCATGAAATTTGGAAATTTTCCAGCTATTATGTGTTTGAATATTTGTCCTGCCCTTCCACTCCCTTTTCAGGGACTCCAATTAGACATATATTTGGCTACATGAAGATGTCCCACAGCTCACTGATGTGCATTCTGGTTTTCTTCCAGTTTTATTTTTTTCTCTGTGTTTTATTTTGTATAGTTTCTATTGTTGTGTTCTCAAGTTCACTAATATTTTATTCTGTATAGAATCTTCTGTTAAATCTCATCCATTATTTTTTGTTCCTGTTTTTGTTTTTGTCTTGTTTTTATCATAGACATTGACATTTTCATCTCTTCAAGTTAAATTTCAGTCTTTTTTAAAAAATATTTTTTACCTCTCTGGGGATATTTAAGCATTTCCCTGCCTTTTTGAATGTATGGAATATAGTCATAATAGCTTTTAATGTATTTGTGTACTGCTTCTATTATGTGTGTCATTTCTGGGTCACACCGGAGGAGCTGCTTTTTCCTGTCCCAGTGAGGAAGCTGGGGAATGAGGAGGTTGTGGTTGACTTCAAAAGCACACTATAGACACTGCAATCCAAGGTCAGCAAGCTGCGCCACTTCTGCTTCAAGAGCCTCCTAACTACTACAAAGCCAGTGACTAGACATGAAAAACACTGAGTCTGTCTCTGAAGAGAGACTGGAATGCTGCTGCAGAGAAACCCAGAAGTCTCCACGACTATAACCAGCCCAGCGAGCAGGGGATGGCCACTGCCTTACTGCATTAAGTGAATGCATCTCATTGGTAGATCTGAATTTGTATCCAGAACCCTAGCTGCAAGCGAGTCTGGGAAATGCAGCTTTTGGCTTCCAGCCTCTGCAGTGCAGGATGTGGTACTGAGGTTGAAGAGGTTTCCAGGTGCCACTCACCATCACCACCACTTGGGAAAAGAAGAGCCCAAGTCAGGAATGGGATGCACGTAGGCAGTTGGACAGAAAGGCTCAGAACCATGATTTGTCTAAACCGACCTGGGATCCTTTTTCACTTTGTGTCCTGTTAACAGTTTCTTGCATGGAGTTTATGATCTGATTTGTCCTCATCGTGGTGATGAGGAAGTCTCTGGGCTACAGAGAGTGTAAATCTTGATGACAGTGAGAAGGTGTCCTGGAGGTGGAGGAGGGTTTGAGCCCCTGGTCTCCACCATGGGGTGCTCCCCAAGTTTTCAGCTGGTGATAGCAAAAGCAGGGGCCACCGTGTGCAGTCATATCCTTCATCAAAAAGAATTAGTGTGACAGTTTTACTGATAATATCTTGGTCTCACCTTTGAGCATTGACGTTTGGAGTCAGCCACCTGGTAGAGGTAGTCTCAGGAAGATAACTAAGGCCCTCAGTGAGGTCCACTTAGGTGGACCTGCCTCACACAGCTGAGAAGGGGTGAGGCTGAGATGACCAGTGGGACTTCCAGCCCTACCCCACCATCTTTCCAACATAGACCACAGCCTTGTTCCTAGTGAAGAAACCAGTACAGGAGAAAGCAGAGGGACTAAGAGTCATACTTAATTAAACCAACTTAGAAAAATGAAACTTTAGTAGTCAGTCAATTTAATGCTAAAATATCCCTTTAACAAATAGGAATTTGTGAGAAAGAAAAGCAAACCCCGAAGTGTAAGACACACACAGCAAGTAGTTTATTGCTGGCATGCTCAGTTGTACAGAACAGAGCCCTTATCCTGGGGTTCATCAATAGTCCAGAGACCCTGGGTAGAGGCTTTGGGGAGTCTACAAACCTCCAAAATTATTTGCAAGTTTACTTCAGCATAGTGTTTTTTGGAGTCCATACTTTTTTATATATATTCTCTTTGGGGCTCTGTGATTTTAAAAAGTTAAAAAGTGATCACCGTTTAAAATTATTTCTTTTTTAATGTCATAATAAACTATTATTATTATGCCCATTTTCAAGCTATGAAACTGAAGCCAAAGAAATTTGAATTTGTTCTAATTCCAGATTAAGTTGGCACTTGAGCCGTCACTCAGCCTGGAATCTTCTGGGCTCCTCAGCCTTCACTTAATCCATTGAACCGTGCTACCTGCCACCATATAACCTCTAATTTGATCACCCACTGCCTATCAAGATCAATGTTAGAACCATGACATACTCTTCTTATCCTGCTTTTGCTTACTGCAAGTCAGGGAAAACAAAAAGGTAATCTTTATGTGCTAGGGATGTGCAAAGAAAGGGAAGAGAAGCTTGCGTCAGGGAAGCCTTCTTGGACAAGATGGTCCTTTAAGACACATGATGTTTATATGGTACCATTATGAATAGTAAAGGGTGGAATGTTGAAGGTGAAGGTGTGGAACAGAGCTCACAGACTGAAGAGGCAGAAAGAAATTAACATTTCTTGAGCACATACTCTCCACTTGAATTTCATCTGATCATCACAGTCCTGGGAGACTGAGACATTATTATCCCCAGTTTGTTTATCAGAAACTAAGGCACAGAGAGATAAGTAACTTGTCCAAGGTAACACATTTGCCAGTCATGATAAAAAACAAACAGAAAACCTAACTGAATGGAGAAAAAAAGCATATACAAAACTTTAATCCAGGAAATGTAGATGCATTTACCTGTATCTGTTTTATTTTTGTTAATGTCCCTGCCACTCTGGCAAAAATGCTACCTCCTAAGTTTTGGAATTTTAAATTGCTATTTAGTTGCTATAGTCATAGTAATAGTAAAGGTAATGGGGGGGGTTGCATTAAAACATAACCTATGGCCCTTATCTCAGAACATAAACAGAAATTAACTCAAAATGGATCAAAGACCTAGATGTATAAGATAAAACTATAAAACTCTCAGAAGAAAACATAGGGGAAAAGCTTTATGACAGTGGATTTGACAATGATTTCTCGGATATGACCTCAAAAGCACCAGCAACAAAAGAACACAGTCAACAGAGTAAAAGAGCAGCCTGAGATGCTCCTACAACTCAACAGCAAAAAAAAAAAAAAAAAAAAAAAAAAAAACAGCCCCATTTAAAAATATGGGCAAAGGACTCGAGTAAACATTTCTCCAAAAATATCCAAATGGCCAATAAACACATGAAAAGAGATTCAGCGTCACTAATCGTTAGGTAAATGCAAATCAGAACCACAATATGATACCACCCTCACACCCATAAGGATGGCTATTAGAAAAAAATTAAGAAGAAAAAGAAAAGGAAAGTAATAAGTGTTGGCAAGGATGTGGAGAATTGGAACCCTTGTGCACTCTTGGTGGGAATGTAAAATGATGGAGCCCCTGTGGAAAACAGTCTGGCAGTTCCTCAAAAAATTAAGAATAGATGCACCATATGATCCAGCAATTCCACTTCTAGGGATATATCCAAAAGAACTGAAAGCAGAGTATCAAAGATATGTTTGTATATCCATGTTCATAGCAACTTTATTCACAATAGCTAAAAGGTGGAAGTGACCCAGCTGTCCATCAATGAATAAAGGGATAAACAGAATGTGGTATACACATATAATGAAACATAACTGAGCCTTAAAAAGGGAGGAAATCCTGGCACATGCTGCAACATGGATGAACCTTGAGGACTTTATCTTCGTGAAATAAGCCAAGCACAAAAAGGCAAATAGTGTACAATTTCACTTACATAAGGTATCTAGAGTAGTCAAACTCTAGAAACAAAGTAGAATGGTGATTGCTGGGGCCTGGTGGGAGAGAGAGTGGGGAGATGCTGTTCAATGGATGTGCAGTTCCAGTTTTGCAAGATGGAAAGAGTTCTGGAGACAGGTGGTGGCGATGGTTGCACAACAACGTGAATGCGCTTCACACTACTGATTTGCACCCTTACACATAGTTAAGATGGTAAATTTCATATGTCTTTTACCAAAAATTTTTTTAAAAACATAACCCATACCTGTTATTTTAAAATAATTCAGAAAAGATGTTTCTTACAAAGTTATTTCAGATATTTTAGCATTAAATAGACTGACTACTAAAGTTTCATTTTTCTAAGTTGGTTTAATTAAGTATGACTCTTAGTCCCTCTGCTTTCTCCTGTACTGGTTTCTTCACTAGGAACAAGGCTGTGGTCTATGTTGGAAAGACGGTGGGGTAGGGCTGGAAGTCCCAGTGGTCATCTCAGCCTCACCCCTTCTCAGCTGTGTGAGGCAGGTCCACCTAAGTGGACCTCACTGAGGGCCTTAGTTATCTTCCTGAGGCTACTCTCTGAATAACTCTTGACATTTGCCTACATAACCCCAAATTCTCCATAAGGAGCATGCTAGAGATAATACCATGCTTGACCACATTTTCATCCCCACATCCAGACTCCTCATTCTTCAGACAGCTTTACCTAACTCTGGGGGGAATGAATCACACCAGACCAAGAAACCAGAATGAGCATTTCATGCATTTGTCCAGAGGTGAGAATGTAGGAGAAAGCAGGTGAGGTATGACAGACAGCAGGGGGAGTCAGGCGCCATCCCTCCCTCCCACTTTCTGCCCTGGTTTCTTCCTCCTGAAGGACCTAGAATGAGCCACTTATACATGCTTTGTCTCAGCTGCCACATAAGCATTCATTCATTCATTCATTCATTTGGCAATTGCATATTGAATAAATACAAAAGGCCCTTACTGAATATGTAGTATTGTATCAATGTATATATGTTATCTTATTTAATAAGAAGGATAGATTTTGAGAAAAGGGCTTTGTTCCCAAGCTATTAAGGAAGAAGCTTAGGCTCCAGGAGGTAAAGTAACTTGCCTAAGATCAATGCTTGCCAGTAAGTTGGCAGAGTCAGGATTTAAACCTGCGTTATCTTATCCCAAATGCTTTCCACCTGCCACCTGCCAGGCAGTCTCTGAACATGAGTGATCTCTAGACACTCGCTGTCCAGTGGACAACACAGTTTGATGTGGTGAATGGAACTACAAAGCTGTGCCCAACAGTGCTACCAGGACACAGAGGAAGGAAGGGGGAGCGGGGTTGAAAGACAGAGCTAATAATGCCTTCCTGGTGGAAAGAGTGGGAAATGCACCTGATTTCTTCCTGGGGTCTTTCCAGCTCTGAGATAGTTAAGTCTAGGATTTGAGGATGCTTATCGGCAAAAATCTAAAATTTTAGAGAACTGCTCCTAATGTGGTCCGGGGACCAGCCACAGGGGCATCCCCTAGCCACTTGCTGGAAATGCAGAGTCTCAGGCATCCTCCACAGCTACTGAGTCAGCATCTGCATTTTAGTAAAATTCCCAGACTCTTGCAGGTTCATTGCTGCAGTTTCTCTGCAGGATGTTCCTTGCTCTGCACCATTCACCTCCTGGATGCCCTAGAGCACAATTGTTGCTGGGTCCCCAGGCAGGAAGCTACCTCTTCCCATCACGCCTCTCTTTCCGGGGCCTTCCATCTCTGCCTGTTGAGGGTGGTAAGCCCTGCCTGGCATTCTCCTTGCTCCTCTCAAGGAACACGAGGTCTTCCAGGCAACATCTGGGAGTGTTTAGTGGCTTGCTCAGGGACCTCAATATTGCTTGGCTCAACCAAAAATAAATTGGAAAAGAAAATTGAACATTGCATCAATTTGGAGCAAGTTTATAAATTCTGCAGCTAAGCAATACCAATAGAAAATGATAGATCGCCACAGAGCAGGGCGTCCCTGCCGTGATGTATAGTCACATTAGCTGAAATACCGTATTACATGATTCTGCTTTATTACCAGTGTTGGTGGCAGACAGAAAAACAGATTACACCTGAGTTCAAATCGATAGGAACTTTATTTACTGGCCTTTTAAAAACATATTTCTGCACTTTATAAAAACATACGGTAGATGCTATTGATAGAGCTTGTCTGCTTGTTAAAAAGCAATTTGCCCAAAACGAGGCTTTTAAGCTGTAATTTACAGCATTACCTTTTACCTCCTTTTTTCAGGGTTTTGTTTGCCTGGCTGTGCTTTGATGACTTCCTTAGACTTCTCTTGCCTTTAATTTTCTCTCCCACTTACCATCTCCCTAAACTCTAAGCTCCCCAGGGTCTTTGAGCAGAAATGAGAATGGAGTAGCGTCTTCTCCCTGTAGAGGCTGGGGTCTTTCCCCAGAGCCCACCTTTCTTTCCTCAGCCCCTTCTATATTTTCTGGATTTTGAGGGTGCTCCTGTGGGTTCAGATGGCCCCACCTCTGTCTCCTGTTGTTTCTCATTCCCATGGACCCTGCTTTTCCTCTCTCTCTCCTGAGCCTGAGGATTTCCGTAATCCTATGTGGTAGGAATATTATCCCCATTTTATAGCTTTGCAATCTCAGGCTCCAAGAGGGCAAACCCAGGCCTTCTGACTCCAAATCAAGCCGAGTCATTTTTGAGGTTTGAAGAGGTGCCCAGCAGTGAATCTGGTATTATGGGATGCTGCACCCAAGAGATTATGACCCCACTGGAGAGACCAGACAATCACACTTTTGAAAGTCGCAGGAAGCACTAATTAGGGGTTAAATCGCGCCATGACTAAAGCACGTGGGAGTTTGAGGAGGAGCAGGACAGGCTTGCAGAAGCCTGGGAGGCTTCCTGGAGGAGCAGGGACTTGGGCAGGGGGAGATGAGTGCTGCATGGTGGGGATGAGGGGCGAGGACACCGAGCCCAGCACTTCCCGGGATGGAGGTGAGAAGTCAGCCGGCTGGGCACGAAGGCTGGGGGTGGGGGGCTCTGATGATCAGCAGAGACCGAGCGTAGATGGGGACAAAAGAGAGGCGCTGTGGGTTCCTGGGCACAGGAATAGCATGGAAATGTGGTTTAGGAAGATTTATTCCATGGTGATGTGTGAGATCGCAGTTGGAAATACAGGGACTCAGAGAAGGCACCTGCAGTGAGCTGAGCAGGGGCCGAGGCCATCAGTTCTCCCACGGCTCATCCTTTTAGAAGTGGGTGGGTCAGCTGAACACCTGGGGTTGGTCCTGCACACAAGAAGCTTATGTCCTAAAGAAGAAGGAGGGAGTCCTTTGCAGGTCACCGCGAGGGAAAGACAATTAAGGAGAAAGCAATTAAACCTAGAGCACTAACTCCCTTTTTATCGTTGTCACTGTTGTTATTAAGTTGGGGGGGTTAGCAGGTGTATAAATAAGGGTCATAATGAAAAACTAGTCTCCCTCCTGCTCAGTTCTCTACCTCCCCAGTAACTACTGTTAGTAGCTTGCGTGTGCGTACATTCGCCAGAGATTTCAGGGAGGTTGTTTTGTTTGTTTGTTTGTTTGTTTGTTTGTTTTTTAAGAAAATATATAAATATAACGTGTTAGAGAACATCATAAAATATCATTTGGTAAATATTAAAATATACTAGGAGTTTTCTCAGGGTCTAGCAACTTGGGAGGATTTAAAAAATAAATATAAAGAGTAAAATAAGAAGAGATAAATCCCAACTAGACCGATAGCCCTGCCCCCCCCACCTCACCCCACGCCCTGCAACTCTGTGACTCAGCAGCACCTGCCCTGGGTGACCCCTGTCCCTCCTCCAGCCCTCTCTAACCCGGCTGCTAACTGTCCTCTCCACCACCCACCTCTGCCCCTGCCTGAGAGCCCCCCACCCTCTGGGCAATGTGCCCAGTGCCAGGCTCTCAGCCACCCTGTCTCAGATCCCTGTCACCGTCCCTGTTGCTGCTGGATGGGGGGTTTGGATGACTAAGCCAGGAGCACCAGAGTGGTCAGTACCCCAGCCAGGCTCCTGCTCTGGGGCAGGCAGGCTGTTTGGGGGCTGCAGCCTCACCCCGAAGGGCTGCCAAGTGGCAGGGCCCTGCGTGGCTCAGAATAGAAAGGGTCTAACCTCTCCCTGCTCCTGCATCTCAGCCTTGTCTGGAGACCCCAGACTTCAGAAGTGCTGAATGCTTTATACACCTTCTTTCATTTAACCCTTACAGCTCTGTGAGGTAGGTATTGTTTCAAGCTGCATTTTAAAGAAAATGGGACTCAGGGAATTTAAGAAAACTTCAAGCTCCCTTTCTTAGTCTGTTTTGTGTTGCTGTAACAGAATACCTGAGTCTGGGTAATTTGTAAACAACAAAAGTTTATTTGGCTCACCGTTCTGGAGGCTGGAAAGTCCAAGAGCATGGCGCTGGCATCTGGGGAGGGTCTCCTAGCTGCATCATCCCGTGGACAAAGGCAGAAGGGCCAGAGAACAAGGGGGGGGGGAGTCAAACTCACTTTTATAACAAGCCCACTCTCGCCAAAACTAACCCACTCACAGGATAGCAACATTCATCCATTCATGAGGGTGGAGCCCTCATGGTCATATCACCTCTTACTGGTCCCATCTCTTAACACCATCGCAATGGCAATCAAATTTCAACATGAGTTTTGAGGGGGACATTCAAACCATAGCAGTTCCCCAGCCACTAACCCATAACCCATAGCCAGGGTGATAGGAGGCTATTAAATTGAGGGCCAGATTCACAATGGCTATGGGCTATGTTGAAATTCCTCTTGATGACCAGCCTGGACTGGGGATTTGTCTTTAGCCTCTTCCAGAAATATACTGGTATGTACCCCACGGTTGGCGACAGCTGTGATTGCTTCTATCTTGCCTGTCTGCAAAGTGCAGAAATAGACCTGGAATGTCATGTGGGAGGAAACTCTCACCCCTTTGACAATCCCAGCACCTAACAGAGTTAATGTGGAGCAGAGAGTGTTTGTCTAATAAGGGTTTTGTTGTTAAAGAAATGATTGATGAGTGAGTAAGTGAATAACTGAACCAACAAATGAATTTAACTTCCCTCTGTAACCTGTAATTCCCTGTTAGTTATATGTAAAGATCAGAGGAGAGAAGTGAGCCTGTCTCTTGGGAAGCGATGGATAAATCAACTCTTTAGGCAGTATGTGACTGGTAAGCAATGAGGCAGATTCTTGGAGTGACCTATAAATTGATACAAAGGCAATGCCCAAGCACGGGTGTCCCCACACTCTTGCATACCAGAGGTGTGCCTGGACACAGGGCTGACTTCCCAAGAGGACCCCAGGTGAACACCAGTGAGGAGGACTCCTGTGGATGGTGAGTCCCGATTTCATTCAGAAAATTACTGGAGACCTTTGCCAGACCAGCTTCAATAGCAACAATGTTGCAGAAGCCAGGGAGTGGAGACAATGTGCATGGACTATCCTCCTAAGCTGGGCATCCTCCGAGTCTTTTTTACCCTGAAGCTAGAGGATACAGCTCCTTTACTTCTGTGAGAAAGCAAGCATCAGCTTCCCCGCAGAATCCAGGGGGATTGCAGTTGCACCATGTGCCTGGTGCTGGGGTGGCGGGGTGCATGGGGGCTAGCAGCGGGCATACCCCCCAGCTCAGCACTCACATCAGGGAGAAGACCAGTGCCAGCCTACTTGTGCCGGATAGCAGAAGAAAAGGGAGGATGCTAAAGGCGGCCCAACCAGGCCTGGGCCTCTGGTTCAGCCCTGTGCTATCTGTGTGACCCTGAACAAGTCACCTCAACTCACTATGCCTCAGTTTCCTCATCTGTAGAAGGAGAAAATAAGAGAAATAGCCTCACAGGATTGTTGGAAAGATGAAATGAGATGATTCGTGTCAAGTGCTCAGTACTCATACTTGCTCTGTATTAAGTATCTCTATATTATCAAGTGAGGATGGGGTACCTATCCTAGGGCCAGGTAATACCTGTTTTCAGTGTTACCGCAATCTCTACTTAGACTGCCGAACACACCACTGTGTGCAAAGAGATGGAGTATTCTCACTTCCAGCATGTGAACACTTCATCTGGGGAGGGGCAGTGAACTCTGTGTTAGTTGTAGCTTGGTAATTACCCGACAGTAAATGCTGCTGTAATTCAGGATGGAGATGGTCCTGCAGGCGTGGCCTTTCTGGAAGAGGTGAGCCGGGCTGCACCTTGAAGGATGAGTAGGACTTGAGTGAGCACAGAGAAAGACGGGAAGACTTTTCAGGCAGGGCAAAAAGAAAAGGATGAGCCAAGATGTGTAGGCAAAAATTCACAATGGCAGGTGCAGCAGAACTAAAGAAAGGACATTGGGAGAATATGGAGATGGTATAGAATTGAACATGTCACGTAAACCCTGGGGCATATGGGGAACAAGCTCAGAGGGGGAAAAAAGGAAGCCAGAAAGCACCCGGACTTTAGGGGCTGGCCGAGTCAAGGGACAAATGCTGGCCCTTGGAAGACACTCTTCCTTCTCTTTTCCCCCTTCTGTGTTCTCAACAGTTGTACTGAGTGAGTCTTGTCAATGGGCCCTCCCCTGATTAGGTGTCCTCCTGGAGCCTTA
The DNA here is from genome assembly GCF_027409185.1 of Cynocephalus volans. NCBI lineage: Eukaryota > Metazoa > Chordata > Mammalia > Dermoptera > Cynocephalidae > Cynocephalus > Cynocephalus volans. Next base: position 172,345,996 of record NC_084461.1, read on the forward strand.
CTCATCATCACACTTGATTCCACCTAACAGCCAGTGCGCCCCACCATCCCACCGGGAGAGGAGAACGCGCATTCTGACATTATAATAGGCTCGGCAGAGAAGGCGATGCTATCATCGTGGTGGTGACAGCAGGCTCCAAACCCTGCCAGGTAGCTTTAGCAGCTTTCCGGTCTCCCTTGTCTTATTAATTAGGAGAGTCTATCTCACAGATTTGGGCTATGAATCTCAGATAACAGCTCTTCAACCTTCGTAACCCGCTCCTAACTAGCTGGTAGAACCAGATGCACCTCGTATGCATTTTCAAGAGGCCCCTGTGTTTGAGATCTGCGTGTGAGCCCTCCCTGCTGTATGGGAGCAAGAGGAATCACTGTCAATGGCAAACAGAAGGACATTTCCTACTTGGTGGCTCTTCAGTTGCCTCCAAGCTTGCGAACTCTTCAGCCCTTGAGTCAAGATATGTCTACTCCATCCCTTTCCCTGGCTCCCTTCTCCAATTCTGATGACGGTGACATGTGTCCAAGTGTCAGGAAGCCTTTGCCCTTCAACATAAATATTTGTGAACACCAGAGCTGAGAACTGGCGAATTCAGCGTATGGTAGAGTTCTGCCCCCTCTTTTCATACCCCCGTAAATAGTATACAGTAATCAAAGTTTAAGCCACCCGAGATGAAATAATTGCTTAACAATCATATAAGACAAAATGATTCAACAGATGACAGCAAGGCCCGGTGATATTCAGAACAGATGCATGCAGTGTACCATATTATAATGCGTTAATACAAGATTGACAGCACAATAATAGGACTGAGCAGCAATTCAGTCTATAATTCCAAACCAAATGCGAGGCTGTCCACGGAACTCAAATCCTAGCAGGCTGCAAAATTAGAGGTAACACCGCGCAAGGTTCAAGACGACTCATTAGCAGGTTGGCAGGGTGTTTCAGGAGCAAATTTGTCTGTCGAAGGAACTAATTCTGTGCCATCTTTAGCTCAGCTTTTTTTTTTTTAAGTGTGCGGATACAACCTTCCCTGCAGAAGAATGCAGGGCTGGGAGTTTAAGATCTGGCCGTAGCCCCTTGGGGCCCAGTGAGGTCACTGGGGTCAGCTTTTGAGTGGCCAATGTTGGATATGTCAAGGGGTGTGACAAGAAGCGGTGAGGATAGTGACAAATGCTGCTGGGGACAATCTCAGTGTGGAAGTGATGAGACTCCCTGTTGGTGCTTTGAGGCTGCTCCCACACCAGAAGGGGTTTGGATCAAGGATATAATTAAGGAAAATTGTGATAAGGATCTTTCCGGGTCCTGAATTTCTGAACCTCTAAAAGAGCATCATAATCTCCGTTTTGGACAGACGCCTCTTGTGTTAGGGGCAACTGGGATTTGTTTTAATCAGGTGTGGAAAGACACACAGGCACAGAAGTGACTGTCATGAAAGCAGACACGTTCATACTCACACACCCCTAAAAGCAGGAGGCACATCATGCAAGACCACACAGGGAAGCACCAGGGTCAGTCAGGGGGCAGAGGGAATGAGGGGAAAGTGAATAGGGGTCTTTATCATAATGTCCCTGGGAAGACATAGGTGAGGCAGGGTGAGCCAGCTTAGGGCTGGCTAGTGTGAATCATGTCAGCAGGCTCTGGGGCACAGAGGTTGCCCTAGTTGTCTGGGACATGGCCCTGGGGTGTTTAGGGCAGGTGGATAGTGGCCTGGAGTCTGACAGCCTAAAGGAGGAGGTGGTTGGGGGTATTGGGCTCTGCATTGGTTAGTTTGCATATGAAAGGCCCTCTCCCAGGGGAGTTTCCCATCTCTAGGAATTAGCTATCCCTGGGAGGGACAGTCCTTCCAGGATCAATGAAGCCCCAAGATTTCAAAGCACCAAAATTACCAAATCAAGAGACGTGATGAATACACTTTCCCAGCCCCACACCTGCGGCTGCCTCCTCTCCCAGAGCCACAGTCCCGTTTATACCCATTTGAGTCTCCCCTCTGTCCTTTGCCCCAGACCCCTGATCAGAGTGGGGCATGGTAACATCACCCATGCACACATGGCAAACGACCACGCATATTCCCCACCCCACCCTGCCCTGGGTCTGTGAGGTCAGGAAGGGAAGATTTCCACCTCCTTCAACTGGTGCCAACTCCTCCCGTCTCTGCTCAGCCTGAGCTGCCTGGGTGTGGACAGCACCGGTGACATCACTGGACTGACGGTGGACAGGCTTTCTTAGAGTATGACCCGGAAACACTGCGTCCCTCAGTTCTGTCAATAACAGGTTGTGTGGCTTTGGCAAGTCTGCTTCACTTTTCTGGGTCTCAGTTTCCTTCCCTGAAAAGAAATAGGATTGATCCCCGTTCTAAATGTTCCTTTTCTCTGAAAAATTAGGGAAAAGGATATGGAGATGCCAGCAAAAAAAGCTAATGAGATGGGGATGGGTGGGAGGGAGGATTCTCCGCTCCTCACATCAAGCCAGTGGCAACTAGAGAAGCCCCCAAGTCTCACCAGCTCTCCTCCTTCATCCGTCCTGCTCAGCTGAGACTCACACTGGGCTGGCGAAGATCAACCATCGATGACCTGATCCTAGTGACAGTTAACAGCCCCTGGGGGGTGGCCAGGCTTGTACACGTACCCCCTTGTTTTGTTCTTAAAACCAGCCCAAGGTGGAGTAGCTACTCTCCCTCAGCACCTTTTTACAGCTGGAGAAGTCGAGGCCGAGGGAGGCTAAGTCACTTGTGCCCACTGGCTTCAGCCTCACGAGCGGTAGTGATGGAGCTGGGGCTCCCACCCCGCAGCCTCATTCCTGATCACCGCACCCTTCTGCCTCCCGCCGTCACAGGCAGCATCGTCCAAAAATGATCTGTTCCAGGAGGCGATCAATATTAATCCCAAGTGGGGTTACCCCAAAGAGGGACAGTGAACCCCCAAGGAGGGTCATTACCCCATGGGGAGGACTCTTTAGAATTTAAGGGGTTTCTCTAACTCTCTCGGTCAGTGAGTGTTTTGTGTCCTTGAGATGCCTGGCATGGCTCCAGGCACTGGGGACACACAACCATGAATGAGGTGGTCACAGTCCCTGCACTCAGGAAGCTGTCAGCCTGGTGGAGGGGACAGACGAGAGAACAGTGAAGGAATAAATCCAATAGCCATAGGAGGCATGAGCCTGGCAGGCTCTGGCCCTCTCTGCATCAAGGTGGCCAGCTCTGAACACAACCGAAGGCACATCCTGCATCAGAGGCCGGAACCCTGCTGCCCACCATGGCTGGTCAGCCTCCCCAAGGACTCTGGGAACCACCCACTGGGCCCAAACAAAGCAAGGGAACCCCATCTTAGTATTGAAGACAGAGGGACCCAGTGCAGGGAGTCGCTTCCTCAGATGGTGCGAAGTCCGAGAAGCCAGAGAAGGGGGAGACAATCCAAAAACTAGCAACTGCGGCCCTCCAGCTGGACGGACAGAGGGAGGGTGCACAGTTAGGAGAGTCCAGGGATCAGAGTTTCCCTGGGGACACTGCAGCCCCGTAGGGCCCAGCACACACAGCCGAGGCCGGAGACACTGTCCAGGGCCAAGGGGGAGAGGTAGCCTCGCGATGACCCAACCCAAACCAAACCCAGACATAAGGGAAGTCTGGGAAATAGCCTACAGGGGACAGTCCTCGCCCCCACCCCCACACTTCCCCTTCTCTGGGGGACGCATCAAGATCTTGGGTCTACAAAAGCTCTTGGTGGGGCAAAGGAACCACTGACTTTGAGCAGAGTCTGGGCTGGGCCTCCTCTCCTTGTTCGCTGCTCCGCCTCGGCCACCTACGCCCCTTTCTGCACGGCTGACTGAAGACTGCAGAATGGGGAGGAAGTCAGTTGCCCACCTCACTGAGCCACAAGAAGGGGCCTTGAGGTGTCCCCAGAGCTATGTAGCAGGCACCTGCTCGGGGCAGGGATGGAGACAAGGGCCTCGATTAGCATCAGGAACAAAACAAATACACAAACAACCACCACCAAAGAGAAGTCAACCCAGCGTAAAGCAGAATACAGCTGCCTGAGGAGCGGTTTTGAGAAATTTTTCCTCCAAAGCCACAGGGGGCCATGTACAGCCCATCTGCATCTCATTCCAGAATAATAGCACCTCATACATATATGGCCATTTGAGCCTCTCAGAGCAAGTTCAGGTATAATTTGATCCCCACTATAGCCCTGTGAAGTAGACGGGCAGGCACAGTAAATGAAGTGGCTGAGGTCACCTGACAGCCACCCAGATGGAACCAGCTTAGAGGGGCTTCCATCTCCTCAGCTGAGTCTCCCTGGGGGCCCACGTGCCCAGCTCCTGGCTGTCACCCCTCCTTGTTATCCTTTTGCCTGGGCCCAGGCCCTGGGCAGAACCCCACGGGACGAAGGCAGCCCTGCTGGTGGCTAGCCCAGCTTTTCCCTCTGCCCAGTGTTCAGGCCCAAGTTTTCAGGTGGAGCTATTCCGATTTGAAACCAGAGTTGAGCGCATGTGGAAATTTTGCTTTTCAGCCTGAAAAATCAAAAGGAACAATATTCTCAGCTACAGGAAGCACAACAACAAAGGTGGCATTTAGCACCCCGTTTACGTAAATGCAACAGAGTCATCTGCGTGATGTAGAATTTTATCATATCTTAAGATGAAATAAACACACCAGAAAAATTTTATGTTGTTCTGTGGGAGAGGACAATGAGATTTTGGTAATTAGAACTCCCATCGATCAATGCTTAGATCTCAGAGATAATTGCACTGCTGCTGCAGATGTGTGTTGAATCATGCAGTCTACTTTTCAAGTGTATGTGTGTATGTGTGTGCACAACAAGGGCTGGGATCACACCTCCCCCAGTGTGAAGCACCCCAGTACCACCTCCCTGTGGTCCCCAGCCAGCGTGGGGTGAGGTAGTGAGGACACCTGGGTGGCAGTCCTGCCTCTGCCTCGAATTAGCTGTGTGGGCTTGAGGATGTGGCCTAACCTCTCTGGACCTCAGTTTTCTCTCTGTAAATTGAACAGTTGGAACTTTATGACCTCTAGATTCTTTCCACCTCTTTCGATGCTTCTTGGAGTCAACGTTCTTCTTGAAAGATGGTCATCTCAGAGTAACACCATGATGGACCAATCGTTGCAGTAAAGCATTTCCTATGGGTAAGGGCGTGTCCTTCCATCTGCCACAGAAGAGATGGAGGTACGTACACAAAAGGACACACCACCAGCCCCATAGCCACGTGGAGTCGTGGACACAAACCATGATTTTTAGCTCTTGCTCCTGCCCATTGTTCTGTGATAAGAAACCAGACCAACATCATTCTCAGTGCCCCCCTCCAGCCTCTGGGTCTACCTGTGGTGGCTTAGCTGTGACATTAAAGGGCAAGAACACTCTAAAGAGAACAGGTACCTTCCCTTCAGCATATTGTGGCCTACACCTTGTCTGCTGCTCTGACCCACCGGCTCTGCGCATCCTCCCGGATGAAGCCAGAGCACGTGCCCCTGTTGGGAGATCTCGTGCCATGCCATGCCCCGGGCTCACTTGGAGCTGGCAAGGAGTGAAGAGCTGGTGTGCACAGTACCGAAGAGGGGGGGTCAGGAGACCCAAGTCCAGGAGCACCAGGCCCCGGAGAGGGAAGCGCTATTGACTTTGTGATCAGGACGACCTGCGGCCTCTGCCAGCAGCGATCTCACCAATGTGGCAGGTCAGGTAAGCTGACGAGAGGAAAAGGGAGATTCTTCAGCAGCACAGCCCATCCTGTCCCTCCCCCAACCAGAAGCCTCCCTCTGACCCGCCTGGATCTCCCACAGTTGCCACCCTGCTCTGACCTGCGGGATCCGTTTTCAGGAGAGGCCCCCAAATACCATGTCATAAGGCCAATCCCCTTCTATATTCTCTAACCTTAAACTCCAGGGGTTGCACCCCTCCCTCGCTGTCCACATCGTCCACACCCCACCCTCCCAGGGCTGCTCCTGTACCTATGGGGGATTCACTGCAAACACCCAGCCGTGGCAGCACTGCAGACGCTGAAGTTTCCTTTCCTGGCCAAGTTAGGTTTGGAGGGGGGTGTGGGAGGAGGTGGGGAGGGCTGGAGACAAAGGGTTGATAAAGTACAAGGATAATTTGATTGTGCCTCCTGGTTACAACTGAGAAGGTGCTAAAACCTTGTGTGTGCGCGCGTGTGCATGCCTGTGTGTGCGTGTGCATGTGTGAGTGTGATGTATGGATGCATAAACATCTCGCTCTATAGTAGTGTTGGAAGCTGCTCTCTTGCCCTAGATCTCCCTGCCTCTCCCTCCACCCTCCTGCTAACCCCAGCTCAACTCCCTGCGTCCCACCCTGCAGGTGTCTCCGAGGCAGTGTTCATGTAAACAGCTCATGTTCTGCCGAGCTCTAGCAAGAAACTGTTGTCAATTTGAGGAAAGCCCCCAGCTGCCCACATGTGCAGTTGTCCCCAGCAGGTTTCGTAACAGGACAGGGAGGCAGGTGGGTGGGCTCAGCCCAGGAGCCTACCCACTGCCACCTCCTGGAGTGTGTTCACAAGCTGCCAGCCTTGGGTTTCCCAGGCCCCGTATCTGGAGCCTGTGCGTCCCTCCTCTCCTCCAGGGATACAGTCAGCACCTCCTGGCTGAGGCTAGCTGTGCACCGGGATGTAATCCTGGGTTGTGCTGGGCTATTTAAGTTAGGGCAAAGAGACTGGCCTCTTGAAGGTGTGACAGTCCCAGATGACCTCCGCATAGGCTCTCAGGTTTTGATTCATAATAAGGAAAAGTTAGTTCCGCACACCGATAGTCTCTTTATTCCAAAGCCAGCTGTCCTCATCCATACAACCAAGGACAGGGATGGAGGGAACCAAAAGGGCTTTGAGCCGCGGAGGCAGTTGAAATGGCTGGGAAACCTTATGCCTAAGAGCGGGGCTCAGTTCAAGGATTCCCACACGGCGCATGTGGAGTCTGTGCCTGAGAGTCTCACCGCTGAGTTGTCTTCTGACCATACCAGCTGTCTCATCACGAGAGGCCAGTTTGAAGAGGTAAGGAAAGGTCCAAAACACGATGTCCACTTGATACGCTTCTAAGGGCAGAATAAAATCCCCGAAACCCAAACTATAATTAAAATAGCTAATCTTTATGAAGTGCCAGGCAGTATGCTATGTAATTTACATTTGGATCCTGGCAAGAACTTAATGACGAAGACACACTATTATTATCCCCGTTTTAAACATAAGGGCCAAGGCCCGGGGAGGTTAGATAACTAGCCAGGGGCGACAACAATGAGAGGAGAGGTTCCCATCAAAATTCGGAGTCTTCTTTTCTACACTTAACATCAGCAGAAATTTGCTAATGTTCTACCTGAGAAGTAACTGTTTAAACAGCAGAGGAAATCATTCCGAGCTCATTTATTTACTTCTAGTTTTTACTTCGAGTGATGTTTATTAACACAACCCAAGCACTATAAATATACAGTGTCATCAAGGAAGCACTCTTGTAAAGTGCCCCGGGCTGTGAGCCAAAGTACAGACAGGATGCCACCACTGTATAGGGATCATTGGATTGTGACCTCTTTCCGAGTTTCTGGCTTTTCAAGTGTTCCCAAGTATTCTCCTGCCGACCCTCTCCTGGAATGGTGCTGAAAGGAAAATCCCAAGAAACGGAAGAATGAGCTGGACACGGTCTGTTCTGGATAGTTGATTCACTCAGTCCTTCAACAAACACTGGACACTGTCAATTTCACCGTGGACACTAAGTAGCAGAGATGCTGTAATTCCTAAGGCATGAACTCTGCCTAGATAAAGCTGGCAGGGAGAGACAGTAGACGTGTCATTATAGCATGTATGGGATGCATAATGAGAGAAGCAGTCACAGAGCAGGTGATGTTTGAGCTGAATCTTGAAGACTGAGAAGACCAAGTCTGGAAAGTCCCAAAAGAGCGTTGCAGGTAGAATAAAAGCAATGAGAAGATCTGGAAAACCCAAGGTATATATTTGGAAGCATCGCATGAGACTTCGCCGGCTTTCTGTACAGTGCAAATGAGTGAAATGCTGGAAGACAAGCAGGAAAGTTCGGACTGGAACTGAACTGGCCCTGCGTACGCCCCAGCTTCAGCCCTCACAGACGACAGGTGCAAGTCATGACCGACAAGGCGCGGAGTCCCAAGTACTTTGCTGCAGACAAGGAAGTGCCCAAATCCGTAAGAAATTTCCTTTGTAAAAAGACAATTGGCTTGTGTTTAAGATAACTGTTAAAATATTGCCCTGTACGGTTTCACGTCTTGGAATAGAAAAGGGTAGAGTCACCTTTTGTGGGCAGGTAATGGTGAATGACAGCCTGTACACTGGCTCACAGGAGAGCGTCGCACCTGCAACTCATCTGACACTTGAGGGGAAAAGGCTGCGTACAGCTGGCCGCAAAGGATAAATTCATTATTTCTCTAACGAGAGTGACTCCCAAGGTGGTGGAGGGAAAGGATTTAGAGATTGTCAGTATATGGCCTGAATGGGGAAGCAGCCTCAGACCCCACCCAGGAAACAAAATGCGGAGGTAGACCACCAGACCCCCCATTTCTTAAGGCCCCAACAAACAGCTGGAAATTACTTGCCCCTGAAAAAAAAATAATAATAAATTCCACATTATCATTTCAATGGCTTTCACATAAATACCAAAGAATCAGAAAAGCCTGGTGCCTCGTGTTGCTCCCGGAATCTAAGAAATGGTATCTTTCAATGATCGGATTTTATTTCTTTACAGCGTTACATTTTATACATATTTATTCATGCAGAACAGAAGCTCCGAGTTACTGAGCCTGCCATGGGAGCAGAAGGAAAAGCTGTTATACATAAGAATGCAGGGCATTTACATCGTCGCGCTTTGCAACAATTGAACTATATGCAACTGTTTTTTTTTAATAATAAAAAAACTCTGGTTTGTATTTAATTTGCTGATCTTTTTCTCTCTCTTACTCCCAAATTTTCATATGCCATAGAAATGTGAAATGGGGGTGGGGGTCAAGATCCCTGAAGATGCAAAGTGTTGGGAGAGCTGGCAAGAGGGAGCTTTAGTGGGGAAGAGTCAGGGACCCACTGCAAGTTTATAACTATTTCTTTTTTAACAGATGCAGTTAACTGAACTGCAAAACATTCATCTTCCAATTTAATAACTCATTCTTCCTGCCTGGAGACAGGGGTATTATAGTGTTGGGTATTGCTTTTTGGGCTTTTGAGTGTCAGTGATGAATCCTCATCTTCTAATAAAATACATTTTCATAGTAATTGAAATAATAATTTTTTGCTTCTTCATTTTCCCAGCTACTTAAAAGGGGGCTTTAAACTTCTTTCCCTCTCCCCCGTCCTGACCTTATTCTCTTTTAATTGAAATTCCCGTGACTCCGGAGTCCATGCTTCTGACCTCTTCTGACCTCCGTGTTCTGCTTGCCTGCACACTCCCGCCACGGTCAAAGCCACAAGATGGGCCCCAAACACACAGAGCTAGTTAGAGGGACTGAGACACCAAGATCTGGAATTCTTTGCTGGGTTTGGCTTTTCACCTCCATTTGGTTAGAGAGCTGAGCTGTCCCTAAGGAGGGACCAATGTGATAACCAGGCAGTTGGATGAAGGTAGAGAGAAGCAGGCAGGGGCCCCAACCCTACAAATCCTGAAGTCCACACACTAGGCCAACCTCTAAATCTCTCCTAACATCCCCAAGGTCAAGATCTAGGACTGCCCCTCCCATTCCACAAGCAATCTTCATTTCATTGATTTAAAGTGAATATCAGTAGTTAAGGACAGCATCAACTTCTCAAGTACAAAATTGGTGATGTACACTGGGCGTGATATATTTAATCCACAGCTCTGTTAGAAGGGTTACTTCAAATATTGTCTTCATGAACTTAACTTGAATGGAAAAATGTAAACTTGTCTCCTAAGACATCTTTTCCTCTCCTCTTTTGCTCTGTGGAAGAAGAAAGACATAACCAAGACCATAATGGGTTTAAGAAGAACAATCAAGGTACAGCCTTTCCACTAACTGTACCAGTTTTGGAAGATTGTCCTTTATACTCACCCAGTGTAGAATGATTTTGGTGAGACCTTGCTCAGTTTAAGCTGTAATTTAACTTTGCCTATAGGAATTCTCTCCTTTCTATGTCTAATATTTCCTAAGCCAGTAAAAAGAACATGGAAGTCAGCAATCAGTTATAGTAAAAAAAAACTTGAAAATCAGGACTGATTTGGCCAGGAAATCAAAGCCACTGCAGAGTAAATGGTCAAAGAAACTTAAAACCTTTGAGGGCAATCCCTTCATTCATAGTAATGGAAAGAACACTTTTCTGCCTCTTCATTTTCCCAGGTACTTCCTTCCCTTTCCCCTGTCCTAACAGAAAACAGACACATGGCCCTGGCATGTCCCAGAGAGCAGGCTTCTCCTTGCACGGCTGCAGCCAGCACACCCGGCACCCTTGTTCAAACTACAGAATGGAGTCCTGCGTTTTAGCCTAATTCATCCCTAGGCCAGGAGGCATGGCTTGGCAGGGGGGACAGGGGCTGCAATCTAGTCATGCCCTTGCCTGAGAGCCTTTGCGCAACGTATGCATTACTTAACCCTACTGGTAGTAGATGGTCGCTTTCAAGTTAAGAAGATCTGGGTTCAAATTCTGACTCCACCATTTTCTAGCTGAGTTGCCTTGGGCAAGTAGCTTAATTTCATACATACTAGTACCTATATCATAAGAATATTATAGGGACAAATTGAGATAATATATGTAAATCTTTTAGCACAGTACAGGTTGAGTAACCTTTATCCAAAATGCTTAGGACCAGAAGTGTTTCAGATTTCAGATTTTTTCAGATTTTGGAATATTCACAGATTTCATAACAGGTTGAGCATCCGTAATACAAAAATCCAAAATTCAAAATGCTCCAATGAGCGTTTCCTTTGAGCATCATGGTGGTGCTCAAAATTTCTCAAATTTTGGAACATTCTGGATTTTGGATTTTCAGATTGGGAATGCTCAACCTATACCAGGCACTAAATCTGTGGTGACTATTATTATTATTCCAAAGAGGCCTTTTTTTCTTTTCTTTTCTTTTCTTTTTTTTATCCTTTAGTGACCGTGGGCAGGAATGAAACTACATTTCTTTGGTCCAAATGTGGACCCAAGCCTGGATATGAGTTGTCCTTAGGACAGAATTGCTGTAGGAAAGAAACCAGGGGCTCATTTGACTGTGGCTTCTGAACAGAAGCCAGGCTGCTGCTCCTGCTTTCTGGTGACACCTATCCCAGCTGTTCCCACTTCTTTATTTTTAATGTGGCTGGAGTGGAGTAGAGGGGGACAAAGAAGTAGGATGGCTTGGGGTTGGTATATGCAGATCCTGTGAAGGGTCTTGTGGTCCTTATATAGTCTGTGGCTTTTGCTCCAAAAGAAATGAGGAGCCACTGGGGGGATTTGAGTTGAGGAGTGATATGATCTCTCTCAGGTTTTAAGGCTAATTCTCTGGCTACCATGTTGAAAACAGACTACAGGGAGACCTACCCAGACAGGAGAGGACAGAGGAAGTGAAGCCAGTGAGATGTGGTCAGGTTCTGGATATCTCCGAAGGTAGAGCCAACAGGATTTCTTGCTGGATTAGGTATGGAAGGAGAGAAAAAGAAGAATCCCAGATGACATCAAGATTTTTGATCTGAGCCACTGGAAGGATGGAGTTGCCGTTAACCGAGATGGGGAAGAGTAGGTTCCTAGATTGGGGGCTAGGATGGGAGCAGAGATCAAGTGTTCTGTTCTAGGCATGTTATGTTTACACTATTAGACATCCTGCTGGAGATGTCAGGTTGGATAGATGGGTTTGGAGTTCAGGGGAGTTTATGTATAAGACACTGGACTGAGTGCTGTGTTGAACAAAAAGGAAGAATAAAACCCAATTCCTTCCACCCCCACCTCTGCCCAGGACTTTTCTCCAACTGGACAGTTGGAGGAAATGCAGGAGGATAACGCATAAAACAGGCACATCAGTTGGAAAGTAGCTCCTTGGAGCCTCTCCTGAAGTTATTAAAGGCAGGCAGACAAATCCAGGCTACCAAAAATTACACTAAAGAGACCATCAGATAAAAGACAAACCACCAAAACACCTTGATCGTTCACTACTAAAAAGGCAGTAGGAAGGGGAAACCAGGGGGGTGTTTTCCCTTCTCCAGCAACAGCAACATAGATACTTCAGATGTTTAAAGATGATCACAATGGCTTTTCATAGTCTGTCTGCCATCCCTCTTCGCCTCCAAGTCAGGTAAAGGAAGAGAAGGAAGGCTGCGAGGGGAACCCCCCACCCAGGCCACCAGGGCAGGGGGCAGTTGCTTCAGCTTTGCTTGCAGGGCTGGACTGGGCTGGGTTGTCTCATCTGTGGTCTGTGCATGCACAGAGGTAGCTGTTTAAAGGAAGGAGATTTGTGACTATGGGTTCATCACTTGTTAGACCAATATTAGGCCAAATCCCTGATGATAGTAATCAGGGTTCCATGGTTAACATGCCAGCTGTGGTCCTCACCCTGAAATACAGTCAACTTCCCAAGCAAGAGCCACATTTTCACATTAAACATCCCTGAGTCTCTCTTGTTCAAGTGGCAGATGGTGAATTTCATGCAATGACGTGAGCAAAGGCCCCTCTATTTCCAGCTTGGAACTCAGAATCTGCAGAGGAGCTGCTAGTCTGCATTCTGTGCACTGAATGCTGCAACTCCGGGGGTGGCGGTAGGAGGGGTCAAGGATATTTCCCAGAGGGCTAGAACCAGGAGGGGAAAGAGCAATGAACCGACCTTTGTTCCCAGGTTCCCCAGCAGGGAAAGAGGAACCAAGGCACTTTGAGAAGCCTGGGCTGGGTGTGGAGGACAAGACCTGCCATCCATAACCTGAAAATCTAGTGCTTTAATAAGCAGAGGCTGATATTAGAGCTGGCGCTCAGGGGAGACCTCAGAGAGATGGGCAGAATGGCACAAGTAGGGGGTTATTGATGCAACGTCTTTGCAGGCTCGGATCTGAGCAAGAGTAAAACTGAGTTATGAAACAGGGCCAGATTAATGAAAATGTGCACAGTAACAGCCCATCCTTGATGATTTCCATCGAGCACATTGGCACCTTCTGACCCAAGTATGTTGACAGAGTCTAATGTCCTACACCCAGCTTTTTCACCTCCAAAGATAGAAAAAGATTTGTAACACAATAATTACCTTCGGAAATCTCAGCCCACTCCTGGATGGTTCTCTTAGGTCCCCAAGGGAATCCCCCCTTCAGTGTAGGTTTTAGGATAACATTAGGAGTTTGGAATTCTCTATTTGAGGGGCTTCCGCAGAAATGTGATTGAGGCGTCACCTCCCACACTCTTTCCGTCTTCATACCTATCACACAGACTTATTGGAGTTTCTCCTATTGACCTCTGTTCTCCTGCTTTCCTTTGCAACCCCAGGGTACAAAGTTCTCTCCCCTGGGGTGCCCTACCCCCTCTCCCAACTTGACTGGCTCCTCCGTTTAGGACAAACGCAAACACCATCATCTTTTGGAGGTTTGCTTGTAAGCTGTACTTTAATATCATTTATTTTTTCTTATTATAAAACTCTCGTTCAGTGCAGAAAATATGGAGCCTATAAAAAAAAATGAAGAAAAAAAATACCCATCATTTTGACATATATTCTTCTGGTCTTTTTTTCCTGTGTGTTTATATGTATTCTAATTGGGAGTGTACTGTACATACCGTTTTGTGATTTGCTTTTTTTTTTTTTTTTCCACCTAAGGCTATATCGTTAAGCACAAAAGAGGCAGTTTAGTATAGTGGTTTCGTGTGGGTGGGCTCTGGAGTCAGACTGTCTGGGTTCAAATCCTGGCGGCACCACTGTAGTGCTGAGACCTGGGCAAGTGACCGAATCTGTTTCCGTGTTTAGAACAGTGTGGTTTACACTGCATTTTCATCTATAATTTTGTTTTCTGTCTTCTCACTGGACTGTGAGTTCCTTGAGGTCAGAGAGTGATTCTCGCTCATCTTTTGTCCTTAGCATTTTGCTTCGTACATTATAGGTATTCCAAAAGTGGTACATATGTGAAAGACCCGAGAGAACAATGCCTGGCGCTAGGAATCGGATGACAATTCCTGAATCACAGGACCCCAGATTTGCCTTCGTTCCTGGCCCTGTTGGTTGCACGTATGAACTGAAGCGGTCAATACATTGCGTTTCCTGAGGCTCCCGTTTCTCCATTTGGAGGCGCCAGGGTGATTGCCAGTCACACCAAACAAATCCGTGGACCTGCTCTGTAAACTATCAAACTTTGCAAGCGAAGTTAAAATTTACTGATTTCCCGGGGCTCCCCTCGGCTCCGAATGGGGACAGGCACGGAGCCCAGGATGCCCTCGGTCCAGGAGAGAACAGACCGCGCTGGGCGCCGCAGCGGCTCGGGGCTCCGCGGCGCTCCGGGCCAGCACCCCCTCGGGGCGCTTGTCCCCAGGCGGAGGCGTGGGCGCTGGGGCCGGGGTCCGAGCCCCCTCGGGGCACCGCCGTCGCTCGCGTCCCCATTGTCGCCTCCCCCTCCCCTTCCGCCCACCGGATCCGGTCGGGAGAATCTTCCGCCCTTTCCTCGGGGATCCGGGCGGTGGGGGTGGCTGGATCGGAGTCTTCTTCCTTCGCCGCCGCCTCCCGGGCACAAGCCGAGGCTTCTCGGCAGGGCGGGCGCGGGGGCCGCGTGTGCGCCCGGGCGGGGGGAATTCCGTCCCCGGCGGCGGCGCCCTCCCGTTTTTAGCTCTTCCCTGCGGCTCTTCCTCGGCGGCGCCGGGGGGTGAAGGTGGAGGAGACGGCGAGGCCGGGGTCGCCTGCCGCCGCCGCCCGTGGGTGGGCAGCAGGGAGACTCGCTGCAGGGGATCCGGGTGGTTCCCACCCGCCCGCGGGTCTTCCCGGGTTGCCCCGAGCGGGGAGTTGTTTTGTCATTTTGCGAAAACACCTTCCCCCCGCCCCCCAGGCTGTCTCAAAAATGGCACTGAGTCAGACCTTAGTCACAGGAGAACGTGGGCCCCCGCCCCCCTACCCTTGTGGCTCTTGCTCGTCCCACCCCCAGCCGCTCTCTGTCCCCACCTGCAGCCGGCTCTCTGCGTCTGGCCCCGCAGGCCTCCGCTTTGCCACCTCCCCCTAGCCGTGAGGCCTCGGACACCGCGAGCTCCCTGCCTAACTCCCTCTGTCGCTGTCACACCCTGCCCACCCGACCCGGGTGCAAGTTCTGTCGCGTTGCCGCCCCGCCCCGCGGTTGCTGTGAAGACGGATCCTCTAGGTCCTGGGGACAGCAGTACCACTCCTCTGTCCCTTGCCCTCCGGGCACTTCAGGTACCCACTTCAGGCACCTGCCCCTGACCTTCCCAAACAGACGGACTGCGCTGGGGGGTCAGTTCGCCAGCCCGGCATTCAGCGGTGCCCACAGTGTCTCCCGCGGTGACTGCAGCGCGCACCACCCTCTAGGACTTGGTCAGCCTCTTCCACCTCTGGCTACCTATTTTCTCACCCTTTCCGCCCTTTCCTGAGCTCTCTGCTGAGAAGGTGCTACACAACTCTATTTTTAGTTCTAACAAGCTGCCTGCAAGGAGCAGCTCCCATCTGCAGCACTCAGAGCCCTTTACAAATGCTAATGAATGGAAGCGGCTTCCTCCCGAGTAACTTAGATTCATAGGGCTCCCTCTTCACTCTCTCCCACACTCTTTCCAAACGGGGAAATTGAGGCATGAGGTTAGGGTGCGGAGATGTGATCCAGGCCCAGCCAGAACCCCAAGTTTCCTACTGCCTGTTGCTGGTTCCGCCTTCTCCGGTGCCTTCTGACTCCTCTTAAGTCACATGTCAGTGCCAGGTCTTGCCTTACTTCAGAGGTCAAACATCCTGTGTCCTCAATGAGCTGAGTCCGGTGGGGGAGGTGAGCCTAAAACAGATCATTGCAGTACAAATAGGTGGCCCCACAGTGCTGCTTCTGCAAGGAATGTTGTATGAGCACAGAAGTCCCACTCAGGCAGGGAGGGAGGGCGGGGCTTAGTGCTGTTTATGTCCTGTTTATAATCAGGTAAGGCTTCCTGGAGGAGGTGGCACCTGAGCTGAAACTATAGTTGAGAATTGGAGTTAATCAAGCGAAGAGCAGGGGCCATGAAGGTTCTCCATGAGCACAGGGTCGAGAACAAAGCAGTTTGGAGTTATCGAGGTGGAAGCCACACTGAAGAGGAACTCGGCCAGAGCAGGAGGAGGATCTAGTCAGACAGTTTTACATAGATCATTCTGGTGGCTGGGAGGAGGGTGGGTTCAACCGGTTAGGAAGCCCTTGCAGTATCTGAGGCAAGACATGATAAAAGTCTGGACCAGGTACCATGGAGAGGTGCCTGGAGAGGACAGGGTGCATTTGAGGAACATCTGACAGTTACTCAAGTGGAGATCCAGGGTGGCACGTCCTTTTTTCTTGCAGCCCACTGTTTGGCAGGCAAAGCAGACATCTCCCCAGGACTTCAACCAGGTATCATCACCTGGGTGGAACTCTTCCCTTTTGAGATGGACACCTGTACTCCTGGAGGGCAGGGCCCGGCCCCCTGTCTCTGCTATGTCAAGTCTATGCTTCCAAATGCTTGTGGAATTAATGGTGTGTCAGTCACATCACAGTAACGAAAAGGGGTGGGAAATACCCTCCGCATCTGGAGGTAGAGGATGCATCGAAGTTAAAGCCCAGTGCTCACTTCAAGTGGAAGTGGACCTTCCCTCCGCGGCCTTCACTGTGAATCAGAAAATGCTGCCAGCTGCAAAGACTGAAGCTTCAGAAGCTGTAGGAAGCCTTCTCACCAGTTTCAGGGACCTGCTTTCCAGCCATAAAGCCACAGAAGCATTCTTGGAACCCCTGAAGTGTGTTCCAGTTGGAGCAGACTGTACAGAATATGGGTTTGGATAATGGCCCTTAGGACGCATAGAGAGGAGGGTGGCACGGAGGGACTCACCCATGTTCAGCAATTTGGTCTTTTGGAACGCGTCGAGACTGGCTTTTGCTCACAATCCTCCATGCTGTCGGTGTCATGCCTTCCACTGCAAATAGCTTCCTCTGGTCATCCTCTCAATATTGAATTCCAGTCTTTTGTGGCAATAAAAGAAGAAGTTACAAAACTTGTTAGGAGGGTGTTTTCTGGTCTAAGGTCAAACCCTGGCTCCTCTACTCCTCCTAGTTATGTGACCTCAGAAAAGTTGGGACTTATTCAGCCTTCTGCAATCTCAGTTTTCTCATCTGTAGATTGGGTGTATAGTTTTTGTGAAGCTTAAAAGAGTAAATGCCTGTCTAAGCAGTTAGAACAGTGCCTGGTATGTAGTAAGCCCTCAGTAAATATGAATTATCATTAATATTGCCAAAGTCCTCTAACCAATATTTGGTATGGCTGGGCATCCAGCTCCTCTCCCAACTGATCCCCAAAAGTTGCTGTTTAGGTATCCTCCCTTGGTCCCTTCCTTTATTTTAAGTCCCAGATACTTACGAAGGGAAATGTTGACCCTATAATGGCTGAATCACTCTTCTGTGGGCAAGAAAGTATACTTCATTTAGGAGAAAAGTCTTATTTTTGATTGAAGAGGAGATGCTCTTGATGAGAATTGACTAGGATGTAGAATCACAGAATGTTTAGCTGGAAGACATCTCGGAGGTACTAGTTCAAGCTCACATTTTTTGCGAGACTCAAGTGTCCTCTTGCACATCTGTATCATTCACTTGGCACTTAGTTAAATATGCAGGAGAGATTAATTCGGGATTCAGAATTGGTGGGGAGAGGCGGAGAGAATGATCGTTAGTGCTCCCACACACGCACCTGAAACCAACCAGTATGCCGGTCAACTCTCCCAACAAATTGCTCCCAGGATCTTATTATGAAAGTGAAAGATTGGGTCCAGGTTAGTATAAATGGCAACTGAAACCATTTTCTCTCTGTTTCTTTTCATTTCCCCCGTCCCCCACCCCTACCACATACCTTTCTGTCAAGAGAAGTTCTTAGTTCTTGATACTTTTTAAAAATCAAGTTGTCATCCTTTGGACATAAGGAAACGCAGAATCCAGATGAGTTGCAAGACTCTGAACAATAGCCAAAACAAGGAATAGATCCCTGACATCAGAGAGCCCCTGGTCAAACCCCCTGTAATGTTTTAAAGAGATTTTCCAATGAGTTCTTCTAAATGTAATCTGTATCAAACCTTGCCAAAGCAAGCACGCCAGAACAGCACAGGATGAAGAGTTTACCCACCTGGATCTGCTGTATGACTTGACTTCCCACATAGACATGGGGTAAGGTGTTCAGCCTCTGTGTGCCTCACTTTCATCATTTGTGAAATGGAGATAAAAACCTGTCTCTTAGGTTTATTGTGAAGATTCAGTTAGTCTATGGAGAGCACTTAGCCCAGCAGGTCAAAAGAGCACAGTACCTCTTAGCTCTTATTATTAGCTATTCCAGGGCAAATTGAACCTCCGTTTCTTCCTCTGCACATGCTCACAACAGTAGGCTAAGATAAAATACTTTTATACAGTGCCCCACTCCACCGTTGGGGGCTTGGAATCTTACACCTATGCCCTGGACCTGGATCAGGTAATGGCTCTGGCAGTGAGATTGTCACGGACTTCTAGTTTATCATGTCAACTGCTCAGTCACTTAGAGGTGAAGAAGCCCTGCTTTCCAAGGGGTGCAAATTTAATTCTATTTTCACAAATATTTATTGAGCATCTCCCATGTTCAATACACTGTGCCGGGCCCTGGGGATACTGAGATAAGATGTGGCCCAGGTCCTGAAGAGCTTACAAAAGAGGTGACTGATGTGGAAACCACCAAGTTGACCATGAAGTGACATGGTATGTCAGGAGGTTGGACAGCCAGGGCTGTCACACGGTCACCTGCTGTGTGCTCAGGAAGCTGGACTTGGATGGACCATAAGGAAGAGACAATGGCTACTCGTCCTGTGTCCCCGACACCTAGCACAGAGCCTGGCACAGCACAGGTGTTCAGAAGATCTTTGGGAATGACTAGCTGTAGCCAAGGGTCTTGAGGAAAGCGTCATCAAGTGCGTACCCTGGGTTTTAAGCTTTGAAGACAGAGTCAGATTTTGAGAGGGCAAGAAAAATGGGAGTGCTTAAATAAAATGCGGTCTATCCACACAATGGAAGATTATTCCACTTTAAAAAGGAGGGAAATTCTGACCCGTGCAATGACATGAATGAATCTTGAGGACATTATGCTAACTGAAATAAGCCAGACACAAAGAGACAAATTCTGTGCCATTCCCACTTATGTGAGGTGCCTAGAGGAGTCAAGTGCACAGAGAGAAAGTTGCCATGGTGGTTGCCAGGAGCTGGGGTGAGGGGGGTGAGGGGTGGTTTAATGAGGACAGAGTTCCAGTTTTGCAAGACAGAAAGTTCTGGAGGTTGGTTACACATCAGCGTGAATGTACTTAAGACTCCTGAACTGTGCACTTTAAAATGGTTAAGACGGCAAATTGCATGTTACGTGCATTCTGGCACAATTCAAAAAGAAGATGGGAAAAGGGCCTGCAGGATCAAAGGTATAAGGCAGGGTAGAGGGACACGAGATTGCAGGGTGGCAGAACAGATTCAAGGAAAGGACTGTCAACTTGACACGGCCTACACTTAAAGTGCAGCGAGGGACTTAGGAGGAGCTGAGGCCTGGCCGAGGAGTGCAGAGTTTAAAATTTGGGCTTTGATTTCATATATTGCCAAGGTGGGTCTTCTAATATTCTCTTTAACCTTGGCTGCTATAGAGGCATCCTAGTACCACATGGGCCAGTGTCTCAGGCTGTTATCCCAGTCGTGCCCCAACCCGACCCCTTCTGCTAAGCAGGCCCCAAGGCTCATCTCACCTGGGCCAGCGAGGGCGCATGGCACCTGGGTGCCTCTGTGTGCTTCCTCTGCTTGCTCTGGCTTTGGTTTGAACTTGTTCCCCCTGGAGTGTTCAAGCTCTGGCTGTACTAGTGGAAACTAATGAGATTCCAGCCTGATTAGCCTGACTTCTTTCCAATTTAATACCCGTAAGCAACCTCAGTGCCACAAGCGCAACACTTGGCACATTACTGGTTCTGCATCAGAAGCTACTTAGCTCTCTCGTCTTGGGCTTTCTCCTGGGGCGCAGGCCCCTCAGGAGAGTCTGATGGCCATGTGATGGGCTCCCTGGCAGATAGGTGCTGCCTCACTTCACTTCGTAGCTGGGCTTTGTTCAGCCTGACACAGAAGGCTTACTTACTGATCGCTGAAATGAGTAGGTTAAGACATTTTAAAGTCGAATCATGTTTTAGTTTTTTAACACATCAATTGTTTAACACGAAACTTTTAAGCTTTGGTTACCTTCTCTACATCTCAGGGTTCTCACCTCTAAAATGAGGTTAATCATCTCTTTCTTGTTTTCTAAGGCTATGGAGAAGATAAATGGAGTAGGGACAGTGACATACTTTGAAATCTGAGTAACAGGGTGAGATGCATAATACCAGGCCTCCTCCAAGGATGCTGGAGCTAAACACTTGCCAGCGAGGGTGTATTTTGTATGCACCTTTTTTCTACATTTACCAAAATGAAAACAGAAGAAGAAAATTCTTGTTCTGAGACTGATGTTAACCCGAGTGGGCACTCATTAAAGCCAGCCTAATTCCTTTCTTGAACCATGTTGCTAAAAACAGTTCAACCCCTCTGATGCCCTGGCTATTTTGCTGTACAACGTCTGAGAAAGGGACTTGATAAGAAATGCAGGAATCTGGACTGCTCCCTTCACCATGCAACACCCACACCATCCGCCTTTGACAAGCTGTGTCTGTTGGTACAGCTGAAGTGGCCCCTTCTCACTGGGACATGGAGAAGACCCCTCCATAGTTATAATAACGGCAAGAACAAAACGCCTTAATACCAGCCACCTCAGAGAATTCTACCACATGGTCCCCACACTCTAGAAAATGGTGGAGGAGATGGCCAAGATAACAACAAAGAGTTTGTCCCTTCCATGGTCCATTGAACATGGTCATGCTCCGTGGAGCATCTACAAGTCAGACCATGGACAGTTCTCGCAGACAGCTCTCCTCTTACACCTCTTACACCCTATCTCTCGCTTCCTGTCCATCTCCATCGCCTGCCTCCTGACTCAGCACACTGCCTAAACACATACAAAGTGAGACAAACGGAGGGAGAAGCTTATTCTTAGGAATACTTCAGTATTTGATACTGGTTTCTGGCTTTTCAGTTTAGTAACTCACTTCCACCTTCCTCTTT
Organism: Cynocephalus volans; assembly: GCF_027409185.1. Taxonomy (NCBI): domain Eukaryota; kingdom Metazoa; phylum Chordata; class Mammalia; order Dermoptera; family Cynocephalidae; genus Cynocephalus; species Cynocephalus volans. The sequence continues at coordinate 172,367,238 of NC_084461.1, forward strand.
GGTTCTGGACTCTGCATCCCACTAGAATCAACTCCATAAGCTCCCCCAACTTAGGATTTTCCTGTGACTGTGGATGAAAGCCTCCTCACATCAGCCCTGGGTTCAAGGACCCCACCAACCCAGCCAGCTCCTGGCCTACTGTCTTGGCTTCCAATATTGGTCCTGCTGTTTACTTGCTATGAATCTTGCGCACTGCATGGAAACCAAAATACAGTGAGCACCTATAGTTCTTCCTCTGTTGGTCCTTCAAGAACTTGGCCCTGGCCATAAGTGTTTCTGGAATAAGTGATTGGGAACTAGAAAATGTGAGCCCCATGTGGTATGGAGTCTTTCTCCATAAAACGAGAATTCTCTCTGACTGCCTCAGGGCACTAAATCAAAATGTATGAGTGAGTGAGTGAGTGTGTGTGTGTGTGTGCGTGTGTGTGTACACCATTTTTAAAAGTAGCCCAAGTGTTCAGTATAAAAATTTAGAATACCCATATTTTTTTAAAAAGAAAGGAAGAAAGATATTAAATGCCTCTACTCCCACACTAAAAGATGACTAGTAGTAATATCTTGGTATAAATTTCTCTACATTTTTATATCTACAAGTTGTATCTTACTTTATATACTGGCTTATAATTTATTTTTTCACATAGTAGTGCACTAACTCATGTCATCAGACACTCACCTATCATTTTTCGTGGCTGAGTAATATTCCACAGGATTCTGACTCTACCACATTTCATTTAACCAATCCCCCTTTGTTGGACATTGGCTTGTTTCTGGGGAATTTAGTGTCAGGAAAACGTAGACCTAATTTGACTATATTTTTAATTCTTTAGGATAAGGTCCTAGGAAGGGAATCAGTAGGTCAAAGGGTATGCACCTTTTCAGAGTTTTTCATATTCATTGCCATGTTGGCCCCAAGAAAGTTAAACCAGTTTCTATTCCCATATCTTCACCTCTTCACCAACACTGTGTATTATAATTTGTTAAAATAAGTTTCTTCCTCACTGATTATGAATTAGGTTGGTTTTTATTACATGCTTTTAGGTCATTTGTATTTATTTTGTGATTTTTCTTTGCATCGTTGCCCATTTTTTCTATTCAGACTTTTTCTTAATTGGTCAGAGCTTATTCATACATTAAGGATATTATCTCTTTTGTCCTATATGATGCAAGTATCTTCTTGGTCTTTTGTTTGCTTTTTATTCTATTTATGTTTTTTTTTAATGTACAGAGAGTGTACACTTTTGCATGGTCTCATCTATCACTCTTTTTCCTTTATGACTTCTATTTTGATATCATTATTGGGAAGGCTTCCCCCACTCATTTGTGCAGTCTATTTCTCTTGATTTAACTCTGAGTTCTAGGAATATAATACTTCAAGCTGTTTTAGCTCCAAGATCCTGGACCTTAGGGACACACAGCCTCCAGAAGACCTACAGGGTCAAAGAAGGGAACATGAACCTGTAGATCCTGACACAGACCCCACATCTAATAGACTCTCTGAGGGCCAGGAAAGATCTGCAGATCTGTTCTAGTCTCAATGATGATCTGACCAATCCAGAGTCTGTTTGAACAAACCTAGTGATCTCACCTGGGGGATTTTGCTTCTTGTTCAAATCTTTACAAAAGTTCTTTGGGCTCAGAATAATGTCAACATCTTCCCAAGCATCCTTCTCTTAGGAACCCTCAGTGTCACAAAACCATATGGCCTACATACTGACACATCCCCCCCCACGCAGGGCACAGATCCCGGGCAATTACAGATGGGGGGAGGGCAGAGAGAGGGGGAAAGGGGCTGATTTCAGTCACAGAATTTATCACCAGGAACAGTGGGAAGGCTGACTGCAAGACTGATGTGCTGTTCACACCTGGGCCATGACATCTCTTCCAGGGTTTGAAAACGCCTTTCCTTCCTAAAGGATGTATGTGCGTGTGTGCGCTCACTCACAAGCTTGCACGCACACACTTTCTGACCTCACTCTTCTGCTGGTTAGTCCTAAATGGGAGATGTTGTCTCTGTACTTTGAAGAGGAAGGGGAGAGGGGAGCTAATAAAACCTTCAGTGGAAATAGTAAGAAAAACATTGAGCATGTGCAGAGTGATTTTTCCTCCCCATACTTTATTAAAGAATAATATGACATAATTACACGTTATAATGTCTTTACACATATTTATGGTAATTACGTCAATGCACATTTGATGTTCTGTAATTACAGTAAATACACAACAATCCTGACAAATCGCTTGATCAAGAATTCAAATTCCCTAAGTGAAGACCGGAAGAAAAGACATTAGCTCCTCTGTTTCCCTATTGCCCCAGCCCCTGATTATTCTTCCGACTTTTACTGGCAGTTTGGGGGAGACTTTGTGTCCCTGGGTGTTATCAACGTGCAATTACAAATTCATTTCCACCAGGGAGGTTCCTAAGGCTGGCCCTACAGCAACACTACTTTTGTAAGAAAATCACTTCCTCTATAATGCTGATACGTATGCTGGTTGTGTGGGAGGTGTAGGTGCCAGGCCATGACAGTGGCCCAGGAGCAGATAGGTACTGACTATGTGTATCTGGTGAGTCCTCCGTGAAAAGAATTGCCCTGGGAGATGTGGGGAAATGCTAAGACAGCTGCCAGTCAGGTTCTATCTCCTGTGGAAATCAGAGCCTCATGAGCAAAAACAGCAGTGAAAATGTATGCCACGGAAGCACTTTCCTGACCTACAGGCTGCTGGTAATCTCAAAGCCAGTTTGTAACTCAGGCAATTCCTAAAAGGCAGGACCATGTCCAATATTCTAGCACCTGGAATCATGCATTGAGATTTTTCCTAGGAAGCTGTGATACCACGTATCAGCGTGCAGCATTGTAAGCATTAATTATGTTGGGTGGATCCCTTTCTTCTCTTGTACGAATATTTTTTATTGTCTTGTGGTCTCTGGATTCTGGTGTTGGGGCAGGGGAGTTTGTTGTTGCTAACTAGGACCCTGGCCAGTTTATCAAAAAACGATCAGCAAATGATATAATTGTTGTCCCAACCAAGATACATCTCCCACGATCAGTTCATCTGTCAGTCCCAGTCCCTCCTAAAGCCTGCAGGAAGTGTTGTTTACCTTTTGCTCTGACATGTCCCTAGTCAGAGCCATCCACAGATCCAGGCCACCGTTCATTTAGCCCAAAGGAGAGCTGTGCTTCCAGGAGGCAATAGTAAAGACAGAGTTCAGGAATTGGACTCTGAATGCCCAAAGGGGCATAACCATGGCTCCCCATGCTGGGCTTCCTTCCTCCAGTAAAAGGACTGTAGAACTGAAAAATCACAGGGCCAAAGGCGGAAAGCCCTGGTCCCCTCTGTTCCTGTGTAACCCTGACCATCTGCTTCGCAACCCTCTCTCTGGCAAGAAAGGTACTTTCCTGCCTACTTTACGGGGACTTAAGCTAATAGATGTTAAAGAGTCTAAAAAGTTAGAAGTTGTAAATAAATGTAGAGACTTGGCAATAAACTTTTTCCAGGCCCCAGCACTGGCCCCCTTTATATCAGAAGCAGGAATAACACCGACCTGGAGAAACCAATTATCCTAGGAACAGGTGGTCTGGTAGGGTGATTTCACTGGTCCCCACAGGGGAAAAGAAGAAATCTGTCACACTGGTCAGACCAGAGTGGGAAGAAAAACGAAAATGAGGGCTGACTAATGATAAAACTTAGCAAACTTACTGACTAATGTACTCCTTAGTCATGAAGTCGCCATGTTTAACACAAACCGGAATCAAAGCAATTACAGATTTAAATGAGGCTGCAATCCTTAGCGGGGAAAATGCTAGTTTTAGCCCACAGTGGGGGCTAGAGGGGAGTGACCCCTTCCTCCCTGGTAATGAAAGTGCCTCGCCTGGAAGCCTGCAGGCTTCCCAGGATGGTAATTGCTGAAGGGCTGAGATACGCATCTGACTGCGTTAATGATGCCCTGTTCCTTTTCAGAGGCCTCGCTCCAGCTTTCCCGGAGCACCGGGATGGCAAAGGAATGTAGCACGGTCGAAATGAACACATCAACAATTGCATCTTAGTGTTTTGCATTTTTCAAACGTTGCCATCATCTTTTACTCTTCTTTCTTTTCTTTTCTTATTTTTTTTTTTAATCGTTAATTGCTCAGGACCTGGTAAATTTAGACGGATGCCTCATTCATGTGTTTAAACATGGGAACAAGTGAAATGGAAACAGATGTAGCATTTTCTTTTTTCATTTTTTTTTTCTTTTTAGTGAGAATTTTGCACGACCAGGAACCATAATTCATATTTTCTTCACACTCACAAAAGACTCTGCTGGAACCGAGTTTGTGTTGGGAAACAGATTTTTCTAGGCTCTTTCTGGTTGGGTTGGGCGTTGTAGCAGTGTGTTTTTAACTTCTGTTCATTTACTAACTCCTAGAAAAGGTGGGCTTGGAGGGAAAGTAGACCAAGGCTTGCTCCTTTTTACATGGGTTCAGCAAAGAAATTGGGAGGTTTGTGCTCCTTGGATGGTCTTTGAAGACTGGAAGGAGCAGGAACCCGCGAACTTGTCATCAGAGCAAGGCCATTTCGCCAAGGCAATTTCTTGCCATGGTACAACAGGTTAAAAAAGAGAAGAAAGAAACTCTGTGCCTCTCCTTTCTAAGAGTTGATACTTTGGAGGTGGAGGGCAGGAGTTTGAAATTAAATATTCGGAAGAGAAATCAGCAAGAGGCAAAATGTCCAGCAGGAGAATGTCCATTAAATCTCAGTGATGGGATTGCCAATAAAGACTGTTTCCACCCCTCTCTCCCTTTCCCCTCGCCTCATCCCCACCAGCAGCGTTGGGGAGTTCAATAACTCCCCCAGAGGGACTGTGCTCCATTCTCTCCAGGTCTGTATAATCCTCGGCTGCCATCCCCAGGGATTGAAAATTAATTTCTTTCCCTGCCCCACGCGGATGATCCCAGCTGGCCCGTGGCTCAGCTGGGCACTGAGGTCAGATGCACGAGACCACCAGGTGCTGGGAGTAAATGATCAGGGCCTTGGGCCGAGAAGGCTCTCAACAATACGGAAATGGCATTTTCCACTTAACTCAATCACGGTGCATGCGGCTGTCCCTCCGCACCAAGATTCAATTATCAGAGCCGATGCGTGGTCCCCCTCCCCCACCCCCGGTCCTTGCCTGTGCTTTCTGGAGAGCTTAGTAACCTCTTTTTCTGGCAGCTATGGGTGATGGGATTCCAGTAAGCAAGACAGAGGACTTTCTGCTTGTTGGCAGCTTCAGGTGTAAGGACCCGAACAACTCTGAGGTGCAGTGGTGGTGCCGCTCAAGAGCCCTGGAATGTGAGTTCTAGCTGTGTGGCCTTGAGCTCGTCACTCAGCCTTCCTGAACCTCAGTTTCCACCTCTGTACATTAATGAAGTTATACTAGGGGATATCTGCATCTCACCAGCTCATTCTAAAATCCCAAGGAGTCCATCTCAGTACATTTTACTGAGGGTCCCAAAGCACTTTCTTGACAGGAGTGTATCGTTCTCAAGAATTGATTCTGAAGAAACTGGAGCACAGAGTCATGAGCGAAGGCCATTCAGTGCCCCGTAACTGGTGCGCTTGAGTCTGGAACTCAAGTCAGACGTTCGGGCCTCTGGCCCAGGGTCTTTCCATCCACTTCGTCATGAAGCCCAGAGGTCTCTGTGGAGTCCTGCATGTTGGAACTTACTAGAGGCAGTTTTCAGGCCAGATGTGGATGGGAGGGAGGAAGGAGGCTGTCACCCAGGGCAGAATCCACATTGTCCCTAAGAGGTTGCCTTTGCAGGTCCCCCGCCTCTGGCGCTTCAGTTTGTGAGACTGTCAATGGAAACCAGATCCAAGTGTTGCTGATTCAATGATGTTTGCCCAAATGCTGTTTCCTAAGAGCTGTTGGATGCCCAAGATGCTTTCCGAGTCTGTTTTCTTTTTCCAGCAAGCCCGTTTCTTTTCCTGGAAGTGGGACATGGCATGAAGCCGGTGGAGTCTGAACCCAAGTCTATTCCAACTGCTTTCTAAACTTGGATCACAGTGCAGGGAGAGGCCCTTCCTCCTACCTCTCCCTGAGGTCCTGGGAAGCCGTGGCAGTTAGTAGGCACCACCTGTACGCAGCAGTCTTCCTGCTTATGAGCTAGAGATAGCTCCATACATCTGCATTTCATTTCATCTGCAAACCACACCAGGAGGAAGGATTTGTATGTCCGTCATACAAATGAAGAACTAAGACTAGAAGTTACTAGTGGCAGGCTCCACGTTCAGAGCCAGGCTCATAGTCCTTGCACTTTCTAGCATCACACACACACACGCACACATGCGCGCACACACTTGCTGTGGAGATGTGCTCTTTTTGAGACTGAGAAGAACTCCCCCGAGTGGCGCTGCCCCGACCCCATCGGCTGCCGCCTCACCGGGACTCACATTCCTGGCTGTGTGAATACGACTTTCCTCTTTGGCTTCCCAGTTCTCCCAGCAGACCGGCTCACTCCAGGAGTTGTCTCTGGCTTTGCTCCTTTCTTGCTCACCTCTCCCGGCCCTTCCTGCTACAAGGTGGTCTCTTCTGTCCGGCTGTTCTCATTGGAGCTGCAGCCGGCGTGTATCACCCCGTGCGTTTTGCCTGCCTGCCTTCACCATCATCTTCAAGAGGGTCCAGTCAACCCTGACTCTAACCCAGGGGAGGCTTTGGAGTAAGAACAGTAATTCCAGCTCTGTCACTCACTGGCCCGAGTCCTTGATCCCACCACTTATCCTTCCTGACCACAGATATTTTTGTGTGTGTCTCAAAAGGGTATGATAATAATACCTTCCTCACTCACAGGATTCCTGGCAGTTCCAATGAGTGGATCTGTTTGGATGTACCCGGTGAACTGTAAAACACCAATCGGACACAGGTCACTCTGTGCTCACTGCCCCCACCCTAATTTGCTCCCTGTTTCTGTCCATACAGCACTTATGAAATGCCCAAACATGTTACCTCCTTCTCAAAACACACTCAGGTTCTCTCTCCCAGGCCTGCTCACATGCTGGTTGCATTCCACAGCAACAGAAGACAGATTAAAGCCATGGACACTTAAACATCTTGGGTTGGCTCCAGGTGAAAGAAATCAGAAGCATAAGATTTTGACATCTTTTAACTTTTTTTCTTTTTTGCATAAAAATAGGCATGAAGAGTGAAGAGTTGTAGTAACACCGCAGGCCAAGTAGCACATTCAAGACAGCATGGCAGGTGACACCAGAATGTCAGAGACCATGACAGCAGCACTGGGGATGTGAAAAGTATAATGCCACACATCAGTGTTGCCAGCAGAGCCAGGACAACTTGGCAGTGGGCAGGTGGGCACGGAAATACCATCTGGGTCAGAAGATGCCAGGAAGAGCTGATGTGTTATCATCAGCCCAAGCAACACACAAATTCAACCAAGGCTGCCAATACCAAGTTGCCATGTCTTCCACCCCATCCTTCTGCCCTCCAACTGACCTAGGTTGGTAGCTCTTCTTTCCCCTGACCATGCAGTGGGATTTCCACCTTCCCATCTACACTGTAAAACACCTTGAGGGCAAGAACCAGGTCTTAAATGCCAGAAGCATGTCTTTCAGGAACAGGCCCTTACTGTCTTCTAACTCAACAATAGCCATGATCTATTTTTATTCTGTGCCTCAGCTTTTCCATTTGTAAGATGGCAGAATAATTCCAATATCTTCTAAAGAATGGATAAGAAAAAAGCTAACTAACATCCATGGACCAAAGCCATCTATTGGAACTGCCTTGTGTTCATCTTCATTTCTGATTGTGACCTTATCTATCCATGCCCACTGAAGTCGTTATGGGTGGCTTTCCAAATCTCTACCACTCGACCATACTGGGGGGAAGGGGTACAGACATCTGACTTTCTGAATGATGGTGGCTAGTGCTTCTAAAAACAGGCTAGAGACTAGACCATGCACTTTTATCTTCGACAGATAGCTCTTCAAAGGGAAACTCCTCTGCTCTCTCAGCTGTCCCGCCTTTTTGCTAAAACCCCTTTTCTTTTGGTGACACTCATCTCTCTTCCCTGAAAACACAGCTAAGGAAAGGAAATGTATCCTTCTTACTTGCCACAGCTACTACCAAAACTCCAGTGTCTCCACTTTGGGATTCTGTCTCCTCTTTTTTTTTCCTGGCTACCAAGTAGTCAGAATTTATCTGTTTCTTATGGCTCCAAGTAGAATTTGACTTGGTGCATGGAAAAACCCAGACAGTGCTGACTGCACACACATGCACACGTGCACACTGCCCCTTCTCCCTCTGCCACCTCCCCTCTGGCCGGTCCAACATGTGCATCCTCCCCTTGTCTCACATCCTCCCCTGGTCCAGCATCCTCCCCTGGTCCCACATCCTCCGCTGGTCCAGCATCCTCCCCCGGTCCAGCATCCTCCCCTGGTCCAGCCCACCATCACCACTTGGGACAGGCAGACAGCCCGCCCCTTCTTTCCTCGCTGCTCACAAATCCAGAGCTGGAGGCAGGGAGAGCTGCATTCAGGTGGATAATGAGTTGAGAACTTACAGCCTCTCCTCTCTTTCTGGCTGGTGACTGACACAAATGGAATTCATCTTTAATCATCTGTTAACTCATTGTCGATTATAGCTCTTTAATAGCACCATAGATATTCTTAATGAAGCATGCTTTAAGGTATTTACAGCACATGGACCGACAGACATCACTCACAGTGTGCAGGTAATGAGGCATAAAGCGGCTTTTGAATCCCCCCCAAAGAGAAAGCGACAGAGAGAGAGAGAGAGAGAGAGAGAGAGAGAGAGAAAGAGCTTTATCACAGGGGCAAAAAGAGAGAAAAAAAAAAGAATTAAAAGCCTTTGTTGTAGGGTTTGTTGTAAAATGTTTAGGCATTTAAAGTCACTTGAGCGCTCTGAGGTGTTGGCTCACAGATGCAAGCAGTTAGCACCCCCGAGGGTGGTCTCTCCGCCCAGCAGCAGCCTGAGGCCCCGTGGGCGTCTCTCCTGGTGCATCAGGGGCCCTGGGGTGGTGCCCGATGAGCTCAAAGCCCAACCTTAACCCGCCAGTCTTCTTTCCTGATGGTGTTCCCTGGCACGTGGCAGTGTCAGATGGGACGGTGTCAGGAGTGGTGGCAGCCATCCACACAGGGAAGGGAACGGGCTGGAGGTTGACCTCCTGTGTGGGGACACGCTACCTGGGGCTGGCTGGGACCTCTGTTCTCACCTAATAAAACCCAGGCAGCTTTGTCCTTCAAAGCACAGCCTGCAAGACACAGAGGGGACCTCACCTATCATCTCACCACTGCGGAGAACCAAAGTTGTCCAGCCAGGTAGTGACGAAGTCAGAGCTAAGACCAGGCTTTCCTCTCCCTCAAGGTCCTTCTCTCACCACACAGCAGTGCTCCATCATTCTAACTAGACAGACTTCACATCTCTAAGAAAATGAGCGTTTACAGGGAGCAGAGAGAGAGGTGGGGGTGGGCTGGGGAACTCTTTTCCAAGGATATGCTTTCAATACCAAGATCTCCAAAGCAGAAGGGACATGAGGGGGCGTGCCAGGGTGTAACGGCAGAGAGACAAGGTCTGAATTCCAGCTCTGACCCTTGCCGAGCCTTGCACAGGCCTCCAAACATCTCCCGCTTCCTTTCTCTGCCTCGGAGGGATGGGCCCAGCCAATCAGCCTTCCCAGCGGGCAAGGAACGCTGTGAGGGAAAATTACTGGGGGGGATAAATGTCACTCACAGTGACAGATGTGATGTTGCTTGTATCCCGACACCTGGTTCACCGGATCCCCTTCTGTTTGTCACCTCCTCTGCTCCCCACTGTCCCCCTGCACATCTGTCTCTACTTGGCCTGAGCCCAAAGCTAGAGCTGAGCAGACGCTGCATGTCTTCTGTTACCTTTGCAGCAAATCCCCAGTTGGTAACTGACCAATGCTGGCCACGAAGTGGTGGGAGACACAGGCAGGGAACAGGAGACTCCAGGTCCGACAGGGTCCCCTCTCACGAGGGAGCAGGGCTGGGCTGCTTTGGAAGGGGTATCGCGGCTTCTTGCCCGGCGTGGTGGGTGTAGACCCAGGCTCTCTGCACTCTTGCCTTCTCCTCTCCGGGAGGAGGAAGGGTTGTGAGAGTCACAGCAGGGGAGCTTCAGATACCACTGGCCCAGCAGCCGGATGAGAAGGGTGGCTGGGCTGGCGACCCGGGGACTGCACAGGAGCTCTCAGAAGGGGATGATGAGGCTCAGCGCCTCTAAAAATGGTAGCCCCTCACTTCTAAGGGCTGCCTTTCCCCTTTTCCACTCTGGAGAAGTTGGCACAGAGAGGGGAAGGGACTGGCCCCGGTCACACAGGATAGAACTCCGGGTTCCGGCGCTTCCCTGGCTATTGCTTCTCCCAATCTGCCTCTTCGCACGCCGCCTCTTCCCACGCCTCGGAGAGGCCAGTGGCTGTGGGAGGGAGCCAGATGCCCTGATCGGTGCATGCCAGTGTATATGCAACAGGATGGTGGCATTCTGAGGACACAGACAGGAGAAAGGGCCCTCCAGCACCAGCCCAAAGGCGGAGGTCTGCATGGAAGGGCATCAAGCCCCACTCAAAGGGCATTTCCCCCAGCATTCCTACCCCTTCTAGAAGTGCCCTGCCCCATCCCAGACTCTGCCGTCCAAGTTATCCTCCAGGCAGGCCCAACCCACACAGAAGGAGCAGAGAGCAGGGAGCCTGGAGGTCCAGGGCCTTACTGCCCAGGTCCTGTGCTCATCTGCTGATCCGTGCGTTCATTCTGTGCCTGGCCGGACATTGCGCCAAGGCCCTAGGATAAACAAGCAGCTTGCCCAGAGGAGGGCAGTGGTCTGGTCAGAGGACAGATTGCTAAAGAATGTGGTGGCTCATGGGGTACAAGGGCAGAATGACTCTGGGTGGAATAACTGTGAGACTTAGAATGTGTAGACTCGCAGAATGGTAGGACTGGGGAGGTCCTGTGCTTTCCCCTCCAGCGTGCCCACCATGCAGGGGTAAATTTATTTCCCTCCCCAACCCAACTCTCACTCCTATGCAGTCCATTGCACGGCTGTTCGGCGCCAAGCCTTAGAAGGTCCTCCTCCAGGACAGGCTAAAATCTGTCCCTCTTTACCTCCCACCGAGGAGCCTGCTTCTGCCCTTCAAGGAAGAGAAGGCTTATGTGGGGGATTCGTGAGGACCAGACAGGGAATGGAAGGCTGGCAGGCCCCAGGCAGTCCCGGGAACTGAATTCCCTCAACACTGCCACCCTGGTCCTTGGATGCAGGGTCACTGTGGCTCCTCATGAACCTCGCCCATGCAAGCTCTGGTTCGCTGAGACCCAGACTTCTGCCACCCTTCTGCCAATGGACCCTGGCTCAGAGTGCTGATGGTCAGAAAGCTCAGCCCCGGGTCAAGTGCCCACTGTGGTCAACTGAGGACCGAGAGTCGAGAGTAGGGAGGGGGTCAGCGTCAGGCCCAGGTGCACTGGCCTCCTGCCGAGGGCGAGGCACAGCCCCACGTGTTGAGCTCTGAAAGCCCTCAGCCAGAAAAGGGTACTCTGCCTGAATCCCCAGAGCCAGAATCTCCCCATCGGAACTGATTTTCTAAATATGAAAGAGAAGAGAAAGTAGAATACAGTTAAGTAAAAAGGGAGAGAATCGCATGGGAAATTTTATTGGGATACTTGAAATTTCCTAACCACGGCAAAGCCTTGTGATCTGGGATTAACTTATGGCACGATCTCATCATAATTTATACTGACTTCTTTTTCTCTCAGCTGCAAAATGCCAGTCTACAGCTGCGTAAGGGTCTGTGGAGGATTTCTGGGGCCTCTTCTTCGTTTTCCTTCTGTGATTATTTCTGGGACTATCTGAGCACTCAGGTTGATTATTTCGGTAGTATTTTTACCTTTCCTAACCACAGAGTAAGGACTCTGCCAGGACCTCTATGCTTTCTAAGGAGGATTTGATATAACTTGCTCTGAAGATGAAAAAGCCAAGACCCCCAAAAGCGAAGTGATCATTTAGAAATGTCGCTTCAAAGTGGTGACAGGAGAAACTAGAGGAGCCAAGAGGCACGGTCTGGCCTTCTGTGAGTGTGAGTGTGAGTGTTGATTCAGAATCCAGGTTCTTCAAGCTTCCCAGAGAACTCAGGAGTGGCCTTTGTCATAAGCTAAAGTCATTACTTGAGAATGTTTCTGAAAAACACATCTGTCTGGGGGGAGGCTGCCATTCAATCCCACAACACCCACTCGAGACCAGGCCCAATGAGGCCTATTGCTTCTCTTTCCTAGATGATTCTGGAATTTTCTATATGATTCCATTCATGGATTGGCCATGCAGCAGGTTGCTGAGCACCATCAGCTGTGCCCCAGGTTGCCCTAGGCCTGGTTTCTCTTATTTTCTTCCTTGCCATGAGGAAATGTTTTCAGCAAAGCATGTGTGTGACACTCCCATGGAGCAACCAGTTACCTAGGAAACCATCCTTCTATACTTGTACCATTTCCTGGTATCCTTTGGATCCAGCTGCCTCCATTGGCTGCCTTCCTTTGACCTCCTTTGACCCTTCCATTATTACATCAGCTGAGTAGTTTCTAACCAGGACCAGTTAGGAACCGGTTATGGGTTCCAGTGGGGCCCAGCACAAAATGAAAATGCAGGGCCCCTAGTTAAAAAAAATTAATGAGAATTCCAAGATGCCAACAACAGAGTGTTAAACCAAGCATGGGTCCTTCTAAGTGTGGGGCCCTGTGCAGTTGCACAAGTTGTACACAGATGAAGCGGGCCCCAATTCTAATGGCAGTAAGAGCGGCCCTGCACACACTTCCTATGGCTCTGCAGGCCTACTGGGATCCTGGTCTGGTGAGAGAGGCAGGCTCCTTCCATTTCATCGCAATAGCTTTCCAAAGCTCCATGTGCTCGACCCTCAGATTTTTAAAGCTCTCCCTGATGACATCTAAAGGCAGGGCTCATGCATCTGTAGGGACCAGGAATTACTTTCTGTAAGCCAACTTCATTCTACTTAGAATATATGCATAATATTTCCTGCCTCCTTTAGCCCAACAAGAACATCAGAGTTGACATATTGGATCCAAATGAGCCATGATCAGTCCAGCTGTGAACCAGCACCTGGTCATGGCACCTAGAGACTTTTAATGGCCACGGTTCTTCTCTCTGTTCTCAGTCCTTAAGAATCTCCTCCTAAAAGTCACGATCTACCCATGAATCCATTGTGAAGCGATCACCCGCAGGTTTCTCCAAACCCTTTAAAGAGTGATTTGTATTTTCAGCCTGTCTCACCCCTCAGGATAAATGAATTAGGAGAATTTACTACCCACTGTGTAAGTTAGCAGTTCCTTTTATCTGTACTAACAGCTTCTTTTCAAGTGTCAAGGGTTCGCTCTAGTTCTGCCTTCCAGGATTTGATGACCAAGGCTGTGCTCGAACATGTGTGCTCTTAGTAACGTGAAATCCTTTGTTCATGCTTCATCCCCTCCTGTCCTCTTACAGCCTCTGTCTCTCCCTCTCCGGGCCCCTGTATTAAAGCATTAGAGTGGCCCCTTTCTGCAGCACTGGAAACCAAGGACAGCACCTCTCGGCAGGTGTACAGTGGTTCCACGCAAAGGTAATGCACTCATTTATGTACATTTCCATCCCAGGAAGCTCAACCTTTGGTGTCCTTCTGGGTTGCAGTAGCCCTTTGGGCTGCTGTCTTTAGAGACTCTTATCCTCTTCTGAGTTGTCCTCCCAGAAGTGCCCGCAGCTCTCCCTGCCAGGGCCTGGTATGGGCCTGCCCAGTTTCTCTGCTCTCCCGCAGCCTCTCATGGTCAGCCTGGATTTACCCCCACTGGGTGGCATTTCCACAGGCCAGGGAACTTCCTGATTGTCTGATTAGCTGGGGGTCTTGATGCACACTTCCTTTTCCATGTTATTTACATAAAGGCGAGGAATAAAAGGCGTAGAACTGAACCCCAAAGCATGCAGTCTAGAAGCAAATGGAGAAAGAGTTCCATGTGCTGCATTGTTTGTTGCTCTCTCTAAGCTATTCCCTACCAATGACAAAATATTTGGAACTGAAGGTTCTTAATTTTGAAAGTAACCTCGTCAAAGGCTTTTGAAAGACTAAACACAATTTCCCTTCCCACTAAGTTATTTACCCCCTAAAGAACTCTGACAGATTAAGGAGGTATGATTGCACTTTATAGAAATTTGACTTCCTCCTCCTCAAAGGGCAGCAGAAGAGAGTGCTTCAGAGCCCCCGCATCACAGTCAGGCAGAACTGGGCTTGATTTTCACCTTGGCCAAATAGTGTGCCCTTGTGCAAGTTACTCAGTCTCCCTAAGCCTCAGTTTCCCATCTTTACAATGGGAATGATAGTGCTGTGCTGATATGTTGGCTATGGAATTAAACAAGGCAAGGGATATGAAGTGTTTGACATCTAGTATAAAAAGACTCAATTAATGGCAGCTATTATTATTGTTCGATAATCTATTATTACTGATTACATCATTTTATACAGCCAGGGTTCGCTTTCAATGAACGGGCATTTACTTGGTGGTAAACTCGTTGGCTATTAGCACCATTAGATATGCATTCTGCATATTTTGTTCATGCATTCCACACGCACATTGGTTGTGCCTCTCGTGTGTGTCAGACGCTGTACGGAAGTACTCAGTAGAGGACACTTAGAGCCAGCCACTGGTCCCTACAGAGATCATGAGGTAACAGCGGAAGCAAACATCCCAAAAACTGATACAGTGCAACTAGTCTTTCACCCAGACATTCTCTCGAGAGACTGACTCACAATCGTTCCAAACAAGTGTTTGGCCAAAGGAGAATGTGTGGATTTCCCCAAGATAACTGAAAATTTGTCCATAGGCAGGAATTACTCAAAACCCTCCCCCTCCCAATTCTTGAATAAGACAACCAGGTTCTTTTGGGACTCCCAGCCAACAGGGCCGCATTTTTGTCCACACCTGTGTATTTAAAAAGTTCTTTGACAAAGGTCTGCCATCCCAGGTGAAATCTATCTAATATCTGAAAAATGTTTCACACTGTGATGGCCATCAAAGATGATCCCTCTGATTCTCTGAGACTTTCCAGAATTTTTTTATAAGTCATTTGATGGGTTTAGAGAATAGTATAGTGTTACACACACACACACACACACACACACACACAATTTCCCCAGCAAATGTCTTATTTACAGCCGATCAGTTGCCTTCTGTGGGTTTCTTTCAAATGAAAACACTTCCTTGCAATTGGAAGAAGACTTGGAAATCACACGGCTGTATCCCTTAACTCGTTTCTTTCTTTCCCAGTCAAGTTCATGCCTAAAAAGCTCAACAGAGCCTTCCTCCTCAGCCATTTTATCTGGGGTTTGCGTGAAGGGGTGAGACCATCATCCTCAGCTTCACAGGAGACGTGACACTCAGTGCTGGGCCCCTCGTGAGGACAAGCTGGGTAGCGGGAGGAAAGGCGCCAGAAAGTGCCCATCGGGTTGGGGTACTCCCAGTTAGGCCTGTCTCTCAGCCCCTGGGGAAGATGGGACCCCCCACCCTGCTGTGCTCACAAATCAGGACACTTCAGATTCACAAGTGTCTGTTTTGGGCTTTTAGTAGTGGTTGTAATTTACATGCCCAGTCTTCATTGTCCTTTGTAGTTTTCCTGACACCCTGTCAGAAGAATTCTTAATATTTGGCAGTATCCCATTCATTCTCCTGAAAGCCCTTTAAGAAAAGGGGTCATGGAGATTAACCGCTCCCATCTCATACGTGGAGAAACAGAGGCCCGGACAGAACCCGCCGTCCAGCTCAAAACCTCCACCTCCACACCAGCCCTTCCTAAGTCGACAGCATTTCCTCCAGGCCTTGATGCCATCTAGCTCCTTGAACTGGACACTGCCACCCCCCAAAACCCTCTTGACTTTTCCTGAGGGCCCCCCCCCAGCACTTCCTCACTGGGCAGCCCAACCACACTCTACCTGCCTCACCTGGGGTCGAATCCTGCAGCCACCTCCAAAAGGCTGAGCCACTAGCCCCCATCTAGCTGGGCTTGGTCATCCCAAACAAGTGTGAAAAACGCCACCTTTGCAGGATGGAATCCAAAAGAAATTGGAAACCTGCTGCTAGCTCCATTCCCACACTCTTCTCATGTTTGCTGTTATTTTTTAACACTTTTTTTTTCTCATAAAAGCACTATCCTCTTCCCCAGAGCTTGCCTGTAGCGAAGGCATGGTCTGTACAACTGCAATTATTTCAGCGAACAGATGGAGTGAGGAGCAGAAAGTCTGTTAATAGTAATAGAAATGCTACATGTTAACCTGGACAGCACATGATGACGGTCCCATGACTACCCGTTCTGTTCCCACCAGCTGGGCAACCAAAGTAGAAATGAGATATTCACAAACACAGCCATCAGCCACGTAGCCACCTAAAGTTAGAACTCAAATTCCTTCACACCAGGGGCCCTGGCGACTGCAGGGCTTGGGCCGAGAGCAGAGGAGACCAAGCCGCAGCTCAGCGCCAGGCCTGGCGGAGTTGCCCCAGCTCTGGCTCAGCTGCCTGCCGAAGCTTCCTGGGTCGGTGCAGGCCCAGGCCTAGCTTTCAGGCAAACACTGAGCTTGCCGGCCCCAGCCAGGAGCCAACCCAGCCAGTGCTCCATGGATGGCCTCGGGAGGAGGCATCAGGTCAGCTATGGGTGTGGACTCCCTAGGAAGCAGCATATGAGAGAGGCCAGAGGTTCCAGCTCTCCCGGGCCCAGGTGAAGGCTCCATAGCCAGCCACACAGTGTCAGCACCAGCACGACAATGGGCTTGTCCAGCTCTGGGACCAGAAACCTCATCCCCCTTCTAGAACACAAAAAAAAAAACCCCACAGTGTCTTCTCTTAATAGAAGAAATGGGTAAATTCATTTCAACAAATATTTCTCAAGTACCTACTATGTGCAAGAAAATATGCTAGGCACTTCAGGAGCAACAAAGAAGGAATAGTCTCTGCCTTCAAGAAAATCACAATCTAATCAGAGCGACCAGAAGAATGTGCATGTGTATGTATAACCAAATACATACCAGAACGTAGTACCTGCCTCAGCAAAGGTACGAGTAAAATGCTACTGGGTTTCAAAGAATGAGGACGTCTTCTCTGATTCAAGGGGCTCAGAGGAAGTCTCCATAGATGAGATGTGTCTTAAAGAATGAGAAGGATTTTCTCATGGGCAGAGACCAGTACAAATTAAGGCACAGAGGCAGGGAAGCAAGAATCCCACTGGAGGTCAAAAACATCCACAGTCCGCATGGGGCTACGGTGGGGTCATCTGGGCTAACTGGGTGAGAGCTAACGTCAGGTTACTCAGTTTATATTTGGGTCAGTCTGTGGGGAGCTGTTCTTTAGCATTGTCAGGCAGCCATGTGCTTATAAGACCCAATTCTGCATGTCTTCCTGGCTCTGCATCCAGTGACTTCACATCAGTAGCTTGGATCAACCATGGTACCGATATTCATTCACCTATGGAAATGAGCAAGCACTTCGAATCAGGGCCCGATTTCTTTTTTCTGGGGAGTTGGCATACCAAGATCCGGTTTCGATCACTCTCATGGTAAGCAAGCACCCAATGGATAGGAAGTGGTAGGTGCAGAGGTTAGAAGGCCAGTTAGGATGCTGTGAGCAGAGGCAAGAGCTGGTGCAGACCTCATCCAAGGGCGTCAGAAGGAATTGGGAAAGGTGAGAATGGACTCAAGAGACTCTAAACTTGGAACTCAGTGAGAATTGGGCATGACTGGAGAGGGAACAGTGGAAGGATGATTCATATTTTGAATTCACTGGCTGACAAAATGGTAGTGCCATTCACAGAAAAAGGTTAAGTCAGAAGAAGACTGGCGAGGGTGAACATGAACATAGCTTTGGAGACAGAGATGATCATCTGGTATTTGATTGAAGAAGTAATCCACACTGTTGCTTAGGTGCCCTCCTTTCCCTTTCCTTCTCTTTAGTTTCTTCTTCTCTCTCCCTCCCATGCGGTACAGATAATATCTTCATTCATCACTCAACATGTAGTGATTTCTGCTGCCTGCTTGGCTGCTTTGAAATTTACATCTCTCGGCTTTATTAAGACAGAAAAGTTGCAGTGGCCGAGAAGGGGACAGAGCACTGGCTCTGATGAGGCGACAGGGCTCATCAGGATTTGAACTCACCACTCAGCCCACCCGTGTGCCCTCGGCATGCAGCCAGAGCCATGTGAGCCAGGCGAGCACTTCCCTTCCCCAGCCATCTTGAGTGGGCAGATGCTCTAGAGGGACCATCATCCCCAGAGGACTGGGCAGCACGGTGGCAGAAGGCACTTGATTCATAGATGCTGGAACATGTTGCCAATAAGTACATGTTTGTAGTACATATGTTTTAAATTACTCAAGTGTCCAGAGACCTAGGTGTGCAGAAATTTGCAACGCACAAATACCATATCGTTGTGAACAGATGTCAATCCCAAATCTGTCCTCTGCCCCCTGAGCTGCACCTGCCCTTTGGCACAGGGGGGAAAGGGTGGAATTTGGAGACAACGGACATGGTTTTAAATCCCAGAGAAGCCATTCTCTTGTTCACAGTGACTGGTGTTTATCAATCATTTCACATGTGCCAGGCACCATTCTGAGCCATTTATTAATTTTCTCACTGTGCATAACAATCTAAGAGAAAAGCACTATGATTATTATGATCTTCAGCTACAGATAATGAACCTGAGGCCTGGAGAGTTTAGGCAACTTGCCCAGGGCCATAGAACAACTGAGTAGGATTCATATCACTAAAATATATTGCCCCAGGTGTATTTCATACTCCCTCTGAGCCTCAGTGTTTTCAATCTGTAGCCTCACAATAATAATCTCTATTTAGGGGGTTTCTTTGACTGTCCCCTGTTCCCTGTAATATGACTCTGGCCACACCAAACTATAGCCTTAAGTGACTCGGACCCATATGACCTGTAACCACTGACCCCAACATTCAGCCCTGGCAAAATCATCCTTTACTCCTCCTTATCAAATGCCACCTTGTCTATGAAGCCTCACCTCCCCTCCCCACCCTCACCTGCATTCCCAGAGTCCTCTGTCTATGTCTCGATCCTAGATCCTAGTGCAGCACGTTGTGCCGCAACTGTTTACACATCTATCTCCCTCGTGGCTTATGAATCACCAAGGCAGGGTGCAGGATGTAACCTAGGCAGCTGAACCAGTGGAGGGAACTGGGACCTTTGGCCGCAACAAAAGGGAACCGGAGCATGTGACAGCTGCCTTCGAAGATCTGAGAGGCTGCCACATACTGGGAGGACGGGACTTGTTTTAACATCATTCTTGAAGAAAGTGTAAGTTTAAGGAAGCATTTTTCAGCTCCATGAGACCTAGCCCTTTCTGACAATCTGAGCCATGCCTGGATGAGTGGCATCCCCAGGACAGTGAGGGACGCCTGTTTCTGGGAGGCCTTGGAACATGCTAAATGGCTCTTGTTAGGTTTGCCATAAAGGAAATGTGGCCCTTCCAGCATTCCAGGATTCAGTCCCATTCCCAGGCGAGTTTAGTCCCCGCTGGGGACAAGAGAGAGAGAGAGGGTAGGAGGGCTGCTTGTGGGGTGTGATGTCTCCGTGTGCACCAGTGTCCCCAGGCCACGTCTTACCAGGCCCACTAGCAATGCCAAAGAGCTCGGTCTCCCTGGCTCTGGCAGCTGGAGACAGTCCATTTGGAGGAAGTTTTACGGCTGTCAAGGTAACTGCTATTCCGGGGACCCCTGAGAACAAATGCTGATGCCATTTGTTGTCAATAAGAAAACTTGACCTCAGACATTGCTTCACAGCCTTAAAAACACTTCCACATTTTTAACATTTTATTTTTAGAATACACCTGTCGTGGGAGACAGGTATTATTGCCATTCTGCAGATGGGTAAACTACACCTAGGTGAGAGTAAATAGCTCCCTAAACACAGAGCCTCCATGTGGCACCGGGGCTGGAATCCAGGTTCTCCTCCACCTGCTCAAGTAACCTTCTCACACCGCCAGGGTGCCTTTCTGAAGACCAGTCTCTGGCACGCACTTGCCAAAGCAAGCGTAGGAAACGGACATGTGTGTCCATAGGAATGTATTTGGGAGTAAGGAAGAAAAATACCTACCACAGAAGCCTAAGACCTCTGTCTGTTTCATGCAACAAGTCCAGGAATGCCAACCCTGGGCTGATTCAGCAGCTCAAGGACCAGGCTCTTTTGATCTTTTTGTTTTATCACCCTTAGCACATAGGCCTTCAACGTCACACCTGTCTCCTCGTGGTCACAAGATGGCTGCTACACATCCCACATCACATCTACATTCCAGGCAGGAAGAAGGGGAATGGGAGAAGGGACAAAAGACACCAGGATTTGTTTTTCTAGTGAGGCTTTGCCTTTTATTCAGGAGACGATCCCTCTCCAGAGACTTTCTCCCACATCTTCTTGGCCAGAACACAGCCTCCCCTCAGCATAGTAGATACTAGGAAATCCAGTATTTTAGCTTCCCAGGCTGTAGAGTAGAGGTAGGCAGAGGGGAGGACAGCTGATCCACAGCAACTACACAACACCTCTTTCCAAACGTGTCAAAGCAGCCGTGGGCCCCAGCTCCTGGGTGGAGGAGCCTCGGTCCACACAGCCCAGGATGTGCCTTTGCCAGCAGCTATGGAAAAAAAGGCTGGCCTGCTGGGCGCCAGTCTGAAATGTGAGCCGGTCCTCAGGGGTGAAAGGCTTTGGCCTCAAGGGGCAGCACTGGGACTGCATGCTGGTGGGCCCGTCAGGCCTGGCAAGGAGCAGCTGTTACATTCCATCTCCCCCAGGAAGAAGGCTCTTAGCTAGATTTCCCATACAGAACTTTGTGGGGGAGGCTCAAACACAACCAGCCCACCAGGGGCTAAATTTGTATTCCAACCAACATCGTCATGAATGTGGGAGCGCAGGGCGCCTTGTGTTTGTGACTTCAGCTTCTCAACTGGGTGCTCAAGCCTTTTCAACTTCAGGGCCCAAGGCACGGGGGACCCCAGCCAAAGTCAGTGGAAGCTTGTCGTCCTTATGTAGAGGACACACGGTCTTCCCTGAACTAAGTGCACTAAAGCCAGAGGAAAGAAACTTGGGTTGTAGTCAGTGAGCATTTGGCCAGGAACTTTGGGGAACCAGACTTTAGGATTGTAGTTGTTGCCCCTAAACTCTATGTTAGAGTTACCTGGGAAATGTCCAAACCAACACCAACACCTGGCCCCACTCCAGAGCCCTTAAATCACAACCTCTGCCAGTGGTAGTTTGAAAAGTTCCCCTGGTGATTCTAATATGCAGGGAGGGGTGAGACCACTGCCTTGGAGAAAATGGTTTTAAAGTCAACTTGACGGGAAACTTAACCTGGTCAGGGCAGCTCAGTCTCCATTCAAGGACAATAAGCCATGTCCTTAATTATATCAGAAAAGGAGAGCATGCAATCTCCAGAAAGCTTGATGGGTATCTGAGCATTAAGGGCCCTGTTTCAAAATGTACCCAGGATTTGTTTTTCTCGGGTATGGTAAGACACACAGACATGGAAATGATGGTCATGAAGGAAGACGTTTGTATTCACAGATCCCTAGAAGCAAGAGGCAGGGCGGCCACATAGGGCCACATGAGGAAGCACCATGTGCCATCACTTTGCCCATTCTGACCCACCCCCACCACCTCGCCTGCAGGAATTCCCTCTCTGCAACCCAGCTCTGAACACAGCACCCCTCTTGCCCCCCTACCCCCCCCACACACGTGTAAGCCTCGCCTGGCACAGGCCCATCTGCCCCATGCATCTTGCCAGCCTCTTCCGCTGCCACTCCACATCTCGACCTTGTGACCTCTATGCTTCAGACATGCAGAGTGACTTGTTGCTCCCTGCCTTGTGACAAGCTGCTTCCTCTACCTGGCACAGCCTTCCCTCCTGGGCAAATTCACACTTACCAGGACCCAGCCCAGAGGTGACATCCTCTGTGAGGCTTTATTTGATCACCCCAGGCAGAGTTAATCTCTTGCTCAGGTTTGCTTCCCCAGTGCAACATGCATCCAGCTCCCTGCTGAGACTTCCTGTCTGTCATCTCTTAACCCAAGCCCCTATCGAGGTGCTCAGTATATAATAAGGGCGCACTGAATGCTTGTTGAATGCATGAATGGATGGATGGATGAATGAATGAACAAATAAACAATTGGACCCCCTGGAACAGGTGCAATGTATATTTCATGTATTTGTTCAAAAATAGTTATCGTGTCTTGCATGCGGACACTGTGCTGTCCTGGAGACATATGGTGAATGGAAATACACACCATCCCTGCTTTCAAGGAGGCTATAGTCTTGTGGGGGACATAGACATTAATCAAAAGCTGTGCCAACGAATATATAATTGATTATAAACTGAAATGAGTGTTTGAGGGAAAGGAATTTGAGGACATTTAATAATGGAGCTTAACCTAGAGTGGGGATCAGGAGACACTTCTCCAGAGAAATGACCTTGAACTGAGTTCTGAAGTACGGACAGAAGTTAGCTGGATTCATGGTATGGGAGGGAGTGAGGGTGTGTGTAGTAGAGAAAACATACAACAAGGCCATGGCAAGAGGGAGCAGAACCAGCCCTGGGAGCAGGAAGGCCCATGACAGTGGAGTCCAGAGTGCAGGGACACCAGCACAAAGTGAGAAAGAGGGGGGCAGATCATGGGGCCAGATTGAACAAGGCCTTGCAGAACACACAAGGATACAAGGAAAGCCAGAGTATATTTTAAGCAGGAGGATAACACAATCTTATTCATGTTTGAAAAAAATGTTCTGGATCAGGGTAGAAAATTGATTGGGGGTCAAAGTGGGTATCAAGACCAGTTAGGAGGCTCTTCCAGTAGACCTGACAACAGTCTCTGGAGGCTTGGGCTGACATGGGGGTAGTGGAGAGGAGGGGACACAGTGGATCCGAGGGTTGTTTAGGAGGCAGAGTTGGCGAGACTCAGTGGTGGATGAGAAAAGGAGGGCAAGAGGCGGGCTTGTGGCAAAGACGGTGCCTGGGTTCTGGCTCGCATTAGCAGGTGGTGGTGCCTTTATTCACAGAAATTGGAAACTCTGGAGCCTGGGCGATGTTGTTGGACTTGATGGGTGTGAGGTGCTTTGAAACTGCCAACGAGAGATGTGAGATGCGTCACTGGACATAGAGCCCAGAGCTCAGAGGTAGAGAAATGGACATTCCTGAGAAGGAGTTTGAGTCATAAAAGAAGAGAGTCTAGGAGCCAGCCCTGGGGAGCGCTAACCTCAAGGAAGGAGGGGCATGGCGTCACAGAAGTCAGGGGAAGACGGTACTTCAGTAAAGAAGGGGCGGCCTGCCGCATCAAGTGCAGCTGAGACGCCAGGGGAATGAGGACTAGGAAATGTCCACTTCATCTGGTATCATGCAGGTGGTGACCCTGGCGAGGGCTGCAGCAGAGGCACTGGGGTAAGGGGTAAATGGGGAGTAAGAAAACACACAGAGGGTGTTGACACTTCTTTCGTGAGGTTTGCCTATGAAGTGGGGAGGAGACAAGGGAACAGGGAAAGGTGTGGATGATATGGGGCCAAAGAAGGCATTTTTTAAAGATGAAAGATACTTGATCATGTTTTAATGATATGGAGGAACAGGAGAATGGAATATTCAGGAGAGGGAAGACATTACTAATGGTGGGGAGAGGACCCAAAGCACGGCTGGAGGAAGTGATCTCATCAGTCTTGGGCTTAGGCCAGTCTGTTTCTCTAACACAGCCGGAGGGGAGAAGACAAGGGGCAGAGACACTTAGGGTTGCAGGCTTTGAAGCAGATCTTGAAGAACTTATCCTGTGATGCCTTCAATTTCCTCTGAGAAGTTATTGCTGAGAAAGTCATCTGCCAAGAGATGGATGCGGGCAGGGAGGCTGGAGGTTGAAAGCTATCAGATAAGGTTTAAAATCTTGGGAAGTCATTACCAAGAATGGGAGACCACGCTGACTAGAGAAATTCAGAGTGGTACTGAGGGACCAGAATGAAGCTGTTGACCAAAAATATATGGTGGAGCCAATTTCCTACGTGGTATGACTTTTTCCTGCAGTGCTCACTGCTCAGGTCACACAAAGAAGTAAAGGAAAGTTGGGTTTACCCATCCTTGGGGTTTTGTCAAGGAAATATATTTAAAAGACAGAGGGATGGAGGAATCCAGGTTCTGGCAATTTAAGCTGGATTAAGACACAAGCAAAGAAAATAGGGAGCTGATGGGCTTTGAGAAAGGAGTTTCCAAAGGTCTGGAGCCTCCCTTGAGGTGGAAGATTAGTCCCAGCAGGCACAGTTGAAGAAGCAAGCTGAACAGAAAGGAGATTACGGCCAGAATTAGTGATTTTTGGAGGTGGAGGTTTGAGGGATAACAAGTTTCAGGGTGTGACTGTGGAAGTCAATGGTTGAGACAGAGAGAAGACTGCCTGAGATGCAAAGATCCGGGAACCAGAGAGGCCATGGTGTTGGACGGGAGCTCCATGTGGTTGCTGAAGTCACCAGGATGACAGTATGATGTGGGGAAGAGAGGACAGTGAGCAGGTGTCATTGCCTTTGATGAATCAGCAGTAGCAACCAAGTGGTCATCGATGACAACAACCAAGACAGAAAGAGGACATACATAGATTTGAATGGCCTGAGCCACAGGGAAGGATGTGGCAACTGGGGGCGATGACACCTCCCTGATCTCCTGACCCTGGGATTTGTGGGGCATGAGAGAACGCAAACCAGCTAAGGGAACTTGACTGAAGAAAGCCGGGATGGGAGGCAGACTCCTGGGCCTCAACCACCTGTCTGAAGGTGGCTGGTGGGGCAGTGGACCTGGGGGGAGGGGTCAGTGTCAGCGGGTGCTCCTGCTCACTGGGTTGCAGTACAGCTTGGGGTGCAGACCATCCTGTAGGCTGACATTTCTCTAGGGAAATAATCAGTGTTGTAGTGAAGCACAGTGAGTAGACAACCCCACTTGCACATGCAGATGGTGACTGAGGGCAGAAGCCTGAAGTTCAAGGATGAGACACGCCCAGCTCTGACAAGTGGTCAGAGTGGGGCTCCATGGCAGTAGCCCCTCCTGCCTTGAACCCACCTCACTGTCTCCCTTCTCCCTTCTGGAATAAGAAGATCAGTCATGCAATTGAAAAATGGGCAAAAGGTTGTTATAGACATTTCACCAAAGAAGATATATGAATAATCAGTAAGGACATGAAAAGATGCTCAGCGTCACTACTCATTAGGGAAATGCAAATTAAAAACACGAGATGCCACTTTGCAGCCCCTAGAATGGCTACAGTCAAAAGACAGACACCAACAAGTGTTGATGAGGAGGTAGAGAAACTGGAAACTTCACTCACTATTGCTGGGATTGTATAATGGGGCAACCACTTTAGAAAATGGTTTGACAGTTTCTTAAAATAAGTTTATGTTAAACATAAATTTACCATATGACCCAGCAATTCTAATCTAGTTATCTACCCAAGATAATTGAAAACAAATGTCCACACAAAGACTGGTAGCCAATGTGCACAGCGGCATCATTCATAATGGCCGAAAAGTGGAAACAACCCAAATGTCCATCAACAGGTTAAACAAATGTGGCCTCTTCATGCAGTGGAATATTATTCAGCTATAAAAAGGTAGGAATACCAATACATGCTACAACGTAGATGAGCTTCAAAAACATTATGCTAAGTGAAAGAAGACAGTACAAAAGACCGTATATTATATGATTCCACTTATATGAAATGCCTAGGAAATGCAAAAAGGAGATTATAATGACAGATACAGATTAGTGGTTGCCCGGAACTGGGGAAAGGAACAGGGAATGACTGTGAATAAGCACAAGGCTTCTTTTTGGGGTTATGAAAATGTTCTAAATTTAGATTACGATGATAGTTACACAACTCTGTTAATTTACAAAAAAATCATTGAAATGTACATTTCAAAGGGGTGAAGTTTGTGGGATGTAAATTATGCCTCATAAATATCCCTTTAAAATACTATACTTACACTTTACCATATTTTGCTGTACTTAAAATAATATACCTTTAAACAATTCACCTGGACAAGTCCAGATCTAATTCTGCTTCTATGTCATCATCATCCCAAAGCACTGTGATCTGTTAACGTGGCTTCCTGTACTTTGCTCACGCCGAGCCCCACAGTGCCCAGGGCTCTATTCCCGCAGTTGCCTTTCCCTCAAGGGCCCTTTAAAAATGGAATGAGGATTTCCTGGGCTCTCCTTGCCACAAAGGGATAAGGCCATCATTCTTTACCTATTAGCAACAGTGAGAGAGAGACTAGAGACTGACATCTCCAAGACAACACTATGTGATTCCTATACATCTCACTTTATTTTATAATTTAAGTTTATTTTTAGTAGGTAATGTATTCACATGGCTCAGAAATCAAAACGACAGAACACGCATATAGAAGACCATATCCCACGTCTATCCCATCTACCCATCTCACTACCGCCACCCACGGCCTCTATTAGATTTTTTTTAAGTATCCTTCCAGAGTTTGTTTATGCAAATACAAGCAAATGTGAAGAAATATCTTATTTTCTCTTTCTTTTATTAAAGTAAAGTAGTAGATATGCCGTTCTGCACATTGCTTTTTTTCACTTAATTTATCCTGAGAGCTTTTCATATCAGATCTTAGAGATCTTCGTTGTTTTTTACAGCTCTAAAGTTTTCCACTGTATGTACCATTGTTGATTAACCAGTCCCCAGCTGGTGGACATGTGAGTTATTTCCCACTTTTGCTATTACAGACAGAGCTTAAATAAATAACCTTACATGCAAGTCATTTCATAGGTGTGCAGATACCTACAGGGGAAAAAAATCGCAGAAATGGGCTTGTTGAGTCAAAAGGCCCATTGCCTCATTTCATGCATTCTCAAAGCAATGTTATGAGGCCCCCATTTCCCCGTGGCCTTACCGACAGAGCATGCTGCAGGCTTCAGGTCGTGCCATGCATTTGGAAAGGACTTGGATTTCATCTGGCTTTCTTCCAGAAGGATTACTTTCTTTTTTGTTTACTTTGTTGTGGTAAGAACACTTACCATGAGATCTACCCTCAACAGATTTTTAAGTGTACAATACAATATAATTAACTATGGACACAATGTTGAGCAGCAGATCTCTAGAACTTACTCATCTTGTATGAATGGAAGTTTATACCTATTGATTAGCAACTCCCATTTCCCCCTCCCCACTGCCTCTGGCAACCACCATTCTGCTTTCTGTTTTTGTGGATTTGACTACTTTAGATACTTCACATAAATGGAATCGCACAATGTTTGTCCTTCTCTGACTGGTATTTTGCTTAGTGTAATATCCTCAAGGTTCATCCATGTTGTCACATATTGCAGGATTTTTCTTCCTTTTTAAGGCTGAATAGTATTCCATCATATGTATGCAGCACATTTTCTTTATCCATGCCTCTGCCGATGAACGTTTAGGCTGTTTCCACGTCTTGGCTATTGTGAATAATGCCGCAATGAACATGGGAGTGCTGGTATCTCTTTGAGAGCCTAATTTCAATTCTTTTGGACAAATCCCTAGAAGTGAGATTGCTGGATCACATGAGCAGGCTTACTTTCACAGTATGTCTGTGCCTCTCAGAATCTACCGAATGGATGTTAGAACCTCAGGGAAAGCAGATCGTTTAGCTCAGCTCCCTCACTTTTTAGGAACAAGACAGAAAGGAGGAAGTACTTAGCGAAGATCCGTTGTCAGCCCACAGTAAAACTAGCATTCCTGGCACATGCCCGGCATTTTTCTAGGTCTGCATGATACCCAGAGAAGTATTGAACAGTCTCTGTCCCAGGCAAGAAGACATGTGGCAAGTACAGAAATCTCTGGACACGATTCCATTGTTGGAAGTGTTGATAGCATGTCCTCTCTTGGCTGTGCTTAGAGGAAGGACCGCTATGGTGAGAAATGCATCTCATGTGCCAGAAGACTGGCTGATCTCCTCCTCCCCACACTTCCCCAGCCTGTCTGCTCCAAGGACCTGCAGAGAATGGGTGGGGGCTTGTGTCAGACTTCAAGGAATCTAGCTAAGGGCCAAGCTCTTGAACAGCCTGTTTCCCAGTTTCTGTGATGAACAACCCCACCCACCACCCCCACCAGCCAAATATTTGCTAGGAAGCTTCTATCAGCAATCAGGGTCATCAAAAGGGCTTGAACCCATCTCCCTGAGATCTGCAAGACTGCAAGACCATCACCATAGAAGCTCTTCCTTTCCCACTGAGTCTTTGAAGATGTGTGTTGTGGGGTTGCTTAGCAAGGAAGTGGTCTAGGGTAATGCTCAGGATATGACCACCTAAGAGAATGCCGTGCAACACAGACTCACCTGCAAAGACTACTCTCCTGGGTCACTAAGTAACAAATGAGACAGCAGTGTAGGAGAGATATTAGCCGGAGCAGGGAGGGGCCATGAAGAGAGGCAGGGGTAGGGAAGGAAGAATTCCTCTGGCTATTGCTTGAACAGGAGAAGAGTGAGCATTCTGGCACTTCTTACAGTGACTTTTTTCTAAAGTACAGATCTTTTTTTCTAAGTGTGAAAGCAATGTATTTTATTGCAGAGACTTTGGAAAGTACAGAGAAGTACCGAGAAGAAAATAAAGTTCATAATTATCCCACTAGAGACCATCAGTCAACATTTAACTTCCTGTTTTTCTAGTCTTTCCATGGAGGGGTTATGCTCACATATGTGTATAATATATGGTCTTAGTCTTCTCCCATTCTTTTTAAATAGACAATGAGATCATAGGGTACGTAGGGTACCCCTTTGTATATATCTTAAAAACTCTGCGGATAAACATTAAAAAATATATTTGTCAATTGTATAGACAAAGATGGGATTTTATTTTATTTTTTGCATATCTTTCATTACTAATGATATTGAACATTTGTTCATAGTTATCAATCATTTGTATTTCTTATTTTATCAATTGCCTATACATGTCATTTGTCTATTTTTCCATTGGGTTATTAGTCTTTTTCTTCTTGATTTATCCTTTTTTATAGATCCTGAAATATTCAATATACCCTGAAATATAGACCAATAATATTCAAAAATATTTAAAAAATATTTACCCTCAGTTTATTACCTTTAAACTTTATTTTGTTTGGTTTTGTTTTGTTTTGCCATGTAAAAGATTTAAAGTTATATCTAGTTGAGTATATCAATCTTTTTCATGCCATTTACTGCCAAAATACATACTAAACTGCTAGTTTAGTATGTATTTTTCCAGACATTTTCTATGCATATATCAATAAATATATATATAGTTAGATATATAAAATTTTCCTGCACATTTGAGATGATAAAATGCACACTATTTGGTAAAGTGCTTATTTCATGTACTAGTATATTATAGATGTCTTCCCATATGAGTATATAAAGATCTAACTTATATGAATTAAATATTATGTTATTAAGCCAGTTTTTAAAGATTTTCATTTTCATATTTAAATATGGAAGTTTTCTGGTGCCTGAAAGAAATATAGAGACCTAAGTTTATTTATTCCACGTAGTGAGCCAATTGTCCCAATAGCATCTATAAAATAATCTATCCTTGCCCTGCTCATTTGAAATTAATTTGTCATATGTTAAAAATCATATATTAAATAAATATCATATATAAAATACACTGTAAATAAATATATATACTATGTAAATAAATATATATACTATATCTATATGATAGCCACATAAATATAACTATCATATATTGAAAACTTGTGTTTCCCTCTAGATTTAATATTTTGCTTCCTTTTTTATATAGTCCTTAATCAACACCACATTTTTCTAATTATTGTATAATAATTATTAACATGTATTTTTAAATCTGCAAAATCAATACTATCCCCTATTTCATCTTGTCAATATTGCTTTGGCTAATTTTTTTTCTTTTACTTATTAATTTTTTGCATTCGTTAAGAGCTTTAGAAAAATTCTGTGAAGTTCCCAAAACACCTATTTAGGATTTTGATTGGAATTGTGTTAGATTAACTAATTAAAGGTTTATTGCCATTTTTGCAAAATTATTATTTCAATTTAAAAGCACGGTATGTCTCTCTCCATCTATTCAAATTTTCTTATGTACATATGTAATGTTTCTGTTTTCTTTGTATAATCTTGCATTTTTCATCAAGTTTATTCTTAGATATTTTTCATTTTTTGTTACAATTATGAACGGGATTTTAAAAGTATACTTTATGACTATCATTAGTACACAGGAAAGTACTGGTTTTGTGTACATTTTGTAACAGCTTACTTTACTGAGTATTAGTCTAGTTATTTTCAGTTGATTCTTTTTTGGATTTCTCATGTAGATAATCATGTCATTTGCAAAAAAAAAAAGTGGAAAGGGGAGAGAATAGATGGTTTTATTTCTCTTTTAATGTATTTACACTTTGTTTCTTTTTATTTACTTGTTGCTTTAGCTGGAACCATTTCTTGAATGTATCAAATACACGGTTTTCTCCTTCTGGTATTCCATTGGGATTACACACACACTTACACACACACACTCTCTGGAATTCCATTGGGATTACACACACACACACATTCTGGGATTCCACTGGGATTAAACACACACTCTCTCTCTCTCTCTCTGGGATTCCACTGGATTACACACACACACACACACACACGCACACACACACAGAGGCTCTTTAGGATATGTTCCTTCTTTGTGCCTCATATTTTTATCTCTTTATCCTTTTCTTTGAGTCCTTGGAGATTTTCCTGAATTTATCTTCACATTCTCTGATTTAATTTTCTATGGCATCTAATATGTGGTTGACTGCTTCTTTTAGATTTTAAAATTCCACAAGTCAGTATTTTGGGCTCTAACTAGTTATCTTTGAGAAGTTGCCAGTGATCCCCAATTGTCACAACCAGTGGTCTCTTTGTGGTCCTCATCTTCCCTGCTGGAGGTGACACTGACACCATCTCCATCCCTTCCATGAACTCTGTCACCCATGACACCGTGTCCTCCTGGCTCTCCTCCTTGCTCCGTTCTCCAGCCTCTCTCTCTCTCCCACTCTGTGTTCCAGAGCTCCACCGTAGTCTTTCTCCTGTTCTTGCTCTTCACATTGTCCCTTGATAATTTCATTTGTCCCCATGTCCACGGCCCATTTGCCAAGTCTTGAGAGAGCTCCAACCTCCTAGCTTCATTTAAAGGATGTCTCTGCCCGAATGTTTCAACTCCAAAACTGTCTCACCATCTCCTACCTGTGCTACTCCTAACATTCATGGCTCTACCACCCCCCTAGCTGCCCAAGGTGGAACCTCAGAGTCATCCTGGACTTCCCACTCTCCTGCATCTTCCCTGTCCAGTCACCTTATGCTTGAGTAGAGGTTGCTTCTACAGTAGAAATGTCTCTCCTTTCTCTCTATCTCTATTACTACTATTTGAATTGAAGTCCCTGTGATCTTTCTTTAGAGTATTGCAGTTACTTGAATTTTTTGCTCTGCCTTTGGTCTTATACTCCACCCTCATCACGTGCCTTCCCAAAGCACACATTCAGTTATGTCAGTCATCTGTTCAAACCATATCAGTGGGTCCTGTTGCATAGAAAATTCTAAACGATTTATGACATCTAAGGCTTTCTATTATCTGGTCCCAATAACCTTTTCAGCTTTGCCACCTACCACTCCTTCCAGATGCCCTGTGTTCCAGCCACTCCCCAAACACCCCCACACCTTTGCACAAGCTATTTCCTTTGCCGATAGAATCCTTTTCCTGGTCTTTTACCTGTTCATCCTTCAAAATCAAGCTCAAAGGACAAGTCTGAAGCTTTCCTGGACTCCTGAACGAGAGAGATGTAGGCTCCCACCACCCCGTTCCCACAGCACCTCTTCTCAAGCACTTAGAACATCATAGAGTGCTTAGGCATTGGTCTGTCTCTCTCTCTAGATCAAGAGGAGGGCCAAGAGGGTCCATTCATCTTCCTCACGTCCTACTCTCCCACTCATCTCTCTTTCATCGTGCTCACTAGCCTAAGTCCCCATCTTAGTTAACCCCAATGACCACTTACTCCGTGCCTGCACTTGAATGGTTGAAAGCACTCAACCGTGGATTGCATTATTACCTAGTAACCCTACTGCATACCTGGAGTACATTCACTTTCTCACTTTCTTAAATGACTATTTCACACCTTCTTCTTTATCCCCAAACTTCCTACCATCCCTCTTCCCCTAGGACCTTGCCTCTAATTCATTGAAAAATAGAAGCAATCAGAAGACAATTTCCCCATTCCTCACCACCCCATCTTCCAATTCTCTTGCATCTGAATCTGTATCCTCTGCTCCTACCAAAGACCCAGCCCTCCACTTTTGCTCTGGATCTGTCCCCTCCTGCCTTCCCAGAGTCTTGGCTCTTGCAACAATCCCCTGTCTCTTCTCTGCCATCTGTACCGTTCTGCTAGATCATTTCCACTGGCCTATGAACATATCTCTTTTTTTTTTCTTTTTTCTTTTTTGTCTCTTGAGTCCTCCTTCCTCTCTAGTAAGAGCCACTCCATTTTTCAGCTGTCCTTCACACCAAAACTTCCTCTTTTATCATCTTTTTTTTTTTTTTAGCTATCTCCAATTTCCCATCTCCCATCTCATCTCAGCTATTCTAATCAAACATTAGTCCCCCCAACTCCACTGAAACTGGTCTTGTCAAGCAATCTCCAAGTTGTCAAATCAAATGGCCACAATCTGTGTCCTCACCTTGCTGTACCTTTCAGCAGCATCCGACACAGGTGACCACTGTCTCCTCTTGAGGCATTTTCTGCCTTGGCTGTCACGATACCTGCTCGTCAGGGTTCCCCAGGTCCCTGGCTTCACAGCCTCCTTTCCCAGATTCTCCTCTTTCCACAGCATTAGTGTGTTCTAGAGTTCAGTCATGAGACTTCTTTTCTTCTCTGTGTCTACTCTCTCCACGAATAAGCTCATCATTCTGTGGGTGTAAAGATCATCCATATGTCGATGACTTCCCAGATGTACACATCCAGTCCCGATCTCTCCCATGAACTCCAGACTCTGACGCACACACTTGACTATCTTCTAGGAGGCATTTCAAACTGAACGTATCTAAAAACAGAACTCTCAACATCCCCCCTCAAACATCCTCCTCTCCAAGTCTTCTGTGCCATTAAATGGCCCAGTTGCTCAAGCCAGAAACCCAGGAATCATCCTCAAGTTTTCTTTCTCCACCCCTCCTTCTATGTAAAAACACTACCCAGTCCATCTATTTGTTTCTATCTCCATTGCTACAGTTCTAGTCCAAGATAGCAGCATCGTTCACTACACGACTGCAATGGTCTCCTAGTCAGCCTCCTGGCTTCCTCTCTTGCCTTCTGACAACCATTCGCTCTCCACCCAGCAGCCAAAACAATCCTCGAAAAATGTAAACCGCAGCATATCACTGTTGTGCCGAAAGCCCTCCGATGGTTCTATGTTGCACTTAGAATAAAATCCCGCTCCCCCAGCCTTCTGTGGAATTCTTTCTGTTCCTCAAAGCCTAACTCTTTCCCACCTGAAGGCTTTTGTAGAAGCTGTTTCCTAAGCACCTGGAAGTCCCTAGCACCATACTAGGTGCCAAGAGCTCTTGCCCCTCTCTTCCCACCTTATTTTATTCTCATCACAGCACTAATCACAATTGACATTTCCTTGCTTATTTATTCACTTTTGTTATCTGTGTCTCTTGCCTACAATAAAAGCTCCCCGAAAGTACGGATCTCACTTTCTTGTTCTCTGTTGGCTCCCAGCACCCAGAACAGTTTCTGACACATAGCAGGTGTTCGGTAAATGCTTGTTGAAGGGATGAATGAATCCTAGTGTTCTTTGAATCCTAGTGTTCCTTGAGATTGGAGTAGTTCCTGACACAGAGTAAACGCTCATATATTTGCTGAATCAATAGATAAGTTATTCTGACTACACCAAAAGCTGCTTGAGGGCAGAAGCCCTGTTTTAGGTTTCTCTGTTTCCTCCACAACCACTAGCATGGTGCTAGGGACTTCCAGGTGCTCAGTAAAAATGCCTTGTTGGATTTATTCTTTTTAAGAAAGGGAAAGCCAGGAATTCCAATATCTACTGCACAGACTTCATGTCTGTCTCTGAGAATAAACATGTGAAGAATGTCCCAAGAACGCGGATAAACTGAGTAGGAAGTAATAGGGGCTGGTCAACCATTCTCTGTTGGAATAGAGATAAAAGGAGAGTCTTCCCCCTTGGTATTTTCCTATCCAAAATTCTGGCCATGATGCTACATTACTTTTTGGTGTGTGTGTTACAGGACTCAACCTACATGCTGGTCATGGTGGATCCAGATGCCCCTAGCAGGTCAGAACCCGAAAAAAGATTCTGGAGACACTGGCTGGTAGCAGATATCAAGGTAAGCCGGCCAAGAAGCATTTTCTGACTCCTTTGGGATTGAAGCTGGAAGATTATCGTTCTGTGCAGTTCTCAGCTCATTCAGGAGGGCTGGAAACTAGGATGAGTGAAAACTTCTGTGCTAGTTGCCTCCAGCACTCAGCTGTCACAGCCCCTCCTAAGTTTTCTAACAATTTCAAAAAATGTTCCAGGATAAGTGGTGGTCCACCGGTAAACCAGCTCTCAGGATAAGGCTTTGGGGGGGGGGACGGGGCCGTGATTTCTAGCATTTGCTGATTTTCACGGTACAAATATTCCCAACATGGCCAATTTCAAGTTTCTAATGATTTAACAATTGACTGACATTTTCATTCTGAAATTGTGACCATCGGCTCTGGCACTCCACTGGACTTGGGGCTCTGGGGTGATTCTATGCAGCAGGTGGCAGGCTGGCCACAGGAGTCCTGCTGGAGCTCCCCCTCCTGGTGGGATGGGGGCCATGGAAAGAGGCATGGTGATTTCCATGAAACAGTGGCCACCCCCATCTTTGTCCCTTTGCCGTCACAATAGTTATGTAAGGAGCCTGGCTCACCCTTTCCAGGCAGGTCTAAAGAATGCGAATTTGGTGGGTTGATAGTGAGCATTATGGGGGAGCAGGGGAAGGCTCTATTGACAAATAAGTTTTAGACACTCTGGGTTGAACTAAATTGATCCCATTCCTCACTGAAGGATTTTTCAGAGCTTTTACTCTCCTGATACATACTGTATAACACACATTTACTTCCCCATCTTGTTAGATTATTGAATCATTTGGTCACAAGCAACTGGCAATGCACTTTGGGGAAGCCCACGATGGCCTCAAGCATTCACCAGTCTGTGCCTAGAAAACTCGCGATGGCCTTTGCAAAGAGCGTGCAGAGGTGTCAACCCCGTGAGATCCAGAACTGGAAAGACAGAGTCTTGGTCTGGTTTGGACCTCGGCTGGTACCAACTCCCTGACCTCTGTCAAGCCACTTGGAACCCCCCTGGGCATTTCTTGTTTATCTGTAATGTGGGGACCATACTAATGACTTCACATGGTTGTCGTGAGGATCCAGTGAGATAGCATATTGAGAGCACTTTGGGAAGCATAAACAATACCGCAAATAGGAGGGGGTTGTATGTTTGCTGCTAGAGCCATGGGCAGAGGAAGGGGTGTCGGTCTGCACTAGCTATCGCTATCCTGAGCAAGGCAGGGACTCTCACAGGTGTAGGGGAGTTGCCCTGACAACCAGTCTGTAGCCCAGTGACCACAGGCCCTTCCCAGGAAGCCCAGGTGGACGGCCCTCCTTAGAGGCAGTCCTGACTACAGCCCCACAAGGAGTTCCCTCGAGGGAGACTCCAACAGCAGCTTTTTGGGCAGAGCCTGAGCTGGCCTCCATCACTCCTACACACTTTCCCAGCCAAGTGCTCCTTGGCCTACCAAAGAGCTTTGGTAACATCATAAACATGCAGAGGGGTAGAGCTGGGGGAGGTATGCGCCGTCGGGGCAGGGAGAGGAACAGAGAGTACAGAAGTGGAAGATATTGGATCTGCCCCATTACAGTACTGCCATTTTCTGGACTTGGGCCTCCCCGGCAGCCACAAGGGGGTGGATTGCTCAAGAGAGGAGCGTCCCTCTGAGGGACACACTCACAGTCCACCCCCACATAGGACTTCCTGGAAGAGGGTTCTCCTTGGCATTCCAAGACCAAGTGCAAAAGCAGTCATGGATGGAATGATTTTAGAGTTGAGGGCCTTGGGACCATGAGATTGCCTCTCTTCCAAGCCTGAAAGACCCCCACCCCACCCTGTCCCCTCACCCCAACACTCACTTGGGATGGTCTCTCACATGAGCTCTGTACTGCAAACATGGGGTTAGCCTCAGCAGCCCAGCTTAGAAGCACAGCAGGTGGCAGGTGGCAGCTGTCAGGCAAGGCTGCTGAGCGGAGGAGCTTACCAGGGCCACCTGCCCGGTTGTGGCCCTCGGCCTGCCTGCTCAGGCCAGAGGAGGCTTGGGTTTCAGGCATGGTTTTACCCGCTTTCCCTCATCCGAGCATCCAGCAGGAAGCGGCTGCTCTCCTCAGCTGCAACTACATCGTCCTGCCCACCTGCCCCCAAATTCCGTCAGCCATGGAGACAGTGAAAACCAAATCCGCTTAGGTCTCAAGTTCTGGTCCTCGGCCAGAGGAAGAGAGGGCTCTCCTCAAACCCAGAAGCACATCCTTTGTGTTGGTGTTAGCTGCTTCTAAGTGGGTCTCCAACAGTCGCGTGCACTCGAATCCACCAGCAAGCGTGTTCACATGCAGATTCCTGGGCACTTCAGTCGGGCTGGAGGGAATACGACACCCATGGTTGGCAAGCCTCCAGGAGTCAGCTGCCTGGAGGAGGACTGCAGAGTCCAGTGTCGGGATGCCTTGGTCATTTTTAACATCACTCATTGGTGAAGCAATTTTCAAGTGAAAAGCACTTTTGAAACTTTCAGTCACTTTGTGATAAATAGGCAGGCCTCCCGTTTTGTAGAGAGGAAAGCAAAGCCTAGAGAGGTTGAATGATGCAGTCTCCCTGCTAGCGGGTAGGGGGAGTCTTCAATCCATCCCCCGGGGGCCTCCTGCCGTCCATGCAGGCTGGGTTCACACCCCATCTCTCCCATCAGCTCCGCTGTGGCAAGGAGCTGCTGTGTCCTTTCTGTAAGATGGAAAACACAACTCCTATGGTTCCCCCACGACCCCCAGCTCACTCCCAGGGCTCTGTTTCTGGCTACCCTTTATGAGTAGTTGAATCCAGGGAACCCTCCCCAGGGAATGCTATCTTGGTCAATAAAACACACCTGGTAAGTGTTTTGAACTCCATAAAACTACATGTCATCATTACCCAAGCAGCCTAAACAGCAAACATGCCATAAAGTCACTGCAGACATAGCATGAGAATGACCCTTTGATTCACGATGGCCACCGAAGCAAGCTTGGTGGAACTTAGGCTGACCCTGATAGTAGGGTCCAGGTCTAATTGGATGGTGGACCAGTTCATGGCCATGGGAGCCCCTCAACAGGGTCAATTTTTTGATGGGTTATCCAGGTTGAAACAGGACGGCAGCCAGTTCTTAGGGATACAGGAAACATCCGTAGGCGCCCCACCCCACACAGAAGAGAGTCTGGCAGGGCCTAGAATAGAATAGGATAAAGCTCTAGAGCTGTGGGCAACTTTAATAAAAATTAGGAGTTAGAGAGATGCTCAGAAGTAAGGACCAGGCATTCATGGTACCTTTTTGTTCATTTAACCTAACAAGTATGTGTTGAACACTATTCAACACAGCACAGTGGTTAAGAGCAGGGACTCTGGAGCCAGACTGCCGTGACCCAAATCCCTGATCCACCATTATTAGCTGTGTGATCTTGGGCTAGTTACTCAACCTCTCTGTGTCTCAATATACTCCCTTGTGAAGTGGAGATTCTAATAGTCCCTACCTCACACTGTTGTCATGAAGCTTACCAAACTTATTTTAAATAAAGTGCTTAGAACAATACCCAGAATGCATAGCAAGCTCTATGCAGTTGTTTGCTGTATAATATATACTATTGTTTCTCTAAGGCAGGTACCTCGCTGGCACTGGGGTTACAGATGCAAACAAAAGAGAGGCAGGTTCTGCCCTCAGAGGGTTTCTATTCTAGCGAGACAGCGGAAGGAGGCCACAGCATGGCGCTCGTATCACGAGGGCCCCAGGGGCTTGGTTGGAGTGGAACTACCTGTACCTGCGAGTTCCCATCAGCTCAGGAACAGGACTAGACCTCAGTCCCCAAACCTGGCCCAACTAGGGCAGGCAGGAACTTGGCTCCCTCTTTGAAACTCTCTCACTGAGCAAAAGAGATTTCTAACAGAGCATTGACAGATACCATCTTTCTCCCCCAGCACCGAGTCCTCAGCTTTTCCTTAAAGATGCTAATAATCTTCATGCTGAAGCCTAATTAAGATATCAATTAATTTGCATCATTCATCTCAGAAGAAACACTTATAGGTTCATCTTCTATTTGTCTCCGAAATTAGTGCTCAGGGCTTTTCATGCAGATATTTTCATTAGACTTTTTATTGTTAATGGGAATATTGAACACAGGAAGATGGTATATTAATACTTTCCACAAAGAATATCATGATTGGTGACAAAGAACACCAAGAACAATTAAGGAGACAAGAGTACCTTTTTTCTTCCAAAAAAGAAAATCTTCCTAGAAACCGTCAATGATTCTAAAATTTGCCTTGAATATCTTCATTGTTTTAAGAAAGAAAAGGAACCAGCAAGTTCACGTTTCCTTTTCATTCAGTGCCCTCAACCTTTGGCAGCTGTAAGTGCAACCGATTCTGGGTTGAATTAAAAAAATCTCTAAGGGGGTCATTAGTCTGTCTACTTTTCTATAGGGTTGAATTTTTCTGTAATTAGGGTTTTTGTTTTTTTTTTCAAGGAACCTCTAAGTGTGTTAGGTGAGTAAGATAAATGGGAAACCCAATAAACGGGGCAAGGATTATAGCTCCCCACTTTGTAGTTAGACGGCTAGCATGTGCTGGGACACTTGTGTTTAAGTGATCGGTCCCACTACTGAGCACGGGGCTTGACCTTTCCCAGTCTGCAGGTTCTGGTCTGTCAAACTGACACAAATCCTTACTCTTCAGGGGTGAGACAAGGAAAGAGGAAATCACATATGCAAAGAGGAGAAGCCTCCCTAGGAAGAGCATTATAGGGAATGGCACGCTTACCCTTGTTCCTAATCAATCAAGCAGCAGATCCTGTGCAAATTTAAAGATATGGGTATATAAATAATTATATAATGTGAACCCAGAACCCAGCCAATGATAATAAACAGAATATACAATCGTTATCAGGACCAGATGAAAAGGTCAGACTCTTTCTTTAGACCTGTATTTTTGGTTTCACCGCTGACATTTCTGCAGTTGCCTGGGCGTGCTTTGCCCCATACTGTGAAAGTCCATGTTAAGTAATAAACAACCAAAAGGCATGGCTTGTGCTCCCTAAGAGCAGACAGGTTCAGATCCAGGTACCATAAAGGGCATTTGCTGGTGGGGACAATGCAGAGGTGGCCATGGTTCTAAACCAGACTATTACGTGGCCACCTTGAAGGGAAGGGGAAAGAGCCTGGACTTTTGGGTCAGGTGAACCAGAGGAGGTTCCAGGCTCTGCCAGTTCCAGATAAAAATCTGAGACTCAGTTTCTTCAAAATTAAAATGCACATTGATAATAATATCTATTGCCCAGTGTTCAATGAGATCAAGGCTCCAGACAGAGTAGTAGGACCTCAACCAATGAATCAACGTGACTCCCCCGCAACTCCCACTTTGAGATCTGACCATAGCGGGCACTTATGATTTAGCAAATACCCTTAGACTACTGAACTCATATTTTACAAAGTATAAGTTTTAGACCATACCCAACCCAGCTCACATCTTTGCCTTTTGAGTCTCTTTGCCTTTTGAGTCTACATGGAGTCAGGCCCAGCCTGGAGGACCCCGTGTGGCCCAGGCTTGCTTTGGTGGAGGCAGTAGGTGGGGCCCAGAGAGGATCAGTTGGCCCCCTCCTTCAGCCTCTGGGGATTGCCCTGTGACCCCCTGGACCAGATCGGGTCACCCTGGAGTCATCCAAGACCACGACCAGGGCATGGAGCTGAGCCGCACATGGTGGTCAGGCCTGCAGTGTGCTTCCCACGTCCAGGGCTGCAGCCCCTTCCTCCCTAACACATTCTGCTGCTATTTTTTACATAGCCCAGCACCCCTCAATGCTTCCTTGTCAGTCACGGTTCCCTCTCTACTGTCATTGTCCCACCCCAGAGATGCCTTCCCTACCATTCAAAGTAATTTAAATAAAATGTTGCTACAAAGTGGAATACTATCTTTTGATGAATGTTTTTAAAGCCCTATAGGTTTGCATGGTAATTTGTGGTGTAAAATTATTTGGAGATAAGAGCCAAATTAGCTCTCGTATGCTGAGGTCGCTGTGTCCTGTTATCCATGTGAGCAGTGTTTAAATATAATCAGCCCTCAGACTAATGCAGCATAATTGTTCATTTGAAATAGCTTTTTATTCTCCATTCAATGAGTCATTAAAATATGCAGGGGATAATGCAGCGAATTGGAAATGAATTTATCATATTATCCCATACATACTTCAGGTAACTAAGGAGAAAGGGAGAGAGAGAGAGAACATGAATCCAAGGTATGCAGGCAGGAAAGGAGCCAGTACATACAGGAATATGGTAAACAAAGCTTTCTAGTTGGTTAGTGGCAAGCGTATGGAGAGAGGCTGACAGGGAGGGCTGAAAGAGAGAAAACACTGTGCTTTGAGGAGGTCTCTCTCTCTCTCTCTCTTTCTCTCTCTCTCTCTCTCTCTCTCTGTGTGTGTGTGTGTGTGCGCGCGCATGTGCGTGTGTGTGTGTCTGCACTCTGAGAATCTGTGCTCCACCACAGCTCCACTGTTAACTTATTTTTATCAAATATGTTTATATCAGAAAGTCGTTATGGAAACCAACTCTGCCATCCAGGAGAATTCCTGGATCAGGCAGAAAACTAACTCTCTCTCTCTCTCTCTTTTTCTCTCTCTCTCTCTCTCTCTGTCTCTCTCCCTGTCTCTCTCTCTCTCTCTCTCACACACACGCACACACAGTCATAAGGCACCCTTAATAGCAAAAGCACAGTCTTGCTCACGCGCCTCTGAACTCAGCTCTGCAGGACAGAGGGTGGTGCCCTTCGTGGGCAGAGCCATAAAATAGGTAAGAGAGTGACCAGCAGTCCAAATCCACCCCTGCCCTAACATAAGGAACCTGGGCATGTCACTGTCCACAGGGCCTCAGTCACCCACCCCTTAGCAGATGCTGTCAGGAAGAGAGGGGGTGCAGGGGCAGGGAGAGAGGGCTGTTGCTCTTCTCTGAGGTGCAGTGGCCCTTCCTTGATCTCAGAAAGTTCTATCCATCTGCACTGTTTGTGCCACACCTGGAATAATGTCTTCTGTCCTGGCAGTGCTATTTTAAGAGGGATGGTGCAAATCTCATTGGGAAACAGGAGAGATCCTGCGGTACTCCACTGGGCAGAATCAGGCCAATGGGTGAGGTTTTACATGAAAGCAAATTTTGGCCCCATGTGAGGAAGAACTTTCTAAGAATTCAAACTGCCTAAGAACTGAGCATATTCCCCACGTAGCAGCCAGCTCCTGATCACTGAGGAATTATTCATGGGGGACCCAGGGGATTTCCCCTCTGGTAGAAGGCTAGGCCAGATGACCTGTGAGAGGCACCCCTTGGCACCTCCAAACTATGTCTC
This sequence comes from Cynocephalus volans, assembly GCF_027409185.1. Taxonomy (NCBI): domain Eukaryota; kingdom Metazoa; phylum Chordata; class Mammalia; order Dermoptera; family Cynocephalidae; genus Cynocephalus; species Cynocephalus volans. The sequence goes on from NC_084461.1 coordinate 172,408,964, forward strand.
CACCTGCATGTTTTCTCTCCTGTCAACAACAACAGCCACAATTAAAGAAGGAAGACTAAAAAGGAGGACAGAAAGGACAAAGGGGAGAGAAAGAAAGAAAATAAGAAAAAACATTTGCGCCGAGCACCATGCCTTCCATGAATAACTCGTTTAATCTCATTTATTCTTCACAAAAGCCAAAGAGGAAGGTAATAGAGATAAGAAAATCGAGGCTTAGAGTGGGAAAGCAAGTTGCCCAAGATGTCACAGATTTGAGCCCAAAGCCTACATGCGTACTCATGAGTGTAGGGAGGTCCCTCACCTAGCCTCAGCCCACCTGGCCCATGTGACAGCTGATCTTGGAGCCCAGCCCATGTGACAGCTGATCAGGTGTGGATGCTAAGAGGTCATGGTGCTGATGTGGGTGGTGTGAAGTTGGTGGCCTCTCTACCTTAGCACACTCTCCTCAGCTATGGCACAGCCTGGACAGTGTGGACCCAGGAGATGGATTCTCCGACTTACTGTGAATCTGTTTCCTCATCTGCATATGAGGAGACTAACACTGACCCAGCAGGAATGTTGAGGATTGGATAAGATAAAGTTTGTAAACACCCAGAGCACCATACCTGGCACTTCATAGTTGCTGCTCTATGCTGGTTCTCTACACCTTCCATCGTCTGTCATCCTAAATCCTCCATAGGAAGCTTAGAAAGTTGAGCCTTTGATGGTAAGAAGCATATGTCTCCCACCCAAGAGGTAGGACAGGACCTGGCCAGGAGAATGAGCTTCCCATGTGGTTATCCCTTAAAAGACCTTAATGGAGAAAAGCCATAGACTGAACAAGAAAGTGCTGGGGCCAGCTGTGTAACCTGCACTGTGCTCAGCACTGTGGCTACTTAATAAAATAAAACAGAGTCAAAGTAAATATTTGATGAATGCATGTTAGGAATTTAAAATGTGGTCTTCCTGCTGCCCTAGTAGAGGGTGATACTCAGTGATGTAGAGTCAACGTCAACTGGGATCTCTCTACTGGAAGAGCCAAGAGTTGAGGACCCCTCCTCTTCTCAGTGAGGTGACTGCTCCTCCCACAAGGCTCAACCCACATGTCGCCTCCACTGAAAGTCCTGCTCTGATGCCCCAGAATGGGTTAATCCGTCCTGCCCTGCTTCTGCCACACTGTCAGACCTCAGTTAGTGCCCTCATTGCTCAGCCTTGTTATTATTTACAAGTGTCTTTTCCCTCATAGACTAGGAGTTCCTGGAGAGCAGAAATGTGTCTTATTCTTATTATATCCCAGCATTTAGCACAGTGCCCAGAACAGAGATGGCCCTCAGTTTGTGTTAAATGTATGAAGCCATGAAGGCATGAATGAATAAAATAGTGAAGAAAGGAATGGATGGATGGACAGACGGATGGATGGATAGATGAATGGATGGACAGACAGATGGACAGATGGTAGATGGGTGGGTGGGTGTATAGATAGATGGATGGACAGATGGATGGATGGATGGGTGCACGGGTGGATGGATGACCAGATGGATGGATGGATGGATGGATGGGTGGATGGATGGATGGATGGATGGATGGATGGATGCATAGATGAGTGGGTAGATAGATGGACAGGTGGATGGATGGATTGATAAATGGATGAATGGAGGGATGAATGAATAGACAGATAATAGATGTGTGGGTGAATGGATTGACAGATGGAGGGATGGACAGACAGACAGACAGGTGAATGGATAGACAGATGGCTGAATGGATGGACAGACAGAGGGATGGGCAGATGGATGAACAGATGTACAGATAGAGGGATGGATGGAGGGATAGATGGACGGATGAGGGTGGCATCACTCTGTGATGACTTCACAGCAGAGAGAGGAGTTGGGCTGGACTTTGAATTATAACCAGGCGTGGGAAAGTCAGAGGATACAAAAGGCTGCAGTTCAGGAAGGGACTAACATAACTGCAAGCTCAAAGTTTTAAAGGGGTAGAAAAAAGAGTCTTAGCCATAGAATTAAAAGCCGAATTGCTGAGTTAACTGAGGCCCTTATCACTTATCTCTAGATTGTTATTGCAAAAGTATGCTAACTGGTTCCCTTCCTATAATCTCACCCCTACAAAAGTATCCATCTTTCCTTCATGGAATGATTTTTATAAAATCTAAATATGATCATGTTACCTATCTACCTGAAGCCCTGCAGTGACTCCCAGTATCTCAGGACACAGTCCTAACTCCCAGCCTGGTATTCAAGGTCTTTGCCCCTGCCTGTGCCCCCAGCCCCCATGGTCTCCTGCTGACCTGCTTGGGGCATCTCAAACCCTTTCCACTGTCACAGGTCTCTGGAGACCATTACTTGCCCTGTCCCCTCTTCCTAAAAGCCTTCCTGCAATCTGCAAACACATAGTTGCTTTAAATGAGTTGAGATATCTAGGTGAATCACACCTTAAAGGTCCAGAAAGAGCTTAGATTTGTGGTCACAAAATCATCTCCAGAAATTAAAAAGGAAAATGTGGATTCCCAAATTTAGACCATTGAGTGTAATATCAATCCTCATCAAAATGCAAAAACAGTTTAATAAGCAGATGGTCTCAGACAGCACAGAAAAGAAAACAGAGAACACGAGAGTCAGCGTGGGTTCAACAGAAACAAGTCATGCCTGACCACTCAGATTTCTTTGTTGGGAAATGCACTGGTCCTTTGGACAAGGAAGAAGCTAAAGGAAAGCCCAGTCTAGCTTGCCTCAACAAGGCATTAGACCAAGTCAATCATGGTAACCTTGTGGGCAAAGGGAGAGCTGGCTTCAGTGACTGTTGGGTTAGGTGGGTCTGTGGCTTAACAAACCATTCCTGAAGAGTGTTGACAGAAGAATTAATATCTGTCACAAAGTTGATCCCTGGTGACATGCCCCAAGATTCTGGAATGAACCTCACCTTATTCAATATTTTTATAGATAGCACACTCAACAAATTTTGTAGTCACACAAAGTTTCAAGGAATAACTAATTTGTAGTCACACAAAGTTTCAAGGAATAACAGGTAATACAAAACAGTTAATTTTGGCAAATTGGAAGAATAGGACTGCACTGAAAAAATTAAATTTAATAGGGATCAATCTAAAATTCTATATTTAGGTTCTAAATCAATTGCACACATAGAGAATAGGGAAGATCTGGCATGTCAGAGCTTCATGAGGGAAAAAGATCAAGAGGAGTTTCAGTTCATTTTTCAACTAATTTTAATTTAAATTTTAAGCTAATAATAGAATGTCAAACCATAATGCAGGAGTTAAGACAGTTAATATCATCCTAGACCACTTTAATAAAGGTAGAGGCTTTAGATCACTGAAGAGTTATTTCTCCTTTCCCTGCATCCCATTCATTCATTCGTTCGTTCATTCAGTACATCTTAGACCACAGGTTTCATTCAGGCACTGCAGACCGAAAGCTTACACAATAGAATCCCTTGTGTGAAGGAGCTCCCTGTCAAGTCAGGGGAGCAGGGAAGAAAAATCAATGACTTCAGGACAGAGTGGGAAGTGTCAGGATGGAATTAAGTTCCTAGAATCTTGAGGAATAGAAGGTGGGCAAGGGCGAAGGCTCCCTGGAGGAGGCAGCCTGTGAGCGGAGCAGAAATTCACCAGGAGACCAAGCGAGGAGAGGGCGCGGGCGGAGGGCAGAGCAGGAGCGAGCTGTGTGTGTTTCAGAGCAGAAAGAGACCAGTGTGGCTGGTGGCGGGTGGCTAATGGCGAGTGTACGGGGGATGAGTGAGAGAGGGAAGCCAAGGAGGCCACGAAGGGTGGAGGGTCTAAACCTGACTGCTTGTTAGAGTCACCCAGGACCCGCACTCCATACCAGTTAAGTCAGAATCTCCCCGGGTGACAGGAATATGCATCTGGGTTGGGGGAGCTGTGTTCAGCAAGTACAAAGTTTCAGTTAGGCAAGACGATAAGCTTGAGAGATCTGCTGTACTACGTTGTGCCTGTGATTAACAACACTGCATTGTGCACATAAAAACTTGTGAAGAGGGTAGATCTCATGTGAAGTGTCTTCATCACTGTAAAAAAGAAAGAAAAGAAATGTGCGTCTGGGGTTGTGAACCACTGATGTGCAGCCTTTATCCAGGCCCGGGCAGGGAGTTTGGCACATGAATGATGTAAGCAGAGGGATGAAAACTGCCTTGCATTTCTAAAAGATCACTCTGACTACTGTGTAGGGTGGCAGCAGGCAGCCGTAAGAGGCCGTCTTGCTCCTCTGGGAGATATGACAGAGGCTTGCGCCAACACAAGAGCCATGGACATGGAGAAGACAGTGCTGGGATCTGCTGCGAGGTCAGGATCCCACAGGACTTGCTGATGAGTTAGATGTGGAGGGTGAAGGATGGGCCGAGGACATTTGTGATGACAAGCAGCTTAAGAGACAGGAGGGTCTAAAGCTCTGTCCTACTCATGTAAATTCTGAGATGCCTTTTAGAGCCCAAGAAAGAAATCTAAGTAGGAGATTAGAACAGATCTAGAACTCCCGGGAGAGGCCAGGAGAGGAAGCCTGGATTGGGATGCATATGTGGTATTGACCACCAAAGGTCTGCCGCCTCTTGGAGGGTGAGTGCGTTGTCTCTGGAGATGTTCTAGGAGAAGCCGTCTGCTGGAGATTGGCTGCATGTTACTGGGACTTCATAAGTGAGCCTGACACCAGCCCGCCTGGTACAGAGCACCGTCCTCAGAGGAGAGGAAAGAGGGGCATCGAGGCCAAGTTGTGCAGGGCCTAGAAGGCCCTGAGGAGTCAGCTCTGCTTAGCAGGGGACTGGATGATACTTTGGGTATAGTTTGGGACAAGCATTCAGAAGACTTATGTGCTTGTAGGCTGCTTGCTGGCTGAGTGACCCTGCTCCTCTCTCGACCCCTCTGTGGGTCTCACCTGCAAACAGAGACAGCTAGGTAGATTTGGGGGATAACACCGAGCTCTGACAGTTCATGATTCCATAGCTGATCCTCAACTTAGCAGCCGTCAAACTCTCTTCCTGCCACGATGTTGTTCATACACACAGCACACTCCCCTGGGCCTCGGAACACACAGAACACACTGCACGCTCTGCACGGTTCCCCGCCTGCTCGCTCTCCCAGTCGACAAAGACAAAGCATTTCGGGATGCCAGCGAGGGTGGCGTTATTAGAGGGAGAATATTGAAGCTGCTCTCATTTATTTTAAAAAGTAAATCATGTGCTGGAGCTTTATTATTTGCAAGACCTGCCTGGGAACCTCCTTCTGTAGTGATTTCCAATCTACAGTCGGGGCTAGTGTCAGGTCAGTGCAGCAAACCTTGGCACCAGACCACAGAGAACCAGAGGAGGCCACTGAGCAGGAGCCACTGCACAGCTCTCATCTGAGGAGAAAGAGCCAGCCAGAAGCCTTCTGCATAAGCTGGAGGAGGACAAGCCCCGTGGCAGGAGGCGTGTTGGGGGCAGCAGCTGGAACCCAGGCGTGCCAGGGTGAGAGACAGGCAGTAGGATGGGGAGGAAGGCCAGGGACTTTCTGGGGCTCTCCTGTCAGCCTCCTCCAGAAAGACCACCATGGAGCAAGTGTGGAGAGGACCGAAGCTGAGAGGCAAAGAGCCAGTAGCCCAGAGTCTGGAGAAAGCAACCCTCTCCCCCCGTAACGGGCTCTTTTGCTTCCCAGAGAGAGCAGGAGGAGGAAACCACAGTCCAGAGTGCTCAGGAAGAATCTGGAGGCTCTGCTTGGGTGTGGGGGAGGGGAAGTCAGGAAGGACTTCAACAGGGTGGAAGGACAGACCCCCAGAGCCCCTCGGTCTGCTGGCCTGTCAAGCCCTTGGCTAAGAATTCGCTTTTTTCTCTTAAAGAGGGTGGAAGTCACTGTTTTCTTGTCTCAGTTGATGAACAGATTCTGGGTGGCAGGAGTCACCATAGAAACAGGTGCTATCTTAAGCAAATGAGCCTTATTAACCTTAAGAGTGGTGGAGTTTTCACAAGATTGCACATATAGGGTAGGAGGGAGAGTGGGGTTTGGTGGGGGGAGGGCCACGGCGGCTGGGAGCCGTGTTCCGTGGCTCTGGGTGTGGATGCATGTGTGCGCATGCGTGTGCATGCATGTGTGCATGTGCATTGCGTGTGTGTGGAAGCCCATCTACGTGTGCTTTTGCAAAACTGTATCCCTGAGGGCGAGCTCAGGTTCTGCCTTTTCCCTAAGAAATACAGTCTCCCCAAAAGAAACCTCCATCTCCTTGGGAACTGGCCTCAAGTTAGCAGAGGCAGGAGCCCTGCCACTACCTCTAACTCCTTCTGCCGCTAGTGTTTCCCATCCCTGCATATGTCCTCCTGTCTGCTGCTTATCAGAAACAGCTACCTCCCGGGCCAGCCTGTGGCTCACTCGGGAGAGTGTGGTGCTGATAACACCAAGGCCACGCGTTCGGATCCTATATAGGGATGACCGGTTAGCTCAATGGTTGAGCGTGGTGCTGACAACACCAAGCCAAGGGTTAAGATCCCCTTACCGGTCATCTTTAAAAAAAAAAAAAAAGAAAGAAATAGGTACCTCCCTGAGGACCCAGCAGCCAGAAAGCAGAGCCCTCTTTGCTCAAGGAGGCAGTGTGGTGCAGTGAAACATGCAGGAATCCTGACACCTGGTGAACCTGTGACTCCAAACCAGGTACCTGGCTCTGCAAGCCCCAATCTGTAAAAAGCAAAAACAACATGTACCTCACAGGGCCGATGCGAGGTTCCAATGAGATCACACATGTCAACCTGGAGTGTGTCCCCCAATGCTGCCTGCTGTGACCAGCCCCTTTCTGCGGTGAGGAGGGGACTCCCTCTTCTCAGACACAGCTGTGGCCTTGCAAAGATTGTTCCATGACCACAGGGTTAATATTTCCCCAGCATGATTTTGTCCACCCTTACCTGCCATGAGTTCTGTGCTCTGCTAGGTCCTGGGGGAGGCTCAGAGGAAGGTCAGGACAAAGAGGCTGGAGTGGCAGGGCGCACAGGGAAGTGGTGAGGTTGGGCAGGGCTTGGAAGGCAGGTCGGATTGGGATAGGCAGGGAGAAGACGGTCCAAAGAAAGGGGCACATATTCTTCTCTTGAGGCAAAGGCAGCCAAATTCTGGACTTTTCCTAGGTTATGAAAGGTGAATAAGAAAAGAAATTGACATTCTCCTGCAGGATCTAGGAGTCGTGCATATCGGCTCCAAGAAGCACGTCTGCTGCCCTCTGCAGCCCCTCCTTGGGCAAGACACTTACCTTGGGTTACCACGCCACCTGCCCCAGCCCCTACCCCTGCTGGGCTCCAATTCCAGGGAATAAACCTGAACTGCCATTCCAGAGGCTCTGAGGAGTAGTCCCATGAGGCCTTGCCATGTATACCTGTGGCCTGAGGTGCAGCTTGCCTGGGGACAAGGCAGAGCCGGTCTGCCCAGAGTATGCTCTGGGAGGGCAGGGCGAGACAGGAACCTCTATTTTCCTTTGTCATGAAGAGTAAAGAGTCACAACCCACACCTGAAGCTGGGGTGGAGTTGACAGCACAGTTGAGGGACTCTTCCCTGCTTCATAGATTTCTAGATCTTCAGAGCTGGGGGGACACTTGGATGCATCTGGTCCTACTCCCCCCCCCCCCCCATTTTACAGATGAAGAGACTGAGGCTCAAGGTCACATGAACTAATCGGTACAGAGTGTGGATCAGAACTGAAGTGTCCTGGCTTTTAGTCCTACTGCTTTTTCTGTTCACTGCCCCGACCTTGCTAAATAATAGAAGCCACCATCCAGCCCATGGTCAGCGGGCCTGGTGCGGTCACTAGGAGATTAACCAAGTCTCCAGGTATGCCAAGGCACAGGAAGCGTCCTTAGGGTCAGACTGTAACGAAGAAGAAAGGGAAAGTTTACCCTGGGCCACTCAGCTCTCACCTCTCCCTTTCAAAATCAAAATGTGGCATTTTGTGGGCTTTATCTGGCCCCCGCCAGGGACTACAATTTTAGGGGTTCTGGAAAAGTTCTTCCAATTCCACCTATCCCCAGCTCCCAAATGATCTTCCCCATTAAATGGCTTTAATTTTAATTTTAAATCCCTAATTGCAGGGAAGCTATCATAACACAATTGAAGGTAAGGCAGAAAGGGTTACTCATCAGGGGAGAGGTCATGGACTGACTTAAGCCCCAAACTCAAAGCTGTAGTGAACCATATTGGGATTTCACCTGGGCTACCCTGAGGAAGACAGGCAGGAGGCCAGTGGGTAGTGGAGGAAAGTGAGAGTTGGGGGGTGGGGTGGCACAGCAGGGGAGAGTCAAAGGAAAGGAGGGGCTCTCGCCGTAGCTGTGTCTGCCTGCAAAGTGCCTGCTCTTTCCTCTATACCAGCTGCACCAAATATGATGGCTGTTCCCCTTCCTAGCATTTGATTGTACCCAGGTGTTAGTTTAATCGATATGACTGAGTAATGACACAGAGAGATCAACGCCACTGAAAGAAGTTTTATTGCTCACAGTTCCCAAGAGAAGGAGGCAGCCGTGCCCTGCAGGGCTGTGAGGGGAAGCATCAGGGCAGGTCAGCAAGCGGAAGGAGTGAGAGGAGAGTGTGGCCCAGAGCCTTTACTGTGGTTTCCACAGGAATGAATGTGCAAGGTGGGGCCGGTGAGTGTCAAGAAGCTGAGGATCGGCTGGTTTGTCCATGGGCGCTGGGCTGGAGGGGTTGTCTCTAGCTGTCTGGCACCTGGCACTGGGGTGATTTAGGGCAGGGGGAGTATTGGCTAGGTGGGTGACAAGTAGATAAAGGAGGTGGTTGGGGGTGTGGGCTCTGGATTGGTTGGTTTGTACATGGAAGGTGTGCTCGCAGGCAAGTTGTTTCCTATCCACAGGCATTAGCCCTGGGAGGAGCCGTCTCTCCAGAATTAGCAAAGAGCCCCAGGATGACAAAGTATCATAAAATATAGAAAATAGAAAACATTGTCAATACACCTAGAACCCCCTTCTCTCCAAATGCTGCTCTTTTTTCAAAAGTTTTGCTCAAAATCCCCCTCTTTCAGGATGCCTTCCTTTTGACTCCAGGACCTCCCCTCTTTCTCTGGCCTCCCACTTAGCACTGAGTCGTTGCTGCATGATTTAGTACCTGATTCCATGCCGTCTTATTTCCCAGTTGTTCCAGGACTCTTGCGCTAGTTTCCCAGCCCCCTGGGAAGACTCTGCCTGCCTCCCTCCTGCATGGGTGCATACCCAGCCCTCTACACAGAGCACTGCCATTCCTCCTGGCCACAGCACATCCTGTCCACCTCTTTGGCCAGGGTCCTTGCTCTGACCCGCTCCTCTTTCATGCTTTCCTCTCCTGGCCAGGTGTCTGGATGCAGGGGGTCATCCCTCCCACAGACTATATAGCAAGACTGTCTTCCCCTGTCCTTGTGATCACATGGACCCTGCAGTGGTCTGCCCATAGCCTCCTCCAACAGACATGCACCCTCCACCAACTGACCACCCGCTATTGCTCGCCATCAGCAACTTATACCTACCTCCAAACCTCCTCCCTTGCCATCCCCTTCCTGAGATATCCTCTCCCCTCTCCTGCCCAATTTCTAAACTCTGCTTAAAGGCTACCACATCACCTTCAGAATTACGCTGAACTCTTCTGCCAGTGAGTTCGCTGACTTGGAGTCAAATTGCTCATCTCCCTGGACCTCAGTGTCCTCCCAGGTAAAAGGAAGAATTAGCCTGCTTGATCACCTGGGCCCCTTTTGATTCTAACCAACCAGGGTTTTGACATTCTCCTTAGAGCTGTCCCTTGGTATGTGGCGAGTATTTCTTAGGCAGCATGTAAGCAAAGAACAGGGCTTTGTGCCTGGCATGTCCTCTCCCACAGCACAGCCAGCTGCCCAGAGGAAGCCTTCTCAGTGGATTATTGGTGACCATACTGTTGACAGTTATAATAGCAAGAAACAATTCTCTTCAATTCAACTAGGGTTTACTGAGCACCCACTCTGATTCCAGCTCTCTTCTGGGCATTGTGGGGGGTTCCAGAAAGACAGGGTTAAATTCCTGCCCTCAAGGAACTCAAAATGCAGTGGGGAAATGAATTATGCATATACACATATATGTACAATTTGAGATTGCCAAGGGAACTGGGTGAATCTATAGGCTAAAGAGCCTGGTATTCATACCAACTTGAGTCACTGCTTCTAATCTCTACTTTGGATTTGCCAACATTAGACTCTAAGTATCTGACAACACAACAGTGTAATGCCATCCATAAATATGGAGTGTTCACCATGTTGCAAGACACTAAACTGGGCACTTCAGGCTTGGAAATCATACCTTTGGGATTCATCCAATACAATTCCAATTTTCAATATTCCCACCTTGTCACCCTCTTAACCATAGAAATGCTCAGAAATTCCCACATTTCAGCATACAAACTAACCTCCTAAAATGTCTTGGACACTTAGAAACACATAAAAAAAATCTCATCAATGTGTGTGATGATTGTTGGTTCAGAAAATATGGCGAACCCATTTATATTTTATATGAATAAACAGCATAAAATATGAATAAATATATTACCCAATAAATGTGAAACATTTCAATGAAAAGAACAACTTTCATGGAGAATATGAAAGAATTGAGTATATGGAGAGATATATCATAAGTTCACAAATTGATATTCCCTAAATTAATCTTCACAAGTGCTCCTTGTTGATAAAAAATGGATTTTTATTGGAATCTGACAAAATGATTTTTATTGGAATTTAAGGTGATTCTGAAAGAGGAAAAAAACCCACAAAGAATATTCAAGAAAATTTTGTAATAAGGAAGGCTGGGTAGGATGGAGCACTTATACTTCTAGATATTAATACATGTTATAAAACTACAATAATTAAAAAGTATGGCCAACAGACATATGAAAAAATGCTCAACATCACTCAGCATCTGGGAAATGTAAATCAAAACTACACTGAGATACCATCTCACCCCAGTTAGGATGGCTAAAATCCAAAAGACTCTGAACGATAAATGCTGTCGAGGTTGCGGAGAAAAAGGAACTCTCATACATTGTTGGTGGGACTGCAAAATGGTGCAGCCTCTATGGAAAATGGTATGGAGGTTCCTCAAACAACTGCAGATAGATCTACCATACGACCCAGCTATCCCACTGTTGGGAATATACCCAGAGAAATGGAAATCATCAAGTCGAAGGTATACCTGTTCCCCAATGTTCATCACAGCACTCTTTACAATAGCCAAGAGTTGGAACCAGCCCAAATGTCCATCATCAGATGAGTGGATACGGGAAATGTGGTATATCTACACAATGGAAAACTACTCAGCTATAAAAACGAATGAAATACTGCCATTTGCAACAACATGGATGGACCTTGAGAGAATTATATTAAGTGAAACGAGTCAGGCACAGAAAGAGAAATACCACATGTTCTCACTTATTGGTGGGAGCTAAAAATTAATATATAAATTCACACACACACACACACACACAAAAAAAAAAAAAACCGGGGAAGGGGGGAAAGAAGATATAACAACCACAATTACTTGAAGTTGATACAACAAGCAAACAGAGGGGACATTGGTGGGGGGGAGGCGGGGGAGGGAGGAGGGAGGGAGGTTTTGGTGAGGGGCAACAATAATCAGCCACAATGTATATCGACAAAATAAAATTTTTTTAAAAAATTAGTCCATAAAAGGATCAAAAGAAAATATACATTAATATTCCTCTGATCTCAATACAGGAAAAGATCTCTTAACATATATATGTAAAGGCAGAAATGAAATAATTGACCAATCTGATCTCATAAAACCTTCAAACTTCTGTAAATAGAAAAAACCAGGGATAAAATTAAAAGGTGATCAACACATTTTTAAAATGTAAGATATATGACAAGGTGTTACTGTCCTTCACATAGAAGGCCCTTACAAATCAGTAAGATAATAAGTGTGCGTGCCTCATGAGGTTGCTGGAAAGAGTAGATAAATGAAATAAAGCAGCATATAAAGTGCTTGGGACAGTGCCTGGCATGTAGTAGGCACTCGATAAATGTTAGCTGTCATGAATTTATTTTTTAATCAATGGAAAAATAATAAATAGAAAAATGGGCAAAGGCCATGAATAGGAAATTCTTTAAAAAGAAATACTACGTAAACATATAAAAAATGAAAATCCACACTGGTAGTTAGAAATAAAAACAAAAACAAGAAATCATCTCTACCTCTTCCTACCCCACACCAATTATGGCTATTAAATTGGCAATGCTTGGGGGTATATATAAATAAAATAATATCCAGCGTCCTCTCATATAGTGCTGGTGGGAATGTAAAAAACCCTTTTGCAGGGTTATTTGGCTGCATATATCAAATGACAAACATCTTAAAAATGTGTGTAGCTTTTGACCCACCAATCTCCTTCCAGAAATTTATATTCAGTTTGTACAAAAAACAGCATCTGTCAAAATAAGACAGGACATGTTAAGTGTCAGATGATTACTTAAGAAATTATAATGAATGTGAGCAAAAACTTATCTGCAATGCTATTCATTAGTGTTGCTTATAAGAGTGAAAAATCAGAAATGACCTATTTGTCCAAGAAGAGAAGACTGGCAAATAAACTATGGTATATGGAATATTATTCAGCCATTAAAATGGTTGAAGATGAACATATAAAGATATCGGAAAAATATTCGTGCTATTTTGTTATCTGGGGGGAAAAGGCAAATTAAAAATAATGAGATAGAGCATGACACATTTTTATTGCATGAGAAAAGAGACTGGAAGATGTAAGCACCGAAACGTTCATAATGGTTAAGTCTGGATGGTAGGATTATGAGCGATTTTTATAGTTTTCTCTGAGTTTAGCTATTTTTCCAAATTTTCTGTAATATAAATTGTTTTATAACCAGATTTTCAAATGCTATTTAAAAAATTAAATTGCAGGGCCAGCTAATATGATCATCACTACTATAGGGACTATAAAGAGAACTAGGTAAGCTCCCTACCCCAAGGAGTCTGCAGTTCCTTTCGGGAGCATTTAAGCATCATCTCCACTGGGGAGCCCCGAAAGCTGCCCAGCCAACCCCACTGCCCACCACCATGTCCTCATGGCACCCTGTGCACACCTTCGTCACACACCTGGCACTCCACCTGCAATTACAGGTTTGGCTGCCTGTCCCTGCACTGGGCTAAGAGTTCCTTACGGGCAGAGCCAGGGTCCTTCAACTACGTGTTTGCAGAAATTCCCCGAATGTACTTTAGAAGAGCAACATACACTTAGAACAAAAAGTGATACCTATCAAAATAAGGCAGGACAGGTAAAGTGCTGAATGAATTGCACCGACAGTAGGATGAGCTCATGAAAGGGAAGCTTTGGCTATGACTGGGATGAGCCAGGAAGGCTGCATGGAGAAGGAGGACATGGAAAATCACCCAGAAGTATGGATAGGATATGACACAGCCCACTATGGGGTAAAAGTCTAAAAAAAAAAAAAAAGGCCACAAAGGAGAGGTCCCACAGAACCCCACGCCCAGGGCTCTTTCCTCTCCACCTTAGAAGCACCTGGAAGTATTCTCCCGGGACAAGACCCTGCAGCCCTGAGTGGTGGCTATGTCAGGAAACCGTAATGCCACCCTTCCTTGCCACCATTGCACCTAAATGGTTGTCTCTTCCTGTATTGAGGTGACACTGATTTATTGACATGTCCAACTAGCTCCCTCAACGACCGTCAATACAGATTTCCTCATATTTCTTGGAAACCTTGTATTAAGAATCCAATGGATTTAAAGGTTAGCGCCCAAAGGCAGGCATTCTGTCTGCCGTGTTCATAGCTTTACACCCAGGGCCTAGGAGGGTGTTTAATGAATAGCAAGTGCTTATTAAATGTTTATTGAATAAATTAAATATGATAACTTAAATATTGGCTCACAGGAGTCTACACTGTATTACACATAGACGTGTATGAATATATATACACGTCTGTGGCTGCCTTGTGAATATGCATTATGTGTTTGTACATAAGACATATAGCGGACCTTAAAACGAATGAGCACACATGCAGAGCTTGGGAAAGTCTCAAAAGGAGAAGCCACAGCTTTCTCAGGAGTCAATCGCATCCTTTGAGAATAGGATTCCAATAAAATAGAATTTGGATGGTGTCACCAATAAATTTGCCTTTCTAAAAGCTCCCAAATTAAAATTTGAGAGGGGTATGAGCGTGAGGACAGGATGGCAATGAATAGATATAAATGTGCCTTATTCATGCAGCTCCAAAATCCTCCTCATGCCATTTGGGGGCAAGGAAAGAAAGCCGCAGATGAGGACACAGGCTGCCTCCACCCAGCTGCCTCCTGCCCCTTCTCTGCTCCACAGCCTGAGGGTCTCCAGAAGCCCACTGAACAATGCAGCCCCTTCCCCTCCTACCCCCAGAAGCCCATGGACTTCAGCTTTCTCTCGGTGTGTATGGGATGGGGGGTTGGTTGTCCACATGAAGGCAGCACTTCAGTTTCTGGTGCCTATGAAGTCGCCCAGCTCAGCTGTCTATCCTTCTGGTCCTCCAGACAAGCAAAGGTCACTGGCTGCCCCTGCCCCCAAGGCAGAAAGTTATGGCTGTCATCTCGTTCCAGTATCTTAAGCCCTGGGGGGTCATCGCATGTCTTAGTCACTCACAGGTCCCAGTGCCTCATGCTAGAGACTGTATTTAAGGGTAATATAAACAGTTTGATCTTTAAAGTACCCTGGATGCAAAATATCTATACATAGTTCTTGAATTTTTATTCTAAAAACAATTAGCCAAAAAGCCCTTTTTATATGATATTTGCAACTACACTGACAGTAACAGCAATTAAACCCCGTCTGTTTGCTGAGAAAGGAGCCAATTCTCCGTTTCTCCAGAAGCCTGTAAAATGTACAAATTGGAAACTAGAACACCAAGCCTTCAAAGACAGTCACAAGACCCTTCAAGGTCAGTCCCCAGCCTTGACCTCAAATGATCCTATCATCCTAATCCCAAAGTATCCTAAGCATTTTACACCCTTGCTAAGCCTTTGCCATCCTTGTGTATCCTTCCAGGGATGTCTTCCTTCCCCTTTTCCCTCTCACCCACCAATATTTCAAGTCAGGGTTCAAATTCCCCCAGGATTTATGAAGGCTTCTGGGTCTCCTCAAAGGGGTCCTTCATCCTCTAACTTCCTGTATCTGCCTCTCGGGAGGTGTGGCCATGTGGCCTTTGGGATTGTCAGTTCAACAGGTCTCTGCCCAGCTGCTGGACAGTGACCTCCTTAAGGGCAAAACTGTGTCTGGCTCTGTGCCTGCATGTGTGAGGAATGAATAAGGGAGTGAGTGAGTCACCAGACAGCCCCTGCAGTGGTTGACAACTGACAAAAGGAGGCTGCGGGTATGTGGAAATGAAGACTGTAGTTCCGGAGCTGAGAGCTAGAGTCGGGGCCAGGGTCAGGGCAGGGAGCTCTGTTGGGTGGCTACTGCAATAGTCCAGGCAAGAGAGGATCGAGTGGTCAGAAGGACATGGGGCCAGAGCAGAGGCAGGCTGGACACCCATCTCCTGCATTAGAAAGAGGTCTGCAGTTTCCTGCATCGACTTAGAGAGACATCTGCAGTTGCAGCTGTCCCCCAGAGCTGAGCTTGGGGAGAGTGATGTGCTGCCTTTGTGTTAGGGGGTCCACAGACTGGGAGGAGCTGTATCCTGAGGAAGGTGAATCCCGTCACAAAGTGCTTGATAAGGTGAGGATATGTTCTTCGGGAAGACAGTGAAACCCAGATCTGGGTACCCAGAGACTCACTTCCCTTTGGGGCACTGGATCAGCTCCTGAAGGATGCCACACCCCCGAAGAAGTCGCCCCAGAATTCTGCAGTGGGCCCAGCCTTGAGCTGCACAGGCCTCCAGGGGTTGAGGGGAATAGGGAAGCCCACAGCCCCAGCCCAGGTACTCAGGAACAGAGTCACCTCATAAGTATCAGTGGGGTCTCTCTGAAGGGAAGCAGCATGGTGACATAAACTGAAGGTTGGGAGACCCTCGTTCCAGGCTGGCACCCATCCCCACCCACCCCCTGACTAGTAACTGTCCTAGGCTTCCCACTGAGCTCAAATTTCTTCATCTGAAAAGTGAGGTTGGCACCAATGATCTCTAGGGTGATTTCCATTTCTAAAATTCTACAGTTTCATAATTTCTCCACTTCCTTGACTCACTGACAGCCTACTCTCCATCCTAATGACTTAAAAATTCACATGAACACACTTAGTGTAGAACTCTGTCTTTCTGTTTCATTTTTTAGTTACATTATTCCAGATAATACTCTTCTTGCTTGCCAAGAGAAGGAAAAAAAATGACATTAATTAAAGATTTGGTCTGTGTCCTAATCAAAAATTTTGAAAATGAATGTATCATACTGTACATTCTGTAATGTAGCCTGCTTTTTTACTTAGCAATATATCATTAACATTTTCCCATGTCAACACATAATCTTCAAAACCATGATTTTTAGTGCAGAAGTAGTTTACCATATGGATGTACTATAATTGACTCAGCCAATCCTTTACTATTGGACATTAGGTTGTATCTATTTTTTTATATATATATATTATCGCCAACACTGCAATGAGCATGGATGTGAATACACAACTCTTCATTCACCTCTGTGGTGACGTTCTCAGAATAAATTCTCAGAAGTCAAAGGTTTCTCATATTCAAAGGCTATTCGGTACATGTTACTAAATGTCCAGAATTTAGAATTTCTATCAATTTAGAATCCTACCAATAGCATATAAATAAGCACCAGGACAATAAAGGTTTAGAGTTGAAAGGAGACCTAGCAGGGATGTGGTCCAGCCCCTTCATTTTACAGATAGGGAAACTGAGGACCCGGGGGGGGAGGTCATCAGGGATGTGCCTAAATATTTGCCCTGGGCACTCCCCACAGGCACGTGTGTGACACTGAATACAGCCAGGACCCTCTTCTTGACCCGGTTCATCAACCTCGGTCCCCCTGCCATAGCTCAGGGCTCTGGAGCTTCCCCTCCCACTGTGGCACCCCCACCTCTCAGCAGCCTCTCAAGCCAAGCTGCTGCTAAGAGCAGGCTGCCTTGGCAATCGCTCCTTCCCACTTACCACTCACCTTTTCCCCACTGAAACTGCTGCTCCCTTGATCCTGTCAACCTCTGATAGAAACGTGCCAGTTCTCATCCCAGAGGCACCTTTGTGGTAGTTAGGTGGTGTCTCCCTCTCCTCCTTTGCTGCCAGGGGTTTCCTCCCACCCCTGCAGCCGGGCCTCCCCAGTCTTCACAGTTTGACGCTAGGTGTCCACTGCCCCCAGTTTTCCCAGCATCCTTTTCCCATTGTACTTCCCCAGGATGAGCCCGTCCACTCCCAAAGCTTCGCCCACGCCCTCCACCTCTGCCTGAGCTCCAAACCTGCATGCCTGCTGCACGTCTGTCCCTGTATGCTCTGCAAGCCCATCCTCAATGTGTTAAAAACAAAACCGACATGAGATGATAACTCAATGTGGTTTTGATTTGCGTTTCCAAGATGCTGAGTGATGTTGAGCATTTTTCCTGTGTCTGCTGGTCATTCATATATCTTCCCATCATCAGATGCGTGGATAAGGAAGCTGTGGTATATAGACACAATGGAGTACTACTCTGCCATGAAAAAGAATGAAATACTGCCATTCACAGCAACATGGATGGACTTGGAGAGAATTATGTTAAGTGAAATAAGCCAGGCACAGAGAAATACCACATGTTCTCACTTATATGTGAGAGCTAATAAAAATAAATAAATAAATAAATAAATTTTTAAAAGATATTAAAGAAAAAATCCAGTTCCACTCTTCCCTTTCCTAGCCCTCACCTTGACCCCTTCACCTGCCTGCTTGGGTCATCATGTAAGGCTGAGCTTGGGCATCTCACCCTTCATAAGGCCTTCTGAGACCTGCCTTCTTCTAGGCTGCACTGAGCCCCCTTGTCTAGGAAACTGCTGTGGAGCACACATTCCTCCATTGTGGAACTCAGTACTGTACTGCAATTAGTAGTAGTTGTCTTTGTTTCTCTGATTCCCCAACTAGACTCAAGTATCAGAGCATAGAGGCCACATTTAATTGGCCTTATCCCCAACTGTGTTTGTTGACTGAATAGCAGTGGTAAAGAACAGCAAATTTTTTTTAAAAAAGATGACCAGTAAGGGGATCTTAACCCTTGACTTGGTGTTGTCAGCACCACGCTCACCCGAGTGAGCGAACCAGCCATCCCTATATAGGGATCCGAACCCGTGGCCTTGGTGTTATCAGCACCGCACTCTCCCAAGTGAGCCACGGGCCAGCCCTGAGAACAGCGAATATTAATGTTGCCAGTTAACTCCTCTTTTCTCTTTGCCATCACCGGCCAACTGGAAATCCACACGAAGAGTCATTTTCGACCTCAAGGAGAGGGTATGGTGCCTCGAAAACTAGACTTACCTGTCAAAATATCGGTATCCCCGCTTCTACCACATCTGCCTATTCCCAGACCTGGAGAATGTCCTTGAGGCAAGATCAGTTTGAGACTTTAAGACCCTGTGTCATTCTTGCCCTCTGACAACTTCCCCAGTACTGATATATCTGAACACAGACCCCAGCTCTTCAACTCCACTCACTGTGTTCCATTCTTCTAAAATCCTGCCCCTCTTGTTACCTGTGCAAATCCTACTACTCTCCAAGATAGGTGTCTGGGGAGTGTTCCTGTAGGAGCCCACCCCCGATGACCTTTCTCCTGCCCAGATGTCAGAGTCCCAATTGGAAGGGACCCACCCTCTTTCCTTCGTAGGATTCCCGGGGCACTGATCATGGACACTGCCTATTTGCTGTCTTTCCCTCACTGCCTAGCATGGGGTTTGGTACAGAGCGTGTGCTCTTATGAGTAACCTTTGATCTGTCGATTGCAGACGTTAGAGAGACTGAAGAGAAAGAGATTGTTTCCTTTCTTCACCCTCAAGCTGCTAGCAGCTTTTAAAAAGCCACTAATAGATGGGTTTTCAAAGTCCAGAAATATACTTAGCCTCTGACCATAGGTCCCATCCTTACTCTAAGGAAAACTTGCCCCAGAATACCATAATGTACTAGAGTGCTCTTTCCCTGTTATCACTAATCCAGAACCCTCCAGAATGAACGGTTTAGCACTTCTCTTGCTGGGATCCAAAAAGACAGATGAAGTAGGTAGAAGGAAGAGAAAGAGCCTGGATATACTCAGTTTCTACTCTACACTGGGCATTTTCTAAACACAGGTTTTCTCATTTCATTCTCACTACAACACTGTGAGACAGAGGTGAACACTACTTGATGTATGAGGAAACTGGTTTGGAGAAGTTAGTTAATTTATCAAGGGCCACATAGCTAGTGAGAAGCAGAACAAGATTTAAACCCAACTCCACATCGCGCAGCAGACCCATCCCCAAACAGAGCACACTTGGAAGAGCCTTTTCACGCCTTACCCATCCCAGAAATCTGGCCTTCTCTGAGAGCCCCCCCCCACCTTGCAGGAGGCCCCAGATCTTACATGCCCATGGTCCTGCACTGCACGCTGGGCAGGAGGTGCCGAGGAGAGCCTGGGCCATATTCCTGCAGGTGCCCCAGAAAGACGAGGAATACACACAAGGATGCAGGAACCCCCAGTTCCATTTCCAAGGGCCGGGTATCTTCAGATGGGGACAGTTGAGAGACAGTGGCTTTTTTCTCAAAAAAAGAATTGTCACTGAATTTGGCCCTTGCTCACATCTTCCCATCATTTGAAGAAAATGCAGAGAGAAGTTCCCTGAATGAAGCCACCACTGTCGCAAGACTGGGCCCCTGTGGGTCTGTGCTGAGCCATTCTGTCATTTTCTGCGGCGGGAGCAGCATCTTGGCTTGGGAAAAGCTGAGCCAAACAGCATTGCAAAGTGCTGTGGACACACTGGGGTGCCGAAGAGGTAGGGCCACAGATCACAGGGCACAAGCCAGCCCACCTCGGCCCCTTGTCCCAGGACGTGTCCCCAGCACCCCCGAAAGATGGTGGAGCCCCATATGCAGCCCAGAGCATCTCTGATGGTCCTCCCGGCTCTCCGCCTTTCTCCCAGTGTCACCACTGTTGACAGAGGGTTACGTAACCTCAAAGGAAAGGACGCCTGGAGTTCTCCCCAAAGCGGCAAGTGAATCAGTGTTTGGTGCCGTCATTTTCTCAGCAGGAATCTGCTTTATGCAGATTGGATTTAGGGGTTTTTCCTGGATGCTTCTGTTTCATTTAACATGCAAGGGCTAATAACTTGTCACAATTCAATAAGGCGGTGGTTACAAACACCCGGGCGGCTGCTTATTTAAATGCAGGTTTGTTAATTAGCTTCTCTTAACAAGGCGTGTGTTAAATCAGGCTCCTGGCTGGCAGCACCCAAGCCTGGCACATCTCCCGGGACGGGAGGTCGGGAAGTTGGCTATGGGGTCACGCTCAGTCACTAGCAGCAGGGCCAGAATTCAGGGCTAGGAGGCCTGTCCCAGCCAATCTGCTAACTCAGTTTCCTTAAAATCAAGGCACCAATGACAAATTTTAAAAACAACCCAAGACAACTATACTCTGTCCCTTCCTGCCTGTTCTGGGCCTTCATCTGCATTTGATTCCCAAACGCATCTTGACCTCCAAGTGTGTTGTTTGTGTTTATTATTGTTGCTGTTCTACTCACACCCAACCTCTTCCACTAAACCCTCCTGTGTTCCTTCAGGCCCCTCTGACATCCTTCTCCACTTATATATTACATACTCCATTTTGGTAGCAGGGGTGCTTGTGACAGGGACAGAAGAAAACCAACAAAGATGGAGAAGGTGCTGCACGCCCGAGGTCCTCTCTGTAATCCTCACAACAGTCTAGAATAGAAATTGAGGCCTGGAGAGATCTTCCCAGTGTCACTGGGCCAGTGAGGTTTGCTCTGGGCTTCAACCTCCGGCTGTAACCCCAAAGCCTGTGCTCTCTCCTCTCCTGGTGGGCAGGAGGCACTTACAAGCAAACGTGTTAAGCGAACATTATTCATTGCTGTCATCATGCTGATCACTGCCCTGAGATCTCACCAAGAACAATGGCCCTTGTTGAATCCTGGTTGAATCCCGGAATCTGGTTCCACCCAGAGACTGCAGGCCTCTCACCTGGCACCTGACCCCCAGCCACAGGAAAGCCACTGGGAGCCTGCAGGAACAGCGGGGCGGCTGGTCTCAGGGGGCCTCACCCCCATGAGCTTCTCTAGGGCAGCCTCACACCAGCGTCCAGTGAGGAATCTGAGCCTTGAGCCAAAAACAAGCAGGGGTTGGCCATGCCGAAATCCTAGGAGGTGTCTGTCCACAGATACCTGCCATCCTGATTGGATAGCCATGCCCATCTTTCCTCAGAGGGAAAGCAGAATGAAAGCCCAAAGAAAACTGCCAGGCATCGTTCACTTATTCTCAAGAAAGGACTGAGAAAGCATTTAAATATAGAAGGGAAATAAAAGCGAGGTTGGAATGAAGGAGATAGAGTGCTGAGAAGTCCCAGGTCCAACCCTTCCCCCCGAGAAGCAGGAGACCCAGCCTGTTGTCCTCTACCCCAACCTCGGGGAGCTCTACTCAGAGGAGAAGTCTGCCCAGCACCCTCTCACTGAGGTTGGGCCTGTGGTTGCTGCTGCCATTATGGGTCTGGGAAGGAAGGCTGGGGATCCTGAGGGTCTTCCCTAGGACCCTGGCAGAAGCAAATACCAGGAGTCCTAGGAGGTTGGTTACTAGGTTACCACCATGGACACTAACTCCAGGTGTGACCCCCATACAGGCTGTCCCTCTCAGGAAACCCTAAAACATGCTGCTTCCAAAGCTGGCCCAGCCTCCAAGAGAAGTGTGCTTAACCTTCTGGAGGACCAGGTGGGCCTCTCCCTAGAGAAATACACACACAAACATACACAAAGATGTTCAAGTTTGCAATCTGTGGTCATTCACAGAGCCCTTGCTGCCTGTTCATGAGTCCTAGGTTAAGAACACATCTTGAAGAAGACATTCTAAGAGACTTTTCTCCTAATTAGAACCCCTCTGCGCCAGGTGAGATTTTCTATATGGGGTCCACAAACGCTGTCCAAAAATTGCAGTTCTCTAAAACTCTCTGATGGATGGGTCAAGTATTTTCATGCCCCTGAAGGCAGAGGTCTGCATCCAGTGGTTTCTCAAGGACCTACACAATGCTTAGCACATAGTAGGTATTCCACAAATGAGTATTGGATGAATGATGGAAAGGTTCCTGCATGCTCTGTGACTTTGTGCTATTCTGTTTTTATAACTCACATGACTACCACAGTGAGGCAGGACAGAATAAGGACATGCCTCAGTGAGGTTACCCATAAACAGACTGGATCAGCACTAGTAGTTAATGAACCCATAATGAGCTCATGACAGCTTAACAACCTTACCAATCAGTGTGCAACACCTGGCACTTTGTGGATTACAAAAACTGCCACACCTGCACACTAGGAGGAACAAAAGTACAGAGGAGCAATATATGACCTTAACCTGTGATGCTAAACTGGAAATGACAAAGTTAAGGGGAAAACAACCCCACTGCACATGACCAAAATCTTCAGAAACTCAGGGACACGTACAGGAAGCTGATACAACTTTGTATCAGCCTGTTAGGACTTAATTACTCTAGATCCTCCCTCACAACCGAATATTCCTCCCCTTAGTCAGGATAGTGGAACACCTCCATCCCAGAACAACAAATGAAACCCTCCCCTTAAGAATCCATGATGCATTCCTCCCTTGTGAAGATGCCCGCACACTCTCCTGTGTGTACTTTCACTTCTCAATGAAGTTCTATTGTTTGAACGTTCCATCTGTCTGTTCCCCCTCCTTTCTTCTGGCTGTATGGGTGCTCACTGTGATATGGGCTCCACTTGATCCCATGAAAGATTTTTCTCCTTGCTTTGACCAAGAACGTGGAACTGCCACCTGGTAACAACAGTATACAGCCCACTGGTCAAGTGCCTCATATCATTAAGATCAACATTACAGCCTTTTAAAGACAAGTGTATGTGAGCATGCCAGGCCTGGCCTTCTGGGAGCTCAGCCCATTCTTTCTGGCACCTACTCCCATCCCAAGTCAGTTTCCCAAGCAATCGGGCACCTCTATCCATCAGTCAGGGTCGGCACAAGCAATACTAGCAAGGGAGCCTGAGAGCAACCGAAGGAAGAAGACCTCATCCCAAATCTGTACCCCCACTTTAGACTTAAGAGTAAGGAGGGGTGCCAAGGCCAGCAAGCCCTGTTCTGGGGTATGGTGGCAGCAATGGGTAGCTCCAGCACTGGGTTTTCTGGGCCTCGCTGAGACAGGCCCAGCTTTGTCCCCTCCTAAAGATGCCTGGCCAACTCCCGCCACCAAGAGAGGAACCAGGAGAGCCTGCCATGTCTAAAGTCCAACACAGGCACTTCCAGACATGAGATGGGGGCTCTGAGCCTGAGCCAAACTCAAGGACCAAAAATGTTAGGGTCTAGAGTGGGGTCTGAGGCCAGGCAGAGAGTTTGGTCTCCCCAGATGTCTCCAGGCAGCTGTATGGGAGGCCTGGGTATGGGGGAGGGAACTCCTACCCCTGCCCAGGCCTTGGATCATTTGAAACGCAAATGTGCTGGGTTGCCTAGGGAACAGGAGAAAAGGGACTTCCCTAGCACCGGTGACTAGTAAGGGATGGAGACTGGAGCTGTGATGCTGAGAAAATTGTTTCCAAAAAAAAAGTAAAAAGCAGTGACTAAGCAGCCCTGGTTATGTAAAGTGATCCCTGAGGAAGTGTGGGGAAAAGCCTGGAACCCACCCCCGTGTCCCTCCTCCCCACTCCCAGCCCAGTGCCTGCTGCCTCGGGGAGTTTCCACCAGCCCCCTCCCTCTCCCATTCCCCCGGAACTCCCTATTCCTCCCCAGGACCATGAGGAGGGGCTGGTCCCCAGTGGGGCTCTCACTGCCAAGGGGCCAATGTGGTGGGCAGGGCAAGGGGACATTATTCCCTGTCCCCAAAGGGGGACCCCCTGTGATGGTTCTGGGACCACTGCTCAGAACAGGGTACCCAGGGTCAGCCCAACAGGGGGCAAAGGGTCTTTTGCCATCAGGGAATCAGGGGCTGTCCGCTCTGAAGACAAAGAGTTCTAGATTTGAGCCCCAAGGCGCTGCCATTTGCTAGCTGTGCGACCTTGGGCAAGCTACCAAACCCACTTGGGCCCATTTCCTCAGCTGGTGAGAAAGGTAGTGTCTGCCCCGCAAGGCTGTTGGGGCAATTCACTAAGACAATGTGTGTGCAGTTCCAGGCACAGGGAACACTTGGAAGCCCCTGGCACAGGTTAGTTTCTTTTCCCCTTAGCCAGAAGGAACCCTGGAGATCCTCTCAACCTTTCATGGAAGGGAAAATCTGAGTCAGAACATTAGACTCGCATGCATCCGAGGTGCATAACTGTCACTTGGGTGCCTTCTGTCCATATTCTTCCAGCTGATGAAGGTCCCCCGATAGAGACACATTATATGCATGGTGGGCTCATGGCAGGGTGAGCGTGTCCTTTCAGGCCTCATAACCCCCACCCCAGGCATCCTCTCAAGAGGAGCCCAGGAGAACAGTGGAACTTCAAAGGATCGATGAGATGTTGTAGCCCCCAGAACCCTCGCCTGTGGATCAGGCAGAAATGTGTCCTGCCATCCTTAGGCAGGGGAAGAGACCTGGCTGGCTGCTCTGGACAAATGGATTTCAAGGCACAAGCTACTTAGGGCCTCGAAAAGCTATGGAAAAGGTCTGGGAAACAAGAGCCTCAGTTGCCAGTGAAGATGGCCATGGCCTGAGTGAGGAAAGAAGCTGTAATCCACCCATATCCTCAAGGAAAAAAGGCATGGTACCTGGGAATCCATCCTACTTTTAACTCTGCCCAAATAACTACTGAGGAGTCCTCTTTCTCAAGAGTGTTGGCACATCCAATCTAAATCACTGAGGGTTTTTAAGCCCTGTTTCCTCTCATTTATCCTCCCTGGAAAATTAAAATAGCTAATCTCCTTCTGTATGCCTACACTTCATAAGCCCAATATACAAAGAAAACCTTGATTCGGGGTTTGAGGCCTGAAGCCTAACATTTTCCCAGAGGTCAGAGGGATCGAGAAAGCCCTTAGTTCCTTTTTAAGCACTGTTCCCAGCACTTCTCTTGGATTTAATCTTAAAAGGGTCAAAGGGCAGACTTGCTGGGCCTCTGGAGCAGCTGGGTCCGACTCACAGCAGAGGCCAAGGGGCAAGGGTGGAGATGCTTCCCGTGCATGGAGGCCTGAACCCCAGCTGCCCTCCCTCCCCACCGCCCTCCCCTGCCCTAGACTAGGGCTCAGTCCAGCTTCTCCCAGGCCCCACAACGCAGGTGAGGTTTTCTTCCAGGATCCTCAGTACCTCTTGCATTTGCTCTTGAACTTCAAGCTTTGGCTGAGCATCTCTTCCTCAAGACCTGGCTTTCTTCGCCCTCCCTGGTGCCAGTCACAGTGCTAGGGACACAGTATTAGTAATTGATAGACAACTGCTGAATGAGTGAACGTTTCCAGTTGGAGACACTGCCCAGCCCCCCGAAGAACCTTTCCTGTTTGTGGGCAGGTGGGGGAGGAAGCAGGTGCCAGACTCAGCCCCCTCCCCTGGGCTTGTCAGTCTCTCCATATAATTGGGGAGGGGTGGGGGGGACCTGTGACCTGATGCTCTGCTAAGACCCTTTGCACTCTTTGGTTGGAAGCCTGCATGACACCATAAAACCCACCGGGCTTGGAGTCAGAGCCACATGCTCATCTAGCCCCATCGCCTCTCAACTAGGCATCCTTTGACAAGTCACTGATTTTTCTGAGCCTCGGATTCTTTATCTGCAAATTGAGGCCAATATCAGCAACCTCAGGGCTGTGGGGAAAATGCGTGCCTGAGACATCAGAGGCCCTTGAAAAACATTAGGTGAATACAAATATGGGGGTCCTGGACCCCGAGGGGGGCAGCCTCCATCTGTGGCTTCCCTTCCTTAGGATCTCAAACTGTCTTCTGGCCCCCGCCTCCCTAGCATGCACAGGGAGCTAAGAGGCAGCTGACTCGGTGAGGAAACCCCATTCCCCATGCCTCCCCCTCCCGCCTCCCCACCACCTACTCCCCAGAGGCTCATGATTGGTGTTGTGAGGATTAGTCACTGCGCCAGCCAGCGCAAGGCTGCCGCCCCCACAGCCCGTGCCCCCCACGCAGGCAGACTGGTGAATGCTTAATTGGAGTTCCTCACACCTCCGAGGACAGCCTCCGACAAACTGACAGAGGAGTCGGAACTTGGTGGCAGCAGGCCTCGACTGCACAGGGGCGCTGAGGCCTGGCCGAGGACTTTGTGTTCTCTAAAAATGTAGCCTTCAGATCGCTTCAGCAGAGCAGGGAAAGAAGCCAGGGCAGGGCAAGGAGGGAGGCTGGAAACTGTCCCTGTGCCCAGCACCCACCAAGACAGGACTCCCAGCACCTTCTCCTGCAAGGTTTGCTGGGAAGATCTGCACTCAGGCCTGTTCGTCTCAGTAGAAAGGGTGTCCCCAGACCCAGCACCATCAGCAGAGGCCTCTTTCCCATCCCAAGACCACAGAGAGGGAGACAGGGATGACAGGAAGACAGCGAGAAGTAACTTGGGTGGGGCAGCTGCTACTATATGTGGGACACTTGGTGACAGCCCAAAGAGACCAAGGAGCCCATCCAAGTTCACCCCCTACACACATGCTCCTGTGTCCCTCCATGACTGCCTCTAAAGGAGGCTGAGTGTGGTGCCTTAGGTGCAACAGAATCCAGTCTCACATGGAAGCTCACTGATTTGGCTGCTGGGGGCAGTCGGGGACATGGGGAGTGGGAGGAGTGAGGTCACTCATTGCTTTATCTGTACTGAGCCCAAGCAGAACTGGGTGAGGCAGACACTTGCTACAGAGCTCAGATAAGCTCAGGACAAGCAGGACAGCCAGCTTTAGACGGGCACCCAGCTTCGGGGGAGCAGGAGGCAGCCCACCCACTCCCCATTCTGGAGCAACTAGAGAGCCAGGCTGTGATTTCTCACTGAGGGCCCGGGGAAGCCAGAAAGCAAAAAGAAATTTCTCCCACACGTCCTCAGCCTCCCCAGCCTTGCATGTCTAATTGGGTTCCCTATGCCTCCTACAAGGTTATCCTTAGCACCAGGAAAATACCTCATGGTCGGATTCTCTCCTCCCTCTCAAGAGGAAGGCTGGGGGCTCAGAGCAGCTCTGCCATTCACAACTTTTCCCATGCCCCAGCCACCACCCCCAGCTCTGGGGTGACAGGAGTGAGTGTGAAGGTCAGCCTGGCAACAGCGGGGTTGGGGCAGGCTGGGAGCCACAGGTTGAGCTTCCCAGCCATCTTCCAGCTGTTCCCAGGAGATTCTGTCAAATGTACCCCTGGCTGAAGCGTGCTCACCTCCTTCAGGGCCTGGTCCACCTTAACAGACTCAGGGCTGCACTCCCACCCTCCTCCAGGCCAAGCCCACCCTGGATTTGTGCTCAGGGAGCTCCCACAGCATAGGAAGATCTGACCCACCATCTCATCTTCCCCAAACTAATCTAAGTCCCACCTCTGCCTTAAGGCTCACACCTTCTGTGAAGTCACCAATGCATGGCCACAGCTGTCCTAATAGAGTTCCCAAATGCTCCCTTCCACCTCCCGAATTAGGGAGTTCCTCCCAAGGACAGCCACACCCTGCACCTCTCTCCTGTCTCTCACGGGGTTGGGCTTAGGGAAACACTCCAGTGATTGATTGCTCACACCATTCTAGACCCAAAGCCTGGACTTCTGTCCAAAGGGCCTGTTTAAGTCACCTCCTGTGCAGCAGAAAAGGACAAAAAGGTGGTTGTTCCCACTGAAAGATGTCTTTCTCTATTTCTATGAGAAACCAGAGGGCAGTGTTGGTGTCATCTGTGGGACCCACCAAGCACCTAATGTCACACATCACAAGTGTTCAACAAAGGAAGGGGGGACATAAGAAAATGTGACAGCACTGTCCCTTGTGCCTCATGGTCCACATGTTGTGACTGACATTCACTGAGGACAACCTCAGCCAAGTCCAAGGGAAGGGACCCTTGCATGTGTCTGAATATAGCCCAGTGCTGTCTCACACCAACCCCAAATCCCCTACAGGCCCAGCAGGGAACAGACCCAGATGTTTTTCAAAAATATTGTCTACTCTGATGGAGGGTTGCGTCCTTAGAAAAAAACTCACAAATGGCCTGACATTACCATTTTAATATTCCCAAAGCAGACATACCTGCCCCTCCCCGTATTCTCTCTTCTCTTCTTCCTACTCTGATTCCCTCCAGCTCCCTGCTCCCCTCTAGCCCTCTCCTCTAAGCTACTCTGTCTCTGTTCCATTTTTCTATTGGCAGAAGTGAAGCAGAGGAAGAGAGAGGTGAAGGGGATGCTGTAGCCAGTGCAGGGGCCCCGCAGTCCTCCCGTATAGCCCAGGGTCCTCACCCTTTGGGCATCGAACATGGAACTCTGAAAGAGCATCTTTGGGACCAAGGCAACCGCCCGTCCACCATGGTATTGTCC